>NC_141687.1:643922372-645308622 GCF_964263255.1 Lissotriton vulgaris | reverse complement strand
TGGGCGGGCTCTCACTGCTTTTCAGCTTTCTCCAGTAATTTACTCTGCCTATCAAATGCCAGTTCATTCCCCTCCTCCTTTCCGCCAGGGTCCCTGTGGAAAGCCTCCACAATGTGCACAACATTCCGAGATGATTCAGTAAACCGGCCTTGCACCTATTCCTAACCCTCCCCTGTGACATCTCCTGCAAACATCCCTTGACTATCCTCTTTAATTCCACGTGTAATTGCAGGATGTGCCACCCCTCATTTGGTTTGAAAACAATTCAGCTGGGCAGATCTCAGGTAGGACTATCACCTTGGGAAGAGGAGCAGCGACTCTGTGAAACTTCCAAAGTTTCACATCAAGTTTTCCCTTTCATGCACCATCAACATAGGCTGTTAAAGATGACGTCTTATAAAAAAATGTACCATAGCATTTCCAGCCACAAAGAGTAGTTTTGAAGCCCCCATTGCTATTATGATTCAGTGAAGCATCTTAAGAAACATATTTTCAGTGTTATATTGATAGTGGTGTAAGACCCCTTAAGGCGAGTGTACATTACGCCTTATCCAAGTTCTTCTTCGCGAAGGTAAATGACATATACCAAGCCTTCAACTCAGATCCTGGCAGCAGTAGTGTTACCACCTCCATGATCATATTAAAAAATACCATGACCAGCTTTAAACCCCTAACAACTGACCAAATCAAGGGCATAGTTAAATCAATTAAAGCTGGGTCAGCCCTGGATCCATGTCCAACTTCTGTGATCGCTATGGTGCCAGATACAATCATCCCTATCATTACTCATGTTTGTAATACAATACTGACATCTGGAATCTATCCTGATTCTCTAAAAAATACGCTGATCAAACCCCTGCTTAAAAAGCCCAGTCTAGATAAGGGAGAACTAAAAAACTATCGGCCGATAGCGAGTCTCCCTTTTCTAGCTAAAGTTACAGAAAAGGCTATGAATCAGCAGTTGTCGGAATACATAGAAAGCAACAACTTGTTGGATGACACCCAGTTCGGTTTCCGTAAATACCATGGCACGGAAACCGCTCTCATCAAAGCAGCTGATGATATCCGAGTCATCCGCGATCAAGGAGGAACAGCACTGCTGGTCCTTCTGGATCTCTCAGCAGCCTTTGTCACGGCCGACCACAAGATCTTGGTCGACCGTGTCGAAAGGATGGGTATTCAGCTCACTGCGAGGGACCTACTTGCTTCCTTCTTAGCTAATCAAACCCAGGCGGTCACACTGGGTACTTTTCAATCGGCCAATCTGTTGTTACCGTGTGGGGTTCCTCAAGGCTCATCCCTAAGTCCGACACTATTCAACATATATGTGTCGGACCTTGCTAGTGTCATCAAAGCACATGGGATGAGCCTAACCTCATACGCCGACGACACTCAATTGGTGCTGGCCATAAAGGGAGACGGGCAGGAGGTGGCAGTACGGTTCCAAAATGGGATGATCGCTATCGGTGAGAGGATGGCAAGAAATTGCCTGAAGCTCAATTCCGATAAAACGGAGGTGGTTACCTTTGGCACCCTTTCGCCAGCCTGGTTTGTAGCCTGGTGGCCATCGGCTTTAGGCACTCCTCCCTGCCCCACCGCTAAGGTTAGAAACTTAGGAGTAACTTTCGATGACCAGCTTAATTTTATGGCTCACGCAAATAAGGTGGCAGCTAACGCCCATTTCAAGCTCAGAATGATAAGGAAAATTATACCTTATCTACCAGACACTGCCGCCAAGACGTTAGTCACCTCCCTGGTCCTGACATCATTAGACTATTGTAATGGTCTCCTTCTTAATGCACAAAATAGAGTGACCAAAAAACTACAGACCGTTCAGAACGCAGCTGCACGTGTGCTGTCGAAAAAACCTAAATTTGCACCCATCTCGGATACCCTGAAAAGCTATCATTGGCTAACCATCCAAAACAGGATTAAGTTCAAATCATTGTGCACAGTCTATAAAATACTGCAGGATCAAGGACCGCGTTTCATTAAAGAACAACTAATTCCCTATAATCCTGTCAGAACACTCCGATCCACTTCACTTAACCAACTAGTGGTCCACGCAGCAGAACAGTCACTTGGGGGGACCGCCGCTTTCTAGTTGCGGCCCCTAAAATTTGGAACACTCTGCCACACCATATAAAAACAAGCCCCTCACTCCTTCAGTTTAGGAAAAAACTGAAAACATGGTTATTTAATCAGTAAATTTAGCTTCTGGGTTTACTTCCTCATCTGTTCAGGGAGAGACATTATTGCAGTTCAGCGCCGAGACGCCCACGGGTAATTGTATGCGCTTTATAAATGTCATTAAATAAATAAATAAATAAATAAATAAATAAATTATTGGGCCAGTGGATCAAAAAGGGAAATTTCCTCTGTAATCATTGATAAGTGCTGGACTTGGTCCTCTCTCTAGAGTCACCCCCAAACGCTTTGCCTTCACCTCTCCTCTTTTCTGAGCCCGTATTTTTTGGCATTTTGGACTCTGTGCACTTAACACTGCTAAGGTGCTTGTGCTCTCCTTAAAACATGGTAAAATTGACCTACAACTGATTGGCACATTTTATTTACTTATAAGACCCTACAAAACTGGTAAAACGTGTACCCAGGGCCTGCTACTTAGATGCTTCTAATGGGCCTGCAGCCACTCACTTTAGTAGCCCTTTAAAACATGTCTCAGGCTTGCTATTGCAGCCTGTTTGCAGTTTGAAACTGTCAATTCGATTTAGCAAAATATACATTTTGGCACGCATAAACATTTCTTTTAATACATATAACTCACCCCTAGGGTAGGCCCTAAACATCCCATAGGGCAGGGTGCAGGGAATTAAAAAGTTATACGTAGAATTGTACGTTTTTTGTGTCTTGGTAGTTAAAACGCTTAAATCTGTTTTTCACTACTGTGAGGCTTACTTCTCCCATAGGATAACATTGGGTTATTTTATTACATTTAATAAGTGATAACTTTTTATTAGGGAACAGGTAGAAATGTCATGTTTGGTCTCAAAATAATTGCAATTTAAAATACTCTTGCATGATGAAGTTGGATTTTAAGTGACAATCCTGACAATGCTACTTTTAGGGAGTTGCCATTTTCTTGTCCTATCCAATTTGTGCCTCCACCTGTGTCCTGAGTCACATGACTCAGTGTAGGTGGCAGTTGGCCTTTGATTATTCCTTCCAGGTAGTGAGACAAAGGGGAACAAGATTTTGGCATGATGGGCCTTTGTGCCAGGGTCAGAGGGGCAGAGCTGTTCCCTGACCCAATTACATTTGAAAGGGGCTACTTCCAGCACACTAACAAATAACTTGACCCCAGCATATTCTCACCCAAGACCCCTTGGATCCTGGGCAAGGGAGGGAAGGAAATTCTAGAATCAGATGTGGGGGGGGGGGGAGTCTAGAAGTTTCTTCCACTTCAAATGTGGCATCAGGTATAACGATTTTACTTTCAGACCAACTCTTTAGTTCACTTCTGGACCTGAAGAGGACATCCAGAGGGACTACCTTGTACTCCAGAGGACTGCCCTGCTACTTGAAGCTTGGCTTGTACCCACAGTTGACTGGCCTGCTGCTTAAGGCCTGCCTTGCTGCTTGATCACAGGACTACCAGCGTAACTAACTCCAAGGGTTAGGTGGCTGACTTCCTGGTCTGAGCTGCAGGGACACAACAAACTCCAGAGGATTCCCTGCAACTGCCCAGCTCACCTGCTGCACTGGATCTAACTGGACCTGCAACTGGACCTGCATGAGCCCTGCTGGCCGCTGCTGGAGTGAATTCCTGATGTCCAAGAGGTGCCTGCCCAGGTCCTGGACCCTTGGATAGCATCAGTTGAGCACCTCTTGTCACAACAGGGAGAAAGCCTGAAGTTTTAGTCTCTTCAAGAATGAGCCAGTTCGTGCCAAGATCTTGCCGCCCGTAATGACCGACAGTGCGAAGATCCAATTATCCCGACTCTTTGCACAACAGTGAACACCAGCAAAGGGAAATCTGCACTTGGCATTACAGTGGCAATAGTCCACGGAGACCACCAATGCAGATCTCCAGCAACAATTGTCTGTGACGCCTATCAGGATCTCCGCACTACAGTTACAACTGTCTGTGAAGTCTAGCCTGCTTTTCGCGCTGAACATTGAAAAGGTAACTTTTTCAGCAGGACTATCCTAATCCCTCTATCCGGCCTGTGATTCATCATGATTGGCCTGATCTTGTGACTTTTCCCCGGTCATGTCTAGATCACCACGAGTGGTGCTATGTGTTTTTGGGCACTACTCATAATTAAATATTTGAAATTGAATATCTCCTGTTCTACTGATTGGATTGTTGCCCTTTTGGTATCAATTTGTTTTTTAGAAGGTCAACTTCATGGTAATTTGCTCCCCTTATTTGCGAATTCGCAAATTTTTAAAGTTTGTTGCATTGCATTTAAGGAATCTCAATTTGAGATTCCTTAAATGCAATTGCAATTTAAGAAATCACAATTTTGCGATTTCTTAAATTGCAAAAATAACAAAAATGTTAATGCATCCCAAAAATGGGAATTGCATTCGCAAACCGCTGAATTTTGCCATTCGCACCGTTTGCGAATGCAATTTCCTTTGATGCATGTGGCTGTAAGTTATTATCATTTTTTTTTAATTGACTAATAGCACTACATGAACACACAGGTTAGTGAAGCTTGCTTATGTGTGTACTAAAGCGAATAACAATGAAAACGACTAATACCGCTTTAAACTGGGAAACTGGTGTGCGCATGCGTCAACTGCATCTACATAGTATCACGTATTGATGCTTGAAGGAAAATTCTGGCGCATGAACAGAAGACACTAAAATGGAGTCTTGGAGACTCACGTTCATGGAATCTGCTTGTTACTAATACTAATGCGGGGAAGATACATTAATAAATAAACCGGGCTAGAGTAGAGGTGGGTGGTATACAGTGCAAACACTTTATTTTTAAAGTAAACATCTGTCTTCTGACTTTGATCTCTAGTGTGTATTTGGGCCTCTCTCATATAAGTGGATTAAGCTGAATGATGCAAAGTCCACGAATGCCCACCGAGTGGAGCCATGAAGGCCACGACTGAGATATTGAACGGGAGCCAAGGATGGATGGTGAACAGTTCAACAATGAAGACTCTTATTCAAAATATTATTATATTGTTTCAATGTAAAATGTGAGAGCGGATAAGAACTAAATTTATGAATAAAAATTAAGGGATGGGTTTCCGAACAATAGCTGAACTGATTTTAATGAGATGTAAACATGGTGTAATGGAGCTTCCTCCTTGCCTGACCAATCAGATTTCGTATTTTTATGATATTGAAACTTTAGTGGGTGGTATATTCAGAAAGAAAGGTATAATTAAGATAGTTTTAGTTAGTTAGTCAGATCAGAGGGTGCCGAAGAACAGAGGGTGCAGGAAATGAAGAATTTCTGAATGCTGAGGATGAAGCTGTGCTGTCGGGGAGAGATGTTGTGAGATGCTGATGAAGAGCCGAATGCAGGACCTGAAGCAGAACTTTCTATCCTAATTTAATTGAGTTAGATCAGAAGATCGCAGAAGAATCTCGTGGAGGAAGAGAGCGTCAGAGAGTGTCAGAGAGGGGTGCGACGCAACAGTCAGTATTCTAGAGAGGTCGACTATCCTGTCCTGAATCCTGCCATGAAGTCTTTGTCTCCAGACCTATCCCGGGGGACCCTTACCAGCTCTTTGGCCAGGGGATTGGTCTTTCACACCATCCTTGGTAATTATACATTTTTTGTTATTTGCTGAATGTTCTTTTCTCTCTCTTTTTCTGAGCATTGATTATTGTATGAGTCCGAAGTATATACTTGATGTTTATGAATTTAATTTTCTCTCCTATGAATGATGATGACTGCACTGTATTGAGAGTGTTCACATGCATCAAAATTTAGATAAAGATTTGAAAACTTCTTGAGTCTGTGGTGATTTACTTAAAGTATAGAAAAATTACCTTATGTTAATTATCACCATCAACTAGTTCAATTAATGGTCCATCGACCAGAGGAAAGAACTTGTTGATCTGTAAAGGGTTAGTTAACCCTTTCGATGCTCATGACGAGCTCAGCTCGTCATGATGCACAGTTGAGCTGTGCTGATGACGAGCTGAGCTCGTCATGAATGATGTACTAAAGCATTTTCCAGCACAGGAGGGGAAAACGCCTAGCAGCCAAGGTGTTAAAGAAATGAGCACAGGTACTAAATAAACTAATCCTAAACAGTTTAGAGAAGGCTTAAACCGACACCAGCAATTTCAACCACTTGTGAGTTTATAGGCCCAGGTGAGTATATGATAGTGGAGTATCTGTTGTTGGTGAACCGCCGGATAAGTGCTGTGCCCTCAGATGTCATGACTGCATGGAGACAAAGAGCGAAACCCTTCTATTGGTCTTGGAGAAAGAGCATCGACTATGGTATTGAATTGCCTCTTTTAGAGGCTGTTACTCACTTTTTTAGAGGTTGCTGCTCACTTAATCACTTTACATGTCCCACAAACTAGTTGACCCCACAGTCTTCTTTAGAATGATCTTTTGTTCCACCAAAGGTATAAAAGCTGTAGAAATATCCAATATTGCGTAAAATGTTACCATCTATCACTCGTAAAATGATAGACAGGTATGTGGCAAATGCAGATCCTTTGAGGAAAAAAAAACACCATAAGATAGAAGTAGGACAAGGATAATCAGACCAAGTAAGAGAGCTAGCGTACAAGTATTTTATACTGTTGAAAGCTGTTACCTACCCAAAATAGCTCCATTCAACAAACGGGATCATCCACTATGTGCTCTTCTGGAGGTGGAGGACAACATTAAGCCCATTTACTTGGGGACATATACCACTCTCATTATAACAGGCCTCAGCTCCCACCCTTCACCTCGAGGACTAGCATTGGTTACCCAGATGACAGACATCATCTCTCCACCTCTTTCTTGAGGAAATGCACTGTGCCCATTCCCTTTGCTGGAGGATTTGCATCATGCCTACTCGTAGTCCTGCAGAGCTAGCTTTGAATCCAAACCTGTCTGCAGGAGGATTGTCTTCAAGCCTCATGGACTCATTCCTCATTTCCAATCCCCTAAGACCTGCCTTCTCGAAGGCTGGGGTCAATGTCCACACCTATTCCGGGAACAGGGTGAAAATACGTCACATTCCCGCTCTGGTAGACACCTGCTCTGGTGGACATCTAAGGTGCCCACGCCTTTGGAGGATAGGCACTTCACCTCTGTCTCCTTCACTGGAGAGCAGACCTTGTGTTTCTACTGGATATGACTTTTAATTCCCCCTCATGCCATAAGATTCCTTCTATAGCAGGTATCGGGAAACATTCCGCACAGATGGCATTGTAACAGAATGTGTGCAGTCGAATCTTCGAGGTATTAACCATACACCGTCTTCAAGATAAGTGGGACATGCTCTTTTTGCACATGTGTAATTCACCCCGTCCTTCTACATTTTTGCCAAAACCACAAAAGGGGACCTGTAGCGTAGTCTCCCAGGATTGTTTCTCCAAAGACAAGATATGAGCACATCTCTAGTCACTCAGGCACCACTCCAAATGCTTCCTAGATAATATCACAGAAAATACAACACTTCCAACAGCGCTCTCCTCCAAGGAGTAATGTGCTACGCGTCTGAAAATGGGGCCTCATTATGATGTGTGAAGTGATATATTAATCCTACAATACAATCGTTTTGAGTCATAGTCTGTCTGTGCATGCACCCATTGTTAACTTTTTCACGTTTCCATCGTTTTTGTGTTGATTATTAAATTGATGTACCTTCATTGGGTACATTTTACCATTGTTTTTACATTTTGTGCAAATATTATTTTCTGCTCATATTGCTCATTACACCTCTAAGAAGACGCCTATTGTTGTTGCCCAAGAGGGAAAGAGTTCGGGCGTTTTGTGTACTTTATTTTTTTCATACACACAGCCACAGTTCGGGATAGAACCTCTTTTGATATATGGTATTCATTTTTGGTGTCAACTCATATGCAACTCCTAATACAATTTCCAGGCAGGAAAAAAAGGTTCAATAAAGCCTTCCCTGTAAAGAACAGAATCCTCAGAGTAGCTTTTCCTAGAAAGCGGTAAATTTAATTTACAAGGCGGGACAACAATTACATTTGCTCTCACATTTCTTCTAAGTACCTTTCAAGTGCTTCGCCGTCTGTAAGCGTGGAATTGCTTTTTTTCTTTAATTTAAAACCTACCATTGTACATAGTTGATTCCATACAGACACTAACGCTTTTAATCACTCCATCTGTACATGTAATCTTTTTGTGCGTTATTATAGCGCCAACATGATATCTCGCAACCGTTTAGCAGTACTCAGGTCCATGATCTACATCATTTGTTCAGGTGCCTAAATAAAGTTACACATTTTGCTAGATAGTGAAATCAGACCATCTGGTTGGACTATTTCATTACATAGTATGTTATCTGAGGCCGTGACTAGATTGCAGTTTCTACCTGGTACCCCACTGTCCTTTGGTAATAATTTGCTGTACGAGATTCAATTGCTATGCTACTAATACTATTCTGCACACTGCAAAGTGTCACCAATTTTGAGCAGACTAAAATGTCATACACCCACTTCAACGTGCTGGACGATATCAAATGCAGACAAGCCAGTTCCATGCACCCAGTGGCATAAGACATGCATTCATTGCCTTGTACTTCTCTCTGATGGGGATATGCATTGAGCATCTGAGGCTGACAGTCAGTTCTTGTCTTTGGGTAGACATCTACTGTCCCTTTTTAGGTTTATGCGAGACTTTGGTTTCCTAACAGCGGGATTAGGGGCCATCCATTGTGTTGTAACTTTAGAATGGTATCTCCCTGCATGTCGTTTCCCCCCTCCCTCATTCCCCACCATGGTTTCACCCAAGCTGTCAGCCTGGAGGCAGCCTTGGAATGTTGAGATTGTTATGCCGCCCAGCTGGGTGCACCTGAGGATTTGTACTGAATAAACTATCCTATTCTTCAGCACTGTGTAGAGCGTCATTACTACACTTTTTGGCGACGAGGGTCAAGGAGCTGAGCCAGGGTCAGCGTGGTGCACCCCCCTGGATCGAATATAGCTGTGGATGGAACATTTGAAGAAAAAACACCTTACCTGAAGTGAGAAACCCCTGCCTGGCAGCATCGCAGCGATTCTCCCCAGCATCGCGTCATCTCCATGCAGCAAGCAGCAGGACAGAGTCCATGAGAAGTAAGCGACATCCATAAACATTCCTGAGGGTGCGGCAGGCTGAGTCTAAGCTGGTGTAGGTGGCGGGGTATTCTGCGAGTGGACCGAACCCTAAGCAAAGGAGGTTCGTCATCGCGGGAGAAGGCATTAAGATGAGGTGAGAGGCGATATGCGGAGGGGCGCAAAAGGCAAGCTGTAGCAGTTCTCTGCCGCTTGTGCACGGCGGGCCAGCGAGGAATCCGTGAGAGGAAACGGCGGGGGAAATAACAGAGGAAACGGGTGATCACACGGCTCCTGCCGGGAGCTGCACTGAGGAGACGGAGTGTTCGGCGCTTCTTCGAGAGGCATTTGCTGACACCGCCTCCGTGAGGAGACGCAGGGGGGGAAAAGGGCGGTGAAAAGGTGTTGACAGCCCACGCCCAACGTGATTCCTTCGTTGTCCCTGTCTCGCTCATCGTAAGGGGAGCGAACATGTTACCCTAATCCAGCCTTCGCCTAGCGGTTTGGCGTTGAGGGAAAAGAACTGTGACTGAACTGTTAACTCCACGGCGAGGCAGGGGAAGGTGACGGCGCTCTCCTCAGGAAGTTCCCGCCCATTTCCTTGAACAAGAAAAACGAGGAAGTAGAAAGAGGACTCAGGTGGTTTGCGGTGTGGTGTGACAGGAAAGCCTGTGTGTAGTGCAAACAGGGTCATTTAGGAGTTCAAGGGAGATTTTGCACTCCTTCAGGTACACGTGTTAATTGCCAATACAACTTTATACCTAGTGATCTGAATAAGGAGGCACAGTTAAAGAAAAAAAAAACGAACGCCAGCTGTCTAGTGAGAAGTGATTTATAACATCTTAGTCTGGGCACACTACTGTATGGCCATGGCAGGGGCAGGGATGAGCCAGCCCCCACCCTTCCTTAATGAATTGGGGGAGCCAGAAATACCATGGAAGAGATGGGTAGGGATTTTCAAGTCCTATCTCATTGCGATTGGGGGAGGGAATTATAACAATGTAAGGAAACAACATATATTGTTACACAATTTGGGCATACATGGGAGAAAGGTGTTCGAAGACATAACTGGAAGGCTAGTTGATGATGAGCAAGAAGAGGTTGAAGGGGTGAATGTATATGAGTATACCTTGATAAAACTAGAAGAACACTTTAAAATGAAGCTCAATGTTGTGCTGGAGAGGCATAAGTTCTACAAAAGGAGTCAAAAGAAAGATGAGAAAGTCACAAATTATGTAGCAGTTCTTAAGGGTTTAGCTGCCACGTGTGAATTTGGAGCATTAACTGACTCTATGATAAGGGACCAGATTGTGAGGTGCACGAATGACTCAAGGATTCAAGAGGAGCTTCTAACGAGGAATCCTGACCTGGAAGAGGCTTTGAGTATAGCAAAAGGGTTAGAGCATACAGCCATGTGTATGAAAGAGATGAAAATACATGAAGGAGCAATAAGGGAAAAAAGTGAGAGTAAAGGGGCACAAGAAGGAGAGACTATTTGTAAAATAGGAGAAAAAGCAAAGGTCAGTCAGCGCAATAACCCACAGGGAATGTTTTGTTACAAATGTGGTAGCCCAAATCACCTGGCAAACAACTGGAAGTGTCCGGCCAGAGATACCCTATGTAGGAAATGCAACAAAAGAGGGCATTTTTCTAAGGTGTGTAAAAATTATAATCAGAAAATACATATGGTAGAAAATGAAGAAGTGGAGGATGTAAGAGAAAAGACATATATTTTCCAGGTGGGGGATGAGGAGGAAAATGAATGTAATGAATATCCAAAATGTGAGATTACCTTGGATGGAAAAATAATCGAGGTCTATGCGGATTCTTGCTCTCCATACACCCTCATAGGCAAGAGGGAGTTTCAGGAAAAGTTTAAGGGACAGGGAGTAGTTTTGGAGAAAGCTGACATAAACCCAGTGGGATACTTCAAGGAGCGCATACCGCTAGAGGGGATGACAAGAATGAGAATAACTTTTAAAGATAGGCACACAGTAGGGAAAGTCTATGTTTCCGAGAGGGCTTCTAATCTGTTGGGCTGGAAACATCAGAGGGAACTAGGCATCAAGTTAGATCCAAACAACAAAGAACAGGTACTCTTGGTAGAACCCTCCAGTGTAGCGGAAGAAGTCACCCAGGATTACAAGGAGGTATTTAGTGATAAGCTGGGGATGCTGAAGAACTACATGCATAGGATCACACTAAAGGAGGGGGCAAGACCAGTGATACACAAAACACGCTCCATCCCCCTACGCATGAGAGAACCCTTGAAAGTTGAATTGGACAAGCTGGTCAGTCTAGGGGTGATCAAAGAAATAGAGACATCCTCATGGTTGGCCCCGGTCGTGATCACAACCAATGGAGGGAAGAACATAAGGTTGTGTGTTGACCTGAGAGACTTGAATGCAAACATCCTGATAGACCGGTACCCCCTCCCGAGAATTGGAGAGATGTTGACCACCATACAGGGGGCGAGGTATTTTAGTGTGCTGGATTTATCCTCGGCTTATTACCAGATAGAGCTACATCCAGAATCACAGTCTCTGACAGCGTTCACAACTCCGTTTGGCAATTTCAAGTTTCTAAGGATGCCTTTCGGTTTGGCGTCGGCAGCAGCGGCCTTCCAAAGGGTGATGCAGCACATCCTAAGGGAATGCAGGAAAACCATGTGCTTCCAGGATGACATCCTCATCTATGGCTCCAGTGAGGAGGAACACAGCGAAAACTTAAAAGGAGTTCTAAGGAGACTGAAGGAGGTGGGATTCACCACCAGGCTGAGCAAATGCAAGTTGGGAGTGAGCTCCGTGGATTACTTGGGCCATACCATCTCCGAAGAAGGAATTAAACCTAAATGCGATTTGGTCAATGCAGTCAGGGATGCACCGACGCCGTCCAACAAGGAGGAATTGTTGTCATTCCTTGGTCTGGCGGAGTACATGGCAAAGTTCATCAAAGACTTTGCCATCAGAACACATGCCATGAGAGAATTGGTGAAGAAAGACAGTAAATTTGAATGGGGTGAGAGGCAAGAAGAAGCGTTCAAAGACATAAAAAACGCCATAATTCAGGCACCCTTCATTGGCAAATTTGATCAAGGAAAAGAAATAGTAATAACCACCGATGCAAGTAACAGGGGAATAGGAGCAACACTATCTCAGAGGGAAGGAAAACAACTTAAGGTGATTGCTTTCGCGTCAAGAACTCTAACTTCCCCAGAAGCGAACTATTCGACGGTGGAGAAGGAGGCACTGGCAGTATACTGGGCCATCAAACACTTCAAATTCTATGTGTGGGGAGTACCATTCGAGGTGCACACGGACCACAAGCCATTGGTTTCCCTATTCAGTAAGAAAAATATGGAGGAAATGACCTCGCGCATAGCCAAGTGGGTCTTGGGCCTACAGGGCTATAATTTTCGAGCAGTGTACATACCAGGACAACTGAACAGAGTGGCGGACTTCCTCTCGAGAGCCCCGGTTCCAGGCGAAACAGAGGAGGATAAGCTGCAGGACACTATCTTGGAGATAAGTGCAACTGCGGTAATGAAGGAAGAGTGGGAAAAGCACATGGGAGAGGATGAGACCTTGAGGAAGGTAAAGGAGTACATTGTCAAGGGGTGGCCAAAGAAATGCAAAGAGTTGGAAAGAGAAATCCAACCGTTTTGGAATGTAAGAGAGGATCTCTCAATTGAGGGGAACTTTGTCATGAAGTCGGGAAAACTGGTGCCGCCCGAGGGAATGAGACCACATGTCATCACCTTAGCCCATGAAGGCCATCTGGGCAGGAGCTTGTGCAAATCAAGATTAAGAGCAGACTATTGGTTCCCGAAGATGGACCGAGAAATGGAGGAGAAGGTACGTGACTGCTACGCATGCAGCATCAGTGACAAGTCCAAAGTCACCAGGCACTCTCCTCTAATACTGGTGGAGGTACCTTTGGCTCCGTGGAAAAAACTGGGTTCTGACATCACGGGGCCCATTCATGGTAGAGGATCACAAGATATGTATATATTAGTACTGATTGACTACTTTACCAACTGGATCACACACAAAATGGTAGTAAACATCAACACCAAGTCATTGATAAGTTTCTTGAAAGAGGTATTCTCGAGAGAAGGGATCCCTGCTACGATAGTAACAGACAACAGAGTCCAGCTGATTTCAGATGAAATGACTGAATTCTTGAAAGACTGTTCCATTTCCCACATCCGAACGCCCTTGTACTGCCCCAAAGCCAACGGCAAAGTGGAAAGGGCTAATCGGTTACTTAAAGAGAGCATGAAGTTGGCAGGAAAGTCAGGAAGAAATATGGAAGAAGCAGTAATGGAAACTCTGTGGGCATACCACACCACCCCCAACTCCACAACAGGGCATTCACCTTTCGAACTAATGAGAGGAAGAAAAGCGGGATCAAAGCTGTCCCCACAGTGGATGGGGAAAGGAAGTCACCAGGAGATAGATTCGGAAGAGGTGAAGAGGAGAATTGAGGACAAACAAGACAAGTACAAAGAGTGGTACGACAAGAAGTGGGGAGCTAAAGAAAAGAACCTTAATAGGGGACAGATGGTATACATCAGGAAGCCCGACAGAGGGGGAAAAATGAGGACAGGTTCTACCCCCCAGGGAGAATAAAGGAGGTCAAGAGCAATGTAGTAGTTATGCAGGATGGAAAAGTGTGGAGTCAAGATAGGGTGGTCCCAGTTACAACCAGGGGTAATTGGGCAAAGGAAGATAGGGCAGAATCTGGCGACAGAGCAAGGGAGTGGGAACACCGCAGGGAAAGTCACAGGAAAAGGACCATACCGTCCTGGCACCGACAGTATAGCATGAGGTGACTCCTTGGGTTGCAGGGTCTCTCTCTCTCTCTCTTTCACACCGGCTCTGTACTTCTTGTAGAGGCCTGCTGTCAGGATCCACTGTCGCAATGTTACTTTGTTCTCCCCAGTCCTCACCTTTCCCACCCCTTTGTTCCCTTAGGGGAAGAGATGTGTTGTAACTTTAGAATGGTATCTCCCTGCATGTCGTTTCCCCCCTCCCTCATTCCCCACCATGGTTTCACCCAAGCTGTCAGCCTGGAGGCAGCCTTGGAATGTTGAGATTGTTATGCCGCCCAGCTGGGTGCACCTGAGGATTTGTACTGAATAAACTATCCTATTCTTCAGCACTGTGTAGAGCGTCATTACTACACATTGCTTACCATTTGTTGGCTGAAGTTGCACTTTCATTTGGTTACTTCTTATTGGTCAGCTGCCAAAGGCTTCCTTCCCTTTCATGTGTATGTCCCTACCATGGACCACGGACACATTACTTTTCTCTTTCCGCTTCTCATTATTTTTGGCGCCACTTTCTTTTTTTCTTAAGCACTCTACCAGAGTGTGTCTTTTTCAGCTTGCTTCTTCGTATGCTTATCCCCACTTTGTGTTCCTCTCTACCTCCCTCATTCATGTTGTTCGACCACACCCACCCTCCCTTTATTATTGTCCATGTTCTGACTTGCCTCCTCCCGCCTTCCTGCCATCCCTTCTTCAGTTGTTATCCATGTTGTTGCTTGCCCCAGCCTCTTCCACACCCTGTTGTCTGTCAGCTTGCACTTCACCCTCCCTTGTCCGTGTCGTTGTCCATGTTTTCTTCTGTCACCTTCCCTCTCTGTTGCCTTCTGCCCCCCTCTGTGTTGACTCTCACCATGACAAAAAAGGGACTAAGCTGCCGCCAGTGCTGACCACTTCCTAACACTTTTTTCCCATACACTCTGCTGTCCGTGTTGCCTCCCCAAACACCATCCCTCCCTATGTATTGCTTTCCATCCCAATAGCAAAAAAGCAAAGCTATGAGCGTATTATAATGTTTTTATTTTTTACTTTCAACCATGCTGCACAGCAACCATGCCGTCCAGCATGGTTAATAGACACTGCCTTCTCTTCTTCCAGTGGTGTCCATGTTGTTGCTTGGATCAACCCATCCCACTCTCCATTTTCTGTCTACATCATAGAACTTTTCGTTTTCCTTTCAGCCATTCTGCACACCTGATACACTGCTGTTCAACATGGCTAAAAGACATTGATTATGCTAATAGCTCTCTCATAGGTGAGACCTATTGGCTTTGCCAAAGCTTGTTTCTCATGCTGTCTTTTACTAGCGTATCTGGGGTGGGGTGGGGGGGGGTGTTGGCAGCTGGCTGCTGGCTGAAGTTGAATTCTGAGAATACAGAGATTCTTATGTAGGCAGCAGGGCAGATCTCTGGGCTCCATCATTTGGCCCAAGGAAATGGAGACTTGTGCCATTACTGCAACGAAAGAGGAAATGTTGGGGTTATGATGACTAGTGATCGTTTTCAGTAGGATTTGGATACTCAAATGAATGGTGTGGTAACTCCCTTCAACTTTTGCTTGAGGAGGCTTTGTAGAGTCATCACCTATGTTGTTTTAGAGACAAATACAGTGGTTTTGCTATATTTGCGCATGCGCATGCTTAGACTATTGCAATTCATATTATTGATTACTTCAAGCCTCTTTACAAAAGAAACTGCATCTAATTCACCTTAATAGAGTCAGGCCTGTTCCCAGAGCCTCAAGTTTTAGCCAGGCAAAACCTCTGCTGCGGGCTCTCCACTGGCTGTCAGTTAAACGCAGAGTGTTGTCTAAAGTACTTTGGGGGTTATTTAATATTTAGTAATTGTGTGATATGTGCTAAAAATAAGCAGATGTCCTGTCTGACCTATTCAGAGTGTATGCATAACTATGAACTCTAAATAGGGGAGATGAGCCATCCAGCTATTTTGGGGGCTGTCTTGAATCTGCCACACTCTAAATAGCCCCTTTCTTCTTGTTCGCATTGCTCTTTAGGGGACTCTCCTTATCTGAAAATAATTTCAGGCTATATAGATGGACGTCATTTAGAGGTCACCAGGGATCGCAGCTCTGGCTACCCCCTAGAAAACCCTGGCACTGCCTCTAGGACCCCTGGCTTCAGAGGTGGCAACATCAGTGACAAGAGCACAGGGGTTAATTATATTATCAATCAATCAATCAAAGCATTTATATAGCGCACTACTCACCCAGAGGGTCTCAAGGCGCTAGGGGAGGGGGGTCCGCTACTGCTCGAACAGCCAGGTCTTGAGCTGCTTCCTGAGGGCGAGGTGGTCCTGGGTCAGGCGGAGGTGGGTCGGGAGGGAGTTCCATGTCTTGGCGGCGAGGTAGGAGAAGGACAGTCCCCCTGTGGTGGCTCTTCGGATGCGGGGGACGGTGGCGAGGGCGTGGCCGGTCGATCGAAGCTGGCGTTTGGGAGCGTAGAAGTTGAGGCAGCTGTTGAGGTATCCTGGTCCTTGGTTGCGTAGGGCTTTGTGTGCGTGGGTGAGGAGTCGGAAGGTGATTCTCTTGGTGACCGGGAGCCAGTGCAGGTCTCTCAGGTGTCCGGAGATGTGGCTGCGGCGGGGGATGTCCAGGATGAGTCGTGCTGAGGCGTTCTGGATCTGCTGAAGTCTTTTCTGAAGGTTGGCGGTGGTGCTGGCGTAGAGGGAGTTGCCGTAGTCCAGACGGCTGGTGACGAGGGCCTGGGTGACCGTCTTCCTGGTCTCGGTGGGGATCCACCGGAAGATCTTTCGTAGCATGCGCAGGATGTTGAAGCACGACGAGGAGACGGCGTTGACTTGTCTGGTCATGGAGAGGGTGGAGTCCAGGATGAAGCACAGGTTGCGTGCGTGGTCTGTTGTTTTGGGTGCGCTGCCTAGGGCGGGGGGCCACCAGGAGTCGTCCCAGGCGGAGGGTGAGGATCCCAGGATGAGGACTTCCGTCTTGTCCGAGTTCAGTTTCAGGCGGCTGTTCTTCATCCATTCGGCGACCTCTTTCATCCCTTCGTGGAGGTTGGCTCTGGTGGTGGCGCGGTCGTTGGTGAGGGAGAGAATCAGCTGGGTGTCGTCGGCGTAGGAGATGATGTTGAGGTTGTGCTGGCGTGTGATGTCTGCGAGGGGGCTCATGTACATGTTGAAGAGGGTTGGGCTGAGCGAGGAGCCTTGAGGCACGCTGCAGATGACTTCGGTGGCTTCGGATCTGAATGGGGGGAGGCGGACTCTCTGTGTCCTACCGGCGAGGAAGGAGATGATCCACTCCAGTGCCTTCTCCTGGATTCCGACGTTGCTGAGTCGCTGCACTAGTGTACGGTGGCAGACAGTGTCGAAGGCCGCGGAGAGGTCTAGGAGGATGAGGGCCGCTGTTTCTCCGTTGTCAAGCAGAGCTCGGATGTCATCGGTGGCTGCGATCAGGGCGGTCTCGGTGATGTGGTTGGCCCGGAAGCCAGACTGCGAGAGGTCGAGGGATTATCAGTGGCATCTAAGGTAAGTAAAATATAATGCTTTTAAATGTATGTTGTGCATGTGCATGTTGGTGAGAGAGTTTGGGTGGGACAGTGTGTGTATGTGTGAGCATGCATGTTTGTATATGGGATTGTGTGTGTGGTGAAAGGGAGTGAGTGAGGAAGTATAAGTGAGTCAGAGTAAGAGTGAGCGAGAGAGAACGAATTAGTGAGTTAGGGTAACCGTGAGTACAAGAGACTGAGTGAAAATGAATGAGTGAGTGTGAGGGAATGAGAGGTAATGTAAGTGAATGTTAATGAGCATGAGTGAGAATGTGTTGTTATGCTTGCAAGTCTGCTGTTTAACCTGCATTGCTTCTTGCTCTATAGAGGCATGAATGGCAAAATACTCTCACTGGCACACTCGAGGCAATACGTGCGCATGAAATAACCACAGCAAAATACTTTCAGTGGCCTTCTGGAAGTATATCTTGGCATGGGGCTTCTATGAAAAAAATGCTTGCACTGGAAATTCTTGGTAGAGGTGGCACATGTGGCAAAATGCTGGCAATGGCACACTGGATGAAATTCTTGGCTTAAAGGAGGACAGCCGTGGCTTATGTCAAGGAAGCATCTATGAAAATATGCTGTCCCTGATGTACTATGCAAAAGAAACCACTGGAGTCAAGCTATCCTGGCTAATGAGAGCTGAAAGACCGAAACCGGTCCTAGGATGTTTGTTTCCAGTTCAGGGAGGACCTGCCCTGGCAGTTCGGGTTGAACTGTTCCCATAGGGCACAGGGTCAAGAATAATTTGCATATGGACGAACCCGGTGATTGCTTGTTTCGCACGACCGCTACGGTGGAGTTCCACACCTCCATGTAGCACCTGGGCTTTTCCCTCCCTTGCTCCTCCCCTCCCACGAGACAGATGGCGGGGGCAGCGTGATGTTGGCGTTCTGCTGAGTAGCCGTCAAGTTGCTAAGGTTTTCAGTGCAGTTTGAAGCGACATATACATCGGCGTTTGGAGCTGCGGGGGACCGCGAAGGCTGAGACTTGGAGAATCAGAGACTGGCCTGGATTAAAATCTGAATTGGTTGCTTCCTGCTTCGCTTTATCGTTGGTCTGGGTCCTTATTGCGTACTGCTTTGGTGTGAGTTCCTCCCCGCCGCCGCAGCCTTTTAGTCATCTGGCAGCGGTCGCAGTGCGGGAGGGACTCCAAGCTCCAGGATTCCTTGCGGCAACCTTGGCAGGTGTGGGTACCGTCTGAGGGTTTGGGGTTTTGCAGCCGGAGGACTTCTTTCCCGGCTGGGGGTCTCAATTGCCTGTCTCCAAAAGCCCAAGATCA
Source organism: Lissotriton vulgaris (assembly GCF_964263255.1). Classification (NCBI taxonomy): domain Eukaryota; kingdom Metazoa; phylum Chordata; class Amphibia; order Caudata; family Salamandridae; genus Lissotriton; species Lissotriton vulgaris. The sequence continues at coordinate 645,289,763 of NC_141687.1, read as the reverse complement.
TACTCCTGGGTGAGTTTCGCATTGGACACATTATTTTTCTCTCTCTTTTCTTCCGCTAGAAACTGCAGAGTACTGCCATAATTCGTTTTTGATTGCTTTCTTTGGGGCCTCTTTAAGTCCTTAGTTTCCAACAGTTATGTGATGGGGAAACTACTAACTGCGCGTTCTAAGGCGAGAATACGTCGTCAGCAGGCTAAAGAGGAGGCAGACGCAGCCAAACGGGCAGGTATGGAGATGGGCAAGGAAGAGACACCCGACGATATCTCTGGGAGCTCTGTGGAGGAGGACGAAGAGTCTCTCGGGGACTTGCCTGTTGTGCTTATACAGCCTAATTTAGGAAATATTCACTCCAATTTGGAAAATAATTTCGTGCAAGTGCAAGTGGCATCTGAGGGGACTATTGACAATGCCAAGGCACTTAAAGACCAGAAGATCCCGGTGGCGGGTTTAAAAGCTCCTAAACAATTTCCCCTATTTGGGAAGAAATCCTGTATGTCAGCGCTTAATAGTCCAACTCAACCTGCCATGGTATTAATATCTAATGCTTTGTCAGATAAACCAGCTACTGCTATGCCCCTTTTAGAAAATTTGGACCCTGCCGTAAAATCTGTTGATATGGACATTACCGTAGCTTTTCCTTTACCTTCTCAGGAAAAAAGCTCAACATCTGTTGCGAAAGAAATAGACGTTTCTGTAAATCCTAATGATTCACAAGTTGATCTCAGATCTTCAGCTGTCATTGATCTAAATAGTCCAATTTTAGCAATGGATACTGAGACGAATGGGGAATTTCAGATATCTGTTAAAGATATGTTAAATCTGATTTTGGGCGAGGTAAGAGAAATGAAGGAATTTCAAAAAGCTGAGCTAGCAGCTATTCATCAACGCTTGGATAAAACTGAAGATTCTGTGTCCTCTTTTCCTGCTCGCTTACAAGAGGCAGAGACTAGAATTTTTGGTCTGGAAGACCAAATGGTAGAAGTCAAGAAAGAGGTCCAAATTACTTCCAAATCTTCAAAAGAACTAGAGACTAAACTGGACGATTTGGAAAACTATAATCGAAGATCGAATCTTAGAATTGTAGGAGTCCCGGAAAAAATTGAGGGGTTTGACATGATGCAATGGGTAACCTCTTTTCTACGGCATGAAGTAATACCAGAGTTTTAAGGGGACTTAACGATCACCCGAGCTCATAGGGTTCCAGCTCCTCCGTTCCCTAACCCCACACTTCCCCGTACTATTTTACTTAACTTTTCCGATGTTCGAGTTAAAGAGACAATTTTGTCTAAAGCCTTTAAACAAAGACAATTCACTGCCAATGCCACTACGAAGTGCCGAATCTTTTCAGATATGTCTGCTGCAGCAGCCTGGAGGAGAAAGGAGTTCGTTAAAATCTTGCACCTATTCAAGGCTAAAGGGGCCCAAGCTATGTTTGCCCAACAATCTAAACTTAAAGTTTTGGTCAAGGGCAAATTCTATACGCTGTCAGACGTGAATGAAGCACAGGATCTACTTAATCAGATTTCACAAAATTAGGAAGACTGGGAAGACCCTAATGATTTGAATTATTATTGTCTGGCTACTATATTTTTGTTCTGAAAGACTTATCTTATTTTCGTTTTCTTTGTCTTTGCCTTTTCTTTTTCTCTTACTAGGAAACTTTGAATGGATTTTACAGGTGTTTGTGGGAAGAGGAGGGGCCGGGTTAAGGGGGGGACCCAGAGGGTTAAGGGGTGCAATAACAAGGCACCTCTAGGATAGGGGTTAGTACCTCGTGGCCAGCGTGGGGGGGAGGTAAAGGAGTAGAGAAGGGCCATGGGGTAAGGAGTAGGAGGGTGGGGTGGGCGGCAAGAGTGGTGGAGGCAGTGTTTTTCCTTGTGGAATTGAAGGTTTTCATTATTACATGTTAGTAATAAGAGAAAAACTGTTCCGACAGAATCTGTCCATAATTGTTGCAATGTGTGTCTTTAATGATTATAATTTAAATGTCTTTTAGTAAGGGCCTTAAAATAATTTCTTTCAATGTTAACAGTCTAAATAATAGGAAAAAAGTGTGAGAAAATGAGTCATGGATTAAAACTGAAAATCCTGAGGTAATTATGTTACAAGAAACCCATATTTCTGTATCTAAAATGGATGAGTTCTCAATGTTTAAGATATGGGCCTCATTCCGGGAGTTTTCGTCTTCTGCATTGTCCCAACAGGGGGTTGCACTCTTCATAAATAAGAACTTGGAGGCTGAAATTATACAATAAGAAGAAGGTGGCTTAGGCAGGTGGTGCTGGGCTACATGTCTAGTGAAGAATAGACATAGGCCGATTACCTTTGTTTGTTTCTATGCTCCAGTGGACGATAACCCCCAGCCTTATGAGGATTTGTTTCAATCTTTGTTAATGGTGGGAGGAGATATCGTCATCGGTGGGGATTTTAATATTCTTATGAATACTAAATTAGATTCTACTACGTCCTCAAAAAAACGGCTTAAACCTAAATCTTGGAGATCAATCTCTAATAATATGACAATACTTGATTTGTGTGATCCCTGGCGTCTACAAAATCCACAAAAAACAGATTTCACCTGCTGGTCGGGTAGGTTTAAGTCCTCCTCCCGAATCGATTTTTTTTTAGCTTCAAGGTAATTAGATTTTTCTAATCAGCAGGTTTTTCATAATGGTTTTTCGGATCATGCGATGTTAGCCATTGAGTTCAAATTGGGAGGGGAGTTGAGAGTTCCTAAGAGATGGATATTTAATAAGATGCACTTGCAGAATGAAAACTGGGTCACTTTACTTAAACTGGAGATTACAGATTTGATTGCTCATAATTCTGGTACAGCCCCTCTTTATATTATTTGAGATTCACTGAAAGCTTATATTCGAGGAATCGTGATAAGCAAGGATGCAGCTGACCGGTCGGCCGTTAAGGCATCTAGGAATTTTTCACAACAAAATATTCAGGCCCTAACCTTGCAATGGCAATCTAATCCTTCTAGTATTATCCAAAAGTAATTAAATGAAGCCACACAAGAACTTAGCTCTGATCTGTTCACACAAAGTGAAGAAATTTTTCATAGACAATCTCAAAAAATCTATGAGGAAAGTAATTTCACTGGAAAATTTTTTGCCTGGCAGGTTAAACAGCATGCAGCTGCAAATCAGATCCGCTCTTTAAAATGCCCCATCAAACATATTGAGATGTCACAGCCGGGGGAAATTGGTTCCATTATGTTGTCTCACTATCAAAAAATTTATAGCAAAGATCACGTTATAGATCATCAAAAACTTTCCAATTTTTTGGGTAGATATGCGATGCCCTCTCTTTCACAAATAGACCAAGAGACAATGATTAGTCCCTTTTCTAAGGAAGAATTAGAGTTGATAGTTAAAGACCTTCCAACTGGCAAGGCTTGTGGCCCGGATGGGCTCCCAGATGAATTTTTAAAGGTTTTTTTCAGTTCTTTTTCTGATTTATTTTTGCAATTGTTAAATTCTATGCTCGAAGGTGGGCAAGCTCCAGAGTCTTTTCGTGATGGCACGGTGGTTAGCTTTCTGAAGAAGGGGAAAGATTCAAAAGACCCCAATTCATACAGACCAATAACATTATTAAATTCGGATTATAAAATTACTACAAAATTACTATCAATTCGTTTTAATACTATTGCTGCTGATTTGATTCATCCGGATGAAAATGGTTTTATTGCGGGTCATCAATTAATTACAAACACACATTATTTGACTGAGGCGTTAGAATATTTTGCTACACGAGGTGTTCCTGCTTTAATTTTATTATTAGATGCAGAAAAATCTTTTGATTTGGTGGTTTGGGCAACACTTTTTACTATTTTAGCGCACTATAAAATACTGTGACAAATCATTAAATTAATTCAGAATTTATACACCGGCACTAGAGCCAATGTGATTATTAATTCTGTTGGGGTGGGATCAGTTCTAGTTAAACGAGGCACACGGCAATGATGCCCCCTGTCTCCTATTCTTTTTGCTTTTTTTATTGAGCCACTAGCCATTGCTATTCGGAATTGTGCGAATGTGGCTCCCCCGATTATTTCTATGGCTAAAATTAAATTATACGCGGACGACATCATGTTATTAATTAAACCAGATCTACAATCCCAAACTAATGTTTTACAGATTTTTTAAGAATATGAGGTTTTAGAGGGATATCGTATTAATAAAAAAAAGACTGAAATTTTGGTCTGCGGAGGCGGAGACCCAGAATTACATCCAGATTTAAGCGGCTGTATTAATTCAAGGCCCAAACGATACTTGGGGGTTCTGTTCATAGCCTCAGTATCAGATTTATATACACTTAACTTTGATCCTCTTCTTCAGAAAGTTCGTTCTATGTTTGCTAGGTGGAACCCTTTGCCATTATCCATGTTAGGCCGGGTCGCATGGATCAAAATGTCCGTACTTCCGCTTTTTAATTTTTTATTTCTACTATTCCCTGTTTTTTGCCCGACACCTTTTTCTCGAAGGAAAAATCGTTGTTTTCAGGTTTTGTGTGGCGTAAATAAAAACCTCGTATCTCAATAGGTACACTTTGTGCAGATACAGATCAGGGCGGTCTCTCGTTACCAAATCTTAAAGATTAATACAATGCATATTTTGCACAATATCTAGAAAGATTTAAAATTGGATTTAATAGGCAGGATATCTTTATTAATTTTTTTTTGATCGAATCAGTCTCGAGGCTCAAATTCCTTCCCCCCTCCAGGTACCTAAATCACCTAAACTTGTTCGATATAAGATTATGAACTGGTTGTTTAAAAGACGGGAAGCCATGCTCAAAAGATATTCTCTCCCCCAGATTAATTTAGCAACCCCTTTAATAAATGTTTTTTTCCTAACAGGGATTAAAATGGGATCAGAAGTAATCCGAAATTGGGAACGTGCTGGGTTCAATATATAACTAGATTTTTTAAGGGATGGAATGTGTATATCTCAGGGTGAGATGGGACGATTAATCCCGGAATTTTTTTTGTTAATAAGTTCTTACAGTTTGATTTATAAAACTTTGACGCAATTGGACCCAAGATACATGAGCCCTCCTACTCAGTTATGGAACGATCTCTTTCTGACTATAAGAGCTAGAAAACCCGGGGAATGGAAACGGTGCTTAGCACAGAGTAGGGAGGAAGATTTGAGCATAAAAGTAATTAAAAAATGGCAAGTACAAGAGAACCATCTATTATCTATTTATACCTGGAAGACTATTAATAAATTTAACTTTAGTGTATTGAGAGGCGCAAATTGGCGTAGAATATTATTTTTTAGCAAATGGTTATTATATCGTACTCCGGCTGTTATCGCCAAAATGTATATTAATACTTCAGCTAACTGCTTCAGATGTTTGCAAGCTGCTCCCGCCAATTGGTCTCATATAATTGTACATTGTTCTAAAATCAAACCATTTTGGAATTAGGTTTTTATCTTTCTTCAAACTTATTTCAGGATCACGATCGAATCCAATGTTAAATTAATTTTTTATGGCATTGACCCTGACCTTGAATTAGTAGACCATTTGGTAAAATTTATATATATAGCAATGGCAGTGGCAAGATCATTGATATTACAGAATTGGCGCTCAACGCAGGTCCCCTTGTTCCAGGAATGGCTGCAAAAGATGAAGAGAGTTAGGAAAAGTAAATTACTATATGCACAACGAATTGGAGGGGTGAGAAAGTTTGATAAAATATGGAGATTTTATTTTGATTGATTTAGGACAATACTTGTAATTTTATAAAGAATTTGTAAATCCTGTTATGTGCCTATATTCTGCAGTTCATGTTGGTATGTTTTGCTTTAATGACCCCAAGAACTTCAATAAAAAATAAAAAAAATAAAAGAATGATTTGCATATGGCTGGATCCAAACTGGAATGGCATGGTGAGCAAAAAAACAATAGATTTAAGCCCAGATCTCTGTACTGGGGTGAATGTATGACATTGCTCTGCATTCTGTCCAACAATTGTTCTTTTTGTCCCTGACATACTAGACATACCTTTTGATGTAAGAGTCACCCATTGTACATGGCAGCAGTATTGGAAAAATTCTGACGCTGGCATATTGTATGTTATGCTTGGGTACAAGGGGCACCCACGACAAAAAGTTGGCCCTAGCAATAGAGGCAGTTTTTGACATATGGAGTTCCCCGTAGAAGATTTTGAAAACAAAATGGGGTCAACTCATATGAACTGTCAGATTTCAATTCTTATTAGCTTGGCACACCTTGAAAGTACATGAATATTTTATGACCGTCTTCTCAGGCTTATGACTTTTTAGCATATTATGTGCAAATTGTGCTTTAAATTGCCTGCCAGGGTCCATTTATTTGAACATTTTCTCAGGAGATATGTACCCACCTCCACCACCCTGCCCTCCCTAGAAGATGGCAGATTAACTCACTTTGCTTGCATACCACAAACGAGGCAAATGTTCCCTTGACATATCATGTTGGCACCTTAATATTAATGACATCCAAAATAGATATTTGTCTGTGTTGTTTTGTTATATTAATCATGTAGTTTTTATAGAACTTCCCCACTGTTATTTGGTGTGATGTCATCAGGGTGAAAGTCATGCAACAGCACTTTCTTGAAAATCTAGGTTTAAAGGTCATATGCTCTAACGTCTTGTGATGCCAGTAAGGGTAAATGGTGTATGATGCCATTCTGCTACCCGTGGCATTTTAGCAAATTGATGCCCATGGCTATATATCCTGGCTAGATATCTTTGTTCTTCATATGATTTTAATGATCTGTTTTATGCTCAAGAAATTGAGATTCGGAGTGAGTCCTTGTCTGTAATAGCTCTTCAGCTTATAAACTCTCTTCTTATGAATCTATGACCCTTTGGGTGATCTGTACACTTGAAGAAATTATTACTAAATAACATAAACAAACAAAAGCTTGCCCCTGCCTGTAAGTATGACATTTTGTTTAATCAAAATTACTTTTTTGTAAAATCATAGTTTTGAATACATTAAATGGTTACTGTGAGAAATTGAATTATTGGTTAGGGGGTGAAAGCCCACTCAAGCAATACCCACAATCATTGTCAGGATGAACCACAAAAAGTCTCTAAATTAACTTGTGCATAACCCTCTGGTCACTTGGCCCAAAAACAGTCAGACTTAACTTAGATAGAATGTACAATATATTTATGTAGTACTTAAACAATAACGAAGTGAAAGAGACAACACAGGAAAAATCCCACACCACTTTAAAAAATAAATAAATAGAGTAACATTAAAAAATATATATTTGACCCCAAAATGACAAAAATCCAATTACTAGAACCAGAGATTTGCAATTTCAAAGATTTATGTAAAATTAGTGCCTAGAAGCACAAAGCGTCAACTGTAGTTGTTTGGTTGTGTCGGACATGGACAAAGTCACACATTCAGGCCGACCATGATGGAGCGTGGACCGCATACAATGACCAAGTTAGGCCAATTGAACAAGGTTCCTTAAATCCATGTTGAGGGTGTGTCACACAACGGCGGTTCCAAGGATCTGCTAGGTGCGAGTTCCGCATTGAGGAGGCATTGCGCAATGGTGCTTCTGAGGAGCTGTGGTGCGAGGTCCTGCATCGAGAAGGCATACCACAGTGGTGGTTCTGAGTAGCTGTTGGCTGCAATGAGAGGTCCTTCATCTAAGTAATATGAAAAGACAAAACAAGAAAAACACCATATTCATTTAGAAAAATAGAGTCGAATTTAATACATTATTTGACAACTAATGAGCCAAAATGGCAAAATTCAAATCAGTAGAACCAGAGTAATGAATTTTCAAAGTTTAAAGGGAAAAATAGTGCAAAAAAGAACAAAGTGTCAACCGCGGCAATCTGGGCATTTGAGACCAGTCGAAAGTTAAGGTCGACTGTGATGGGCACAGTTCAACAACATGGATTGGGCCTGGTGTTGGTTTCCCTTCAGAATTAAAGGAATTTTTGAGGAAAATTGTCTTAGAAGGTAAATTTCAGCAGGGCAAGGCAGTTGGGGGTGTCTGAGAAGGAGTTGTCTCCTTCAGGGAGCCACTGGAAGAGGTCACAGTGTGGATTGCTTTGTTCTGACTTATTGTCTTTTCTGAAAGCCAAAGAGCTCCAGCGGGACGAAGTTGCAGGCTGTGGCTGATGAGGGCTCCAAACCTCTCGTTCGACAAGGAGCCATTGAACATGATTTGTTACTGCCGAGAAGAACATAGTGGGCACTACCATGAAGTCAGGCTGACCGGCGATGCACAGTAGACAGACCCGTGAACTGGTAGGTTCCGGTCTCCTTTTGGTTCTCAGGGTACTTTTTATCGGAACATTTTCCCAAGTCCTATTTTAGTTTGGGCTGTCTGGACAACTTTAGCACCATTTTCAAGGATCCAAAACTGGAGAGGCACCTTTTGGGGGGTCGGGACTCACTTAGGCTGGGTTCAGGTGTGGATACAAGGTGGCCAGCCGACAAGCATTCTGGTAGCCCTAGGTTCAAGCAGGGAGGCAGGCCTCAAGCATAATGACAGTTTCTGAGGGCACAGGGCAAGCTTCAGGTAGCAGGGCAGTACTCTAAAGTACACAACAGACCACAGGCAGGAGGGCAGTCTCTAAGCATTACCTGCAGGTCCAGAAGTGAAATGAACAATGGGTCTGAGGGTCCTAACTTTATACCTGCTGTCAGCTTTGAATTGGAAGAAACTTCTGGAGTTCCACCCACAGACGTCTCCTGAATATCCTGCTTTTCTGCCCTAGTTCCAGCATATCTGGAGGCCCAACGGCTAGTATGAAGTTCTCTGTGTGATGGCTGAGGCAAGATATTTGAAGTGCAAGTTGGGCTGTGCCCAGCTCCGCCACTCACATCCTGTTACGATAGCTCATCCTGCCAATTCTGAGTACCCCTGTTGTGTAACGGTCTGGGTGCAATGCACAATGGCCAACCACCAACTGCACCTAGTAATGAGACCCTGGAAACAGGCTGCAGGCACCAAATGGTTAGGAAAAGAAAGTGTCAACTTCCTAAAAGTGGCATTTTCCGAATTGTGTCTTACAATCTGACTTTACAATTAAATAAGGTGTTATACTACAATTCCTTAGATACCAAACATGACATTTCCACCTGCTCTCAAACAAAAGTTAGCAATTATTAAATGTGATAAAATAACCTAAAGTTATCTTATGGGAGAGGTAGGCCTCACAGTACTGAAACACAAATGTGTGAGTTTTTCACTACCAGAACATGGAAAACATAAACGTGAATGTCCAAGCCTGAGAAATGCTTTAAAGGCTACTTAAGTGAGTGGCACAATAGGTGCTGCATGCCAACTAGTAACATCTAATTTACCCGCATTGGGTACATGGCATCCCACTTTACTAAGGACTTACAAGTAGGCCTGGGCAGAGTTTGCAGAGTTCAGCTACATGGAACTCTGCGAAGTGACCAAAATACTCTGCCACACTACTTGGTGTTCAGAAAGCGGTGGAGTGTGCTACATCACGACGTTTGCACTGAGCTTTAGTGCTGGGTCTTTGTCCCATTCTGTAAAATCAGCGTGAACAGCGCCATGTGCAGCACAAGAGTGTGCTGCTTCTTTCTGCTGCTCGAGTACATGTTCTACTCAAGCGGCAGCAAACTCAATATAAATGGAAGGTTTCTCAATGAAACTGTAGCGACCATCTGTGACCGCTTGCGTTGTGAAATCTCGCCAGGAGGTGCTCTGGCATAAGATTTTTCTCAGTTGTGCTTGCCAAAAACTCTGCAAGTGGAATTTCATGCCCAGGCATACTTACAAGTAAATTAAATATGGCAATCAGGTTTAAGCCAATGTTACCATGGTAAAAGGAGTGAGCACAAGCCCTTTAGCACTGGTTGGCAGTGGTAAAGTGCACATAGTCCTAAGGCCAACAAAAACGAATCCCAAATAACAGGAGGGTAGAAGGCAAAAGATTTGGAGGAAGACCACACTAAGGCTGACATGTCTAACTGTTACTGCTAATTAAAGAACAGAAACTGAGCAGTAAAAGATGGTGAAAGAAGTACTCCTACAGTAAGGAGAACAATGAGGTCTTCAAAAGCTGCCTGAAAATGTCCCCATTTTCAACCCGTCTCAAGGAAATGGGGAGCTAGTTCCAAGCTTTGGCTCCTAAAACAGAGAAATATCTTCCACCTCTGGTAATCAATCTGAAGTTAGGAGTCCGTAAGAGTTTAGTTTTTGTAGATCTTGAAATTCTGTGAGTACCATAGTGTGCAATTTGATCAGAGAAATATTTCTGCACCAGTAACCAGTGGAGTACCCTAAGTCACTCGAATATAGGACTCCTACAAGGAAGTTTAAGCGTAAGTCCTGCAGCAGCATTTTGCACTACTTGCAATCTGTTTATTAAGGCCCTAAATTAGGTTTTGGCAGAAGAGTTACTCCGTCACAACGGTAGGGGAGATCCCGTCCTCTGAAATATAAATCCCATAGCAATTTATGGGATTTATATTTCGGCAGACGGAATATCCGTCACCGTTGTGATGGAGTAACCCGTCCTGAAATCTAAATCAGGCACTAGTATACGGAAATATCTTAGTAGAGCTTATTGCAATGGTCAATCCTGGAGTGATTAATGCATGAACCACTGTCTTATGGGCAGCTAAAGGAAGAAACACCAAAAACTTTTAAAGAGATTTAATGAGGGAGAAACAGGTTCCAGACACCATCAGAACTTGTGGACCGAAAGCTAAATCAGTGTCAAATTTCACACTAAATTAACATCAGAAGGAGAGCGAGGGCTGGGAAAGTCCATCAGTCCACCAGTCTAGAGGGGAAAAGTGTTGTTTTCCCCTAACTGGAGAATTTCAGTTTTTTTATTTGTTACAACCTAGATGATTGCATTCCATTCAGCCAATGACTTGGGTGATACAATTGTTAATGTTCAATTCAGAACAAAACGATTTGTGATCTAAACATAGAATCAGTTAGGCATCATCTGCATATGGAGTAGCAGTGACCCCTATGATTTAATAAGAGAAACTAACAGGTACATGTAAATATTGCTTAGTCAGAAAAAAAATCTCCTTTGGGTAAATCAAAACACCATAAATTATACACTCAACTAAATAAACATATCACCAGAACGTAACACCCCCATCATCAAAGGGTTAAGTGCTCAGAAATCATATATATAAATATATATGGAATGCTTAGGGAGACACTGCACATACATAAGGACACCACAAACACTGAAGTCTTTATCAACCGTCTTATAGGCGTAAATTCACCTCTTATCCCTTCTTGGAGTATTGTGGTCTCTCTTTCAAATTTAAGGGGTTGATTGCATTTCAGACATGATAATGGGCATACAACATTCCTAAAGTTCAGTTCAGCCTCACACTGGAGTAACTTACTTAAATCTCTGAGCCACATAGGGTAGTATACTGAAGGAGGTATATAACCTAGCTTAAGAAAAGCAGCATGACTGGCTCTGGCTGTGAAACGGGTACAGACGGGCACAGGCAGGCTTGATATAGGTGAGAAAGGCTTGCCCCCCAGCACTTCTGTACCGCAGGTCTACTAATTCCCTGCTTCTCCAGTAACCACTGCATCACCTGCTACACAAAATGGCGTCCAGTGAGTGGAACAACTAAAATGGTGAAGTAAGAGCTCTCTCCTTAAAATGATAGGGCCAAGGAGCAAGTTAAAATTAAAAAAAACAGTAAAAATAATTCTCAACATACAAATAGATTATTAAACTAGCCTGCTCACAGTCCCCAAAAGTGCAGAAAGAGTCAACGGCACTTGCATCGGACTAATGTGTCAGAGCCATGGATCTGCTTATAAATATCATCCTTCCCTACAGTCCTCACTTCTATTGTAATCACTAGACCACCATCTACACAAAATGGCGTCCAGTGAGTGGAACAACTAAAATGACGAAGTAAGAGCTCTTTCCCAAAAAAAATTCACGGGGTGGAGGAGCAAGTTATACCCACTACAAGGACTGATTAACAACCAAATGTCAGGGATGCTAATCCGTAGCCAGTAGTTGCCACTATATGCCAGGAGCGGCAACAGTAATGTCAAAGTTGGCCTCCATATTGCAAAAAAGCTGACATTTGCCAAGGATGAACACAATATACCAAGCACAACCATTTTCTCAGGGATGGCTACCATGATGCCAAAGTGGGGCACAATATTTCAGCAAGCGACTTCAGAACTGTTGTTCATGCTCTTGCACTCTTGTATCTGGATGGTGGTAATGCCTTACTCTATGGCCTCCCAGCATCCACATTGGCTTCCCTTAAGAGCATCCTAAATGCCACCGCACCTCTCATACAGGGCCTCAAGAAAAATGATCACCGCACCCACAACCTGATTGAACTCTGTTGTCTCTCATTGCCAGATTACACCATCTTCATTACTAACTTTCCTCATTTACTAAACCATCACAGCCGGCATGCCTGCTTATCTTGCAGACAAGCTCTCCATCTCTTGTTGTTCTCGGCACACCCACAGGCACATTACACCATCAGAATACAGACTAAGAAGTGTAAAAAAGAAAAAAACAAACTAGGCAAAAGCCCTTTTCCTTCTATGCACCTGGGATTTGGAACAACATCCCAAAATCCATCAGAACCGCTACAACGCTGCTCCAATTTAGGAAAGGTTTGAAGACTCACTACTTTAAAGAACACTACATCACAATGCATTACCCATCCACTCCTCCGCTTCCTCTACTATTGGTTGCCAACTTTAAGCTTGCGTTCGACCATGAACTGACCATGACCAGAACTTGGCTGACTTTGGGCTAGGATTGCTACATGTGAATACCATTACAAACATACACATTACATATAGCTGACTTTTGGCTAGGATTTCTGTATGGAAATACCATTACAAACATACACCTTTCATAGAACTTCACAGATTACATTGTGCTAGGGTTAGCTTCCTTATTACCAAAAGGGAACTCACTATGCTCGTCCTGCCATTATACTACTGGTGGCTTCAATAATACCTGGCAGGCCTAACTTAAGCCAGCTCTACCATTACGCCAGTAATGCTCTACTACACAGCGATAGACATTGATCCACACTCTTATTAAAAGGCAGATACACAAACACCCACACACATAATCTCATAGCCCCAAAACATTACCTTCGCACCTAACTGCAAATTAAAGCCCACTGCAGAGAACTTCACCACGCTTCCTCTGGACAAGGAAGGACTACCCTTTTTGGTATCCAGCAGGGGTTGGGGAGGTGATTGTGTTTATCCAGCAAATTGATGTATGTCAGAATATTAATAACAGAAATAAAATCTGACATTGATATTGTGTCCTAAATAGTATAGTTTTGTAAATAATATTTAGGGCTTGAAATGTATCTCTAATATTATTCCGACTATGATATGCGGATACTAAGACCCCAACCACAGGGAGATACATTTGCGCTCCAAAATGCAGAATTCAGCAGCTCTTTGTCTCAATAACCAAAGGCGGCATCAACACCAGGCCTGAAACAGGCCAAAGCAGGTGCCAGGCTGAGGGTTGCTGTTTCAACAGATGTAGTGGCGAAGGCAGGGACATGTGCAGATAGCAAAAGGTGTCACATACTCAATGCCCAACTTGGTACCTCTCCTCACCTCCTATTGGCTGAGCTCCTGTATGAAAGGACAAGGTGTATACCTGAGAGCTTGGCTGAGCTGCTCTTTGTACATCATCAGTGTGTGCACACACACACAGAGTTTGTGGTGTTTTTTTCACATAGCAAGTATGCATCACAACTTATAGATTCAAAGTCAAACTTGTGCCCCAAACAAACATGAGCTAAACTGCTCAGTTAATAATCAGTTGCACAAATATTACATTTTAGCAATCTATGATTATTTTAGATTCCCGTAGTTAACAAATATTGCTTCCAACTTCTTAATTCTTCCTGGCTGTGAGATGGCGGGATGCATTTTGAACGGAGCACTGCAGAATGGATGTGTGTGTGTATGTGCGTCTGTAGTTATTCGAGCTGCTCCCGCAGGGTCTTTCGGCAAACAGCACGATGCTCAAGCGGTTACTTCCTGGAGCAAAGGTTCTCATAAATAAATAACCAGTACTCAGCGAGTACATGAGCACTTTAGAAACAAGTTCATTGTCTGATACAAGGATAACCCATGTATTAATAATGATCAGAGCCCACACACTGTCTCCTGAGCTCATTCTGTGAGCTCCGGCACTAGGCATGGGTTAGCCATTTAAAGAACTGCAGTCAATTCAATAGTCCGAGAGCCGCTTGTAACATGCTCTGTGGACCGCTACTAATATATCGTTATAATTCCAAGGAAAAACAGAATTTGACAACAATGGGGCTGTCTAGGACAAACTCCGGGGTGGGTTGGGGTGAATGTAGGAAATTAATTTATAAGCGAGTAACCCACTGTAGAAGAGGGACTACATCACTGGAAATTAGGGTGGATAGCTCTAAAAAATAATTTGGCTAATTTTCTTTTGTCAGCATCGGTGAGAGGTTTACGATGAAATACAAGCACTAATAAAATACATAATATAGACAAACTGACTAATGGACAGACAGATATGAAGACACTTAGACAATCTCAAAAATGCAGTAAGACAGAAAGAGAAGGGAGTAAATAAAATGGCAGAAAATAAGTAGAAAATAGGTCGGCAAAAAGGCAGAAAAACGGATAGGCAAGCTGATGGGCAGATTGCTGATGTACAGAAAAACAGATTTCAGAACATGAATACAAACAACAGCAGTGTTGAGCCTCTTCTCCTTATGTCGTGTCTTATTTTTTATTTCTTTAGGGTTTATTTATAGTGTGTTGGATGTGAGGCATCGAACAAAAAGTGAAGGATGCCCCTTCTACCAAACATGTGCTTCCCTCTACCCGTTTAGAGGTGGAGGAAGCACCAGTTTCCGGCTGGTAGAGGCAGAGATGGCTATTGACTGAAGGGCTGTCGAATGCCGGGCTATCAGTTGATGTATCTCATGATGTTGCTCTATTTAGGGCTGTCATTCCATTGTGATTTTCTGGTTCTGGACTTCATCATTGAAACATGAACAGGGAACTAAAGAAATGATCTCCAAGTCCTAGGGGGAAACTCCTAACACATCACGGCCATTTAGCATGTGTTATTCAGTAACACAATCTTGCTTTGGGAGTATGTTTTTGAGCGCAAGCAACGTTGCCAAGCAGGCGCATGACATATGATGCCCACTATGGAACTCCTCTGTGCCTTCAGTTGATCTGCAGTGGCACCACTAATGGCACTGAGATCCCCGCCTACCTGTCACGAATCTCTAAATATGGCAAGCAGTCTTCCACCACAACTAGTATTAGCAGACCACTTCCCATACTCTAAATTTAGGCCCATTGTGAGCTGACCATGTGTTAGAACTGGAATCATTTGGTGGAGTTTCCCCTGACTTTTTACTTTCTGATCTCCTGTTTTGACAGTGTGCTAAACTTCGTTTTTGCTGGCTTTAGTGCTCTTTGTACTTTTTCTCTGCTGACCATAGCTAAGGTGTATGTGCAATGGATTTTGTTTTCTCCATGATTTGTATATTCGATTTACTGATAAGTCCCTAGTACATTGCACTACATGTCTCCAGGGCCTGTAAATCAAATGCTGCTAGTGGACCTGCAACACTGATTGTGCCACTCACGCGTGTAGCCTTTCAAACATGTCTCAGGCCTCTCACTGTGGAGCCTGTGGTGTGCAATTTAACCTGCCATTTAAACGTGCCAAGATATCCTACTTGTCAGGCCTAACCCTTCCTTTTAATTACACATAGGTCACCCCTAGTGGAGCCCCTTGACAGCTCATGGGCAGGATGCAGTGTACTTAAAAGGTGGGACATGTACTTTTCAGTTTCACATATCCTGGTAGTAAAATACTGTTCAATTAATATTTCACTGCGGCAAGGTCTATCTCTCCCAAAGGTTTACATTGGAGCTGCCATGTAACATTTTACAAGTGTAAATTCCAATTGGGAAAATATAGGAAGAGTAAGTATTGTGTCTCTGGACTTGCAATATAAGAATACATCTTTTTGTGAACTTGATTTTTAAATTGCAGTTCTGAAAATGTCCCTTTTTGAAAGATTCCCAATGGCACGTAACTGACGCAATCCATCTGTTGCACTCCTAAATGGGCCTTTTTCCCCGTAAACTGCTTCTATCATCAGTATCCAGTTCTTTAACCATAGTACACCAAAACTAGTTATTTGTAATTTCAACATGCTCCCTCGCACATTAATCCACTGCGGAGACAGCCTAATTCCAAGTAGATGCTTTAATAAACATTTTCATGTGCCAACTGCATGCCTATCCAGGCTTTCAACAACGGCACGTGTAACTTATTCAGGTATCCAAGTAGACTCAATGTGTGCCACCCAATGCATTTCAAGCCCGTTCGGCTCTTCATCAGGGGTCTCTGCAATAAATAAATCAAGACAGTTATACCATTTACCGATTCCTTAATACCAATTCCTTAAATGCAATGTAGAAAGCACATTGAAGAGTGCTTTTGGGCCTTAACAAATCGGTAATTACCACCAACTTCAAGTTGGTGGTAATTACCGAATTTCTTTTAAAAAGTGCTTTCTTGCATTTTTAGAAGTGCCATGTGGCACACATGCATGCCCTTAGGGCATACATGTGTGCCACATGTGCACACATGCACATTTCAGGGGTGCAACAGGGTGTCCTTTGGACACCCTGGCACCCTTGAAATACCTCCCGGTATTACCGATTTGGTAATACCGAATCGGTAATACCGAATGTCTTCACATTCATTCCTATGGGCCTCCAAGCCCATAGGAATGAATGGGTAGGTATTCCTTATTACAGAATCTCAATTACCAATTCGGTCATAACGAATATTAAGGATTCTGTATTTTGTACCGAATTCTTACCTACATCTGAAATGCCGATTTCTTAATACCGAATTGGTAAAATTCGGCATTAAGAATTGGGTATTTCACAATTACCTACATCGGGCCCATGGTTCCTAACATGTTTGACAACTCAAGAGTTAAGGGAAGGAGTGCATTCTCATTTACATTTCATCTTACTTTTTTAAAAGTTGCCATTTTCTTACTGTAGTCATTCCATGCTTCATGCCTGTCTCTGGAATACAAGTCTGAATTGGATGACAGTTGGGCTTTGTGCTTTCCCTCTAGACAGTCACACACATGCTGATGGACCGTCACAAGGCCCATAGAAAAAGGGGGAGGAACTGACACTTGCACCTGAATAGGACAATGCCTGTCCCCACACAATGGGTTGCAGAACCCCCTGTCACTAGTCTGGTGCCAGAGCAGGAAAGGGCAGGATCTTGGGCACTGAAAGACCTTTCTTTGAAGTCTCCCTACTTCAAAGGCTAAAACAGGTATATGTACGGGACCTCTGACCACATATACTCAGAACACTTCTGGAACTGAGGACATTCTACCAGGAAGAAGAATTGTTGTGTTGCCAGGATAGACTGCAGCTTTGCTGTGTTGGCCTGCTGCCTACCACTTCTGGCCTGGCAGTGAGAGGACTGGACTTGACTCTCTACATCCTGCATCTCTAAAGGTTCTCCACGAGCTTGTTGTTCACCTGCATCTTGTTACCAGCACCTCGGCTCTTCTGCTGTGAGTCCTTCTCTGAGTGAGTGTTTGGTGCTGCGACCCAAGAAACCAATGCACTGACCCTGAAACATCAATCGGAACCAGCGTATTTCCCTGCAATCTCAACGCATCGCCACTGCGACGCAATGACTGAGACTTACAACGCAGCCCTGACTTTGCCAATGCACTGCCGCCACATCACCACTGCTGCCCTGGCCCCAGACATTGCATTGCTGGAATCTGTGACGCACCGTCACTGGACCCCGATGCAACCCAGCAGTTCTATATCAACCCATTGGCTAGCTGCATATCTCCTCTTGACATCAATGTATCAACGAAGTCGCCCAACTTCGGAAATGACACATCGCCTTCAACCGCGATGCATCTCTTCATTTGTGCAACACATCGTCTTTGAGCTTCGACTCAGGTACTGTCAGCGGGTTTACGTGTCTTGAACTGAACTTTTAGATTTGCCCGGGTCAAGCATGACCAGATAGCCTCAGTTGGAGTTATTGATTTCCAAGCACTGCATTTCGATTTAATCTTGCAAAATTAGTATCTTGACTTGTGTATGTTCGATTTTTATTGTTTTGGTCTTGTTTTACTCAAATAAATATGAACAATTCTTCTAAACTGGTGTGCTACTTTTGTGACATTTTCACTGTGTTACTAAGTGTGTTTTCAAATACTTTACACATTGCCTCTTTAGCTTAGCCTGACTGCTCTTTGTCAAGCAACCAGGGGGTGAGCACAGGTAAACTTTTAGTGTGTACTACGCCTATCCCGTCTACGATTAAGTTTCCCGCTTGGACAGGGTGAAAACACCTGCGAACCAGAAAACCAATTTCTAACACCATGTCTTATGAATCAGATTTTGTTCAACCTTAGACGGGCCAGGGGATGCCCGGATTAGGTTGTTGGAGCACGAGCTGGGCCTTAGGCACAGTGTTGTGGGGTCCTCATGGAGCTCAGATTTACCTTTTCATAAAAAAGCAGGGTGACACACCTGGGGCCAGTGGAATAACAGCCCGGCATACAGGTGGGCGAGAAAATAGAGCCCCAGGACAGTGGGTTCCATCCTAGGGCCAGCTTGAGCTCTGACCCAGGGATGGATCAAACCTTTTCCAGCCAGCCAAGCAGGGAAGCCCTCCCTGGGCACCCAGAACCCCATTTTGGGCTCTAATTGACATAGTGGGCGGGAGAGGAGAGCCCCATGCTGGGAGCTTCTACCCCAGAGCCAGCCAAAGCTCTGACCAAGGGTCTGGTCGGAGCATTTTAACCTGGCCAAGGATGGGAGCCCTCTCCAGGCCTGTGTGACTCCTTCACAGGCTCTAATTTATATGGTAGGTTGAGGTAGGGAGTGCCAGGGTATGGCATCCACCCCAGGGCAAGCAGGAGCTCAGACCCAGTGCCTGGTCAGAATTATTTTACCATGCCAAGCAGGGCAGTCCTCCATGGGCCTTCATGAGCCCATCCTGGGGTCTCAGTGACAGAGCTAGATGGAGAAGGGAGCCCGAGGTTGGGGACTCCCCACCCACCACAGTGCCAACTAGAGGTCTGACCAGGGGCTCAGTCAGAGCTTCTTAACCCGTCCAAGCAGAGAAGCCATCCCAGTGCCTACAGAACCCTGTCCTGGACAGTTTGCGACAAATTTCTGTGATAAATGATGCTACCAAAGGATGTATGACGTTACAACCCATGCTTTTACCACGCATGCCTTTACAACGCGGTTTTTACAACGCATGCCTTTACAACGCATAGTGCTTTGGGGCGCTGGATAGTGAATAGTTTAATTTACTATTCCAACTCCAGTCCCCGTGGATAGTAGGGAAGGTGTTGGATAGTAAATTAAACCTATTCCCTATCCTAAAGCGCCCCCCAGGGCAATGCGTTGTAATGGTTTGCGTTGTAAAAGTTGCGTCGTAAAGGCACTGCGTGGTAAAAGTTGCGTTGTAAAGGTTGTTTACCCTACCAAACGAACCACTTAAGTGCATTTTTCCAGCAGTGGCGAACCCATTAGACCTTCCAGGAAGGTCGAGGGGGGAGGAGGCGGGGGTAGGGGGTGAACTGGATAGAGGGGCAGAGAAGTGGAGTCAAACTCCCTCAGTTTACCTCATTGCAGGATGTAAAATAAGGCGGCAACTTGCGTTCCGCCTATATGAAAGCTCCCCTCCCATCATTAGACTTACCTCAAGTAAGGCCAGGGCTTTAAGTGGGCCGGGTCTCAAGGGGTCTGAGCACCGGCAGTTTTTTAAAGGGGAACTCAAAACGGGTTTCTATCGGGCTCTGTTTTGAGCCCTGGTGCAGGCGGTCCGTTTTTTTCCAGATTGCAGTGACAGCAGTTTGCTATTACGGCAGTCCGGAAAAAAGTGCCAGGGCGCAAAACAGGCCAATGGAGGCCCGTTTTGAGACAGCAGGCACATCGATGTGCGCTGCCCACACTGCTCACTGCTCACCAGTGGAGAAGTTACAGCATGACGTCATGCCAGGTGAGCGTTGTGGGGGAAGGGAAATCCTTTAAAGAGTAATTTTCTTTCTGGATTTCCCTTCTCTTTCTGAAAAACAAGAGCAGCAACATTGTGGTAGGGTCCCAGGGCTTTAATTGGAAGCTTTTTCAGTATTATATGTGACAAGCCATAGTTGCAGCTTATTTATCTTATGCAACTAATAACCATTGACAAAGCCAATAGTCCTTACTTTTTGTAGGTATGATGTTACTTGTATCACATATCTGGATGCAATGACAGAAACAGCAAAATACAAGTAGGGCGGCAACTTGCGCTAATTGCTAAACACATAATTTTTGCGTAAGTGTTTTAAAGCCACGCCCTTAATTACATTGGCCACGACCCTTTGAGAGAACCCCCAGTTTTTTCATCCCACTTGAAGCCCTGAGTAAGGCGAAGCAGAGGAGGAACACGCGGGTAAAGCAGCACAGCAAAGTACTGAAATATCTCCTACTTCTTGCCCTGGCACAGATTTCAAACCCATGAAAATAAACGTAAACTCGTTTACAGGTGCAGTTGTTTACCCCAATATTTACACATTAAATTGCATCCCTTTAACGCTTTGACAATGGAAAAAAAATACACGTTAATTTTATTATTACTTTTTTTAATGTAATTAAAACTTGATTTGCCCCGTGCCCGGGTCAACAGTGGTCCGAAGGTTTTCCGCGCTGCGCGCGAGGCACCGCGGCGGCGGAGGAGGGCTGGCTCTGCCGATTGAGCCATAAGGAGCCCCCCATTCCCCGCGAGAAGCCACTTGTCTTTGCAGCATTGTGCAGCGCGCGGCCGGTTATTTTTACTCGCAAAGCCTTTCTCCCCATTCTTCAGCTGCTGGGCGAGATGGCGTTCATTTGGCTTCAGTTTTGACACAAGATAAATGAGCTCTGGGCCCTCAGTGGTTCACTCCGGTTGCCAGGGGGTTCCAAAATAGCAAACTATTTTTCATAACGGCAACGTGATATGAAGCGAGATGCAGCAGGTGTGCTAACATTTACCACGGCCGTCTGTGGAGTGAGGGAATTCATTAAGTTTTCCTGTTTGTCATATTAAAAAAAAGGAAAGTTAGTTCCCTTAGAGGTTGCCATTTACATTGGCTGGGTTAAAATATTCAGCGTTTCATAAAACTGTTTTCTTTTTTTGTTAGCCGGAAGCCTGGAAGGGACATAGTTTCTTAGAAAAGTATTGATTAAAAATATTGCACTTGGAAAAATATCGTCTTATCCATGCATAGGAGCATGGGAGTAAAATGTCATATATTTAGGATATCATCTCTATTTAATGAGATGAGGGTATTGAGGCATGGGACCTCTACTTAGAGAAATTCAGAAAAACAAAGATATTCTGAAAGTGAAAAAAGAATGCGAAAATCTGGATTGTATATAGTAGAAGTGATTTATTCCTTCGGAAGCAAAACTACTGTTCACACTTGCTTTATGGAGTATATGTACTTTGAGTTAAGGCCAGAGCTTCGTCTTAAAGAGTAATGCGGAGTGGCAAATCCCACCAATTCCGTGGGCGGAACGAAATATTTTAATAACCTATAATTTTGATAGCTCATGCTAATTTCCCTTCCTTGCCTTCAACACATTTGTTTCTTTGTGTGACTTTCATCTAGGTGGGTAGATAAGCTAAGCTCGAAATTGGAATGGGCGACTGGCAGGCGATTAAGGTGTCCTGATTGGATTGTGATCAGTGCTTAATTTGAGCTGGTGTTTGCCGGTTCTCAGCTCCCACATTTCAATCTCAACACCAGCACTTATGACAGCCCACAACATGGCGGAGTTCTTCCTCTAATTTTAATATGAGCACACCAACAGAGTGTTTATTGCAATTTACATTAAACATTTAAAAAATCAATACCTGCAACTCAAGTCACTCCAATAGATTTTGGTGCCCTTTAATAATCCGAATTGTCACTCTTGTAAGAGTGTGATGGTTTGTAGTTGTGTTGGTACACGCTTTGGCAGAGCTGGTAGGGGCAATTGGTGGTGCAAACTGCAGTATCCTCCTGAGAAGGGAGCTGGCACTTATGTTATTTTAAAGATTAAGCTATGGTTGTAACCGCAGTGGAAGCTAGTACCATGCGAAAGACTATCATTCTCGAATATCAGACTGGTGCTGATCACCAGAACTCATTTGTCCCAGGCCTTTCAAATCAACCTTCAATACATTTTGGGAGTTTTAGTGCTGGTTTACGAGATGCGATTACAATGAAAATGTCATCTCTACAGCCACAACACGTTTTAGATACAATTTAAAATTTGCAGTGCACAACAGCTCAAAAGTGTTATTTTTCTCAGTTGAAGTTCAACTTACTCCCCACCTAATGGTCTCGATACGTACGTCAAATGCAGAAGATTTTTCTAATAAACTAGTAAACATTACGAAGACTACAGTTGATATTTTAAAAGAAGGTGTCTCGACGGCAGCAAAACCAGCCACTGCATTAAAAGTGTTGCTCCCTTATTCCTCCTGCCAAGTATCTGTAGCCACTTATGTGTTCCTCAATCGTGCGGTTGTCTCTCATTGACAATTGAGCATATTGTTGGCTTTTATGGGTTCTCAAACCCAGTGAATAACCATCTAACAGGTCTTCTGGTTCATCTGTCGATAGGTTTAATAGACATTTCACCCCTTTGCTATGATTGCTCCCTCGTTGATATGACTTATTGTGAATTGATTCTATCTGACTCTCAGAAGAAGGCCACCAATGCTTCTTTATTGAATTTTGTTCCTAATTTTCATAGGAGATCCCATCCAGGACCAGCGAAATTATCAAAAACATGCTTCCCTCAGAACTTAAAAATGATCTAGAACACAATGGTTCGAGATCCACTCCAATCAGGATCTCACCCCTGCACTAGAATTTACAACACTATTCTAAAGTTGGACCATGATGGGAATTACTAGTCCTCCTGGTGCACTCCACAACTGTATAAATATCGCTAGTTGTTGGTAATATGCCCCTTGGTTTGGTAAATTTATATACATTTCTTGACAACAGTTTTGCATTGCTGCTGCTAAAATACTTAACTCACACTTTCCAAGGAGCCTGTCGCTTGAGCCACAATGCAGTACACAGTGAGGTGTTGGCTGCATGGCCTAGCTTTTGGAAAGGCCTTAGGCCAAATCCGCTACAGACGTCCAACACCCTCCTGTGCACTGCTACATGCTGTGTACAGCAGAGTTTTGGCTGCAAGACCTGGCCTCTGGCTACGCTCTGTAAATAACCCCTAACAGGCAACCAAACTTCGAGTGTGCACAGCATTCAGCTATGTGCAATGGAGGGTTGGACACAAAACCCGGTTTCCGAACAGGCCCGGCACCCAGTCCCAGCAGATGCCCAGATTCTGGAGTCAGTCGCCCTAGCCGCGGCACCACACCTCTTCTGAGTTTTTTGGGAGTACTGAGGTAACTACGACAGGAAAATGAATACACACAAGGGTTCCCCACAAGTACCTACCATGCACATTTACACATTATTTTTTTTAAATTGTCAGGACACATGGGAGTGAGACCCTGAGTCCTGTAATGGCAGCTGCAACATTTTCATCAGAATTGCAAACAACCAATTATATCGCTTGGTACCCAGTCCCACAGTACCAAAATGGTCAACAGGAAAAATAATCAATAGGCCAATCAGCCCTTTTCTAAATTTTAGGTTCAGATGGACTTTCTACAGGACTAAACTTACAGATATATCCAGCAGTTCTGCACAGGATGAACACTGTGCACAGGAGGAGTTTGGCCACCTAATGGTGCTTTGGGGTCTGGATGGAGTAGCCTCTCTATGCAGAGCTGTGAATAGGGAACAGTATGTGTGTTGTATGCACCTGGCCATATAACGGGGCTTGGGTCTCAGAAAGGAGTGGGCTCTCACTGAAGAAATGTGCAGAGTGAAATGGATGCATGTAGTACGGGCTTAGCCGTGTGACTGAGCTTGGGTATCTGGAGGGAGTGGACTCTCCATGAAGAGCTGTCTACAGGGTGAAGGCTTTGCGTAATAAGGGCTTGTCATCAAACACACAAAAGGTAGTGGGAGAAATGCTTGCAATTGGTCTTTTCATTGTCAGTCGCTCAGGGTAGAATTCTAACTCATCGTTTTTTGACCACCATGCCAACTGAAATTATACCCATACATAATCAAATCATTCTTGGCCCTGCCCTAATAGGAGCATTCCAATCCAAACTGCCGAACCAGGTTCTCTCAAACCAGAACAAAAGCAACCCAAGACCTGTTTTCTCCTGACTGGGGCTTGTCAGACCATGTAGCTTGGTTCCAGTGACTAAGTGAGGAAGGGCCTCAAGTCTGGGTATACACTCGGCCACTTAGGACATCAGATCAAACCCATAAAAGGTGATGTGAGAAATGATTGTAATTTCTCAAACCACTAGCAATGGCTCGGGGCAGCATTCCAACTCATCCTTCTTTTGCCTACCATGCCCACTCAGATAAGACACAGCCATTTGTAAATCTGTCTTGGTCCTGCCCTAATATTAGCAGTCGAGCCCAAATTGCGAAGCCAGGTACTCTCTGAACCAGAACACAAGCAACTCAGGATCTGTTTTACCCTGATCAGGGCTTATCAGTCAGATGTAGCTTGAGTCCAGTGGCATAGTGGTCAAAGGACTTATGTCTGGGCATACCCTTTGCCACTTAGGCCATTACATCAAATAAGCAACAGCAGCATAGTGAGCAAGGAACCCATGTCTGAGCATACCCTTGGTCGCTTAAGGCATTACATCAAACAGACAACATGTGATAGGAAGAATGCTAAAGAAACGTCTAACCACTGGCAATCTCTTGGGAAGGAGTCCAACCCATTATACTTTTTCCCACTATGACACCTCTTTTTGGACCCAGGCATATGCAGGTTGAAAACAGATGTGCATATGGCTAGGTAGAAACTCAGGTGGCACGGTGGGCAAAGAACGATGGGTTAGAATACTACCTCGAGTGATTGTCAGTGGTTAGACTTATTGCAAGCATTCCTCCCATCACCTTTGGGAGTGAGAAGCCAAGCATAGCCACGATATAACACGGGTGACTAACAATTTCCAGAAGTGGACATCTGGGGCCGTATTAAAGACAGTGGCGCGGGACACAACTTGCACTTGTGCCCACTTTGTGTGCCCCCGGAGCACTTTGGTATTACAGAAGGGGCCACAGAGGCTTGTGTGGCCCCTTTTTGTAGTACCTGGTGCACATATAGCATCAGCGCTATCTGCAGGGGGAGTTCCCTCATCTGCATTGGGGAGTGCTCCATTCAAATGAGGGAATCCCTTTGCCTCTACGCCCCCACTGTATTACAGACATGGGCGTGTTGGCAAAAATGCTCTTAGGAGCCGTATTGACAGTGCACCATCTAAGAGTCACTGACTGCACCAGCCTGCAAGGGGATCCCTAATCCCCTTTGCAAGTGCAGGCGGGAGCCCCCTGCAGAGTAAAAAAACAGAGCGGCGTCAAAGCATCCGCTCCATTTTTCCCAGAAATTCGCAGCTGCACTGGTACAATGCATTCCAAGAAATAGGGCACACTTTCCCTATTGGCGCCTGGTGCACCTGTTTTATGGTGCCTGGGTACAAACAGAAAATGTGTGCCCTTTACGTAATGGGGCCCCAGATGGCATAGATATTCACCAGGATTTTCAAGTACCCATCATGTTTGTGGTCTAATCACCAGATATCAAGTTTCCTGCTCAAATGCCAACAATAACACTTCGATGCCTGGGATGGCCAAAAGATGCCAGAGGAAACAACTACATGATGGATTACCAATTAGTCCACCATATGTAGAGAAGCCCAATGCTTACCATTTGCTTGTCCTTACCTATATGCATATAAACACACACACATAAAATGAAGATGCAGATAGGTCCACAAAGAGCAAGCCACATGTTGATTTGCTTGCTCACATGCACATACACATAGAAGATTTCCCAACCCCCACAACCATCTCACTAATTACCTCTCTAAAATATATCTACTTGAATCCAATTGGTGTTCATTATTCATATTTATCTTACCCATTAAGCTTTAGGGAAGTTAGACCAGTGACACCAAACTGGGTGCTGAGCCGAGGGGGGTGGTACTGTGTTTTGAAATATCTTATGCATTTCAAACCACAGCTGCAGTATTTCTTGTTTGTCCAGCCATTTTCAAGCAGCTGCAAAATTGTCAAGCTAATGCTGGTGTTTAATGTGCCTTCTGGATAGAGATGAGGGTTTGTCTTATTGTTAGACCTGCCAGCCTTATGGTGGTCTCCCTCCCCAACTTTTTGCCTTCCTCCTCCACTTCTTCTGACCACATTTTTCCTGGTATTAGGACTCAGCGCACTTTACCACTGCCAACCATTGCTGAAGTGCATGCGCTCTCTCCTCTAAACATGGTGATATTGGCTTATCCCCAATTTGGCATATTTAATTGACTTATTAGTCCCTGGTAAAGTGGCACTACCTGTGGGCCTGTAAATTAAATACTACTTGTGGGTCTGCCACACTGATTGTGCCACCCATTAAAGTAGTCCTTTAAAGATGTCTCAGGCCTGCCATTGCGGAGCCTGTGTGTGCAATTTTAACTTACCATTTTAACTAGGCAAATTAACCTTCACTTTTTCAGTCTCCCCTAGGCAGTGCTTGCGCGTTGTCTCTTCAAGACATGCTCTATTCAGGTATGGCCCTGAAGAACTGCCCATTTTCTGCCCATCTTTTCAATAGCCTTCTGTTACTGTCCTTTCTATATGGTTGCTCTTGATTCATCAATAGGTTTAGTAGTCCACCCTTATTACCTCCTTGTCTCCTTTTGTAACCTCCCATGAGGACTGGCCCTCTTACATGTGCTGTTACTCAGTATGTTTTATTTAGTCTGTGGGACTATTTTCTTAAATGGATTTGCCCTATTGCAGGCACAACATGCTTTCCTGCAGAGGCGCTGCTTTTTCCCTCTCTGCTGGACTGTCCACTCCTCATCCTCATCCTCGTCCCGCCCCCCCTCCACCCGGCACCGAGCTTTAGATTTCAGCACTGCTCCCGCTTTCATATTAACAATGCCACACTTAATATTTTAGCAGGCACCAGCTTTTTTGAGTTTTTTAAATTAGTATTCATTAGCATTTTATGACAGTAGCGCATTCGCCCCAGGTAGTGTTAAACAGTGGCGGCCGCATGGCTCACCCAACTCTATTTCATCATCTTTCTACCCTTTATTGTTTCAACTCCGCAGCACACCATTCCTCATTAACAACAATGGTGGTTGCGGTTTTGTTTTTCTGCACAGCTGTTACACAGTGCAGCATCCAATTCACGGACGCCGCACATGCTCTGCTCTTTGCTGGTGCCGCCCGCTCTCCTCCTCCTTTTCTCGCCCGCTCACTCCCTCTCCTCAGGGGCGGCCTTAGGCATGTGCAAGCAGTGCACCTGCACAGGGCCACCAAACCCCAGGGGCCTCCACGCCAATATATATCCTTAACATAATAACCCTCTGAGGATGGATACATATTTGTGTGGCGGCCCCTGGCAGGGATTTGGCGGCCTCTGGCTCTGTTCCACTTCCTAGCACCCTGACCCTCCCCCCCTCCTGAGCTCCGGGGGGCTCTGCCCCGCCCAGACCCCACTTCCAGGGCCCCCTACCTACGCTCCCTGCCCAGGGCCGCCATTAGCCTAGAGCCGCCCCTGCTCTCCTTGGGCTGATTCTTCCACCGTCCTTCTCTAAATCATGGGATATTACTGGACAACCTCTCTCGGCAGATGATCCTAACATTAATGGGTTCAGTGCACCTTGGTCAGCCTCTCACTATAGGTGGGCGAAAATCTCTTATATTGCCACTGGTCGCAGCTGCTGTGGGGGATCGCCCGCAGGAATCTGGGGAGATGATTTACTGGTTGCATGTGGTCGTGGAATGCTATAAGCGGCATTGAAAACTGACCTCAATGAGGACTGTTTGATTTGTTGCAAATAATGTAGCATTTTTTCCATTTTATCATTCTTCATTCCTTACTTTTGCTAACATAGGCAGTTCTGGTTTTTGCCACTTAAATAATGGCGACTGTGTAGTATACTCAGAACACAGTGAAAGGATGTTTGCACACCCATGGACCTGATTGGCAGATGGACTCTGTGCGTAAAGGGGCCGGTCTCTAGAGACAAACTCATAGCTAACTTTGCATGGTTTCATCTGAGCTCAAACAGAAGGTGAGGAGCCCTCGGTGTGCGCATCGAAGGTAATGATGTAGGTTTATCCTCTCTGGCCATGCAGGGCTAAAGATGTCTTTCCGCACTTAGCAGCAAGTTAAGTAGTTAGCAATCACGTGGATTTGCGGTTATGCTGGCCTCTGTCTCTTTGTAAGACACTCTATCTGCTGCTCTTCCTGTCCTCGGTCTAAGATTTGCCTCTGCTTTCCACTATCCATCTCTATCCTCCTCTATTCCTCTTTTCATATGGTCTTCGTCTCTTCCTTTGTATCGTCTCCCTTACATGTCCATTTGTCCCCCTGCATGTCTCTCTTGCTCTCCCATTGTTTTGTTTAATTACTTGATTGCCTGTCATTAATTTCTCATTAACTTGCTCTCATCACAATGCTTGTTGTTTTCTTTCCATAGTTGTTGCTTTTCTGTCCTGCTCATTGCTGGTACCCGCCTACTTCCTGTCGTTATTTGACCCCCTGCCCTTGTTGTTGCTTATTCTCCCATCTTTGTTGTTTGCCCTGCAGCTCCCCACATGAAAAAGCACTATAATGCTGTCAGCACTAGCCGTGTCATATCACTTATGTCCGGCATGGTGTGCTGAGTCACACAAAACATTGCTTCTAGGCACAGGCTTTGCTCAAAATATGTTACACACATATGTTACCCAATATGTAACACATAGGTAAAAGACATTGTAATTTACATTGCCAGTAGCGCTAACTCACAAATGCGAGACCTATTGCATTGCAAATGCTTGCTAATATACACAAGTCACCCCTAGGGAAGGCCCTGGACAGCCCAGAGAGCACCGTGCAATGTATTTTAAATGTAGGACAATTACGTTTAAGTTTTACATGTCCTGGTAAAGAAAAACTCTTTAATTTGTTTTTCACTACTACTAGGCCTATGTGCCCCGAAGGAAAACCTTGGAGTTACCTCATTACATTTCATAGGCGTCCTTTCAAAATAGGAAGAGACAACCAGTTCATGGTTGGTATTAGGCATGGGCGAATTTTGCGAATCTCGTGTTCGCGAATTTTGCGGATTTGCGAACTCGCAATCCGCAAAATCCGCGAATTCTCGCGAATTTGCGGATTTTTTTTTTTGTGTGTTTGCGCGGGTTTCTGCCAGTTCGCGAGGGTTTTGTACAATGTCGCAAATTGCGAACTTACCTGTCGGGTCGCAAGTTTCGCGAACTTGTTGTTTCTACGTGTCCAGCCTGTTTGGGACACTCTTCTTCATCACTGCCACTCTCTGTCACCACTGCCACTCTCTGACTACTCATGCCACCCTCTGGCCCACCCATGCCACCCTCTGTTTCATCACAGCACCCTCTGGTTGTCCAGTCAGTGTACATTATTGTGGCAACGCAAGCACACCTTCCCTGCCTCAAGTGACCTGAATTAATTTGGGGCTGATTAATGTGTCACAGAATATTTTTTTAGCTGGCACCTGCTTCCTTAGTGCTTCCTGATTAGTGATCTTTTGAACTTGCTAAGTGCTTTCATTGTTGCAAAATTAGTTACAACACCTGCCCTGCCCCAACTGACAATAATGAATTAGGGGCTGATTAATGGATTTGAACCTCCAGCCTGGCTCCTGCTTGTCTCCCTTAGCTGTAATTCAGGACCTTTGTGGCATATGTGTAACTATTCTGAGGTTCAGAGCAGGGTCACATAATAGTTGCAACTGGCAACTGAACTCTGGAGGGGCCCCTCAGGAAGCACTACAGAAAATGGCTACTAATGATGAGCCTGAACTTTTGAACCTGGTAAGTAGTTTCAGTTTTGCTAAGATCGTATTTCTGCAATTTTGCACTTATTCGCGGGGCGCGAAGTTGTACTGGGAAGCCGCGAACTCACGCGAACAGTGCGAGCAGTGCGAGCAAAATCCGCTGCTCGCGGATTTGCGGATTTTGCGGGAGATTCGCGAATCTCGCGGATTGCGAATTTACCGAAAATCCGCAAAATCCGCGAGCGAAACGGATTTTCCGCCCATGCTTAGTTGGTATCTCTGGAATCCTAATTTAAAGCCCTAACTTATGAGGACATTGGATTTTAAATAAAAATTCAGAAAATGCCACAGATAGTATAAGAGCCTGTCCGGCATGATTATTCCGAAATGAGCGTGAACATTACCGCGGAGTAAAGCGCTCGGGAAATTTGATAGCGGTTACAGCAAAGAAGAAAAGAGCTGCAACAATACTGATAAAAGTTGACAATTAAGATCAAGCCCTACCCCGCTCCAACACAGACACAGGAGATATGGTAGCAAGAAAAGAGTAATTATCTTCAGCTACAAAGACAACCCCAAATGTTGTCCTACCTCAAGTAAAAACAGCCCTGATGAAGACTTTGATGTAAAAAAGTGTGCTGGTCCCACGGCTGCAAGGTCGAAACGCGTCAGCACAATCCAGTCGTCAAGAAAGATTTAGTTAAAAAGAAGCCGCTGCTTATTTCAGCTGGCTGAGTTGGAACAAGATAAATCCACCTCCACAAAATTGCAAATCTCTTTCAGACCACCCAGAAAGGACCGGAAGACAAGATATGTGTACAGGACTAACACCCTCCATGGTCTTGACACAATAGATAATAATAGGACAGGACAATCTTGTAGGAATTCAAATTGTGCTAATACATTTTTCAGCCAATAAATAGCACTAAATGTTCCTTGTCTTATGTAGTGACAGAATGAAAGTGTAATTTTCATGAATTGTCAAATATTTGAATGTATTCACGTGTATTGTTGTATTGCAATTGAAGCATGAGAGCGCTGTCAAGTTTTTATGTTTTGTGTATAAATGTAAAAGTTTTTTCAGAAAATTGAAAATCGTGTTGTGTACAAGGTGAAAGGAATACTTAAATGTAAAAAGTATAAATAACCAAAAAATAACTAAACAAGCACAGAGTCAATAAAAGGGACTTCTGTGAATAAATCCAGTGTGATCTATGGTGCCAGATGTATTTCGTTTTGTTGAAACTAGCTTTTAGAAAGGTGGCATTTTTTTGCCTTAGCCATTTGGTGCCTGCAGCCCGTCTCTGGTCAAATGATTGGGGGTAGGTGGAAATTGGGCTTTGTGTATTACTCCCAGACAGCCACACACAATGGAAGATCAGGTGTGATTGGATGGGCCATCACTGGCAGGATGGGAGGGAGAAGCTGGATACAAAACATGATTAGGCTGTGTCCTGACTCCACACAAAGGGCTTAATGATCCTGCATTGTCACTCCAAAGAGCTTGGACCTTGCACTTTAAAGCCACTGTCTAGAAGCCCCCCTACCTCCCAGACCAGGGCACCAGGGTATAAATGATTGATCTCCGACACCACCATTTCAGTACACTTCTGGATACTCTGCTAGGAAGATTAACTGATATTCTACTGTAGGACTGCCATTCTGCTGGACTGTACTCTGCTGGACTCCTGCTCTGCTGTGCCCACCTTAATCTTTTGAACCCAGAGTGACTCCAAGGACTGATCGGAAGCCATAGGGACATAATAGGCTGCCAACAACCTTGCATCTGCACCCTGACTCTGCCATCTCTAAGTTTACCCTGCCAAGTGGTGCTGTCCCAGTCATGGACTATTGGAAGTTGGCCTAAGGTGCGTTGGCAGCCTGTGGACTCAGCAGAACCGATGCATCTCCTCTGCTGTGTGGCGCAACCCCAAAAAGAACTGATGCATCTCTGCTGCTGTGTGGATTGGGCCTGTCGCAGAAGACATACAATGCCACCGCAGCCCACCTTGCCCTTGCAAATGCGCATTTCATCCTTGGCACAGGCCCTCACATCTCTCGTAGACGGCAGCCTCTACGATGACTTACTCCACATCACAGCCTTGAAGCTCCTCGGAACTGATGCATCACCCCAACCTGACATTGCATCCCCAACACCAGAATTCACATTGCAAGCCCCGTCGACGGGATTCTCGACGCAACTGGACCTCACACCACAGCCTTGCAGCATCTCGGAACCGACACATCGCCTCCACTGTGCAACACATCCAGGGGATCCAGGTAACACTCTGCAATCCAGGATTGATGTTACTTCTGTTCAGAAAGCATAATAATAATAATAATAAAGAGCTTATAGAGCGCTCAGTAACGCCATCTTGGCGTGTCCCCGCGCTAAGAGCTACCAGCGATCACCATGAGAGCCCATGACCTACACAGTGTATAGTTGTGTTTTAAGCTTGGCCCTGAACAGCGCTTCACTGCTCTCCAGTCTCAGAGCAGGAGGAAGTTTGTTCCACTGTAGAGCTGCTTGGAACGCAAAAGATCGTCCACCCATTCTAGCCTTCCTTATCCTGGGGACTGTCAGCAGTCCGGCACCCTCCGACCGGAGGGTCCTTGTTGGTTCGTAGCGGCTGACTAAATCCCTAAGGTAGGCGGGCGACCTGCCCCAGACAATTCGGTGACAGAAGAGGAGGCACTTAAACAGCACACGTTTCTTCACAGGCAGCCAATGAAGCGCATCCAGCGCCTTTTGAGAATTAGCTCTCCTGGGTCTTCTTAGCACCAATCTAGCGGCGGAATTCTGGATAACTTGCAGGCGGCCCAGGCAGCCCTCGGTGGCCCCTAGGAACAAGATGTTTCCATAGTCCATCCGAGAGGTCACCAATGCCTGCGTCAGTGTCCTTCTGGCCGCTATGGGTAGGAGGTCTAAGGTTTTGTTTAGGGTCTTCAGTACTCCAAAACATTTGCCCACAAGACGCCTTATGTGGCCATCATAGGAGAGAGAGGGGTTAATCCAGACTCCTAGATTCTTAGCCTCCTCACAAGGTATGGGGGTAGGGCCAAGGCATGGAGGCCACCACTCGGCTGACCAGTTTTTGCTTTTTCCCCCCACCACCAACACCTCTGTCTTAGAGCCATTGAGTTTTAGGCAGTGGGAGTCCATCCACTCAGCTAGTGCCTGCATACAGGACTTAAAGTTGGTGGGGGTGTTGGCGGTGTTCTGCGATAGGGAAATCAGCAGCTGGGTGTCGTCGGCGTAAGACACCAATTCCACCCCAAATGATTGTACCACCTTCGCCAGGGAGGCCATGTAAAGATTAAAAAGAGTAGGGCTCAAAGCTGAGCCCTGAGGCAGTGGCATCTCGACCGAACGACATGTCCCTTGCTGTACCTGGAAGCATCTTTCAGTGAGAAACGACTGTAACCAGTACAGCACAGGACCAACGACCCCAGCTTCGCTCAGACACCGTAGCAGGATGGAATGCGCTACTGTGTCAAAAGCCGCGCTGAGGTCGAGCATGATCAGGGCCATTGTATGTCCTGCATCCGCCCCTGCTCTTAAAGTCTCAGTGGCCCGGAGGAGAGCTGTCTCCGTAGAGTAGCCCGCCCTAAAACCTGATTGTGAGGGATGAAGTAGGTTCCCTCTCTCCAGGTGCTCAGTAAGCTGAGCATTGACCACCTTCTCAGCCACTTTCGCCACATACGGCAATAAGGAGATAGGTCTGAGGTTTTCCAGCACCTCAATGCTTACATTCGGTTTTTTCCTTATTGGCAGTACTATGGCCTTCTTCCACTCCTCCGGGACTCGTTGAGTGGAAAAGGAGGTCTGTAAGACGTGTCTGATGTATGGTTCCAGGGCTGCCAGGCCCTCTGAGATGACCCAGGCCGGTGCCGGGTCGTTAGGGGAACCGGACTTCACGCTGCGACAGATCTTTATTAGCCTGTCAGCGGCGGGTACCTCGAAAGTTTGCAACGAAGAGTCAGGGGCCACAGGCGAGCCGCCTGCTATAAAGTCTATGCCCTTATCCGGTTGTTGGGTGAAGGAGGCATAAATAGCTTTAACTTTGTTGGAAAAAAAGTTAGCGACTCTATTGCATCCCTCCACGGAGGCCCTTAGGGGGGTGTTAGAGCTGGAGACTAATGATATTTCCTTGTATATTTTAAACAGTTCGCGTGAGGAGCTCTCGGCAGCCTCAATGCGTGTCTGGAAATATTTAGCTTTAGCTCTGCGCACCGCATACTGGTAGCTTCTGTGTGCTAAGCTATAACTGTTTTTACCTTGTTCGCTCGGGTTCCTTCTCCAGCTCCTTTCAAGTTTTTTACAATTAGACTTGATTTGCTGGAGTTCTGGAGTGAACCATGGGGCAGTACGTTGTCTGCCTTCTCTGGCTTTACCCTTACTCCTGGGAGCTAGCTCATCCAGGGTGGCAGTCACAAGCTGATTAAATTCATTATTCGCCTGATCACTGTCCATAGCAAGCGGTGGTTGCGCTTTCTGGATGGTGCATATGAAGTTTTCTTGAGAATATTGTCTCCATTTACGTCTCATAATATTTTCCATCCCATTCACAATGGCCCTAACTGGCTGGTAAAAACATTGGAAAGGGACCAAGAAGTGGTCTGTCCAAGGGAGCTGACAGGGTGTAAGTGCCTTTATCATGTCCCAACTGGCGAAGATAGGGTCCAAACAGTGACCCCTCTGATGTGTGGCTGCAACACTTAGCAAGTCCAGTTGTAGTTCTTGTAGGACTAGACGGACGTCCTCTGCCTCCTTCTGTAGGGGATCCTCTAGATGTAAGTTCAGATCACCCAACACCAACACTTTATTGTGTTTGATCGCAATCTGAGTGACCCCTTCCAGTAAACTACTTCGGAAGTTGCCCAGAGAGCCAGGAGGTCTGTATATTAGGATGCCCGAGATTGCCTCGTGTTGGGTCAGTTTGATGTTAAATTCACCAGCTTCGCTGTTATCAATTTTTACTGGTTTTAGAACACACTCGAAAGGGTGTTTGACAATGATGGCAATGCCACCTCCCCTTCCCTTTTCTCTATCAAGTCTATGGAGGGTGTAACCTGGCGGAATAGTATCCACTATATCTGGATCAGAATGTTCTCCTAACCAGGTTTCAGTTAAAAATAAAATATGCAGGTCCTCATCTAGTAAGAGATCCCACAGCTGGAGGGAGTGTTTGCTGAAGGATCTACAATTTAAAAGCCCCCCTTTAGCAATAATCGCTTCAGGGCCAGGGACGGCGGGCGGTAGACACCTCCCTCTGAATGTACAAGGAGGACATGGACCCAGGTCAAGTGGCTCCATTAAGTGGCGACAGGTCGTGAGTGAAGCGGGGCAAAGGTCCCTCAGCCTCTTACTTGTGTAGGACTGCCCGCGGCACGCCCGAGGTGTAGGGGTCTGGGCCCCTGGCCCCGGTCGGCCGCAGACGGGCGCAGACGGGCTTGGCTTAGGCGCGGCTTCGGCGCGCGTCCGGCGCGCCCGCTGCGCCAGCCCGCTGCGCCGTCTGAACCCTACACACATATTATAGGTGGAGAGGAGGGTGGGAGGCCGGCGCGACTAGAGCGCAGCCCCTGCCCACACCCAAGATGGCGCCCGCCGCCGCCTCAACTGGGAAGTAAAAAACGGCTGGGCGAGGCTGTCAGCGAAGAAAGTAGCGTGTGTAGGGGTGTCAGAGTACCTCAAAAACAATTCCCACTTAGTTCTAGGAATAAAAGCCCCCCTCAGAATAAAATTGCATCAGTCACAAAACACGATTTAAAATCACTGTTAATAGCGCTGGTAAAGCAGAGACTCAATGCTGCTCATGTGGTAGCTCGCAGCCCTAGTCCTCCCTCTAGGGAGAGCTCTAACAGGCATAACCGGGTACCTGTAGCTGATCCATGCTCCATTGTGGTCGGCTGGAACTTGTGACTTTGTGCTGGTCCAGCTTGACCTAATATCCACATTTGGTGCTTTACACCTTTTGGTGCTATTTTCTCTAAAAGCTTTAACATTCAATATCTCTGGTTCTACTAATTGGATTTTTGTCATATTGGTCTTGTTTCATTTATGAAAAACTACCCCATCTTTCAACCTCTGTTGTGGGCTCCTTTTGTGATGTGTGTTCACTGTGTTACTGTTTAAAGTGATGAACAAATACTTTACACATTGCCTCAAAGTTAAGTTTGACTGCTCTGTGCCAAGCTATCAGGGGGTGAGCACAGGTCATTTTTATGTTTGCTTGGGCCTTACCCTGACTAGGATTGTGGTTGCTGCTTGACCAAGACTCACTGCCCAGTCAAACAAAAACCCAATACCTTACACCTATGTAACATTTCCTGTACACTAATTTACACAGTATTATTTCTTAGGCCAGA
Organism: Lissotriton vulgaris; assembly: GCF_964263255.1. Classification (NCBI taxonomy): domain Eukaryota; kingdom Metazoa; phylum Chordata; class Amphibia; order Caudata; family Salamandridae; genus Lissotriton; species Lissotriton vulgaris. The sequence goes on along the minus strand of NC_141687.1, from coordinate 645,253,356 downwards.
TTTATTAAAACTTCACACAGTGCAGCAAGGGAGCATGCTGTACTGTGTTGAATGAAACTGGCAGAACAGAAATGCTCCATATCGACTACGTTTTTGCACACTTCTGCTCCCTTCTTGTGCTGTGCACTGTGTGCTACTTAGTGCCTTGTGCCATGGTGCAAGGGTGCCTGTGTTATAGGCAGTATTGTTTTGTTCAGGAAGGCATACCTTCTGGCACAAACACAATGCTAAGAGGCAATTTCCTATTTCTATATGTGATGCTGAATGCATCACACATAGATAGAGGAAGTAATGAGAAGAAATAAAAACATTTCTCCTTGTTACGTCATCTTAGGGAGGAACAATAATTTGGGGCAATTCCAGATATACTGATTTTGCTAAAACAGAGATGGCATCAATTTCCATAATTTCCATGGCTGGATGCACAGGAATGCCCATGCTCCACCCACGGAATGCCTACCACTATAAAATGTTACGCAATGCAGTGCAAGGCACTGCATTGTGTTACAAAGTCAAGCAAGGCAACATAAATTGGCCCTTGTGTGGCTTTTTGGATATCACTTAAGGACTTCATTTGCCTTGTGTCGACCTGCGTGATGCAAGAAAAAAAACAAGTGTTCAGTATAAACTTGGTCCATTGTCTCTGTATAATGTGTGTGTGATGTCAAGTGCTCTAATACCCTACACTGGTGTGAGTAACTTTATTAAACAAATGATATACCCGTGAGAGAAGACCTATGGAGAGAGGAGGGCCTCTTTTGAAGTGGGGAGGTCGTGTGGGAAATGGTGGAGATGGAGATCCCTGGGGGCACCTAAAAAATGTGTTGCGTTGGATGCCACCAGTGCTAAAGCTGACTCTGATTTGGAATTGTGGGAAGCAGCAGGTTCACACTAGCACAACCATGGACTTCGATGCACCTAAATGCTTTGGTAGCATAAGTGACATCACTCACCTTTAATCCTTATTGACATCACAGGAAGTGACATCACATGACTTTGTCCCTGAATCTTCCAAAGACTGATGTCACAGGAACGTAACACTGATGACATAATAGTAATTGGTATCACTGAAGTTCCAGAATAACTGCAGGATTAATATAAGAAGACAAACCTGAAAAATGCTATTTTAGATTTTATCTATATTAAGGAGCTGACTTGATATGCATGGAGAATATTTCTCGTAACTCCTTTTATTGCATTTACAAATAATGTGTTCATCTGAAGAGGATATAATGTCCCTATTACAGTATAGCACTGAGAACCTGAACTATTTATATTACAAACTGTCATGTTTTAATGGTTAGCCTAGTGTATACCACAATGAGAAATGTATTGATACATCACAGGGAGAGGAAAAAAAGATATTGATATATACCATATACTGAATATGAACTATAGTATTGGATAAAATTATTCCTTATTGTTAATACATCTCATTTTATTCCCAAGGTGCCATCACTCACAATCACAAACATGGCAACAACTTCTTTATAAATGTGTTTATGTTTTAGATCATTTTTTCAGAAGAGTGTGAATTGCACCTCTAAATGCATTTATTTAACAAAACCTAATGTGTAATGTTCAGGTCCAAATGAAAGCTGCATAAAACAACCAGTCCTCATAAAGACAGTGTTTTCTTACTGCAAATCAGTGGTGGCTGCTGATCTTTGTAAGCAAAGGGTTTTCCTACTTGCTGTGAATTGAAGTAAATGAGTGAGACTTGCCTCTTGTAGAGAGAAAAGATTAAGTCAAATAGTGAATTTAAAGCACAATGTTCACATGCATTTAGTCAAAAGCCACAGGGTCAGAATAAGCACTGAATAAAATATTCAAGATCTTTCATGGTGTACCAGCTAGATGAAACCTAATATTTCATATGAGTTGATCCCATTTTTTCAGAATGTGCTGTGGGAGGCCCATATGTAAACAAAAAATAGTAAGCCTTCTTTGTGCCAGGGACAAAATGTAGTCATGCATGACCCATAGCTATGGGATCCGTATATTTAAAATTGCATGCAATATTTCTGTGCCAGAATTTTGCATTTGGTTCCATCCATATATCATGGCCGAGGTTTATTTTAAAAATTACTTCTAGTATGTCAGGACCTGCCTTTTCTCATGGTTGTGCTCTCCAACATGTCACAGTTGCCCTACCTTAATTCCAAGAATTACCTTCAATGTGCCAGTGCCAACATTATCCACTCGTGTTTTCCACTTGTGTTGTCATGCTGATAATTGCTTTCACTCTCAGGGATTGAGTTATTTTAGGACAACCCTGAATTGGTATGTCCCCATGAGACCTCTGAGATCAGTGGGACTCCATAAATTAGCGGTCCCACGATTTAAGAATGTCAGGTGGGGGAGTGTATTTTTACAGTGGTGGCTGCCAGGCTGTGAAACTCCCTCCTTGAACATATCTGGAGCCTGAGCTCGTGTCTGCTGTTTCGTAAGCAAATTAAAACGTGGATTTTTCAGGACTAAGCTTCTGTTAGAGGTTGTATTGTGGTTGGTTTGTCTGCTGTGGGTTGCCACGGTTCACTTTGTTCTCCTCTGATTTTATCTCTTTGATGCCTTCTGGTCAAATGCACTTTAAAAATACCACAAATAAATATACAAATTATCTCCGGTATGACTGGGGCAGTATTTTGTCATACATGCCTGTCATGCTAAGAATTGCCTCCAATGTGCCAAAACAAACTTTTTTCCTTAGGAGCCTCTAGAAGCCAATAATTACATCATGTGTGCCAGAGCCATCAGTAGACTCACAAACATGACACCACGTTCTCACTCACAATCACATTCACACACACTCATTCCTTCTCACACACTGCCTTACACATAGTCTTACTGTGACTCATTGACACTCATTCTCACTCTCATAAATATGCACTGTCACTCACTTATGCTCACTCTTAGTCTCAGTCACCTATTGCCACTCAGTCACACTTATGCTCATTCACTCTGACTCAATCATTCACTCTGACTCAGATATACTCACTCCCCATCATTGACTCTCATTCTTTCTGTCACATCCATTCTCATTCCCTTCGAGTCTATAACACTACCTCACACTCATTCTTACTCACTTGCAGCAACTGTTACTCTCCTCATGCAGTCAATGGCCTTTATCTTATTATGAGTTCCCGTGGTGGCGGACTGCCAGACTAGAGGTCTGTCCGCTGCATTAGGACTGTGGTGGTTGGACCGCCATGGGGCTGCTGAAGCAAGGGATCCACGATCCGCGGCATTGGTGCAGTAGTCTGAGGTCGTTAATAGGCTGGGCATGCTGCTGCGGTACTTCCAAGCATATTAGGAGTTTCCTCACCGCCCTACATTTCATGGCAGCTCGAGGAAACAAAGGGACCCCTACAGGGTCCCCTGTTGCCTCTGCACCATGGGCCACATGCGTCGGTGCACATATTGTGCCCCCCCTGTGTGCATGCACCCCCAGTTCCTGCAGGACATGGACTTGACAGTCCGTACTCTACAGGAAAGTCCTTTAACACTCCGATTGCAGTGGGGTGCCAAAGAACAATCCGAACCGAGACCGCCAATATTCTAATAAAGCCCAATGTCACTCAATCTGATTCTATCAAGCTCACTTAAGACACTTAAGGGTCACTCATTCTCACTCATTATGTCACTCATTCAGTTTCACTCACACATACCTACACATGCACACTATGTCTCAATCAGACATATTCTCACTCGAATGTGTGTACACAACATAATGGTAAAACTAAGTTTTTTTTACTTACCTTAGCTGCCAGTGAAGGTCCAATTCCAGCTCCTGGCATTTCATTTTTTATTACTCTAATAGTGATTAACAAAGTATTATTTACTATAAGTGTAATACAGAATGGAAAATAGTAAAGGGATTGCAGCCCGGATAATGATAAGTGTGAGCTGGCACAATACTGCTGCCAAATCATTAGATTCCCCATGTTAGACTATTGTTGTGATTTGTTACCTTTGCCTCAAATTGTAAAGCGCTCTGATATCTTTTGGGATCAAGTTTGTGCTATATAAAACTTTATAAATAAATAAATAAAATGAGGCCAAGGGGTGCAAAGGTCGTGCTGGGGTTTATAAGGTGATTCAGAAAAGGGGGTGGTGATGGACAGAGTATCTGAATTAAGCAGAACACTCCTACCCAGTCAACAGATCAGGGCTTGATCCATCACCGTTTTTTAGCTCACTGCACCATCCCAGCTCAGAACCTGGCTACATGCAAATTAGTCTGTGCCTGGCCCAGTGCATCATGGGAACAGGGCAGACCAAACTACCAAGCCAATTCTTTTACTGGAAAGGAAACAAGCTTCCGGGGACCGGTTTCTGGCATTACAGCCGTCTTCGGCCCGGCTTGCTTGAATACTGATGGTGCAGTGAGCAAGGGACTCACATCTGAGCATACCCTTCCACGCTTATGGTGGACAAAACGATTCAGAAAAGGGGGTGGTGATGGACAGAGTATCTGAATTAAGCAGAACACTCCTACCCAGTCAACAGATCAGGGCTTGATCCATCACCGTTTTTTAGCTCACTGCACCATCCCAGCTCAGAACCTGGCTACATGCAAATTAGTCTGTGCCTGGCCCAGTGCATCATGGGAACAGGGCAGACCAAACTACCAAGCCAATTCTTTTACTGGAAAGGAAACAAGCTTCCGGGGACCGGTTTCTGGCATTACAGCCGTCTTCGGCCCGGCTTGCTTGAATCCTGATGGTGCAGTGAGCAAGGGACTCACATCTGAGCATACCCTTCCACGCTTATGGTGGACAAAACGATTCAGAAAAGGGGGTGGTGATGGACAGAGTATCTGAATTAAGCAGAACACTCCTACCCAGTCAACAGATCAGGGCTTGATCCATCACCGTTTTTTAGCTCACTGCACCATCCCAGCTCAGAACCTGGCTACATGCAAATTAGTCTGTGCCTGGCCCAGTGCATCATGGGAACAGGGCAGACCAAACTACCAAGCCAATTCTTTTACTGGAAAGGAAACAAGCTTCCGGGGACCGGTTTCTGGCATTACAGCCGTCTTCGGCCCGGCTTGCTTGAATCCTGATGGTGCAGTGAGCAAGGGACTCACATCTGAGCATACCCTTCCACGCTTATGGTGGACAAAACGATTCAGAAAAGGGGGTGGTGATGGACAGAGTATCTGAATTAAGCAGAACACTCCTACCCAGTCAACAGATCAGGGCTTGATCCATCACCGTTTTTTAGCTCACTGCACCATCCCAGCTCAGAACCTGGCTACATGCAAATTAGTCTGTGCCTGGCCCAGTGCATCATGGGAACAGGGCAGACCAAACTACCAAGCCAATTCTTTTACTGGAAAGGAAACAAGCTTCCGGGGACCGGTTTCTGGCATTACAGCCGTCTTCGGCCCGGCTTGCTTGAATCCTGATGGTGCAGTGAGCAAGGGACTCACATCTGAGCATACCCTTCCACGCTTATGGTGGACAAAACGATTCAGAAAAGGGGGTGGTGATGGACAGAGTATCTGAATTAAGCAGAAGCAAGCCGGGCCGAAGAAGGCTGAAATGCCAGAAACCGGTCCCCGGTAGCTTGTCTCCTTTCTGGTGAAGAATTGGCTTGGTAGTTTAGTCTGCCCTGTTCCCATGATGCACTGGGCCAGGGACAGACTGATTTGCATATTGCCAGGTTCTGAGCTGGGATGGGGCAGTGAGATAAATAACGGTGATGGATCAAGCCCTGATCTTTGGACTGGGTAAGAGTGGTCTGTTTAACTCAGACACTCTGTTCATCACCACCCCCTTTTCTAAATCGTTTTTGGCCACTATAGGTGTGGCAGGGTATACTCAGACATGAGTCCCTTTCTCACTGCTCCATCAGGATTCAAGCAAGCCGGGCCGAAGAAGGCTGAAATGCCAGAAACCGGTCCCCGGTAGCTTGTCTCCTTTCTGGTGAAGAATTGGCTTGGTAGTTTAGTCTGCCCTGTTCCCATGATGCACTGGGCCAGGGACAGACTGATTTGCATATTGCCAGGTTCTGAGCTGGGATGGGGCAGTGAGATAAATAACGGTGATGGATCAAGCCCTGATCTTTGGACTGGGTAAGAGTGGTCTGTTTAACTCAGACACTCTGTTCATCACCACCCCCTTTTCTAAATCGTTTTTGGCCACTATAGGTGTGGCAGGGTATACTCAGACATGAGTCCCTTTCTCACTGCTCCATCAGGATTCAAGCAAGCCGGGCCGAAGAAGGCTGAAATGCCAGAAACCGGTCTCCGGTAGCTTGTCTCTTTTCTGGTGAAGAATTGGCTTGGTAGTTTAGTCTGCCCTGTTCCCATGATGCACTGGGCCAGGGACAGACTGATTTGCATATTGCCAGGTTCTGAGCTGGGATGGGGCAGTGAGATAAATAACGGTGATGGATCAAGCCCTGATCTTTGGACTGGGTAAGAGTGGTCTGTTTAACTCAGACACTCTGTTCATCACCACCCCCTTTTCTAAATCGTTTTTGGCCACTATAGGTGTGGCAGGGTATACTCAGACATGAGTCCCTTTCTCACTGCTCCATCAGGATTCAAGCAAGCCGGGCCGAAGAAGGCTGAAATGCCAGAAACCGGTCCCCGGTAGCTTGTCTCCTTTCTGGTGAAGAATTGGCTTGGTAGTTTAGTCTGCCCTGTTCCCATGATGCACTGGGCCAGGGACAGACTGATTTGCATATTGCCAGGTTCTGAGCTGGGATGGGGCAGTGAGATAAATAACGGTGATGGATCAAGCCCTGATCTTTGGACTGGGTAAGAGTGGTCTGTTTAACTCAGACACTCTGTTCATCACCACCCCCTTTTCTAAATCGTTTTTGGCCACTATAGGTGTGGCAGGGTATACTCAGACATGAGTCCCTTTCTCACTGCTCCATCAGGATTCAAGCAAGCCGGGCCGAAGAAGGCTGAAATGCCAGAAACCGGTCCCCGGTAGCTTGTCTCCTTTCTGGTGAAGAATTGGCTTGGTAGTTTAGTCTGCCCTGTTCCCATGATGCACTGGGCCAGGGACAGACTGATTTGCATATTGCCAGGTTCTGAGCTGGGATGGGGCAGTGAGATAAATAACGGTGATGGATCAAGCCCTGATCTTTGGACTGGGTAAGAGTGGTCTGTTTAACTCAGACACTCTGTTCATCTCCACCCCCTTTTCTAAATCGTTTTTGGCCACTATAGGTGTGGCAGGGTATACTCAGACATGAGTCCCTTTCTCACTGCTCCATCAGGATTCAAGCAAGCCGGGCCGAAGAAGGCTGAAATGCCAGAAACCGGTCCCCGGTAGCTTGTCTCCTTTCTGGTGAAGAATTGGCTTGGTAGTTTAGTCTGCCCTGTTCCCATGATGCACTGGGCCAGGGACAGACTGATTTGCATATTGCCAGGTTCTGAGCTGGGATGGGGCAGTGAGATAAATAACGGTGATGGATCAAGCCCTGATCTTTGGACTGGGTAAGAGTGGTCTGTTTAACTCAGACACTCTGTTCATCACCACCCCCTTTTCTAAATCGTTTTTGGCCACTATAGGTGTGGCAGGGTATACTCAGACATGAGTCCCTTTCTCACTGCTCCATCAGGATTCAAGCAAGCCGGGCCGAAGAAGGCTGAAATGCCAGAAACCGGTCCCCGGTAGCTTGTCTCCTTTCTGGTGAAGAATTGGCTTGGTAGTTTAGTCTGCCCTGTTCCCATGATGCACTGGGCCAGGGACAGACTGATTTGCATATTGCCAGGTTCTGAGCTGGGATGGGGCAGTGAGATAAATAACGGTGATGGATCAAGCCCTGATCTTTGGACTGGGTAAGAGTGGTCTGTTTAACTCAGACACTCTGTTCATCACCACCCCCTTTTCTAAATCGGGGTTTATAAGGGGCACACTGGGTGTCGCAGCTGTAACCACTGGTGATTCCTAAATGACTTAGGTGACTCTGCCAGCTCTGCTGGTGAATACCTGTGACCTGACGGTGTGTTCACTAAAGGCCTCTTTGTCACTGTCATGGTCACCCTGTCCTAACGAGGGCAAGGAAATTGTCACTTATTTTCCTTGACTGTGTCTGCCACACAAGGCTGGGTAAATGTTAGATGACTCCCTACCTGTTGGGTACATTTAGTTTTTGTTCCAAGTAAACAAACTCCCACTTTGAGAGTTTTCTTTTTGTAACAAAAAATGTGCAGAGTGGGCGCTGAAAATTAATTGCCTGTTCGACAGACCACGTGGTGGTGGCACCCTTCACAACACATAGATTCCTGCTCACCAGCTTCCACCCTTTTGGCCCAACAGCGGACCATCGACCAAGGTCGAAAAAGCTCCCTTGGTCCTTAGAGAAATATCAAACTTGTAACAAATGCACTGCTTCTCTTCAGCAAACAAATTTCACACTTAGCCATTGCATTAGAACTCTACCGACAGAGACTCTTTCAATAAGATACAATTTAAATAAATCTAAAAGGGGGCGTGGCCAAGATGGCGGCATAGTCGGACGCGTCGCCCGGAGCTCCTGCCGTCGGCCTTTGGAAGCTCGGGCTCCCGCCTCGTGGAGCCCATTCTGCGCTAGCCCCACTGGTGTGCCAGCTGCCCTCTGCTCGGGGGCACCCGCCAAGGAAGGTCTGGCACTTGAGGACGGCCGGAATCGGGAGTTGAGGACAGGCGCGGCCGGCGTCTAAGGCACCGCTGCCCGACCGCGGCGGAGGAGCAGCAGAGAGACCAGGGATCGGGCCTACCGCGACCAATACGGTAAGCCTTCGGCGGGCCCGGCCCGCACTCCCACCGGTGCGAGGCGCCGGGACTCACTTGTCCCTGATGTTTCTGCGGGCCCGCCGTAGATCTGGAGCAGCGGGGCGGCGCTGGAACCCTTGCCCTCTGTGGAGCACGCTGTGGGGTTGGGCCGCGCCGCCTCCGGAGGCCCGGCCGGGACCTCTGTGTACATAACTCGGGGCCTGCTTGCAGTCCGGCCCAGTGGGACTTGTCAGTGCCGGAGACTGGACGGGGCCCTCCAACAAGTAACTCTCTCCTGCGGCCTGCGCTAGACGAAGCTGTCAGGGATTAACAGGCCATAATCAGGCGCGGCCTGGCACACAGGCAGCGTGGGGCAGGGGTTGAGAGACGCCGGGATAGCCGTGAAAGGCCTTATGGTGCTGCAGCCGTTTTGGAGGGGCCCGGCAGGTGCTCGGGGGAGCGCAGAGAGGACTTGACATGGATAATCTTCAGGGCCCTATAGGCATACAGCTACTACTGGCCCAACACAGTACGACTGGCGGAGTACTCCACGGTGGCCCCTTGGAATAGAGGCATAGCGAGGCGCCATTTTGCGACGCAGAGGGGGGAGCCCTGACACGTGGATCAGCAGCTTGCGGAGCACTGCTGTCCCCTAGAGTTTGGCCTGGACTCTGCTTGGGAGTGGACACACCCCAGCACACTACATCATGGCGCAAAGCTCAAAAGTCCATAAAGACCGGACACTAAAGGACCTATTTACGAAGTCGCACTCGCCCACGGCAGCTAAAGAGGCCTCGGCCTCAAGCGGGAAACAAGGTGGGGAGGGGCGGAACCCATTACCAAGGCTTTCCTTGAGTCTCTCTTCACGACACTCCGAGAGGACATCCACACGCTCAAGAAGGAGTTTGCCGAGGAGATACGGGCGGCGTGGGGGAACGCATGGCGGATGTGGAAGCGAAGCAGGATGCCAGAGACGTCGAGACGGAGGCGCTCCAGCAGGAGATCATACGCCTCCACGATCAGCAGGTGGACCTACAAACGCATCTGGAGGATCTTGAAAATCGCTCTAGGAGGCACAGCGTGCGCATTCGAGGAGTGGCCCACTCGGAGGTGGACAAGGACCTCTTCAAATTCACCACGGGACTTTTCAATCACATCCTGGGGCGACCGGAGGATGCCACCCTCACGATTGACAGGGCACATAGAGTCGGACCGCAACGTTCTGGATCGTCTTTCCCCGCCGACATTTTAGTTTGTGTGCAAGACTTTCGCACTAAGGAAGACATCCTTCAGAAGGCAAGACAGAAGCAACCCATTTCCTTCCAAGGACACTCTCCGACGCTATATCAAGACCTGTCGGCACTCACGCTCCAGAAACGCCGCTGTTTTAAGCCTGTGACGTCTTATCTTCAGCAGCAGGCCATACCTTACAGCTGGGGGCATCCTTTTCGGCTTATTTTTCAAACTGGACAACAAGCTCCATCAGTTTCGCTCCCTCAAAGACGCCTGTCAACTGCTGGGTATCGAGGTTCCGCCGGAGGAAGAGGACCAGCCGCCCTCCCAGACTGGGAAGGCGCCAGCAGAGGAATAGGAGGCGCGTAAAGCGGCCACTGAAGACGGAGATTGAGAGTGGCAGTCGGGCAGCAGTAGAGGCGGTGTCCGCTGAGCTATCTCAGCAGCCCGGATGCTGAAACCGCTACTATGGGCCACACCAGGGGTTTTCTACGCCCTTATGAGGGTCAACGGTGGGGGGGACGGGGGAGAGGTTGGACCCTTTATCCCCGGAGTATATACTGACCGGTCATCTGTGTGAGATGAAGGACAATGATGGACCGTTCGACTTTTTTCATTCATGGTTGTTGGTTTTGGGGTGTTTGGGGGAGGGGGGATGGGGTGGGCGGTGGGGTGGGGTGGAAGGGGGAAGAGGCACATGTTGGGGAATGCATCTTTCTCTTGGCCTGCTTTGGGGGTGGGAGAGGGTGGGGTTCCAGGTCCTAGGGGATTCGTCATGACTTCTGGATGCGAGACTTCACTGCCAGACGCAGACACAACCCATTGCTGGGAAAGCTTATCGCGGGTACCTAGTAATGACCCAAAGGATGGCGATGTTATACACAAGGCGGGTGGGGTGGGATCAGGTCTATGGCCCACACTGAAGTGCGCATTCTCTCCCTGAACGTCAGGGGACTTAATATCCCAATCAACCGGCGGGCGGTGCTGTCCAGCTTAGAGCACGCGCAGGCTGACATATGTCTCTTGCAGGAGACGCATTTACTACCCAAAGATTGCTCTAGGTTGAAACCGCGCAGCTTTCCTCAGCAGTTTTTCTCATCCGGCCCGAATAAAAAAGCGGGGGTGGCGATCCTTGTGGCCCAGAGGTTCCGTGGGAAGGTCTTGCATAAAGGTGCGGAGATTAAGGGGAGGTTACTGTCGCATCATTTTTCACTGGGAGGTCTGGCCTTCACGGTCTGTTCAGTCTAAGCCCCCAACGAGGGTCAGGAAACGTTTCTTCAGACCGCACTTAGCGTTGTAGCCGCATCGGAAGACAGGCATGTCCTTTTAGGGGGCGACCTTAATTTGGTGCTAGACCCCACACTGGACAGATCAGCGCATCGCTCCACCTCGGCGGGGACTTTGTCGGAAGGGGGTCACAGGAGACTGGGAGAACTGGGTATGGTGGATCTCTGGCGGAGCCTTCACCCCACTTCTAGGTCGTATTCTTACTTTTCCAGCGCACACCGCACATACGCCAGACTAGATTATTTTTTAGCCTCCAGCTCCCTCCAGGCCCTGACATCCACCGCAGATATAGGAGTGGCTACGCTTTCTGATCACGCTCCCATCACGGTGACCCTTCTTTTTCCTCCAGCGCAGCGCATCTCCAGATGCTGGCGACTCAGAGACACACTATTGCAGCGCAAGGGAACACACGAGACGATCACACACGCTATTGAGGAATATTTACAGCACAACGCCACTTCCGACACTTCCCCGGTGACTCACTGGGCAGCGCTGAAGGCCGTACTAAGGGGGGTGTTTATCTCCTTGTCCTCGGCTGAAAACAAAGAGCGCGCAGAGAAAAGAGAGGAGTTAACACAGAAGGTCAGGGAATTGGAGGGAATGCATCAGAGGACCTGCGCGCCTAGGATTTGGCGGCAGCTGAATCAGGCGCGGAAACAGCTAAGCGCGCTGGATCAGGACAGAGCAGAATTTGCGGCGTTGAGGACGCGGCATTTGTATTACACTGGGGGGGACCGATGCGGTCAGCTACTGGGACGCGCGCTGCGAGAGAAAAGACAGCAACACTTGGTGAAAGGGGTTCGGACGTCAGCAGGTCGTCTTGCCACGGAGGACGGCGAGATCGCTGCAGCCTTTTGCGATTTTTACTCTTCCCTTTACACGGGTGAGACGTTAGACCACGACAGGGGCGCGGCATTCCTTGACTCCGTCCACCTACCGGTCCTCACGTCGGACCAAGCAGCAGCACTGGAGAGTGCGATCAGACCGGAGGAGGTCATCTCGGCCATCTCCAGGCTTAAGCTAGGAAAAGCCCCAGGGCCTGATGGCTTTACCGCCGTCTTCTATAAGACCTTTTGTGCCCAGGTGGCACCGCTCTTGACCGCCCTCTTCAACTCTTTTTCGGAGCCTGGATTGATCACAGAGGATCTCTTGGATGCCTCCATATCGGTTCTCCCTAAACCAGGGAAGGACCCTTCCACCTGTGCGGCCTGTCGGCCCATTTCGCTGCTCAATATTGACCTGAAACTGTATACGGGGATACTAGCTGCGCGTCTGGGCCCGCTGATGCCGAGACTGATAGATCCAGACCAGGCAGGGTTCATCTCGGAGCGGCAAACGGTGGACAACACCAAGAGGGCGCTCCATCTTATCGAGAAAGCCACACGCACGGACGGGGAGTACATGCTCCTTGCTATCGACGCGGAAAAGGCGTTCGATCGTGTCCACTGGCCGTATCTGGAGCAGGTCCTTGTGAGGGCGGGGTTGGGGGACTGATTCCCACCTGAGTCTTGAACTGCTATTCACGGCCCTCAGCTACGGTCCGCGTCAATGGTCGCTCCTCGCCTTGCTTCCTCATAGAACGGGGCACAAGACAGGGGTGTCCACTGTCTCCCCTGTTGTTCGCCTTATATATGGAATCGGGCGATTCGCCTTGCACCTGAGATACATGGGATAAAAATGGGCGCCTTTGACCATACTATCAGCCTTTACGCGGACGATGTACTACTCTCATTGTCTTCCCCCCGATCCTCGCTCCCGGCCTGCATGACCATTCTAGAGGACTTCGCGAAAATAGCGGGCTTCAAGATAAATCTTAGCAAATCGGTGGCGCTCGATCTCTCCTTGACGGAGTCCACGAAAGCACATCTTCAGGAACTCTTCCCATTGCCTTGGGCGTCGGAGGCCGTTCCATACCTGGGTATCCAACTGGCGAGCACCTTGCGAGCCACGGTCTGCTTCAACTATTCGCGGCTACGACAAACAATCAGGTCCGAGTTAAATAGGTGGAAACACCTTCCACTATCCTGGTTGGGCCGGGTAGCGGCGATAAAAATGACCGTCTTGCCGCAGATCCTTTACGTGTTCAGAGCCATCCCCATGCGACCTCCGGATGGGTGGATCCGTTAGACCCAGTCTGAGCTGGCACAATTCATCTGGAACGGGCGTCGCCCGCGGATGAAGCTGCGCCTTGCGATGCTGCCCCCTGAGAGTGGAGGTTTGGGCCTCCCTGACATGTTACTGTATTACCAGGCCACACAGCTGCGTACACTGGTGGAGTGGAGTCGATGGGAGTCGGAAAAACACTGGCTCTTTCAGGACCAAGCGGTGGCGGGCCGCACGTTGCAGGAGGTCCCGTTTATGCGGCGGCAACATCGCCCTCCTAACCTTTACGCCTCGTTCATAGCGAGGACCCCTCTAGAGGTATGGGACCGGGTCAATGTGGCGCACGAACTGACGTCCTTATCCTCCCCACTGACGCCCCTGCTCTGTAACCCTGACTTTAGCCCTGGTATGCACATGACTGCCTTCGTGAGGTGGGCCCCCGCTGGTTGCAGGGTACTCGCTCATATGTATACGGCGGAGGGAGTCCTTCCCTTTGACGCCTTCCGTCAAGAATTTGACATGCCGGAAGAAGAGCACCTACGTTACCTTCAGGTGCAACACTGGGCCCTTCATGCGACTACTAGGGAGGGTGCGGACCACAAACTTAGCAAGTATGAATATTGGCTGCTCTCGAGGAAATCAGACCGTAAGCTCATCTCTGATCTCTATCGTATGCTCCTGGAGCGGTACACTCACATCCACAACCCCGGGAAGGCACGGTGGGAGAGGGAACTGGGCCGGGAGCTGGGTGTCAAGGAATGGGAGGGTATTTGCTATAGAGCCCACCACTCCGCACATCATATGGGTCTGACCGACACTCTCACGAAAATCACCTACTATTGGTACTACACCCCCGAAAAACTACATGAGATTGATCACACAAGGGAGGCGCTGTGCTGGAGAGGATGCGGAGGGAGGGGCACGCTGGTTCATCTACTTTGGGACTGTCCACATTTACAGGGTTATTGGAACAAGGTACTAGACGAGGTGGACCTCCACCTAGACACTACACTCCCAAGATTTCCCGCATATGTTCTGTTGGGTTCCCCCAATCCCGTTTCCTATCCCTTGCGCTCCCACCGGGGCAGATTGATAGCGATAGCCTTGGGATCTGCGTTGCAGAATATACTCACGTTCTGGCACTCTGCCCACATTCCTGCCTTTCAGGGTTGGCTGCACCGTCTCTGGAATGTCCTGGGGATGGAAAAGCTGTCGCTAGTGGCTAGGGGGGAGGGGGATAAATACCCGGATCTGTGGCGCCCCTTTCTGGCTCTCCTTGCTTCAGAGTTCAGAGAGGTGACGTGTCCTAGATTCTCGCGTCTTCTTCGGCTGCCGGATGATCTTGTCACGAAGTCAACAGAGTAGTCCACAGCATCTTCAGTGCGTATGGTAGGGACCTGGAGCGGGGTGGAGGGTGGGCTGGGGGTCAGGGGGGGGGGGCGGGAGTTGGGGTGGGCAGTTTGACATTTTATGTTGCCTGGAGGGATCAGGGCAAGCAGCACTGGAGGGTAGGGGCTGGCTCGGCTCTGGGACCGCGCTGACCCCATGGGTCCCTTTCTCCTCATTCCGGGATGAACTCTACGGGCTTGGGTTGCCCACTTCTGAACCTGGCCGAGACCCCCGGTATATATATGCTGTGTTTTAGCTCTCCCTCATGAACGCACTGTTTGTAATGTAGAAAAGCTGTATCAACACTGGAGGCCGAATGTTGACGCCGTCCAGTGGATAATGCGTGATATTGTTCTTTATCTATGTGTGCAGCGCAATAAACATATTTTAAACATAAATAAATCTAAAAAACAAATGTATTCATTCTTTCAAATCTGTACACAAAACATACCTTCATGCACAGCAGAGTCCTGCCAGCATTCCAATGGCCATGGACAGTGAGGATCTTGGAGGGGGATCAAAGAATTAAAGTGAGATTTAAACATACCTACACTCACCTATTCTTTGGTTATCAAACCTAACCGGGTAAAACTGTCCATAGTGCAGCAGATGCAGTGGCCCCGGGGCCCAGTGGCCTACTGAACCCTGATTGTTTTATTTTTTATTTTTTTTATTGAGAATTATTTAACACAATATAACAAACATTGATTTCAATCAATTCATTATGGAACAAAGCTGATATCATGCCTCGTCTGTAACAAAGATTAAGAGAGATAAAAGAGCCATTAAAATCCCATAAAAACCTACGTCCTAGATAGATACAATTGATACATTTCCAGTTACAAATATTATATAAAATATATATACAATATAAATACAAGGAAAGAAACGGGTGGAAAAACCATTATATTAAACATTTCACCACTTATAATTAATTGATGGTACAACCTATTGGCCCTCCAGAACTCTACGGGTGCCCACATCTTTAAACCTATCTCTCGTGTTCTTCTACCCTTTAGCTCATAAAGTGCGGCCTCTATATTGTGCATACCTAGAAGTCTTGCCAGCCACATCTGAAGTGATGGTTCCTCCGTATTCTTCCATGTGCTGAGATCAAGATACGAAGTACTATGACTGAAACAAAGACCAAGGCCTCTGTCTCGGCATTTAAAGCCAACTTGCTATCGCAGCCTAAAATCATCAATGTCTGGGATAGGCTAATTTCTATGCCTAGCAGCCCCTCCCAGAATGCCTCCATCTCTTTTTTAATCTTTCCTAGTTTATCGCACTGATGTAACATATGTACTAGGTCCCCTCGGCCCTCTAGACACCTGGGACACCTATTATCCTCCCTCTTCCCCCAATCAAATAACTTAGAGGGTGTATAATACAGATTAAAAAGTGTCTTAAAATGTTGTGCTTTCAGGTTAGAGGAACGCAGAAGTCTTTTATCCAAAATTAGTGCTTTATCCAAGGTGACATCCGAATTTTCTAGTTTTGTGGCCCAGGAGACCTCGGTTTTTTCTATGTCATCCTGTATTTCTTCTAGTAATATCCCATAGATGCCTTTAATCCTGCGCCCTCCCCCTGAGAGATAATCCAACACGCTACACCTTTTACTAAGAGTGATCCGTGGCCTCTTAGATTTAATTGTTTGAGTGACTTGTGCATATTTAAACTCTTGATTCCCCGACATGGAATACCTCAACTGTATGTTAGCCAGGGGACTGATCTCATCCCCAACCATTATGTCCCCCAATTTCAAGATGCCATGTTGCACCCAATGTTTCCACATGCCATCCCTAGATAGATTAGGAAACAACCCAGACATCCACAAAGGGGTATGCTGATTAAATTTTGGGATTTTCAGGCATTTCTGGACCAGCGACCATATTCCCGATATAGCATATATTGTCTTATATCCCATTCTCTTGTAATATCGTTTCTCTGTTTTCCTCAATAATACACCTATTGCCTCCCTACCTAATATAAATTCATACATTTGGGTAAGTAAACAAGACCAGTGATAATACCTTATATTAGGTACCCCCAGACCTCCCCTTTCCTGTGGCAATGACATAAATTTTATAGATCTTCTAACCTTGCCATACAGCCGGAGGAAGTTCATAAAAAGAGCTTCTATTGATCTAATAAGTTTTTCATCAATTAAAAAAGGATGGCACGGAACAAATATAATATCTTTGGAAACATTGTCATTTTTAGAATGTTTGCGTGCCCTACTATTGACAAGTGTAGTGTATCCATTGTTCTTAGATCACTTTCCATTGATTTCAACACAGGAGTAAAGTTATCCACAATTATTTGAGCGGGTGTGGCACTTATCGTGATCCCTAGATATACTGCGGCATCAACGAATCTGGGATCTGTTTTAACTATGTTCTGTGAGCAAAGCACCTGGGTCTTCCCTTCATTTAAGCGGTACCCTGAATGTCTACCAAATGACTTAGTGATATCCACCACTGCCCGAAGGACGGCATCTGGTTCTACTGTGATGACCGCCAGGTCATCGGCATGAGCCAATATCTTTGTTTCAAAGCCCTTCGTGTTAACTGGTTTAATATTTGTACTATCCATTATCAGTTGTATCAGGGGTCTATATAAAGGGCAAAGAGGATGGGTGAGCAGGGACACCCCTGGCGGGTACCCCTTGATATGTATATCTCATCTGAGCTCTCGTCCATCATCTGAATCCTTGCAACTGGATCCAAATACATTGCTTGTACAGCCTTCCTAAATCTTGGTCCGAAACCTCTACCCTCCATCACCCCCCACAGATAATCCCACCAAACGCGGTCGAAGGCTTTCTCCGCGTCGAGCAGGATCATTGCCAACCCCCCTCCCCCGCAGCATGTATATCAAACAAAGTAATTGCGCGTCTTATATGGTCCGTGGTTCCGCTGCCTGGTATGAAGCCATGCTGCCAGGGAGAGACGAGGCCACCAATGATCCTCCCCAACCGGATTGCGAGAATTTTTGCATAGATTTTATTATCGGTTTTTATTAGAGATATTGGTCTATATGACCCCGGATTTTCCTTTGCCTTCCCCTTTTTGAGGAACACCACTATATTTGTATGTCTCCATGAGCCAGGTATTATCCCAGTATTAATGATCCCATTAAATAGATCCAAGAGCATTGGGACGGTCTCCTTAAGTACCTTAGTATACACTTCAAGGGGTATACCATCAGGGCCTGCCACTTTACCCAGAGCTAGATCTCGTATGGCCCCCAATAGTTCTTCCATCATGATATCCTTATCCAGGATTTCCCTGTCCCCCTTATCTAATCTAATTCCTGGCTCCCCCAGTTCTTCTAGTGGTATTTCTGTAGTTGATTCTTCTTGGTATAATTTCTGATAGAACCTTTTAAAAACATTCAACATTTCCGATGGCTCAGCATAATCCTGGCCCTGTTCCACAAATCTAGTTAGTACATTTTTAGAAGCAACCCACCTGATACGAAGCGCGAGTGCCCTTCCAGCCTGTTCGCCTGTCTCATAGAGTTTGCCTCTCTGCGCTTGATACTCGTGGACTGTCCTTATTGCCATTTGTTTATGGATTTGTGCTTTAATGGAGCTAACTCTTGCTAGACTCTCCACACCCTCCCTACCCTGTGATATATCCCAGCAATGTTGTTCTTCTGCCTCCATGAGCTGGTTCACTAACCGTTTCCTCTCTAGCCGGGACTTTTTCCAAGCTTGGGCAGCATAACTGACAGTCTCACCCCTTAATGCTGCTTTACAACTGTCCCAGACTATATTTCGTGGGGCACTAAACCTGTTCGCATCAAAGTACCTCTGTGACCAAGATTTTATATATTCTACATAGGAGTTATCTGCCAATAGTTTCCTGTCAAATTTTCAGGCCCTATGCTTTTTACCAGGGCTGGGGTAATCCAAGGTGAGAGTCAGTGGATTATGGTCCGAAATTATTTTAGGTAATTTCTGGATCCTTCTTTTACTGAGTATTTGGGTAGAGACCATAAAGTAGTCCAGTTTAGTGAACTTCTGAAATGGGCAAGAAAAGTATGTGAACCCAGGGTTTGCTGGCTCCTTATCCCCCCAAACATCGCTTATTCCATGGGATTCCATCATGGAACAGACTGCTCGATAGACCCCGGGCAAGCGCTGCTGTCTGGTCGGGTCCTCGCAGTTTTCCGAGAAAACGCTCGGTAAGTGAGGGTAAAAAGCATCGGGACTATCCCTTCCAGCTATCCGTTCTTTGGGAAGGAACTTGATACAGGCTCGGCTATCAGTCCATTAACAGGGGATATCAATTGCCAGTCCTCACTGCTGCACTGCTACCGGCCACAACAACGCGCCCGCCATCTTGCCCCCTGATGAACCCTGATTGTTGATGTATTTTACTACCTAACCGGGGTCTATTTTCCTTGCTTGCAGGCAGGTTCACGGCACCTTAGTTGCCAATGCCTCTAGCCTGCTTCGAGCAGACTAGAGCTCCAAATTTTAAATTGACAAATATGTTACACAGTATTTCTTTAACTTGATCTCTTGTACTCTTTTATCACCCGAGTCAAGATACACAAACATTATTTTCCATTAGAAAGTTTTTGAGTAACGCAAGTATATACGTTGCTCACTTCTTCTACAAACAGGACAATGTGCTCATGAAGTAATTTTGAGTTGACATGATGTGGATGCACCATTTGTCAATGATTTACCACTGATTTTCGGAAGTTTCCTTGTGAGAGAATCCCCAAATTTGCCGGTTAAATGTGCCCTTACGATCTATTACGTTTTTTTTCAAGTATAATACACATTGTGCAGTTAAATATACATTTTCCCCCGCTTTGTTGATTTTGTAATATAATGTTCACTTTGGATGGATCAAAAAACTCCCCTGAAAAGTGTCTTCACATCTTATCTAGCGCTCGTAGCTCGATGTGCTTCAAACACCATTCAAAACACTTGACAGACTCTATGAAAATAGTTTAAACAATAACATTTTACTTAAACAGCCTTTCATAAAAAAGCCAATTTAACCACACGTCAATGGCCAAAGCCTTAATAAGGCTACCTTTACATCAGTTTACTACACAGGCTCTTCAGAAAATGCACTTGTGTGAACAACATTGTACTGAAAACCTTGTTTACACAGAAGGGCAATTACAACGCTACTGAATAGCATTTTATAGATAAGCATATTTAACATAGCCTCAGTAAAGAAACCATTACAAATCATGCTAGAAATGTGTGAGCTGTACATTTGGTGAAGAGCGTAAGTGTAACTGCCAAAACGTCACTCAACAGATTCTGTAAAGGAGAGAGCAATAATTTACTCACTAGACAGGCCACTAACACATTTTCAGGTCTCCAAACAAATATAAAACTTACAGCAGGTGCACTACTGATTTCCATCAGACAAGTCCCCCACTCATAGCAAAATAACCAGTCTTTTCCACACACACCGAGTTACAAAACTAGAGGCAACAATATCCTCATTCTCAACACGCAAAAACACTGAATAAAGCCAGACACATTCTCTATGCCTATGCTTGTTTTTTGTCCGTTAAAAAATAAGCGCCTTACATTCAGAGAGAAGATATTGTGAAGATTTAGAAACTGCTGTTTTTTTAGGGATTTCGACGGATTGCTTTAATAGTTTACATATCTCGAGGTAAAGTATTGGGTTAGGTTAAAGTACTGAATATACTTAACATTGACATTAGCTTCTTTTTTTCATAAAGTGCTTTGTAGCCCACTACTGAAGTGCTGTAGGTAATGTGAGACTATTGCTCTATGTATTGGTATACAGCCTACCAACCTCACAATGATGTGACACTGAGCTGTAGCAACACAAAAAGATGATGGACAGAATGATGAACATTGTCAAACATACACCCCCAGTCAGACATCTGGGTTAAATCCATCGTTTTGTGCTCCCCATCAGACCCGGCTCCAGGAATTTTTATTTGGGTGGGCCAAGGGTGCATTTGGGTGGGCCACTGGGGCTCAATTTGTCGCATATATTTCTGGGCAGGCCTACTTCGCGGCCCTCCTTTATCTCTTCTTAGTCTTGCAAGGCCCAGCAAAACGCACTCTTTTCCAAATCTTTCTAAATGTCATCACTCTCAAAAAGTGTTTTTTCCATGTATGTTCCTTTGATGGGAAGAGGAGGTTTCTGAGATGGGAGGATCAGGCAAGTGACACTTCTTGGGCTCCCCCTGTGCGAGCCTTCAGGGAGAATCCCTCTTCATTACTACCTCCACCTGACCCCGGACTCTGCAACATAGTCCCTTACAGTCTTGAATATCCACTACTCCTCTCCAGTGCACCTTATCTCACAGCTGACCTTGGGCCCCAGCCCCATATCAGGCACCATCGGGCTCCACTTTCATTTTGCCCGGTAGAAACATTAGTAAAATCACCTTCAAACTTAAAACATTGAATATAGCAGTAAATATAATTAGCACACACTTTAGAGTATGTTCCACAGTAGCCCTTATGACCAGACTGCTAATTAAATAAACAAAAACCGAAAGGCCATGACTGATGCGAAAGTCTTTTTTGGCACCGCACCATTAACCTCTTGTTCCGTAAATACCTTTACTACTACCTTCCAACAGTGCCCCTCATCCCTCCATTACCGCCCCTATTGACCTCCTCCTCGGATTTCCTCACACCACAAGTGCCCCTCATATCCCCCATAGCCCCTCCCCTTCATGACCTCCTCCTGGAAGACCAGTACCCCTTATCTCTGTAGCCCCTCCCCCTCATGACTTCCTCGTCTGACTACCTCACTACCACCCCCACCAGTGCCCTTCATCTCTCCCTAACTCCCCCTCCACCCCATGACCTCCTCCTCAGATTCCCTCACTGTCATCCTCTACCAGTGCCCCTCATCGCTCCATAGCCTCTCCCACTACCTCCTCCTCGGATTCCCTCACTGCCACCCTCCAACAGTGCCCCTCATCTTTACGTAGCCCCTCTCTCATATGCATTTCATTTGTTGTATAGCGCTACTCATATCAGTGTAGTGTGTGTCAGTACTTTACATCACACACACATTATACAGAGACAATGAATCGTACAAGTATGTAAATCAGCCGATAGGGAATGTTACTTAAGCAAATGAGGATTACAAGGTGTATGAATCACGTCATCCATACTGGTGGGCAGTATATTTTAAAAGGGTTTGATATGGGGAAACACAAACTTAGGATTTAAAGAGTATTCCATGGGGTTCAGCTTTACTGATAAAAATGTACATCTGCCCAAACATACTCATTTTAGCAACATTAGAATAATGAAAGACTGAGTAAGTTCTAACTATATCACAAAACAAAAAAAGCGAAGTTTTAACTATACCATTCATGTTTGTAGGCAGCTCTTCGATGACAGTTCATTGGTCATTGTCCTATGTTAGGATTGTAATTTCGGAACTGCAAGTAACACAAGGATGTCTGTGACAAAGGCAGTAACCCACTGAGCTTCCACATAAAGTACAGTTCATCTGCATTTAAAAACTACTAACAAACAAGTGATTGCTCTCTAGCAGGATCAATAATCACCAGCGTTATCTGGGCATTTTGTATCGTTTTATTGTTGTCCTGCATTGGCCACAATATTGATAAAAACTGTTTAAATGAAGCACAGACGAAGTATGTGTCCTGCTGAGCCTGTGCAGATTTTAAAAAGAAAAAATGTAGTAAAACATTCTCTTACCTACTCCATTAGTCAAAGTTTGTGTCACAGCCTGATGTGATAGGCCACTGCAGGGGTTAGGAAAGGTGACTAGGAATAAACAAACTTCTTTTCTCCTGCTCTGCATAGAAAAATAGCAGCAGAACAGTAGAAAAAGGTTACCAAAGGTTACCGTTGTCAAAGAAAGGATTTGTCACCTTTCACCATACAGAGATGAAGGGGTGAAAAAATAAACAAAGCCTCATTAACACGTTAATGGTCTTTAAAGACCTGTTAAGTACTCGGGTGGGGGGCTATGATAATCTCTAATACTGTCTCTGTGTGCGCGCCCGGGAATCTGTCTCGGCCCGGGCTGACAGACACGACCTGTGCGTTGCACGCCTGCCTTCAAGCCCTCACTGCCAGGGCCAAGGCTCCTCTTTGGGTGGGCCAGGCTCATGTTTGGGTGGGCCTGGCGCACCCGGCCCACCCTCTAGAACCGGGCCTGCTCCCCATGCACCCGAGTTTGGACCCAGTCACATGCAATCCATTCATTATTTGATCTTTTCGCATTTGTCGCCATATGTGGGATGGGTATGCCCAGATGTGGGCCACCGGTTTACCTTACTACCGGAGTCAAGTTATCCTAGCTGATATGGGGTGATACCCCGAAACTGGTCCCTGGAGGCTTGTTTCCGGTCGGGAGAAGAACTGGCCTGACAGTTCGGGCTAAACTGTTCCAATGGGGTGCAGGGTCAAGACTGATTTGAATATAGCTGGGTCTAAACTGGAAAACAAAAACAAATTACGGATTTAGGTACAGGGGGTGAGTGTTTGACATTGTCCAGCATTCAGGAGGTGAGTGTTTAACATTGTCCAGCATTCCGTCCATCATTTCTTCTTTTTGCATGCGACACTGAGCTGAGGGGTTTGAATTTGTGACTTGCATTATGCATAATTGACTTTACTAGGCTCAGGAAAAATTCTATGCAGGTATAATTTTGGGAATTTCACGTTATGGGGAACTCTCAAAAGTATGCCTTTATACCACAAGTGCAACTGATCTCTTCATGTGTGACAAAATTATAGTGTGGGAGCGCAGGAACAAGGTAAACAATCAGAATGTGAGGGGTTGTTGTGAACAACACTCGTGTTTGATGTTATTTTTTAGTGGGGAATGCGTCCTCACATCCAAAATGGACTTGAGGACCAATTTTGTGCAAAAAATATAGTGCTAAATGCCAGATTTCACATACTTTTCCTGGAATTTCACATAATTACACCAAGAAAGGATGCAAATGTTGCACACCCCTTATTACCTGTTTTTCCTCTATCTCATCATTTCATCTATCTACTTTTTATGGAACTGCTTATAAACAACGTTGTCTTTCCCTTCATCTAGAAATCATATGAATCTGGTGTGCCTCTCACTTCTTCTATAATTTGTAAAAACCTAAACTACAGATGAGTAAGTCCATATGCATGTGTGTGCTATTTAATAGAAATTATGTTTTAAAGTCATTATCAATTGTATGATTGCATTGCAAGTAATGTTTAAGTGGCACAATATATAGTAACTGGGGGGAGGAGCTTTCAGCCCAGGAGAAAGGAAAGGATAGGCCAATCTTTTTGTGTTCGAACTTCTCCACACTGACTGCGGAATCTCTCCACAGTCATAATCATGGGGCATATGTAGGTAAAAATGGAATTGCGATTCTGAAAATGCCTTTTTCTGCGAATCGCATTTTTTGAATCGCAAATCGCTTTGTAGGTAATATTTCGCAAAAAAATAGCGATTACCAAAAACATCACAGAATCGCATAGCGATTACTCAAATTGTGAATCCTTAATAGCGTAAATGCTATTAAGGAATCACAATTCCAGGAAACAGCAATTCAGATGCAGAATGATGACATCACAACCAGGAAGTGTGACTGTACATGCTGCACCTGATTGCCAGCACCTGTGTCAGAGTCAGAAGCTGCCTGAGATCCTGTGAGGATGGAGTGAGGTTTTGCACAGCAGTTGCAGAAAGGAGAAATGGAGTCCTAGGGGAGTGAGAAGCAGCCAGTAGAAAACCCAAGAAAAAGGAAACAAAGATTTTAGTGAGAGGGAGCTTGAGATCCTCACAGAAGAAATAGTAAGGCAACATGACCTCCTGTTTGGGAAAAATTCACTCTGTGTTCCAGAGGCAAGTAAAAGGAAAATCTGGACTGACATTCAGAAGAAAGTGAACGCAATTGGCGTCACACACCGCACAGTTGAAGACCTACGCAAGCGGTGGTATGATATGCAGCAAAGGTCAAAGGAGAGGGTGGCCACCAGATTGGCTGAGGCTAAACTGACCGGAGGTGGGACGTCGACAGCACCAGTGCCTATGCCCCTGGAGGAGCTGGTGGAGGGCACCTTTATGCCTGGAAGTGTGACTGGCGTGGCTGACCTGGACAGCTCAGAACATACAGACAGCAGACAAGGTAAGATGCATGCCAATATCCCCAAAACATAACCAGCCCACTCACAGCCCCAAACACCCAGCCTGAGTGCAACTCCAGTACATGTTGACAAGCACACCCAGAATTGCATTATGGGGATATGTAGTGCCATGCACTGATACCTAGCCCTGTGAAACATAGCAAGGGGAAATAAGGATGATTCATACTTGGAATGTGTAAAACAGACAAGTAGTAGTAATGTGATTAGATCTTTGCAAACTTTAATGCAAAACAAAAGTGAAACATGACACACAATTAATGTGTGCATTTAAATTTACAGCACCACCGACAACACAGGAAACCGTGGCAGAAGGGGTGGGGACACCAGCAAATATGGACGTGGCAGGGCAGGAGGAGCAGGGCGCAGCAACCCAGACAGACCCTGCGCCAGGCAAACAGCACAAGATAGTCTCACCACTGCCACTGATGGAGGCAGAGTCCATAGATACAGCTGAGGAGGCACAGGCAGTCCCAAGGCAACATGCAAGGCAGCACACACTACAGTCCACTGTTCAAACTTCAAATGGAAGTGAGTCAAGACGCAGGGCACGGCCCTCCATCAACAATTCTCCATCCGAAGAAGACACGGTGTTCTCTGGCCTTGAGGGCAACATGTTAAAAGCACAGCATCTGCAAGTAAAAGGCATAAGATCAATACAGTGCCAACTTGCAGCACAAAACCACAACATGTCTGAGTTGCGGCGCAGTGTCAATTCCATGACAGGTGCATTGGAAGTACTGTGCAGAGAGATAAGGAGAGACAGGGTAGTCAGACGCTGGGAGAAACACCGTCTACTTACCCGGATAGACCTGTACACTAGAGCTGTGAACCGCCAGTCCACCGCCATATCCCTTCCGGCCAGGAGATGTGTGAGTATGCAGCATGAAATGGCCCACTGCTGCCAGGAATGTGTTTAGGGGCCTGGTGCAGGTCACACATGCCGTGGACCAGATGCTTGCAGGTGACACAGGTGGCATAGGGTCAATGGGCACATTAGATATGGATGAACAGTCCAGCAGGAGCAGCATAACTCCACCCCTTCCTGCAGATAGACGCCGGAGTGGGCACCAGGGAAGAGCAGGGGAAGGCTCCAGTGAGGTCAGTGTGCAGCCTGAACGAGGGGCAACAGGGCGTGCACATAGGATGTGAAGAGGCAGCATGTACTCAAGGCTATGTTGTTGTAAATTAACAGCAATTGGATTAACCATTAGCATCTCTAAATCTTAATATCTTAATTTCTTGACATCTTAGTATCTTAGTTCTAGCCGTTAACTTGACATTTAGTGGACTCCATTTTGTATTCACGGCAGCCATTTTGTCTGCTACATGATGCCTCATGTCGACCATGTGCTTTGTCCTATCTTCCTGTCCATGGAGTTTGAAATCTGCCCGGCAATAAGTTATATTTAGCATCCCTCACTTTTGCGCATGTCAAGTAGGGTCCACATCTGTTAGTGATTAGTTCCAGATAGGAATGTGTTTGTCGACCCCTAGAACTGTTAGCTCCTCCCACTGATCAATTGTGCCTTTCGATATTACCTTATATGTACATAAACTGCACTCTTGTGCTTGTACCGCCTACTTTTGAGCCCCTGTGTGGGTATAAATAAACGATGCTTTCTTAGCTCATGGTGCTACTTCTTGCAATGCCACTGGGTACTGTTTGAACCGTAGCATCACCTCATGAGGTGTAATAAATATTACTTTTTCTATTCGAGTTTCTCTGCCAACTTCTTCCTATTGGTCTGAGGACTTTGTGAATAGAAGGGTGAACCCCTTGAACTGGTGGGTCAGGCTGAGACCTGCTCCGAGAAATTGGCGCCCGACACGTGGACCTCATCGGCGACTCGGATGCCCGAAGGAGTGGTCGCGACAAAGGATTGGGATCTCGCCGCGGACGATCGTTGCCCGAGGAGACCCAAGTCTTAGCAAACCAAGGCGTTTTTCCCCTTCTTTCCAATCTGACCATCCAGGTGGCGCCGGTCTTCGACTGAGATCTCTTCTGTCGATTCGCTGTACAGTGGCCGTTTGGTCGAATTTAGAACTTGGCAGTTGGAACCTGGACACCCTATGATTGGTAAGGGCCGTTTTACGACACGTACTGTGGGCTTGGATGCCCTTGTATGGTAAGGTAGTTTTAGGAACACTTACTGTGGCATATTTGGTATTTGGTAAATACTAGTCTTATTTGTATGAGGTTTTTGTAAGATATGATATATGTATTGCAATTCATATAGGCAGGCAATGTGGAGATTTTTCTTCAGTGAGTCAAATTTGAAGGGTGCAACGTACTAGAAGTACCTTAAGTGCTACTTGGTGTATAATACTGCATATTTTGCATTATTTTTGGCATGCCTGTTTTCAGCGCACTTCGAAGGATGTGCTGCTTTTGTAATGGGGCCCGACTTAGACTTGAAGACTCGCAACCGGCTCCCCCAGAGGGGACGCCTAATAGGGACATGTACATCAAATATGGTATTTCTTCCATAATGTACAGCACATTGTGGAATAAATACACCAAAAAGGATCCTGAGTTACGGTGGCCAATGCATGGGTCATTTGATTTACGAAAGATTGAGTCTAGACGTGATATGTTTGAATGTCTGCGTATGTGGGAGAAAGAAGTGCGTGAACGAGCAAAGCGTGAGCAAGCCTTGATTGAGAAAGAGCAGCTAAAGTATGAGAAAGCGCTGGAGTTGAGAAAGAAAGAAGTGAAAGAGCTGAAAGAGAGAGAGGAGAAAGAACACAGATTGCAGGTATCTGGCCAATACCCTGTCCGACAGCCTCTCTATCCTGTCCTTAATAATCTACCAGATGATTTTTCGTTACTAGATCGACCTCCACCTCCGTATGCCGTTCAGTCCGCTCCGTTAAAAGGTGGTGAGGATTCCGACTCGGATCAATGGAAAGCGCGGGACACCCGGTCTATGCTGTCTACTCAACATGCAGCCGATATCAGACAGGCTGCTCGTAAAGCATTACATAGCACTGATCCTGCTTCCGATCTTTTAGCTAGTATACAAGGACGGACGGAAAGAAGCAGTTGTATATTACTGATACATTTGCTGCAGAAGTCATTGAAATGTTTCGAAAATTCTCTCCAGATTTATAACCTGATGATGTAGCATCTGATTGTAAAAATATGCGTGACGGTCTTTTTGTTTTCTCTCAGGTGGCTGACACGATTAGACGGTTGGTCAAAATACGAACTGAGGCGGTTCACTTGAAGGAGAAGAAAAAGCTCGCGGACCACGCTGCACAGAAATCTCAGACCGGAGAGTCACAGTCGCCTATCTTCGGATCAGATAAGCAAATGGCGGTCTATATGAAGCCCATGCGGGAAGCCGCTCCCTTGGATGTTGCTCCAAAAGTAACGGGCGATAATGACGATAAACATTCTGCCGATGCTAAGGGTTATTTCATTTATAATTGGGTGTACACTCCTTGGAATAGGGCAGACGTAATGGCGCTTAAAGCAGCATTGCCTGATCCACGTAAAAATCCAGCCGCTTTCTGCGAGGAAGTTGAAGGCACTATAAATTCTGTACTATGACTTTGTGTGACATTGATTTGTTTTTTGGGTTGATATTACCACCGGATATGTGGAGGACCGTTCGTAGAATTAATGATCGTGCTACTTTTGGCGCTGAATGGAAAGAATTAGAACAATTGGATTTGGAGAGGGAACCTGCTCAAATGCCGCATAAGTTCATCTTAGATCTACCTGCAGCCATATTAACTAAACTTAAAACAGTTATTCCCCCTAAAAAAATTGACTGGACTGTGTTAGCATCGTGTAAATAAAAGGTAAATGAATCGGTTTCTGATTTCTTTACACGTTTTGAAGAAACTTTTCATGATTTCAGCAGTCAGTCTTTGACCGATGATACAGGCAGACATCTGTTTGTCGACAAATATGCTACGAATTTGTTACCAGGGATAGCTAGCCGTTTAAAAGCAAGTGAAAGTTCTTGGACTACATTTTCTCCAGCATCTGTTTTAACGATGGCTCAATATTACGAGCATCAAGAATTTGAAGCGAAAGGTAATGAAGATAAGAAATCGGACGTGGTTCTTTTAATCCCCCTCATGCTCGTGCAAATTTGGCCATTAATCAATGTGCGTATTGTAAGCAATTTGGTCACTGGATGGCCGATTGTCCAGTGTTGCGTGCTCAACAGGGCTCATGAGGCCGGGGACAAATGAGGAATCGTTTTGGTTATTCAGGGCCTAGAGGAAATGCAAATGATCGTGCTCGATTTGACACTAATGTACGAACACAGGAAAGGTCTAATACTTTTGACAGACGAAATCAGTATCAAATGTCCGATTATGTGCAACCTGATCTTTACGATTCAGCTCATGCATAGGATTGCCTGGGATGGGGTAAGGAATCAGTTGAAGTTCCAGTAGATCAGACAGGTCCCTATGTTACAGCACATATTTTGGGTTCTACTGATCGGTTTCTGGCTGATACAGGAGCTACTCGTAGCACTTTGTCTAAACAATTGGTTCCAAGGGCTCCCCTGTCTAGCATAACTATTACTTCGATAGGTTTCGATGGAACACCTTCCCTTAGCCCACTTTCACAACCACTTGCATTTCATGTTGATAAGTTTAGTGCTCGATGTCCGTTTTTTCTTTCTCCAATCATACCAGATAATATTATGGGTCTTGATATGCTCAAGTATTTCAGAGCTACAATACGATGCTCTTCTGATGGAGTGTGTGTAATTTTGAATGACAATTACTCTGTGCCTGAGAGAGCTTGTCTTGTCAAAGAGGATATTGCATTAGCTTCACTCCCTGAAAAGTTGTTGGCTACCTCGGACACTGATGTGGGCCAGATGGTTATTCCACCAGTACACATCATTGTCAAGGAGGGAGCTGTGTTACCACGATTGCCTCAGTACAGAATTTCACCGGAGGGTGAGGAAGCACTTATACGAATTGTGCATGATCTCATTCAGGTTGGAGTTGTTGAGGAAGTTCCATTTAATGTCTGTAACAGCCCGATTCTCCCGATACTGAAAAAATACACTGATACTAGAGTTTACAGGTTCATCATAGACCTTAGAGAGGTGAAAAAGATGGAAGTACCACAATACCCTGTGGTTTCCGATATTACAACACTTCTTACTTTGGTTCCTCCAACAGCGACAACGTTGTCTGTTATAGACTTGAAGAACGGTTTCTTTTCAAACCCTATTCATCCTGATAGCCGATATTTGTTTGGTTTCACTTTGAATAATCGATCGTATATATTTTGTAGAGTTCCTCAAGGCTATACCGAGAGTCCGAGTATTTACAGTCAGGCATTGAAAAGAGAACTTGATTCCTTTGCTTTACTTGAAGGTGTGGCTCTCATACAATATGTCGATGACATCTTGTTGACAGCCGATACCCCTGAACAATGTGAAAAATGCACTCTATCTTTGCTTTCTTTCCTTGCTTCCCATCACCACAAAGTGTCACAAAAGAAATTGCAATATTTTAGACCAAAGGTAACCTACTTAGGTCACCTTTTGTCTAAGGAGGAACTTGCATTGACATCAGATTGCATACAAGCAATTTTAGATACACCAGTACCTACCACACAGAAAGAAGTGCGTGCATTTCTTGGACTTACTTCCTTTTGTAGACAATTGATTTTGGAATTTTCGTACGTTGCTAAACCTTTGTTGGAACTTTTGACAAAAGACACTCCAATACCTCTTCCTTGGACAGATGAATGTGAAACTGCTTTTCGGCAGTTACGACAAACCTTTTGTTCAGCACCAGTGTTAGGTACACCAGACTACACAAAGCCTTTTATACTTTATGTGCATGAGAAAGATGGATGCGCATTGTCAGTTTTAGTTCAGTTACACGGCGATAAGCAATGTCCCTGTGCTTATTTTTCAGCAGTCCTTGATCCTGTTGCTCGAGCGCTTCCTGGGTGTTTTCGCTCAGTTGCAACAACAGCTGTGTCAATACGACAGAGTGAAGGGATAGTTCTGTCGCATAAGCTGTTAGTGTTGGTACCTCTTGCTGTTGATGCCCTTTTAAATCAGACAAAGACGCAGCACTTAACCAGTGCTCGTCTGACAGGATATGAACTGACATTGCTAGCTCCTCATATTACGTTGAAGAGATGTGCAACTTTAAACCCAGCTACTTTGTTACCGTATACGGCGACTCAGCCTCAGTCACAAGAAGCACATGATTGTATATTCTTGACTGAGGAACAGACAAAGGGTCGCATTGATTTGCAGGATACACCCCTTCCAGATGTGGATTGTGAATTGTGGGTTGATGGGTCCTGTTTGAAACTACCGGATGGCACGACCTCAGCCGCGTATGCAATCACCACGCTTGAAACAATAGTGGAGACAGCTCGCATACCACAGAAATCGGCTCAAGCAGCTGAATTGATAGCCCTGACACGAGCATGTGAGCTTGGCAAAGATTTGTGTGTGAACATCTATACAGATAGCCGCTATGCTTTTAGAGTGGCGCACGATTTTGGCCTGCTCTGGAAGGAAAGAGGTTTTCTTACATCTCACGGAACGCAGATAATGCATGGAGATTTAGGGCATAATCTTTTGACTGCATTGACGTATCCGAAGAAAATAGCTATTGTAAAGTGTAGTGCGCATAAGAAAGTGACAGACAGGATTGGACAAGGTAATGCCTTTGCAGATCACGTGGCACGCGAAACTGCGACACAGAGAAGCACTACCTCTATGTATGTAGTGAAGTCGCAGGCTGAGCGTTGGCATGATGCTAGGGAGGAAGTACAAGAGATACAGAAATCTGCTTCTGTAAAGGAACGTGAACAATGGTCAGAAGAAGGAGAGTTGGATGATGAGGGTTGTTGGCGGAACAAGCAGATGGATAGGTGGAAGCTGCCTATAGCTTTTGTACAACCTATGGTTCAGATGGCACATGGGCTAGCACATGTTGGAGCTTCAGCAATAAAGAAATTGCTTACGCAAGTTTGAGAGCATACAGAGATTGTTAGCACAGCTAAGAGAGTAGTACAGTCTTGCTTGGTCTGTTTACAATATAATCCTGGAAAAGGGACACAAACTCCAGCCGGAGGATTCGCTACACCATCTGCACCTTTCGAAGGTTTGCAAATGGATTATATCCAGCTTGAACGTTGTAATAATTGAAAGTATGTTCTAGTGGTGGTTTGTGCTTTCAGTAAGTGGATTGAAGCATACCCCACGAAGGATAATACTGCTATTACGACAGCGAAAGTGTTGCTGAAGGAATTTTTCCCCAGATTTGGTGTTTGCAGACTCCTGTGGAATGATAACGGACCTAATTTTGTTGGGGAAGTTATTAAGCATGTCCTGAAAGGATTAGGAATTAAACAGAAGTTCCATGCAGTGTTCCACCCACAATCAGCAGGATAGCTGGAAAGGTATAATGCTACTCTGAAGTTGAAAATAGCGAAGATACAGGCTTCCACATCTTTGACTTGGCCAGATGCGTTGCCTTTGGCATTGTTGTCTATTAGATCAGTTCCACACTCTCGAACGGGCTTCACCCCCTACGAGGTGGTGTTTGGAAGGCCTATGAATATCTGGGGAGTTCCGAAACTGAGTTCTGTGTATGATGTACCTTGTGTCTTAATGAATGACTATTTGGCACAATTAACTGACAGCTTGGTTTCCATTCAACAACAGGTTCGAGAAGCACTTCCAGACAGGTTTGCAGGTGATGGCCATGCACTCCGACTTTGTGACTTCGTCATGGTGAAAATCTTTGAGAGGTCAACCAGTTTGGACCCGAGGTGGCGAGTACCAGAGCAAGTGCTCCTCGCTATGAGAACAGCGGTTCGATTTACCAACAAGAAAAACTGGGTGCATAGGGTTCTTTGCTACTATGGCAATTATAGCAGTGATCACTTGGTCTGTTGAAGGGATGGTTCCTGCTCGTGAGTTGTTTGTTGTTACTACTCCAGTCCCAGAGGAGCACCAGCATTTCACGCTTCCTTATCATGAACGGAAGCACCATCAGTTGTTTTTCAATAATACGTTTGTTCAGATGCTTCACCATTCACATAGTGCTACCAACACCACTAATTGTTGGATATGTGGTATGATTCCAGCACATCAAAAGAAAGGAGGAACCCCTTTTATCCCACTTCCTTTCTCGCATAATGGTTCTTGTCGAGCCTGGTACACTTTGCTACATTCAACTAGGAAACCTACAGTAGGTGTCTTCTTTTCCGTCTGAATAAAGAGTGTTATCAGGACAAAGATGGGTATCCTCAAGCCAATGGAACTATATGGAAATGGGAGGAATACCGACCGGACAATTTCTCTACGCCACGTGTCTTCACCCATACAAGAGACTTTGCCAAAAATGAACCTTTCGTGATTATTGTTACAAAGACTAAAGCAGACCTATGTCTACAAAGTCCTGGACGAATTCCAGTAGGAGTGAGCGAATGTATTACAGTATTGAATATAGATGGTGTAAATAATAGTTAGTTTTTAGCCTCCCATAACACATATCTAGTATGTGGCAGTAATGGATACCATCAATTGCCAATTGGGTGGTCAGGAGTATGCTATGTATCTTTTCTATTACCACCTGTTTTCCTGGCACCTACATCATATCACCAAGATTTTAAACTGTATCAAAATGTTTGATTGAATAGGAATAAAAGATCACTAAGCACTGATGAACTAGACCAAACAGACATTAGTCTACAGCAATATGTTGATTTTAATTTGGGATTGTTTACTTTTGTGGGCGCTGCACTGAATAGCAGAAAAGCAAGACGATTAACTAGAGTTGTAGAAGCTGTCACTAATGAGACTGCTATAGCCCTAGGAAATATCTCTGAAGAACTGCAAGATGCTAGAATTGTAGTGCTCCAAAATCGGATGGTCTTGGACGTTATGCCAGCAGATCGAGGAGGAGCATGTAAAATTATCGGTAGTAGTTGCTGTGTGTACATTCCGGATAACTCGCCGACAGTGTATTATGCGATTTTTAAATTACATAAAATAGCTACATATATTCATACAAAGAATGGCACTTGGTTATTTGCAGGATGGTTTTGGGCTCTAGTTACTGCTTGGGGTTGGAAACTACTGACTGATCTATGCATCGTTATTGCAGTGATTTTTACCTGCTGTATGTGTATTCATTGTGGCCCGATGTTATGCTCCATGTGTATTACTATCTTTATGCCAACTAAAGAGAATATTGGGAAAATGAAAGCACAACATGTACTCGATAAAGAAGTATCTGATATGATGCAAATAGATATACGAGATGAGTATTTGGATTATCCTTAAAAAGTGAATGTCTTCAGCTAATGCTGAAAGGGTCGTCTGTTGTAAATTAACAGCGATTGGATTAAGCATTAGCAGAAGACATCTCTATATCTTAGCCATTTTGTCTGCTATATGCTGCCTCGTGTCGACCATGTGCTTTGTCCTATCTTCCTGTCCATGGCGTTTGAAATCTGCCCGGCAACAAGTTATATTTAGCATCCCTCACTTTTGCGCATGTCAAGTAGGGTCCACATCTGTTAGTGATTATTTCCAGATAGGAATGTGTTTTTTGACCCCTAGAACTATTAGCTCCTCCCACTGATCGATTGTGCCTTTCGATATTACCTTATATGTACATGAACTGCGCTCTTGTGCTTGTACCACCTTCTTTTGAGCCCCTGTGTGGGTATAAATAAACGATGCTTTCTTAGCTCATGGTGCTACTTCTTGCAATGCCACTGGGTACTGTTTGAACTGTAGCACCACCTCATGAGGTGTAATAAATATTACTTTTTCTATTCCAGTTTCTGTGCAACTTCTTCCTATTGGTCTGAGGACTTTGTGCAAAGAAGGGCGAACCCCTTGCACTGGTGGGTCAGGCTGAGGCCTGCTCCGACAATGTGTGATGCAACACATACCATATGAACTGAGTGACTAATGGCAATAATAGCACTGTAACCTAAACATGTGCAATCATCAACATTTAAGTCACGCTGTGTGACCAATTTACTCCTGCAGTTAAGGAAAGAAACATCATACTTGAGCATCGTTATTTGGCATTGTGTCCTCATTTCTCACCTAGAAGTAGTTCTGTGTGATGTCATCATGTCTCAGGCGTCCAGCAGGCGCCCCAGCACCACCTGCATGTCTGCCTTTGTGGAGCTGGTTCCTCCCCACCTGATGTGTCTGCATCTGTCATATCCACTGGGGTGCCTTTCTTCGTAGCGATGTTGTGTAGCATTGCGCAGGCAACCACGATTTTGAAACACGTTTCTGGGCTGTACTGCAGTGCACCGCCACTCTTATGGAGGCACCGGAAACGGCTTTTAAGGATTCCAAAGTTCCACTCAATGGTTTAGCGTGTGGCTCTGTGGGCACTGTTGTACCTCCGCTCTGCTGCTGTGGCTGGATTCAGGTACGGTGTGAGGATGTAGTCACATACAGCATATGCACTGTCACCTGCTGGGCAAAAGTAGGTTGATGTTAAGTACTGTCCTGCCAGTTTAAACCTTCCCTAGTTGTGTTAGTGTGTGTGCCATGCATTTACCTAGCAGGTAGCCCTCTCCAAAATCACCATTTGTGAGTCTGCAATGTAATCCACAGTGGCGAAAAATGAATGAGTCGTGTGTGCTTCCTGGGAATTTAGCCACAATACCTGTGCTGACATGTTTAGCATTGCACACTACCTGGATGTTCAGGGAATGAGATGATTTTCTGTTCCTAAAAACATACTCATTCTGTGATGGGGTGACAGTGCTACATGAGTCTCATCTACGCAGTCAATGACGTGGGGAAACTGGGCTACTTTGTAGAATTCTTGCTTGGTCTGATCAAGTGCCTGCTGTGTGCTTGGAAATTGGATATGGTGATGCATCCTCTATACCATAGCATCAAGGAAAGCATGGAAAAAGTGTGATAGTGCTTCTCTGAGAGACCCCTCCTGCTGTGGCTATCACCCCCTGAAAACTCCCTGATGCTAGGAGGTGCAGTGAGCACAAGACCTGTATGTGGGTAGGAATGGTGTGTGCCCTGTATGTGGGGTGTTCAAGTATGGGTGTCAGCTCCTCTATCAACTCCAGGATGTTGTCTGGATGCCTCCTGTAGTGCACATGGATGTCCTCCTGGGTCCGGTGGAAGAGGGTGATGCGTGCTCTGTAGATCCTTTCCTGGCGTCTCCTTCTCTGTGCAGCATCTCGGATACGCAGCCTCCTAGCTATCACATACAGGCCAGCCATGGTGGGAAGCCCCAGTGGCATTGTGGGCCTGTTTAAATAGGTTGCACCTGGTTACCACCTGTTCGGAGTTGATGGTAATTGAGAAGTGCAAATTTGCAATTTTCGTAAAATTGCAATTTGCGGATTTTTGCTACATCTCAATTTGCGAATTCGCAGTTTTCTTGAACAGTATTTGCGATTTGCGTAAATACTGAACCGCACACTGCGAATTCGCAATTTATTTCGCAAATTCCTTGTTACGCAAAAATGGTAATTGCTAAATTTGCGATTCTCATTTTTGCGAGGCGTAAAGCTTTCCTACATCAGAACAGTCTCTTTTGCGATCACATACACCCTAGATTCTGCGAATCACAGTGTTTGCGATCGCAAAAGACGTTCCTACATATGGCCCCATATTATTAACTGGTAGTTTGTGAATAGCACAAAAATACTAAAGTTACACAAAAATGTAAGTTTACCCTTGTGAATCAGGCCTTTTCTTTCAAACCAGTCAGGAAGACTTTGGGGTATATTTACAATAACTGGCGCATCCCTGCAAATCAGCAGGGATGCACCAGTTATTGCTCCGCCATCATGGATGCGCCGCATTTATAATGCGGCGCACCATGGTGCAAAAACGGCACAGATGCGTGACGCATCTGTGCCGTAAAAGTGACGCATTGCTGGGGTTGCGTCGCAAGCGCGATGCAGCTCCAGCAATGCTCTGGGGCCCTATCTAGTTAATGCTGCGTCAATCCTTGCGCCTGCTTCAGGCAGGCACAGGGTTTTGACGCAGCATGGGCCTAAAAGTGAGTGAGTGAAATCTTGTAGATTTCACTCAGCCACTTTTAGGAGGCGTTCCTGCGCCGGAAGGCACACCCCCTTCACAGGAACGCCTACATGTGGCGCACGGCATTACAACGTGACGCATCTCCCAGATGCGTCATGTTGTAAGTACCCCCGCACCATGGAGCAGGATTTGCGCCTCCGCTGCGTCACAAAAGTGACGCCGTGCAGCGTAAATGAGGCGCATGGGGCTTGTAAATCTGCCCCTAAGTATCTAACCTAAAATCTTTTCACAATCTTACTTTGAATTAGTAGTGTGTTCAAATCATTATCTGAAATGACTGCTAACTTTAAACAGAAAAGTCTATGCATAAATAAATTGCTGCTGGTAGTTCAATTACTGGCCCTAGTTTGTGTGTATCTCCTTTGTTTTCTCACTTTTCAGGTGATGCTGCATATTTTATCGCTTAATGTGGCGGCCTTTTGGAAATCCAGCTTCGCATTCTGCTTCGTTTCCACTCCGATTTTCACAGGTATGTCTCTTCTCTCAACCACAATTACCTACCAAAGCGTGGTTCACATGGGTGGGTTATTTATACCCTAAGAGACAAAAAGTCTCTGAGATTTTCAAAATCTCGTGCGGCGGGGTGATCTGCTTCTAAAACTTTCACTTCATTACAGTCATTGGAACAGTAGCTCAGCAACAGTTTGCCATCTTATAAATACCGCGTTTTCTCGCCAGGATACACATTCAATGCGACACCAACTTCTTCCCACTGTGTTTTTGCAGACTATACTTGGTGGCAGTGCGCCGCGATGAAAATACTCTGCGAGTCTGCAAACCCTGCTTCCAGACTCAGGTATAGTGTCCATTCAGTTAGACAATGATATCTGATGTACGGTCAAGCAGAGTACAATGCAATATATGTCCAAGCAATATCCAGGAGGAACATGGCTCCTGGAGGCGGACATGGCATACTCTCTCCTTGTGCCATGCAGCAACTCTCCCAGCTGTGCATGGTTTGCAGTCCATCTTCCTGCCACTTACTCCCTCTCATTCCCATAGTATGTCTGAGTCTCTGTATTTCTAAATTTGTATTTGCTATTTCATCATTTATATGTTGGTGGCTCAAATAAAGACAATGGAGAAGGTCAGGAAAATGATGGCTATTATATAGCCTTTCTCTCAATTAAATCCAATGCTTGTCCTTCTGTTTCTCCTTTTCACATGAAATATATTTTGAACACTCTACCCTTGGTGATGGGAAAATGTTTCAGCCATATAGCTTTTCTGGCATTTGGCTGTACTGTTCATTAAAGTCTCTCTCTCTCTCACATTATAGGGCCATGGTTGTATGATGAGTGTAACTTGAGTTCAATATTAACAATTTAAAGAAACAAAATTG
Source organism: Lissotriton vulgaris (assembly GCF_964263255.1). Taxonomy (NCBI): domain Eukaryota; kingdom Metazoa; phylum Chordata; class Amphibia; order Caudata; family Salamandridae; genus Lissotriton; species Lissotriton vulgaris. Next base: position 645,215,058 of record NC_141687.1, on the reverse strand, counting down.
TACATGTAACTTGTGTTGCTGCATAAGAGACAATCTGAATTTTAAAAAAGGATGCTAATCTACTGCTTCAGAATTGCAATATTTAGGTATTTCTTAAAAAGTTTCAAATTATCAAATTGTTATCTTTCCTACTGGTAATGTGTAATACCTTTAAATCCTACAAGATTAAAGTGACACTATTTAAAAAAGCACACTAATCCTAGTCCAAGGCCCCTTCTCTGTAACTATGTCCCTCCATTTATACCTCAATATATTTGCAGCTCCCTACATTAGCAGCCTCCCCTCCTATTATCGTTCTAGCTCACAATATCCATTTAAATTACTCCCTTTATATACTTATATATCCGACTCCCTCTCACAATCTTCGTTCCTTTTCTTCACTCTGTATCTATCTGTCACTGTCCCAGAATCTATAGGTGGAATCTGAATTAGGGCCTGGTTAGAGTGTGGCAGACAGAGTTTACTCTGCAGGATGGCAAACGGCAATATCTCAGAGATCCTGAGGGACCCCTGCCCTTCGAAATTAGAAGCGTCCACCAGACCTGCGATCAACAATCACCTTTGATAAGAACCACCGTCATTGTAGTTACTGTCAATGTAGGTACTGTCAGCCATGAAGGCTGGCTGTGAAACTTTTTAAACTTTTTTTATTTTTCAAAAACAGACTTCCAAATCAATGAGTTTGTTTTTAAAAGACAAAAAACGGATGCCCCCCAAATTATGGGAGTATTTTTCCTAGGGTGTGGAGATCATTACTGTATGACATAGAGCTGATAGTAAGTGTTATATTAAATGCAAAACAACTGACAATGGCAAGTTTAGTACCATGGCTCTAACACATCGCGGGAAACCAGGGCATCAATGATTTTGTTCACGACTGTGCAGCCTGGTTAAAAAGTATGCAAAAATGTAGACACTTTTTAAAGAATACACACTGAGATGTTTCGAGCAAAAAAATTAACATTTTGCAAAAGTTCAACTGTTCCGGGGTAAGAAAATTAAATAAATTGCAGGGTTATTCGCTAGTATGTTCATCAGATAAAGTATGTGATAGCACATTCCTCCATAACTGAATCTTGCTCCCGCAAACCCTAAAAATGACTTGCAATGGCCTAATATTGTGACTATTGGTGGATCTGCAAATTATTTGCAAATCCAGAAACAGCAAAAAATAAAGGAGAGTCTGATTAGATGAAAAGTTTCACACATAGAAAAATAAGCCCACTTCCCATAGAAATGTCACTTACAAGACCATCATTAGAAAGTAAGTTATGGTTCTGATTTCTTATGCCCCATCAGATGCAATTGAAAAAGGTATAATTGCTTATGACATTAATACTACCAATGAAACAACAAATATTACAGTGTTTTAGGAAATGGACACTTTGTGTGGTGTAACTCCAGATGTTTGCCTTATATAATTTTGCTGGCTGTGGAACACTGTGCACTTTACCTTTGCTAATGAGTGGTAAAGCGCCTGTGCTTCCTAGTTCAACATGATGAAATTGGCATACCCATCCAATTTGGCACATTTAACTTGCCTATTAGACCTACTATACAGTATAAAGCATACCCAGTGCGTTCAAGTTAAATGTCACTAGTAGACTGCAATACCCATTGTGTCATCCACTACAGTGACAGTGGAAAGATGACTGCAGGTCTACCATTTCCAGCCTGGCAGTTGCAATTTCAAACTGAACATCCCACCTACTAAAATAACCCCCTTTGATAGGTCATACCTTTCTGCAAAATATTTACATGTCACCCCAAAGTTGTCCTTATTGTCTATAAAGCATGATGCATGGTTTAAAAGAAGGGCATGCAAAAGTTTAATGTTAAATATGTCTCTACAGTGAAAAAATCCCACATCCATTTTCACTGTAGCAAGGCTGGTTGTTCCATAGGAAGCACTAGGTTATATTACTACATTTAGTAATGCTAATTTCAGTTAGGAAAGAGCTAGACATATGATTCAAAGACTATTTTATTAGTTACTCAAAAACGAATTTAATGGGAAAATCAAATTTTAAATAACTACTCAGGAAAGGTCCTTTTAGAAAGTTACCTTTCCTCTGTCTAAAGCCTCTGAAGCCCATTTGCTTGTATTCCAACTGTCAGCTGAAAGCTTATTAGCCCCACTGATGAGGTGTGAACACAGCTCCCAGAGTAGGAAAAAGGCTTTGGGTGTGAGGAGGTGCTGTAGTTCCCTTGAAAAGATGGACAGTGGACTGTGTCCAGGAACGTGATTAACTTGACTTTCTCACAGGCAAATGTTATCTGACACCTGGCACCAATCCCAGTGGGAGAGGGGCTGCTTCCAGAACTGGTTTGGATTGATCACCGAGGAGAGGTTGCTCATTCCTATGGCTGCACCTCTGTAGTAGCACAAGGGCAGTTCTGGCAGTTTGATTCTTGGTAGAGAGGAACACTGTGGGATGATTTGCAGCAGGGGACACAGACAATTCTGCAACAGTTGGTAGGGTAACCCCTAGCAACTTTCACCTCACTGGTTAGGAAGGAATCAGGAGTCACCCCACCACAGGCTGTTGCCAGGCATAAACATGGCACCCATAGTCCTCGCCTCAGAACACTACTGGACCTGTTAAAGATCAGAAGAGGACTGACATGTCTGTCTGAGCAGAGCCTGGAAAACTGGATATGCTCCCCCTTCTGTACTCAGGGCAAAGATATTTGATTCCAGGGTCCATAAGGCTTCAAGATGTTTTGGTCGTGTGCTATTTATTCGGTGTGGTATTTGTCACATGTGCTAAATACCACACACTTGGTATTTAACACCAGTTAAATAACCATCTCCCAGTACAATGTAAAACCTCATAATCAGTGTAATGTAACACATGCTTTTTACTGAACCTCATGAAATCGGTATGCACTGGTTGTGCAAGTTTAGTTATTTTTATCACCAAACTTTTAACTAAGGCCTAAGTCTGAAAGTAAAACTTCCGACCATGTCTAACCTGTTTTCTGTATCAGATCCGCGCTCCATTGAGGTGGGTCTCAGCCTACAGTGACAAATTGACTGCGGATGGTACTTAGAGATTTTTGGTGTTATTTTGAACCTTGAAAGTTTAAAATTCATATATCCTATTCTCCTTATTGAATTTTTGTTATTTTTGAGTCTTTTTATTTCATAAAATGTATTCTGTTTTCTGTAATTAGCTAGGATTTGTATTGTGTTTTGTTTTTATTACTGTTCTGGTACTGCATAAACACTTGACACGTTGTCTTTAAGTTAATTCTCTCCTCACTGTGCCAGAACTACCAGGGGGTTGAGCTTAGGGTAATTTAGTGGCTTTAGTGACTCAACAAGACAAGGGTTGTGGCTTTTCCATGATATAGTTGACCACCCCCCTCAACCAACACCTCCAAAATCCCCAAGTGTTATTTATTTTTGTTCATGTATTGATGTTGTGCTCTTACATGTTGTTACTTAATGGACATTGGCTATTTATGTGAAGTCAGAAGCACAGCATTTGTTTTGCAAGTCATGGTTTTGCATCACTGCTGTGCAAGGTATAGATTTCATATCTAAGCATAACTTAAGATTTTTAGTGGTTTTCAGTTTTCATTTGTAACCAAAACTATATGGTAACTGTTTTTTTAGGGAATTTCGGAGGGTTTTTGCCTGTGTTACTATAACTTGGCTTTAACTTTGCTTTTTTTTGTGAAGCTTTTTAAATTAAATATTATAACCAACATATACGAAAGTATCCCCTACCTTGTGCTGGGGACATTTGGCCTTTCCCCATGCCCAGAAGTAGTTGTTTGCAGGTCCTGGCATTTGACTAGGCTCTTTGCCCAACCCACAATGCACTTTGAGGATTTGCCACAGGCTCTGGCCTATGGCTAGGCACTGCTCCAATGGAATGATGACTGCCACAGAACCAGACCTTCACCTAGGCCCTCAGCACAACCCACCATGTCTGCTCTGCTGTGCATGACCTTTGGAGGCCATGAGGAGACTGACCTCTGTTTTCCTTTTGTTTTGGGTTCGCAAACTACCACTGGCTCGTTGGTCTATATTAGAGCAGCACCATATCCATTAATTCTGTAGTGGGTCCAACATTTGTGCACAAGACCTTGACGGGATTAATGGACTTCAAGTGATGGTCGCGGAGCTTGAAGGTCATTCTAAGACCTGGGGTATGCAAACCATGTGGTAACATTTTATTTTGGATTGCACAAATGGAAGGTCCCTTTCGGGCCCACCCACCTGAGCCAGGGGCTGCAGGGAGGCTCAGTCTACCTGTTCATGATCATTTTGATTTTTTAGGATATGCAGATGGAGTCTACGCATCCTTCAATGGGAGCTAAAACATTTTTTTTCAAGCTGTGGCTAGTCACAGAGAGCTTCGGATCCATGGACCTCTCTTTGTGTCCTCAGTTTCTGAATGGATAACAGGAGAATAACTTCCTTGTAAAATTACATTAAAGTATTTTTTCAGATAGAGTTATAGGAATAGTTATTTGGTGTGAATTTAAAGTAAGAATCCCCTGAAAATGGACAGTTATCGTTAGATGAACAACCCTTTACTCATGCAATAAGTGGCCAGAAGTCTCTGTCATGATTAGTGAATAGCTGGGAAAACTAAGTGACAGAAACTCCCACAATAATCCTCCAGACCTTTTCAATAAGGATACATGAGACTGTGTGGACGTACACCACACAAGAGACATGATACTTCTGTCAGAGGCCTTGTACTTTAGCAGTGGGATATGTCATGCTCTAATGGTCTAGTCAGGCAATGATCTTTAGAAAAAAAATATGAGTAATAACTAGAGTAAATGAGGAATTGTCCGAACCTCCCATACTAATAGTCTTCCTGATGCTTTAATGATAACAGCAGTTAACAATCCAAGGATGTACAACGAAGACAACCTCCCGCTCTGGAGCATCTGGATGCCAAAGATGAAGCAGCAACAGTGAAGGTGCTGGGATCTAGAGCATTCTGCTTGAGGCCGTTCCCTGCTCGTGGGTATTCCCTGCATGGAACATGGAATGCAGGGGAATCGACAGTTGCTGTCAGGGAGCTGTGGAGGCCAGACTGAATAAAGTGAGCTGGCAACTTACCTTGTGTTGCAATTCCTTTTAGTGGCAATGAGTTGTCCAGTCCCCAGTGTCCCCTACTGTGGATTCCTTGACGCTGCAACACCTTGGTCGTCCCTTCTGTTGTGGCTGAAGTTCGTGTTCGCCACATTGGTCCCGCTGCTTTGAAGGATGCCCGATGTCCCTGCAAGGGACCCCCTGGGAGGGCAAACCCCGTAGTAGGGCGCAGGAAACCGAGGCCAGCCCTGGGGTGGGAGGGGGCGGGGAGGCGGGGTCATGCTAGGCAGGCCACTCCCCCCCCTCCTCTGGGGGGTTATAGGCGAGCTCCTCCCCCTCGGCGGCCTCTATGCTGCTGCCCCCTCCACCTTTGCGGTCGCAAGGCTGCCTCGCCAGCCTTAGGCCCGTTAGCCCCTCCTAGGCCCCTTTCCCTCACCCCACGACCCGGACGCAGGCCTGCGATTTCAGCTCCCCTCCGAGGTAAGGGATCGACAGGCCTCCCCCCTGGCCCAGTCCTCGGGAATACCGAGTTGACAGGGCCCCGTGGTTCGACCACGGGGGGGCCCAGTCATCCGCTTGTGGGCACGTTTCTGTGTGCAATGTGGGGTAATCGTGCGAGGGTTGTAGGCAGGGGCTCTCCCCCGAATGTATCGGTGGGAGCGGGACCTCGGCGTTATGTGATGTCAAGGGCCGTAAAACGTTTCTGGGGCGGGGAACAAGGGCCCTCCCCCGACATTGGGAGGCGGCGGGAGCAGGACCTACGCTTTGTGGAGCAGGGGTTGTGGCCCGGCAATGCGCCATGGGCCAATGGCGGCGAGGAGAAGTGGTAAGGGAAGGGCACTGAGGCACTTTGCGGCCTCGTTAATTCCGTTCAGCCGGTACCAGGCCTCTCCGTACAGGGCGCTCGTTCGTGGGCGGGGCGCAAGGGCCCTCCCCCAAAATTCGGATGCAGCGGGAACGGGACATCCGCGTGGGGGGGTTAAGAATTTAAATGTCCGCGATTTCCTTCCTGCCGGGATCAGGCTCCTCTCCGTACAAGGCGCACTTCATTAAGAAAGAGAGAGGCTCGCGGCGAGGGCAGTGCTAAGGCCGAGTCAGAAGAACTTTGTATCTATTATTATTAATATTGTATTTATTCATAACCCTGTGTGATGGGCCAATGCGCGATGCTGTTCACCTCTTTCAGTGAGTAAGCAATAGTGGGCGTGGCCTATGCGAAGGCGCCCGGGTCTGTAAGTGACACCCACCCTCCAGAACCATTTGTGGTAGCGGTTCAGTGACCGGATTAACGTGAGCGCCGTGAGAAGTTTGGCCAGAAAGCTTTTATTGTGTGACATGAACTGAAAAGACAGGGATTTAGGGTTGGATAGTGGGGGAAGAAAGGAAGTAAAGATAGAAGAAAAACCATTGAAGGGAAAGAGCATGCCTGGTTTCACGCCATATTGAACCATTGCCCCCGTCCCGTGATAGGGCCAAACCCCCCCCAAAGCGGCAGGGGTGAGAGCGTCGATGTGATCGCCTCCTTCTACACCCGGGCCTCAACCTTTTACCGTAGTTAATTTTAGAGCAGCAATACGATATCCCGTAATTGGCGTAAGTTAAACAGTTGCGTAGAAAGTAATGTTGGGCCCCGAATAGAATCATGCTTGAGTCCCAATCGAGTAGTAACAGGACACTGCCCGGCCATGTCAGCGGGGGAGAGGCCGTAGCGTTGCGTTAGAGCATAGGTTTATGGCACCGGGAGCCTCAGGTTCGGGCCCCGGTGAAGCGCTTTTAATTGTGGAGATATTTCCGCTCTACCGACCTTCTGCCCCCCCCCAAACTCACTCATCGGAATAACCAATTGGGCGTCAGAGATGGTACACTCGGCGTCGCGGGGCATAAATTCCAGGTCTTAAAGGGGAAGCCGTACTTGGGGTCAGGCAGGATCTAACAATAAGGAGCCATGCGGCGTGGCAGGACACGGGGTGACACGCGCTAACTGCCCCCGCCACATTCATGCTCACGCTGCACCGCCTCGCCTATAACGCCCAGGACGGCGCAGCGCATTCAATACCGCAGGGCGCATACCTCAACTGGCCCCCCACCGCCCCCCCGCCGCATTCATCCTCACGCTGCACCGCCTCGCGATAACGCCCGGGACGGCGCATTCAAAACGGAGGGCGCACACCTCATTCGCCCGTCCCCCCCCCCCCCTCCACCATCGTAGGTCGGGGCCCGTAGCGAGAGAGCGCAGGAAGGGGAGGTGTGGGGTCAATTCTAGTTAGTGTCTTAGGATAGGTAGGAATTCGGATGCACAACAACAAGGAATTGTATGAGTCAAGGTGAATTCCCCCGGGTTTTCATGATGCACAACAACAAGGAATTGTATGAGTCGAGGTGAATTCCCCCTGCTTTTCATAATCACGTGCTCCCTAATTTTTAGGCGTGTAAGGACTACGGCATAACGTGGATTGTACGGCACACCCCCTGCAAGAAGAAGGTAAGGCTCGGAAGGGGGGTTGGCCATTATAAGGGCAGGGCAACACAGCCTGGGGGGCCAGTGTTGATGGTCTGGTCCCCCTAGAGGGGAATGTCGGTTACAGTGGGTTGGGCCCGGGGGCCCAAGATGGGCAGGGCCCCCAGAGGTCCGGGCCGGCCAAGACGGGGCTGGGACTAATCCTGAACAATTTCATATCGATTCATACAGGTTCGAACTTGACGGGGCCACAACGCACTTGCGAAAGAAGGGGTCTCAGCTGTGGAAAGCCTTCAACCCCCCCCCCCCTCATCCGCCGGTTCGAAGTAAGTATAAACGGGATGAAAGAAGTGCGGTGTAGGATCAAGTAGTAGGAGGCATGAGGGGATTAGATCAGTAGTCACAACGTTTTTTCCCCTTGCAGGAGGTGATACCGAACAAGATGTCGGGAATGGGACAAGGTGGCGCAGGGACGGGGTTCGTGGTCACGGAAGCCCAAGCAGCACACGCAGCGCTCTTCCTTCAGCTAGTCGAGACGAACGGAGTAGCGTGGGCCACCAACCTACTTAAGGGCAACACGGCGAATCCGTGTGTGAATAATGACAATTTGATAATCAATGAGGAAGACACACCTAGTGCGGGTCACATTAGAGCATCCAAAAGGGTCAAGGTACCCACGAATAAAGACTTTCCGCCGCCGACTAAGAAAAAAGGGAGTGTGACCCCCTCAGTAATGGTGGTCCATGAGGCGCCGAACGCTTCGAGCTTGCCGCCTAGGGCCCAGGATCTGCCTGGCCCATCAAACGGGCCTGCTGGCAGGCAGCCAGCAATGGAATACGCTACCAAGGGCGATCTGGGTAAGATGATGTCCACATTAGAATTGTTCATGAAAGAGATGAGGGAAAGTGTGAGGCCTGGACTCAATGCTGGGGTTCAACCAGCCAATGTGTGGGGAAATGGAGCTGTGGCTCCTGGGACACTGGGAGCGGCTGGGGGGGGCCAGGAGGGGACTAATTTATCCGACTTAGCAGGGGCATCTCCGGGGCTGGGACCGGCACCACACGCAGCCCCCTCGGGATCGCACTCGGTACCGCTGGCCTCTCCTAGAGTGAACACACCCTTGAGTCCGCAGCCCATGAGCCCGGCGTCCCCGTCCCCTGGTGCGACAACCCCCGCCCCGACAACTCAGCAGTGCCCACTCCAACTTTGCCGACCCCCTCCCCAGTGCTGCAGAGCGAGGAAGAGGTACAATTTGACGCCCCTTTATTATCAGGTCGATCCAGCCTATCCTGGGAAGTTCCCCTGGCAGCGAAGGAACTAATTTGGAAGAGGGAATTTATTGACATTTTCTCTCTGCTTTTGTTGGGTCAACAAGGGGCGGACGTGCGCAAAGCAGGGCTCAAAGAAGAAGAAAAGAAAGTGAGATTTCAGACATGGCCGGAAAAAAGCATTGATAATTGGTTGGAAGCCTTTGCTATCTTGTCCTCTGTGATCATGGAAAAGTTCAGTGAGCAGGGACCAGCGCTAGTGCAGTATGGAAGGCTCATTCACAAGGAAGCAAAGAAGTGGGGAGGCACAGGGTGGTTGGATTATGACAGGGAATTCAGGAAAAAGATGTCCAGATGCCCCAACATGCGGTGGGATCATAAGGAGGTGCAGCTTTGGATGGAACATATGGGGTCCAGGGCACTGCAAGGGGTGGCGTCAAACAGCAAGACTCAGGAATCACAGGTAGGGTCCACTTTCAAAAACAGCACGGGGGCCATGTCGGAACAGAGGACACCGCCCTTTCGGGGGGGCCAGAGAGGGAGAGGTCAAAAGAGGGGAGGCAGGAAGTCTTCAGCAGGGTCATGCCGACTATTCAACGGGGGCCACTGCCACTGGGGTTCTTCCTGCAAATTCACTCACACTTGTAGCAACTGCGGAGGGCAACACCAAGCTGGGTCGTGTAGATCGAACAAAGGTCAAAAGCCAAGTAGCTACCAGGGAGGGAGGGGTGGCTCCTGGCAAAACAAGTAACGCAACTACAACCGGTCCTGGCACCCACCCCCTGCTGCTCCCCCCGCCAACTAACTCCCTAAGCCTGAACATGCCACGCCCTCCCTGTAACTCACTTGACAGAGGCGCAACAAAAGGTCCCTCGCCCATAGTCCTGGAGCGAATGGCTCCACTCCTAAACAAGTACCCAAACAGAATGGACGGGATATTGCTCCTGGGTGGTTTTGCTGAGGGATTTGTCATTCCACACGTGGGCGTGCCTGCCGCCAGGGATGCGGATAATTTGAAATCTGCGAGGGACAATCCAGACGTAGTGAGAGCTAAGGTAGGCAAGGAACTTGAGCTGGGGAGAGTGGCTGGCCCTTTCCTGCACCCTCCATTAGACAACTTTGTGGTATCACCACTGGGGATAGTGCCAAAGAAAGAACCAGGGGCCTTTAGGCTGATCCACCATCTGTCCTATCCTGAGGGAGAATCAGTAAATGACAATCTGGAAGAAGGGGTTTGCTCTGTCTCGTATTGTTCATTTGATGTGGCCATGGACCTAGTGCGGAGGGCTGGGAAAGGGGCGTGGCTGGCCAAAGCGGATATCGAATCTGCCTTCCGTCTTTTGCCAGTTCACCCGCTCTCTCAGAACTTACTGGGCTTCAGGCTGGGCAATGAGTATTATTACGATAGATGCATGCCCATGGGCTGCTCCATCTCTTGTGCTTTCTTCGAGGCTTTTAGCACCTTTTTGCAATGGGTTCTGCAAGACAGGGAAGGGGTACAGGGTGTAACACATTACCTGGATGACTTCCTGTTTGTGGGCAGAGCAGGGACAGATGAATGTGGAGAGGCGCTGAAAAAATTTCAAAGAATGACTGAATATCTGGGTGTACCTCTGGCCCCGGGGAAGACGGTGGGGCCTGCGCAGGCGTTAGTTTTCCTGGGCATCGAAATCGACACAGCAGCAGGCGAAGCCAGGCTACCGGCAGACAAGGTCCTTGAGCTAGCAGCACAGATAAAACAGGTGTTGGGGCAGGATAAGGTGACATTAGATGACATCCAAAGCTTGCATGGGAGATTGAGTTTCGCCACAAAGGTTATTCCAGCAGGTAGGGCATTTGCGCGCAGGTTGGCCAGGACAGCGGCAAGGATTAAGCGCAAGCATCACCAGGTGAGGCTTAGTTTTGGAGTCAAGGAGGATCTTAAGGTGTGGGGGGACTTCCTTGAACACTTCAACGGTCTGTCATATGGAGGGAACCTTGGACTAGCAGCCAGGAACTGACGCTGTTTACCGACGCGTCAGGCCGGGACGGGTTTGGGGCTATTCTTGATAAAGAGTGGTGCGCGGCGGGGTGGCCCAATGCTTGGAAGAAGAAGAAGATCACATCCAATATAACAGTGTTAGAGTTATTCCCAGTAGTAGTGGCTTTTCACCTCTGGCCTGCCTTACTGTCAGCAAAAAGAGTGGTGCTATGGTCAGACAATATGGCTGTGGTCCAAGCCATCAACACCCAGTCAGCCTCCTGCGCACTTGTATTATGCCTACTAAGGGAGCTGGTCAAAGTCTGTCTTTATAATAATGTCGAATGCAAAGCGAAGCACATCCCGGGGGTTCAAATACGGCTGCTGACGCTCTCTCACGTTTCCATTGGCAGCGGTTCCGAGAGGCGTGGCCACGAGCGAGGGAGGAGATGACGCCTTTCCCGCCGCGGCTCTGGCACCTGCTGCGGTGGCGCAGCGAATCAGAGAATTAGGAGAGTTGTCACTGGCTCCTAGGACGATGAAAAGATACCAGACCTGTGTTAAGACATTCTGTGGAGTCATGGGCCCGTGGGAGCAGGACGCCTCTAGACTAGGGGACCAGGTGCAGGCTTTCAAGGTGTGGGCAAAAGATGAAGGGAAAAGCCATTCTTGGATGGCGGGCCACTTGGCAGCCATTGGGCACCATGCTCGCCTGTCAGGGCTGAAGGACCCGACCACGTCCTTTCCAACAAGGGCGGCACTCAAAGGGTGGGCTAAAGTCATGCCGAAAGGGGTAGATCAGAGGGCCCCCATAGATTATGACACCTTGAAAAACTTGATAGAAGCCTTGCCGGCAGTCACCCATTCAGCTTATGAATCAGCCCTATTTGCAGTCACGTTTAGCCTAGCGTTCTTTGGAGCTTTTAGGATTAGCGAGCTAGTGGCTCGGTCCAAAAAAGAGTCCTGCCCCAGGGCCATATCGATAAGAGACGTGCGATCCACAAGGGAGGCAGCCGAGATCTTTTTGCAAACTTCAAAAACAGATCAATCCGGCAAGGGTAGGTCAATTACATTGCAGCGCCTGGGTAACGACAATTACTGCCCAGTGGCCCTATTGGCCAAGTTCCTGTCTAGCCGCCCGCGCATAGACGGGCTACTGCTCATCCACGCTGACGGTTCACCAGCAACTAAGTACCAGGTGGAACATGTGATGCAAGGGTGCTTGTTCAGGGGGGGGTACACCACAAGCGGTGCCAAGTTTAGCTCCCATTCCTTCAGGATAGGGGCGGCGACCACGGCCTTTAAGGTGGGCCTCCCCGCCGAAGCAATTAAGAAAGTGGGCCCCTGGGAGTCCAACTGTTATAGGAGGTATGTCAGACCAGTGAGCGTGATACGCCCAGTGAGCAGACTCACGGCCAATGACTTGTAAATATTGTATGTAGCCCACAAACTGTAACAAGAATGTGATATTAGGGTTCATAATTAGTGTTAATTGTGTGTTGATTGCTGTGCCTTAATTTGTAACAAACAACAACTTCAACATACTGTGTTTTATTACAGGGGCGGAGGTGTGGGTGATGGGGCACTCCTATGTCACCAGACTGGCGAGATGGGTGAGGGTCAACCCCTGGAAGCATGGGTTTAGCAATACTAACATATCATGGTTCGGTTTCCCGGGGATGCGCTGAGCAGCATTGTTAGGGACGCTGCGTAGGGCCTTGAAGGAACACAGGCAGAAGCCGAACGTACTGGTGGTGCACCTGGGGGGGAAGGACTTGGTGGCTTTAGGCAAGAGACGTTTATTGGACACAATGAGGAAGGACCTGAGCACCTTGAGCGGCGAAGTAGGACAGTGCAGTGTATACTGGTCAGAAATAACCCCCAGACCAATCTGGCATGGGGCAGCATCACAAGGGGCATTGGAGGTCACTCGCAGGCGAGTCAACGCAGCAATGCGGAAATTCAGTGAACAGAGAGGGGTGGGTTTCATTAGGCATGGCTTGCTGCACGCCAAATCCATTGGGTGTTGGGAATCTGATGGGGTGCACCTATCCAAAGTAGGCATGGCGATCTTCCTATTAGACCTGGGTGAAGCGCTAGAAAAAGCAGGGTGTAGGTAGAGTAGGACTAAGGCTAGGTAGTGGGGGCCCTGGGCGCAGCGGGGGCCACGCCCAAGGCTGTGGAAAAGGTGGTAAGGCAACCCCATGCAGGACAGGCGCAGGAACAGGACCTGAAGCCCCCGTGCAAATGCACAGCTATGAGTCATATATAAGCCGAGGGGCCCTTCTCGGGGACTTGGTTCAACGGCACCCCGTTAGTCCTTAGGGCGGTTGTAAGCCTGAACAACTGGGGGTTTGCTAATAACGCCCCGCCTGGATGGGCAAGGTGTGAGTTGACTCTCCCTTGTCCGGAGGGTGGGGCAGGTGGACGATAGGTCCACCGGTGGGAGGCTGGTGCCTCCCAGGATCGACACCTGGCCAGGGCCATTGTGTCCGCATCATTGGCTCAACTTCAGGCGCCCCGTCACGAGGGGTGGCGGGGCTTAGGGGGGTCGCCTGTCAGTTAACCCGCTCCGTTATTTGTATCACAAATAAACCTGCAACTTCTTTTCCCAAATTACTTGTCTGTGTATTATTTGGGCGGTGAAAGTTGTGGGAGGGGGGGCGAGGTGTACCGATGCAACTACTATGAAGGGTGCCCGATGTCCCTGCAAGGGACCCCCTGGGAAGGCAAACCCCGTAGTAGGGTGCAGGAAACCGAGGCCAGCCCTGGGGTGGGAGGGGGCGGGGAGGCGGGGTCACGCTAGGCAGGCCACTCCCCCCCCCCTCCTCTGGGGGGTTATAGGCAAGCTCCTCCCCCTCGGCGGCCTCTTTGCTGCTGCCCCCTCCACCTTTGCGGTCGCAAGGCTGCCTCGCCAGCCTTAGGCCCGTTAGCCCCTCCTAGGCCCCTTTCCCTCACCCCACGACCCGGACGCAGGCCCGCGATTTCAGCTCCCCTCCCTACCGCTCACCCGCTGAAAGGGGGGAAGTGGTGAGGGGGGTTTATTAATATTGTTTATGTTTCTTTCAGGTTGCAGGAGGTGTTACAGGGCGATCCCCCATGCAGGACAGGCGCAGGAACAGGACCTGAAGCCCCCGTGCAAATGCACAGCTATGAGTCATATATAAGCCGAGGGGCCCTTCTCGGGGACTTGGTTCAACGGCACCCTCGTTAGTCCTTATGGCGGTTGTAAGCCTGAACAACCGGGGGTTTGCTAATAACGCCCCGCCTGGATGGGCAAGGTGTGAGTTGACTCTCCCTTGTCCGGAGGGTGGGGCAGGTGGACGATAGGTCCACCGGTGGGAGGCTGGTGCCTCCCAGGATCGACACCTGGCCAGGGCCATTGTGTCCGCATCATTGGCTCAACTTCAGGCGCCCCGTCACGAGGGGTGGCGGGGCTTAGGGGGGTCGCCTGTCAGTTAACCCGCTCCGTTATTTGTATCACAAATAAACCTGCAACTTCTTTTCCCAAATTACTTGTCTGTGTATTATTTGGGCGGTGAAAGTTGTGGGAGGGGGGGCGAGGTGTACCGATGCAACTACTATGCCGCTGGACACCTGCTGCGATGTTGTGTCCGGAAGGCTACAGCTTGCCATGGAGCCCCTGCTCATTCGTTGGGTTGTCCCGCTGTTGTGCGGTTTGCCAGCGTTTGTCTGTGGTTGTTGGCCTTCATTGGGAAAATCTGAGGGGCCGTCAAGCTTGGTTGCCTCACAACCATATATGTAAAAAGGAAGGGGTATCCCCGACTAGAGTTCCTAATTCGGGATAGGTATACTATTTGAAAGAAAAGAAATTAGGAACTAGTTTTGAATGAAGAACATGGACGGACAAGAGACAGCAAAAACTGTGGGGAAACGAAGTGCATGGTACAAAATTAAGGATTTTATTTTATTAGATTATCGTTATAGTAAAAAACATCATTACTTTATTACAAATTTTTGTCGTGTGCATGCCTCCACTATACATGTGATTATTGAACTACATATATATACAAATTATTGTATCCTTAGTTTAATTCAGTACATTTCAAATGATGATTTTGATTTGAAAGCTGTGTGGAAGCTTGTTTTAACACACTGTACTTAAAAACATGGCTAAGTATGACATCTACGCGCGTTTCGGCTGAGGGCCTTCATCAGGGAGCCATGTGAGTATCCAACTGAACCTATGCACATAGAGAAATATAAACAATATCAGTGCTTGTCAGTGTCCGTGAAATGTCCTAAATATTTACATGTTAAAAAACTAAGAGAAGTTATAATACATTTATACAGTGATAGAAAACAAGACAATAGTGTCCTAAAAATACTCAAACCTGTCCTGTTATTTACAATTATATACAATTTGTTGCCCAATTAGACTAGTGTATCTATGGTTGTATACAAATGGCATTAGTACTAATTTATTGCATAGAGGCTTTGCTACATTGGAGTGTTAGTATACAGTATAGTTCAGGGAGGGTAGGGAGGGTGGAATGAAGAAGGGCACATAGGGTGATTATCCTAACAACATTCTAGGGTATTACTGCTAACCACATGAAGACACAAGGCACTGGTGTTGTGCAGGGCGGTATAAGGGGAAGAAATGGGTATTCATAGGTGTAAAAAAGTGTGAAAGATAATAGGGGATAAAAGAAAAAAGGATAAGGAAGATGGGGGAGGGGGAAAGAACAAATCGGTTCGGATGCATATAGAGAGCCATAGTTATACCTGGATGAGAAAGATGGTGCAGGTTCTCACAGGAAGGGAGGATAGTGTAGTCTGAAGTATAGGACGGTCTGTGTCGGAGACGTGGGTACTAGATGATGACATAATATTAAATGCAAAGATATTAGTGGTCCAAAAGGAGAATATTCCAAGAATATAACAAGGAAGATACAGGGTGGATGAGTACCTTGGTTGTATTTAACTCGTTTTTTTCCCCTTCTTTGGATCGGTGTCCTGCTATTTTAGTATCAGCTTCTAATTCTGAGCTGTTAAATGCAAGGGACATAGGGAGGAATTATATGGGTCATGCTTGTCCCATCAGATCTAATGGGTGGAACAAGACAGAGATATTACCTGTAGAAATCGTCCTATATCGTTGAAAGGCTACTTGCTGCAGGCGCCAGGAAAGAGGTATGTAGGTGACCTACATGTCAGGAGACATTGATGGCAAGCGTTTAGTAAAGGTTATCTTATGGGGACGCTAATAGTCATGACCTTGAGGGCCCAGTAAATACCTGCAAATTATCCTCAGAGGTTCTCTAAATGGGGGTCTCTGGACGTTTCTTGTAGCGTTGACAGTCTGCATGTAAGGAGACATAACCAGTGACAAGATTTGGAAAGGTTATTCTGACGACAGTTCTTTTGGATGGTAAAAACGGGTGTAGACATGGTCATTTACAGCTAAGTACCGTTTGGTAGCGTCCAATGAGTTTCCAATGGGGGTCTGTGGGCTTCTGAGATTTAGCGAACGGATGCCGTCATGGTCGTTTTTGCTGTCTCTTGTCCGTCCATGTTCTTCATTCAAAACTAGTTCCTAATTGCCTCACAACCATATGCAGCAGTGTCATCAGAGTGCAAGTTAATGGCGCGCCTGCTGTGAGCAGAGCAACTCATATGCAACGTGCTTGTGGAGTCCTCTTGTGATGTGTCTGCATAGGCTGCGGTAAGCTGAGAGACTTCACTTTGGAACGTCACAAGAAGCTGACAAACTTGTTTGCCCCACTGAGTGAGCTTCACACAACCCTTTGATGCCCCCTGTCAGAGCACCCTCGCACACGGTGATGCACACAATTGGCATTTTATGCAGTGTATTTCTATGGGGCCAATTTAATCGGTGATGCGCACACCATTTTTCTTACAGTACGTGTGCGTGTTTATGATAAATTTGCACGTTAGTGACATGCACACCTTTAGTCTTGCTTTGCTCACACGCTGATGTTCCTGTGGGCATTCTTGCATATCGGTGATGTGCACACCGATTTTTTTCTGGCACATGTGTTTCTCAATGGTCATTTTTGCTCACCTTGTAACTGTTCCTGCTTTAATGCTGGTTATTTCTGCGGGTGTTTTTGCACATCAGTGATGTGCACACCTGTTTCCTATATGAGTGTGCATATTTTAGTGACACTGATTCACACCATTCGAAGCGCTAAACTCTACATGCACTGCTGCATTCAACTTTACTAATGATTTAAACTGCGTTGTGTTGGGGCAGCAACTCACCCACACAAGGCCGCCCAATGGATCAGGTATTTGCACCACCACCCTTTTTGTAATCACCTGGCACTCCTCCACTCAATCGGAAACAGTAGAAGGGAACATTTGAAGCCTACCTTGAAGACATGGATGGTGACATTTTTACCTCAAATTAAAAAAAAGCGGTGTTGATTTATAATTTGGTTTTGAAGGTAGAAACATCTTGAAAACATTACCACTGGAACTAGTAAGTGCCCATGTAAGTGGTGAAGATGATGGTGATTCCCTAATAATTGATGACTATGAATCTTTTATCAAAACTCTGGACAAAAGGTTTAACCCTAAGAAAAATATTGTGCTAGAATGCCACAAGTTTTTGCAATGTGCTCAGATTCATGGCGAGTCCATTGACGATGTTGTCGCTGCACTCAGAACCCTTGCTGCAACTTGCAACTGTAGAGAGTTTAGAGATGAGATTGTTCACGATCCGCTGATTGAACGCACATTCAACTTGAAGATTCAAGCAAAAATATCATCTGAAGGCCCAGACCTGGAGACTGCTCTCACCCTAGCTAGGAGCATTGAACATCCTCAGTTCTGTATTAAGGAAATGAGTTGAACTGTGAAATCTAGCAGAATAAAGCTGCTTAGTATGAAGTCAAACTTGCTAAGAGGACAAATGTAAATTCCACTCGTAATCCAGCACCTGCATCTGGATTATCCAAGTCTGAGAAAAAAAGAAATCTCATGCTTCCGCTGTGGGAGCAGATTGCATCTAGGGAATGCCAAGTTTTCTTTTGCATTAAATCAAACTTGTTTCAAATGTGGCAAGAAAGGGCATTTTGCGCATGTATGCTAGGCTACTGGGTTGCACAGAGGTACTATGCAAACTGGTAAAACCATCAAAGAAGATTTTGTTGATTCTGGGGAGGAAAGTGCGAACAATGTTTTGCTAATGTTGTCTTCTTCATTTTTGCAGTTAGAGGGTGTTGTTGAAATAGCTTCCATGACTGAGTCGTGCAAAAGGAAATCTCCTGTTTGTGTAATCTGTGTGAATGGCATGAATGTGAGCTTTTTAGCGTATTCTGGTTCCCTATTCACCCTCATCAATGCCAAAGACTTTGATGGGGTGGATGGCTGTTGATCTGTGCCGCATTCCCAATCTGCTGGCTTTTAGAAAGGCCTTGAAAACATGGCTTTACAATCAATAACTGGTATGTCTTCTGTTTCCTTATCTCTCTTTTCAGCCATGGGTCAGAAAGCGCCGGGACACTCCTTGGAGTAGCCGTGCGCTATATAAGACACCCATTAACATTAACATTAACATCCAATTGCACCAGTCTAGCATAAGAATCTGTGCTTACGGTGGTAAAAGTTTGGAAGTCCTTGGTAAATTTGAGGGCAATTTAGAATTCAGGGGAGACTTTGCTTCTGAAACTGTGTACATAGTGAAGGATGGTGCAAATTTGTTGGGGTGGGAGGAGCAAGGGGAACATGAGATCATTCTGAATTTGTCAGGAAGTGAGGCAAAACAGTTTTACGGCAATCCTCCATCGGTTATCCCTAATCACACAGACACTGTTGGATGTCTATCTGGTGATGAATGGATTCAAAAGTATCTTGAGGTTTTTAGTAACAACTTAGGGAAACTGAAAGGTTTTCAGCACTGTATTATTCTTAAGGAAGGTGCAAAGGCTGTAACACATAAGGTGCATAAGGTACTGTTGAGTCTGCAAAATGCACCTAAGCAGGAGCTGGAACGTTTGTGTGCCATGGGTGTGATTGAGCCTATTGAAGGGTCCGAGTAGTTGGCTCCCACAGTTTTGGCATGCAAAGCGGACAAATCCCTTAGGATGTGTGTGGATTTGCTCTCAGCTCTAACATCTGGGTGGATCTCCAGCCCCTGTCCAACATCAATGAAATGCTGGCAACCTTGGATGGTGCCAAGTATTTCTCCTTGTATGACATTTCCTCAGCTTACCACCAGGTTGAACTGAGCAAGGACTCCAGACACCCCACTTCTTTTGTAACATCCAAGGAGGCTTTTCGTTACATTCAAATGCTGTTTAGTCTGACATCGACTTTATCAGTGTTCCAGCGCCTAATGGGGGAATATATTTAAGAACTCTATGGGAGTCCTGTTTTTCCAAGATGACATTCTCATTCATGGTTAAATTGAATTGGAACACAGCGAGCAGAGTCAAGTAGGTGTTGGAGATTGTTAGGTCATGTAGGTTGACCCTGAGGGAGGACAAATGCAAGTTATTTCAAGAGAAGGTGGATTACCTTGATCATCACATTTCCGGTAGTGGGGTGAAACCCAAGGTAAACATTTTGGATGCCATTCAGAACACACCTGAACCAGTGAATACGGACCAACTTCGCTCCTTCCTACGGCTGGTAGAATACTGCGTCAAATTTGTGAGCAACGTTTCAGATAAAACAGTGGTTCTGCATGAACTCCAAAGGAAAAATGCCAGGCATGTGTGTGCTGATGAGTGTGACTATTATTTCAAGCTTCTGAAGAAAGTAATTGTGCAGGCACATCCCCTCAAGTTGTTTACCATCAATAATCTGTGCATTGTTACTAATGATGCCAGTAATGTTGGTTTGGGAGCTGTTCTCGTGCAGAAGAGATGTGACAGCAGTGAGGAGACCATTGCATTTGCCTCCAGAACACTTTGGGGCGGAACACACTTGTTCTACTATTGAGAAAGATGCCCAGGTTCTATGGTGGGATGTGAAGTACTTCCCGAACTTTTTGTGGGGGAATGAGTTCATTCTTAGAACTGATCATAAGCCCTTGATGGATCTTTTTACTACCAAAGGTGGTGGTAGGGCCACTCCATGTATAGCTAAGTGGCAGTACAGATTTCATGAATTTAATTATCGCCTAGAGGGAGTGAAAAATCATGTTGCCGATTGTTTATCCAGGTTACCCCTCATGGAGAGTGTTAGCAACACTATTACGGACGATCTGGAAATAATGTGTGCCGTTGGTGCTGTGGTATTTACTGTTAGGGGTGTTCTTTCTGAGCTTGAATGGTTGCAGGCTGTGTCTGAAGACTTTGAAATCAAAATGGTGGCTGAAAGTGTGGTTCATAGTTAGCCCCCTATATTAAGGATTTGGCTTCTGCATTGATTCCATTCAAAAGAGTTGGCGAGGAGCTGTCCGTAGTTGATGGGATCTTGCGGAGGGGGGACTTATTGGTAGTTCCTGGGTGCATGCGCAAGAAGATTTTGGATCTGACTCACAAAGGTCACCTTGGTATTTGCCCCATGAAGCGCATGGTGAGGGACGATTTCTGGTGGCCGGGCCTGGATAGGTCCATTGAACATTACATTCGAAACAGCTGTGCGTGTGTTCTGAGCGACAAAACCCAGGTGCATTTTCCCTCTCTCATTGATCCCATTGCTGTTAAGAACTTATCTTGGTGCAAACTGGCTTTTGATGTGGTTGGGCTTTTTGGGGTCACTGGAAATTCTCCTAAGTATGCGTTGGCCTTAATTGACTACATGTCCAAGTGGCCTGTGGTGAAGTTCGTGGACAGTGTCAATTCCGCAGCCATTATCAATTTTT
This sequence comes from Lissotriton vulgaris, assembly GCF_964263255.1. NCBI lineage: Eukaryota > Metazoa > Chordata > Amphibia > Caudata > Salamandridae > Lissotriton > Lissotriton vulgaris. The sequence continues at coordinate 645,194,508 of NC_141687.1, read as the reverse complement.
TCAAGGATGTGTTTCTTTGCAAGGGATTTCCTGAGGAGTTGGTGACGGACAACAGCACCCAGTTGGTGTCCATGGAGGGGCAGGATTTTCTCACGGAACATGGCATCAAGTATAGCCTCACTTCTCTCTACCACCCTCGCAGCAATAATCTCATTGAATGTGTGAACCGGGTTATCAAAGATCAGTTACAATTAGCTTGGGTTAATGGCTTGCACTGGAGGGGGGCGATTGCTGACATGTTATGGGCAAAAAGGACCACTTCCCACATTAGCACTGGCATGTTTTCTTTCACCCTGCTCAGGGTTCCAAGTTAAAAAAGAACTGGATGTCCAGGAAGTAGGTTGATCAGTATACATTGGGCAGAGTGGCTGATGTCAGGGCAGCTGTACAGTCAAAGTAAGGACCCAATTGTGTCAGGGTTTCGCCTGTTTTTGTTGGTGATTGGGTGAGAACCAAAAAACCTGGCTTTCTTCGCAAGGGGGCATCACGGTTTTCAGCTCTGTAAGAGTGAAGGAGGTAAAAGATCATGTGGCGGTGCTGGAGAATGCAAAAACCTGGAATAAATGTGCTATCTGGTACCAGAAATCAAAACTGTGGATGTGAAAAGATGGGTGTCCAATCCGGTCACACTAACTGCACGGAAGTTCAACCTGGAATGGATGTCCATTCAGAACGCACTTCTAGTAGTGAAATTTCCCCCAGGTTGAGATTCGCCCCTGCTACATTCTTGGATTATATCATGCATTGAATTTTGTTTTGTTTCTCACCATTTTGCATTTCTTTACTGTCCTTTGCATTTGTACTTTAGCTTCTTTCATCTTTGTTTTATTTTTCATTGTTATATGTTATTTTGCCATGTGAAGGAAGGGAGTTGTGTTGGGATCTAGAGCAATCCGCTCATGGTCGTTCCTTACTCGTGGGAATTCCCTGCGTGGAACATGGAATGTGGGGGAAACGGCAGCTGCTGCCAGGAAGTTGCATAGGCCGGACCAGATAAATGAGCCGGAAAATTGTGTTGCACTTCCTTATAGAAGGCTGTCCCAGGAATCTTTCAGTAAGGTACATTAAGCATGGGTGGTGTGAAAATGAGATAACTGCTGAAATGGCGGGATGGAGAAGAGAAGGAAAATACAGAAAGATTGAAAGTTTGTAAACATAACAAAGGTAGGGGAACCAAAACTGTGTGCAAATTGACACCAGCAGGAACCATGAGACAAAGAAAGTTGAGAGTCAACATGGTCTTGCTACTAGTGGTTCTTATGCTGCCCTGGAATTGCTGGCTGTCGTGATCCAAGGGCTGCAATTAATCTGACTCTCACTTTGTCTCTTAAAGCCATCCACCTTTTCAACCCCACCCTCCATAAACTGGTATTCCAAACCAGACACGGCCCGTGCAGGTAAGAGTGGTGGGGCCCAATTGGGGAAAATTTCGATAGATGATGACGAGGAAATACACAGTGTTGCCTACAATAGTTACATCCTCATCAGTAAAGGACGCAACAAAAAGGCGGGTAAAAAGGGCTGGTAAAAAAGGGGGGGATTCTATCCACAAAGTTCATACATAAAGGGAAATAGAGCTCAAATGGTGCCTCTATAGTATGTCATACGGTAACGTAATATGAAGGAATTGTTTCCTCAGATCGAGACCCATGGTATATGGTCATTGAGACCTTCAGTATCCGTTTTCATTCTGAAAATCCACCTCTGTTCCTTTATGAACAAGAAACGGGAAGTATCCGATACATGCTGAGGGATGAGGATGTAACTATTGTAGGCAACACTGTGTATGAACCACGAGTATATATCATTTGTTATCTTGGGCTCATATCTCCGAATTTTCACCTAGGAAATGTACCAAGCTGTCTATACAACCTCCAATTTGGGGCGCAGCATGACTCTAGAGGTACATAACATCTTTGTTCCACCACATGTTATAGTGTAACACATTCTCCAGTAGCTATACACCTTCATCCCTACACCACCTGATAGGAGTTTTGAATGGGCTTTAGGGACTTTGAACAGTGCTGAAGGGCACTTAGCCTATAGGTATAAGATAGCCATTTTTTCTTCATACGAGATATGTGGGTTTATGCAGTGGTCAGAGGCATTGCATACTAATGCATTCACATGCTGTTCACGCCTCGGGCCGCGACTTTTGCTGTCTCTGCCATTCTTAAGCGGGCGAACGCCGCTTCATGTAGGACCTGGGTTACGTTATCGTTTTGCGCATGTGCTCGGTATAGTCTTCCAGACATGAGTATGTCCCGCGCAATGCGTCTAACATTGAACTGTGGCAACGCGCATGCGCGCAGTATAGCGTCCCGCATGTGAGCATGTCTACACGGCTCACCAAAAGACCGGGACGTTGCGAGGTTCAGCTGGATCTAATTAGCTGAATCTAAACCAATCAAGGCGAGTATATAAACAGCCCTCCCTCCCCTTGTCGTCACCTCCCAGATTGCTCGCAGTCTGGTTTGGAGCACCGACGGTGAGGTAGGGCGGAGAGGGGCCTTTTTCCTGAACTTTTGAATAATAATGCTCCTTCCCTTTGCTTTCCCTTAGCAGTTGGGTTTTCCAATGACCTTAGAGGGAGAGGGGGTGTCCGCATTATACTTCCAATGACTTATACTTTCCATAGACGTTTTTCCTCTCTTTAAATATACTTTTAGCGAACTCCTAGGTCAGATATAGACCAAGGTTCCTCCTGGATTTATTAGAATTGTACCATCCTAGAGGTTTTCTTAGAAAATGAGTGTGACACAGATTATACTAGTCTTCCTGCATTTTTATGCTATCAGGAGCTGAGTGTTCCTTGGTTTTTGATTTTAGGTTTTTGATAATGTTTAACGCTGATGTAAAGTAAACAGACAGAGCAGTATCAACATGCAGCTTCTTTGTCTCACTTTACATGTAAACAGAGCGAGGCTTCCTTCTCCGAGCAGTCAGCCGGGTGAGGTGAGGTTTTCCTCCCACATAAAGCTGGGTAAGTGAAGAATAGTCTCTCTAGAAAACAATGACATTTGCATTGGCATGAAACCACGACTTGGGTTCTATAATGCGTAGTGTATAAACTTCACTTCACTACTGTCGGCGGTCCCAACCCAGCAATTAGGATGCGACCAACACTGTTCAGTTGCACTCCTATCCTTTACAATGGGAGCATGCATTCTGGAATGCATGCTCTCAGAGCAAAGAGAAGAGGTGCAGTTCATCCCTGCACCCCATGGCAGGCACCCCAAGGTGCCTGCCACGGGGTGCAGAGATCAACAGGGGGGGGGGGGCACAACCAGAGGTCCTGCAGCCTTGGAGGCCTGCTGGGGCTCCCCAAAGTCAAGTGGGTAATTTGTCAATGAATCAGAACAGCTGAATACAAAGGCGTAGGAACGGCTCCGACCGAGGGTCGGAGCGTTTAGTGCGGAATAGTAATAGCCCCCTTAGTTGGAGTTTCTGAGCTTTTCATCAATCCGAAATCTATTAGTGCATCCTCTAGACATCTGTGAAAGGACACATTGAAGTGGGGACAATGGAAGGTGTGCGGTTTTATCTTTTCTTGTGAAGAAGTCTCAATACAGATTGTATCCGCCCCGTTTCACACTTAGCACCGTGCACTTTCTTTTTTCGTTACGTAGCCATGGCACTTGATCTGTGGATCGCCACAGATGCCCCTGTGAATACCAGTGGGAACAAAGCAGATCGCACTTCATGTTTTGTCTGTAGATTTTATGATGGTTCTAGCAAACGCTGCTTGATATCATTATTGCGCACATTAATTGTTAAACAGTGAAGGCTTGCAATGGTTGCTTTACAAATTCTCATATCAGGAAAAAGCTGTATGGGGGTAATTCATTGTATTTAAAGTGCCTTGAAAACCTGAAAATAGTTTTAAAGAGCTGTAGGATGAGAACTATAGAAAGGGTGGTCAGACGTGTCCATGTTGTAACGTTTTGTGGAAATTTCTTATAAATTCATGTTTATGTACTTTGGATCTGTTTTTAATAAGTAATGTGTTAATTATCGTGAACTTGTATGGCTATTCTAGCTGAATATAGTTTTAAACTCAAACTGATGCATCTTGATAATACAAGGCCCCTAATAATAGCGAGGGATCTGTCCGGAAGAGTGCAATTACATATATAGGATGACAAGCAAGGGGAAAATTCTGGGGCATATTACCAACAACTAGCGATAATTATCGCTATGTTTGTTTAGCGGCGATATTTTTATCGCCGAGCTGCGGCGATATTTATCGCTTAGGAACCTTGCTATTATAAAGGTATATCTCCTAAGCGATAAAAATCGGCCGAAATGCATGAATAGCGCTGAAAAGTCAGCGATATTCATGCATTACCGAGCTAATGCTCTTAGCCATATTATCCACCTACCATTGGATAAGATGGCTAAGAACTGCTCAGGGGCAGGTGTTAGCTTTTGGAGATAGCGATGTTAGCGACTGTTTCCAGTCGCTAACATCTTGGCACGCCCCCTTTGCATGTCATTAGTGATAAATATCACTGACATGCAAAGCGGGGCCCAAGATGGTCGCTATCTCCTACTAGCTGCCGCTAACTGGTGTAAGCGACAGCTAGGTAATAGGGAGATTATTTTATCTCCGCTTTCTTGGCTTTTAAAGCCAAAAAAGTGGAGATAAACCCCCTTGATAATATGCCCCTCTGTCTTTTTTGTCATTTATCCTTAAACTGTGAGAATAATTGTTCAGTCTTAGTAAAGCAGACCCTTGGTCTGAGAGAAGCCTCTCTGAATAAATGGGAGTGCGGTCTGAGGCACAACATACCTAAGAGATGCTTTTTACGCTACAAGTTGTACCAGTTCCACTTTATTTTCACTTTAAAGTTCTTACTGTTCAGAAAGTTAGAACGTGGTGGCAGATGCGTTATCACACATTTCTTCTAAAGAGTTGAGTGAGCAGCACATTTTCTCATTTCAACACTTTCTAGCTGTCACAAAATCTTTCTGGAAAAAGTGGGAAGAAAATGTATGCATTCCAGTGAATATTAGAGACCCAACCTTTGTCATCACGTGCACCAGCTGTGACTGCCAACAGCCATGCTAGAACTAGGACGCAATACAACGGTATCTTGCCTTCTCTAATTTGTTTGCATGGCAGTACCAACGCAAACTTGCTGACTGAAGGATTTATTCGATGACTTTGGCTTATATTCCTAAGAGCCTCATTTATGGCATTTTGGCATGGGGTGGCACAGCAAGGCACCCTGCTGCGCTGTTCTACGCCAATGTAAAAGGGCAGGAATGCACCATATTTAAGCAATACAGTGCATTTCTGTTCTTTCTGCCCGTGCTGCTGCCATTTTGGCAGCCTAGCACCAACGCAGGCACCCTTGCAATCTGATGCAATGGTCCCACTGGTGCAGACAGGATTATTTCTGTGCAGGAAGTATCATTAGGGAGAATATTATTGAAGCTTATTGATGTACTCATCTTAGTTGTCACAGCAAAAGGAGGGACTGAGATTGCAAAAAGTACTTGTTTCAGAACTGAATAAAGTTCAACAGTTATGGGAAATCTATTGTTCGCTATTATCTTGAGGGTGGACAATGAGTATGGGCCTAAAAAAAAAGAAACACTGCTGTGCTCTAGAATCTCTGGTGCTTTTAAAATGTTTACAGATATAGAATTAAATGGCTGTCTCTGGATGATTCTGAAAGATCATTATGAATGTGGACCTTAACAAAGTCTGTTACTGTATGCTTAAATGTAATTTATGTTTTCAGTTGCGGTTAGAGTTGAGTTAAAGGTGGAAGTCTATGAAATACACACTACCAGAGCGCGAAAAATTGGGTCCTTGGTTGGCTGGGGTCTGAGCTCTGATCAAGCAACAGCCACACTCCCTTGCAGGGTGAACCACAAAAAGTCAATAAATTAACCTTTGCTTATCCCTGGGTAGCATGGCACAAAAAGCAGTCAGGTTTAACTTAGAGGCAATGTGTAAAGTATTTATGCAGCACACAAATAGTAATGAAGGGATATCATAAAATAAGAAAAAATCAAAATCAATAAAAAAATAGAGTACATTTTAATAAATTAGTTGACATCAAAATAACAAAAATCCAATCAGTAGAACTGGAGTTATCCATTTTTACAATCTGTTGTAAAAACTAGTGCCTAAAAGATCAAAGAGTCACCCGCCGACATTTAGTCGCATGAGAGGGGTTCAAAGTAAAAAAATGTAGCAGTTTTCAATAGAAAGCGTTTTGAATACAAGAATTGGAGTGGGCCCAGTCAGGTCTTACCTTCAGTTCAAAATGTTCTGAGAAGGTAAAGTTCAGTGGGGCAAGGCTGCAGGTGGTGTCCGAGGAGGAAGTGTTATCTTTGGATGGCCTTTGGTCAGACCAGCGGTGAAGATTTCTACATTCAGACTTTGCCTCTGAAATGGAAGTCAAAAATCTCCAGTGGGACGAGGCAGAGGGCTGTAGCCAAAGACAGTTTCATGAGGCCAGATACCTCTGTTGGTAAGGACCAGTGAAACACATTTCTGCTGCTGAGTAGAACGTAGCAGGAGAAACCGCAAAGTCAATCCAACTGGTGATGAATCTCAAGTAGATAGGTGAGCAGCTTGGTCCCAGTCTCCTTCTAGTTCTCTGGTTCGTTTTTAGCCTAACATTTTTTAAGTCCCCACTTTTGAGTTGTTGCTATTTTGTCACCTTCAGCACTACTTCCAAGGATCCAGGACTGGTTAGGCACCCATTGGAGGGTCGAAACTCATCAGTCTGAGTTCAGGTGTGAGTCCAAGGTGAAGGGAGTCTTCTGTGGGCTGAAGTTCAGATTAGGAGACCGTAAAACTAGATATCTGAGTAACTCTGGTGGTCCTGGAGCCAAGGTGCAACTCCAGTCCTTCTTACCCGGGCATGAGGACAGCAGGACAGAAAGGCAGCAATTCAGCAAGGCAGCATCCGGTCAGGAGTATAGTAGAGTGGCAGCCATTTCAACAGCACAACAGTCCCTCTTCCTGGCAGAGCATCCACAGGTCCAGAAGTGTATTGAAGAGTTGGTGTCTGAGGCCCCCTTTATATATCCTGCTGCCCTGATTCTGGAGGGCGGAAGAAGCTTCTAGACAGTGGCTTTGAGGTACATAGAATTTCCTGACTCTCTTGCCCTGACTCCAAGCTGGATACAGTAACAATAGGTAGGTGTTAGGTCCTTTTTGTAAGGGCAGAGCACTCCTTATTCAGTTGCAAGTGGGGCTGTGCTCAGCTCCGCCCCTCATCCTGACAGCAGATTGCCCATCAAGTCACACAAAATCTCCTTATTGTGTAACTGTCTAGAAAGAATTATCTAAATCTAACCCAGGAGTATGGCCCAAGACAGGCTACAATCACAAATGAGCTAAGGGCAGAACAATGTAAATTTTCTAAAAGTGTCATTTTCAAAATTATAATAAAAAACGTGACTTTGCCATTAAATAGGGCTTTTCATTATAATTCCAAAGCCACCAAACATGACAGAGCTACCTGGACTCAGTAATTGGAAATTACATCTTATTAAATGTAATAAGAAATCCCAAATGTTATCCTGTGGGAGGGGTAGGCCTCACAGTAGTGAAAAATGAATTTAAGAGATTTTTACTACCAGAACATGCAAAACTTAAAGGTACCTGCCCAACCTTTTAATTACAGAGCACTCTGCCCTATGGGCTCCCTAGGACCTACCTTATGAGTGACTTATATGTAATAAAAGGAGAGTTAAAGGCTTGGCAAGGGGGTTTAATGCCAAGTCGACATGGCAGTTTAGTGGTTAAGTGCATAAAGTCCTAGGGCCAACAAAAATAAGTTCAGCAAAATGGAGGTGCGGAGACACAACTTTGGGGGATGATCACCTTAACTGATGCTGATAGGTCAATCACAGAGCAGGATTGCTTAACTACTCAGGTCTCCAGCAGAGCCGCAAAGAACCCAATACATAGCAAAACAGGACCCTCCCACATCACACTAGCTTGTGAAACAATGTAATACACCACAGGATACGTCTGACAAAGACACACTGATAATGAGTGGTGGCACTCAACAAGTTGGAGAGGTACAAAAGCAAGATTGGGACTGCTTGGTGTGGGGTGCATGCATGCTGTTAGGTATATCTCTGACTGGAGCATAGCTACTTGGGAAAAGGCCTTGCTGCTTTAGATGACTGACTAGATTTGCAGCTATCGAAGTGGTACTCTTCAATACATACATAAAGGTCTAGAACTTCATACATAAAGGTCTAGAACTTCGACACAAAGTTAATCAGCCTTTAAGTTATCTCTTATCTGAATTATTTATTTTTCACAACTAGTCATCCTTGGTATCTTACGTTTCATATTGATTATGAAATGAGAAATCTTGGACTGATTTTGAGGCAGCTACACAAGGCAAGTGTACCTCATTGTCCTGTATGCTTCAAATATACAAGTTTCAGTAATTATAACTCCAGAGGTAATTAAATATTTTTGTGTAAGATACCCCTTTCTGTACATCATAAGGATAGTGCAAGTCGCTGAGGAGTTCTGAGACTAAAGCAGGTCTCCAGCAGAACCGCATAGAACCCTTTACATAGCAAAACAGGACCCTAATTGCCTTCATTAGTCATGGAACTCCAAGGTGACTTGCAATATCCTTATAATTTATGGTAAGGGGGTATTTTATCCCATTTAATGTGTGGGCATTTAAAACACACTGAATTACCAACAAGTGGCAATGTGCTATGTGTGACACCTTCGTCTGGTCTTGCTTTTTTACCCCACAGTACTTTGCATGTTTGGATCTTTAATTTTGAAACAAAGAGACATGCCCCAGAATGCATTGCTGATGGTGTGGCACATGCAGTTGTACACGGACAGCCTTCAGAAATTAGCAGTTAGCCCATCCTAAAAACAAAACCCATTACTTTAATGAGTTAGAGGAACAAAAAATGAATTGCTTTAGCCTTCACCTCTGAAAAAAATGATTTTAGTTTCTTAGATAGGTTATCTCCTTACATTCCTTTAGGCTGTTTCCGAGAACCTGCAATCCTTCCGAGAAACAATGATAGGAATTGGAACATTATCCAAGGCATGGTCTCTGTAAAGTGACAGTTATTTTTAATACTGCCTCCAGACACACAGTGCGTGGGCTGATGCTCATCAACTTCTTTCAAGAAGAGTGGAGGTCTCACTCCGTGCCTCGAGCATTGTGACGTCAAAAGTTGCTTGTAATATCTATTGCAAGTGAGTGGACACGTCATCTTCTTATCTGTCAATTCTGACGTCAGAGCACTGTGATTCTGAGAAAATAAAACTAGTTTATTACATGGAGATTGCAAGCTCCCACATATTAAACTATAATCAATTGAAACCGTTGTTATAAAATGTTGTTTTCTTCATTTTAAGTAGCTGTGTCACATTTTTACTTGTGATCTTCTACTGGATTTGCACACTAGGGGGTATATTCACAAGAACGTGTGATAACTACCGCAAGAGTAGTGTAATGCAACTTTCAACATTGCAGCCCATTTCGGGAAAATAACCCTGTGTCAACGTGGATTTCACAACAAGCAGAAGCATGCGATTGTAACCAGATAAGGCGTCACATGAACGTGTGAAAATCAACACCAAAACGCAAACGCAAAAAAAATGTGATAAGGCCAATCAAGGTACAAAATCAGAGAAAACCAGCCACAGGCCTGCAAATCCCAGCATCTGGTGCGAAAATGCACTATAAAAGAAAGAAAGAAAAACATTTTTATAAATTTTTTTTAACTGCGCTGCAACATGAATGTACCCGGACCGAGTGCAAAGGACAAGCTGTACTACACAAGCCCCATGGAGGTACTGCCAGGAACCCTGGTATCGGTGAAGGGCAATGACAAGAGGAAGAGCAAGACGTGGTTCAGTCCGCAGGAAGACCGGATCATCGTCACGGAGGTGATAGAACACCATCAACAACTGTTCGGCACCTCCACTGCAGCACTGGATACCCAAATGGAAATATGGCAGGCCATCGTCAATGCAGTCGGAGTGTCGAGGAGGCCGCTGGAGGAGGTCAAGAGGCACTGGCATGAAGTGCACAGCCAAACCAAGGAGAAGCTATCCGCCAACAGGAAGGCAGCAAGGGCGACTGGAAGTGGGAGTCCTGCAAAACAGGAGGAGATTGATGAGCTGGGGGAAATGGAGGCCACAGTTAGCAGTGACGAGACGGTGGCAGAAATTGGGGGCCCAGACACAGGACGATACGACTGGACCCAACAGCAACAGGGTGAGTAATGACTAGGGATGGGGGTGATGGGGGAGAAGGGCACAATGGCACACATGCCCAATAATGTGTACCACACTGCACACCCACAATGATCGTGAAACACGTCACTGATAGCCTTGGCACACTGCAGCACACATAGAAACGCCAAGTAGGCCCCGTCCACAATGTGCACTAAGGGGCCCCCCTCCATATCACCACCCTCACCAAAATGGAAGATCTTCAAATAGTGTGATTCCATTGGTTACAGTGGTATTCATTTACTATTAAAATGTAGTATTCATTTAGTAAGCATGAAGGCTAAGTAGTATGCCCACAAGCCGAAATATGCTAATGAGGAAATACTAGTTCTACTCAACTACCCTTCAAATACATAGCGAATACTTCAATTGATTGCTAAAAGAAGACTAGTAGTATTCTATAAGAATAGTATTTGAAGCTTAGTAGTATTCTGTTAGGGTTTATTTGCAGCTCTTGTGCTATTTCCAGAGCAAAATGAAGGGTAGTCTCATTGATTGTGACCACTATTTGAAGACTAGTGGTATTCTTTGTGACCACTATTTGAAGACTAGTGGTATTCTTTGTGAGCAGTATCTGAATACTAACGGCAATGAGCGCGGGGAGTCCCGCAGGGGGCTGTTGGCGCAAAGGGGGGGGGGGGGCGTTCACGCGGCAGTCGGCACTCCTCCTCACCTATGTCTGTGGTGTCGGTGCTGGCTGCGTCTCTCTCGGGTGTGGCCTGCCTGTCCCACGCTGTACTCCGGGCTGCAGACACTACAGACACAAGAGCAGTTGGGTTACGGTGACTGCTGCAGCCCTGGACCCTGTCAGCCCCGCCTTCGATGACACTAGCTCAGTATGTGGACGACGGCGGTGCACCTCCGAGTACGGTGTGTGCCAAAAGAGGCAAATGAAAAGTTTAAAAAATAAAAAAAATGATTAACATTCACTAAGCAAACTTGTCACTTAATATATACTTTTATGTAGCGCTGCCACAGTATTTGTTGTAATTAGCAAGTATCACTGACTTCCAAATAGAATTATTGTCAGTGAGGAGCTATTTTTCGATATTTGGAGCCTTCTACTATCCTCTAAAGCCATGTAGTGCCGTTTAGAGCTACCCTTTTCCTAAAACCAACGGTATAGACTTAAGCAAAATGCAGACCTATAGGATTTAGAGTAACAGAGCATGTTCAACATTTAAATAATAAAAAAATGCAGCCCATGATTTTCTCAATCTGCTAGTTTTACAAATTGGTTATAACTGGGGTTATGTTTTGCTCTGCATCAAATGAAAATATAATCCAGCAAACATCATGTCATAACCAAATCAATTCTTTTTAGGGGTGTTCAGCATTACAGAGTTTTCCTCTGAAATATTGTGAAGTTTTTTTCAAAATTTCCCAAATTTCGTGCACTTCACAAAAGTTCAGAAGATTTCAAAGATCGGGAGTTACTTCATAGGTTTATATTGGCATGAGTGCTCCACATGAAATGTGTTAAATTTGGGCTTTTAATGTTGGACAACAGTGGCCATCCAAGCACACTTTATCAGTGACCCACTCTGTGCCGCTGTACAAGGGGCAGGCAGAAAACAAGCATTTGCAATGCAATAGGTCTCGCATTAGGAAAGTGAGCTATTGGTATTGTAAATGACAATTTTCTTTAATATGTGTTGGCTTTGAAAATATATAAATTAATAGCAGTGGTGTCCCAGAGTGATGTGGAGGTGCCCCAGAGTGATGTGGTTGTGGTGGTGTCCCAGAGTGAAGTGGTGGTGTCCCATAGTAAAGTGGTGGTGTCCTATAGTAAAGTGGTGGTGTCCCATAGTAAAGTGGTGGTGTCCCATAGTAAAGTGATGGTGTCCCATAGTAAAGTGGTGGTGTCCCATAGTAAAGTGGTGGTGTTCCAAGGTGATGTGGGGAAAAGTCAACAACTTCAAACGGCGGCCACGCTGCACTGGCCCATTGCGGCGGCCTTTATAATTTATTTGGGTACACTGATACGAGTGAGAAACGGACGAAACAGATACGAGTGAAGGATGGACGAAGGTGACCAGTGAGAGATGGACGAAGGAGATACAAGTGAGAGATGGACGAAGGAGATACCAGTGACAGTGATATGAAGTAGATACCAGTGAGAGATGGAGAAAGGAGATACTAAGCGGAGTAAAAAAAAAGCTGGGACTGCGAAAATAAAGGACTAACAAGGAAAGCAGGGGCATATAATTGAAAATGATGGGATGGGAGATGAATAGAAAAAAAGATATAAATAAAGCTGGAGGCAGGAGAGAGGGAGGAAGGAGGGTAATAGCAGAAGGATAGAGGAGGGAAAAAAGGATTGTATTTATATAGCGCTTGTTACCCCTGATGGGGTGTTGAAACATGCGATTCAGGAAGCCGATAAAGGATTAGTGGTGAATTAATATGGTGAAATATTAAAGTAATTTCAATGGTGGATATTAATCAGTTATTTGGAGTGAGATGGATAGCGGAGGGATAAAAGGGGAAGAAAGGTTTGCATTCATATAGCACTTGTTACCCCGATGGATGTTGAAGCGCTTTTCTGGCAAGTAGCACGCCACTCTGGAACTCAAAGGATTAGTGTTGAAAATTAGTATAGTAAAATTTGAGTAGTGGATATGTTATTCAGTTTTTTGGGTATAGAAGTGTAGGTGGCGGGTTAGTGAAGGGAAAGAGGTTTGTATTTATATAGAGCTTGCTACGCCTGATGGGGTTTTGAAGCTCAAGTATAACTAAAAAAATAGAGTCTGTGAACATCAATAGGGTTGCTGTCTTGTGGGTGCGTGCATGTCGTTCCATAACCCGCTCCTTAACCATCGCTAATCCCCTCCTTACTCCTCCCTTAACCACTCCCATTTAGTAGCAAGCATTCCGCATTTTCCAGCCACGCCACCGTTCCTCCCACATTTACTTCTAAACGCAGGCATATGTGTGCAGAGATCTCCGCAGTTAGAGTGGAGAGCTCTACATATAAAAAATAGGAGAGACGGAGGCATTCACTACCCTGCGATCGAATTCAGCACAAGAAGTTCCGGCTGAGACCTGGGCCGATACAATAGCGAATTTTTTCACTATCAAAATCAGGCAGATACAGGACTCCTTCCCTCCGAGACTGATAGCCGTTCTTTCGACTGTGTCGAATGAGATAGCTCACCTGCCTACCCTTGGCCCTGTCCTGCTGGACTTCCCGCCCCTCACGTCAGCCTCATATTTAGCATTGATGAGGAATCTCAAATCTGGCTCACCACGTGATCCTTGCCCGGCGAAATTCTTAGCTAGAATGGCAGATGCTGTTAACCCTATAGCCAACCCTATTCTTAATCTTTCTCTGAGACAGGGAGCCTCGCCACATGCTTGGAAACAGGCCATCGTTATTCCTCTCCTTAAAAAGCCCAACCTTGCCCCGGAAGTCCCGGCCACTTATAGACCGATCTCGCTCCTCCCAGCACTCACTAAAATCCTGGAGAAACATGTTCACAGCGTGCTCTCCAACTTCCTGGAGTCTAATGAGCTTCTCCACGCGTCTCAATCGGGCTTTCGACCCAACTTAAGTACTGAGACTGCGCTCCTGGAAGTTTCAGAGATTGTGAAGGAGGTGCTGGATGCCGGAGGCAGGGTGATGTTAGTTATGTTAGACTTGTCGGCGGCTTTTGACACCGTCCCCCATGAGGGTCTCCTCACAAGACTACATGACATCGGTCTAGGGGGGACGGTGCTCAACTGGTTTCGTTCTTTCTTAGCCAACCGTCGACAAACGGTCTAGGCCTCTCCTGGATCTGCCGAAATGCCGCCATTGGGAGTTGGAGTTCCTCAGGGCTCAGTATTGAGCCCTACTCTATTTAACATCTTTATGACCCCTCTGGCGACATTGGTGGAGTCCTACGGGGCCCAGAACGTCTCATATGCTGACGACACCCAGCTTCTCTTCACCTGCCGTAAGAGCAAAGAATTCGATGGGGAAAGTATCCGTGAGTGCCTTGGGGCTGTTTTTAACTGGTTCCAACTGAACATCCTCAAGTGTAACTCGGATAAATCCGAGATACTTTTCTTTGGCTGCCCATCGGATCCGGACTGGCATGGTTGGTGGCCTGCCGACATGTTCCCTCCAGCTCAGTCTTCTGAATGGGCTAAGAACCTGGGAATTAAAATTGACAACGGGCTTACGCTCAAATCCCAGGTGTCAACTCTCACAGGATCATGTTTCGGCATCCTCAGGATGCTTCGAAAGTTTTTTCCATTGCTTTCTGAGGAACATCGGAGAATAACTGTACAGGCCCTCATTGGATCCAGACTGGATTACGCTAACATTCTGTATCTGGGTCTTCCGGAGTATCTCTTACAGCGTTTGCAGGTGACCCAGAATGCTGCGGCACGAGCTATTTTTGGCCTGCATCGTCGAGCTAGTGCCTCAAACTTGCTGCAATCTCTCCATTGGCTCCCCATACGGAAGAGGGTAATGTTCAAGGCCCTGACACTAGCCCATAAAGCCCTGCACGCTACAGGTGCAAAATATCTACAGAAGAGGCTGGATTTTTACCGGCCGACACGATCCTTAAGATCGGAGTCACTGGCACTTGCTGTAGTTCCTCGTATAAAGAAGGCTCGTGTGGGTGGTCGGTCCTTTAGATTCCTGGCCCCTCAGTTGTGGAATTCTTTACCGCTGTCCTTACGGTCCACATCTAATCTGCTTGCCTTCAGGAAAGGTTGAAAGACTTGGTTATTTTCTGGTTAGAGTGTCTCTATCCTTGGGTTCCGTTTTCCTTTTATCGCTGTTATGTTTTTCAGTCTCCTTTCTGGGTTAGGAGCACAAAGCGCCGGGACACTCCTTTGGAGTAGCCGTTGCGCTATAGAAAACCCATAAATAACTTAACATAACATTAACATCTGTATGCAGGTTACCGAAAAGCATTTTGTAGGAGTACTATTTGGTACTACTAATGTTCAGCTGCGGCCCGCCCATATGGGTGAAGGGGCCACGCCCCCTCACCTTTTTCCAGAGAGGAAGAGTTTCTGTCAGGCTGAGCAAAGGTCAGCCTACGAGACACTCCTTGTCCTCATAGTGGGGTCGGGTCAGCAACTCTCACCGAACCCATCCCACACTGTGATGAGTAGGGGACTGCTGCCTTCCCTCACTGGCTATACAGGAAAGCAGCAGTCACACCACTCCTAGGACCTCTGAGGCTTACCTTTCTCTGAGCTGCAGGAGAGGTACGTTTTGTGTTTTTGAATGTTAGGTGCGTGCGTGTATGTATAAACATATGAATTTGTTGTAAATGAGCGCTATGAATGGGTGCATGAGTGCATGTTTGTGAATGTATGGGTGTATTTGTGGCCCGCCCGCCCCCTTCCCTGTCAAAATTACCAGCCACCACTGCTAATGTACTGCAAAAGGCTGTTTGCACATAAACTCCTTTGTGTTCATCTCCAGACACACAAAGAACATGTGTATAAATTTCCAAAATATGCGCAATGCTTTGGGTTTTACATACATGGTTGGATATCGGTGATCTTATTGTGAGCTTCAGAAATGAACGTGAAGTTTTGCCGGTTTGGTAGAAATATATTTTATTTTTGTTGCATATACGAGTTGCTTGCCCTATTGTGCTGCCTTTGCAGTGTTTAACTTTGCACTTGCATGTGATTAGCATGTTTTACCTTCCAGCACCACAGAAATCTTTGTCCACAGCTGGCCAATTACTCGTTAGTAGTCACATTTGCCCTATCCCTGGAAACCAAGATCTATATAAATGATGACGTAGAAAAGATGGATACGCAGCAGAGTAACAGATTCCTTAATTATGGTACAAACTCCTAGTTGTTTTCCCTTTAGTTTGTCTGCCTTAAAAGTCCCTGAATCTCGGCACAGCGCCAAGTAACCCTGACATGGTGATAGAGTGCTTAGCAAACCCCCATAGCATAAAAATACTGCGATAGAAAACGTGCATATTACAACTTTGACATAAAATGAACAATGACAGGACTGCACATATTTCAGATAACACTTGTTGTCATCCCAGTTTGTTCCAAAGAGGACTGAGCTCCAAAGAAGCAGTAGATTTCCCAACAGGTCAGCTGGCGTTTGACTGAGCCTGCCATAGCCCTGCGCTGCCTGGCCTGTGACTGGCTCTGTCCAGTCCTAACCTTTTACGTATCACGTGACATAGGTTTTGACGTTAGCATCGCTCCACTTCTCTTTCACACCCCGACTGTCGGGATATCCCTAGGTACCCAGAGCTCAGGCCTCTTTCAGCTTTTCTCATCCAGTCTTCAATGGCATCTGTTACCATGAGCAGTCGGATTGCCTGGCAATGCTGAAATAACGCCTGACTTACCTCAGAGGCTGGCAACTTACCCCGCCTGGTGTCCACGACACCTGATCCGAATGCGTGAGCAGCGATGGGCGCCGCGCCAGAAGAACGACTGACAAACCACGGCAGTTGACAACTGCAAAACTGAACAGATCTGAGAAGCTTAGTCATTGAAGTTCAGGTATTGCCGCCTCAGTGGCGCCATGAAAACGCCGCACGCTCGGTGAAATAAGAATTACACTTGGAACTGTTACTACTTCTTACCATTTCAAAGACAGCACATTCTTAATTGTAAATAACCTACCAGGTTGAAGCATACATGATTTGATATTTAAGAAAGTCTGAGGGGAACATGTTGTGCGTTTTTGGGCACTAGAAAACGTGCCGTAGATATGTTTTAATTTCAGAGAGGCTAGAGGTAGAAAAATAGCTCTGTGCGTATACCCCCGTAGAAAGAACCGGTGATGGAGAACCGGCGTTTGAAAAGCAACTCAACCTGGTGACAAAGAAGGGTCTTCCCCAGTCAACCAAGCCCACTGTGTCCACCCAGGTCCAGGTGCACCTCATTGCTGGGATTCCCTCTGCATGGTGTCCAGGCATTCTGCAAGCATCAGTGCTCTGCAGCAGACCTGATACCCATATTCTGCTGGTACCTTCAGTCTCATACAGGATAGGACTGTATAGGTTATAAGAGTGGATCTGTGCACAGAGAGAGAAAGATACTTTACCTAGAAAGCATGCAGTAGAAAGATTTATACTTGCAAGAAGTAGGCCTCAGTGTGTTCCACTCCAGGAAGGTTTGTCAAGCAATATACCCAATAAATCCGTGGGGGAGGGGGGGGAGCAGGGTAACAGGCAAAAAGAACATATATGATGTGCCCTGGTGAATCTAATAGCATTGCCAGTGCTTGTTGTACTTTCAGCAGTAACACAGCCCACAACCATTGCACTGTCACCATAGATAGTCATACTCAAGACACTATACTTTAGACATAACCACACCATCATGCCTGCACCCAGGGCAGCCCCAGAGCCCTAGGATTGGCACAGCACCGCCTCACAACGGCTGTCCCCATGAACATAAACACCAGCAACACACACACTGCTAATAAAATCACCCCCTCGAGTGCACAATTTTCCATGGTACAACAGCAACCAGGTTTGTGATACGTATACTACAAGCATTGGCAAAGTCAACAGGTTGGTCTTAGTCAAGCACACATTTGTTATCAAAAACGAACAACAGATAAATGGATACAGGTACAGAGTGACCTGCAGCGGAACACAGCCATGTAAACAAGCAGAAAAGGGAATCAGTTTCCCTGCCTCTCTGAGAGGGTTTGCCCAAATCCGGGGAGGGTCAAGCCCGGACCATAGGGGGCCTGGTCTCTGAAGGGACAGGGCAAGAATTATGGAAATGGATGGAAATATGGTAATGGTCCATATCGCTGCAAATATTTTTGGGCAGATTTTCAGTGTGAACTCAACCAAAGTGTAGTGGAGCGGTATGACTACCAATTAAAATGCACACAGTCACATTCCTCTTCTTTCAGGCATGTAAAGATTAAGTGATTTGCCCAGAACAACAGGCTGTTGAGTCCACATCGGTACTCGAACCCCGTTCCCCAGTTGCAAAGCCGGCAGCGATGACCGGTAAGCCACATTGATCACTTCCCAAGCACAATGAAAATACCTTTCCTGCAGCTGACCAAATTCAACTTGTGCAACACGTTTAAAAAAAACGAGAAAAAATAGTATGGTTTATGGATCATTTTTTATCTTCCCAGTGCATTTTACATCATGTCAACTAATATTGGAGCCCATTTCGCTGCAATTAAAGTGAGCAACAAGGATCACAACCTGCAAGAACATATCTGTTTAACAGTACATTTCTAAAATACGAGCTAGCTTTAGCTTAAGCAGTTTTTCATTATTAGTCAAATGTTACTGTCGTGATACGAACCTTCAAACTGCGAGTATTCCTGGATCTTTGGAGAAATAAACCAGAAAGAAATTAAGGGAGCCAGAAACAGTTGTTCGGAGCCGGCCCCGCACCGCACCAGGGCAGACGTTGTGAGTGAGCTACACGTCTGTAACAGGGCCGGGGCACCCACTGACTGCAAGCAGTTGCACAAAGTATTTGTATAATGTAAATGATTCAACACACACACATACTCAGATGGCTGCAATGCACCCCTCAGTCTCACTTACTCATTTACTCTACATATTAGCAGGCAAGCATTAAAAAGAACAGTTGACACTGGCCTCACACTTACATGCAAGGACAGCAATTCCGGTTACTCCCCAGAGTCTGATCACACGTTTTCACTCAACTCCAGTCCATCGCGCAAGAAATCACTGTCCACAACTTCTTTTAAGAGCAAGAAAGGCCACTTTATTTTAAGACAGGTGTGTAAATACATATCTGTTGAACACATTAATTATTTAATAAAATTCAAATCTTTACAGCATGACTAAACATCCCTACCTAACTAAAACCAGAACAACTTCACCTTGAAGAATACCCCCTGGATTTCCTAATGAACTACCCTTTCAGGATGGCCAACCCGCTCCAGGCTGCCCACCCCACTAGCAAAACCGCCTCCTAAAAGAACCAAGACACCTGTCCTAAAAGTGGCAAGGCCCGAAGACCAGAGCAGCGCCTAGAGCACCGCAAAGTAAAAACCTAACTAGAAAAAAGGGGAAGGGTGGGTGGGGCAAAACGAACCTCCCTTTCCTTGCCTCCCGCTACGCACTTGCCTAACGCCTGCCTCCAGCCCCTTGATTAACTCCCCTAATAAAAAACACACCTGCGCTCTCCAGTTTGTGTCTCGCGCAAACGAACCCAGGGAGAGACCGGCTCGCGCCTGGCTCTCCCTGGGTCCCCCCTCGCGCAAGAAATCACTGTCCACAACTTCTTTTAAGAGCAAGAAAGGCCACTTTATTTTAAGACAGGTGTGTAAATACATATCTGTTGAACACATTAATTATTTAATAAAATTCAAATCTTTACAGCATGACTAAACATCCCTACCTAACTAAAACCAGAACAACTAACCCTTGAAGAATACCCCCTGGATTTCCCAATGAACTACCCTTTCAGGATGGCCAACCCGTTCCAGGCTGCCCACCCCACTAGCAAAACCGCCACCCAGGAAAACCTTTAGCGTTTTCCTGCCCCACTCAAAGACAAGGAGGAAGGGAAGGAGCACACCACAACTGCACCTCAAGTACCTTAGCTATCAAGTCCCGTAGTTCTAAAAGATAAAATGAAAGGCCCAATTGGGACAGGTGGACACCATCCTCACAAAATAAATGCGTCTCAGAGACTTTCAAATGATGGTCAGCCAAACTGTAGATGGATAAATGTCTACAAAAACGTCCCATAGCTCGATTCACTTTGCGTCTTGCTTTCTCCATGGCTGAATAACTCCGCGCCCCATTCCATTTTAATCGCGGCACAAACTCAGTCCAGATCACCATGGTGCTCACCCAGGTGGTTTTGATGACGTCGAGATCCATTTTCATCAACTTGAGCAAAGTCAAACCTGATAAAGAAACTAAGTCGTTTTCCCCAAGGTGCAACACCAGTAGATCAGGTGGGCCCCCCCAAACCCACAAAACCAGATCAGTCAAGGCGGGAAAGAGGCCGCCCCAACGCATGCCCCCTGTGCCATGCCAGGAAACTTCATGTGTCAGACTGCTTAAACCAAGAGATCTACCACAAAGCTGACGTGCAGTGGCTACAGCAGCCCGTTTAACAAAAGAGTGGCCAAGAATCCACACCCTCCTTTTTGCTCCAGCCACCGAACGCCAAGGACCTAGGAGAAAAAGAAATGTTAGGCAAAGCAAAGGCGATCTACTTTCTCACATACTTCTCACAACATCTCGATCGCCAACGCCCAATGCGGTGAATTTGGGACCAATCCCACCCCAACCTAGCGGCCTCCGTCGCCGCCCCAATCCGGAAGGAATGGTACCAAATTGAGAAGGATCCCGCCCCAGACCCAACAACACCTTTCGAAGGACAGCCAACAACTGAGAAACAACAATTGGGCTGCCATCAGCATGACAAAAAATTGCTCCCGGTGCAAAGTGGGGGGATGACACAAAAACCTCCCATTCCCCTACAGGGCAGTAAGAAGACACACCGCTCCGCCCCAAGAAGACCCACTTACCCCTCCCCATCTGATCAGTCTTGGACATACGCAACCACAGGCGTACTCTGTCATGCTCCACCACCACCTCACTGCTAGTCATACCCACCCTATCCGCAAACCCAGCAGCTCAGAGGCCCGAAACGCCCCAAAGAATAACCACACAAAACACAATCGAAATTTCTGGCACTCAAATGCATCATAACAGCACACATCCAATTGTGATAAAAGCAGCTGAAGCAAATCAAAGGTCACCGGCTGCCGTAGCTTCTGAGCACCAGCCTGAAACCTACCCAAACCTTTTAAAACTTTCCGAACCAACACCCCCCAACAGGATCCCTCCCCCACCAAAGCTGACCGTAAAAAGATACCCCAGCCAACTTGCCCGAAATGGTCGTGTGGGAGAGGCCTTTGTCCGCCAAATGCAAAACAAACTGCAACAAGAATTGTTCATCAGACAAAACAGCCCGTGCCGGTCCCGCCATCTCCTCACCAAACTGCAAAAACTCATGCCAAGCCTTCAAATAACTCCTGCGGGTGGAGGCAGCCACTGAATTCTCGACCAACTGTTGGACCCTCAATCCCCCAAGGCCCATACGTACTGTGGGATCGCAGTCGGTTCGAGATCCGCCCCGGGAGCCAGTCTGCGGAATTCCGACCACTGAAAGCGAGATAAAGAATCAGCGATACAATTAGTGGCTCCTGGAACATGTCTAGCTTTAAAGACAATATTCAGTTGTAAACACCGCAACATGAAAGCATGCAAGAGCTTCAATACACGCAAATCCCGGGCCCTCTGCTTGTTAACGAGGTCAACCACTGCCATATTGTCCACGTGGAACAATACGGAACGATTCTGGAACTCATCCCCCCAGATGTACAGAGCGGCCAACAACGGGAATAGCTCCAAAAACGCTATACTGCGAACCTTCTCCCGCCAATGCACTGGCCAGCCAGCCGCGAACCAACGTCCTTCCCAAAAGATGCCGAAGCCGCTAGCTCTAGATGCATCCGTGAAAAGCTGCACCTGCCAGACGATGTCCTCGTCTGCAAAAAACAAGGACACACCGTTGAAATCTTGCAGGAAACGCAACAAGATACCCAAATCGGCTCTGACAGCTGTGGTAATGCGCACCCGATGATGAGGAAGGCTGGCGCCTGACATCGAGAGGACCAGACGTCTACAAAACGTCCTACCCGCCCGAACAACCCGACACGCAAAATTCAAGTACCCCAAAAGCTTCTGAACCTTCCGAAGTTCCAATTTGCGTTCGCCCAACACCAACCTGATGAAATCAGACATCTCCCGCACCTTGTCAGCAGGCAAGCGTGCCATCATCGCCAGGGTATCGATCTCAATCCCCAGAGAAGTCAAAGATGTACACGGACCCTCTGTCTTATCCGGCGCCAAAGGGACACCCAGCTCCTTGGACATAGCCTGGAAGATTTCCAATGCCAACTGACCCTGCCCAGACTGACCCTCACCAATGCAAAGGAAGTCATCAAGATAATGACAGACCAGGGCGTGACCGCTGATGAAAGTGAAGCGCCACTGCAGAAACGTACTGAAGGTTTCGAATAGGGCACAGGACACCGAGCAGCCCATTGGCAATACTTTATCCACATAAAAACAGCCACCAAAATGCATGCCCAAGAGACCAAAATCCCAGGGATGAATGGGCAGAAGCCGAAAAGCCGATTGGATGTCACTCTTCGCCAGCAAGGCACCAGTACCCGCTGTGCGAACCAGCCGCAAGGCGTCATCCACGGAAGCATATGTCACTGTAGAATCAGCCGGGTCAATGAAGTCGTTGATAGAGGAACCCTCAGGTCAAGAGAAATGGTGAATGAGGCTAAATTCCCCAGCCGCCTTTTTGGGGACAACTCCCAGCGGAGAGACTATCAAATCAGGGATAAGACAGCTAAGAAAAGGACCAGCAATCCTGCTCGCCGCAAGCTCAGCATCCAACTTCTTCTGCACAACCTGGGGGCACTCTTTTGCTGACTTTAGATTATCAGACCACCTACCCAATCGAGGACCCTGGTACCCAATCCTGAAACCAACTCTGAAACCCCAGGATAAAGTCTTAGCAGCCTCGAAATCAGGATAGTCCACCAACCATAAATCAAGCACTTCCAGCTTAATAGGAGTAGGAGCCCTTAGATACAAAGTGTGAAGGTTGTCCCCTGCCCCCTGAACCCCTCCCTTGGTCTCCAAAATGCTGTCCCGGGAAACACTGGGTGAGGGCATGTCGCCCCCCGCACTGCGCACACTCATGCTTATATCTGCATGCTGGCCGGTTACACGAACCCCTGTTAAAGTGCCAGCACGCCCCAGATGTGGAGGACTGCCCTCTGCCCCAAACCCCCGCCCCAGAGGGAGCGGGGTGAAATGGAAAGGGCTGATAATGCACCGGCTGGCCGCTAGCCGTGTGGGTCGTAGCAGGTGGGTGAGCAGACGCCATCCACTGGAGCCATAACTCCGCATCCACCTCACCCCAGGAACGCTCAGGGAAAGCACTCATCCGGACCCGGAACTCCTCGTCGTACGATAGCCAGGCAAAACCTCCAAAATAACTATAAGCCTTACATATGACATCAGCATATTTAAACATTTCAACCGCCTTACTCGGATGACGCTGGCAATAAACACTAGCATAAATTAAGAAGGCCGGCGTCCAGTTCTCAATAGACTTCGGGACTCGAGGCCTCCGAGCCAACTCCAATTCCTCCTCCTTAGACCCTTCCTTAGCTTGTACATCTCTATGGAGTAGCCGAAACACATCCACAAATTCGCCACTCCAGCTTCGAGTTTTAGTTTTCTCAGACAAATGAGACCCCAAAGGCATCCCCACCCCAGAATAAGGCAATCGCTTGGGCAGGATACTATCCTCCGTAACAGGTTTTGTAGGAGCCGCCAAGGCCCCACTGGCAGAAACTTCCCCTGTATTTTGCACATTTTGCACATTTGAAACATTCAAACTCGCTGGCCGCTCAAGCCGCGGTGCCAGAGCGACTCGCTCATCTTTAACCCCATCACCCGTTCCAATTGATCTGGTACGCTTAGCCGGGAGACTCTCCCCTGGTTTCCAAACAGACCACCAACCATCCTTACCTTTTGGTAACTGGGCCGACTTCTGCTGAAAAGTGACACGGTCCCCTTGAGGTGGTCTACTCCTCGCTGCCTCACGTACCGCTGCGTGGTCCGCACATGACTCCTGCAAGATACGAGAAACAGGGAATTGCCCCACCCCACCCTGTTGGGCCCGTGCAGCCAAAAGCCCAACATCCTTGTCCCGTAATTCCCCTTCTTCCAAATCATCCTCTTGTACATCCAAGTGTAAAACATCACCAGAAAATGAATCTTGTGCACTGCCATTTGGCAGAGCCCCATCTCCAATTCCCCCATCATAAAACTGCCAATCAATGTCAGTAGAGCGCCGCGTGCGCAAAGCTGCAGAAGAGAGATCCGCTCTAGATAACTCTCCCGTGACCCCACCACTCGAAACAGCCATAGGGACAGTTCCCAAGCCCGTAGAACCAGCCAACAGCCGCCCAGCTGGAGCTGCAACATGAAAACTGTAGCCGCTCAAGCCAGACTGAGAAGAACCAGCGAAAATGCCTTCCCCAGCAGAGCCAAGGGAAACACCCACCGAAGACCCAGAAACAGGCGCAAACCCAAGGCCACCACCCAACCCGTCCGCCAAACCACCCTGGAAAGCACCGGGCATCCCACGAGAGGCAGGGAAAAGCACCTGGCTGGAGGCCGAGTGCGCCCCCCCAAGGCCCAAACCTAACATACCAGATCCCTGGGACTGCGGAAAAGCAGAAGGGGGGCCAACATGACCAGGAGCCGTGGACCTTGGGGCCGAGGGGGGGCGGGGGGGTGGAAGACATGGCACCTGTGGGGAACACCTCAGTGGCCGAGGGGGCCCCTGGGAGCGAAAACCCAGACAACTCAGAAGGGGGGACCCCAATCTCTGAATAGCCCTGAACCAAAACACTGGGCAAAGGAGGGTGGGCTTGTCCCAACACAGGGGTGGCAGGAGACAGCAGGTAACACTGCCCATTGACCAATAAATAGGGCGGAGCCCCATCAGACAAAGCACACACAGGGGAAGTGTGGCCCCCGGGCACAGGGGTAGCAAAGGGGGCCCGAGGGAGGCTCTGTGTATCGAGGCTCCTCCCCCTCTTGGCCCCGGCACAGACCGGAGGCTTCCTCGCCTTGCCAGGAGGGGGCCCGCCCAAACGCTGGGCCGGCCGTCCCACAGAACGCCCCCGCCTCCCCCCGGGCGCCCCACGCAAGCCAGCATCCCCCATGGGAGACAAACATACCTGCTGGTGGGCGCCCGGGTCAACCAGCGGGGGCCCGAGGCCGCGGGAACCTGCACCGGCAATACCGCCGGCATTGCAGCTTCGCCGTCCTCCTCCTCTTCCGGGCCGGGTGACAGGCAGGCAGTCACCGCCCGCGACAAGCCCTCGGCAGCCTTGCGAGGGGGGCGGGCCAGCCCCACCCACGCCTCCGCAGGCACACCGGGCCGCAGAAGGTCTTCGCGACCGGCAGCCCAAAGCGTCTGTACAGCCCTGCGAACCTCCGCTGCCTCCTCCATGGCCCTCAGGAAAGGTCAGACACGCAAGCGAAGATGGCAAAACGAACCTCCCTTTCCTTGCCTCCCGCTACGCACTTGCCTAACGCCTGCCTCCAGCCCCTTTATTAACTCTCCTAATCAAACACACCTGCGCTCTCCAGTTTGTGTCTCGTGCGAACGAACCCAGGGAGAGACCGGCTAGCGCCTGGCTCTCCCTGGGTCCCCCCTTAGGAATGGCAAACGTGCGTGCACTCCCGTAAATCCCCATCAGAATCCCTCAGGCTCACAACAGGGGCAGCAGCTCAGAGCGGGTCACTCAAGAGCATTGATTTAAATTTACCGCCGTGGCCGGTTGGGCGGTATGAGCAGCGACATCACGCAGCCTAGGCTGACAACCTCCCAAACTTTGAACTGCGGTCCTATTAGGAGCCACGCAACCAATGTACGTCATCGCGTCAGCGCTACGCAAGTAGAACAGGGAAAAAATACTACTCACAAAACGGGAGGCCACAAGCAATCTAGCAAAGTATCCAAACGTCCAGAAAGTGGCAATGACTGGAGAAAGAATAAAATATGAAAAGTACAGAAATCTAATTTAAAAAAAAGGCGAATGTGAAAAAATAATAAATAATCCAAGTAAACAAGCATTGAAAATGAATTAGGTCTCGCCCTCCTTTAAGTAAAAGCAATTCTGTTTGAAATTAGGTGGCATTTTAGCTTTTCTTTTATTAGTGTCTTTCACACTTTCGTGTACATATCAAGCATATGTATGCATATATGTATATATATATTCACTGAAAAAACCATGGGTTATAGACCATATATAGTTAGGAATTAGTATTTACAAAACCTTGAAAATTCACTGAAAAAAACATGGGTTATAGACCATATATAGTTAGGAATTAGCATTTACAAAACCTTATTTTACTCGCACAAAACCATTGAAATTCCATATATAGTTAGTTGCACTAACTATATATCGCGCACCCGTAATCCACTGCTGATGATGTCACATATTACATCATTCATGACATGGTCAGTGACATCACTGATGACATCACTGATGACAATTCAAATGACATCACTGACAACATCACTGATAATATCATTCATGTGATAATATGATGAACCTCTTCAGACTCTAATATAACCTTAGATACAATCAGTGTAAACAGACACTCACAGATTGTCACTCATCCATGGAGTTACTCATACATCTAGTCAGTCATGCAAAGAATCAATCACACCTCTATTTCCTCAACTCTACAGTTATACACACCTTACTAATTCAAACATATTCTAACACATATTTAATCTCCTATACGATCCCTGATACAAGTTCACAATGATCCATACAGCCACTCACACATTCACTGGCTCTTATGCACGGTTATATATGTCAACTCTCGCATGTACTGTGTTTTACATATGTACTTACTTTGACATGTTGCACTGAGATATCCATTCACTCACCAATACACTCATGCACACAGTCAACCGCCCATGCAGCTGTTTCCACATGCACTTTTGAACCCATACATCTAGTGAATCAAATGCTCACACATATATGCACAGAGTCATACACCTCCCAGCCACTCACACACATACTCAGTCTCCCATACAAATACTTGGGCAACCAATGAATATCCCATATAGTTACTCATATAGCTACTGATTAACACATTCAGCAGTTTACAGAACAACAGACATAATGATGCACAAATTAAGACAGTTTAGTCACTAACCCATGCACTCAGTGAGACACATTTAATCACTCTCTCATACAGTCAGTCATGCACCTACTAAATTCTTCATCCAGACACTTATACATCCACCCATTCTTTAATATGTAAGACATATTTTAACTTTACAGAAACATACAGTGATTGGATAATGTCATTAGTGATGTCATTTGAGTTGTCATCAGTGATGTCATCAGTGATGTCACTGACCATGTCGTGAATGATGTAATATGTGACATCATCAACAGTGGATTGCGGGTGCGCGATATATAGTTAGTGCAACTAACTATATATGGAATTTCAATGGTTTTGTGCGAGTAAAATAAGGTTTTGTACATGCTAATTCCTAACTATATATGGTCTATAACCCATGTTTTTTTTTGTGAATTTTCAAGGTTTTGTAAATGCTAATTCCTAACTATATATGGTCTATAACCCATGGTTTTTTCAGTAAATTTTCAAGGTTTTGTAAATGCTAATTCCTAACTATATATGGTCTATAACCTATGGTTTTTTCAGTGAATTTCAATGGTTTTTTAATAGCAAATATCAAAAGCTTTAAAATGTCAAGTACGTGGTAGGTAAAAACATTTTCGTGTCTATGCACGCTGATGTGCTTTGAACGCTGCCCCCCCCCCCTTTTTTCTTTTAGGAGTATTCTCTCTTTGCAGATAGTGAAGGGTAGGTAACGCAGGCCTTTGCCCCCGTTGTAATCCGTCGTGCCTGCTTCCCTCTCCATTTGATTGATTGTTATCCAAGCATTTACTGTTTTAGAATTGGTTCTCTTTGGTTCCTTCTATATTTACAAACAAGCACAGAGTCGCAATACTCTGTTTAGTCTTTGCAGATAGTGAAAAATCGTTAGAAACAACAAAAGGAATCAAGCAAAATCAGTAGGCCACTAATGGGATCTCTTTTTGACCTCGCTAAAATAGAAACATTAGGAACAACCCCTCATGAGAAATATGAAACTAGTGGGAGGAACTGAGCTCGACGCCATGATGGCTGCAAGACAGCTCGGCTCCACCGCCCACCCCGCCCAAAACAACGACAAACCCTATGCAAATATTATAAATATATACAACACACCAGCAAAGTAACAGGGTAAAACGTTTTATTAAATAACTATTTACATGGCAGCCTGCTGCAACATCGATCCAAATGCATGCCGCCGTTCCCGGGATTTCTCCCCGACTACTCTGCGGCCTACGAGATGGAGAGGCCGGGACGTTGACTAGGCGGGGCCTCCGGCCGCAACCACAGCGCCAACGATCGCTGCTGACAGCCACTGATCTGAAGATCGGCTGCCTGCGATGCTTCCCTGAGCCGCTTGACGGAGGCCCCCGAGGGGCGGTCTGGTGGCGCGGACTCGGAGGGGGCGCTTGACTCCTGCCCCCTCCCCAAGTCTTGTTGCCCTGGTGTGGCCTGAGATCACCCCCGACATAGGCGGTCGGCTCCCGGGGTCAGGCGGAACTTGTTGCCTTTTGGTGACTCTTCCATTCTGTACCTTGTCCCACAATCCGTTTGACCTGAAGACACGTCCTGCGGTGCCCTGGTCCAACCATCACATATACCTGCGCCAGGAGACGGCGTGGGGTGCACTGGAAGGGAGAGGCGGCGCAAACGAGCCTCCTCCACCTCCCCAGGTGGAGGTTTTCTCAGCTACACCCCAGCGCTTCACTCGGCCACCTGAGTTGCGCCCGCTCCTGCGGCACAGGGCCTCGCTCGGCCAGCTGAATTGCGCCTGCTCTTGTTATTGCAGCGTCTCACCCGCCATCCAGATGAATTGCACCCACTCATGCAGTACAGCGACAGGCGGCTGCCACGGAGCTCAGGAAATGGCAGTCGGCTCCACAGACTTGGGCCTGGCCTGCAAGGATGGCTCTGGGCAACCCTGAAACTCGGACGCTTGACGGCGTGGGGTGCACTGGAAGGGAGAGGCGGCGCGAACGAGCCTCCCCCACCTCCCCAGGTGGAGGTTTCTCAGCTACACCCTAGCGCTTCACTCGGCCACCTGAGTTGCGCCCGCTCCTGCGGCACAGGGCCTCGCTCGGCCAGCTGAATTGCGCCTGCTCTTGTTATTGCAGCGTCTCACCCGCCATCCGGATGAATTGCACCCACTCATGCAGTACAGCGACAGGCGGCTGCCACGGAGCTCAGGAAATGGCGGTCGGCTCCACAGACTTGGGCCTGGCCTGCAAGGATGGCTCTGGGCAACCCTGGAACTCGGACGCTTGACGGCGTGGGGTGCACTGGAAGGGAGAGGCGGCGCAAATGAGCCTCCCCCACCTCCCCAGGTGGAGGTTTCTCAGCTACACCCCAGCGCTTCACTCAGCCACCTGAGTTGCGCCCGCTCCTGCGGCACAGGGCCTCGCTCGGCCAGCTCAATTGCGCCGGCTCTTGTTATTACAGTGTCTCACCCGCCATCCGGATGAATTGCACCCACTCTTGCAGTACAGCGAGAGGCGGCTGCCACGGAGCTCAGGAAATGGCGGTCGGCTCCACAGACTTGGGCCTGGCCTGCAAGGATGGCTCTGGGCAACCCTGGAACTCGGACGCTTGACTGCTAGGGCATGGGCCCCATTCCCAAAAGCGTCCCCTAAGCCTTGAAGATTCTACAAGAGTCACCGGGGCCCCCTACTCCCGCAGACTTCCGGTGGGGAGCGACTGCCATGATTGCTCGCGGAATGGCCACGACGAGCCACGGAATGCTCTCATGCTGACGCCAGCTTCAGTCTGAAACATCCAGAAACACTGTAGACTACCAATTCAATCAGTTCCGGTGGAGCCCCAACGTGACCCGGTAGAGAAGAACTTGCCCTCGCCTCTTTGACTGATGGTTCTTGTTGCCTGTCCCTTCTGTCATATGACGCGCCGCGTTAGCGCACCCGGAAGTGCTCCGGTGCGCGAGGCGCGAAAAACAGCTACCCGGAAGCGAACCGGCCGCGGCGCGGGGCGCGGAGCGCGTAACGTAAGCATAACAGGTCATGTGACTTGTTAATAAAACTTTTCATTAGTTCATTTCACTTTTGGGTTCCTAATGATGAAAGGCTAGGTCATGTGACCTAAAAATAACACTTTTTATTGGTTGAGAACTATTTTTTGTCCCAAATGATGAAAACCCCTCCTTGTTTCCTCACTCTGACTTTCATCTTTGTAAGAGGAAGACCTTTTTTCATCACTTAGCAATAGCAAGTGTTGTAGCTTCAGCTGGTGCATCCCCACCACCACCACCACCTCCTAGGAAGAGAGTACCACCTCCTCAGGTGGTGGTTGAGCAAGAGGTGCCCCCCCCACACTTTCTTGTTGCCTGAGTTGCGCCCACTCTTGCGGCCTACGACATGGAGAGGCCGGGGCGTTGACTAGGCGGGGCCTCCGGCCGCAACCACAGCGCCAACGATTGCTGCTGACGGAGGGGCGCCTTGCCGGTGAGAGCCACTGATCTGAAGAACGGCTGACTGCGGTTCCTCCCTGAACCGCTTGACGGAGGCCCCCTAGGGGCGGTGCGGTGGCGCGGACTGGGAGGGGGCGCTTAGCTCATACCCCCTCCCCAAGTCTCTCTCGGCCAGCTGAGTTGCGCCTGCTCTTGCTATTACAGCGTCTCACCCGCCATCCGGCTAAATTTCACCCACTCTTGCGATACAGCGACTCTTCCATTCTGGACCTTGTCCCACAATCCGTTTGACCTGAAGACATGTCCTGCGGTGCCCTCGCAATGCGGCCTGGTCCCTGAATGTGTGCAGGGGGACGGTATTTCTCGCTCGGCCAGCAGAGTTGCGCCCACTCTTGCGGCCTACGACATGGAGAGGCATGGAGTGTTGACTAGGCGGGGCCTCCGGCCTCAACCACAGCGCCAACGATCGCTGCTAAAGGAGGGGAGCCTTGCCGGTGAGAGCCACTGATCTGAAGAATGGCTGCCTGCGGTTCCTCCCTGAACCGCTTGACGGAGGCCCCCCAGGGGCGGTGGGGTGGCGCGGACTGGGAGGGGGCGCTTGGCTCCTGCCCCCTCCCCAAGTCTTGTTGCCCTGGTGTGGCCTAAGATCGCCCCCGACATAGGCGGCCGGCTCCCGGGGTCCGGCGGAACTTTTTGCCTTTTGGTGACTCTTCCATTCTGGACCTTGTCCCACAATCCGTTTGACCTGAAGACACGTCCTGCGGCCTGGTCCCTGAATGTGTGCAACGGGACGGTATTGATTGGATCAAGATGGCGGCTTCACACAAAGCTGACTCAAATGTTGTTGCTGATGCTATGCAAACAAAAACTGGTTTTCAGTTTGTACATTCTTCAGGATTTTTCCATCCAAGGCTGGTTGAGAGTTTGTAGAACGATGGCTTCAGATTTTCAACATACTACTCTTCAACATTCTTCATAAATGTAACAATGTGAGACTCACTAGGAGAACGGCCGTTTATCTTTCCTTTCAAAATGCTGCCAACAATATTTTCTGAATGGAAGACACCATCTTGTAGCATAAAAGGCTGCGTCAAGGGTGGTATTGCCCAGAATGTCTTGTTTTCTAGTGCTCGTAATGACGAAGCCAGAACTGCCGAAAAGGATTCTGGTCCTGCCGCTACTTACTGGAGACATTGAACTGTACTCTGAACCTGCCTGGCCTCGACCAAAATGGCGCCAGTATGGGAGCGACTTGCAACTCCTTATGACGTTCTAGTTACTTAGCCTTGACGTTATGGGGGATGTATGCGGTCTTTGTGCACATGGCGGGCGGGGAAGGGTACTGACGATTTCTTTTTTTTTTTTTTGCCCCACGGGGCCCTTTTAAAGCCTCCACATCAAACCTAGGGAGTCAGGGAGGATCTACTATGCCCCCTTATGGTCATTTCCCCCTTCGTTTTGGCCTCCTCTTGTCTCTCGATCCTACCGAGAGACAAGATGGCGGCCGCTCTGGACTGTTTAGAATGTTGACAGACACCGTAGAGCCAATCAGCTTCGCTTCGCAAAGTTCCGTTACGCGAAAAGTGCGCGAACCGGAGCGCTACCCGGAGCGCTGTCACAGATATATATATTTTTTTGAACGTTAATTTATCAAAATCCACTGGAGCACATATATTGAGACCTAGCAAAGGCACATCGGGCTAACAGTCCCTACAATTTTGCCAAGTTTCATGCAAATCCATTCAGCCGTTCGAGCTAAAAGTGAGGCCAACCGCCCTATGGAAATTAACATGGGAAAAATGCGTTTTGGGACCCCCCTTTTTTCTCGGCCCCCCTTGACGAACCCCCCCCAAATTTTCAGGAGCTGCTCAGAAACAAAATGTGGCATTTTCCTGAAAATTTCAGCCAATTCCGTCCACAAACGCCAAAGTTATTAGACATAGAATTTTCAAAAATCCCATTGAGAAAAAATCCTAACTATATATACCTACTGGCGACCGCCAGTAGGTGATATATATATATATATATATATATATATATATATATATATATATATATATATATATATATATATATATATATATATATATATATATATATATATATATATATATATATATATATATATATATATACATTATACATATGTATGCATGCATTTATATTTGTATTTACATCATATGCAGATTATATACATGTTTATATATGTATGCATATATACACACACACACATATATATATATATATATATATATATATATATATATAATATATATATATATATATGTGTGTGTGTGTGTGTGCGTGTGTGTGTGTGTGTGTGTGTGTGTGCATATGTGTGTGGGTGTAGAGGTAGAGAGTAGTAGAGAGTAGAGAGTAGTAGAGAGTAGAGAGAAGTAGAGAGTGTGTAGTAGAGTGAGTAGTAGAGAGTGAGTATTAGGGAGTGAGTTGTAGAGAGTATAGTAGAGACTGAGTAGTAGGGAGTAGTAGAAACTGAGTAGTAGAGTGAGTAGTAGATAGTGAGTAGTAGAGTATTAGAGTGAGTAGAGTATAGTAGAGTATATTAGAGTAGAAGTGAGTAGTAAAGAGTAGTAGTGAGTAGTAGAGTGAGGAGGAATAGAGAGTGAGTAGTAGAGAGTGAGTAGTAGAGTAGTAGAGAGTGGGTAGTAGTGAGTAGTAGAGTAGTAGAGAGTGAGTAGTAGAGAGTGAGTAGAGAGTAGTACAGAGAGAGTAGTAGAGAGTAGTAGAAAGTAGTAGAGTGAGTAGCAGAGAGTAGTAGAGTGAGAAGTAGAGTGTAGTAGAGAGTGGTAGAGAGTGAGTAGTAGAGAGTGAGTAGTAGTGAGTAGGAGAGAATGAGTAGAGTAGTAGAGAGTAGTAGAGAGTGAGTAATAGAGAGTGAGTAGTAGAGAGTGCGAAGTAGAGAGTAGTAGAAAGTGAGTATTAGAGAGGAGTACAGTGAGTAGTAGAGAGTAGTACTAGTACCAGCACGACCCTCCCCCGACCCCATGTCCGATCCCTACACTCAAACACTATGCTGCACGACCCCCCGGCACTACCCTAAACCTTAAAACACTACCCTACACTACACAAACACCACAACACTACCCTAAACCCTAAAACACTATCCCCAGTATGACTCTCCCCCGACCCCAGTCTGGTCCCTTTACTCAAACACTACCCTGCACGAGTCCCCGGCACTACCCTGAACCCTAAAACACTACCCTACACTACACAAACAACACAACATACCCTAAACCCTAAAACACTACCCCCAGCACAACTCTTCCCCGACCATCCCTCTACACCCAGTCCAGTCCCCACTTTAAAACACTACCCTGCACGACACACCAGCTCTACCTTAAACCCTAAAACACTACCCTACACACACACCACAACACTACCCTAAACTCGAAAACACTACCCCCAGCTCGACCCCCTGATCCCCAGTCTGGTCCCCACACTCAACCACTACCATGCACGACCCTCCCAGCACTACCCTAAATCCTAAAACACTATCCCTAGCAAGACCCTCCCCAGACCTCCAGTCTAGTCCCCACACTCAAACCCTACCCTACTCGACCCCCCAGCACTACCCTAAAACCTAAAATACTATCCTATACTACACAAACACTACAACACTACCCTTAACCCTAAAACACTACCCCCAGCATGACCCTCCCCGACCCCCAGTCTGGTCCCTACACTCAAACACTACA
The DNA here is from genome assembly GCF_964263255.1 of Lissotriton vulgaris. Taxonomy (NCBI): domain Eukaryota; kingdom Metazoa; phylum Chordata; class Amphibia; order Caudata; family Salamandridae; genus Lissotriton; species Lissotriton vulgaris. The sequence continues at coordinate 645,160,338 of NC_141687.1, read as the reverse complement.
CTGCATGACCCCACAGCACTACCCTAAACCCTAAAACACTACGCTACACTACACAAACGCCACAACCCTACCTTAAGCCCTAAAACACTACCCCAGAACGACCCCCGACCCCCAGTCAGGTCCCCACACTCATACACTACCCTATACGACCCTCCAGTACTACCCTAAAACACTACCTTACACTACACAAACACCACAACACTACCCTAAACATTAAAACACTACCCCCAGCACGACCCGACCCCCAGTCAGGTCCCCACACTCAAACACTACCCTATACGACCCTCCAGCACTACCCTAAACCCTATAACACTACCCTACACTACACAAACAACACAACACTACCCTAAACATTAAAACACTACCCCTAGCACGACCCCGACCCCAAGTCAGGTCCCCACACTCAAACACTACCCTACACGACCCCCCAGCACTACCCTACCCTAAAACACTACCCTATACAACACAAACACCAAACACTACCCTAAACCCTAAACACTACCCCCAGCACAACCCTCCTCCGACCCCCAGTCCGGTCCCCACATTTAAACACTACCCTGCACAACCCCCCAGCACTACCCTAAACCCTAAAACTCTATGCTACACTACACAAACACCACAACACTACCCTAAACCCTAAAACACTACCCCCAGCACGACCCTCCCCGACCCCCAGTTCGGTCCCCACACTCAAACACTACCCGGCACGACCCTCCAGCACTACCCTAAAACACTACCCTACACTACACAAACACCACCACACTACCCTAAACATTAAACCACTACCCCCAGGACAACCCCCAGTCGGGTCCCCACACTCAAACACTACCCTACACAACCCTCCAGCACTACGCTAAACCTAAAACACTACCCTACCCTACATAAACACCACAACACTACCCTAAACCCTAAAACACTACCCCCAGCATGACCCTCCTCCGACCCACAGTCCGGTCCCCACACTTAAACACTACCCTGCATGACCCCCAAGCACTACCCTAAAACCTAAAACACTACCTTACTCTACACATACACCACAACACTAAACCCTAAAACCCTACCCCCAGCACAACCCTCCCCCAACCACCAGTCCGGTTCCTACAATTAATCACTACCCTGCACGATCCACCAGCACTACCCTAAACCCGGAAATACTACCCTACATTACACAAACACCACAATCTATATATATATAAAAACGAATGTATGTCTGTCTGTCTGTTTGTCCTTTATGCATTACTACACCATTCATCCGATCGCCATGAAACTTTGGGAAGTTGTTGAGTACACTCCCGCGAAGGTTTCTTGCATAAATTTTTAAAAAATATCGGCCCCCCAGAGCCCTCATAATCTTTCAAATACTGATGTACGCACCAGACGGAAAATCAACAAATCGTGTATCCACAAGCACTCGTATAAATAAATAGAATTAAAACACCATTCATCCGATCGCCATGAAACTTTGGGAAGTTGTTGAGTACACTCCCGCGAAGGTTTCTGGCATACATTTTTTTTAAATATCGGCCACCCAGGGCCCTCATAATCTTTCGAATACTGATGTACGCCCAAGACGGAAAAACAAAAAATCGTGTATCCACAGGCACTCGAATAAATAAATAGAATTAAAACAGCATTCGTCCGATCGCCAGGAAACTTTCGGAAGTTGTTGAGTACACTCCCGCGAAGGTTTCTAGCATAATTCTTTTTTAAATATCGGCCCCCCAGGGCCCTCATAATCTTTCGAATACTGATGTACGCACAAGACGGAAAAACAAAAAATCATGTATCCACAAGCACTCGAATAAATAAATAGAATTAAAACAGCATTCATCCGATCGCCAGGAAACTTTGGGAAGTTGTTGAGTACACTCCCGCGAAGGATTCTGGCATACATTTATTTTAAATATCGGCCCCCCAGGGCCTTCATATTGTTTTGAATACTGATGTACGCACCAGACGGAAAAACAAAAAATTGTGTATCCACAAGCACTTGAAGAAATAAATAGAATTAAAACAACACTTTGAAATGTTTTCCATATTAAAATAAATAAGTTTCAATAAAAATGACACAATGTAAATTGAATGTTATCATAACGAGTTTCCTTGTATTTCCTTTCTTCGGAGATCGCAGCAACGTGCGACGGGTAAGCTAGTAGTATAATAAATAAGGCATAAAAATAGTATAATAAATAAGGCACCGATCTACCATTCAGCATGCAGCTTGAATAGAATGTTAATAGTAGTCTGGGTAAAGTCCAGTAGTATTCAAATTTTTTGTATTCACTAAATGTTGTGCATTGTAAATGAAGACTATGCGATTACAAACAAGCATGTGCTTAGTATTCTGTTAATATTCAAGAAGTACCACTCACATATCAGTAGTCTTCATGCACTAGCCTTCCCCAAAAGGACACTATTGAATACTAAAAATGGCATAAAATAGTCTTCGAATGCTATAAAAAGACAGGTTAACCACTAAATGTAGTATTCGACTTCGGTAAGGGCAATATCACAAGCGACCCATGCACATGTGCTGAATCGAGCAAAGCAGCAGCTCTGTGAACCACACTGACTATGCAAGTAACACTGCATGCCCGATAGCATGGCAGTAGCCCAAAAACATGAGATGGCCTCGACATGGAGGTAGCCCTGTGCGGATCATCCGTAAAGTAGCAGGTCACACTCTGACATGTCCATGTGCACACACAAACCATGCCGTACAATACACGCATCAGACTAACAATGCACCAGGCCACAAAATATGTCAGAGAGCACATATGACCGAAGTCAAAAAACAATCAAGCCCCAAAAAGCACACAATTCAAAGGCACTCCTCCTCAAAGGGCGAAGGCTATACGAAATCAGAGCTGCAGGGGTAACTCACCCACAATGCATCACACACACATGGCAATCACAGAACATCAGCAATGACGGGAATGATGTACAAAGTGCAACACCAACACCATAAGACATGGCTCACAACAGGTCCCGCACGTGAGTAGTACCTTTCCACTCACATCTGGCATTGCCTGACACTGTGTGATGATAATGCATGGGTACAACCACACATCTGTCCTGTAGTCGAAAAATGCACTAACTGCCTTCAAATAGCCAGCTCCACCAAAACAGTGACAATGTACATTGGTCTGCAGTCTGAATGCAAATATCTGCAAATCCTCAACATACATGTGTAACTCTGTTAACCTGCATCTTCCCTTTCACATTGCAGAAGGACAAACAACACCTCCTGCAGGGCACACTACACTTCACATCGCTGATGATGAAGAGGACAGCCTGCACATATGTCAAGACACCCTCCAACGGATAATGGACGGCCACCGCACCCCATCCCCAGGAGCAGGGCAGGCCAGGTGCCCTGAGGTGAGCCCACCACCTGCACAGACCACACAGCAGGAAACACACACCAACACAGCTGTCTCCCAGCACCCCCGACCAATATATGGAGTTCCAACAGTGTGTGTGGGGTTGCCAGGTGGAGATGGCTGAACAGCTGCGGGTGGGTTTTGAACTCGTGGAAGCCAAACTCAATGCCATACGTGGGTGTCTGAGTCCCATCAGGCACCACATACAGTCCCTATCGGTCACCCCCTGTACACACCGTGCTCCGCAACAGACCTTGGCTGACTTCGCTGGGGCAATGAATCGAATACAAGAACTGTCTGGTCAGACAGGCACCAGCAATTACAACACAGAGTTGGCACAGATGCGGAGGTCAATGGAGACCATGGACCAGATGCAGGCTGGAAGTATGTCTGCCATGGCTGGACAACAGCGAGTAGTATCTTGTAACTTCAATGCCCTACAGTACTTCATCTTGCCATTGCTGCCACTGAGCTGTTCCCAGATGACTGCAGCGGGAACATCGACACACACAGATCCGAACCCTGATGTGTCCTTGGCATACAGTGATGCTGCCCCATTACCTTCTCAGTCTGTTGTGTCAATGCCACATAGTGATGCAGCCATTACCCCGCCACACACACTGGACACAGACAGAACCCGTATCAGGGGAGTAAGAAGGGGATGGGAATTACTGTGTGAGGAAGGAGGCAGTAGCATCCATCACCACCATATGCCCTGTCCCTGCCTGGCTATGACCTATGCATCCTGCCCTGGGAAAAACCTCCTACTGACCCATGGAACACTCTGCAACAATCCTCCGGACCCCAGCACAGGCTCCCATTTCATCACTGCTGGCCAATTACACAGCAATCATGCTGCGGAGAAGTGTGGCTCAATGGTTAGAGCGGCAGACCCTGATGCAGAGGTCTAGCCCGGGACCAGGGTTCAATTCCCCGCCTTGGCGGATCTTGGGCTCAAAAAATTCCACGGACTTGATAATTCTCGCCTCGGTGCCTATTCCAATCATGGAGTCCCACTCTGCAACTCTGGCCAATAGCTTGCTTAATCTCCACAATGGCCCCCACAACGCTAAGGATGCCTGGCCTCCACCTTGGGGGTGGCCAGTAGTGGACGCCTCACAGGGAAAGCCAGGATGGGTTCCACAGCGGTATTCGTACAAGCGCCTTGAGACCCTTGCGGGTGAGTAGTGCGCTATACAAGTATCAATTTACATTTACAATTTACATTTACTTCCTAATCACTTCACAATCCCCAAAGTTCTCTGGTTGGCCCACCACTGGGCTTCCATGTGATGTGGGCTTGGATGGCCATGTACAGCTCCAGCTCTGTCAATCACCTGAATGTGAATAAAACATTATAAATCACACAGATGTGTCATTACTATGTTCACTCACATAAGGTAGTATGGCTGGATGTAGGTACAATTATTGCACATGAAGGTACACCATGGTACCTTACATCTATGCAGATGTGTATCCCTGAGAGACATGGCAAATTGGATGACTGTGAAGGTGAGTACTAGCTGTGTCCCCATTGCACATCAACAACAATCTCACGACCCCCCCCAATATAGGCCCACGTCCATGTGTTGAATAGGGCTGTGTGTAGGAGTGACCAAATCGGTAGTAGTCATTATAGATAATGGGGTAACCCAAAAGTCAACCGGACCTGGGTACAGTACGGGAATGAAAAAATGGTCCGTGACCAATGTCTTTAAAGAATTCAATTCAATGTTTCACAGTGACTGTTGTGTACAATATCTCAACACTGGTATCTAATAGCCTCACATATTTCTTCCTGCATGCATTAATTGCTTCATTATGCATGCACATTTCAAGAGAACACACAGATGAAAAGGAAGATATACTGCCCAAATATATTCAATAATACTCAACATTTATTTTTAAAGTGGTATTAAATTCCTTTCAATAAACATAGGTTGCGCGCAGAGAGAGAAAGGGTAGTGGGGTAATAGTGGCGGGTAGTGAAAGTGCAAATCATAGGAATCGATAAGGAACAGATAGATACTTTGAAAATCACTGGTAAACAATGACCAGACAATGTTGATCTGTCCAATGGTGGACTTTCATTTACATGTACTCTGTAAATTACAGTATGCACTCAATACATTTTCAGGGTATAACAGATGGAATACTGGTACAGGTCTAGTAGGGAAGAGCGTCAACGTTTCGACTCGGCTGATGCAAGGAGGGGGGTTTGTAGCCTCAGCTGCGAGTCTTCAAAAACTCTGTACGTGGCAACCTCAACCTGGTGCCAGGCTTGGCTTCACAGGTGATGGATCCATCAGTGAAGAAACTGGCCCAAGTTCGCCAGGGATGAATTGGTATTCAGGTGTGCCTTGTTTGCAACAACCTGTCTCCTAGTCATCTGCGACTTGTAATACTAAGGAAACCCACTTCCTTCGTTGTGGGTTCAGGCTCTATGCAAGCTGGCTGCCAGTCGATTTGCCGATGGATCCATCACCTGTGTAGCCAGGCCTGGCACCAGGTTGAGGAAACGTATATGCAAAAATTGCCGTGCTGTTCCTAGAGGGAGAGGGAGGAGGAGATTAATACAGTGTATGATACGAATGGTATTATCCCTATATTACCCTTCTTCTATTGAAACCTGTGTTAAGCTGTCATTACCTAAAAATTGTAATGGTCAGATAACAACAGTATCCAGCGGGTAAAGCTTCAGGTTAGATCTTCCACCGCATGGTTGGCAGTGCCTGAGCTGCAATGTTAGCGCCTACCCCTCGCCGCTGGATCCCCCTGGATTCAGCGGCGAGGGGTAGGTGCTAGCACAGGTTGCAATAGAAGAAGGGTAATATAGGGATAATTTCCCTCCCATTTCCCTTCATCCCTAGTTGTTGTTGTACTCACACTATTGTAGACACACTACATATTAGGGAATTAGAGTAGACAGTTTCCACTTTTAGATACTGGCTAAATAGTCACATAGGTCCTGAAGAATCGCTTGTTTAATTGGCGCCAGCGAGAAACATGTTGACCGGACAATAACAAGATCTAGGGGATCTCTGGAAGCATAATATTCCAGCACTCTCCTCTAGAAATCCGTTTTAAATTAAAGCAGCGAACCATCCGAATAAATCATTCCCAGTACCCCTGGCTTTATTTTAATTCACGCCTCAACGTCTACTATTCCATTCTGGCCCCATACCCGCACTTCATCCATACGGCTGTTGGAAAAAGATCTCCGCCAAAGAGCCCCTCTATGAGGTGTTCCCTGCTGGGTATTGCACCGCCGACCCAACGAGGAGCAGGCCCAAATGATGAAGCATGACACCTGAAAGGGTGTGTGAGGGCATTAAATCCAACAAAATGGACCCCCAGGGTTAACTTCACGTTACTCTATCAATACCATTCGCATCATACACTGTATTAATCTCCTCCTCCCTCTCCCTCTAGGAACAGCATGGGAATTTTTGCATATACGTATCCTTTAAGGGCACGCTGTAGCTGGACCTTCTACTTATGACCAAGGAGTAATAGACCTTTACTCCTCTCTTTGATACCATACCAGGTTGAGGATGCCACAAACAAAATTCCAAGCAAAAAATTATACATCAGTAAAACTAACCAAGAAATACGTCATCGAATATCACAGCACAAATCACGAATAAAGAAAAATGTCCAAACAGCTCCCTTGGTGAATCACTGGCACAATCATTCTCATACGAGGAAAGATTTACGTTGGACCATAATCTCCAAAGTAGAACAAGATCCAAGAGGAAGTGACCTGGAGGCGAAACTGATCTGAAGAGAAGGAACACTAATTATCAAATTCAACACGGCAGTCGATGGACTGAACGAACTTTTGGAAATTTACCACCTTTAATGTATTGGATTATTTCTTGTCCACCTTTGAACACAGCTAAACTATGAACTCCTGCTCTCACAACATCCCAGAAGCCAAAAGCCTCATAGATATGTAACACCTCATTCATACCATGAATCCCAATACTGTCCAACAGATACACGACTTGTTGATCTGTGTCCGTGGACAGAATGCCATTCATGAGGCACTAATCAACCACCACAATCTAGTTGCATTTCAGAGCTCCTTAATTGTTCAACAGATGACAAGCAACTCTAACTCCACATTGGTCCATACAATTGTGTAAATAACATTAAGACACACATACACACCCCTGTGAAAATCGGTATGGTCCCATTATGCATTAGTCAAATAGCAACTTTTTAACACATAAACACCACCATGCTCCTTCCCAAAGAACAGCAAACAGATTGGAACAGTACCACCGCATAAAATATTGGCAACAAAATCACATATATAGGTTCCAAACATACATTATGTGGAAGGCAGAACTAGGCAGATTACCCAATGCATTTGATCAAATTAGCAAACCACAGGCAGCAGAAATCGTTTTCCGATACCAAATCAGAAACAGTTGGAAGTTTACCACTTCATCTAGCCAATCAAACACACATGCACCACAACTCGCAGAGCAACCTTCGACGAGATTGTACTCGCGCTTAAATTACCACGAGGTTACGCCTTCCGGGATCCACAAAACAAACGAGATTGAGACGTCTTCACACCGGGCTGAAAATACAGAAGGTAAGAGTCCCCATGTTTAACTACTCAACACGGTCTAGTGACCTCCCCGAAATAACTTTAAGAAAGCACAGTTAAACGGGTTGGGCCCCACAAGAGAAGTAGGTACATTAAGGAGCGAACAATGCGGTAAAGATACCCGTTTGTTTACTGAGTTCCTTATGGCATCCCGCTTGCAACCAGCCATGAAAGTTGCAAATTTTTGACTAGCATTTCCTCAAGCGGCCACAAAAGAGACTCGAATACCGTTTGCCACAAGCCGCCCCCTTTATACAACTAGAAAAAGCAATTTATTAAACAGCCTTGAACGCCAGGACGAGAATCGTACGGTGTTTCTTACTGGCCGTTTGTATGCAACCATCTTGCAATCAGAAAAACAAAGCCCTTATTTGTACACATGAGATTAATTGCCATGTTCCAACAGTGGCAAACACTGTAAGAACAACAAGGGATCCCGGCTCACGCCGACAGTCGTTCAACTGGCATTATTATTGTCATCTTTAACCATCCACCAATCGCTAGTCAAGAAATATCACTTTCTCTCATTTTTACAGTTTCGGCCCACCTAACACGAGAAAAGAGCATATAAGAAGAGCTCACAGAATTTCTTCAACTAAGGTATGAAAAAAAGCCACCCTTCTACCGCAACACCTTCATCAATTAGCTAACCTACGCTTTGACAGAATCAACCCTCTCTTTTCAGAACAACATCGACAGACAACAATACAATTGGGAAGACCACTCAACCTCCGGCACTTCGCGCCTGGACCCACACAAGTAGGTAAGGATTATTCAACAAGAGCACCAGTGCATTCCATGACATTCCACAAGACGGGGAGTTTGACTTGTTCATTTAATTTTTGTTTTTGTAGACAAGATATGGGAGCAATCCAGCACATTTGGTCGCAAGAGCGATAAGGTGAGAGGTCTCAGGCTGCGCTGTCTAGACAGAATATTGAGGTCATAATAGAAAAGATTCATAGTAAAACTGTTCATCATGTTTTTCAGAGACTTTGGGTCCTGAGGAAATTCCCTCCACCAAGGGATTCGAAACGAGTCGACCACGTTACTATAGGCCAATCAAACCAATTCAGCTCCCAATGAGTTTTATGATTTTCTAGAAGCATGGATGGCCTTTCTTGAAATTGATAATTATATGCTTGTTTTTTTAACTGGTTTTTTAACTGTTTCCGGATTTGTCATAAAAAGATTGTCATTGAGGTGCCCCAGGGCGGGCAAAAATTGAAGGATAGATGGATGTATGAATGTGCAAATGAGTTCAAACACAAGTATGAATGTGACACTCTATGAGAGTATGAAAGAGAGAGTGTAGATGAATGTTGAATGAAAAAGAACATTAATTAGGCTCTACAAGGGTGGGATTTGTTGTGGGGAGATGTATATAATATTTGATGAATATTGAGATTGTGTATATAAGTACTTTTGAAAAAGATTTTTGTAAAATTGAGAAAATAAAATAGATTAATTCCAACGGAAAAAGTGGTTCAGAGGAATTGGTTTAATTCTTTTTCCTTGTTTGGATTTTTGTTTAAGTAAACAGCAGCAGTGGTGGTTGTAGTTGTTCATTGAGATATAGGCGTGGCCTTGTTGCGTAGTAGCCAAACCCTTTTTTGGTAATTGAAAACATTCTGAGGCATATTCGCAAGTCCTGCACATCTAACCTGGGCTTCTATTGGAATTCTATAACGCATATTAGCAAGCCCATTATCGCCGTTTTAGCAGCAGTTTTCTGCAGCTAAAATGGCAATAATTTTAACGAGGTTCTTGCTAGTATTCCCCTCTGTCTTTCTGGGCAGTAAGCGGCAAGACAAGACACAAGAGGGCACTCAGCTTCTCCAATTCTACATACTGAAGTGGTGGCCACCAACAAGGCTACCTTCTCAGTCCAAACCCTTATATCCGCCGTACATTATGGCTCAAAATGGCAGTGCTCTCAAAGCCAAAAGGAATTTTCAAGAAAAAGAAAATAATGTAGCTCGGCTCGAGACAGAGAGCAACTCTTTAAGCAGCAAGCTGCCAAATCTTCTCTATCAATTAGCAATACCAGCATTCGCTAAAACAAGAATGGATGCCTATTAGATCTGAAGAGTGCAGATGAAGAGATTAAGACCAAAGGTATCTCATAAAGACTCTATGACAGAAGGAAAACCAGAATTTAAAGATAAAATAGAATGAGTTGAATACTATTTCTGGAACATCTTAAAATGGTGAGCATGTGCTTACAGGGGGCTAACTGGCATGGATGTTCTTTCTGTACTAACCCTTTTCTCTCAGCTTACATACCAAAAGCGATCATCTGAGAAAACCATGGAGTAAGAAGAGAAGGTACTAGAGGCAATAAGTATGGACAAACTGCAAGCAACCTCCAGAACTTTATACACACGGTATGTCATGTGTCCTTGAACCTCCAGCTACACGCATGAGTAAAAGATCCATATTCAATGATTATCAGGAAGACAGCAGGTTTCAAGGCCGTACCATTCTGGTCTCTGAAAGGAACACCATGTGAAGGTCCGCTCTGTATCAGGCTTCTATTGAGGTCGAGCGCTCAACAGGGAACAGTTGGCACTTGCGTAGTATGAGGAGGAACCCATATCAGGACTGACATAACACAGCTGCCTCAAGACCGTCCAAGGTCCTTCCTGCTGAAGAGCATGAAGAAACCAGTTGACAAGGTAAGGATATACTCACCGCAATGTTGGTGAAGACTTGTGGGTCTGAGCACCGCCCGGAATGCAGCATACAGAGCTAGTAATACTGCCCAGGAATAAAAAAACTAAAGAAATCTCTGGTGACAAGGCACAATCGGGATATGGACTTAGTCATCCTTCAGATCGATTTTAAGATTGTTATATTAAAGTCTCCTGATGTTACTAAAACAATGGTGCTTTCCAGAGCCTTCATCTGGAAGGAACTGGGTTTCACTCAAAAAATGATTGTTTTCCAGACTATCACCATCCTGTAGACCCCTGGTGATCGGGGAACAAGGTAAATGATAGTGTCAACTCCTAATATCCTCACTTACACAGGAACTGAAATCACACACTTCTTCTCCAATAGACACTGAAAGACCATGGATGGACTCGTGAGTTTGTAGGGAGAGAGGTGAATTTGATGATGTCTTCTTCTCAGTGTATCCAGAGCACCCAGGAACCTGAAGTAGATCTCTTTCATTCCTACAGTAAGTTCTGCACGCGCCTTTGAAATGAAGATGTCATTCCGATTCTGATCCAATAGAGGACCAGCTAGCAACTGCTGCAGTCAAAACAGAACTTCACAATGTCAGTAGTCATGAATGAGGGTGTATGCCCACAAGGCTCCAGCAGTAGCCCACAATATAAAGGCTACAATAAAACATGTTTCAGTTTTCCAAAATTAACTATAATGTGAAGGAAAAAAACACAGAAAATGAATTAAATAGTTTAATGCATGGAAAAGTATATTGAATGAAATTAAATGTCATCATGCAATATAGTGATAACGGGACAAAAAATATGCCATTGATCTGAGAATTGTCACCACAAAATGCTGTCATGTTATCACATAGTCCCTCATCCAACTGTGCAACAGCAACACATCCTTTGACTCAATCCCTTCTTTCCATGTGAATGATTTAGTCTACATTGGGGCACATACACAACTGTTGTAATGCAGTTCTCCTGTTACATCATCAATGTTCTATTGAGTATGCTGACTTTATACTTTGCCAAGAGTTTGGTCTCAGTTGACTACTGGAGAGCTGACGGGCTGTGCCACAATAAAAGCTTATCTTCCTGTGTATCTGTAAAGGCCAACACTTACATTTTGGTGATGAGATGATTTGACTTTCCTTGACCCATAAGTGCAACCTACTGAGTGGAAGTTTGTGGAGACCAACTCACCATCCCGAACACGTTCATTCTATTTCTAGAAAACATCAGCATTTGTGGCGATTGGTGTTCTATCATCTCTGCGTTATGTGTTTCAGTACCATTGAGCTAAATTCAGCAATTCTGTAGAAAGGAAATAGAAAACTCAGAGGAAAGGTGCTATGTCACTGGTAAGCCCAATTTCCTGTTGAAATAAGGGGACAGGTACAACTTCACTGGTAATCCCAATTTCCTCTCAAAATAAGAGCAAACATCCACATCCATCTTGAAGTATTGGGACATCAGGATAAATAAGCCCAAAATGCCATAGAAAGTACAGCATCCATCGTGAACAGTTCTACAAAAGGCAAAAGCAAGCCTACTTTCAGTCAAAATTGGACAAAATATCAGCAGCTTTCTTGAAGCTTTGGGTGAGCAGGAAGACTAGCTCAATCTGCCAGAGAGGACCCTCACCAGATGTGTATGGCAGGCCAATTTGACTTATTGGGGAAGAATCCATAGGCTTTTTTAAAATAAGCGTTTCCAAAGAGCTCCCCGAAGGGACAGAATTATGCCCAAGGGAAAACTATAAAGTATTACGAAAATATTAATTTTTCAGTCAGAAGAATGTTTGTTTTAGATGTGGTTTTACTTCTCACATTCCAAATGGTAGTGCTTGTCCAGCTATATCTGCTGCTTGTAATCGTGGAAAACAAGGACATTTTTCTAAAGCTTTTCAGAGTAATAACAGGGTCATCTGTATGTCTTTAGGTGAAAATGTTTGTGAAGATGTATTATCAGGGCACAATATATCTAATTCAGTAGTTTTCATGATCAAAGAAGATTCTGTCATGTATGTTGATCCATAAACTGTCATTTTTCATTCATTCATTTGGGTTCTTTAGTCGATGATTAAAAATCACCATAAAAGTACAAACAATCATTATACATTAAGTACATTTCTTTTAAAAACAAACAGTCAAATTAACATGTAACCTGATGTAAGTACAACATCAAGATCCCAGTGAATTAAATAAAACATTATGATCCATTAGAAACAATCACAGAATTCTCAAGATTCCCCCCCCCCCTCTAGTTGCTCTTAATCGGACAGCTACTTTGATAAAATTAATAATGCAGCACAATGTAAGGGGGTCCGACGCCTGTTGTAAAAAAATCAAGGCCTCTTTTGCACATTTAATATTTGATTTTTTTAAAATATCTACCAAGAATCTACGTCTGGGTTCAGAATAAAACGGGCATATCAATAAGAAAATGAAGGGAATCCTGCGGAGACCTATTGTCGCAGCCGCAGGTTCCCTTCTGCTCAATAGTGGGTGAATACCCTAATGGTGATCCCAATAAATAGGGTAAAAAATTGGGCCTAAAACGGGTCATTAAAAACCTTTCCTGTGCGTTGTGTAACAGATATAGATAGGGTTCCATTCCTTCGGTGGTCTTTACAAGGTTATATGCACACACCGTAATTTTAGCCCTTTCTTGTTTTATTCTTTGTGCGGCTTTGTGTGCAAAAAACGCTTTTTTAACAATTGTCTTGTGCTGGGGGATGATCGCTGTCGGGTCAATAAAAAGATTCCCTAGACCCAGAGTTACCAGTACACATTTTACATAACTGAGCCACGGGATTCGCGGCCATTTTTCTCTGCCCAAGCAGTCCTTCAGTATTTCCCTGCTTAGGCTCGCCTCTTGGTTTATCCAGGGCTTAAGCCAGGCTAAAATTGGCCTAATCTTTATCAAATCTTCAAGGTAGGGGATCCCTAACTCCCTATGTGCTATTGCGGCTGTTACACTGTGTGGGGCTTTCAGGACGGATCGTATGTGTTTATTCTCCTCCCACTGCAGTTGGCAAAAGTTAGCAAAGCCCCACACCTCTGCCCCATAGGTAACTTTAGAGCAACATACTGAGTTGTATAGGATCATCACCTGTTCGGGGCACCACCTCCCCAGCCTTCGGGCATAACCAGCTATTGCTCCATTGGCGGCAATCATTTTACGACAACGATCCTCTATCAGGGCGTTACATTTTAATAACCCATCAAACAAAACGCCTAGATATGAGAATGACTTGACCTTCTCAATCTTATGACTCCCTATTGTAAAAATACATTTGTTGGAGGGTTTTTTACCAACAGTTAAAACATAGGATTTGCCCAAGTCAGACCCTCCAGTTTATCGCGATTTTGCGATATTTACAAAAAAGTGTCTCTACCGGGAGACAGCAAAACAAACAATGCCTTTTAGTGGCTGTGCGCCTCACCCCACCCTACTCGTGTGTGTCAGCAGCTTCCCGGGACACACACAGACAGTCAGTTTTTGAGCTGCCAGCCTCACCTGAGTACTTCGCAGGTCATTAAAAGACCTTTCACTTGTTAATGAGGCTTTGTTTTTCACGCCCCCGCCTGTTATCCTCGGCTCTGGCAGGTGACAAAGAGGGAAAGGGCCATTATATAGTGTTCTGTAAAGAGTAATATCTCCACCTCTTTTCCAATGGGCAAAAGGGTTGGGGGAGGGGTCCTGATGGATATAGGGATGTCGTTTTAGATTCTGGATGTATAAATGGAGGCTTGTTGCCTTATGTTTTAGCTTTGTAGCGCGTCTTCATTTTGCGTGCTGGCAAGAAGAACGAGTCGAGTGCCTTTATTGTGGGCGTCATTTGGTAGTAGTTTCTTCTTGTCTCAGCAGTAAACACTTTTATTTGTGCTGCTATGTACAAATTTCGAGCAGATAACCATTTATTTTACTTCAGAAATATAGAATCAATTTTCACTGAGTTACAGAAGTTGTGATAAAGAATTACAATGGAGCAGGAGCAAGTAGATGAACAATATACATTTTCTAGTATAAAAAGTTTACGATGTTACAGTTTCAAACATTCAAGAAATCACTGGTGAAAGATTAAACAAATAATCCAATATTCTATACCATGGTAGGCATAACACTCGTCAACAAATAATCCAATATTCTATACCATGGTAGGCATAACACTTGTCAAAGTGACGTCTCCATAGACTGAAAGAACTCTAATTTGATTTAGTTCTGTCACGCGGTGTTTGAACTGAAACAGATGTTCACCATTGACGGACACTTTGAAACTATCTGCCTCACACAAAAACTGGATCTGGAATGGTTTGTCGTATTCAAATGGAAACTTGGGAGCTTGTCTTTCTTCGGATCCCCAGCGATCTTTTATCAGGGAGTTACGCACAATAACTTTATGGGATTCATCAAAGCGAACATTGAAGTGGAAAGCAATGTCGTTTTGTCTTTTAAAATCAAAGGTGAACCTGCGAGTGTTCTTATTAACTGCACCATTACAAGTAATTAACAAACGTGGCATTATTCCTGATGGCAGTGGCCAGTCGAACGGTATTTTCAGTGGTGCTGCAGGCCCAGACTGTGGCGTAGGCCCAACTGGAACACCTGGTTGAGGGGCACTTGGTCCAGTTGGTGTTGGTGTAGGACCAGAAAATCCCGGGAAAGACTGTCCTGCACCAGGAAATAGAGGAAATGTCATCCCGCCACCAGGCGCTCCAGGGAATTGGCATCCATCACCAGGTGCCCCTGGGTATGGCTGTCCGGTTCCAGGTGCCCCTGGGTATTGCTGTCCGGCTCCAGGTGCCCCTAGGTATGGCTGCCCGCCTCCAGGTGCCCCTGGGTATGCTCCAGGTGCCCCTGGGTGTGGCTGCCCAGCTCCAGGTGCCCCTGGGTACTGCCCCCAAGGATTTGGAGAACAGTTAGGAGGTTGCTGTGGGTTGGTCCCTTGCACAGTAGGTGCTGCTCCTCCAGGCACTGCATCGGATAGATCAAAGTCGGACATCTTCCTGCCACTGCGGAGTTGCTTTCACCGTATCTGGAGCCATGGGGAGGCCTGGAGAATGATCTGTGCAGCGCGGGCTCCGCAAGGAAACTTAGACGGCTCACTCATTTGGTAGTAATTACTGAAGCCTTTGCTGAGGCTGTGTAAAAGGCAGTTGTGTCTGGTTTCAAGGTGGAGCCATAGGATTTTGATTACATTTAGAACCCACTGATTCACAGATGTCCTTCTAAAGGAGTTTGTGGATTTTGTCTCAGGCACGGGGCTTCCCTTTATCCACGGAGGACCAGCATCTTGAATTCCTCTTATTGAAGAGGGCCCATGTAATCCAACTCTGTCTTTCAGAAGACTTTCAAGAAGAGAGGACGCAGGGAGTGCCCATGTTTCCTCCTCACTCCAGACCTCTATTCAACCAATTCCAGGGCATGCACTCGAATCCCAACCCATAGAAAGGATCAGCTCACAAGAGTCGGCTGCTTGACCCCATTAAAATCGTCAGGCTTAGATCAAGCTCCCAAGTGAAGAGATGTGTCAAAACTAGTAAAAGTTTTCCAGAAAGCTGGGGACTGCGCAGGGCAGCAAAGCTACTTGGATAGCAGGCAAAAACGGAGGACAATTTGGTGTCAATCTGTCACCAGTAGACAGTGAAATAGAAACACAGGATGGACCCGGGACAAGCATGTAGCAATAATACTCCTGAAAAAGTCAGGGGGAAGCTGGAGACCTCGTAGGACTGCTGTGCAAAGAGTGAGTGTATGCTAGACAGACCCTCCAGTTAGTTCTGAGGCTGGCAGGTGTCAGGGGCTTGCGGTGGTTTTGGGGTCGGTGTGTGTCATTGCACGAGAAGCCAACCCCCTGGGTCCTCCCATTAGGGGCATATTTTTCTTTTATGGCTGGAAGGGGGAGCCGCATTCTTTTTATCCTTTCCAGGCCGGGCCCCCTGGTTACGACCTGTGAAGCGCCTCGTTGTGGGTGTCGTGAGTTGCACGGGGGGGCCCCGTCCGCAGTCTAGACTCGCAGCAAGGCTTCTAAGCCCTGGCACAGCCCTCCCTAGGAACAGGACTCATTTCCGCATCATTTGTACTCTGCGCCTGCCCCTCGGATCCCAGGCAGGAGCCATGACTTCAGAGGCAGGAGAGCTTTGGGGCAGAAACCAGACATGCAGGTGGGGGGTCAGGTGTGGGTGAGTGCCTGTCACTCAATCCCTGCATTGCATCTGCGCTGGGGCGGCCCTGATGGAGACAGGGATGTTCTCCCCGATTCTGGGTACACGGATGGAGGAGGCCTGTTGTCTTGTTTTGTCTTTATTTCACTTCTTAGGAGGGCACAGGTCCTAAAAAACAGAAGTGGGGGAGTCTAACCAAGTTAGGCAGCATAGCGCGTGACATCACATTGAGTGACATCATTGAGCGCGACATGGCACGTCGCATCACAGGAAGTGGCATCAAGACCCATGACCTCACAGAAATTGACATCATAAAATGTGTCACAAAATTTTAGACCTCACACTTCTGTTTAGCCCAACTGGCAGATGAAGAATTGCAATTCCAAGGGATAACAGCCTTCACCTGTGGGCTGCTTCCTCTATTCCATATTCCAGATTGCCTAATCAAAGTGGAATGCTCTGCTAAAACAGTTTCCATTGATTTAAGGCTGAAAATGAATGCTTATGAGTAAAATAAAGTGCCGCTAAAATGCCGCTAAATTTCCATATTTGTGCCGCTAAATTTCCATATTTGTGCCGCTAAATTTGCGAATCCATGCCGCTATATCCAGGGGGGGTCTGCCAAGTTAACAAAAAGGTCTAATGAACCCATAAAAGAGACAAAACCATCAATTAAAATCTGTAAACTCTTTGGTGTGCGCCCGAGGAGGACCGCGTCATCTGAGTAAAATAACAAAGGAACATGGCGCGACCCTACTCGTGGGCAGTCGGATCCCAACTGTAAGAGGTGCTGTTCAAGATTATTAATATAAGAGAAAATAAAAAAGGCGCCAGGATGCAACCCTGACGGACCCCACTATTACATTGGAAGGAGTCTGTGCGTCCACCCTGCATATTATACCTAACTTGTGCTGATGTATTACTGTGCAGTTCCCTTAATATGTTAATGAGGCCAACCTCTATCCCCATACTAGTCATCATGTTCCAGAGCTTACCTCTGTTAACATGATCAAAGGCGGCTGCCAGATCCATAAACCCCAAGTAAAGGGATTCATCACTGGCCATGGTGTATTTGGCTGCTATCATATAAAGGTTCAAGCATTGGTCGCTCGTAGAACGACCCCTCCTAAAGCCATACTGTGCGTCTGAGATGATGTTATTCACTTCTGTCCACTCAGACAACCGGTTTAGTATCCCCCTTCCCAAGATTTTAGCAGATACATCGATTAGGGAAATGGGGCGATAGCATCGTGGGTCGTCCCTGTTACCCTTTTTAAAAAAGGGGACGATGGTTGCAGTAGACCATGAGGGCGGTAAGGCACAGCGAATTGCAGTATTAATGACTCTCGTCATTATAGGGGCCCATAATTCCTTTTTTTATTATTATTTTTTTTCCCATCAACATCAGAATTACATATTCATAATACATTGCCAGAGAAACAGAAACAAAAAAAATATATATATATATTCTTGCAATTCAAAAAGCATTATCGCCAAATTTAAAACTAATAAAGCATTTTTTCCAAATACACAAAGAGCTTTAGACTGGGAAGAGTAAGTAAAAAAAAAAGAAAAAAAAATGGGAAAAATTCATCTCAGACACAATAGAAGACCATCATTAAGAAATATCACATATTCTTAATTGCGTCTGACTTTCCCCCTATTTCATCTTTAATCTCTCCCAGCCTCCTTTTCCATTCAATTATTGGGGCCCATATCCTCCGTCCAGCCTCTTTTTTTCCCCTCCCTCTTTTTTCATATAGGGCCATTTCTAATATATATATGGCCAGTACACGAGAGATCCATTGCTGTAATGTTGGGGGGTTAGGGTCCTTCCAGAGTGTAGCTATGCATAGTCTGCTGAGAGTCATAGCTAAATACAGAAACTCATGGTGAAGAACATCTACACCCGCCCTCACTACACCCAAAATCATGACTTCATCTGTCAGAGTTAAATGTATCCCCAGAGAATCGGAGAAAAAGTGTTCCAAAGATTTTTTTTTATATATCCAGAGAAGGGCATGATGCAAACATATGAATTGTATCTGCTTGTGTGGATTGGCATCTCGGACAGATGCCCCCGTTATTTTCCCCCCACTGCGCTATTTTATGAGGAGTGTAATAAAGTTCAAACATAGTCTTATATTGCTGAGATTGTAAATTTGCCACTCTTAAGACCGAATTTGACAGTTTTAATGACTTCTCTGCCTCATTTCCTGTTAGACCTAGTTTGACTCTCCACTTCACATACATTCTATCACAATCATCCTTTTTATATTTACAAATTTCTTTGTATAATTGCGAGATGGAGGATCCCCCTTCTTCCCCTACACATTCCAGCAGTTCGATTCTTTGAAAATTCATATCTCCTCCCTGTTTCTTTACCAGAACTGACCTCACTTGTAAGTACTTAAAAAAGTCTCTGCGCCCTAGGTTATATAAGCGTTGTGCCTGCTCAAACGAGATCAGACCGGTTGCCCCTATAAGGTCCCCGATAGTTTTAACCCCTAATGCATCCCATCCCCTCATAACTGGGTCGTGAAATACCCCCGGCAGTGATGGGTTCCCATACAGAGGGGTATAATAATTCATTCTCCCTAGTTTTAATTTTCTCCTTATCCCAGACCAGACTGATCTTGCGGCCCCCAAGGTCTTAAGCCTTACTTTTTTGTGATAGCTCCTCTCCTCATATGTGAGTAACCATTGATTAGAGTTTTTCACTACAAGTTCATCTACGTCTGGGACCCCATCTCTACCTCTCCATCTGTCTATAACACTCCCCCCCCAGCATACCTCTGGTGTATTGCAGGACCGTTGCCCAATAATATGCCTAAAAGTCTGGTAGCGCCAGCCCACCTCTCTCTCTTGGGAGTGACAGAAATTTTTGGCTGCGACGTGTTTTGCCCTTGGCTCAAATAAATCTGTTTGCTACCTTTTCTAGCTCCCTGAACCAGCTATTGTTAAAAATTAGCGGTATGGTCCTAAATAAATAAAGCACTTTTGGCATAAACACCATTTTGATAACATTGCAGCAACCAATTGTTGTTAGGTGTAGGTTATTCAGTTTGTCAAAATCAATTTTGGCCTTATCTATAATGGGGCTTAAATTCTTCGATACCACTTTCGAAAGGTCTGAGGTTATGCGAACCCCCAGATATACTGCTGTCTTTACCACTCTTGGATCGACCAAAGATACTTTCTGATTTATTACTACTTGGGTCTTATTTACATTTAATTTGTACCCAGACAGTCTTCCAAATGCAGCCGCTTCCTGTTCTATTTCTGTTAGGGCTGACATTGGTTCGCTTGATGTTATGGCCAAGTCATCCGCATATCCTAGTATTTTAGTTTCATGCCTGTTCAATGCTATGGGCAAGATGTTTCTGTTCTGCTCTATCCTCCTAATGAATGTGTCTATGTATAGAGCGAAGAGTAGCGGGGAGCAGGGGCACCCTTGCCTAGTTCCTCGTCCAATATCTATTGTACCACTCAGCTCCCCCATGGTTCTAACTCTTATTCTTGGATTGTGGTATAAGGCTTTCAGAGCTCCCACATAGCCCTCCCCCAGATTCAGCTTCTCCAAGGCAGCCCAGAGAAATCCCCACGAGACCCTATCAAAAGCCTTCTCAGCATCTAAAAGGGTCAGTGCCATAGGGTCTCGTGAGGATGCCGTGCCATCAAATAACGTAAACACTCTTCTGACATGTTCCGCTGTTCCTCTCCCAGGGATAAACCCGTGCTGCCATGGAGAAACAATCTTGCCAATTACTGCTCCTAGCCTATTTGCCAACATCTTTGAGTAGATTTTCACATCGCTGTTCATTAGGCTTATCGGCCTATACGACCCAGGATTGGTTGCGGGTTTATCTTTTTTCAGAAAGACTATCATAGTTGCCTCTCCCCATGACTCCGGAGGTATCGCACCCTCTTGAATATTTACAGCCAACTCATATAGTTCTTCTTCTATCTCGGCTAAAAATGTTTTGTAAAACTCCAAGGGTATAGAGTCTGGGCCTACTGCTTTACCGGATGGTAAGTCATAAATTGCCCTCTGTATTTCTATTTTATTAAATGCCGTCTCCTGGCTTTTCAACTCCTAGCCTGTTTTTACTGCCCATTGTTTTTTTGTTCTGTTTTGTTGTCTGTTTTTAGCTGTGTTGTGTTATTTCAATACGAGTTGAGGGTGGAAAGCGTCGGGACACTCCTTGTGAGTAGCTGTACGCTATACAAAAAACTCAATAACATAACATAACATAACAATGTCCCTCTGTCCTCTGTCGTTAGTCTCTCTAGTCTGACACTCCCAAGATAATTATCTATATCCTCGCTAGATGCCATATAGTCAGCTTCATATAGCTTCTGATAGTAGTCCCGAAAGCTAGCACATATACTCTCGGGTGTTGTTGCGACACTTCCGTTCTCGGACCTGATCTCAGAAATATCCCCCTTAGTAGCAGCCTGCCTTGTTCGAACAGCTAGCATGCGGCCTATCTGCTCACTATACTCATATTGATCTTTCCTCCAAGCCAAATATTTCCCTGCTGCTTTAGACGCAAATAGTTCCCCAACCGCTGCCTTAGCCATAGCAAGCTCGTATGTTATTCGAACAATATCCTGATTCGCCCTAATTGCGCTACTAAGTTCATGTTCTAGTCTAGCAACTGTCCTTATTCTCGTTTCTACTTCCTCCCTCTCTGCCTTATTCCGCCTAATTGAGTATCTGATTGTCTCCCCCCTTATACCTGCTTTTAGGGTGTCCCATACTACTGCAGGGGGAGCAGAACCTTTGTTTAGTACCAAATAATTTCGTATCCATTCTTTCATTAGGGCAGTATATTCTGAATCCTGTAACAAGGCTCTCTCAAAAGTCCAATTTGTCATCTTCTTTTGTTGGGCAGCGGTTGTTATATCTAGGATAAGCGGGTTATGGTCGGACATTACCCGGGGTAGTATGCTAATCTTTGCGGTGGATGCTACTGCTGGTGATACCAGAAAATAGTCTAGCCTTGCTAAGACCTTATGAGGGGCAGAGTAATATGTACTGCTGGTCCCTAAATTATTTTGCAGTTCCCATATATCTACTAGGCCATTGTCACACATCAATTGAATCAATGCTCTGGGGCCCATAATTCCACTGAACTAAGGAACAGGTCAGGCGGGATTCCATCCGGGCGTGGTGCTTTATTTTTTGATAGCCCCTCGATCCCGACCTTGATTTCCTTTAAGGAAAAAACTACAAGCTGACCTAGATCTGTATTCCCTTTTTCATACTGAGTATCTGTTTCATGGTTATATAGACCCCTATAGTGAGTGATCCACATATCGGGCGTGATGTTCGTTCCTAATTTAGGGACCGTATCATCCTGAAATGTAGATCTATTAATTATTTTCCAGAATTCGGTCATGTCCCTCTTTTCCCGAGCTTCTCTAAGGTCCGCCCAACCTTCTGCTTGTAATGCCTTTTTCCTCCTGCTCAACTCACTTTTATATTTTTTCCTACAGGAAGCAACCCGAGTAACATCCCTAGGCTTTGCTTTGATGCTGTCTTTGAGATCCCTCAGGGCTTTGGAGCAGTCTCGGTCTAACCATCGCGGCTGGCTACCAGTCTCTTTTGCTGGGGCGCTAGACTTTAACAACCCATCTACCAGGTGTGCTATTTGTTCAAATGCTGTGAGTAAATGCTGTCCTTCAATTCTCTCATCTAAACACGCCTCAATGGATGTTTTCCCCTTCTCCATGAGTGACTCATAAAACCTTTCCCCATTGATATTAGACCACCTTAGGCGTCTACCCTGGTCAATAACCCTCTCAGATACCGCTACAAACTTTTCCCTAATTGGGGCGGACTGGTATAGTATATCCAACACCAGGGGATTATGATCGCTAAACGGGTTCCATTCTATGCCAACCCTAGAGACTCTATTTATAATGGCCCTTGAGGCGATGATGTAGTCGATATACGAAGAGAATCCTCTCCCCTTAAAGGTAGGTGGCAGGGTCTCGTCCTTTAACATATGCACCATATCCAGGGTGTGGACCAGATCCTGGTTCAATAGAAATTTTGTTAAAGCCTCGCCTTCTGCAGTGTGCTCAAAGTGGGCCCCATTGTCCTTTGGGCATCGCAACCATGTCAAGTCTATTGGGAGATGGGCTGGGCAAAGATGACAGTTAAAGTCCCCCACGATTAGATTGTTTGGGGTGTGAGTTTTGGCTTTGCAAGTAGGGACTTGGCACAGTCTATACTCCAGTTCCCGTATCAGAGCATTACATCCCCCACCCGCCACATTATTATATACATTCAGTATTGTCAGGTTAATCCTTTACCCTTGAGCCGCACCTCTTGGATATCATGAGAATAACAATTAGTAGTTGACCATGTGCCAGGGAGGTTCAGGTCCACATATACCGATAGCCCACCCATTGCCCTGCATGATCTAGATTTCTTTGCTGGAACAAAAAAACATTTATACCCTTGTAAATGTAAAGAGTGGTTGTCAACTGCCCAAGTTTCCTGTAAACAGATTATGGGGAAATGGTGCATATACTTGCACCATTCTTTGTTGCTAATTTTAGCGGCCAAACCAGCAATGTTCCAAGACACCATTCTAACTGCCTCAATTGCCACCTTCCCCCTTATGTCTCCCCTGCCTGGAGCTTGTGCGTGGGCTGGTTGCCCCTTATCTATGCTCACACAATCATGCACTAATGTTTGGGGATGGTTAAGCTTTGGGGGGGAAACATACACCTTACAGATTATGGGTGACTTTACAGTTGTGCAGGGGCCCTTTTCAGCGGCAAGATTATCTGCTATATCCCGTGAACAGAGTCAGTCGACACCCTCCATGTCCGCTAATGCTGCAAAGTGGTTAAAAGTGGGCCAGTAATAATCACCTTGATGGAACGAAGGTGGTCTCGGATAATCATCCTGCCTCTGGGTGGGTGGCCCAAAACCAAAATTCCCGGGGCAGTATGAGGGGGTTGCTTGCTAGTTCTGCTGATGGTGAGGAATGGGTCTAAAATAACCATCCTGTCTCTGAGTAGAGTACCCACGACCCAGGTTCTGGTGGCGGAATAAGGGGTTTACATGACTGTTCTGTTGGTAACTCAAAGGCCTACGGTTAGGTATCGGGGCAACTATTCCTCTTGGGTAAAAGTAAGTTAGATCACGTATAGTGATGGCGTTACCTACGTTTTGTGGGAACCCATTTACAATGTACCTAACAACTCTGTCATCTTGAAAATTTATAATGACAATGCCACCCGCTAAATCCTTAATTCTTTTCCCCAACCAGGCTAAATGTCTAACGTTAAGTATTATCGGTATCAATAGGAGACTAGCTCTAGAATGGATTAATCTGACACGGTTATGGTAGATTAATATTAGTTATGTAGCGACTCAGTATTTTGCCGGGTGGCAATGGCACCTCTTGGGTGTCTTTTGAAAGCCCTCACCCACCAACCTAGTTGGTGGCATGCTTCATCATCGGGCCCACCCAGTGACACCTAGCGTGTCCCGGGTGTGCTTCGACGCCTGATTACAGCGGAGCAGGTATGTCACTGTGTGTGCGGTGTGAGGTGCTAAGGTAAGTGAAATTAAAACGGCTTGGCAGATGGTCCCTGGGGTGAGGATACTTTATTAAAAGGGCCTCTGCCAGCGGTTAAAAATAAGGCTGTGGGACGTTAGAGGCGGGTTACGACCTCCTACGTCCTTGAGTAGTCAACATGTTTCAGCCAGTGCCTTATATTAATCTGGCTTTCATCAGGACAATAAATATGTGTGGGTTAAAATTAGGGGTTGTGTAGTGTAGTCTATGTGTCTACACGCCCTAAAGTGTATCTAGCTGTGAGAGGGGGGATTCCCTTCTCAGCGTGGGACCTGTTGTGCCTCCTTCGCAGACCGGTTCTGCGAAGGAGGCACAACAGGTCCCACGCTGGTGCTGGCCAGAAATCCTGGCTTCACCCTGCCACTTCAATAACCTTGGAGCTATCAACAAGCATTGAAAGCGTGATCTTGAGAAGGGATTAATATATTAATTAATAATATAAGGCACTGGCTGAAACATGTTGACTACTCAAGGACGTAGGAGGTCGTAACCCGCCTCTAACGTCCCACAGCCTTATTTTTAACCGCTGGCAGAGGCCCTTTTAATAAAGTATCCTCACCCCAGGGACCATCTGCCAAGCCGTTTTAATTTCACTTACCTTAGCACCTCACACCGCACACACAGTGACATACCTGCTCCGCTGTAATCAGGCGTCGAAGCACACCCGGGACACGCTAGGTGTCACTGGGTGGGCCCGATGATGAAGCATGCCACCAACTAGGTTGGTGGGTGAGGGCTTTCAAAAGACACCCAAGAGGTGCCATTGCCACCCGGCAAAATACTGAGTCGCTACATAACTAATATTAATCTACCATAACCGTGTCAGATTAATCCATTCTAGAGCTAGTCTCCTATTGATACCGATACATATAAACCGGGGATCTGGACTAGCTTTCTGGTCCTCTCTCTCCCTCTTGATTCTCGCCTAACGTTAAGTATTGCCCCGTTTATATCTGGTGGAAGTGGTCAGTTCGGCTTCAGCCAGTGTATGACTTTATTTTTTAGCCCACGTTGATCTTCTACACATCCATCCACAAGTGCTGGTACCCCGGTCAGGACTGCAACAAATGGCGCCGCTTCCGGGGGCAGCTCTACTCTGAGTTTCTTCGCTGGGATTGTCCTAATGATTTTTTCTTGCTCAATGGGTTTAGAGGTGTTTGTGGGCGGGTGTAATAGTGGTCCGTTTCCTGGTTTGTCTAAAATTGCCCCTTCTTGTGTCTTCTTGGCATTATTCCTACTATTTTTCGTTTCAGTGTTAGTGGGTAATATTTTGCAGGGTTTCGGTTTGGGCAAGGACGTGGTTTTGGTACCCTTCTGAGCAACGGTGTTTAGCGGTGGTACAAGGGGATTGTGCTCTAGTTCAGGATTAGAGGGATCTTTAATTGCCGCTTTGATGTCCCCTAAATCTCTTTCTAACTTCTCCATTTGGCTGGTTAATCCCTTCAATCTCTCAACTAGTGGCAACGTGAACGATCTTAATATTTGCTCTATGCTGCCCAATAAATTTGCACAAGATGGATCGTTTAGCTGGGTGGGTGTTGACTTGACCATCGGGATTGGTGTATGTGCCGGTCATTGGGGGTAGGTTTAATAGAGGTCCCCCCATTTTTACCAATCACCTTGTTTTTAAGATGAGAGTCCCCCCTCTTTTTTCTTCTTTTGGGTGGTGGACCTTGGGCTCTGTGTGTTTTTGGTGCTCCCTTTGCTATGATAGGTAAGTCCACTTGCGTTGGCAAAGTGTCAGGCAAGGGTTCTGCGACTGCAATCAGACTGCAATTCAAATATGAATCATTTATAGTCAGAACATTGACTACAGCTGGAGGGGGAGTGTTTTCTTGTAAAAGTAGTGGGATACTAATATTTAGGGTTGCCTCACTGTCCCCAATTACAGGGGAAATACTGTGGATTGGGGAAATCGTGAGCTTTGGTGAGCCTATGGATGTTCTCTTGTTTTTGATACATTCAATAGAACGGCGTCTCTCCGCCCGTCGCTCAGCCAGAGCGGTTTCCTTGTCTGTCCCAGTGTTAACCCTGAATAAGAAATCGTCCAGCGTACGCTGGTTAACTCCTATCAATGAGTACCTGTCTTTCGTGGGAGATGACGTCATAGTTTGATGGTAAACCCAATTCTAACTAAACAGAAACAACTAAAATAATTCAAACACTGTGGTCCAACTAACTGCGCAAACTGCAACTTAGCAAACAATATGGTAGAGTGATTATGGATACTGCAGCTTGCTACATGTAATACCAAATCTACTATATCACGAATCAGTCAAAGAAAGGGGGGATCCAGCCCAGTCTCCTACGGTCTCTGAGGGCCTCAGAGGGCTCGCCCTTTGCTCGGGCTTAGCCCGGCTGCCGCCCGCGCGCGTCCCGTGACGCCGAGGAAGCGCCGGTGTTAAATGCGCCTCCGGGCGCCAAAGATCGCGTGTCGGTGGGCGTGGCAGTCACGCCAGGGATTGTGGGGGCTGTGGTCCTCCCACTCCGCGGCCGCTGATGGAATGGTTTGCAGCGGCGGGGAGGACCGACAACAACAGTCTCCACGAGCAGCAGTACATCCTCTCAGCAAAGCGAGCAGTGATCGCCTCCAGGCAACCAACAGGTATGGCAAATGATTCCCCCGCTCTGCCGAGGAAGCGCCGGTGTTAAATGCGCCTCCGGGCGCCAAAGATCGCGTGTCGGTGGGCGTGGCAGTCACGCCAGGGATTGTGGGGGCTGTGGTCCTCCCGCTCCGCGGCCGCTGATGGAATGGTTTGCGGCGGCGGGGAAGACGGACAACAACAGTCTCCACGAGCAGCAGTACACCCTCTCAGCAAAGGGAGCAGTGATCGCCTCCAGGCAACCAACAGGCAAATGATTCCCCCCTAAACTGTCATTTGTGTAGATAACAGGAGTTTCAATTTATTAGTGGACTTAGGAGCTGGAATGACCATGATAACCCAAGAAGTTTTTGAGGAAAAACAGAGGTACAAGAAGATGCTTGAGCCACCTGAAAGAAATCCAGGGGATTATTTCTAGCTGGTGCACCACTTTTCTCCATATTAAAAGTGAGGCACCGGAGGAGCAAGGGACTTCTAAATAAGCCCACAGTGTCGTATGGAGGCAAGAAAATAGATGTAATGGGCTATATCATACTTATTTTGAAGTACAAAAATAAAGCTATTTAGGGGAAGGTTTATGTAGTGAAAGAAAGGTCTAAATATACTGTGATGGTATCACCAAGATTTGTTTGTCATGACTCTGACAGCAGATACCAAAGACCAGGTATCACTTGGTAAACATTTGTGTGTGAAAAGAAGATGCTTTCAAATATGTTTTCTCAGGCAACTTACAGCCTTATTCATGAAGGCTAAATCGGCTCGCAAAGGGCCGGAATCTGAGAATCCGGCCCTTTGCGAGTGCGATTTTTGCTTTTGGGATTCAGCATCCCAAAAGCAAAAATCGCTAATTGCGATGTCGCAAATGTGCGAGGAAATGACATTTAAGGAATCTCTATTTGAGATTCCTTAAATGCTATTCAACATCCTATTTCAATTTGCGAAATCGCAATTTCTAGGCGCAATTTACCGCGAGGTCAGACCTCGCGGTAAATTGCGAAAACTCCGAAAAATGCATTTCAATGCATTTTTCTGAGTTGCATGTTACACACACACATGTCCTTTGGACATGTGTGTGTGCAACACCTGTGTCACAGATCATTTGAGGGGTGCTACAGGGTGTCCTTTGGACACCCCTGGCACCCTTCAAATCGCTATCTTATTTGCGATTAGCAAATTGCTAATCGCAAATAAGGAATACTCACCATTCATTCCTATGGGCCTTTTGGCCCATAGGAATGCATGGGGAGTTTTTCCTTATTTGCGATTAGCAATTTGCTAATCGCAAATAAAGAATGTGTAGGAATCGCAAAAAATATTGCGATTCCTACATGAATCCCGTTTTGCGAGTCCTTAATAGCGATTCGCTATGAATCGCTATTAGGGCCTCGCAAAACGGGAGCATGATGAATCAGGCGGTTAGAGTAAATCAACGGTTTTAGTAACAAAATCAAGGATGACCCTACTGCAGTTAAACACAACTTACGAAATGTTCCTTTTAGTATGGGGAAGAATTTAGCTCAAGAAAGAAGTGTAAACAAGGAGTCATTGAATCTATAGAATCATCTTTGTGGTTATTGCCTGTTGTTATTGCATGAAATAAATGGATGCTTAAGAGTGTGAATTGATTTACACAGTCTAAAAAAGGAAATATGGGTTGATTTACATCCCCTACAGAGAATCAATGGCATCATTACTACTTTTTCTGGAGCCTAGATGTTCACCAAATTTGATTTGACTTAATAATATCATCAAGAGTTGTTAGATCCATCCCTCTGACATTGTCAGCATTGCCACTAATATCTACTACGTTAACAGGTAGTACAAACTAGTCCTGGCCTTTGGGTACCTTAGGACCTATAATGTACAATGCTATTTTCACCAGGGACGATCAATCATGACTGACCTTAGCATAGGGTATGATACAGCCTTCCTGGGTTTAATCAACAACTCTTTTTCATAAGTCTACTGATACTACTAGCAAGTTTCCTCTCCTTAAAACACTGTCCGGCCAAAACAACTCCTTTGTATATTAGTTTTTAGGGTTCTGGAATAATGCAGAGAATTACGATATATGGAGGAATATTTTTTAGGTATGGTATGGGCTTTAGATAATAATTAATGTGGTTTAAGACATTTATGTTGCTCAATACATTTAGTGAAACCCTATATTGACTGGACACTGATTTAAGATGGAGCGTTATATCATGAAGTAATGAAGGGCCTATAAATATGCAATGCTTTGACTGAGTGAAGTACATTTTTGTTCTAATACGGACAGTATAATTTGATGTGAATACTGTATTACGATAAAGAATAGGCTTTAATTATATGGTTATATAGCTTTGAGGTTCTGCTGGGATACAATTCTAAATATCATATGTGAAATGATTATTAACATATATATGTCCAGAAGAGGATGGGTCTGAGACAATGTCGTCCTACCTTTTTTAAACTACAACTTTTATATGAAGAAAGGTTTATTGATTGCTTAGCAAAATACTTGAAGGGTGCGATTAGAACTAGAAAATCAATGTTATCTCCTTAGTTTTAATTGCTACATGATTTTGTTTTAATTTTGATATGATGAAGTTATTAATTTATCAACGTGTTTGATGCTCTCAATCCTATAACTCAATGGACATGCAACATGTGAATTTTATCTTTTTATTTATTGAGCTTTTATGATTTAAGTGTTTACACCGAATAAAGCTTGTTTTGAATTTACATTTTTTTACTCATATGGACATGGTGAGATATTGCTATTTTAAAAAATATATTTTATTAGTTTACAAGCTCTCGAGGAGCACCAGTTCAAATACTATCATCACATCTTATAAGCAGTACAAAATTGAGTGCGACCATGACCCTCTCTCTCACAACATCCCAAAACTCCTCACTCCCCCATTAGTCCTGGCCTCTCTCTGGAAGACCAATTGTACCCACACCCAGCGATAAATGTGTAATAGAACAAGAAATGTAGAACATACAGCAAAAGAAAATGCCAGGTAACTATCTGTGTAAGGCAACGCTCATCAAGCAGGTCTGCAGGTGTGGCAACCAATTCCACACAGATGTTGGGATTCTTAAGCTACCTTGCGATGCTTCCTGGGATGGGGGATCTGGGCCCTTCAAACAATCAGCCAGTGCATTCCATGCCCTGGCCACAACCAATGAGTCTTGTTCTCATCTGGCTTCTATAAGCCAGACCTTGCCTTCATATCCCATCCATCTTTCTAGCTCTTTACGCCATACTATGACCCATGAGCCCTCAGCTGCCCTCCAGAGCATCGCATTTTCCCATTTAGCCAGGATGAAGGCCAAGTCCTGGAACCTACTAATAACCTTGGTCTTAGCTGTGTGCAGGAACCAGCTTGGTAAGCAATTCACTGGGGATTGGGGAATCCCCGTCTCAGTAATGTCTGCCACAGTGGTTGTGACTTCTTCTAGGACACCAGATGCGGGCAGTCCCAGAACATATGTAAAATTTTGGCCCCAACTACTCCACATCTTGTGCATGTCTCCCCAGCTGTGTCAAAATATTTATTCCCTCTTCCCGAGGTAAGGTATGGCATGTGGAGAATAAAGTAATTAATTAATTTAAAACAGGTGTTTCTCAAAACCTTGGCCACCCTTTCCTGCATATTCACTCAATTGCCCTCAGGTATCTCAATTCACAGATCCTCCTCCCAGTGGACTCTTAATGTATCCAATGGTTGCAACATGTCATTCCTGATCTCCCTATGCAAGCTGGAAACAGCTTTAAAGGTGTCTGAGGAAATAACTACATATTAACAGGTCCTATAGTGTGCTGGTTCTGATAAGCTCATCCCCCCGACCCCCCCACTGTGCCCTGATCACTGCAGCAAATGCTCTATGGAGCAGGAAGTGCCCCTGGGGTAAGTCTAGCTCCGTGCAAAAATCCTCAAAGGGGAGCAGTTCCTCATCGCTGAGCATATGTCCCCCTCGCATTGCTCTTGCAGCCTCCTAGTCAACTAGGCCTTGCCAGTACCCCATGTGCTAATACCTGTAGCATGCCTAAAGGCATATCTGCTGAGTATGGGACCTATGTGCAGGTTTTCTGTAAACACCTGTTCCAATAAAGTCTCAGTGCATGGATTTTGGTATTATCCCCAGCAGGGGGCTCAACAATGCAGACAAGTGCACAGAATAGTTTTGGGAGCTCAGGGATAGATTGTCCCACCTCACATTCCGGGGATGACCTGTGTGCTGTCATCTGGGTGAGCCACTGAAGTTGTGCTGTGAACTAATAAGCCTTGAATACAGGGGCCGGTAGACCTCCCTTAACTACAAGCGCTGCAGTGCTGTCAGTGCCACTCATCTGCCACCTCTACCCCAAAGGAAGGTCACCATTAGTGAATATAGTTCTCGAAATATGGCTGAGGGATCCCAACTGGCAGAGTCTCAAAGAAATATAGTAACCGGGGCAACATCACCATTTTAAGCAGGGCAACCCATCCTGTTACTGAAAAGGGAAGGGGAGCCCAGAAATTGATACACGTCCTAAGTGTACGGACTGTCCATCCAACATTCCATCTGGCAAGTCAGCCGGGTCATGGAAGATTTTTAACCCCTGAGTATTGTAGGCACCGAGGTTCCCAGTGGAACAGTCCTAGGAGTTCAGGTGATGCCCGGTCTACTAGTGTCCGAAATAGCTTTGATTTCCACCAATTGACCTTTAATCCCGATAATGGTCTGAATTCCTCCAATAGCTGTCTGGACCACGAACCATCAAACCATGATAGTGGTCCGCAGATCTAGCACAGCTAGTCAAAGGCTCCATCACCAGTACGAAGAGCAGAGGCAGCAATGGACAGCCCGGCCTACTTCCTCTGCCCACCGCATAGCTCTCAGATATAATTTAGCCGGTTTTGACTCTGGCTGTAGGGTTCGTATAAAGTGGGCATGTCCAGGCAATGAAACCTCATCCTAATCCCAGGCATTCCATTACCCCATACAGGAAATCCCAATCCAAGCTTTCAAAGGCTTTCTTTATGTATGTATGTATGTATGTATGTATGTATGTGTGTTCTTATATAGCGCTCGACTTACCCTTGGGCATCTTTGCGCTTGCATTGGGAACCCGTCCTGGCTTTTCCCTGTGAAATAACCCGTACTGGGCATCCCCAAGGTGAAAGCCAGGCATCCTGCCGCGGGGGGACCGTAGTGGAGATTAAGCAAGCTATTGCCCAGAGTTGCAGTGTGTGAACCCGTGATTCGAGTAGGCACAGAAGTGAGAATGATCAAGTCCGTGGACACTTGGGCTCAGACCCTGCCGCGTCGGGAATTGAACCCTGGTAACGGGTCTGACCTCTGCTTCAGGGTATGCCTCCTCTAACCAGTGAGCCACACTTCTCCACAGCAATTGTCCACAGCAATTATTGATGCTTTTTCACTTTTCTGGGTGTTTGCCTCTAATCGGGCCAGCATTCTCCTGATGTTGATCACTGTATTTCAGCCAGGTGTGAATCCTGACTGATCAGGTGTACTAACTTTGTCATTTGGCACTGGGGGCAGCCCCGACACCCACCGACCACGCACACAACCTGGGAATCATCCTCGACTCAACGCTCTCAATGACCAAGCATGTCAACGCCGTCTCCTCCTCCTGCTTCAACACCCTCTGCATGCTCCGCAAGATCCACAGATGTATCCCGACAGATACAAGAAAGACAGTCACCCAGGCCCTCGTTAGCAGCAGACTCGCCTACGGAAACGCCCTCTACGTGGGAGCCCCGACAAAACCCATCAAACCACTACAATGCATCCAATACGCCTCGGCACGACTGATCCTCAAAGTACCACGACACGGCCACATCACCCCCCACTGGAGAAACCTGCACTGGCTTCCCGTCAGCAAGAGAATATCCTTCGAGCTCCTCATCCACACACACAAAGCACTCCACAAGACCGGCCCAGCCTACCTCAACAGACGGCTCTCCTTCTACATCCCGAACCGCCAGCTCCGCTCCACCGAACTCTCACTCGCCACCGTCCCGCGCATCTGAAAGAACATCCACCGGCAGGAGATCCTTCTCCAACCTAGCCGCTAAGACATGGAACACCCTCCCACTGAGCCTTCGACATACCCAAGACCTGCTGACTTTCAGGAGGATACTCAATACCTGGCTGTTCGATCAGTAGCGGCCCCAGTGCCTTGAAACCCTCACGGGTATGTAGTGCGCTTTACAAATGATTGATTGACTGATACTAAGGATCCAATAGACTGTGTTAAGCATTGGCAGTGGCTGGTACATGTGCAATCAGCTGCACATGTAGTTCCTGGAGACCTGACCAATGAGTGCTTATGGCGCCAAGAGTCAACCAACGCCCACGTGTCCTGCCTGTTTGCAATAGGACGTGCTAATCTTGTAACTTGGAGTGATACTAAGCAGGATCAGCCAAGCAGTTGAAGTCTCCTTCCATAATTACAGAGTGTACCAGTTGGGGTGGGCCAGGACCCTAAACAAGTCCTCTAGAAACACTCCTTGATCAACATTCAGGCATAGATGTTAGTTAATGCTATATCACTCACTGCCAAGTGCCCCGTTACCACCATCTACCTGTCGGATCAACTAAGGTTCCAGAGTGTTGGAATGGGACCCCCTTGACATATGCAGATGAGTATGTCGCTCACATAAGCTGAGTATATAGTGTAGTATGTCTGTCCATGCCACCTCCTCAGTAATGCTGTCCATCTTTAGCTGTAAGGTGGGTTTCCTGCAACAGTGCTTTGTGGACCCCCAAATATTGAGATACGAAAACACTTTATATCGCTTAGCCATTGTCTGTATCCCCCTAATGTTCTAGGACATAAATTTACAGGTTATAGGGATCGTCATTGAGTGCATCTAAGAACACCTTGCAGCACCCACCAATGAGCCCCTGTTCTATCATTGGTTCCTCTAGACAGAGATCAGAAAATGAAGGAAGGACCAGTAGGGCACGTCTCATAGTTCCCCAATCAACAAACCAACAACAACAAAAAAACAACTCCCACACTCCAAGACGAGAAGACATAAAACCCCCATCCAAACTCACAATCAAACAGCAACCACTCGTAGGTGTAGCATAGGCACTAAAAGAACAGGGGTGCAGCATTTTGGAATCCTCATGTCCGGTTTCCCACCACCCAGCAGTGTACATGGGTAAAATTGACTCTTGTGGCCAAGAGGAAGCAAAGTACAGTCATAACAAACTACTGGAAACCCCTGGTCACAACATCCTCGAATAGAAGGAACTTTTATGATACCAACAACACAGGTGCAATGAGGCAGACCCGTGATCAGAGTCAGAGCCATGGGTGCCATCATCCATTGCCGTAGACAGCTCGCTCACACCACTGCTGCTCACTGTCACAACCACATCCTCCGCCTGCTGTTGTTCCTGCTGGGCCTCCATCCTGGAGGGGACCACTCTGCTACTGCTTTTGGCTCTGCATTTTGCTCTGACTCATTCAGCCCTCCCTTGGGGTGATCGCTGGGGTGACCCGGAGTGAGAGAGTTGGTCATTCCTCTCTCAGATGTCCTGTGGGGTCTGGAAGAATTGCACTCTCCGCAGGGTCTCTGCGCAGGGTCATCAACCTTAGTCTGACAGGGAACATCACGGCATAGGTGATCCCCAATTGGTGACGATTTTTGCCTCTAAGAATGTGGAACGCTGCTTTTGTACTTCCTTAGTAAAGTATGGGAAGATCATAACTTTATTATTATCTACTTTAAGGTCCCCTTTAAATGGCTTGGTTCAGGATGTGATCTCTGTCCTTGTAATATAATAGACTAGGGATCACCAGGCTCGGTAGCGCTCCAGTGCATAAAAGGGGGATAGCCCCTCTGGTGCCACCTCCTCCTGTAGTCAACGTCCTCGAAATTCAACATACAGTGCCTTTCCACTCATTCAGGCAAGCTGCTCACCTTGATATTAATGTGACGTGACCTTCTTTTAGTATCTTTTGCCCTAAATTCTAGCTTCTGGATTCTAGTTTCCATATCAGTAATTTTCCTGTCATGGATGTCAAGACTAGGGGGACCCCTGCCAGATCCTGTTCTGCTGGTGTGACGCAGTCTGCAAGCTGCTTATTGTAATGATGTATTAACACTGTGATGTAATTTAGAAGGATAAGGCAGAAGTTCTAAAAAAGAATGTTTAGGGTTTTTCAAGGAATACTAGTTTCAGTTTAGAGTAGGAACTAGGAGTTGATGTAACATAGATATCGAGCTCCAATAAAACATATAAATAAATAATAAATACCGCATTTGGAGTATTCATTACAATGGCGACGAGCGGAAGAAAGAAAACTCGTGAAGACATGCCAGCCGTTAACCTGCAGCGAAAAAGCCTCTGAAAAGCTATCACCGATCATGAGTAGCTGGCCGTCTAAAAGGCTGCAGTAAGGCTGAGCTGTGGAGTGATTTTTACATATTTTTGCTGCAAGGAATTGATGCAGATTAGTGAGTCTGTGCATGCTGTTAAAACAAGCGCGAGCGACTTCTTTTAAAGAAAGCAGCTGAGCATGCGCAAGAGCGAGCATGAGGCACGAATGTATTTCTGCCTCTACAGAGCATAATGCGCACTGGTAAAGGCGAGAAACTGCTCAGTAGCACAAGCGCACAAGAAAAAAATCATAAATAAACAAGCCTGAGTGAAAGAAGACTGAAAGTAGTGTACATGCGCTTAAAAAAACAGCTGCACTGTGCACACAAACACAATAAATAAAACGTGAACAAGTGGAAACAAAAAAAATACATGCCATATTGGAAAGAAGTGAACAATATATTTAAGAAAATAATAACAACTATAGAAAAGAAAATTAAAATACACAAATATTTAAAATAAATATGACTTCAGAAGGCACAAGCAATGAAATTGTTGTGAATATGAATTCAGAAATATATAATGAGGAAGACATTACTGGGAATATTTCATGTACAATCTTCAGAAGACCATTACCTTTTAATTTATCGGAACAAGAAAATGTTGCACAAAGATGGGATAAGTGGACAAGGAGATTTGAACATTTTTAAAAAGCAACATGTAAAAACATACAGATGAACAAGTGAAAGATATATCACTCAACCTTGTAGGAGATGATGTGGAAGATTTAATAGTTACATTCCCAGAGAATGAGAGAAACAGTCATGAAGGAATTATGAAATGCTTAAAAGAAAAAGTTGACCCTCAAAGAAATTTGGTTTTTGAAAGATACAATTTTAATATGGCATGTTAATGAGAAAATGAAACAATGAATGATTATGTTACTAGTTGGCAGGGCCTATAAGGGACTATGTCTGTTGGGACTGTGGGTTCATATTTACACCGGAGCCCCCTTCGAATGATATGTCTGCTGACAAATTCAGGCCTGGGAGCATCAGGGCTTGTCTCATCAATGCTAGATCATTTACGAAGAAGCACTATGTTGATGTTGCTGACTTGATTATTATCAATTGTTTAGACCTATTGTTTATTGCAGAGACTTGGCTTGATGTCTTGTCTAACCCCATTGTGGCCTTGGCTACACCTGTTGGCTTTAAAGTCCACTGGGTGGATCGCCCAGTAGGCAGAGGTTTGGCTATTTTGTATAGGGAATGTTGGATTCTTTATAGTGAAACACCCACCCTCTGGGGTGACTGTGAGGTCCTGGATTTTAGCCTACAACTTTCTGCCCACTTTACTCTGGGGGGGGGAGGTCCCTGATTTATCAGCCACCAGGATCAACCAGGGTCTTTTTGGATACCTGGGGGGA
Source organism: Lissotriton vulgaris (assembly GCF_964263255.1). NCBI lineage: Eukaryota > Metazoa > Chordata > Amphibia > Caudata > Salamandridae > Lissotriton > Lissotriton vulgaris. The sequence continues at coordinate 645,123,516 of NC_141687.1, read as the reverse complement.
TGTGCTGGCAGAGCGAGCACTGCGCTTCTCGAATTATGTGCTTCTTGGGGATGCCAATCTCCGTCTTGACCATACTGAGATGACAGATTCAGCAGCTCTTCTGGACTCCCTTCACTTAGCCAACCTTTCGCAATGGGCCATGTACCCTACCCATCAAGGAGGGCACACTTTGGATATCATCTGTTAAAATTTCCCTATATCAGTGGTGAGGCTGAAGCCGGTTGCTTCGTCGGATCATTTTCCCATATTTTTTTCATGGGATATTAAGCATTCTTCACGACCAGCTAACCGCCACCGCCCCCCTTCCACTAGGAAAATGGACCCCGGGCAGCTTAGTAGCTTTCTGGCAGCCTCCCAGCCCTCCCTTTTGGAGGACCTGAAGGAAAATGTGTCTCAGTTCGCTGACTAGATCTCAAGCTCGGTTGCTACTCTGTCGGCACCATGTCAGCCAAGGCTGAGAAGAGAGTACCCCTCTAAGCCTTTGTTCACTCCCAAGCTGAGGACTCAAACTTGCGGGCAAAATATTGGAGAGAGCATGGCACTCCAGTGGCTACTGTTCTACTGATAAACATGCTCTTAGAGCCAAACAAAAAATCTACTATGTGGCTATTGGAGTGGCAAAGGCCAGTATTACTCCACTCGCATTGAGCGGGCCAATAACAATTCTAAAGAAATCTTTGCAATTGTGCAGAGTTTCTTGGCCCCTAGCGTCCAGGCGGCAGAGGCACCTGTCTCGGAGACCTGGTACAACAGTTTGGTGACATTTGTTAGGGACAAAATAATTAGCATCCCAGAGACGTTTTTGACTTTTCCCAGGAAGCTTACAGGGGCTTGGTTGGCATGGCCAATGGCAGAATCTGCCCCCACTTTTTCTGCGTTCAGGTCTGTCGATCTTCCCAGCTTTCTCAGAATCCTTAAGGCACTAAAGTCGGGATCACCTAACGACCCATGTGCGGCCAGGCTTCTGTCTGATGTGGCAGATATTATTAATTCAGTAGTGAATTTAATGATTAACAAATGGCTTTGCGAGGTGCGCGTTCCAATACCATGGTAGAAGGCGCTGATTCTTCCCCTCCTCAAGAAGCCGTCACCTGACCCTTTGTTACTTGAGAATTACCGCCCTATCTCATTTTTGCCAAGTTTGGCTAAGGTTTGCGAGAAGGTGGTTACGTCTCAACTCACCAACTATGTTGAGGTGTCAGGCTTGCTTCATCCGGCACAATCCGTCTTCCGTGCCTCGTATAGCACAGAGTCAGCACTGCTAGAGGTGACAGAGGGGATCCGGGAGTGTTTGGATGCCGGCGGGAGTGCAGCTTTGGTTATGCTAGATTACTCGGCGGCATTCAACACCGTGCCCCACTCACTGCTCCTTGACCGTCTATCAGAAATAGGTATTTCTGGCCCGATTCTGCAGTGGATCAGGTCTTTCTTGGAAGGATGGTCGCAGCAGGTCTGGCTTCCTCCATGTACCTACATATGCAGGTGACTAATGGTGTGCCGCAGGGGTCATCACTTAGCCCCCTGCTTTTTAACATCTACGTGACTCTGCTGGTCTATCTTGCGGAGTCATTGGGGGCTAAAGTAATGGTATACGCTGATGATACCCAGCTTTTGTTTTCTTGGAGCAAGGAGGATGACTCGGTTGTGGCTGCCCAACATTGTTTGTCTTCAGTTTTTCATTTGGCTGGAGAATGCATAGCTGAAATGTAATGAAGGAAAATCTGAAGTGCTTTTGTATGGCTCCTTCTCGATGGATTTCAGAGAAAGGCTTTGGCCTCCCAGTTTTCCACGACCAACTGCGGGCAAAGGCATCGCAAAAAACCTTGGCATCTGTTTCAATAAAAACCTGGATTTTTTGACACAAGTGAAGAAGTTGACCGGTACTTGCTTTGGCACTTTGAAAACCCTGAGGAAGTTTCTTCCCCTTCTGCCATGTAGTGCAAAAGAAACTGTGGTCCGTGCCCTCTTGGACTACACCAATGGCTTCCTGGTTGGCATCTGGGTTTTCTTGCCAAGAAACTGCCAGTTGTCCAAAACTCGGCAGCCAGATTTCTTTTGGGTCTGTCATCAAGGCATAGTGTTTGCACCCACCTGCACTCCTTGCATTGGCTCCCAGTTGAATCTTGTCTGAAATTCAAAATGCTGTCTATTGCTCATCGGGCACTTTATGGCCGAGGCCCAATTTATTTTCAGAAGAGGTTTGCCTTCTACATACCAGGGAGACAGCTGCACTCGTCTGCTCAGCTGTTGATACAGACCCCTAGGTTTAATCGCCAAAGACTTGGTGGGAATTCCTTTGTGCGCAAAGCCGGTCTGGCCTGGAACATGCTACCCTTGGCTCTTCGGGGCACCGAGGACCCACTGCTGTTTAAGAAAAAACTAAAAACTTTGCTTTTTTAGTCTCTGATTGGTGTGCATCTTTCTTTTTCTGAAGCAAGCGCAGGGACACTTTTGAGTAGCCGTGCACTGTATATTTAAATATAACAAAACATAACATAACGTAGACTAAAGAAATGAGTGACGTTCTGTGAATTTAATAAGTTTAGCAATGAAGAGACCATACAGTTAAGAGTAAAACAAGGATGTAACTCAATACAATTCTGAAAAAAACCTTTGGAAAAAACATATGACCTACAAGAAATATTGTGCATGGCAAAAACAGAAATGCAAGCTTAGAAACATGCTACAAACATGGAAGAAGGGAGAGTCAAAGCTATTGACCAAATCAGAGAAATGTCAAAAAAGTGAATATAGGAGAAAAAATAGAAACAGAGTACAGAGAAAAAAGACTGAGCTAAGGTGCAGATTCCATTTCCTACACCAGAAAACATGCCCAGCAATAGGACAACAATGTAAGGGATATGGATGATACAATTATTTTGCAAGTGAATGCAGATTTAAGAGAGAGAAGAAAGAATTTGGAACAAGAAAAGAGAATCGAAATCAAATTAATTTAGATACAAAAAAAGTAGAAATGCAAAATATGTAAGACATATGGAAGTAATTTAAGAAGATTTAGATGAAGAATTTGATCAATCAGAAAAACGTTATATGATGCAAGAAAATAGTGATTTTCAGCAACTTAACATGATTAGAAGAGAAAATATTTTTAAAAAACCACTTCTGTGGATTTAATGGTTTGGCTTCAAAAATTTCTGTTTGTTTTAGACAGTGAAGCACCATGCAATATAAAGTGTACACTGAATACATGAAAATGAAAGAACAACCTATGTTGAGTCCATCAAATGGTAGTGTTTTTCAGTAGGGAGCTAAACATCCTGGGGCTTATTTATGAGCCCTTGCGTCACTTTTGCCCCACCGATGCGTCAGTTTTTGTAACGCACCAGCAGGGTAATAAATGTGCCATGTTGCGTCATATTTACAAAGTGACGCCTCCAGGTAGATGCGTCACTTTGTAAACCCCTGCGCCACATTATACCTGTGCCAGGTATAATGTATGCAGGGTGGGCTTTTTGACGCAAGTAAGCTTCAAAGAAGTGACGCTGTGAAATCTATGAGATCGCACTGCATCACTTCTAGGATGCAAATGCGTCAATATCTAACGCCTGTCTCATGGCAGGCATAAGACTGATGCAAGCACATTTCACATGAGACTTGCCCATGTGTAATGAGCCATTGCTGGATTTGCATCACTTTTGTGACACACTCCAGCAATGTGTAATTTTTGTGCCTACAGATATGTCAGAAATACTGACGTATCTGTAACTCCTTGTGACACGATGCATCATACTGCAAATATGACGCATCATTGGTGTTGCAAGGAGGTCGCAATGAAAAGTGACGCATCGCTGTTTTCTTGCAGCGCATCGTCACTTTTCATAAATGAGGCCACCTGTTCTATGTGTGGGAAAATTTGAAGAGACACTACACTATGGAAATGTAACAATCAGATAAAATATACATGTATTAAAAGGTAAAGTTCCAGAACCATGTTTGTTAAGTAATGCAACTGCTTAATTCATGGGTCTAATAGCAATGAATTGCAATGTCTCAACAGATCACCCAGTTCTGAGAAAATATCCTAACTTATTTGATGAACTCGGTAAACTAAAAGACAAGAAGATTACTTTGCACATAAATGAAACAACAGAACCAGTGGCACAAACACATAGGAGAGTACCAGTTCATATGCCAGAAAATGTGGAGAAAGAGATTAAATCATTTCTTGAACAAGATATAATCGAATGAGTAACAGGTCCAACACCTTGAGTAAGTCCCATTGTTATTGTTCCAAAAAAACAACACTGATGACATCAGAATATGTGTGGACATGAGAATTCCTAATACAGCTATTGGAAGATAGTGATATCCAGGCCCTCATTTAAATGATATGATAAGCACTATAAATGGAGCAACCGTGTTTTCAAAATTTGATTTATGCAAAGGATATCACCAATTAGAAATCGATAATCAGTCCAGATACATCACAACATGTTCAACACATTTGGGACTGTTTAGGTATAAGCGCTTGAACTTTGGGATCTGTTCAGCAGCTGAGATCTTCCAGGAGGTTATAAAGAATTTCATGTGGCCAGTACAAAACTGTATGAATTACAGTCATGATATTTTGGTCTTTGGAAAGACACAAGAAGAGCATGATCAAGCATTGGATGGAGTATGTCAACAACTTCAAAAGGCTGGACTACCTTAAATATAAAGAAATGTGAAATAAATAACAATGAGTTAAATATTTTTGGACATATATTCTCAGCAAAAGGAATGAGACCATATCCCATTAAAATAACAGCTTTAAATGCAATACAAAGACCAAAAGACATAACAGAATTACGATCCTTTCTAGGAATGGCGAGTGACTGCACACGACATGTAAAAAAAATTGCAACTGTAAGTTCGCCATTAAGAGAGCTGTCAAAGAAGGGGCAGAAATTTCAGTGGAATGATGAATGTAAACACGCATTTAAAGAAATAAAAGTGAAAATATCAAACGCAGTAAATTTAAAGTATTTTGATACACACCTATGTACAGAACTTGCAGTGGATGCCAGTCCTCTAGGTCTAGGAGCAATTGTAGTGCAGTATGAACCTGGACAAGAAGCCCCAAAGTATGTAGTATCCCATGCTAGCAAATGTTTATAAGAGGTGGAACAGAAATAGTCTCAGCCTGAGAAGGAAAGTTTAGGTGTTGTTTGGGCATGTGAACATTTTCATGATTTCATTTATGGAAAATCGTTTGTAATAATCATCACTGACCATCAAGCCCAAGTTTCTATTTTTGGAAATCCCAAAACAAAAATGCCAGCAAGAATTGAAAGGTGGGGAATGAGACTAATGGATTACGACTTTAGAATCATCCATAAACCAGGATTAAACACAACCCGGCAAATTATTTATCTAGGCATCCACCTAAAACAGATACTGAGCAACAATTAGAGGTGGAAGAGTACATATGCTTCAAAGTCAGATCAGCAGTTCCAGGAATCGTAAAAGAAAAGGAATTAATTGAAGAAACACAAAAAGAAGACACACTTCGGGAAGTAAAAGAAATTATACATGAAAATAAGTGGAGACTAATAAGCAATGGAAGGCGATTTCAACCAAACATTAAGAAAAATGATATATTAGCATTTAAAAATATAAGTTCAGAATTATCTGTGACTTCTTCAGGAATACTTCATAGAGGAAATAAAATAGTAATACCAGAGATCCTCCAGCGTCGTGTAATTGATTTGGTTCATAAAAGTCATAGGGGCATCCCTGCAACAAAGAATTTTCCAAGAGAAAAATTGTGGTTCCCAAGACTAGACAAACAAGTAGAAGAAGTTGTTTAGTCTTGCTATATATGCTAGTGTTCTTCAAAAGAAAAAGGAATTGAGGAATTTCATATGTCAGAATTACCGGATGCTGTATGGTCCAATGCAGCAGCAGATTTCAATGGACCATTAGACTCTGGACATTACTTATTAGCAATAATAGATGGAGTATTCTCGTTTCCCTATTGTGAAGTTAATATTGTCAACATCTACATCAGCAGTACTTCCGGTGTTAGATGAACTTTTCTCAACATGGGGAATTCCAAGCGTCATAAAAACAGATAATGGAGCACCATTTAATGGAGATGAATTTCAAACGTTTATGAGCTATCTAGGAATAGTGCATAGTAGGAAACTCCAATGTGGCCTCGAGCCAATGGAATGGTGGAAAGACTGATGGGTACAATTAAAAAAGCTATACAAAGAGCAAAACTTTCACAATTTTCAATAAATCAAGCACTGTGTCAAGTCTTAAGAGATTATAGAAATACTCCACATGTATCAACTGGAAAATGTGGTTCAGATCTAATGATTGGACAATCAAGACAAACTTGTTTACCACATCTACCAACAGTTCCTCCGAGAGTATTCATTACACTTATGATAATTTTTCAATATCCCAATGTCAGCTACTAGGGTGTACATTTTCGTTTCTAGGACATCCCCAGAGGCTGCGATATCTTGAAGGATGTTTTGAAGAGTAGGAGACCCCAAGGCTCCCGGTTAGGAGGGATTTGCTTCTACATCCTGGGGGGATTCTGTGGGTTCCCTCTGGCTGGTCCCCCAGTGTCTGTATCTTTTTTCTGGGTGGCTTTCCCGATTGTTCCTGGGTGCCAGTAGGTAGTAGAGAAGCTATTGTGGTTCTTCCTTTGTCCTGTTGGACAAATACAGGCTCCACTCTAGGGGCTCAGCAGCCAAAGCAGGGCCCAATAGGTGTGCTTCATCAACCCCTGTGGACAATCTCCCAGCTGCCCAAAATCAAAGCACACCCAGTGCAGTTCCATCAAGTCAGCTTCCCTCCACTAAGTTCTGGATTGGAGATCCTCCCTTCCGTTTACCGCCGTTTAGGTCATTACCACAGGCGTCGCTGCAGAGCCTCCTCCGCAGCTGAGGGCTGAACACCAGGGCCAGACCATGCCTCAGGTCCACTGTGCTGCATCTCACCAGTCAAGTGGTGACCTAGGGCACACTGTGGGTCTCCTACTGGCCTGTCATGGGCGCCATTTTGAAAGTGGCTCCTCGCAGTTGAATCCGTCTTCCCGGCTAGTTACTCCTCCGGGTTACAAGCTGACAGCCTGCACCGCCAGGCAGTTCCAGATTCCGGGGGTGCTGGGTACCCTCAGGTGCCCCCTCAGGTGTCCCCTCATCTCCTGGGTAGAGTCAGGATGGTGCTAGATGGGGTTTGCCAGGCGGGACCTTCAGAGTTTGCTTCTTACGTCTTCGATGCCTGGCCTAGGTAAGATGTTGCTTGATGTATGTTAGTGTATTTTTACTTTGCTTGCTTGGTGGTAATTGTATCATTAACTATTATTGGATGAGCAGCAAAGGTATCCTTTATATATATATTTATATATATATATATATATATAAATATATATATATATATATATATATATATATATATATATACACATATATATATACACATATATATATATATATATATATATATATATATATATATATATATATATATATATATATATATATATATATATATATATATATATATATATATATATATATATATATATATATTTCGCTCCACGAATGCCGGGGAAGACTTCAAGGCTGTCTAGGCGGTCCGAGTGACAAAGCCGGCGCTTTGCAAAATATCCGCTCCCAGGTTCTAAATTCGATAAAGAACCACTCGGACACCTCGAGTACTATTAGCTGTGATTTATTCAGCAAACGAGAAAAAACGACGCGTTTCGGGGATGAACCCTTGATCACGCTCGTCACCATTTTGTGCCACCATGTTTAAATACATAAAAAACCACCTTTACACCTCACGTGACTTTCACGTTCAACTGTGGCGGCCATCTTGTAACATGCAATTTTTGCTTTAGTGAACGTAGGTTTTAACATTTTCTATCCCTTGACAGGTACCTAAGATTTATAAATACGGTATCATAGCCAATATAATTCATATTCATTCACATAACTGCACCAAATCATCTTTGCAACGTTCGGCTATGACATCTGTCATTGTCTTTGTCTTGCCCCAGTGGGCTAGTCTTTTCTTGGTGTCTTGCCCCAGTGGGCTAACAATAGTTCATATGTCAAGGAGATCTATATAATCGTTTCCTACGTATTCGTAGTTTGTTGGCCCTGATCTTCTAACCATCAGTTGTAAGTGTCAGTGCTCAAAACAATCTGGAATTAAAAACATGATATAATTACACTTCAGCAAACTGTGTTCGGACTTAAAAACATATCATTCATGTAAGTGAATTGCCAGCTCCTCACTGATATTCAGCCCATTCGGGACGAGACTTTCCATATCAACAATGTATCTGGATTCCAATTTGCGCATTGATAATTCACGGTTTCCCCCTCTCACACCGAGGTCAACACTGTCAATCACCACTAATCTCACCAGGTTCTCGTCACTATAATGATGTTCTGCAAAGTGGCGAGAAACTGGATACTGTTTGTTTTTATTCTTTATGGCTCTCAAATGCTCCAGCACTCGTTTTTTTGCCTCATGCTTTGTGCTGCCTATGTACCATTTTTGGCAGGGACAAATCAAAACATATATGCAATGTGTGGTAGTGCAACTCAGATTTTTCTTGATCACAAATTCCCTATTGAGGTTGGGTATCTGTAAAGACGTGCAGTCTATGCTGTTCCTACAGGCTTTACACTTCTTGCAGCAGCGGAAACCAGCAGGTTTCGCAATATTAGAGACATCCCTAGATCTAATATGGTTATGGCTCAATTCATCCCTCAGGGTTCTGCTTTTTTTGAAAGTGATCTGTGGATTGCTGCTTAAGTTTGTACTCAAGTGGGTGTCTGTTAACAACACATGCCAATGTTTCTTTAAGATATGTCTTACAGAGTTAGCCTGCCCTGAAAAAGTTGTGATGAATCTGACAGTGTTATCTTGATCGGTGTCTTGCACCTTGGGATATAGTAAATCATTTCTATTCAATGATTGAACTCTGAGTTTGGCTTTATTTATGATCTTTCTACTGTAGCCTCTTTCTAGAAATCTTTTACACATAGTTTCTTGTTCTTGTTGAAAAGATGAGTCATCACTACAATTTCTTTTCGCACGCAACAATTCACCATAAGGTATGCTGCGTACCAAGTTAGAAGGGTGACTACTGTTGGCATTCAGAATACTGTTTCCGGCTGTGCTTTTCCGGTACTGTTTAGATGTAATCTTGTCCTCCTTTACTTCTACCAGGACATCAAGGAATTCAATGGATTTTTTACTGATGTTGCTGGTGAATTGTAGATTTAAGTTGTTGTTATTCAACTTATCTATGAAGGATCTTACAGTTTCTTCTGTGCCACACCAAATGAAAAAAATATCATCTATATAGCGCAGCCACAGGGCAATGTTGGAAAATTCAGCCATTTCCATGGCAACCTGCTCCTCCCACCAGCCCATGAAAAGATTCGCGTAGCTGGGGGCGAAGCAGGTTCCCATGGCCGTGCCCTGCGACTGTCTATAGATGTCCTCATCAAAGAAAAAGAAATTATTCGTCAAACAGATTTCAATCATTTTCAACAGCATTTGTGAATGATGGTAAAAAGTGATGGACCTGGTTTTAAAGAAATGCTGTATAGCTTCTAGCCCCAGTTCATGTTTAATGCAGGTGTATAGACTGCTGACATCTAGTGAGACAAGTAAGAAATCTTCCTCCCAATGCATCCCATCAATCACTGTCAGAAAGTGTGTTGTATCTTTCAGGTATGATGGTAACGCAATCACATAAGGTCTCAAAAAGTAATCGATAAACCTGGAGGTGTTCTCCAACATTGATCCTATTGAGGAGACTATGGGTCTCCCCGGCGGGTCTATCATACTTTTGTGCAGTTTCGGGAGTAGGTACAGGACCGGGATTCTGGGGTGGGCACAATACAGGTATTTATATTCCCCATCCTCAAGTAAACCTCTGTCTAACCAGTCTGATAACAGGCTTCTGTACTTTATGTAAGATCCCAATACTTCAGTCATATTACTCCTAGAGTAGCAGTCTTTGTCATTCAATTGTCTCTTGCCTTCCGCTATGTATTTCTGCTTGTCCTGAATGACCACATTGCCACCCTTATCCGATTGTCGGATGACAATGCTAGAATCACATTTCAGGTCCATCAATGCATTCACCTGTGTTTCAGTCAGATTTTTCTTATTCCAAGGTGTTTTTACATATCTCAGTTTCTTCAAGTCTTTTAAAACACCCTTCTCAAAAACATCAATCGCCTCACTCTGGACATTAGGAAGGAAAATGGATTTGGGCTTAAAAGTACTGCCTGGATTTCCACTTAGATCGTCTATCCATCCTTCCCATTCCTTAGTTCCTTCTGCTACACTTGCTGCTCTATCTTGGGTGGGATACATTACATTTAGTAAGTCAATATCACCCACATCAATAGAACTTGTTGCACTTGGGTTACTCACGTTTCGTGGATCGTGTACCGCAGTGTTGAACCATTTCTTCAGTTTTAATTTTCGGGAGAACAAGAAAAGATCAATCCTGGTCTGGGCATAATTCAAGTTGGACGAGGGGCAGAAGGATAGGCCAAGTGCTAATGTCTCTTCTTCCTCTTTAGTGAGAGGTCTATTGGAGAGATTTACAACGGTCATACTCTCTGGGTGCGGCTCCTGGTATCCATTCCCATGGGAGTTTTTCCTCCGTTTGTTCCTCCTCCGTTTTGCTTGCCTATTCCTCTGGTTTTTCCTCTGTTTCCTCGTCCCGTCCTCTCTGAGCCCCTCCTTCTTGGTGTTGTTCTGTCCGATTTTGGCTCATGACCTGGAACTGTAATAAAAAATTACTTGATTTCTTTTGTTGGTTCGGAGTAGCTTCCTGGCTTATCGCTGACGAAGATGCATCTGACAGGTTGCCATCCGAAACATCACTTTCGGTTATTTCCTCTATTGGTTTTGGTACTTCTGTTGTTGGAGCGTTGGATGTGCCCCTTTTCTCGAATAGGTGATCATATTTTCGATGAAATGTCAGTGTTCTTCCCGCTTGATAATCTTTATAATCTCTTAGGAACTTCCGCTGTTTTTTAGCTGTTATTTCCTCCTCCCACTTATCCACTTTCTTCATCAGGTTGGTCATATGTTCTTCCAACGCTTCTTTGCTGATGATTTTGCTTATTTCATCCAGTGTTTTGTCAGCAACCAATTTCGCACAATCCTTAATGGCATATTTAACTAGAATCTGCATCATGGTCATAGAACATGCCGAAGAGTTGTTAGACCATTCTTCAAGCATTTCTTCATCTGGATTTTCGTAGGTTGGAATTGTAAAAATGCGGAGCCCCCGTGGTACACGTTTCACCTCAATGTATCTCTGAAGTGATTCAGCTTCCCACCACTTAGACAACTCCTTTTTGTAAAGTCTTTCCAGGCAGGTAAACAGGTTTTGCAGATTGATTTTATCTGAGATATCAGGTGGGGGGTGAACCGGATTGCTGTTTGTTGCCCCTTGCGCAAAAAAAAGCTTGTCCGCAGTTTGCTTCCTGCGAGCTTCTAATCCCGTTGCCATGTTTGTATTTCTGCTCCGTGCTGTAGTACTCGATGCACCGTTTAGTTATCGCTGTAGATTTGACGTCTTAACGGTGCTCCAACCCCTGGAGTCGTCCGCGTTTCTTTGTTTTCACGCAGTTCCCGGGTATTGGCAGACTGGCAAAACGTATGGCGAGTCTCGACCGGTCTCCCCGAATCGTGCTCGTCCCGTCCTGCCTGCCGCTTTTACCTTTACTGGGAAAGACGCGTAATGTGCGTCTGTGTACTTCGTATGCCGGTATTGCTTGATATCTCAGTTCTTTGTTTCTTTTTGATATACTTCAATCGGACGGGTCCTTTCACCATCCGCTTACCGGCATCCTCTCAGGGGGTCAGCCTTGTCTCCGGTTATTGTAATTCGCTCCACGAATGCCGGGGAAGACTTCAAGGCTGTCTAGGCGGTCCGAGTGACAAAGCCGGCGCTTTGCAAAATATCCGCTCCCAGGTTCTAAATTCGATAAAGAACCACTCGGACACCTCGAGTACTATTAGCTTTGATTTATTCAGCAAACGAGAAAAAACGACGCGTTTCTGGGATGAACCCTTGATCACGCTCGTCACCATTTTGTGCCACCATGTTTAAATACATAAAAAAACACCTTTACACCTCACGTGACTTTCACGTTCAACTGTGGCGGCCATCTTGTAACATGCAATTTTTGCTTTAGTGAACGTAGGTTTTAACATTTTCTATCCCTTGACAGGTACCTAAGATTTATAAATACGGTATCATAGCCAATATAATTCATATTCATTCACATAACTGCACCAAATCATCTTTGCAACGTTCAGCTATGACATCTGTCATTGTCTTTGTCTTGCCCCAGTGGGCTAGTCTTTTCTTGGTGTTAAAACCTACGTTCACTAAAGCAAAAATTGCATGTTACAAGATGGCCGCCACAGTTGAACGTGATACTCACGTGAGGTGTAAAGGTGGTTTTTTATGTATTTAAACATGGTGGCACAAAATGGTGACGAGCGTGATCAAGGGTTCATCCCTGAAACGCGTCGTTTTTTCGGGTTTGCTGAATAAATCAAAGCTAATAGTACTCGAGGTGTCCGAGTGGTTCTTTATCGAATTTAGAACCTGGGAGCGGATATATATATATATATATATATATATATATATATATATATATATATATATATATATATATATATATATATATATATATATATATATATATATGATTGATAAAGCCTGCTGTGCAGGCGAAACGCGTCTCTCTTTTTCTGTGGGGTCGTGGGAGACCCGGATACCAATAAAGAAGCCTGATCCATTCATGCCTCGTGCACGTGCCTCTTCTTCCTGGAAGCAGGATTGTTTCTTTCACATATATATATATATATATATATATATATATATATATATATATATATATATATATATATATATATATATATATATATATATATATATATATATTGGAATAGAGACAGGAATTGTCAATATGTGGCGCTTCATAGATGATGTCTTCATTATCTGGCAGGGCTGTGAAGCTTCGGCTGAAGATTTTGTCAAAGAAATTAACAGCAATGCTTTGAACTTAGAATTCACAGCCACTATAAGTATTTCTAAAGTTGATTTCCTTGATGTTGAAGTGTATATTTTTAATAACGAAATCATGACTAAAATGCACAGAAAGGTCACTGCAGGTAATTCTATTTTACACGCCCAGAGAAATCATCCTCAACACCTTATTAAAAGTATTCCTTACGGAGAATTTTTAAGAATTCAAAGAATTTGCAACAATGAAGTAGATCTGAATATCTGCCTGGAGGATTCTTTTCAAAGATTTTTAGTCAGGGGTTATGATAAAATAGAACTAACCAAATCTTTGAAACAAGTGATGACTAAAACCCCAACAGCCCCAACAGATTCTGCGGTTATTACTACCATACCGGCAGGAGCAGAAGCAAGTGGGGTAGAGAAATCCAAAATTAGACTCATCACAACATATAATTGCCAGGAACGTAAAATCAAACAGATTGTCAAATCTAACTGGCCAATCCTCATGACAGATATTACATTAGCAACTCTGTTGGAAGATTATCCAGCAATAGCTTTTCGAAGAGCTCCTTCTATGAGAGATGTGCTGGTTAAATCTAGCCCTGAAGTTACTATTAAATCTAATTGGCTATCCAATAGAACTGGCTTTTTTAAATGCAGCTCTTGCAGAGCATGCAAATTCGGAGTTAATACTGCAGAGTACCAAGAAGCTTTTTCTGAGACCTTCAGTAAGATTAATAATCTTTACACTTGCAAAACTGACCATGCAGTTTACGTCTTACAATGTACTTATAGTTTACAGTACGTTGGAAGTACGAAATTGCAAGTGTATAATCGTATTCTACAGCATTTACGAGCTATAGTCAACTCTGATGCCAGTTATCCAGTAGCGCGTCATTTCAAATTAGTTCATAAGAACAACTTGAACGATTTGAAATATTTTGTTATCGACGCTGTCCCCATATCCAAGAGGGGAGGGGGCAGAGAAAAAGACTGGGACAATTGGAGAGCCATTATATAGTACTGCTCAATAGTAAAATCCCAAATGGCCTCAATATGGGTGAGGACCTTCATAATTTTCTGTAAATATATTTGAATATTTATTTTTAGAAACTCTTTTCTATATAATCTCTCTAATTTAGTATCAATTATGTGGGTCCAGATACGATAAACTTCCTCATATACGCAACTGATATTAATTAGCTTTTAGATCTTGGCTTTTAACATCTTGTTGTTTTTAGCATAAATTTTAAAATTCTGTTTTTACTGTTTTTATGGTTTTACCGAGTTTTTGGTGCGCTGAGGATAATTTTGATTTTCACAAGGGATTATAGAGAATTTAAGATGAAATTATAATTTTATGTTTTTCAGAAATAGGTTATCAAATATATGTAATCAATGGAATTTTTTAATCTCTGTGGAAGTATATATGTGTGTATATATGAATTTTTGTAATTGATCTGCCTGCTAGGGTCTGTTATTGAACATCTTTGTTTGCACTTTATCTGACAAATTGTTTTGCTGCCATTTGCATAATACATGAATCAGCCGGTTTTAAATCACTTTGCACTTTATAGCACTTGCCACTTTACACATTATACACTCATGCTGCTATTACCGATTACATTCTTGGTAAATCTGCTCCTTAAACACTCTTATGAGTATGCACAATTCTTTATTTAATAGCACTCTTACACATTGCGTGGGTTTTTGTATAATAGTGTATATAACATCTGACTATCACCTCGATTTTAACCCTCTTTGAGTACATTTAGACCACGCTGTATTCTTAGGGCACTTGCCCTCTATTGTTGCAATCAAGATAAATGTTTAAATGTTTCTTAAGTAATAGTAAGATTCATTTCCAGAATTATAAAGTCTTTTTAAAGAGAATTTTTTCTGAAGACAGGCATTTATATATGAAAACAGACTGTGGTCAAAACACAAATAAGTATGTTCTCAATTTCTATGATGGTTGGTAGGTGGAGCCATGAAAGATGTGCACAGTATTTAAATCACCTGTGTCTCTGGGTATGTCATGTGATCAAGTTCGGGTTCCCTGGACGAAACGCGTCATGCTGCTGCCCATTCTGGAATAAAGCACTATTTTTCACTCTTCGCTGTTGTCTGTACCTGTTTGTGCTGGTGTTCGTTTGGATCCATGTACTGCAGGACTGTGGACTTCAATATATATATATATATATTCACTGAAAAAACCATAGGTTATAGACCATATATAGTTAGGAATTTGCATTTACAAAACCTTAATTTACTCGCACAAAACCATAGAAATTCGCATATATAGTTAGTTGCAATAACTATATATCGCGCACCCGCAATCCACTGCTGATGATGTCACATATTACATCATTCATGACATGGTCAGTGACATCACTGATGACATCACTGATGACATCTCAAATGACATCACTGATGACATCTCAAATGACATCACTGATGACATCACTGATGACATCTCAAATGACATCACTGATGAAATCACTGATAACATCTCATTTGACATTACTGATCACATCACTGATGATATCATTCATGTCATAATACGATGAACCTCTTTAGACTCTAATATAACCTTAGATACAATCAGTGTAAAATCGCAAAAAAAAAATTCTTTTGCCCCGCGGGGCACTTTAATATCCCCCTCATCAATCCTAGGGGGTCAGGAGGGGTCTACCTTGCCCCCTTTCCTCAGACTCCCGTTACGCTGCCGGTTAGCTGCCCGGTTCACGTACCGATTTGCGCCTCTACGACAAAAAATCGCAATTTTTTTTTTTTGGGCCCCGCGGGGCACTTTAATATCCCCCTCATCAATCCTAGGGGGTCAGAAGGGGTCTACCTTGCCCCCTTTCCTTCATTTCCCCCTTCATTTCCCCCCCGCAACGCAGCCCCCTGGCGTGTTTGCAGAGGGGTAACTAATTCCCCTTGCATACTGGGGGTCCCTGGGCGCCAACTAACCCACCCGTAACCTCCAGTATGCGCCAGGGGGCTGCATTGCAGAGAGGTGTAATGAGGCCACACCATTTTTTACACCTCTCTGCATCGCAGCCCCCGGGCACGTTTGCAGAGGGGGAACTAATTCCCCTTGCATACTGGGGGTCCCTGAGGGCCAACTAGCCCACCTGGAACCTCCAGTATGTGCCAGAGGGCTGCGTTGCTTTGCCACGGCGGGCGGCGGTCCCTGGGGCAGTGTGGGGGGATTGGGGCCCCCCCCACACTTCCTTATCACTATGCCCCCACGATTTGGTCCCCCCGGGGGGTAATTAGAAAAAAAACAGACCGGGTTTAAAAAAAAAATTGGGCCTTGGGGGTCTTTGTGGGACCCCCTGAGCAGGCCTAGGGGGTCAGGGTGCTTCTACCCTGCCCCCTTTTTGAGTTCCACACGTTTGTTTTTCTGCTTTCTTGTGCCTTAGTCTACCGAGGCACAAGATGGCTGCCTACAATTTCTGCTTTGGAGTGTTGACCGACAGTGGCAGCCAATCAGCATGCAGCTCATGCCCGTAAAGGTCTGCGCACGTACGCGCACGGTACGCGTACGGTGCGCGGACCTGTACGCGTACGGTGCGCGTACGGTGCGCGCTTATAGATATATATATTTTTTTCCTTTCGATTTTCTCAGGAACTACTGGAGGGATTTACACCATTTAAGCAAAAGTGTGATCTGCAAATCAGACTCTATCATTTTGCCAAATTACTTGTAATTCTGTTCAGCCGTTCGGGCAGTAGCCGTGTCTAATCGTCCTTTGGAAAATAACATGGGGAAAACACATTTTGGGATCCCCTTTTTTCTCAGCCCCCACTTGACGAATCCCCCCAAAACTTTCAGGGAAGGAGCGGAGCGGAGCGGGCCATCTTCTTTGAGAAATTCGCGAAGATTCGTCCACCGGCGCCAAAGTTATTCCAAATAGAATGTTGTGAATTTCCTATGGAAACTAGGTCCTAACTATAACTACCCACTGGCGCCCGCCAGTAGGTTATATATATATATATAAATTAATGTGAATGATCTTAATTTGAATTTTAATTCTAGTATCAGTAAGGAATCGGTGACATTTTTAGATGTGCAGGTTTTTTTATCTAACAATGTTCTTAGTACTACCCTTTTTAGAAAACCGACGGCGGGTTACATGCAACGAGTGCCCATCCACAACACCTGATCAAATCAATACCATACGGAGAGATGCTTCGCATCCGCCGTATTTGTAGTAATGATGAGGATATGATCTTGAAGCAACAAGAAAGTTTGTCTAGATTTGTGGATAGAGGATATAGTACCAGAATAGTAGAAACCGCCATTAGAAAGTCACAACAGAGAGCTAGAAGTGATCTCCTAAAATATAACCCGAAAATGAGTCACACTCAGAGTGTAGATACTAATCCAGTTCGGTTAGTACTGACATACTCCAAACAAGAAAAGGAGCTAAGGAGTATAGTCAGACGAAACTGGCATTTTGTACAGGGTGATCCAATCATTGGAGAATTGATGCCCGCCAATCCATCAATAACCTATCGTAAAGGAATGAGTCTGGGCACAATTCTAACCAAGAAGAGTCAGGAATGTCTTGGTAATATGGCTGAGATACTCGCCACCCCCTCTCAACACAATCCCCAAGGATGGGAAACCGGAAACAGTTCTGAACTTTTGGAAGACGGGAGGGAGTGACCCTCCCGGCCGTATTTATTAAAATATGAAACAAAATTAAAACATTAAATTAACAGTTTCATATTATGTACAATTTCATTACCACATTGCGATGTTTGGCTAACCTTAACATATTCTCTAATACAAAGGTTCTCCTAGCCGAACTAACATCCTACAAAATATTAACTTGCAATTTGAAATTGTACATCCTAACGTTTAAGGGCCAACGGCAAGGTCGTAACCGGTGTCAAGATCCCTAAACCAGACATATCCCCCTCACCTGTGAGGGGCGACCGTACAGAGGTGTACCTCAAGTGCAACTACCAATTTCCCTTGACTTGACGGGGGCCCCAATAAACTCGACGCCACTTAAAGGTCGTCCGAGGACTCGTGTGAGGTATCTAGAAGGTAGCGTAGACCCCTCCCCCAAACCCCACACAACTTTACCACATCTGCCGTCGCAGATGTCCTGGCCCCGGGAAATTCCCCAGGAGGGGGCTGTAGCCCCTCCTACCCAGGAAGGGGCCTTGACCGCCTTTCCTTTCCTTTCGGCGGCCCATCCTTAGAAGGGACCGCCTCCCCGTTGAGGGGCCAATGGCCACCTCCCTCGAGCGCTCCCATCCGTAATGGGTGACGCCCACTCATAGGGATCTTCCAATTAGTGCTTACCGCCCGACCAAAATAAATACGACAGTTCTAAACTAAATAACTAATTACCTAAAAGACAGTAACAACAACCACTTTATTAAAGCATGCTTACTGATCGAACACTAGAGCAGGAATACTTTATTTACAAAACATACCACAAATCGACCATTCTTTATTGCATATTCCAAGTTATCATGATAATAATCCCAACCTACACACAAAATTAAAGTTACCACATCAAAACTTTATTCAAAACCACTTGCTGTCCTCAGGGGCTGGTGGGTGGGTCAAAATTGGCTCTTCGTTCCGTCTCGAGCTCACATGCAGCGAGGAGGTGCAGCTTCAGAGCACAGGAACAAGAGGATGCTTTCTTGGCTTGTTGCTCCTTTTATCCGTCTTCAGGGCGGGCGTAAACCCGCCCCGGCCTGCCCCCAGGGCGTGGCCGGCCGCGTCAGTGTCTAGGCCAGCCTACTCCAGGGCGGGAAAAAGGCGCGCCCCGGCTACGCCGCTTCGGGCATACCAGCCGAGGCTCGCCTCCCGCCCAAGATGGCTTCCCGGGGGGATCGTGGTACTCCACCATACGTTCGGGGGGACCGAATGGTCGCCCCTTTCCATATGGCTGAGATACCCGCCACCCCCTCTCAACACAATCCCCAAGGATGGGAAACCGGAAACAGTTCTGAACTTTTGGAAGACAGGAGGGAGTGACCCTCCCGGCCGTATTTATTAAAATATGAAACAAAATTAAAACATTAAATTAACAGTTTCATATTATGTACAATTTCATTACCACATTGCGATGTTTGGCTAACCTTAACATATTCTCTAATACAAAGGTTCTCCTAGCCGAACTAACATCCTACAAAATATTAACTTGCAATTTGAAATTGTACATCCTAACGTTTAAGGGCCAACGGCAAGGTCGTAACCGGTGTCAAGATCCCTAAACCAGACATATCCCCCTCACCTGTGAGGGGCGACCGCACAGAGGTGTACCTCAAGTGCAACTACCAATTTCCCTTGACTTGACGGGGGCCCCAATAAACTCGACGCCACTTAAAGGTCGTCCGAGGACTCGTGTGAGGTATCTAGAAGGTAGCGTAGACCCCTCCCCAAACCCCACACAACTTTACCACATCTGCCGTCGCAGATGTCCTGGCCCCGGGAAATTCCCCAGGAGGGGGCTGTAGCCCCTCCTACCCAGGAAGGGGCCTTGACCGCCTTTCCTTTCCTTTCGGCGGCCCATCCTTAGAAGGGACCGCCTCCCCGTTGAGGGGCCAATGGCCACCTCCCTCGAGCGCTCCCATCCGTAATGGGTGACGCCCACTCATAGGGATCTTCCAATTAGTGCTCACCGATCATGACCTTACCGCCACAGGCCGGATAGTTGACCGGCTATCCGGACCCCCCACAACACTCCTACCTAAAGGTCATGTCTTAAAGTCTTTAGCCAAGCTATCAAATCTCCTATGAGTAACTCGTTCCCCACCCGGGACAAGTGAACACCATCCCCCAAATACATACTGTCACCAGTAATACAACCATGCGAAATAGAATGCAGTGTATTGGAACGGAACAACCTACTCACTTTGTTATTAATTTTTCTTACTGAGTGATTCAGAGCAGAAACAGAAATAGCCCCCCGCCATACTTTTCGTGGGATCATATGGGACCATGCAATCGTGCACCCTGGAACTCTCCTTGCCAAGCAACTTACAGTGGAAAGCATCGCCTCAAGAAGAAGTCGTCTACCAGTGGTGACCAAATCATTGCCCCCAAGATGTACTATGACTATAGACGGCGGTGACCTCATCCGCCCTAGCAAACCCTCGAAAAATGATTGAAACTGGTCAATACAGAGTCCGCCCCTTCCGTAGAAGGACACCCTGTACCCGTATTCCCCAGCCACGTGAATCATGTCACCTGCTTTGAATACGTCCGCGGCACGCCTCACGTATGAGTGGCCCACGACCCACACCTCCTCTTTCACAGCCGGTGATGTCTGACCGCTGGCCCGGTGTTGGGTCGACTGCATAGTCCGCCCCGCCTCGTAGGCTTGCGCAACTGAAACCAAACAAAAACAAGAAGCGTGAGTACATCATTACAGCTTCACAACATGTGCAACCGCACATACCTTTTATAACAGTTGGAGGACCAACGCCCCACACGTTTAACTTGTTCGACATTCAGACCCCTGGCTGTAGCCTCTGTAGCAGCCCCTATCCGAAAGGAATGGGTCCCAAACTCGCCCGGGTTCAAGCCCGCAGCGGCAATCGACATCGCAAGCACCCGCTGAAACTGAAACCTCGTCAGTGGGGTGACGTCAGCGTGTCTCAACAAAGTCCCCCCCCATGATGCCACCCTTTGTGCTAAATACTCCTCTACACAACTCACCGGGCACATGGAGGACCCGGGAATCCCTTGTATAATCATGCAGTCACCCATCGCACCCTGATCGGTCTTGGACCTGGCGAACGAGACAGTCACCGTCCCCCCTCTGACCTGAACGTGCTCTCGGCACAGTCCCCCCATCACATCCTGCTTGTTCCTTGCCACTAGTTCGCTCACCCGCATAGCCCCATGGAATGCCAGCGTAAAAGCGGATCGGAATAACACTGTTTCATACCGGGATGAACACGTTGCAGGGAGTATGGATAATAACAGGGCCAATCTATCCAAACCTATCGGGCGCCTTTCATCTACTCTGCGACCCTCAAGGCGTTGCCACCCACGCAGCGCTTTTTGCACAACAAAAGACGCAGTCGGGTCCTGGATCCCATGAGCCCTTGCCATGAAGGAAATGGCGGCCCGATGCCTCTGGGCCGTAGCCACTGATTTGCCTGCCTGATGTAAAGACAGCAAGAATTTTATTACTAGCTCTTCCTGGCCCCAAAGCTCTCCCCTAGCAGTCCCCAAAAAGGCCCAATAGGCTCGGAACGCCCCTTCATATGCCTTCCTTGTCCGGGGTGCTAAACTCTCTCCCACGAGGTTCTGTAGTTCGGGGCACCGAGAGACCAGAGAGCTTCGGGAAAGGGTGCCGCCACCGGGTCCGCTGTGGGCAGAAAACCCCAGAAGGCCTGCATACGGACACGAGAAAGCGCATCAGCTGCTTGATTCATTATCCCCGGCACATGTCTTGCCCTAAATAACACGTTTAATTGCAAACACAATAACACAATTTCTTTGAGCAATCTCAGCATCCATTTGCATCGTGCTGCCTGGCTATTGATACACTCAACCACGGTCATGTTATCGGACCAAAACACCACAGAGTGATCTCTGAATCCCTCAGGCCAAGTTTTCAGGGCCACCAGAATGGGAAAAAGTTCAAGAAAGGCAATGTTACTGGTCAGCCCACACTCATGCCACCATACCGGCCATTTTTGAGCCGACCATTGTGTGCCGAATATGGCACCAAAACCAATGCTCCCAGCCGAATCAGTCCACAGCCCCAGCTCTTCGGAGGACACCGCCGGTTTATTCCTGACAATCCGACCATTGAACTCCGCCAGAAATGCCAACCAAATGCGCATGTCCTGGCGAACCTCAGCCGAGAGCCTCGTGCGATGATGACCCTCCTTCAGGCCGATCATGGCTTGAGCGATCGAGCGGGAGAAGGGGCGGGCCATCGGTATTACTCTTAGGGCAAAATTCAACTGTCCCACCAATTGTTGTAATTGATGTAGTTTAACCTTAGACTCACTTATACACGTTTGCAGGGATGCCCTGAATCTCAACACTTTGTCTACTGGTAAACGAAAACAACCTTCTTCAGAGTCGAGCTCGATCCCCAGAAACTCGAGGCAAGTCGAGGGACCCACAGTCTTACCTGGTGCCAATGGCACGCCAAACTGATTCATCAAGACACTAAATTCAGTCAAAGCCTGTCCACATGCCGGATCCCCGGCTGCCCCCAGAAACAAAAAGTCATCGAGATAATGCATAACATGTTGAAACCCCGTCTTCTTTGTGAAGACCCATTGCAGGAAACAACTGAACTTTTCAAAATAGGCACAAGATATAGAGCACCCCATCGGCATACACCGATCCATGTAATAGTGACCCTGAAACATGAAACCAAGGAGACGCTGATCGTCTGGATGTACCGGGAGCAACCGGAACGCTGACTCGATATCAGATTTTGCTATCAGCGCACCGGGCCCCAGGCGATTCAATATGGCTACGGTCTCATCGAAGGATGCGTACCGCACCGAACACACTTCTGGGTCTATCGCATCGTTTACGGAAAGACCACGTGGGGCTGATAGATTATGTATCAGCCGAAACTCACCCGGGTCCTTCTTGGGGACCACCCCTAAAGGGGAACAAACAAAGTTAACAACTGGTGGCACATTAAATGGACCAGCGACTCGACCTCGAGTAACCTCTTTCCGGATCTTTTCCTGTACCACGGTCGTATGTTGCAAGACCGATATTTGGTTCTTACATTTCGCTATACCCTGAAACTCCCCCACTGGGATGCGGAAACCATATGAAAACCCGTTCCGCAACACCCCAGCGGAAGCGTGATCCGGGTATTCGCTGAGCCAGGGAATCATTGCCAAGGTATCAATCGGAGTAGGTAAAGGCGCCCCTCGGACTATATCAGACCTGTTTGGCGCCTCCTCTACCCCCGTTATCACCCGTTTTGGCTCTGCACATGGACTCAGGATGGGATGCTTGCCCACACCCACCGCATTCGTGCCTAAATTTGCAAGACCCCTGGGGCCTCGTACATTTTCCCCTGTTAAAGTTCCAACAAATCCCCCTTTTACCTGAGTTGCCGATCGGCCTCGAATGGTTGTCGTTACTCGTACCTGATCGAAAGGGCGTCCCAGCATATTGGCGGGAGAATTCACCCACGTTACTCCCTACCAATGGCAACTTCAACATACCAGTATCTTCCATTTTGGACCAAGACACAGAATCATAACAATCCCAAGTTAAGTTTTTATCATGTTCTTTCGCTTTTCTGAAGATATTATCGTAACAGAACCAGTGATTGCCCTCGTGTGATATAGAATACCCCATGATCCGTGACTGGTAAATCGGCAATTCGGACAGCAATTCGGGCCTACGTTCACCCATGATGGATGTAAAAATCCCCCATGCTCTGCCCCAATTGCCAATGTTTTCATTTACCTTAAAGGCGGCCATCTTTGCGCGCCAAACACTCGGATGCATGAGCTCCTTCTGGCTCTTAACATGCTCCATCTCATAATGATCGGTAAGCAACGAGAAGATGTTTATATACTCATCTGCCCATATCTTCTCTTTAATAGCCAGAGGGACATGTTGACCCAACTTTTCCCTTCGTGAGGGTGCAGACTCATCCCTTGCAATCGGCAATGGCCGCTTACCTGAACCGGAAGCTGTATCTGCGACTGGACCTGTTCCAGGTGGCTTCTCTACTGCCGCAGCCGCTTCCCTGGTTTCACGCAGTTGCTTCATCAATACCTGCGCGTCGTCAGCCGTGGCGCCCTTGCTACCTTTACCCAACCACGCTGCTAATTGTGCTGCCAGCTCGGGCGGCATATCCTCCCCGGACACGGGGGTGACCACCACGGGAATCGGATTCCCCTCTTCCGGCGCCGGAATTGGTTTTTCGAGTGGGGTACAGGGAACCGGGATGTCCCCCCCAGCTGCTCCCCTTCTGGGCCTCTTGCCTTTTCCTCCCGGAGCTGCTCCTGCCAAAGGACGTTTCGGTCCCCCTTCCTCGTCTTTATCCGCCATTCGCCTCTTTAGGTCGGTCACCTCTTTCATAAGAACACGCAGCATTTGTTCGGTAGTCATTCGCTTTCCCGCTTTCTTGGGCATTCTCCAAACCGAGTATCTGTAAAACAAACAAGAAAGATTACAACGCTCAAAATTGGCTCTTCGTTCCGTCTCGAGCTCACATGCAGCGAGGAGGTGCAGCTTCAGAGCACAGGAACAAGAGGATGCTTTCTTGGCTTGTTGCTCCTTTTATCCGTCTTCAGGGCGGGCGTAAACCCGCCCCGGCCTGCCCCCAGGGCGTGGCCGGCCGCGTCAGTGTCTAGGCCAGCCTACTCCAGGGCGGGAAAAAGGCGCGCCCCGGCTACGCCGCTTCGGGCATACCAGCCGAGGCTCGCCTCCCGCCCAAGATGGCTTCCCGGGGGGATCGTGGTACTCCACCATACGTTCGGGGGGACCGAATGGTCGCCCCTTTCCAAGAACCCTGGCGACCTACTAGCAAGGGGTTCTATAAATGTTTTACATGTAAGGCATGTCAGTATGGTGTAGATACCAAAATACACCACGGTCATCCCAAAGGCAACTAGGGAGATCAAGCAACACCTTACTTGTAAAACGGAATATTGTGTATACATCCTGGAATGCGACTGTCAGCTGAATTATGTAGGCAGCACGAATCTGCCGGTTCATAAAAGAATCCTGCAGCACTTACGTGCTCTAACCAATAAAGATCAAAGTTTTCCAGTTTCAAGGCATTTTGAGGCATGTCACAATAGCAAACCTCAATGTCTAAAATACTACGCAATTGAATCTATCCTAGTAACCAAAAGAGGAGGGGATAGGGAGGCCTGCATGCAAAGAACTGAAACAAACTACATTCTGGAATTTGATTCAATGTGGCCCGGGGGATTGAATACCACAGAAGACCTTCACATTTATTTATAAACAACCGCTAAGTAATTTTAATGCGAGGTCCTTCATGGGAATATAGGATAGGAAGCTAAACAATATAACATCAAATATAGAGAATAGAATAAATAGGATAATTGGGATATTAACTTGCTAGATTTGCACACTTTTTGTACTAAATATATTTATTTCTTTTAAACTATTACAGTTTTTAGATATAATACAGGTGCAGAATACTCATAAGCATTGGCCCATAATTGATTCTGGCTGTCTTTTAGATATTAGGGTAGTTTTTATCCAGGTGTCTTTTAGATAGTTGGTTTTAATTATGTCACCGATATCCTTTTATGAATATATTATTTTTACAAAGTTGCTTTAACTTAACTATTTTTCCATCAATTGTGGTGTTGTATTATAAGCAGCAAACTTGATATACTGCTAATCACATGAAGTACTGTATAAATCAATTTGAAACTGTCCTCGCAAGAGTATCAAAAACATGAATTTCCCTCCAAATATTTCCGATGTTACATTGAATAATGAATTGAATCAATACCATTATGAACTGACATTTGATAAGTTATAAATGGTTTTATTCATTTTATAAGCATGAGTCACTTTAGCTGTATTGCACTATTGCACAAGATCACTTTAGTATTATCATAGGAGGGTATCCTCCTTTGTATGTCAAACAATTATGTGTTAGATATAGTCAGCATTTAGGTTCTACCTACAAATATCTATGCTACTGAGAATGACTTGTCCATAATGTTTAGTGACTCAAATTACACTTATATATGTATTTTCTGTGCAGTTTTTCCTTAATATATAGGGTTTATTTTTAGTATTTATATGATTTTCTTAAGTTTTCTTCATTATGATTCATAGTTTATGCTCGTTATGGTGAGCACGTGTTAAAATTAATAGACATGGCAAATGGTTATGGTCTTTGTGAATTATGTTTTGGAATAAGGAATAAGCATTCATGCTGTCAGTTCAAACTTGATTTGGGTAAAAAACTGTTTTACCGAAACATAACATAATCACAATTCAAGTAATTTATTAACTGTCTTTTTTTTGGTGTAACTAAGTTTTTCGTATTTACACGGATAGAAATGAGACAGCTAACGTAACTGTTATAAATGTATTCATACAGAAAGTATTTTGTCTATTTCCATTTGTACATGTGAGGCACTTGCACTTTAAAAGGGGCCGAGCATATTGCATTGTCATGTGACCAAGGCTGCAGGGACGGCCGAAACGCGTCATGACTAGCTGTTTATTGGGCGAATAAACTGTATGCTACAACAATGTGGTCCATGCCTTGTTTTTCACCTGAATGGTGGAGCGCTGCGAGGTATTGCATATATATATATATATATATATATATATATATATATATATATATATATATATATATATATATATATATATATATATATATATATATATATATATTTATTCACGCTCCACTTGCACCTGCCTGTCGCACTCATAGGCTGGTGCCTGCTAGTCGGGGGTGCACCCGACAACAATATCAGCTCCAAAGTCCCTCCCCGAAATCAAATGGGAATCAGGAAGCAGCACTCACAGGGTAAATTCACAGTTGTTTATTTTCTCAAAACGCACTTTTGGCACTCGGCCTTCCTCAGTAATGAAACGGGGAACGCGGCAAACACTTTTCCTTTTAAACCATCACGTGTCAAATCAGCTCGACATAGAAGTGGGACTCAATGATGGAAAAATGGCCACCATCTTGGAGTGGGTCTGTGCCTAGTTAATAATATGACATATATATAGAATACAACAAGATACATACAATTCATAAGTATCTAGAGATCAAATAGATCGCCTTATGGCTCAATAAAGTATACCATGAGTATAACGCCCAAAATGGGCTATACAATGTACACACTGCTGTCATCAGACCCGCACCAACGGTGCTGTTATGCTGCCCTGTATGGGCTAATGTTCATCCCAATCAAGATAACGTTATGGTACAATATATCAACCAAATTATGTATAACATTCAATAATTCATCATAGAAAATAAAAGATAGAAGGAAGCAAAGGTTATGGTTAATCATCCACAGTTCATATATATATCATTTCAGTTATGTTAAATGGACAGCCAAGTCCTCATGCATATTAAGTCCCATAGGCATTTTGCTTTGCAGATCAATTATATATCGCGATTCAAGTCGCCTGAGTTTAGGTAATCTGTCCCCCCTCTCACGCTAAAGGGGACAGAATCTAGACAAAAGTACAATAACAGATCCCTGTTACGTGCATGTTCTTTATCAAAATGTCTAGCTACCGGATAGCTCACATCCGCATTCTGGATCGCTCTTTGGTGTTCTAAAATTCTCAATTTCACTGGATTCGTAGTGCTGCCAACATACCTTCTGCCACAAGGACATGTCAGACAATACACAACGTATGGCGTGGTACAGGTGAGAAATTTTTGTATTTTTCTAGGCTGTTTCACCCCTGGCACATTATATTGTACAGTGCGTTTACTTGCTTTACACGCCTTGCAGCGACCACAAGGAAAAAAACCGGGGAGGGACTTTGGAGTCCAAATATATTATATAAAGAGTCCAAAAGGTTTGAATAATGACGAGGAAATGTACACTCACCTATGAAGCAGAAACTGAAATGATGTGGACAATCAAAATCATAAAAAACAACAAAAATAGAATGCTCTTCGAACAGAAACTCAGAGGCATTGTGTGATATGCATGGTGGGGATGACTATGGTTACTAATCCAATACCATAATTTAATACTGTAACAACACTAGATATGTGATGTACTATACATACACTGAATCAGTATGAAAAGTTATTTCAGTTTGCTTTAATTGATACTAATCAAAGCAGAACTCAATTACATATCAAAAAATGCATAAAAAATATGTGGTTAAATAACACGTGGTTTAAAATTCAGATGTCTCCCCATGACATACACAAGCCCATGAAAAAGTAATATAAAATTGTGTTTCTCTGTCAGTTTGAGACCTTTTGTTTAAACAACTACAACACCCATAATGCAATGGGGTAGTTTTTAACAGGAAATGCTATTTAACAGATGATGATAGTAGTGTCTCCCTACCGTGACAAAGGCCGCCAGGCCGAAACGCGTCGGTTGACAGACTGGTTCTGTTGTGAAAATAAATCTTTGAAAATACGAGAACTGGTGTGTGCGACTAAATCTTTGTACAAATATATATATATATATATATATATTTATATATATATATATATATATATATACAAATAAAGGGATGCCCCTCGATGGAAAAGCACTCCAAGCTGTCCTGGAAGAAGGGCGTTGGCCCGAAACGCGTTGGCAGTCGGATTGGAGGTGGTTTGTCCGTGCGGTTTGCCTCTGCTCTGCAGCACTCACCTCCTGGGAGTGCTGTTCCATCGAGGGGTATCCCTTTATTTGTGCATTAATGTGGTCGGCCCGGTCATGGAGCAGCACCACCGTGGGAATGGTGCCAGTCCGCCGCTGCTTATTCAGCAGCTGATATGCGGAACAGGAGGGGCTCTGAAGTAGCAGGAGCGAACCCCTTTGGACATTGTTAACGCATCAAAGAAATATTTTTAATGGATTTAAAGGCAAGCGACCCACTTGGGTTTTATGAATGACTATCAGCCCCAGAATGCAACTCTGTCACTCACTTGAGCGCGATTGAAAAATATCAAATAAAAAGTAACAAGCGACTATACTGGTGTCTCCTGCTTTGCTTTTATTTCCATAAAGCTGTCCTGGGAGAAGGACATTGGCCCGAAATGCGTCAGCAGTCAGATTGGAGGTGGTTTATCCGTGCGGTTTGCCTCTGCTCTGTAGCGCTCACCTTCTGGGAGTGTTGTTCCATCGAGGGGCATCCCTTTATTTGTGTGTATATATATATATATATATATATATATATATATATTATATATATATATATATATATATATATATATATATATATATATATATATATATATATATATATACATATATATATATATATATATATTTGTACAAAGATTTAGTCGCACACACCAGTTCTCGTATTTTCAAAGATTTATTTTCACAACAGAACCAGTATCAAAAAGGTCTGAAGAAATAAGACTTGAATTTAACCTGCTTGCCGCAAAATGTTTAATGTTTTCTTTCTAAAAATTAGATTAAAACAAACTGTGGAGGAAATACCTCATCTTAAGTTAAAAACTGTATATAGCAGGGAAAGGGTACTGGTATGTAAGACGCAAAGCAAATGTGAAATACATTCATGTTTATATAAATCGGAATTGAGAACTACAATTCCCAGAATGCAATTGTGAAATTTAACAAATGGTTGAAATCATGTGACCAAGGTGGGAGGGACTCCCTTTTTAAAATACACCCAGCAAACAGTGCTTGTAACAACCGTGATCAAATTAGTGGGGAGCTAACGAAACGCGTTGGTTTGCGCTGTGAATAATGCTGCAGAGGATCTGTAAATAAATCAACTTGTCTCACACCAATTGAGTGACTGGAGTAGCGGCTTCTGTTTGTTTTGGACCGGGTGATCTGGGATCCCTGGGGGAAACGCAGTTTGGATACAGAGCGGTTTGGTTCCACCGCAAGAAGCCACGCACTTGCTAGTAGCGCCATACTCGGAAGGAGACCTGAACCATCCAAGTGAAAATAGGCTTTTTGGCGCGTTTTGAACAATGAACCAATGTATATAAATCTTGTATTTACCGCTCACCCGCTGACAGTGAGCAAGGGCGTTCACGCCCGAAACGCGTCTGTTTGGCAGTGTGTTGCACCTCTGCACGATGATGAAATAAAGGACGAAGAAAATACCTTTAAAAAAGTCTGGCTGTGGATTTATCCATCTGTGTCTGCGTACTGGGTTTGTTGTGGAAGCGCCGCAACCTCCGGTTGGAATCTATATATCACAGGACGTGGTCGGCTCCTGTTTGCGCAGACCCTTCCTTCAGAACCAAGTAGGCTGGGAAAGACGGACCGTCGAGGAGATTGTTGCTGGGAAGCAAAATATACCAGCCCCCTGCATCGAGATAATTCTCACGGAATTGTTCATTCCAGTGTCCGGGTTTTTTGGTGTGCCGAAGGAACCGTCGGAAGTCGGAGCCGTCTGGCACGGAAGCCCGGGCGCGTTGGAGGACTACGGAAAGTGAGAAACCGAGGCAGGTCGAGGAAGTATCCTAGCAGCCAGCGGTAAGGAGACGCACGAGGCAAAAGCAGTCTCTTTCATTTTTCTATATATCGTATGTGCATACCCATTGAGGAGCAACCATGTCAGAGGAGCGGGATCGGGAGGAGGCTTTCGAGCAACTGTTTTCTAATTTGCCCGCAGTCAAGCAGAGCGGCAATGTAAGCAAAAACGCCATGGGGGCCAAAGACAGCGATGTGAGGAAACTTTTGCGTGAGCTAGAAAAACGCATGAGAAGCGAACTCACTAAATGGTGGGAGATTCGCTCACTGGAGAAGTACCGTGAAGTGAACCGGGTGCCTAGGGGCCTTAGAATTATGCTGGTCCCCAGCTTCGAAAATCCGAACCCGTTACTGCTGAAAGATTGGGCAGAGAGTAACCTGGAAGCATCTATGAGGCTTTTATGCTTGTTGGTAAAATATGCGAGAATCGATAGGGACAGTGACTTGTTAGAAATAACGAGGATCAATGAAGAGTTGGCCAAAGACATGTTTTCCAATGATAGTGTCCTTATCGAGCAAACGCGAAAGGAAATAAAGGAGCGTTTGAGCAAGCACGAAAACACAATCAAACAGAGAAAAGTGTACAAATTTGCAAGAGATGAGCAGGATTACAAATTGGGGCAAATTTATACGTTTGCAAAAAAGTACGACCATCTGCGCAAACAAAGAGCCACAGGGAATAAACAGTCTAAACCTGTGCCAGCACCCCCTCAAGCCCAATCCAATGAAGCAGGAGCAGGCTGCCTCACTGCCTCAAGCTCAGCAGAGAGCCTTGTACCTAGCAGTGAAGAGTCGGATGGAGGAGCCCAAGGTTCAGAAGAAGGGGATTTGGGGCAACTCACCCTGGAAGAAGAGATGGAGTTCGTGAGGACTCAAAGGAAAGGTACTCTGCGCTCAAGAAACGCGAAACCAAACATCGCAGAAACCAAAGACGCAGGGAACGTCGGAAATGCGCAAAAAAACAAAGGGAGGCCGCAAAGGAAGAAGAACGCTGCGAACAAGTAGCAGCGATCGAGAAATCCATTATTAATTTGACCGATGTACAACTTGATCAAGCAGAAAAGCAACTGTTGGCTTTAGGTCTGTCCTTTTGTCCTGAGAGCAATTTTGACTATGGAAATACGCGAGTGGATGTCTTCAAGTTCATTAGAAAACTTAAATTGCGAAAATACTATGCCATTAAGGGGGATTCAATTCAGAACAAAAAAACCGGCCCCTCTATATCCAATCCAGACAGAAGTGGGTTGCAGGCCAGGGACATACCTCTTTTAAAATCGATGCAAGGGTTACGCAATGAACTGACATCCACCCCCTGCACTCAGGAAATGGCAAATGAAGAAAATCTTGACATTGGCCAAAGTGAACCCAGTGGTTTTAAACCTGCTTCCACGTTCATGCCTTCTATGCCCAAGGATGCCATAGACACCTATGCAGATTTATTGACGGATGAATTGAAGAAATTACATACCCAAGTCTGTAGACAAAAAAGTATCATCAATGCCAAGACCAAACCATACAATGACTTGATGAAAAAACTGCAATCTGACAATACCATCATAATCAATCAGTCAGACAAAGGTGGTAATGTGGTTCTTTGGAGCAGAGCTGAATACATGGAAGAAGCATTCCGCCACCTTAATGACACAGTCTGTTATGAACCTTGTGATTTTAAAACGGTCAAGAACATTCAAATATCATATTGGAAGCAATTGAATGGATGGAAACGGGATGGTCTTCTAACCAAGGAAGAGATGAAATACCTTTATAAAGATCATCCGGTTATACCCAATTTATATTTCATTCCAAAGGTTCACAAGGGGGTGAGACCGGTACCTGGGAGACCAATAGTATCTGCCATCCATAGCTTGTTTGAGAATACATCTAAATACATCGATCATTATTTGCAAGGTTTTGTGACCACCTTACCAGCTTATATCAGAGACAGTACAGATTTTTTGAGAAATTTGGAACAATGTGAATGGTCTACTGACTGTTTATTGATCACCATGGACATTGCTAGCCTATATACCAGCATATCCCACCACGATGGCTTGAAGGCTTTAAATCATTTCCTCGCCAAGAGACCAGTGGAATTCCACAAGCATAGCGCAATGTTATTAACCATGGTTGAGTTGTGCCTCAATAACAATGTATTTTTGTTCGACGACAAATTGTACAGGCAGCTAAGGGGGGTTGCCATGGGGGCATGTTTCTCCCCGACCTACGCGGGGCTCCACGTGGGTTGGTGGGAGGAGCATGTCCTCATGACACAATTTGCAACCATTTGGCAAGAAAATATCATTAAATATATGCGCTACATTGATGATATTTTCATCATTTGGCGAGGGAGCAAAGAAGCGGCTAGCAATTTTGTTAATGCCATTAATATTAATGATGCCAACCTCATTTTTAGCGCAGACATAAGTGAGACCAAGATTAGCTTTCTGGATGTTGAAGTCAGTATAGTTAATGGTGGTATAACAACAGGCCTTTTTAGGAAGAGTACAGCTGGCAATACCATTCTGCACGCGCAGAGTTTCCATCCAGGACACACTATTAGATCCATCCCCTATGGGGAGTTCCTCAGAATTCATAGAACTTGTAGTTCATCAGAGCTAAGGAACCTCCACCAAATGGAAGTGATGAAAAGGATGGAAGCGAGGGGTTACAAACCCTGTGCCCTTAGATCGGCAATGGACAAAGCAAATAAATTGGATAGATCCAAACTTTTGCAGGCCCCCAGCAATTCCACTTCTGCCATTGACAATTCAGTTGGCAACAGCAATTCCATTAGATTGATTACAGGTTTCAGTCGACAGGCCAACCAAATTTCCAAAATGGTCAGGAAACAGTGGTCAGTTATTCTTACAGACCCAGTTTTGAAACAAATTATGCCCAACAAGCCTGAAATTACTTATAGGCGAGCTTATAGCATGAGGAATGCTTTGGTCTCTAGTTCTCCCGAAACTGCTAGCAAGGCAGATTGGCTGTCATCACGGAAGGGTTTCTTCCGCTGTATATCCTGTAGGGCGTGTAAATTTGGAACAAATACCAAATCGTACATGACGCCTTTTGATGACAAACCTATCAATTTAAGAGCCTATTTCAATTGTAAAACAGAGCTAGCTATATATGTTCTCACGTGTACGTGCAATTTGAGGTACGTTGGAAGCACGAAATTACCTGTGCACCAACGCATCCTTCAGCACTTGAGAGCTATAGTAAACTGTGACAAAAGCTATCCAGTAGCGCGCCATTTTGATCAATTCCATAATCGCAACCTTTCCCATCTCAGTTATTTTGTAATTGATGCAGTTAAGACCAACAAGAAAGGTGGTGATTATGAAAAACGTCTAAGGCAGTTGGAGTCCCTATACATAGTTCGCCTCAACACCAAGACCCCGGGAGGTTTGAACATGGGGGAAGACCTGAGCACTTTTCTGTAATTATTGGCAGTTTAGGGGCCATGTTGTGAACTTTTCGTGACAACTGGCAACTTGGTTGTCATTTCACATTTCCTGAGCATTGCTTCATCAGCATTATCTGTTTGTCATAGCATTTTCTTTCATTTTTTGGTCCCCTCAGGCAGTCTGTATAACCATCACATAAGCTGTCGCTTTACTTGAACTGTGGACAAATGTAGCATTTGTATGTATTTGCATATTTTAAAATCACTGAAACAGTTTTTTTGGAATTTTTTATTCCCATCACATCCTGATGTCCTCTCTGTGATATATGTAGGACATCTTAGCACTCCCTCACCATTTTGTTATACTTTGTAGTATGTTTTTTGAGCGGTAGAATAATACATTGGTTGTATTGGTGATATTATTATACGCGCCAATATGTAGATCAGCCAACACACCAGGGGTAACCGATTCTAGTTTGTGCACTTGATTAAGTTTGTTTTCACAATTGAATCGTTAAAACTTTGACCATAAATTGTGGACAGTTCAGTGGTAGGATATATGTACATGCAAGGACTCGATTTGAATTTCTTTGTTGTATATATATGAAATGCACAATTTATTTATTACGTATTTGTACATTTTAGTAATTTTGCGTATTTGCACGTGGATTGTTTACAACAGATAAGACTGCTAAGCATTTGCACTTTATCATGTACATACATTTATTATTTTAGTGTGTATACTACTGTATTTGTACAATTATTATGCGGCATATGTGCACAATGAACAATTTTTGCGTATTTGCACGAGGAATATGTTTACATGAATGCTGCTAAAATAATTTGCATTTTATGCATTAACTCCTTGCATAGTTAGTCAAAAGCCATACCACAGATGTTGATAATATGGGTTGATTCTGTGTTGTATATATTTCTAATTGTATGTGCACAACTACTTTGAATCTTGGTTCCGTTGTAACATGGCCGAACCATTGATTGTATTTAACGTAAAAAAGGTTGCAGCTTTAGTCCTCTCTTTAGCTCAATGTTATCGATTGAGGCTTTTTGGCGCGTTTTGAACAATCAACCAATGTATATAAATCTTGTATTTACCGCTCACCCGCTGACAGTGAGCAAGGGCGTTCACGCCCGAAACGCGTCTGTTTGGCAGTGTGTTGCACCTCTGCACGATGATGAAATAAAGGACGAAGAAAATACCTTTAAAAAAGTCTGGCTGTGGATTTATCCATCTGTGTCTGCGTACTGGGTTTGTTGTGGAAGCGCCGCAACCTCCGGTTGGAATATATATATATATATATTCAATGAAAAAACCATAGGTTATAGGCCATATATAGTTAGGAATTAGCATTTACAAAACCTTATTTTACTCGCATAAAACCATTGAAATTCCATATATAGTTAGCTAACTATAAGCGCTAACTATATATCGCGCACCCGCAATCCACTGCTGATGATGTCACATATTACATCATTCATGACATGGTCAGTGACATCACTGATGACATCACTGATGACATCTCAAATGACATCACTGATGACATCACTGATCACAACATCCAGTGATTGTATGTGTCTGTAAAGTTTAAATATGTTTCACATATTGAAGAATGAGTGGATGTATAAGTGTCTGGATGAAGAATTTAGTAGGTGCATGACTGACTGTATGAGTGAGTGATTAAATGTGTCTCACTGAGTACATGGGTTAGTGACTAAACTGTCTTAATTCGTGCATCAGTATGTTTGATGTTGTGTAAGCTGCTGCATGTGTTGATCAGTAGCTATAAGAGTGGCCATATGGGTTATTGATTGGTTGCCCAAATATTTGAATGGGAGGCTGAGTGTGTGTGTGGGTGGCTGGGAGGTGCGTGACTCTGTGCATAGATGTGTAAGCAGTTGATTCACTAGGAGTATGAGTTCAAGAGTGCATGTGGAAACAGCTATATGGGCGGTTGACTGTGCATGGGTGTGTTGGTGAGTGAATGGATTTCTCATTGCTACATGTGCAAGTAAGTACGTATGTAAAACACAATACATGTGAGAGTTGAGATATATAAATAACTGAACATAAGAGCCAGTGAATGTGTGAGTGGCTGTATCGATCACTGTGAGCTTGTATCAGGGATTATATAAGAGAGTAAATATGTGTTATTATATGTTTGAATAAGTAAGATGTGTATAACTGTATAGTTGAGGTAATGGAGGTGTGATTGATTCTTTGCATGACTGACTAGGTGTGTGAGTAACTCCATGGATGAGTGACAGTCTGTGAGTGTCTGTTTATACTGAGTGTATGTAAGGTTATATTAGAGTCTGAAGAGATTCATTGTATTATCACATGAGTGATGTGATCAGTGATGACAAATGAGATGTCATCAGTGATGTCATTTGAGTTGTCATCAGTGATGTCATTTGAGATGTCATCATTGATATCATTTGAGTTGTCATCAGTGATGTCATTTGAGATGTCATCAGTGATGTCATCAGTGATGTCACTGACCATGTCATGAATGATGTAATATGTGACATCATCAGCAGTGGATTGCGGGTGCGCGATATATAGTTAGCGCTTATAGTTAGCTAACTATATATGGAATTTCAATGGTTTTATGCGAGTAAAATAAGGTTTTGTAAATGCTAATTCCTAACTATATATGGCCTATAACCTATGGTTTTTTCATTGAATTTTCAAGGTTTTGTAAATGCAAATTCCTAACTATATATCCACTATAACCTATGGTTTTTTCTGTGAATTTCATTGGTTTTTTAATAGCAAATATGAAAAGCTTT
Source organism: Lissotriton vulgaris (assembly GCF_964263255.1). Taxonomy (NCBI): domain Eukaryota; kingdom Metazoa; phylum Chordata; class Amphibia; order Caudata; family Salamandridae; genus Lissotriton; species Lissotriton vulgaris. The sequence goes on along the minus strand of NC_141687.1, from coordinate 645,087,106 downwards.
AAAATGTCAAGTACGTGATAGATAAAAACATTTTCGTATTTATGCACGCTGATGTGCTTTGAACGCTGCCCCCCCCCTCCCCTCCGTTGTAATCCGTCGTACCTCCTTGTCTCTCCATTTGATTGATTGTTGTCCAAGCATTTACTGTTTTAGAATTGGTTCTCTTTGGATCATTCTCTATTTACAAACAAGCACAAAGTCGCAATACTCTGTTTAGTCTTTGCAGATAGTGAAAAATCGTGTAAAAAAAATAAAAGTAATCGAGCAAAATCAGTAGGCCACTAATTGGATCTCTTTTTGACCTCGCTAAAATAGAAATATTAGGAACAACCCTTCTTGAGAAATACGAAAATAGTGACATGAACTGAGCTCCACACCATGAGGGCTGCAAGACAGCTCGGCTCCATCACCCATCCCGCACAAAATAATGACAAACCCTATGCAAATATTAAAAATATAGACAACACACCAGCAAAGAAACAGGGTAAAACATTTTATTAAAAAACTATTTACATAACGTTGGTTTATAAGATGATGTCAGTAGTGGACCGATGTGTGAATAGATCGAAAACAGCACAAGGCTCCAAGATCCGGATAGCAAGCTCCTGGATGTTGGGTGCCATAGTTTAGAGTTCTGAATTTCAGCCTTTTTCAATGCCTGTGCTTTGTTGAATCAAAATGGCGGCTTGACACAAAGCTGACTCAAGCGTTGCTACTGATGCTATGCAGACCAAAACTGGTTTTCAGTTTGTACATTTTTCTAGATTTTTCAATCCAAGTTTGGTTGACTTTGTAGAACGATGGCTTCAGATTTTCAACATACGGTGTGGTGGCGCTGACTGGGAGGGGGCGCTTCGCTCCTGCCCCCTCCCCAAGTAAGATTTTCATACGTGAAAGTACGTTAATGGTTTTGGTCCCTGAGATGCTTCGATGTCACTACCATTCTCAAATAGCATAAGTTCTAGATGTTGGGTGCCATAGTTAAGAGTTCTGAGCAGCGCTTGTAACACTGTCTGAAGCTTATTTCCACCTACTGCAGCTTCACTATTCTCAAAGTAAGTGAGTGTCGTTTGTGGACCTGACTGCATTAGAAAACAATGTGATATGTTACCTTCCTAAACAGCTTGACGGAGGCCCCTGAGGGACGCTGTGATGGCCATGGACTCGGAGAAGACGCTTGGCTCCGACACCCTCCCCAAGTCTTATAGCACTGGTGTAGCCTGAGATCGCCCCCGACATAGGCGGCCGGCTCCCGGCGGTACTTTTTGCCTTTTGATGACTCTTCAATTCTGGACCTTGTCCCACAATCCGTTTGACCTGAAGACAAGCTGTAGTGGGGCGCCCCTTTATCGTTTTAGTTGCCATTCCGCCCGCTTTTGCTACACTGTGCCTCTTCCGCCATTCAGCTGTTTTCCGCCCGCTCTTGCGACTACAGCGTCTCGCTCACCATGTAGTTGAGATGCGCCCGCTCTTGCGGTGCAGCGATAGGCGGCTGCCACAGGACTCTCAAAATGGCGGCCGGCTCTTCGGTTTTGGGCCTGGTCCACTGAAATGGCCCTGGGACACCTTGGAACTCGGACGCTTGTCTGCTAGGGCTTGGGTCCCATTCTCGAAAAGCGTCCCCTCAGCCGTGAAGATTCTACAAAAGTCTTGGGGGCCTCCGACTCCCGCAGGCTTCTGGTGGGGAGCGGCTGCCATGATTGCTCGTGGAATGGCCACGACGGAGCTACGAGATGGTAGTGGTCTCATGCTGACGCCAGCTTTAGTGTGAAACATCCAGAAACACTGTAGACTACCAATTCGATCAGTTCCGGTAGCGCCCCAACATGACCCGGAAGAGAAGAACTTGCCCTCCCCTCTTTGACTGATGGTTCTTGTTGCCTGTCCCCTCTGTTGTCATTTAACAGAACTTTTTGGACTGCTGAAAGGGGTTGTGTTCTGAACGCTGGTTGGTGGAGACATTTAGACTATATTCTTGACCTACGTTGTCGCGTAATGCGTTTTATGACACGCCGCGTTAGCGCACCCGGAAGTGATCCGAGGCGCGGCGCGCAGCGCGTAACGTAAGCATAACAGGTCATGTGACTTGTTAATAAAACTTTTCATTGGTTCATTTTACTTTTGTTAATTTAATGATGAAAAGCTTGGTCTTATGACCTAAAAATTACGCTTTTTATTATTTTCGAACAATATTTTTTTTTCAAACATATGTTATAATATTCCAGGCTAATGTACTTTCCCGGAAAATTTACAACTGTCTTGCAAGTAAAATATATTCCTTTTTCGAGAAAAAGGGCGTTTCTTCCTTCCATGACGGAGCCGTTGAGTAAAAGAGATTCGGCCTGCTGTCTTAGTCGCCGATACGCCTGATTATCAGATTCTTATCGATCACTTTATGTTGCAGACATGAAAAACACAACTGCCCTTGACCATTTATCTTTACTGCGTTCCTACATATTATACCTTTTATCCGTCATGTAATTGGACTGCTTTATTTCACTTGCCTTTTACTGATTCCAAAACAGTCACTAAAAGTAAAAACTTTACAAATGAAAATACTACTACCGTGTTTTGTTTTAAAAACCTTTATTGTGAAAATGTCAGTATACAAATACGGGCCTATAACCACGTGGGCCGGCCACGGAGCAAACTCAAATCGTATATGATGAGGAGACATTTACACTGTAGAAGAACGTAACGAGCGGGCCATTAGGTGACAAGAACAAAGGTGTCTAACAGTTGCGGAATCGGTGGACGTACATTTTGTAATTAAAATACGACAGGGCCACTTACAATAACATTTTCTAGATATACATTTGCGGGCAAAGAGTTACGAGTCCCATTTATACCGGCGCCATTTTGGGCGAGGCCGGGCAGGTCCAAGATATAGTCAAAATGTCTCCACCAACCATCGGCCAGACCAGAACCCCTTTCGGCCCTTTATGTTACAAGATGGTGTCTTCCATTCAGAAAATATTGTTGGCAGCATTTTGAAAGGAAAGATAAACAGCCGTTCTCCTAGTGAGTCTCACATTGTTACATTTAGGAAGAATGTTGAAGAGTAGTATGTGGAAAATCTGAAGCCATTTTTCTACAAACTCTCAATCAGACTTGGATGGAAAAAAAAACCTGAAGAATGTACAAACTGAAAACCAATTTTTGTCTGTATAGCACCAACAGTAACGCTTGAGTCAGCTTTGTGTCAAGCCGCCATTTTCATTCAATCAATAGCGTCCCCCTGCACACATTCAGGGACCTGGTCGTGTCTTCAGATGAAACGCATTGTAGGAAAAGATGCAGAAAGGAAAAGGAAAAAAGTTCCGCCGGACCTAGTGAAGCTGCAGCAGGTGCAAATAAGCTTCAGACAGTCTTACAAGCACTGCTCAGGACTCTCAACTGAGGCACTCAACATCCAGGACTTGCCATTCGGATCTTGGCGCCTTGTATTTTTGTTTTGTTTTTGATGGAGGGGAAAGAACAAAAAACAGACATTGAAAAAGGCTCAACAGTGCAGGGCGCCTTGTGCTGGTTCCGACCTATTCACACATCGGTCCGCTACTGACATCACCTCATAAACCAACGGGGCACCCCACGCCGACTTTCGGCGCAGCATTGTAGGATGGCCACACCAGTGCGGCAATTTGCTGGACACCACCTCGGTGCCATCCAGATCTCGGCGCGTTCATTCATTCAATAGCGTCCCCCTGCACACATTCAGGGACCTGGTCGTGTCTTCAGAAGAAACGCATTGTAGGAAAAGAAGCACAAAGGAAAAGGCAACAAGTTCCGCCGGACCTAGTGAAGCTGCAGCAGGTGCAAATAAGCTTCAGACAGTTCTACAAGCACTTCTCAGAAATCTCAACTGAGGCACTCAACATCCAGGACTTGCCATTCGGATCTTGGCGCCTTGTGCTGGTTCCGACCTATTCACACATCAGTCCACTACTGACATCACCTCATAAGCCAACGGGGCACCCCACGCCATCTTTCGGCGCAGCATTGTAGGATGGCCACACCAGTGCAGCCACTTGCTGGACACCACCTCGGTGCCATCCGGATCTCAGCGCGTTCGAGTCACTGTGCCGGAAGAGTAACCGGAACTCAGCTGAACACGCCGTCTTTCGGCGCAGCATTGTAGGATGGCCACACCAGTACGGCAATTTGCTGGACACCACCTCGGCGCCATCCGGATCTCGGCGCGTTCGAGTCACTGTACCGCAACAGTGACCGCAATTCAGCTGGACACGCCGTCTTTCGGCGCAGCATTGTAGGATGGCCACACCAGTGCGGCAATTTGCTGGACACCACCTCGGTGCCATCCGGATCTCGGCGCGTTGTGCTGCCTTCGGCCTATTCGCACATCGGTCCGCTACTGACGCCGCCTCACGTGCCAACGGATTTTCTACGCTTTTTGTAGCCCTATGTCGCATAACAGGTCATGTGACTTGTTTATAAAACTTTTCATTGGTTCATTTTACTTTTGGTTTCCTAAAGATGGAAGGCTTGGTCATATGACCTAAAAATAACACTTTTCATTGGTTTAGAACATTTTTTTTTCCCAAACGATGAAAGCCCCACCTTGTTTCTGGATCATTCAGACTGAAGCTGGCGTCAGCATGAGAGCACCACCATCTCGTGGCTCCGTCGTGGTCATTCCGCGAGCAATCATGGCAGCCGCTCCCCACCGGAAGCCTGCGGGAGTCGGGGGCCCCCAAGACTTTTATACAATCTTCACGGCTGAGGGGACGCTTTTCGAGAATGGAGCCCAAGCCCTAGCAGGCAAGCGTCCGACTTCCAAGGTGTCCCAGGGCCATTTCAGTGGACCAGGCCCAAAACCGAAGAGCCGTCCGCCATTTTGACAGCCATGTGGCAGCCGCCTATCACTGCACTGCAAGAGTGGGAGCAACTCAACAACATGGTGAGCGAGACGCTGTAGCCGCAAGAGCGGGCGCAACTCAGCTGGATGGCCGCCACCTGGGGAGGCCCGTTCACGCCGCCTCCCCCCCCCCCCCCCCCCGGGCCGCCGCACGCCAATTTTCGGAGCAGCATTGTAGGATACCAAAACCAGTGCGGCAGTTTACTGGACATCACCTGGGTGCCTGTCGTACATGTTGTGTCAGCCATGTGACACTGGACACAGACCGCTACTGACGAGGCCTCCCCCCGCACCACCCGGGACGCCCCACGCTGTTTTTCTGTGCTGCATTGTAGGATCCCTAAACCAGTGCGGCACCCAGGCGACATCACCTGGGTGCCGTCCAGAACTCTGCACGTTGTGCTGCCTTGGGACTATTCGCACAGCAGACCGCTACTGACGAGGCCTCCCCCCGCCCCACCCGGGACGCCCCACGCCAATTTTCGGAGCAGCATTGTAGGATCCCTAAACCAGTGCGGCACCCAGGCGACATCACCTGGGTGCCGTCCAGAACTCTGCACGTTGTGCTGCCTTGGGACTATTCGCACAAAAGACAGCTTCTAACCATTGTTGCTTTTTGTGTTAATAAATGTTTAAATGTTTTTAGTTTTTGTTCTGTTCATTATCGTTAAAAGTTAATAAAGTTTTATAACCTTAATTTGTTGGAGTGTTATCTATTTTTTGAAAAACGGGTGAATGGGGCCTTGAATCGGGTTATTGTCATGTGTGGGCTTTGGAAGTGTGCTGCTGCAGGATCGGACATTTCAAACTCAAATGCACGTTCTTTTTCTTACCTTTCCGAAGCATGGAGCGCAATAGCAGGCAGAGAAAGGGTGATGCACGTGTTGAACACTACCTGACCTGGCAAGTTGCTGGCAGTGCCCCCCCCGCCCGCTCCTGAAAGAGGGCACACACACACCGCCGCCCCGAGTACTTCAGAAATCTTTAAAAGACCATGCGCTTGTTCATGAGGCTTAAATGGTTTATCACCTCTTCTAGAACCCCTACATCGACCCTCTGACGTTTCATGGAAAAATTACCATGTAACACAATACCAAGCCCTATCAGCTGAAACCCCCAAGGAATCGTGGGGCATATTAGCAAGGGGGTTTATCTCCCCTTTTTTGGCTTTAAAAACCATGAAAGCGGAGATAAAATTATTTCCCTATTATCAAGCTGTCGCTAACACCAGTTAGTGACACCTAAAAGGAGATAGCGACCATCTTGGGCCCGGCTTTGCATGTCAGTGATACTTATCACTAATGACATGCAAAGTGGCGTGCCAAGATGTTAGCGACTGGAAACAGTCCCTAACATCGCTACCTTCTATTACCAACTTTTGGAGATATTCGCACTAAGCGCGAATATCTCCAAAAGCTAACACCTGCCCTGAGCAGGTTTTAGCCATGTTATCCAATGGGAGGTGGATAACATGGCTAAGAGCATTAGGTCGATAATACATGAATATCGCTGACTTTTCTGCGATAATAGCAAGGTTTATCTGCGATAAAAATCGCCGATGTGCGGCGATAATTTTTGTCTCTAAACAAGTTATAGACAAAAATTATCGCTAGTTGTTAGTAATATGCCCCCGGGTTTTTGCTTGCAGAAATCGGGAGGCGGGAGACTAGCACTGAAATCAGTACTCACACGCCTGAATCAGGAGGATTGGCATGTCTGAATTCTCTACAGCTGGGGCCATAAACTACATCCGCAGGGGTAGGTGATAGCCTGGGACCAGCCTGGCATCTAAAATGGCTGCCGTGCACGACAAAATTGTGGCATTCGAAAAAAGGCAAGATGGCGCAGCCGCTGGAAGAGATGTATCAACATATATCAGCCTCCTCAGCCACCCTCAGGAAACATAGGGGATTAGGATACGTCTCCCGCACCCCCTTATACCTAGTAATTTAATTTACGAAGCACAAAATGGCGAATTCCCGTTTCGCTACCAGTTTGCGGCCCAGTTCGCGGCCCGTGAAGCGCTTCTACCGTGAAAAATCATTTTTTTTTTCTTTTCCCCACGGGTCCCTTTAATAACCCCAACAACATTCCTAGGGGGTCAAGAAGGGGATACCTTGCCCCCTTTCATTAAATTCACCCTTCGTTTTTCACCTCTTCTTCTCTCTCGATCCTACCGAGAGACAAGATGGCGGCCGCTCCGGACTGTCACGCAGCAAAAAAAAAAAAAAAGCTCACGCACAGCCGCTGGAAGAGATGTATCAACATATATCAGCCTCCTCACCCACCCTCAGGAAACATAGGGGATTAGGATATGTCTCCCGTACCCACTTATAACTAGTAATTTAATTTACGAAGCACAAAATGGCGAATTCCCGTTTCGCTACCAGTTTGCGGCCCAGTTCGCGGCCCGTGAAGCGCTTCTACCGTGAAAAATCATTTTTTTTTTCTTTTCCCCACGGGTCCCTTTAATAACCCGAACAGCATTCCTAGGGGGTCAAGAGGGGGATACCTTGCCCCCTTTCATTAAATTCACCCTTCGTTTTTCACCTCTTCTTCTCTCTCGATCCTACCGAGAGACAAGATGGCGGCCGCTCCGGACTGTTTAGAATGTTGACAGACACCGGAGAGCCAATCAGCTTTCTGCGCGCAAAGTTCCGATAAGCGAAAAGTAAGCGGACCGGATCGCTGCCCAGAGCGCTGTTACAGATATATATCTTGATTTAAACGTTAATTTCTCAAAAACTACTGGAGCACATATATTGAGACCTAGCAAAGGCACATCGGGCTAACAGTCCCTACAATTTTGCCAAGTTTCGTGCAAATCCATTCAGCCGTTCGAGCTAAAAGTGAGTCCAACCGCCCTATGGAAAAATGAATGGGAAAAACACGTTTTGGGACCCCCCTTTTTTCTCAGCCCCCCCTTGACGAAACCCCACCAAATTTTCAGGAGCTGCTCAGAAACAAAATGTGCCATTTTCCTGAAAATTTCAGCCGATTCCATCCACAAACGCCAAAGTTATTAGACATAGAATTTTCAAAAGTCCCATAGGGAATTAATCCTAACTATATATACCTACTGGCGATAGCCAGTAGGTAATATATATATATATATATATATATATATATATATATATATATATATATATATATATATATATATATATGTGAGTGTGTGTGTGTGTGTCACTTTGTTTAACACATGGGTGTTTGTATTTAATCTGAATTCTTAGAAGCATGAATTGAAGAGGACTGAGGACACAAGTTGAGATCTGTCTGGTTGGTGTTATCAAGATTATGTCACACAATTATATTGCAAAGTGTGTATTGAGCTAAAAACATGTGTTATTATTGTATCACTTATGTATTTGGGGTCTCTTTGTGCACTCATTTGGTATTTTATAAACAGTGCCTTTTTACCTATGATACTTTTTCCCATAAACTATTTAACTGATGGAGGGATAATTAGTATTTAGTTCATGAAACAACTATAATAAATGTGATGTATTTGATTATAGCCCTGATGTAGTCGGAGGCGAATATGCCATAGCGATTCTGTATCGGCTTGTGTGGATTTCAAGAGGCCTCTGGATTTTATGAAGAGACTGAAATAAAAGAATACAGGAATATTATTTGCCTCCACTGTTGATTGTTCTATACACATTTGAGTGTGCCCGGTGGCATTTGCAACACATAAATGGGCATATGCTTGGAATTTTAAAAAAAATCATAAGATTCACTGAGGTCCACCTTAATATGATGATTTTTAAATAACGAGCCTTTAAGTTGTGGCGTGTATTTTAGCAGTTGTGCAGAAGGCACAAGTAAATCAGCATTAAACTAAAAACTCCAACAATAGCCAGTTAGAATATTACAATGTTCTTTAAAGACTTTAGAACTGCAACTTTTGAAAGGGGTAGGAAGATAAATCACCATCTAACTCGGCACTCTGAGAGCAGGAAAAATAAATAGCTATTAAAAATAAAGGAATCACACTTGAGCCAGCTTTAATACTGAAGAGAAAGGAACTATTTTTAGGTGTATGTGAACTATATGCACTGGCTTTGTGCAGTCACTCAATGTGAAGGGTGCCAATGGGGAGTGCTAGTGAACCACTGCCCCATGCAGTATTCCTGCTGCAAGTGGGAGGAAAGAAAATTTAACAGACCAATGGATGAATCCCACTGACCAAAGGCTACTCTCTGACTATATACTTTTTGTGCTTTTTTGGGGGGGAAACAATAAGCTGCTGAAACAGTTAAAGCTGTCTCAAAGGCTAGACCTGAAATATGTGTTGTTGGTTTTTTTTTTTTTGGAAAACAGGCAAAATGATTGAGATAATTATGGGTAGCATTTACGAAATGAAACACAAATAAAGTTTTATTGAAAATCATTGGTAAAACGTTGTTATGTATTCCATTCCTTGATATTAATCTGGAGTCTGGATCGAGCATGCATCCTTATCATTAAACAGAGAATTGGAGCAGGCTGAGTTTTTGATTGACACCGATATTGCTCTCTTTCAGAAGCCTTAAATATAATAAATTGTAATGGGCCAAAGAAAAAAAAATACAGACACACTTTATGTCCCAAAATAATTAATGATCGTTTAAGTAGGATAAGTGCACTGTTCTGTTTCTTTGAGCGATGAGTTTGATGGGCGCAAAACATGCTAAAACTGAAAACAGCATCTCATCTGAACCCTGACAAAGCCTGATATTCTTGCATAGAGTTCTGCAATCAGAAACATCTTGCATTTGGGGCGTGGCTTGGAAGGCAATGTGGCAGCTGGCCTGAATCCGGAGCTCCACATCTCCTTTAGAGAAACCACACAAGATAACCCGGCCAACAACCCAAATGCTCGTGAAAACCTCCTGTACACATGCCGGAAGGTACCGGGCACAGAACGAGCGAAGGGCGCAAGCTGCTCAGTGAGACAAAAGTGAGGTTGGAGACCTGGCAACATCCCAATGCCCGAGACTCAGCGAGACCAAGATGGCGATCGTTAGCTGAACCGGGGAGCTCAAAGGAAACCAAGGAGTCGGAAAGAAGCAGCAGACAAGGGAAAACCCCAAGACGGTCGTACGAGGTCAGCTCATCACCAAACAGATCTATACCCGCATTCCACCATACAGTAACCAGACAAACAATCGAACCGTGGAGGGGTCTCGAGACCTACAAGTGTAAATGAAACCGATAACCGCTGGGGGCCGGCATCTTGGTTAGTGGGAAGCTCAACGCTGGAAGCGTAAACAAGTATACGGAAAGAAAGCACACAATTAACCCAACCAAGGTTCGCAAAGATCTCCAGAGAACATCTCAGAAGGTACAGGGCAAAGAAGGAGCAAGAACAACACGCTTCTCAGGGGGGCAGATTAGACCCTATAACTTCCCAAAGCGCAGTGAAGCCAAGATGGCGATTGGACTCTGATTCAGGAGATATAGTGGAACAAAGGAGGCCCGGAATGAAACGGTGGGAAAGCGAAGACCCCAAGTCTTTCGTATGAGGTCAGTGCATCATCAAGCAGATTTTTAACCGTAACCATACGCCTACCTACCTGATGACCAGTCCACCAGGTGGAGGGCTCCCACGATCCACTTAGGTAATCAAAAACGAAACTCAACGTCGGGGGCCGCCATCTTAATTAGAAGGAAGACCGACACGGTGAGCACAAACAAGGTGGAACCGCAAAGGGAACACAGGAGAGGGGGCCGTGCAGCTCGGCGAACCTGAAGAGTGAAGTCCACCAGTAAAAATCAGACATTACATGGCACCGTATGACGAAAGAGAGAGCCCCCGCCGTGTAAGAGGGGGGGCGAGGTGGGGAACGAACCTAAATGAACCTAAGCGAACCTACCAGGTCTCAGCGAGCTCCAGTGGACGCGGGGGGTATCAAAACACTCCAGGTAAAAACCAGGGCAACAAGAGCAAGAGATACTTCCGCGCAGCTTCAGGGCCCGCCCAGCCCAAAAGCTGACCCACGCCAGTGGATGTGAAAGGAAGCATACGCTTCACAGAGGAAGAGCAGACAGCCCCTAACAAAAGAGCCCAACTGGCTAACATCAACCGGAGCACACCTCTGGTGGAATACGGGGCTCTCCACCTCTGTGAACACCAGTCAGTGGCATTTCTGGCCAGGTACAGCAACACAGCAGGGGCGCCCAACAACGCGCAACAGTAATTGCAAGCCCTAGAGCTCACCTAAGCCCGCTAATGAGAGGAACCGGAAGCATTCCCTGAAGTGAGAAGCCTATGGTGTGCATCACTGCCAAACAGGTAGCAGCAAAGTCGAGCTTAAGGGGGTCACTAACGTGGTCAATGACAGACAAGCAGTCAGCTCATTGGTGACAATAAAACGTACACCTGTAAGGTGGGCACTTGAACATTAACAGCCGGCAAACACTTAGCAGCAATTTACTGGTTGCCCTAGTACCAGTAAGTAGGCAAGGACCCACAGAAACAGTAACCACAGTACACTCCCGTAGCGGAAGAATGGACAACAAAGACAGTGGTGAACGAAGGAGCAAAAAGGTCAACCTCGACGAGGCGATCGAAGTGGAGGGTACAAAACGGGCACAAAACCACGTCAGGAAAAGTGAAAAACACATCAACCAAAAAGTCTGACCAAACCACATCAGAGCCCAAAGAGGAAAGAACGGCAGCCAAAGGACAAGAGGGTCGACCAACGGTGCAAAAAGTGGACAAAAGATACCAACTAATACAAACAAAAAGAGGCCTCCAAACGATGGCTGGCCAGCAAACTAAGAAGAACAGGGGAGACTACCCCACGGACTCACCCATAAAACAAAGAGCAGATTTTTTTTTATTATTATTATTTTTTTTATTGAACCAGGACAGTACATTGGATACACATCATTTAAAAAAAAACAAAAAAAAAACAACAACAAATCAACAAAAAAGATCTGCTGGTGTGATTTCACCAACATACAAAATGAGATAAGCAGGGAAAGCGAATAACAGTATGACAGAACATAAAAAGACATTAATCCAGAAGAAGAAGAAACATTACTGATTACCACTTAAAGTAGGATTTATACCTTCCCGCCAGCGTAATACAGGACTCCAAATAGACTCGCCCAATTTCCTAGCCTTCAATCCCCTGGTAGCATAAATGGATGTCTCGTAATTACAAACCGCTAGGAGGCGAGCTAGCCACATTTGGAAGCTAGGGGGGACAGAGTCTTTCCAACAGGCTGATATAATTATTCTTAGTATAGCAGTACCAATAAAAACAAGTCTTTTTTTGCTTCTGGTAAACGTTAGGGATCCATCAAAACCCATTAAATATAAGCAGTCAGATTCGGGTAATCTGTGGCCGAATATTACCACCCAGTAGTCTGCGATCATACTTTTTATTAAATTGAGCTTACAACAACTACTAAACATATGGATACTATCTGCAGGACCCCTTGCACATCTAGGGCAAAGATCATTTTCTCTTTTCCCCCAGGTGTATAATTTAGCAGGGGTGTAATACAAGCTAAACACAGTTTTATATAGCTGGGCTTTAAGGTTGCTAGACATGAGCAGGCAATTTGATAATTCAATGCATTTATACAAATCAACATCGGGGTTCTCAAACTTCACTACCCATTTTGCTTCTGTTTTCTCAAGATCGTTCCGGATTTCACACATAAGGGTATCATAAAGGGTGCCGATTCTTATATTGGATCTATTCACTAACTCGAATAATTCAAAATTTGAGAGGTCTACAGTTGATCTATTAGTTTTCAGTTTAGCAGACAGTTGAGCATACCTAAGAAAATCTCCATTGAGCAGATTATATTTCGTTTTTAATTCACAAAAGGAAGTTTCAAACCCTTTAAATAAAAAGTCATGAACCGTTAAAATACCCAGGAGTTTCCATTTTCTAGCTGTAGAATCAAAACCAATATTGGAGGTGAGAGACGAATGCCACAAAGGTGTATATCTGGTGATCTTGCTAATATGCATATGTTTGTGAATCTTTTTCCACACTTTAAGGGCATTAGTTATAGTTGTATATTGTCGATAGTTTCTATAGTAAGAGGTGTCTGTGTAGCGAAGAAACAAGCCATCAGCATTGCTCCCCAGAATAAGCTCATAAATAGATGGAATTGAGTTAATTACGCTGTTGTCAGTTACGCTTTTAGTTTTGATCAGAGGAGCAAAGATCTGCATAAAGGCGGCCCAATGATACAAAGTTGTGTTGGGGATAGATAAACCTCCTCTATCTAAAGGTAAGGACAGCAATTTGTGTGACCTCCTGATCTTGCCGTTTTGCCAAATGACCTTGAACATAAGTGAATTTAATGTTTTTAAAATCTTATCATCAATGGCTAAAGGAATAGCCCGGAACAAATAAAGAAACCTTGGTAGGACGTTCATTTTTAAAAAGTTGGCTCTACCTATAATTGTAAGACATAAGCTATTCACTCGATCCAGATCATTTTTAATTCTATCTAGTAGAGGGTCAAAATTTATTTTAATAATATCTGAGCTAATCACAATTCCCAAATAAGTAGCATTATTCGCCACCCTAGGATCACTGCAGACTATGTTGTTAGTGCATATAATTAAAGTTTTCCCCTTATTAAGGGAATACCCTGAGAATTTACCATATTCAGTGGTGAGGTTTTCAATAGTAATAATAGCCTCAGAAGGATTAGGAGTGACAATGGCTATGTCGTCTGCGTAAGCCAATACTTTTGTTTGGTATTGACCACAGACCACAGGCTTAATTAAGTGAGTCTCTGAGAGTTTTAAAATTAAAGGATTGATATACAATGCAAATAATAAGGGGGAACAAGGACACCCCTGTCTAGTGCCCCTGGATATACTGATGTGGCCGGAAACAGACCCTGGTACCTGAATCTTAGCTTTGGGCGAGTGATACAAGGTTTTAATTGATTTTATAAATTTGGGGCCGAAATTAAGGCGCAACATAACCGTCCATAAGAAAGACCAAGAGACGCGGTCAAAGGCTTTTTCGGCATCCAGCAGGATCATTGACATCAGTCCATCCGTAGCAGACATGGAATCAAACAAAGTAGTAACTCTATTAATATGGTTGGTAGTCCCTTTCCCTGGGATGAAACCATGTTGCCAGGGGGAGACCAGATGTTCAATGACCCTACACAGCCTGACAGCCATCACCTTAGCATATAATTTGGAGTCCGAATTAATTAATGATATTGGACGGTAGGAGGTAACCAGTTCCGTGGGTTTACCTTTCTTTGGGAAAACAACAATATTAGCTTCATTCCAGGATTCGGGAGGTATCCCGTTGTATTGAATACCTAGAAATAAATCATGGAGAAGCGGCCCTAGCTGGTGGGACAGTATTTTATATAAATCAATTGGAATTTTATCAGGGCCTGCAGCCTTACGGGAAGACATTGCTGATAAAGCAGTGAGCACCTCTTCTATTGTGATTTCTTTTTCTAAGTCTCTACGAGAAACATCGTCAAGGCGTTTTTCATTATCTGGGGAATTAAGTAAGTTATGTAGGTACGTAGCCGAATCACTTTCGGTATACACGGCATCCTCGGAATATAATTTCTGGTAGTATAGTTGAAATTGTTTAACAATATCTTCAGTTTGGGTATACACCTGTCCACTGTCATGAATAGAAGTGATATTTTTGGAAGTGGTCTTCTGTTGTGTGCGTAGTGCTAATTGTCTGCCGACCTTTTCTCCACTCTCATAAACATCCTTTCTATGTACTCTGTACGTTTGGGCTGCGTTCTGACTAGGATTGTGATTAAGGTCTGTTTTTAGAGCTATGACCTGATACATCTCATGTTTTGCATCACAACCTCTTGATATTTGTAAGATATGTTTTTGCTCTGCTATCACTAGAGCTTGCATCTTTAAATTAAAATCATTAAGTTGCTGCTTTCTAGCATGATTTTGAAAACTAATGGTTTCACCTCTAAGGGAAGCTTTAAAGCTATCCCAAACTGTATTCCTCGACGCGCTAAAGTGATTGGCCTCAAAGAATTGTGTTGTCCAATGTTTTATATGAGAAATATATTGGGTATTTACCAGCAGTTTACGGTCAAATGTCCAGGACCTACGTTGACTGATGGGGTCGGGTTTATTTGTTAAAAAGATGAGAGAATTATGGTCCGAGATGATCTTTGGCTGTTTACTAATTGAAAAGTGTGCTAGAAATTCATGTGACACAAAAAAATAATCAATCCTGACATGTTTCTGGTGGGGGTGCGAGAAATACGTATACCCAGGGTCATCTTTGTTTGAGTAATTCCAAAAGTCGACTAACCATAAACTATTGGACAATCTGACAAGTGCTTTGAAAACCTTAGGTTTACGACCTGTGTATTTCTGCTGAAATGGAATTACAATAGTTTGTACTTTAAGAGAGATGTTGAAATCCCCACAGATGATGAGTGGGCCTTGCCAGATTGGAAGCTCTGTTTCTAAAAATTCAAAAACAGCTGGATCATCTTGATTAGAACCGTAGATAGTGCAAATTGAAATTCCCAGGGCCAGTTTAGCCACCGCCCACCTGCCATGCGGGTCTGACATATGCCGAACTGCTGTCTCAAGATGAGTTTTTGCCAGAATCGCTACACCCCTTATATTTGAAGTTTGTGTAGAGCTTGTTAATAAATTATATCTCCTTAATTTCAACAAAGATCTTTTCTCCCAGGGTATATGCGTCTCCTGGAGACATAGAACATCGACAGGGTTTAAGCGGACTAATTCAGCCAGAAGAAAACGTTTATTAGTAGTCAGTAGCCCCCCTACATTCATTGTTTGAAACGTAAGCTTACCCATTATCAAAGCTGTATGTTTGACGAAGTATAATACCTGAGCATATTTGATTATAGATAATGTACCTTAGCATCTTCTTCTGCTTAGAAATTATTTTATTATAGTTCATACAAGCTGTGTATCCTTTTATCTGGCCTGGTTCTTTTTTTGTTTTTGATGCAACCCCCCTCTCCACCCCCCCCTTCCCTACCACCCTTACCCGACCCTCCCCCCACAACCCCTCCCCACAACAAAAGGCATTCAGACTCTACCAGAGTCTGGGTGATGAGGAGCAGAGCAAAACCTGAGCTACCAACTTAAATTTATAGAATATATAAGATCCCAACAGGGTCACCTACAAAGGGAACAAGCCTAGTGTGACGTGAGAGAATACCAACAAAAGGAGATTCAGGCCTTAATATTATAACTCAATGGTCTGATTACTGAATCTCATCTAGATAAGCTTTGGCCTTAATCTCTGAGGTAAAGAAAGAAGTCTGTCCTGCACATACAACTTTTAATTTAGCAGGATTATTCAAGTAGGCTTGGGCTCCTTTATCCTGAAATGGCTTGATCAATGAGCGTAGACGCCATCGCCGCTCTACAGTTGCATGACAGAAGTCAGGTCTCGTGAAGAAAGAGCAGTCTTTGAACTTCAATTTACGATCGGGTCTTGCTTTCTCTGTGACTATCTGCCGCAACAAAAAGTTCCCAAAGTAAACTAGGATGGCATGTGGGTATACACCAGGTTTAGCAGGTATTTTAAAAGGGACTCGATGTGCACGTTGTATTTCCAAGTCTAAATTCCAATCATTTAGTTCAGGCATTGTGTCTCTAAACATTTGTACTACAAATGTACGGATGTTCTCGCCCTCAATTTTTTCTGGAATTCCCAAAATACGTAGAAAGAGCAGATTTGAACGCCACGCTTGATATGATACTGAAGAAATTAGCTGAAGTGCACGACCTATCCAAATCTACCAAACAAACCACTGACGCAATTCAGCTTGAACTTGCAGCGGCCAGGGCCGACAGCCACGTGGCAAACAAAAGGATCACAGCGGTGGAGCAGAGAGTCAGCGACATTGAAGACGCTGACCAAAATACACACAAAGTCATGTGCTGCCTTTTCTAAGTCCGCAGCAGAACTGGATGACCGCAACAGGAAGGGCCATATAAGAATCTTTGGGGTGCCGGAGGAGGAAGAAGATAAAGCTGGATCATGCAGTGCCCTCATCGAGAATCTGTTCCCCAAAATCACAAATGTTAAACTGGGCCATCCTTTTGAACTAGACAAGGCCTACAGGGTCCCAGCATTCAAATCACCAAATAGACCGGGATCACGGCCGATTATATGCAAACCCTTGCGCTCGCATCACACAGAAGCCATATTCGGTATAGCCCAGAGAAACCAGAACATGCAATGGAACGGCCACAAGATAATCCTAACCCAAGACTACTCAAAGAGCACAGTGGATCCTGTTCTCTTTTGTGGGGCCCACCAGATTAAAAATAACCAACAAGGGAAGATCATTAGTCTTTGAAGAACCTAATGAACTAAGCAGATAACTACAGACACTGACACAACAAGACATGGAAACAACACAACCAGGATCGAGTAAGAGAAGGGCCTCACCAGAGCCAAGAACAGAAGAGCTCGAGGGTCGCAAAGAACAAATAAGTGGAAGGGCTTAACCGGGACACTCAACCCATCTACCTCAGAACAACCTTACTCCTCAGGACTATACCAGTACAACTAAGCTACATCAAGCTGCTGCTATATATCCTTTTATCATTGAATCAACTCTCAAAAGGCCGGCATGAGCGGGTTAAGGACAGAGGGAATATGAGGTGGGTATTCCCCGCAATCTAGAAATGCATAATTACTGAACGCTAATAAGGGATACATTTATAACCTAAATGCTACCATCCTTGGGGGAGTAGTAGGGTAATCTAACGGGACACTCTCAGGGAGATGGATCGGGGGATCTTGCCATCGCACGCGCAGCATGCAAGTTGTGGGGGGGTGGGAGCGGTGGGGGGTGAGAGATGGGGGAAGGGGGGAGGGGGAGAGAAGGTTATTGTTCGTATGTCTTGTCTGTCTATTTTGTCCAGTTGGTCTCGTTCATCCAGGCTGTCTTTCACAAACTTCTTATGTCTCTCAACTACTCTGTCACACACTACTACATATTTCCCCTTCTACAGCCTGCTATACAACTGCCCGCACAAACCCAAGTATACGGGGGGTAAAGTCTTATGAGGTGTTATACCACCTGGGCACAGGGGTCACTAGCAGAACTAATAGGCAAGGCGTGCAACCCACACTGGGGGGCGAGGAGGAAACGCGATACGAACACAGAATAAGCTATGTCACACAACAACTACCCCTCATAGGTATCTAACCTGAAGATAGTCCCCCTCAATGTTAAGGGCCTCAACCACCCCATCAAGAGGAGGAAGATCCTACACTATTTAGCCAAGACTAAAGGTGACATCATACTGTTACAGGAAACCAAACTGTCTCTAGAAGATGTGTCTAGAGTCAAGGCAAGATGATTAGGACAGGCTGCATGCTCACCAGCGACAGGGCAAAAAAGAGGGGTTATAACACTCATAAACAAGAAATCTAGAATAACAATAGAAGACCAACAGCATGAGGCTGAAGGTAGGATACTAGTAACACAGTTGAAAAGAGACCGCAAAACAATTCAAGTAGTGAACCGATATGCCCCAAACACAGATGACACAGAATATTGGGAGGATGTCGCCAGGAGACTAGAAACGGGCCCCCAAAGAGACATGACAGCGCTGGCAGGGGACTTCAACCTGGCACTCGACTATACCCTAGACAGACAAACACAGGTGCGCAACCTCCCCCCAGCCTCATACAACATTTTATAGAACATTTACAACGGGTTCAACCTCAGGGACCCTTGGAGACTAAAACATTCAGACACCAGAGATTATACGTTTTACTCCAACCCACACAACTCCCACAGTAGGATTGACTATATACTAATATCAGGCTCTCACACCCACCTAATAGACCAAAATGAGATAGCGGCCAGGACAATCTCGGACCCCTCATGCATCCGCTTGCAATTGACAGGCCGACACAACGAACACATCACACACAGATGGAGGTTTAATAATGATGTTACTACCAACTAAGAAGACAAGGCTAAGATAGAGCAAGCCATTAACGAATACATAAAACATAATGACACGATAGACATGGACCCCATCATTGTGTGGGACGCACTAAAAGCCACAGTCAGAGGCACACTAATCGACGTCATGGCAAAACAAAACAAGATAGCAAGAGCACACCTACACATTCTAGAATTAGACATCAAAACTCTAGAGGGATCCCATAGCAAGGATACAAGCAATGTAAACGCATTAACTGAGCTGACAAAAAAGAAATACGAATATAACAGAATTCTGAGTGAATGGGCGGGTTTGTGGATCAACAAATACAAGCAGATCAACCTATGCGAGGCCAACAAGGCAGGGAAATCCCTTGCGGCATACCTGAAATCCAAACAGAGACAACATACAATACCTTCCATCACGGACACAAATAACATCACACACACCAAACACAAAGACATCCTGCACATGTTCTGTGGGTTTTACCAAAATCTCTACAGAAATGACGATGCACTAGACCAGGACGGGTCGCTGAGTACCTAAACCGACTAAATCTGCCCAAGATAACTAACAAAGAGGCACTCACATTAGGGAGGGAGATAAGTGCTTCCGAAATTGAGGTGGCTATCAATTCGCTCAAAATCAACAAGGCACCGGGCCCGGACGGCTACAAAGCCTCCTTCTACAAAACCTTCAAGCCTCAAATACTCCCAACCATGAAAAAGGTCTTTAACCATTGCAAGGGGGTGTTCAAAGTATCAAACACTATGAAGGAAGCAAACATTATAGTTATCCCTAAGGAAGGCAAGGACTCGCAACGCCCCCAGAACTACAGACCCATTTCTCCTATCAATTTAGATTTCAAAATATACGCCAAAATCCTAGTCACAAGACAGCGCAATACTCCCAAAGCTAATAGGGAACTCACAAGTAGGCTTCTTGAAGACACGCATGTCACATGACAGCACAAGACTCCTTAGCCACGTCCTCGAACAGTCATCCACCTCTAACAAACCTACGGTGGAAATCACCCTAGATGCAGAGAAAGCCTTCAACAGAGTGTCCTGGCACTTCCTAGAACAGTGCTCAAGGTCTTACAACAAGGGAGTTGACTTCACACGGAAAGTTATGGCAATTTATGCAAACCCTAGGGCACACACAGTGATTAACGGGGGAGTCTCAGAATGATTCACCCTACAACGAGGGACAAGACAGGGCTGCCCCCTGTCCCCCGTGCTATTCCTGCTGGCTCTCGAGCCTCTAGTCAGGGACATCCTAGCCAATAGAGACGTGACGGGGATCAATATAAATGGGGCTACTGCCAAAATAGCCGCTTACGCGGATGACATACTTATAATCACAGAGGACCCCGTATCATCCATACCTGCCCTCATGGAAACCATCGGTAAATACTCTGCCAACTCAACTGAGACAAATCGGATTGCATGCCACTCAATATCCATACCACCAGAGAGGTGGTTGACAACTCGGGTCTCGCATGGCAACCAGGGTTCATCAAGTTCCTAGGAATCCAATTCGGCAAAAACCTCAAATCCACACTGGAACAAAATGAGAAGCTGACCTTAGAAAAAATAAAAAAGCTGCTCGAGGCATGGTCCCTCAAGTTTGTGTCCTGGTGGGGGAGAGTAGACACAATTAAGATGATGATCACTGCGGTGATCAATTACCTCACGGGAATGATCCCACCTACACTAACAGACGACTTCCATCAAAAGACTGACAAATTGCTAAACAAGTTCCTCTGGCAAGATAAAAAACCTAGAATAAGCCTAAAAAAATTGAGACTAAATAAGAATCTAGGAGACCTAAACGTGGCAGATTACAGAACGTTGCAGACGGCATCTATAGCAAGACAGGGAATTTACTGGGTCACATCCAACCCAAGCTACACGTCTGTGTGGCTCAAGATAGAGATGTCATGACGGAGATTTATGGACAATGTGGAAACAAGAAATAATTCACGAAAGGGGAAGAGTTGTCACAATAATGGACTATGTTTAAAGGGACCAAAAAGACGGTTTAGACACGGTTATTAAACATTCTAAAACTGTGTTGAACACTTCATAGAAATATTAAATAGATGGCAATACAGGATCTGGGGCTGGTGGACGGGATAGTGATTTGAAAGAGGTGGCATATTGCATCATGGGACATGTAGTTGCATTGACTATCATTAACATAAAGAAAGAAGGGGGAGGAAGGAAATTAAAGAGTTAACCTGCAGTTGAATTGCAGAGCCTAGAATATGTAATTGAACACCTGGTGGTGGTTACCGTGGGAGGATACCCATAAAATAGGGAGTTTCATTGTTGGATTCATAGCTTTTAAACGGGTCACGCACGCTTCTGCATGCTAGGAGATGGAAGAAATTGGTATTTTGTTTTTTAAAAAGGAGGTGGAATACTTGAAGATGTTGCTTTAACCTACGGATTTATTAGATGTCATGGTAAGCGTGAGTTTGTTAAAAGCAGTTCCTGCGTTATTTAATTGGGGCATCTCATACATCTAGGCTTTGGCTAAAGAAAAGGGGTGGGAGTGATTCAGGGGCGGTTGTGGTTCATTAAACCTCGGAGAGCAACACAGGGGTTGTGGAAGGGATTATAAGTAGTCTATGTGCGTGAGAAATGGGATTGGAGGCAGTATGTTAGTGAAAAATGTTTTTGTTAACAGACCAGAACGATTAACAATGCTCTAGTATAGTTGGTTCTAGTGTCTAGTGGTAATGTTGTTATCCTTTCGTGCAACAGATGAAAATTGTTATTTGAATAACATGGTATACACTCAAAATATCGAGTTTTTATTATCGATTTGCATTAATCTCGATTAAAAAATATAGAATGGACAGAATATCGACTGGACAGAATATAGACTACAAAAATATCGAATAGAATAGCATTAATATCGAATTAAAAAATATAGAAGGGACATACTATTGAATGGACAGAATACAGACTACAAAAATATAGAATGGACAGAATATAGACAAAAAAATATAGAATGGACAGAATATAGACTACAAAAATATCGAATTTGAGATAAGTTAATATCAATTTTTAAAGTGTTTTTGTGTTAGTATATGTTTGAAAAGTGTATATTTATTTTTATTATTTGAAAATAATAAATTATTTTATGGTATTTAATTTTTGCGTAATATAATTCTGTAGCGGGTTGTGGGTTTATAGGGGAATAAGGTGGGAAGTAATTTAATTATAAATCAATAAATATGTTAATTTATTTATTGGTATTTATTTTGAATGAATTATTAATTAAATATTAATTGGTAATTAATTAAAATATAATTGTAATTCATTAAAATTAATAGATTAATTGATAAATATGTTAATTTTAGTAATTTATTTTCTGTAGCGGGTTGTGGGTTTATAGGGGAATAGGGTGGGAAGTTATTTCATTATAAATAATTAAATATGTTAATTTATTTATTTGTATTTTTTGTGAAATAATAGTTAATTAATTATTACTTGGTAATTATTATTATTATAATTTTTTTTTTAACCTTTATTTATAGTACATGCAGTTACAAGTATGGGCCTACAACCATCCCGGCCGGCCGCTAAACAGAGCGAGAATACTGCAAGCAATATGTTTAGTTATAGCAGTTCGAAACCCGGGGTCAGAAAATAACAGTACATAGCTTGTAATCAGACACAACAGCTTGAAATCAGGATTTAAGGGGTTCATTTTCAAATAAGGAACTAAGGAAGAGGTGTCGCACAGTTGTACACAGTCCCGCAATAGTGTGCGAATCAGGATATCTACAAACAGTATTAATACGGAGGAAATATCGGGGGATAAGATATACAAAGCAGAAGAAATGCAGGCGCAACCCCAGCGTGTAGCAAGTCTAACCCCCACCCCTCAACACCAAACATACCGCAAAGAGCATGAGCGACGACGACACTAAAAAGAGAAGAGAGACTAAAGGGCCATAGAAACAAATACCGATCAAACACCCATCCCGCAACCCCCCACCCTGCACACCCGCAGAAGGCCATGGCCTACCCCCCCAGCAGCGTGCCTGTCGCCCTAATAGAGACCCGAAATATAGAAAGATAGGGGAAAGAGGAAAAGAAAATAAGCGGAGGAGGGCCCGCATCGTGCCGCCCGGCCCCGCCCTTCACCCCTACACCTCGGAAATCCCAGAAAGGAAGTAACACTGTAATGAAGAATAACAAATCCCGAGCACAATAGCGATGAAATATCGATCGAACATACCCACTGCACCGCCTGCCAACAATAAAGCCAAGAGACCATGAACCACATCATCCCTGACCCTGTCTGGCAGCGGTACCGCCAGAAGTCCACTTGTTAATCAATTTAAAGCATAGTCCTGAGGGTCCAAACAATATGGGTGGGTCCGGTTGGGGCGCAGCCATAGAAGAGCACAACAATCCAAATCCATCTAAGTATAGACAGCAAAGATCAGGCAATATCAACGCCGGTCTCGGGAACTTCCCAAAGCTCACAGATAATAACACCATCCAGGAAAGGAGAGTCACACAGTTTGGCCACCGCCACGACATAACCAGGCCAGTCCAAGAGGGAAAACAGCGCTCCATCCCCAGCCGCCAGTTGGACATGTGTCCCAAGGAGACATCCATACGAGCAAACAAGTCGGTCCGCGCGGGCACGGGAGCCCGGACCTCAAGTGGCTCCCGGTGCCTCTGCGGAGCTGGAACTTCCTCCATGGACTCAGCAGCAAGTTCATCGGCAGCCCCCTGGAGTCGGACCGTGGCCGCTAGAGACGGCGAGACAGCAATGGGGTCCATTCTTTCACCCAGGTCCCAGGCATGGCAAATCATGGTTTCGTGCAAAACTGTTAGGGCAGCCAACACATCCCAGGATGTGAACTCCTGCGTATGTTGCGAGCATCCCGGCCCCATCCGTGCAACAGCCACCTGACGTGGACGCAGGCCGTAGAGGAGGGCACCAGCCGCCATCTTAATCCAGTCGGCCCGTCCCTCTTCACCACTGTCAGGGACCAGGCCTCACCACGAGGGCGCCACGGGATGCGTCCCCGGGGCAACAAGCTGTGAGGCAGGCTCCTGAAAGGAGAGCCAACAAAAGGCTAAAATCCCTGCCGGGAGTTGCCCACCTATGTCGGAGGCAGCCTTGGCTATGCCCGGGCAACAAAGTTTGGGGAGGGGGCAGGAGGCATGCGCCCCCTCTGATCCTGTGCTACCACACTGCCCCTCAAGGGTCACCGCCAAGCGGACCAGGTCTTCACCGCTAGCAGCGATCCTTCATGTCAACGGCACCCACCGACAGGCCCCCTACCGCCATCAACGGCCGCCGGTGCTGCAGCTGCGGCCGGAGGCCCTGCCGAGTCAACGCCCCGGTCTCATCACCGCATGGGCCGCGGAGCAGTCGGGGACAGTTCTCAGGATCTGCTGCACGCAGGAGCTTCGGGAGCAAACGGTAGGTGCTCGTTTTCTTTCTCCTATTAAAGTACACCTTCGTGGCCCAGGATAGAAGTCAGGATAGACGTGTGGGGCAAAAGGGCTCACGGAGCCGAGCGACTATGCGGCCATTTCGAATGCCTGCTTGGCTCCTCCTACTTGGTAATTATTAAAGTATAATGGGTAATTAATTTAATAATTTTATTAATTGATATTTATGTTAATTGTATTATTTAGTTTATGTAGTGGGTTGTGGGTTTATAGGGGAATAGGGTGGGGAGTAGTTTAATTGAAAGTAATTCTATTTTTAATTTTTTTTTTATTTTATCAAATTTTTAATTATTTTCTAATTGTTAACTATTTATTGTTAATTGGTAAATAATTTGTATTATTGGTAATTATTTTTATTAATTAATGTTTATTTGCATTTTTAATTGAATAATTAATATATTATATAAAAGTGTTAAGTATTTTTATTCATTTGTATATGGTATTATTTATTTTATTTTTTATTTATATATGAAGCATTTATTTTCCCTACTGTTGCACTCACTGGAGTGGGAATAGTAATTTTTACCCTCCTGCTATCCAATGCTTTCCCTACTTTTGCACTCACTGGAGTGGGAATAGTAATTTTTACCCCTTCGCTATCCAACGCTTTCCCTACTGTTGCACTCTCTGGAGTGGGAATAGTAATTTTTATCCCTACGCTATCCAATGCTTTCCCTACTGTTGCACTCTCTGGAGTGGGAATAGTAATTTTTACCCCTACGCTATCCAACGCTTTCCCTACTGTTGCACTCTCTGGAGTGGGAATAGTAATTTTTACCCCTACGCTATCCAATGCTTTCCCTACTGTTGCACTCTGTGGAGTGGGAATAGTAATTTTTACCCCTACGCTATCCAGCGCTTTCCCTACTGTTGCACTCTCTGGAGTTGGAAAAGTAATTTTTACCCCTACGCTATCCAATGCTTTCCCTACTGTTGTACTCTCTGGAGTGGGAATAGTAATTTTACCTCTACGCTATACAACGCTTTCCCTACTGTTGCACTCTCTGGAGTGGGAATAGTCATTTTTACCCCTACGCTATCCAACGCTTTTTCTACTGTTGCACTCTCTGGAGTGGGAAAAGTAATTTTTACCCTCCTGCTATACAATGTTTTCCCTACTGTTGCACTCTCTGGAGTGGGAATAGTAATTTTTACCCCTACGCTATCCAACGTTTTCCCTACTGTTGCACTCTCTGGAGTGGGAATAGTAATTTTTACCCCTACACTATTCAATGCTTTCCCTACTGTTGCACTCTGTGGAGTGGGAATAGTAATTTTACCTCTATGCTATCCAACGCTTTCCCTACTGTTGCACTCTCTGGAGTGGGAATAGTAATTTTTACCCCTATGCTATCCAACGCTTTCCCTACTGTTGCACTCTCTGGAGTGGGAATAGTAATTTTTACCACTACACTATCCAACGCTTTCCCTACTGTTGCACTCTCTGGAGTGGGAATAGTAATTTTTACCCCTACGCTATCCAACGCTTTCCCTACTGTTGCACTCTCTGGAGTGGGAATAGTAATTTTTACCCCTACGCTATCCAGCGCTTTCCCTACTGTTGCACTCTCTGGAGTTGGAATAGTAATTTTTACACATATGCTATCCAACGCTTTCCCTACTGTTGCACTCTCTAGATTGGGAATAGTCATTTTTACCTCTACGCTATCCAACGCTTTCCCTACTGTTGCACTCTCTGGAGTGGGAATAGTAATTTTTATCCCTACGCTATCCAATGCTTTCCCTACTGTTGCACTCTCTGGAGTGGGAAAAGTAATTTTTACCCTCCTGCTATACAATGTTTTCCCTACTGTTGCACTCTCTGGAGTGGGAATAGTAATTTTTACCCCTACGCTATCCAACGTTTTCCCTACTGTTGCACTCTCTGGAGTGGGAATAGTAATTTTTACCCCTACACTATTCAATGCTTTCCCTACTGTTGCACTCTGTGGAGTGGGAATAGTAATTTTACCTCTATGCTATCCAACGCTTTCCCTACTGTTGCACTCTCTGGAGTGGGAATAGTAATTTTTACCCCTATGCTATCCAACGCTTTCCCTACTGTTGCACTCTCTGGAGTGGGAATAGTAATTTTTACCACTACACTATCCAACGCTTTCCCTACTGTTGCACTCTCTGGAGTGGGAATAGTAATTTTTACCCCTACGCTATCCAACGCTTTCCCTACTGTTGCACTCTCTGGAGTGGGAATAGTAATTTTTACCCCTACGCTATCCAGCGCTTTCCCTACTGTTGCACTCTCTGGAGTTGGAATAGTAATTTTTACACATATGCTATCCAACGCTTTCCCTACTGTTGCACTCTCTAGATTGGGAATAGTCATTTTTACCTCTACGCTATCCAACGCTTTCCCTACTGTTGCACTCTCTGGAGTGGGAATAGTAATTTTTATCCCTACGCTATCCAATGCTTTCCCTACTGTTGCACTCTCTGGAGTGGGAATAGTAATTTTTACCCCTACGCTATTCAACGCTTTCCCTACTGTTGCACTCTCTGGAGTGGGAATAGTAATTTTTACCACTACACTATCCGACGCTTTCCCTACTGTTGCACTCTCTGGAGTGGGAATAGTAATTTTTACCCCTACGCTATCCAACGCTTTCCCTACTGTTGCACTCTCTGGAGTGGGAATAGTAATTTTTACCCCTATGCTATCCAGCGCTTTCCCTACTGTTGTACTCTCTGGAGATGGAATAGTAAGTTTTACCCCTACGCTATCCAATGCTTTCCCTACTGTTGCACTCTCTGGAGTTGGAATAGTAATTTTTCCCCTACGCTATCCAACGCTTTCCCTACTGTTGCACTCTGGAGTTGGAATAGTAATTTTTACCTCTACGCTATCCAGCGCGTTCCCTACTGTTGCACTCTCTGGAGTGGGAATAGTAATTTTTACCACTACGCTATCCAACGCTTTCCCTACTATTGCACTCTCTGGAGTGGGAATAGTAATTTTTACCCCTACGCTATCCAACGCTTTCCCTACTGTTGCACTCTCTGGAGTTGGAATAGTATTTTTTACCCCTACGCTATCCAACGCTTTCCGTACTGTTGCACTCTCTGGAGTGGGAATAGTAATTTTTACCCATACGCTATCCAACGCTTTCCCTACTGTTGCACTCACTGGAGTGGTAATAGTAAATTTTACCCTTTCCGCTATCCTACGGTAAAATATTGTAATTTTTTTATTAATATTACGTTTATATATATATATGTATTAACAAATCAATTTGTATGTTTTTTTTTTACTTACATTAATTATTTATTAATTTTAAGGTTATTTAAGTATTTTAAGTATATTTAAGTTCATTATATTTATTATTTCATTAATTTTTAATTAATTTAAAGCATTTTAAAAAATTCCATATTTTGACTAACTATATTTTTTACATCGATATTTTTGATTCGATATTTTTGTACTTACCTGTTTGGAGATAGGAGGTCGATATTTTGGCATTCTATATTTTTACCTCGATATTTTGGTAGGTCGCTATTTTGGCATTCTATATTATGTCAGTGATTCGAATAACATGTATTATTCATGTTGACTGAAGCGGGGTAAACACATGTGTTTGTATATATATTTTTTAGATGCCCCTGACGAAGGGAAATCTTTCCCGAAATGCATTGGGTTGTTGCAGAATAAATCATGAGATTTGGGAACTACTTCTGCGCCTGCGTTTTAGTGCACATCTACGGCAATTGAAGATATGAATAAAATTAATTGAATACACTGAGCAAGAAGGACGAAAATAACATGGTGAAACATAAGAATAATAGTGAATACAAACTATTTGAATTTAACTCATTGGATTCATATAAAGGCTATGGCTGTGCAGCTTGGTGGAACCTATGTTGGTTCCCCCCCATGGTTTGTCAAGATAGAGAAAGCCATTCTTAACAACCTTGACCCACTATCACTACTCACTATAAACAAACAATCACAAAACATGAGCCTTATACTCAAAAACACCAGACTCGCCCTCCTCAGGATGGATCGAAAACTAAAGCACAGCATCAAAAACTCGAAATGGGAATCGCTGTGGGGAAACTCAAAGATAAAATACAGAGGAAAACCCCTGACCATAGACACATGGACAAAAATAGGACTCTCTTCCCTGCCCAGCTGGAAGAAGGGGGCTCACCCCTTACATTCAGCATTCTACAAACCTGACATAAATTACCTGACAGAGAACTCTACAACTTCCTCAAAATCAGAACCGCCGTTACCAAATCATGTTTAGCCAGACACGCACCATCAATCTTCCAATATTTGGAGAACCTGAACATAGTTAGCCACCAGATGTCCCACATCTACAAACTTCTCCGACCCAACACTTCCATGCGTAACAGCAAAACATCCAATTTCTGGGAGGCAGACCTAGACTCCGCCCTGACGGAACAACAAAGACACGCCTTCTGGTCAGCCCCCTATAAGAATATGGTATCCGCGGTCCTTGCCCAGACAAAATTCTGTCTGCTACACAAACTCTATTTAACCCCGGCCCACCTAGTGGCCATGGGCCTGACGGAACACAACCAATTCTGGAACTGCGACCTAGAACAAGGAGACCTGGCACACCTTATCTTCCATTGAACAAAAGTAAAAAAATATTGGAACAAAGTCTTCTCCGTCATAAACAAAACCTTAGGCTGTTCTCTTAAAGAAGAGTTCTCCTCACTCACTACCGCTTTCATAACTTCTGAGCTAGACTCGTAACACGACAGAAACCTTCTAGACCTCTTATTAACAGCAGCAACCAAAATAGTCCTCACCAACCGGAAGGACACCTCCAAGGCCACCTTCAAGGGGTGGCTGAATTGAGTAACGTTCTTGAGGGGAGCTGACATCACAACCCTTCGCAACACTCAATGGAGAAACCCTAATAGGGGACTGTGGACCTCCCTAGACAGATCCCTAGACCCGTATGACCCACCGTGAAGGGCAAGCCATCACTATTGGCATAACTAAACACGGCCGCGTTAGTCAGAGCAGGACACCGCACTACCCTTTTCCCCACTTATCCTCTTTTCTCTTTCTCTTTTTCTCTCTCCCCTCACCCTTACTTTCCACAGAGTAGTCCAGGTGGCAGGTGCCCACCTAAGCCCATGACCCAAGGTAGCCAGCCAGCCCCTTCGAGCACCCCCTAACACATAACGCCGCAGGTTATATGTTGTATGTTATATGGTATTTGTTTGACAAGGGCTTTACCAGGGAACTCAAGCCTCTGTAACCCAGGCTACCAACACCTAAACCTAAAGTGATCACCACCCTGTATGGACAACGCAAATTGCATAAATGTTTAGTGTTTTACATGTCTGTAAAAACCCAATAAAAATATTTTATAAAAAAAAAACATCTTCCATTTGTAAATATAACGTCACATTTTGCCACATGATATAGTTCGAACATTAAATCAATCCGATGGCCATTAGAGCGAGATACAGTCAAGTGTAACTTGGTGTTTTTGGTCAGAATAAACAGTGCACGCCTGCAATAAAGAACTTCTCTCTAGAGGTGCTAAAGGACGTGGATAGTAAAAATCACTTTTTTATGTGAAAGAATTCCAAGTAGTGGCAAGTGGTATAATGGTGACTGCACTATATGCTGAGGTCGAAAACTGTTTGGAGTTGGGAAAATCTAATCTGCTGAAAAAAATAAAAGTTTTTGTGTAGGTAAAAATGTTGGTGAAAAGACTGATAGAAATAGTGAGCCATCATTGCTGGGAGTAAAATGTCTAAATAATTGTGGGTCCGTTTCGTGTTTAAGGGGAAGATGTCTTAAGTTGTTAACAGGAGATGTATCATTGGGTAGCACAATATAACGGTGCATTTGTTGGTTGTATTACTTCTGTTTGAGTTGCACATTTTGTAAGGACAGTTACCTGGAACCTTCGCCTGTTGCACTCTGAGAACCGCTCAAATTGCAACAGAAGTAGGACACTGGCAGCTGTAGTTTAGTTTTGTAATTAAAAAGAACTTGTTTAAATATGTGCTAAATATAACGTGGGTGAAGTTACAGTATAAAGCATGTGTGTCCAACATAAGTCTATGATGGTCGGATGAGACCACATTTTAAGGATAACAATGTAAATTAATATAGACAGGGCCTACTCAGGCCAACCGACCTTGGCATATGGTAGTGAAAACATATGCTGCAATGTAGAGCCTGAGAATATAATAGACCATTGATTCAGGAGGAACACTTGGGGTCTGATTCCCAGACGTTGGTATATCTGCCAATTAGAACAAAAATCGCACAGTGTGAGGAGGAGGCGGGGCCTTGACCCAAGAAATACCTAAGAGGCACTTATGAACCCCACCCTGCCCCCGAGATCCCTCCGGCTCCCCCCATCCCCCCAAAAAAAGGTTGTTGAGGCTGGTATCGATGTCCTGGGGTGTTTTCACACCCCTTAACAGATGTCAGGAATTTAAAGCCTCAGAAAACGAGTTGGTAATCCAAGGGTTTGCACCGTCGGTGAGTCACTTTTTGTGATTTTCCTGGGCGCAGGAGCATGCTCCATATTTACCAGGCAGCACAAAGCCACTTCTTTAGGCTTAATGCTGCTTTGTAAATATCGCTCCCTTTAACGCTGTTTTCTGCGTTAAAGGGGTGTCCAATGGGTGTTGCTGGGGGTGTTCCCAGCAACATCCATGGCTTTTTGACCAGGGCTGGACTGGCCATAGCGGGCACCTGTTGTTTTCCTGTTAGGCCGCAAGGGTGGGGGCCAGTTTTTGATCCGTTTGGGGTGATTGTTATTAGGAGCGTGTTTTAACGCAGTGCTGCAATATCTAGCCCCTGTAACAAAAGCGGCAGTGGTGCTTGACACTAGCACCCCTCCCCCTAAACCCCCCAAGTGGGCCGGTCAAGCTGAATTGCCATCGCTGGTTTCTGCCCCCAGTCTGGCCGTGTTTTTGACACTACCCAGATTTATGAGAAATCGTAACTCTGAGCCAGCGCCAAAAACGTGTTTCCTTTTTCTATGCGTGCTGCATTATGCAGCAAACACAGAAATAGGAAAAAGCCTTGTGTGATTGTTTTTGTGCAGGAAGGTTTCCCTTCCTGTACAAAAATAATCATCCCCACAATGCAGGAACCCCTGCACCATGGTGCAAAAGTGCCAGCATTGGCGCACTTTACCCCATTGTGTGCCAGTGAAGGGGAAAAGAACCGGAATCGCAGAGGCCGCCGCACCCTCCCGCAGGGGGGGGGAGGCTAGAAGGCCAGCGCCATAACCCACGTGGTGCCCCAACCAGTGGTGAAACTGGTTCCGGGCGCCTCAAAGCGCCCGGAGACCAGCGGAAGTGGCAGCGCACCTGCCTGCCCGGCTGGAAGTAACCTTTGGCCTGGGCGCCCCTAAGTGGCACCCAACGGCACCCCCCCCCCGCCTCATTCAAATCCCCCAATCAGGGGAGACACCGAAGCCCCCCTAAGGAGAGTCAGGGGGATTTAAGTCGCCGACTCCCCCAGCTCGGCCACAACTTCTTCGTGGAGCTGGGAGAGCGGCGCGACAAGAAGATCTGCAGAGTCGGACGGCGGAGCTTGGAAACTTCTGGAACACTAGGACTTCGAAGGAGAAGAATCGACGCGCCGAAGCCCTCTCCCCGCACCATCGTACCAGCCGCCCCGCGGTGCGCAGCGTGCCTCTACGGGGCTGAAGTTGCGACGAGGCTCACAAAGAAATTCCCCGGCGGAGTCACACAGCCGAAGCCCACGCATTGGGCGGAGTGGAGAAACCGTTGTCGGCTACGCTAGGAGCCATGGCGGAGGGCCAGCCTGGGGAAGTGGCCGAGTTGCTGAAAAGGATCCGGGAGGTCACGGCCATCCACGGGAGCGAGTGGCTCCAGCAGCACATCGTCAGCGGGAAGGAGAACAGACCGGTCGACCAGGCGGAGGAGGGAGCAGGCCCATCGGATCCCAAAAGGCGCAAAAAGACACCGATAAGGAAGTCCTCCAGGAAGAACCCCCCGAGGAAAGAGCGCCAAACCCCCCCCCCCCTCCGCGACGCGATGATGGTGATCAGACCGAAACATCGGCCAGCATGAATGGTGAGCATATCAGCGAGATAGTTAAGGAATGCTTAAAATCACTGGCGCCAGCACTGCTTAACAGTACGGGACAGGGGGTAGCAAGCAGGCCCAGGGAGCAGCGCGCAGATGAGGCGGCAGGCATATCTTGGCACATGGTCGACCCAAGTTGGGCGCGCCAGGCTAGGGGGCAGGTTTGCAAACAAAACAGGTGATGGACCGAATGTGGATCAATGTCACACATTCACCCCAGTCCAAAGATCTGGGCCCAAATCCATCGTTTTTTTGCACTCCACACCACCCTGGGTTAGACAATGGCGATATGCAAATCAGCTCTGACCCTGTGCCCCATGGGAACAGTCCAGTCCGAACTACAAAAGCCATGTCCTTCCCAGAACGGAATCAAGCATCCGAGGACCGGACCGGTTTCGAGGTAACACCTCTCATCAGCCCGGCTAGCTTGACTCCAGTGGTGTGGAGTGCCTGGGACCCACGTCTGAGCATCCCCAGCGTACTTATGGCGCATTTGCAAACAAAACAGGTGATGGACCGAATGTGGATCAATGTCACACATTCACCCCAGTCCAAAGATCTGGGCCCAAATCCATCGTTTTTTTGCACTCCACACCACCCTGGGTTAGACAATGGCGATATGCAAATCAGCTCTGACCCTGTGCCCCATGGGAACAGTCCAGTCCGAACTACAAAAGCCATGTCCTTCCCAGAACGGAATCAAGCATCCGAGGACCGGACCGGTTTCGAGGTAACACCTCTCATCAGCCCGGCTAGCTTGACTCCAGTGGTGTGGAGTGCCTGGGACCCACGTCTGAGCATCCCCAGCGCACTTATGGCGAATTTGCAAACAAAACAGGTGATGGACCGAATGTGGATCAATGTCACACATTCACCCCAGTCCAAAGATCTGGGCCCAAATCCATCGTTTTTTTGCACTCCACACCACCCTGGGTTAGACAATGGCGATATGCAAATCAGCTCTGACCCTGTGCCCCATGGGAACAGTCCAGTCCGAACTACAAAAGCCATGTCCTTCCCAGAACGGAATCAAGCATCCGAGGACCGGACCGGTTTCGAGGTAACACCTCTCATCAGCCCGGCTAGCTTGACTCCAGTGGTGTGGAGTGCCTGGGACCCACGTCTGAGCATCCCCTGCGCACTTATGGCGAATTTGCAAACATAACAGGTGATGGACCGAATGTGGATCAATGTCACACATTCACCCCAGTCCAAAGATCTGGGCCCCAATCCATCGTTTTTTTGCACTCCACACCACCCTGGGTTAGACAATGGATTGATATGCAAATCAGCTCTGACCCTGTGCCCCATGGGAACAGTCCAGTCCGAACTACAAAAACCATGTCCTTCCCAGAACGGAATCAAGCATCCGAGGACCGGACCGGTTTCGAGGTAACACCTCTCATCAGCCCGGCTAGCTTGACTCCAGTGGTGTGGAGTGCCTGGGACCCACGTCTGAGCATCCCCAGCGCACTTATGGCGAATTTGCAAACAACCTTATCTTAAGTGTATGCAACACTTAAACCATTTTGAGAATTTGCAAACAAAACAGGTGATGGACCGAATGTGGATCAATGTCACACATTCACCCCAGTCCAAAGATCTGGGCCCAAATCCATCGTTTTTTTGCACTCCACACCACCCTGGGTTAGACAATGGCGATATGCAAATCAGCTCTGACCCTGTGCCCCATGGGAACAGTCCAGTCCGAACTACAAAAGCCATGTCCTTCCCAGAACGGAATCAAGCATCCGAGGACCGGACCGGTTTCGAGGTAACACCTCTCATCAGCCCGGCTAGCTTGACTCCAGTGGTGTGGAGTGCCTGGGACCCACGTCTGAGCATCCCCTGCGCACTTATGGCGAATTTGCAAACATAACAGGTGATGGACCGAATGTGGATCAATGTCACACATTCACCCCAGTCCAAAGATCTGGGCCCCAATCCATCGTTTTTTTGCACTCCACACCACCCTGGGTTAGACAATGGATTGATATGCAAATCAGCTCTGACCCTGTGCCCCATGGGAACAGTCCAGTCCGAACTACAAAAACCATGTCCTTCCCAGAACGGAATCAAGCATCCGAGGACCGGACCGGTTTCGAGGTAACACCTCTCATCAGCCCGGCTAGCTTGACTCCAGTGGTGTGGAGTGCCTGGGACCCACGTCTGAGCATCCCCAGCGCACTTATGGCGAATTTGCAAACAACCTTATCTTAAGTGTATGCAACACTTAAACCATTTTGAGAATTTGCAAACAAAACAGGTGATGGACCGAATGTGGATCAATGTCACACATTCACCCCAGTCCAAAGATCTGGGCCCAAATCCATCGTTTTTTTGCACTCCACACCACCCTGGGTTAGACAATGGCGATATGCAAATCAGCTCTGACCCTGTGCCCCATGGGAACAGTCCAGTCCGAACTACAAAAGCCATGTCCTTCCCAGAACGGAATCAAGCATCCGAGGACCGGACCGGTTTCGAGGTAACACCTCTCATCAGCCCGGCTAGCTTGACTCCAGTGGTGTGGAGTGCCTGGGACCCACGTCTGAGCATCCCCAGCGCACTTATGGCGAATTTGCAAACAAAACAGGTGATGGACCGAATGTGGATCAATGTCACACATTCACCCCAGTCCAAAGATCTGGGCCCAAATCCATCGTTTTTTTGCACTCCACACCACCCTGGGTTAGACAATGGCGATATGCAAATCAGCTCTGACCCTGTGCCCCATGGGAACAGTCCAGTCCGAACTACAAAAGCCATGTCCTTCCCAGAACGGAATCAAGCATCCGAGGACCGGACCGGTTTCGAGGTAACACCTCTCATCAGCCCGGCTAGCTTGACTCCAGTGGTGTGGAGTGCCTGGGACCCACGTCTGAGCATCCCCTGCGCACTTATGGCGAATTTGCAAACATAACAGGTGATGGACCGAATGTGGATCAATGTCACACATTCACCCCAGTCCAAAGATCTGGGCCCCAATCCATCGTTTTTTTGCACTCCACACCACCCTGGGTTAGACAATGGATTGATATGCAAATCAGCTCTGACCCTGTGCCCCATGGGAACAGTCCAGTCCGAACTACAAAAACCATGTCCTTCCCAGAACGGAATCAAGCATCCGAGGACCGGACCGGTTTCGAGGTAACACCTCTCATCAGCCCGGCTAGCTTGACTCCAGTGGTGTGGAGTGCCTGGGACCCACGTCTGAGCATCCCCAGCGCACTTATGGCGAATTTGCAAACAACCTTATCTTAAGTGTATGCAACACTTAAACCATTTTGAGAATTTGCAAACAAAACAGGTGATGGACCGAATGTGGATCAATGTCACACATTCACCCCAGTCCAAAGATCTGGGCCCAAATCCATCGTTTTTTTGCACTCCACACCACCCTGGGTTAGACAATGGCGATATGCAAATCAGCTCTGACCCTGTGCCCCATGGGAACAGTCCAGTCCGAACTACAAAAGCCATGTCCTTCCCAGAACGGAATCAAGCATCCGAGGACCGGACCGGTTTCGAGGTAACACCTCTCATCAGCCCGGCTAGCTTGACTCCAGTGGTGTGGAGTGCCTGGGACCCACGTCTGAGCATCCCCAGCGCACTTATGGCGAATTTGCAAACAAAACAGGTGATGGACCGAATGTGGATCAATGTCACACATTCACCCCAGTCCAAAGATCTGGGCCCAAATCCTAGGCTAGGGGGCAGGAGCACGTGGTACTGCCGGCACAGGGCGAGCAAATGTCTCTGGTCATGGGTTGGGGTTACGGACCCGCGTCAGGGAGCCCAGCGCTGGGAGGCATAACCTCCGATCCATACAGCAGGCCATCCCCCGGCCCGGCATCTTTGACAACAAAGGCCACAGGCCTAGCATGCCTTATCCCACTAGCTGTTAAAGAAAGAATATGGCGGAAGGAATTTATCGATATATTCTCTCTGCTCGAAATTCAACTCGAGGGTCTAGACCTCACCACCTGTGACAGGAAAGAGGAGGATAGGAGAGAGAGGCGCAGCAGCAGAAAAGAGCGCAATTTTGAAAATTGGTTGGATGCCTTCAGAATAATGGCCTGCATTATTGTAGAGAAATTCCCTCACTGTGCGGCAGACCTTTGGCTTTATGAGGCTAATATTGACCTGGCACATAGGCAGTTCCCAGGGGAAGCGTGGCTGGAATACAACAAGGGTTTTAGGCTCAAAATGCAGAGGCATCCGGAGATAGAATGGAACGAGGAGGATGTATCTGGGTTCATCCATAAAATGCTCACAGCGAAGGAGGTAAAATCTTGGGCGGGCAAGTATGACCATTCCGTTCGTAGTTCCCACCAGAAGGGCAGGAGAGGAGCTTACCAGAAGCAGAGCGCAGGGAGATCCCATTCCCCGAACAAAGCCAAGGCCATTTGTTGGAGATACGACGCAGGGGATTGCTCGTGGGGCTCGTCATGTAAATTCCAACACGCTTGCTCGAGCTGTGGGGGCAAGCACGCGGCAGTGGCGTGCAGGGGAGGCAAGCGCGAATCCAAAGGGGACAAAAAAGAGAAAAGCAAGAAGCACTAGCCCCGGGCCTAGTAGGCGAGGTGACCTGGTAGACATTCAAGATTGCCAGCTGGCCAGGTCTCCTATCAACAGACAACAGCTGCGCAGGTTGGCGAATAAGTACCCGAACAGGGCGGATGCCAGGGTGCTGGTAGAAGGCTTTGACAAAGGATTCGTCATTCCATTCAAAGGAATCTTACCACTCGAGGGGCAAGAAACCTAAAGTCGGCGATGCAACACCCACACGTGGTATGCACCAAGCTGGCGAAAGAGAAAGCCCTGGGTAGGATTGAGGGTCCACTACCGAAGGGACTACGCGGAGGCATAGTGGTCTCCCCACTAGGGGTGGTCCCCAAGAAAGAGCAAGGTCAGTTTAGATTGATACACCACCTTTCATTCCCCGAGGGGACATCAGTGAATGATGGAATTCCCCCGGAAGCCTGCTCAGTAGGTTATGCCACAGTTGATGACGCAATAGATTTAGTAAAAGCGGCGGGGAAGGGAGCCCTCATGGCCAAGGCAGACATTGAGTCAGCGTATCGCTTGCTGCCCGTCCACCCATCCAGTTTTCACTTGCTGGGTTTTCAGTGGGAGGGTGACATGTTTGTCGACAAGGCAATGCCCATGAGCTGCGCCATATCGTGCGCATACTTCGAGCAATTCACAACCTTTTTGGAATGGGCCCTTCATGATCACCACCAAGAAGGCGGCAAACTACACTACCTCGACGATTTCCTGTTCACAGGTCCAGCGGGATCCCCCACGTGCAGCGACACTCTGTCGGCATTTGAAAGGCTAGCCAGGACCTTAGGGGTCCCCCTGGCAGCAGATAAGACAACAGGCCCTACCACGAGACTAACTTTTCTAGGGATAGAACTGGATTCCGTGGCAGGGACAGCCAGGCTGCCCCCGGAAAAGGTAAAAGAATTCAGGGAGGATGTTGGCAGGTTGCGCAGGCGAAACAAGGCCACCCTCCGGGACATACAGGGGGTGATAGGCAAGCTGAACTTCGCGGCCAGGGTCATACCTGCGGCCAGGGTCTTCTCCAGGCGCCTGACACAGCTAACAGCGGGAGTCACGCACAGACATTACCGCATTCGGTTGGGTGCGGGGGTGAAGCAGGACCTCCAGATGTGGGACGAGTTCCTGCAGGAATTTAACGGAGTATTGATCTGGAGAGAGGGTTGGGTGACTGCCAGGCAGATAGCCCTATTCACAGATGCAGCAGGGAGCATGGGGTTTGGGGCCATCCTTGGAAATCAATGGTGCGTGAGCCAGTGGCCAGACAAATGGCACGCTCAGGGAGTCACCAGGAACATCACGTTCCTAGAGCTTTTCCCAATAATAGTGGCATTGACCATCTGGAAGCAGGAGTTGAAGAACATGAAGCTGACACTGTGGTCAGATAACAAGGGGTTGGTGCAAGCCATTAACCGGGGCGCGGCGCGATGCCCAGATACATTGAGGCTAATGAGGCAGTTCATTAAATTGCAGCTGGAAGGGAATCTGGAGCTGAAAGCACGCCACGTCCCAGGGGCAGAGAACATGGCAGCGGACGCGTTGTCCCGGTCACAGATGGAGCGATTCTGAGACCTGGTCCCTGGGGCGGACCTAGTTATGACCTCTTTCCCAACATACCTGTGGGACCTGGGGGGGTAGACCTATCCAGACTGGTGGGCCATTCACTAACCCCTGAAGCCACCAGAAGATACAAGAGACGCACAAGTACTGTAATGAGCGTGGGCGGCATAAGCACACTGGAGGACAAATTAGGAACACGGACAGCCGTTGAGAAGTTTGTGCAGTGGGCATTCAATGCCAATAAATCAAGGTCATGGGCACAGGCACACCTGTCAGCCATTGCCCATTTTGCCAGGTTTCATACGGGAGATGACCCCACGGCCTCCCCATATCTCAAGGCGGCCCTGAAAGGGTGGGGGAGAGTAGAAGGGAAAAAGACAGATGTAAGGCGCACCATTGATTTCTGTAAGCTGGGCCTCCTCCTGAGGGCTTTAGATGGAATCATCTCAGACAGATACGAGCTCCTACTATTTAGAGCCGCATTCACCACAGCCTTCTTTGGCGCGTTCCGCATAAGCGAACTAGTGGCGCCCAACAAGATGGACCCGGCACAGCGATGCCTCCAGGCCAGGGACGTTAAACCCTTGGCAAGAGCGGTAGAGATTACTTTAAGACAGTCTAAGACAGACCAGGCACGAAAAGGGGTAACAATTAGGTTGCACTGCATCCCCGAGACGGGGCTCTGCGCAGTGTATTGCTTGTTCAAATACATGATAACCCGCCCAGTGGGGACCCTTTGTTCAGGCATCGCGACGGGAGGAACTTGAGCAGGTTCCAATTCACAGCTGTGATGCGCCAAGGTCTCGGAAAAGCGGGCTTCCACCCAGCAGCCTTCGCCCCACACTCCTTCAGGATCGGGGCAGCAACCACGGCATCGCAGCATGGCATGCCAGAGGATCGGATACGGGCTGTGGGTAGATGGCGATCCAGGGCCTACAAATCATACATACGGCCACACCTGATATAAAAAATAAAAAAAAGAAAAGAAAAGGGGAAAGAAAGGTTCCCAAAAAAAAAAAAAAAAGAAAAGGGGAGTCACCTTGGGATGCCGCGTGGCAGGGTGCGGTGGCAATGCCCACTTTCCGCCGACACGCCGATACTCCGGTGCGCAGAAGGCCACCTGAGCTCAAATAACTATATAAAAAAAAAAAAAAGGGAAGAATGATAAAGTATGATTAACTGCATCGAAAGAAGACGAACCCGGCCGGGTGCGCAGCGGGCCACCATAACAGAACCCCCTTTCTCTTGACAGGAGGACGCCCGCGGCTCGTTTGGGTGGTGGGACATTCTTTCGTGTCCAGGATGGAGTCATGGTGGCGACGGTCGGGGCACAAAGCGGCAGCCAGACCCAAAGCGACGTGCATCCAGTGGGTGGGACAACCAGGGATGAGATGGGGGCAGCTGCTGCCAACCCTGGACAGCTTACTGGCTGATTCGGCGTGGCATCCCGACGCGCTGATCATCCACCTCGGCGGCAACGACCTGACGAAGCTGGGGCGCAAAGCATTGGGACAAGCCATCCAGAAGGATCTCACGACGACAACATCGTGGTTGGGTCCCACGACGGTGATCTGGTCGGAAATGATCAGCAGAAAACATTGGAGAGGCGCTGACTCACACAAAGTGGTGGATAACGCCAGGAGGAAACTGAACATCGCAATGCACAAGTTCTGTGTCACGAACGGCATGGACTCAATCCGCCACGGCCTCATTCACCGAGGACGTCCAGAGCTGTACGGCCAGGACGGGGTGCACCTTTCCGAAAGAGGAATGCAAGTCTTTTGGGACAACCTGTGGGGTGCATTGGCGATGGCAGGCTGTAAGTAAGTATTAAAAAAAAAAAAAAACAGGATGCGGGGAGCCGCAGAAAGACGTAAGCCTCCCTGCGGCGTGGCGGAAATCCTACAATGGTTGGTAAGGATACACACCGGCGGGCGGTGTGTAGGAAGAGGGCCACACACTTTTCAATGCCGCACGGCAGGGTGACGTGGCCGCAGCAAGGAGGGGAGTACCAAGAAGAGACGGCACTCGTGGCCCAGACCCAGCCGGACGGCAGGGCGCAAATGGTAGCGAGCTGGGGACCTAACTCCAGTTGGAAAAAGCTCCCCTCCACGACACGCAGAAGGCGTGGGCAACCAACCAATGGGACAACAAGGATTCACAAGGAACTGGTTGCAAAGTGCCATTTACGAACTGAAGAAAACTGACACCTGTTGCTCACAAGACGGTGTCATGTGTCTATTAATATTCATGTATGATTGATGAGGACAGTTCGTAAATGAAGAAATTGCATAACCAGTATTTGTTTGTAATATTGAAAATTGAATATTGTAATTTTAATATTGCAATTTTAATATTAATAAACTGCGGCCAACAACGACCACTACTTTAAATGGCATTGTTGGCTGACATGATTGCAGGAGGTACAAGTGGGAAGCAGGGCGGGGGGGGTGGAACGACGGGGTGAGTTACAATTTGGCAAACACGGAATGGGCACGTTCGGGGGTTATCGCAGAGGCCGCCGCACCCTCCCGCAGGTGGGGGGAGGCTAGAAGGCCGGCGCCATAACCCACGTGGTGCCCCAACCAGTGGTGAAACTGGTTCCGGGCGCCCCAAAGTGCCCGGAGACCAGCGGAAGCGGGCAGCGCACCTGCCTGCCCGGCTGGAAGTAACCTTTGGCCTGGGCGCCCCTAAGAGGCGCCCAATGGCACCCCCCCTGCCTCATTCAAATCCCCCAATCAGGGGAGACACCGAAGCCCCCCTAAGGAGAGTCAGGGGGATTTAAGTCGCCGACTCCCCCAGCTCGGCCACAACTTCTTCGTGGAGCTGGGAGAGCGGCGCGACAAGAAGATCTGCAGACCCACCCACCCACACCTAAGGAACAGCGAAGTCGCAGGGCTGGACAAGGGCACGGGTGTCTTGCGGAAATCCTACAATGGTTGGTAAGGATACACACCGGCGGGCGGTGTGTAGGAAGAGGGCCACACACTTTTCAATGCCGCACGGCAGGGTGACGTGGCCGCAGCAAGGAGGGGAGTACCAAGAGTAAGCATGGGCGAATTTTGCGAATCTCGCGTTCGCGAATTTTGCGGATTTGCGAACTCGCAATCCGCAAAATCCGCGAATTCTAGCGAATTTGCGGATTTTTTTTTTTGTGTTCGCAAGGATTTCTGCCAGTTCGCGAGGGTTTCGTACCAGTTCGCAATTGCGAACTTACATTTCGGCACGCAACGGTCGCGATTATGTTGTTTCTACGTCTGGTTCATCATCACAGGTTCCCAGCACTCTCTGTTTCACCACTGCAAACCTCTGTTACATCAATGCCACCCTCTGGTTCATCATCACTGTAGATTATGGGGGGGAAAAGCAAGCACACCAGCCTTGCTTCAACTGACATGAATTAATTTGGGGTTAGTTTATTAATGTGTCACTGTTTTAAAATTCCAGTCTGGCACCTGCTTCCTTATCTGTAATTTGCTTTCTGTTGCAGTGCATTTTTTTTTCCCAGGACCTTTGTGGCCTACTTGTAGCTATTCTATGAGCCTGCTGTGAGGGTCAGAGCAGGGTCATACAATTGTTGCAACTAGCAACTGAATTCTGGAGGGGCCCCAGTCAGGAAGCACTACAGGGAATTGTTACTAATGATGAGTTTGAACTCTTGCCCCTGCCGAGTGCTTTCAGTTTTGAAAAACTCGTTTTTCTACAATTTTGCGGGATTCGCGGGGCGCGAACATGCGCGAGATCGGATTCGGAAGCCGCAAATTCGTGCGAATATGCAATTTGTTTTTTTGCGGCGTGTTCGTTGGCAAGGTTTTGTGCGTTTTTGCGAGCCGCTCGTAGCGCAAGGCGCAAAGTTACCCTCGCGGTCGTTCAAGGGCGCGGCCATCTTGTTTGCCTGACGTATTTCCGTTTCCGGGCGCGAAGTGTAATCTCGCAAAGTCTGCGGCTTGCCAGTACAGTTTCGCGCATGTTCGCAAGGAAAATCTCGCGCGAACTTACCCGTGCGGTCGTGAACGGGCGCGGCCATCTTGTTTCTCATTCATTGCTATGGTTCTGGGCATGGTCTTTGTATCCTCTGTCAATCTCTGCCATCCTTTGCTTGTTTGAAGTTTTTTTTGATCTATTTTACTTATTATCTATCC
This sequence comes from Lissotriton vulgaris, assembly GCF_964263255.1. Lineage (NCBI taxonomy): Eukaryota > Metazoa > Chordata > Amphibia > Caudata > Salamandridae > Lissotriton > Lissotriton vulgaris. The sequence goes on along the minus strand of NC_141687.1, from coordinate 645,044,461 downwards.
CTCTATTTTTCTAGCCCTATATTTTTGTGTTTACTGCTACTTTTGGTTAATTTTAAACTACTTTTTTAAACTCTTTTCTTTTCTTCTCTTCCCTATTCTATTTTCTTTATTCCTTTCCGCCCAGACCATGGTGAAGGGAGCCGGGAAGCATCCCGAGAAGGGGAAGGGTCCCGCACCCCGTGTCCGGCTCCCGTGCGGGCGTTTGAGGGGGGAGGAGGTCGTACCCAGGGAGATCTTTACCCCGGAGGAGGTGGGCCAACTCATTTTTTATGTTCAGCGCCACCTCCCCAGGACCATCATGGGAGGCGGCAAGATCAGTGACGGGTACGGGGTCCGGGAGCGCCGGAAGCGGTGGGAGAAGGTGTGCCAGGCCATTTACCACCACTCTCGGGTCTGGCGCACCTACAACCAGGCCACCCACCGCTGGACGGATGTCCTGACCCATGAGCGAGATCTGCTCGACCTCCTTGGCCTTGAGATCCCCGGGCTTGGTGAGTAGTAGTAGCTATTTCTTTACTACTATGTTTTCTCCTGCTGTGTTATTATATTGCAAACTTTTGTTTTTTACCAAGAGCAATATTGCTGCTCATTACATTGTAGGTAAATTATATTTCAAAATCTTCTGTGCCTTTCAGGTACACTGCTCTCCTTCTTCTCAGTAGTGTTGCTACTATGCTTATTTGTTTTAGATTTTGTGTTCATTTCATTGGCCTGTGAAATTATGTATGAGTGTAGTTTAAAGAACTGCGTAATGCTACACACTAAGGTTCTGATTTTTAATTACCGGCGCATCCCTGCAAAGTAGCAGGGATGCGCCAGTAATTGTGCGTCACGCCACCATCACCCATGGTGCGCCGTATTTACAATGCGGCGCACCATGGGCCCAAAACGTCACCAAAGCGTTACGCATCTGTGCCGTAAAGGCGGCGCATTGCTGGAGTTGCGTCACAACGATGGTGCAGCTCCATCAATGCTCTGGGGTGCCCTATCTCCCCAATGCTGCGTCAAGCCGTACGTCTGCTTCAAGCTGGCGCAGGGTTTGAGTCATGCATCATTGTCCTCAAAGTGACTGATTGAAATCTTGTAGATTTCCCTCAGCCACTTTTAGGATGCGTTCCTGCGCAGGAACGCCCTCCCTTGCGCCGGAACGCCCCCTATTGGCGCAGGGCTTTACAACGTGATGCATCTCCCATATACGTCACGTTGTTAATATACGCCGCACCATTGCGCCTCTTTTGTGCTGTCGCTGCGTCACAAAAGTCATGCAACAATGGAGCAAAAGAGCCGCAAGGGGCTTCTAAATCAGCCCCTACAGACTCAAGTCCAGTCCTTCCTTTGTACACATGGCGATAAGAAGAAATAGTGGTGGTGGATTAATAGTTTGAGTATTTTAATGACTGGTTAATGTAGTAGGAAACTTTAGTGTTGTCGCTGATCTTCAATCACGATGGACTTTGGCTGTCACTTTGCGTGCTGCGGACTGCTGCCTGCCAATCCTAGGCAAACCTTTTTAGTACTTTGTTTAGTGAGTTACATAGGGTAGTTTCCAATTTGACGGTCCGCAAATCAAGCAATACTAAAGTAATAACGTAGTCGACCACATGAGATTGGTCAATAATATATCCCGTGGAGTCGTTCCCTATTTGCTATTTCGCAAAAATATTTTGTTAGTTCTTTTGAAATGTTTGATTTGGTTGAGAAATATCATCCATGTTTTCTGTTTTTCTTTCTTTCATGTTGTACATCAGTTTCCCCCAGGGGCAAAAGGAGGACACAGGAGGAGGAGGAGGAGGGTGCTGTTGACGATGCAGGCCAGGACCGGGCAGGCGAGGGCTCCTTTGCTGGCCCCAGTAAGTTTTAATTTTAATATAGAGTACTTATTTTTTCCTAGCGTTCCTCATTCGATTTTTTCTAAATCGTCTTTGATCTTCTTGTAGACAGGATCTAAATTCTTATCCTGCCTCGACTATGACTCCGTGTGGTATATACTAGATTATTCTTATTAGTCTGTCTGTGTAGCTAACTAAGATTGCACATTTGGCATTTCCATTGGACTCCCATTCTAGTCAGCAATAGCTCTATGCACTGAGTGCAGTCCTCTGGGATTGTCCATAATGTCTTTTCAAGTATTCTAAATGTTTATGCTTTGACCATTGCCAACAATAAAAAGGTGAATGACCACCAAGAAAGAATAAGATACTACTTTACTTTTGGTTTGGATAGGAGGACAATCCATTCTACTACTGTTGCAGGGATAAATCTGCACAAACAGAACTATGGACACTAAATAATGCATTGCTTAGCTTATCAATTATAATAGGTGCTGTTAGACTTTCCACATACCTCAGTGATACCAGACTTTGTAGTTGAACCCCCAATCTCCTTACTGACTAGATAGTGTGGCAGAGTCATTTAGCTCCCAAAGTCACCGATGGCAGAGGCACGGACTCATGCTTGCAAAAATTCCAAAACCTTTAGCTCATCCACTCTAGTCTGGAGGACCAAAAACCACAGAGTCCATTTAAGTTTAAAAGCTTTATTAAAAGTAAACACATTTATTAAAATCAAGTTTGTCATAAAAGTGAACGTGTAACTGAAAATGGAAAAGTGCTTAGTGCTGACGATTAATTGGACACATTTCTTGTGGTCGAGCCGAGCTCTCACCTGGTTTGAACTTGACCCAGCTTATGTTCTTAGAAGTCAAGCTTCTGTCTGTTAGGAGAAAAAGTGTTGCGTGTTAAAAAGTAAAAAGCAAACATTCATCAGTTGTGCCAAAAAGTGCAGCAAGACAACAGCCTTCCCTGGAAACAGGGACATTTTTACTTTAGAGTACACAGTCATAAATTATTAAATTGTATACTGTTTTTTTCACATTTCTTTCTTCCTCCTAGACTAAATATTATATAGTAGTGAGTGGTGTATTCTAACATTATTAAATGTACTTTGTAGGTGGAACATCTGGAGACGGGGCCAGCGCGGAGGTGGTGGTGGCATTGGACGAGGAGGACAACTCTGGGGAGGAGGCGGTGCAAGTGCCGGACAAGGACATGCCTGTGAGGGTTCACACGGTGGTGGCGGGCAGAGGTAAGCTATACATTCCTTAGTCATTGAGATTGAAGACTGCAGAATGTGCTTTCTGCACGGGTGTATTATAAATAAACCAGGTAGTAGCCTCCTCTAAATGTACTTCGACTTAGCTGTGAAGTTTTTGGCGAGAAGAATCCCAATCAGATCTGAGGTGAACTTGATGGATGGGATGAACGAAAAGCGAAAGAAGGGTGTAAGTAAGTGTGGAAGGACGAGAAATGTAATGATGACTGGCAAAGAAGAATGATATGTGTTTGCTTGGTCCCCGAGGTGGCTGGGAAGGAAAGAATATGGTATGGTGCATGGCTGGGTGAATGATGAAGCAAGGATGGGTGGAAGGAGAACAGCCCTGGTGGGTGAGACAGAAACTGTATGTGTGCATATACTTTGAATGGATGGATGCCTGGATCATTCATGGTACTATCTGACTCTTAGATAGCATATGTGTATCTAGAGAGAGTAGACGGTCACTGGATGAACTAAGTGTTACTTTGAAGAGCATGTAACACTGCACCCGCACGTCCGTTCCAGTGTAGGAAAGGCAAGGAAAAGAAGTTGTAACGTTGTCCAAATACTACCATGAATAGTAGCAGTAGTTTGTATTGCAACTGCAAGCACAGCATATATCTGGTTATTATGGTGGACACTCCCTACCTCTCTTAATAACTTTAGTTTAGTAGTAGTACGTCATTCATGTGTGGGGGTATCACTGTTCACTCAATAATAAGCAAAGCACCTAAAGTCATCCCATATGTCATCAAATACATCCCATGTGAAGTGATAGATAATCAGATTATTTAGCTTCTTCATTTTCCTTTTCTAATACTCATTTGCACTGTAGGGTGAAAGCTAAATTAATTAAGCAGTAGCCCTTTTAACAGAGTATTCTCAGTGCCACCCGTAATAGAAAAGTAAGAGCTTCACCACCTGCATGTACTGGACCGGTACAGTAACGCAAGTCTGTCTCACTCACCATGGTGTGCGTCTGTTTTTCTCGGGTGCAAGTTCACTGCGCTGGCATTATGCCGGCTTGCATAAGATAACGTACCAATTTTCCTAAACAAGAGAGAAGAAGAAGAATAAGAGTGGTGTACTGTCATAGTCGACTGTAATGGACGTCCATAGTGCTCGTAGAATTTGTTCCTTAAACTCCCACTAATGTTAGAGCAAGGATGAAGAAGTCGGAGGTTACATAGATACTGTCCTCAATAGTTATGTACTGTGCTTTCAATTTGCTACTTGTACTGTGACAACTTTCTGCTCAATCATTTTGTGTTAATCTTAAGGAGCATTGGTTACAGACTATGTCTTTCTTTCTTCATGTAGTTGCTCCTTCCAAATCCAAGACACCATCAAGGAGGAAGGAGCTGGCTCGAATGGCCCGGCAACGGAGGCTGGATGCCACTGTCGCTGAATATCGGCGGCTGGTGGCCCTGGAGGAGGAGGAGACGCAGTCTGGTACAACAACAACGTCCACTGGGACAGCTGCATCCTCCTCCGTGCGGGCTGCCAGCCAGCGCAGTGCTCCAGCGGTACGGAGCCGGGCTACCAAAGCCAAATGCCACCGCCGAGCAGCAAAGAAAGCAGCTGCCCCTCGCAGGATTTGCAAGGCACACCGGCGCCGCTTATCCCTCAGACTGTCCTACCTGGAGCAGGAGGTCCATAACTATAAGAACTCGGTGGAGGGCCTCCGCTTCGAACTTGCCACCCTCCGCAAGGAGCATGATGCCCTGGCTGCTAAATCCAACAGCACCCTGCCATAGTGTCCCTTGCCCCTTTTTTAGAGACTTTTGGGGGGTGGGAATTGGGAGTTGGGTTTTTTGGGGACTTTTGAAGGACAATCGTTGGGGTTAGGGAGGGTCTTGCGGGAGATTATTTTGTTAGGGTTATAAAAATATACTTTTTGAAACTTTATCTGACCATACCTGTTTTTTACTGCTTTTGAGTCTGGTGGGTGGGGGTTTAACAGTAAGTTTGTTTTCCTGAATAGTCCTAGGACTTTAGTAGTACTACCGTCAATCCAATCTCTCGTCTCTCCTAATACTCCATTATACTACCTCCAACCAAACGCCTATCTTACCTGTAATTTCTGTTTGCAAGTAGGGCTAGGCCCAGGGCTTGCTCCACGGGAAACAGCGAATAAGGTTGGCAATCCTGGGCGGATAAAATTTCCTCATAGCGGTGGTACTAGTGGTGTGACACAGTGGCAGTTGCATGCCTATGAAAAAAAAGAAAATGAAATCTGGTTTGTCCTCCTGAGCAATACAACGGTACAATAGAGAATATAGCAGGTGACAGAAGTACACTAGAACAGTGCCACATTGTAGCCTAACAAATGGTAAAGTATAACTAATTCGGTTGAAGTTCTTTGACATTAGCCATGGGTCTTTGTCAAGCAGAGTAAGAATATATCCTCGGATTTCTTCACCAGCCTGTTGCTATCACCTTATCCTCCCCAGCAAGTGTGTGGATTTATTGCTGTAATTTAGTCACACATCAATCAAAACTACACAGCCCGGGGGAAGAGGGTTAGGGTTTGAAAAATGGATGGGTACGGGGGTTTTTGGGAAAGGTTTTGGGAGACAAGAAAAAATAGCACAGCATGGACAAACAATTGTGAACATAAACAAATCTTTGGGTACAAACCTATCCATCAATCTTTGAAAGTGCATGCACTACTGCATGCATGTCAGTGAAAAGTAAGTAGTACTTTCGACAACTGTGGAAGAAAGAATGCGACAGTACAGGGCGTGTGTGGAATTATTGATAACTATATTCAACATAAGGTCTCTGTTGCCAGATACCTGAGAGCCTTGCTGGTCACTATAAATCCATTCACAACACTCAATGGGGTTGGTCTGGAAGGTATAGTAGATAGAAAAGGAGAAATTGCTCTTTTTCTAGGTGTCCCCTCACTCATCAGGGTTGCCCCTTGGTGACATGCTTCATCATTGGGGCCATCCCAGTCCTCTACGGGCTGGGGCGTGCTGCGACTTGCGAACTACGTAGGAGCACTTACAAATGACTATGTGTGGTGCAGATGTGAAAGTGGAGTGGACTAAGTGATGTGTTAAGGGATCAATTTAGAAGCAGAGAGAGATCCAAGAAATGCAGTCACAGTCAGAGAAAAAGACAAAGGATACTGTATCTGTATGTACTCCTCCATTGCAGCTGACGCTTCGTCCATCAATGTTGGTGACCAGAAGACACCCTGTCCACTGCCTGCCTGATGCTGAATTGTGGCTCGCTAATGTGAAGCCTGACTCCATCCTTTTTTCCCCATTGCACAGACTGAAACCCGGCCTGTAATTATTCAACGAAAAACAGGAAGTGATATAATATTACAACACCACTGATAAATAAATATAAGGTATGTAGGCTGTGGAGTGCAAAAAGTCACACTTTGATTTTCCTAGTAGACAGTACAATATTTTTGAAAGTGCGTACTCTGTCTGAGTCACCTTTTGAAGGATAAATAAGTATGGGCAAATTAATGTAGCGGATCTTTCCCCTCAAGCTAGGTGTCCTGTAAACTGTGTTTTAGAACAAAATTAGATCTTCCCAGCAGTGCTCCCACCCAGACCCTTACTAAAGCCAGTCGCAAAAATATAGAAGACCCCCAATCAAATCTCAAAAAACGAGGCCTAGCAGAAAACTGGTGACAAAACGTACTTTGAAAGTAAAAGTAGGCCCAAGTACCCCCTTACCCACCGTGGATTGCATTCAAACCACTTGCAAGCAACCAAGCAAAAGTATCCATAGCCAGCATCGCTCCAAGACTCGAAAACCCCCCCACCCAAACACATGCAATAGAAATACTGCTAACCCTAACGAACCCTAAGTTAAGAATAGTGGCAAAGGCTTTCTTTAACTATGCCAAATCCCCCCTTTCCCACCATGGATTTTCTTCAAATGACTTGCAACCAAAATTACACATTCTCACGAGTGCTCTAAGACCCCAGAACTCAGTTGCAAAAATCTAGAACACCCCGAAACACATGCAATCCTGCTGCTAGGGCTAACCCTAACGAACCCTAAGTTACAAAAAGTGCCAAAAGGCTTTTCCGCGAGGATTTTGTCCCAACCACTTCTACCCGGTATTAGACCTTCCCAGGAATGCCCCAAGACCCGCCAACCCACCTGCCAAAAAGCATAACACCCCCAAACAGGCCAAAAGCAACATCTCCTACTTACAATATTTCTCGGCCTTCGGTCCAAACGCGCTGCGTAGCTAGGCCATAAGTCGGGGTTGCCACCACGGATTTCCTGAAAATCAAATGCAATCAAGATTAGAGTGTCCCAGCAGTGCTGACAGACCCCGAAACTCACCCACAAACAGACGGAACCCCCCCTAAGAGCACCTCAAAGGCAAGCAAGTCAGCAAAAACATTAAAAAATTTGCGCCTCGGATTTGGTCCAAACCACTTTTATCCGGTATTAGAGCTTCCCAACAATGGTCCCAGAGCCGTCAACTCACCTGCAAAGAGGTAGAACAACACCCCCACAAGTGCTGAGTCTTTCTTCATTGGGCGTAAACCAGCCCTCTGCTTTGATGGAAATAGGAGTCTGGAGGAGGAGGATAGAGGAGCATGTTCTTCTGAACTTGTGAACCTGAGGAATGCAGACTGCGGCACCTTCAAATCAATTAGCAAACCAGTGAAGACAGTTCTGCTGATGGGCTTGTTTTTGTGATTATCTGATTAAAGTTTGAAATATATTAACTGTGCACAACAAAGAAAGACAGACACACAGGAATAAAAGTGAATAAGGACGAAAAAGAAAGTTATTGATTCGTTGTCTCATTTTCAGGGCTCGGTATCACGGTCCAGGAATAAGAATAAGGCTTCGTCATCATACTCTGCGAATTCAGGCAGGGTGAGCTCAGTGTCACCTGACAGAGTAGAAATTCCCTCATCTATGTTGCTGGCCACCTCGTCTTCATCCGGCGCGCTTTCTCGTACTCTGAAATCTGGTGGTATGAGGTGCTGATTCATCTTGATCATTGTTAACCTCTCCACATTTTTGGGTGAGAGGCGGCTCCGTTTGGAAGTTACAATGCCACCAGCAGCACTGAAAACACGTTCAGAAGACACGCTTGCGAGTGGGCAAGACAAGTAGTTTAAAGCCAGGTTGGTGAGCTGTGGCCACAATTCTTTTTTCCCATGCCAATACGCCAATGGGTCAGCATTAACATAGACCTCTGTTGAGTCATTCAGATAGTCCTTCACCATCGACTCAAGGTCCTCATCCAAGGTTCCTTCACTTTGCTTAGCTGTTGCTGTGCCTCTGACCTTTTGAGAACCATACCCAAGCCGAGCTAGCCAATCCTCTTCAGCCTCCAATGTTTCTGTTGTGTCTGGTGCAGATGATCCGGTTGCCGGTGTCTTTAACGGCTGAGAGGTCACTTGTGCCACAGCCACAGGTGCAGAAGTGGATTGTTTTGACTGGGGATGGCCTGCTGATGTACTGCCATTTCCTCCAATTTTCTGCTGTTCTCTTTCAAACCTCTTGGCTGACAAGGCTAGCCAACGTTTGTAACATGTTCATCATCAAAAGGAAAGAATGCTTGGCCTGCCAGCGCCTTTTTGTAGCGTGGATCCAGAATAGTAGCACAAATGTAATGCTCTTCTGAATGGATCATTTTAAGACGTTCATCACCTTGTAGGAGTTCTAATATTTTCTCAGCCAGAACAAAAGAGTCTTGGTTTTTTACATCTTTTTCAAACACAGAACACACCTCCTTCAGTTGGTGCTCCAGCATGTACAACAATGGGATAGCTTTTCCCAAATTACAGTCCTCCTTGCTGACTGCACGCGTGAAGAACTCAAAAGGACGAAGCATGCGTGTCAGGCTTTGAACTATGTTCCATTGCGCCGCAACCATCCTCAGGTCCTCCTGAGCTGTACCCTCTGTTAAGAAATATTGATTGAGTACCGTATACTGCTCATACAGACGCTCAAGCATGTAGAAGGTTGAGTTCCAATGTGTTACCACCTCCTGGATGAGTGCTTTCACTGGCATTTGACGTTGATATAGCAGGCTCCTCAGCTGCTTCCATACCTTAAAAGAATGGCTGAAATGGTTGCACATTTTTCGGCAGGTGTCCAATACTCTGTACGCTGCACTGCCTTTATTACCCAAGAATTTTTGGACAACCAGGTTTATACAGTGCGCCAAACACGGCACTCTGAAATAGTCACCCAGCCTCATGGCCTTAACTATATTGGCGCCATTGTCCGTGGAAACATAACCAACCTGGCGTTTATTTGGGGACAGCCACTTAAGGACCTTTGTGTTAAAGACATCCAAAATGTTTTCTGCTGTGTGACGTTTCTCCAAACCAAACATGGCTAGTGTTGCATGTTTCCGAGCAGCTTTAAAAACAATGTCCGCGTCAACACCTGCGTTTAGCTTTGCTTTAGCACCTGAAAAAGAGACCCAGTGTGCAGTGATGCACATGTAATCAGAGCCTGCGCCACTGGTCCACATGTCTGTTGTCAGATGTATAGTGTGAACAGCACTCTTCTGCAAAGCTGCCCCAATCACCTTCAGAACATCTTCATGTAGTGCTGGAACCGCAACTCGGGCAAAATAGAACCGGCTAGGAACCTTCTGTTAGAACCGGCTGTCTCTAGTTGGCAGAGGTATACACTTCTGACAAATAGGGACACACCTTTTCTAGTCAGGGCAAGGGGATCACACCCTTCGATAACCCCTGCTCACCCCCTTGGTAGCTTGGCAGAGCAGAACAGGCTTATCTCAGAGGCTGTGTGTTAAGCATTTATGACCACATACAGTAATAAAGTGAATACACTACAAATGGACACGACACAGTAGTATTATAAAAATAAGGATTTTTATATAAGGCTTAGCACAAGACCAAATAACGACAAAAATGTACACAATCTTAATAAATACTCGGGGAAGGGAAAAAGGATAGTTCAAAGGTAGTTTCTTCTTTAGCACAAAAGTCTTTAGTATCAAAAGCAAATCTTCTTCTTGGTAATATAGTTCTTAGCAACAGGGTAACCCACACGGGGGCTACACGACGTCGAGGCAAAGGTAATCCAAAGGTTCGGCGTCGACCGCGAGGAGCGCTGCGTCGAGCCCGGAGTCACACGGACCCCCAACAACACAGTACCTTTAGGAAAATTAAGCACACGATGATCAGCGGCGTCGAGCAATCCGGCGTCGCGTCTTCGGTGTCGTTCAGGCCTCAGCAGGCGTCGTCGATGATGCGGTTGCACAGAGTGAGCAGTGCTCACGGCGTCGAGAGGGCACACAGTTGATGCGATCAGCAGCGGTGCAGACACGAGGTCCCTTGGAGCTGGAGCCGTACTCCCACTCACTGGCGTTGCTGCTGGCGTCGGTCGGGCCCGGCGGCCTGTCGTCGAGGAAGCGGGACACTGGGGCCGTTACCCACTATGTCGAGCTGGATTCGGCGACGTCCGTCGGCGTCGAGGTTGCTGGCTCTTTCAGAGGTGCTGGATTCGTAGTTCCAGCCAATAGCACTTTAAGCAGATGAAGTCTTTTAGCCCTGTGACTTCAGCAGGAGACTGGCACTCTTCCAGTCCTTGGAGATTTTCTTATCAAGCGTGAGAGTACACACAAAGTTCCTCTCTCCTGATTCCTTGGCAAAAATAAAGAAGCACTGCAGGATTCCCCCAGCAAACAGCACACTGGCAGAAGGGGTAGACAAGTCCTCAGATCAGCAGGCCTCTTGTCCTTGGTTACAGGGTTCCTTGTCAGAAGTGATCTGATTTCTTAGTTCAGGGGTCCTTCTCTTATACCCCTTTTCGGCTTTGATCCCTTTGTCCATGCCGGGGAATTTCCCAACATCCTGGGTCTGTTGTGGGTGGAGCCAGGCGGAAGCACCTGGCCTATTCACTGAGCAGGGCTGGGTCCTCAGACGCCCAGCAGGAGGTGGAGCCAGCATTGACACTGGCAGGAGCAGAGCTATCGGCCTCCTGGCAGGAGGTGGGGCTAGGATCGTCCATGACAGGCACAGAGCCATCAGCCGCTTGGCAGGAGGTGGAGCCAGCATTGTATCAGGCAGGGCAGGCTATCAACAACTACTCTCCCCCTACTCTCAACGCAAATGTCCCACTCATCCCATACTGACTCATCCAGACCTGTGGAGCCACCCAGCTCCTGTCACACACACGCAAGACCAGCAGAAACCAGAAATGGTTAGACAAGAAAATAGACACTTTCTAAAAGTGCTATTTCTGAACCCAGAGTCCAAAAACCATCCACACCAACGGATGCGTAATTAAACCCAGAGTTCAGGGATACCAAACTCGACATTGCACCATGCTCCCCGAGCCAGCTAGGATCATAGCCTTAATAATCCCGGCGGCCCATTCTAATCAATGGAGAGCAGGCTACCTCGCAATAGTGAAGAACGAAGATGGCGGTAATTCACTATTAGGACATGCCAACTTGGTCAGGCGTGTCCTACCTTATACTTACAATGCACCCTGCCCGTGGGCCTACCATAGGGGTGACTAACATGAAGTCAAGGGAAGGTTGGGGCTGGCAAGTAGGTATACTTGCGCAGCCTGCGTGACAGCACTAGGCTGCACGTAGGTCTCGCAATGACCGACCCGTAGACATTCTTTTACGAGGCCGCTCCTGTGGGTGGCACAACACGTGCTGCAAGCCCACGAGCGGCATTTGTATTTACAAGCCCCAGCACTCCTGGCGCACTAGACTAGGGACTGACAGTAAACCAAATAAGCCAAACATGGATACACTAGATACAACAAATTAACATAGGGAGCACTTGCGCTGTGGCACTGATCAGCAGTGACACCGCGCCCAAAGCATATACCAGCAAAACATCGGACAACAGTGGAGGCAAACAGAAAAAATGGAGGAGAGACTCAAGCCAATGATGTCAGGTCTAACACGTGTCCCCTCCAGCTGAAATGTGGGGAGAACTACCCTTGACCTAGGGAGTCCTCATCACTAAGGCGGAAAAATCTGGACAGACCATCAGCATTGGCGTGATCTGTACCAGGGCGGTGTTCCACCGTAAAGTCCATCCCCTGTAGGGAAATGGACCACCTCAACAGTTTCGGATTCTCACCCCTCATCTGCATCAACCATCTGAGGGGCCTGTGGTCTGTCTGAACCCGGAAGTGAGTCCCAAACAGGTAGGGTCTTAGCTTCTTCAGCGCCCAGACCACAGCAAATGCTTCTCTCTCTATCGCACTCCACCTCGTTTCCCTGGGAAGTAACCTCCGACTGATGAAGGCTACAGGCAAGTCTCGGCCCTCTTCATTCACCTGAGCTAGAACAGCCCCCACGCCATGCTCTGAAGCGTCCGTCTGGACAATAAATTCTTTCGAAAAGTCGGGTGCCTGGAGTATAGGTGCTGTGCACATTGCAGTTTTCAGGGTGTCGAAGGCCGTTTGACAGGCATCAGTCCAGATCACGTTTCGTGGCTGCTTCCTGGAAGTCAGCGAAGTCAAGGGGTGTACAATATTACCGTAATCCTTGACAAACCTCCTGTAGTAACCCGTGAGTCCTAAGAAGGCTCTCACCTGAGTTTGGGTTTTGGGCGGCGCCCAAGCCAGGATGGTATCAATCTTGGGTTGCAGGGGGGCAACCTTGCCGCTCCCTACTTGAGGCCCCAAGTACACCACCGAACCCTGCCCAATCTGGCACTTACTGGCTTTGATTGTGAGGCCTGCTCTTCGCAGGGCCAACAACACTTCCTGGAGGTGGCGCAAGTGTTCCTCCCAGCTGGCGCTGAACACTGCGATGTCGTCCAGGTAGGCGGCACTGAAATCCTCCAGTCCAGCCAAGACCTGGTTGACCAACCTCTGGAAGGTGGCAGGGGCATTCTTCATCCCAAAGGGCATCACCCGGAACTGGTATAGCCCATCTGGTGTGGAGAATGCGGACCTCTCCTTTGCCCCATCAGTCAAGGCGATCTGCCAGTACCCAGACGTTAAATCAAACGTACTAAGGTACCGGGCAGCCCCCAACCGATCGATGAGCTCATCAGCTCTGGGGATGGGGTGCGGGTCGGTCTTCGTGACCGAATTGAGTCCTCGGTATTCCACGCAGAACCGGAGTTCTGGTGAAGCACCAGGCGCTGCAGCCTTCGGGACCAAGACCACTGGGCTGGCCCAAGGACTGCTAGAGGACTCAATCACCCCTAACGCAAACATTTTGGAGACCTCTTCCTTAATGTATGCTCTAACCTTGTCAGTCACCCTGTAAGCCTTGTGCTTCACAGGAGGCCTGTCTCCGGTGTCAACGTCATGGACACACCAATGAGTGACTCCCGGAACCAAGGAAAACAGATCCGGGAATTGTCCCAACAGGTGGGGACAATCCTGTTTCTGCTCAAGGGTCAGTGTGTCAGAGAGGACCACACCATCCACTGACCCGTCTTGCTCTTTAGCACACAGGAGGTCAGGAAGAGGCTCACTCTCCTCCTCCATTCCAGCATCTGTAGCTAGGAGCATGCCCACTTCGGACCTCTCTAAGTGGGGCTTCAAACGGTTGACATACAGGACCCGCAAGGGGTTCCTGGGAGATTTCAAGTCCACCAAGTAGGTGACATCGCTCTTCTTCTCCACAACCTTAAACGGCCCAGTCCACCTGTCCTTGAGCGCACAAGGTTCCACAGGGGACATGACCCATACTTCCTGACCAGGCTGAAGCTCTACCAGAGTGGCATTCCGGTCGTACCAACGCTTCATCTCCTCCTGGCTGGCCTCCAGATTTGCCTGAGCAAGTTCTCTGAAGCGCCGAGTCTGGTTCCGAAAGGCCAGCATGTAGCTGTATACATCCTGGGGAGGTTTCCTGGGAGATTGCTCCCAGCCTTCCTTGACCAGACTCAAAGGCCCTGTTACCGGGTGACCGTACAAAAGCTCAAAGGGGCTGAACCCTAGAGACTTTTGCGGCACCTCTCGGTAAGCAAACAACAGGCATGGCAAGAGGACGTCCCATTTCCGCCTCATTGGTTCTTCAAGACCCATGATCATGCCTTTAAGGGTACGGTTGAACCGCTCAACCAACCCATTTCCTTGAGGGTGGTAAGGAGTGGTGAACTTGTAGGTTACCCCACACTCCTTCCACAGAGACTTCATATAGTTCGAAATGAAGTTGGTGCCCCGGTCTGACACCACCTCTCTGGGGAACCCCATCCGGGAGAAAACACCCATCAGTGCCCGTCCCACCACGGGGGCCGTCACTGTTCGGAGAGGGATGGCTTCCGGGTACCGTGTGGCGTGGTCCACCAAGACCAGGATGAACCTGTTGCCCAGGGCTGTCTTGGGGTCCAGGGGCCCAACAATGTCAATACCCACCCGGTCAAAGGGGGTACTGACCACTGGAAAAGGTTGGAGGGGAGCCTTCTGCTTCCTTCCGCTTTTCCCACTTGCCTGGCAAGTGCGACAAGTCTTGCAATGGATGTCTACATCCCTTCGCATCTGAGGCCTATAGAAATGGGTGACAAGCCTGTCATAGGTCTTGTCCTGCCCCAGATGTCCAGCTAAAGGAACGTCATGAGCCAAACCCAGTAGGAAGGCTCTGAAGCGCTGGGGTACCACCAGCACACGGGCTGACCCAGGCTCAGCAGCCTTAGGCTCGCTATACAGGAGGTCGTTCTCCCAGTACACAAAATGTGACCCTGACTGATCACCTGAGGATTGGGCGGAGGCCTGCTGCCTCATGCCCACAAGAGAAGGGCACACCTTCTGTTCGGCACAGAATTCCTCCCTGGAGGGACCACCACCCTGCTGCCAATGGGTCAGCTCGGGCAAGTCTCCCAGTTCGGCAATTTGTTCCCCTGTGGGCTCCAGGGCATCCCCCTCAGGGTCTACCTCCTCCTGGACCACGGGAACTACGGGGGCCGGTTTCCCGCGCCTCCTGCCTCTTCTCTTCACAGCTGGGTCCTGGGCCGTACTTTCAGGCTCCGGGACCCCATCAACACCCTTACTCGCTGTCATCGATCGAGTGGTTGCACACACCCACTCTGGCACGCCCAACATTTTCAAGTGCGCCTCTCTCTCCACCTTAGCCCAAGGGGAGTCTTCTAAATCATTGCCCAGGAGACAATCGACAGGCATGGCGGGCCTCACAGCAACCTGAAGAGTACCTGAAACTCCCCCCCATTCAAAGGAAACCTGAGCTACCTCACACTCTTTCTGGGAGTTGTCGGCAGCTATCACGGGGTAGAATGCGTGGGGAACCACCTGCTCTCTGGACACCAAGTGACACTTGACAGCTGTCACACTCGCTCCGGTGTCTCTGAGAGCTTCCACTCTTTGGCCATTAATGGTCACCCACTGCCTATATTTACTAGTGTTACTAGGCAGAGGGGGTGGAGGGACCATTTGCATGTCTCCTAGCGAGACCAGGGACATTTCTGCGGGACCCCTCCCACCTTGGACAACCATCTCCTCCCCTCCCAGGGCTACACTCGCCAACTGACGGGTGGGTGCACTCGGCGGTGCATTCGATTTCTTCATGAGACACTGGGGATCGTAATACCGGTGTCCCACCTGCCCACAAGTGTAGCAGGTTAGGGGGCCCCTATGAACAGGTTTACCCGTCGGGGCCCCTGGCTTCTTCTCAGGGGGAGGCTGGGAACCTTTCCCTTGGTTCCCTTGGGGATTACTTTGGGGCCCTTTCTGAGACTCCTTCTGTTTACCCTTGTCCCCCCCACTCTTCTGCTGGGGACCCTGCCCACCTTTGGCTGAGTCTCCTACTGGACCCTTGTGGACCCTGGTACTGACCCAGCGGTCCGCCTCCTCAGCAAGTTTTCTAGGGTTAGATATCTTGCTATCAATAAGGTGCTGGCGCAGCTCTGGAAAACAGTTATTAGACAAATGCTCCCAAGCAAACAAATCATAAAGAGCTTCATAACTTTCCACTTTGCTGCCCTTTACCCAACCATCCATGGCTCTGCAAAAATAAGACACATATTCAACCCACGTCGTACCAGGCAATTTCTTACATTCTCTAAAAGCTTGTCTGTACTTCTCGGGGGTTAGGCCATACCGCAACATTAAAGCGTCCTTCATGTGAGTATACGACATCCTATCCGCAACAGGCAGGTCTAACAGGGTATCTCTCCCCTCATTCACAAAGCGACCCCACAACCCCGCTCCCCAATTCTTCTCAGGGACCTGGTGAGCCAACATTGCTAACTCATATGCTTTAAACCACTGACCAATATCTTCGTTCCTATGATAATCCTTTATCACATCTTTGGGAAAGTAAAACTTACTTTCTGGAGGCCCAGATGGAATGCTGCCACCAGAGGGATTCAATTCTAACTTCTTAGCTTGGATGTCCTACTCCCTCAACTTGGTTTCACGCTCCAAAGCTAACTTCTCTCTTTCAAACTCTAACTTTTTGATCTCCAAATCAGCTTCTCTTCTACCTCTTGCATTTTCTAACTCCAACTGCCCATTTATCTTTAGCCTTGCCATTTCCATGTTGTATGCACGCTCCTTCGCCCTTTCTTCTCGTTCTTCAGGGGAAAGACCTTTGGAGGAAACACTGCTTCCGGGAGAGGACTCAGGCCCATTCGCTGGCGCCTCCTCATCCCCTTCCACTGGCGGTACCACCACCGGATCAGTGGGATCTCTGGCTTCCAACCAGGCCTGCAATGCTTTGAGATAGGTTTCCTTAGCCTTCAGACCTTTGGTAGGAACTTTAAACTTCTTGCAAAAGGATTTCAACTCCTCCAATCTGTAGACGTTTAACTTCGCTCTGTCGAATTCCTCCTCAACAACAACAACAGGGGTAGTGACTCCGGTGTCACTCATGGTCAAAACTGGCAGTGTTCAAAAAATCAAGTTTCAGAAAAGCGGAGAACCAAAAATAGGATCCTTGCCAATTAGATTGTGACTGCGCTATGGTCTGCTTTCACTATGTAGCGCACACTAATCACTGCACATGGGTCATAAATGCAAAGTTCAAATCCTCACCGCTGACCGACCAATGTTAGAACCGGCTGTCTCTAGTTGGCAGAGGTATACACTTCTGACAAATAGGGACACACCTTTTCTAGTCAGGGCAAGGGGATCACACCCTTCGATAACCCCTGCTCACCCCCTTGGTAGCTTGGCAGAGCAGAACAGGCTGATCTCAGAGGCTGTGTGTTAAGCATTTATGACCACATACAGTAATAAAGTGAATACACTACAAATGGACACGACACAGTAGTATTATAAAAATAAGGATTTTTATATAAGGCTTAGCACAAGACCAAATAACGACAAAAATGTACACAATCTTAATAAATACTCGGGGAAGGGAAAAAGGATAGTTCAAAGGTAGTTTCTTCTTTAGCACAAAAGTCTTTAGTATCAAAAGCAAATCTTCTTCTTGGTAATATAGTTCTTAGCAACAGGGTAACCCACACGGGGGCTACACGACGTCGAGGCAAAGGTAATCCAAAGGTTCGGCGTCGACCGCGAGGAGCGCTACGTCGAGCCCGGAGTCACACGGACCCCCAACAACACAGTACCTTTAGGAAAATGAAGCACACGATGATCAGCGGCGTCGAGCAATCCGGCGTCGCGTCTTCGGTGTCGTTCAGGCCTCAGCAGGCGTCGTCGATGATGCGGTTGCACAGAGTGAGCAGCGCTCACGGCGTCGAGAGGGCACACAGTTGATGCGATCAGCAGCGGTGCAGACACGAGGTCCCTTGGAGCTGGAGCCGTACTCCCACTCACTGGCGTTGCTGCTGGCGTCGGTCGGGCCCGGCGGCCGGTCGTCGAGGAAGCGGGACACTGGGGCCGTTACCCACTATGTCGAGCTGGATTCGGCGACGTCCGTCGGCGTCGAGGTTGCTGGCTCTTTCAGAGGTGCTGGATTCGTAGTTCCAGCCAATAGCACTTTAAGCAGATGAAGTCTTTTAGCCCTGTGACTTCAGCAGGAGACTGGCACCCTTCCAGTCCTTGGAGATTTTCTTATCAAGCGTGAGAGTACACACAAAGTTCCTCTCTCCTGATTCCTTGGCAAAAATAAAGAAGCACTGCAGGATTCCCCCCAGCAAACAGCACACTGGCAGAAGGGGTAGGCAAGTCCTCAGATCAGCAGGCCTCTTGTCCTTGGTTACAGG
This sequence comes from Lissotriton vulgaris, assembly GCF_964263255.1. NCBI lineage: Eukaryota > Metazoa > Chordata > Amphibia > Caudata > Salamandridae > Lissotriton > Lissotriton vulgaris. The sequence goes on along the minus strand of NC_141687.1, from coordinate 645,026,276 downwards.
GTTCCTTGTCAGAAGTGATCTGATTTCTTAGTTCAGGGGTCCTTCTCTTATACCCCTTTTCGGCTTTGATCCCTTTGTCCATGCCGGGGAATTTCCCAAAATCCTGGGTCTGTTGTGGGTGGAGCCAGGCGGAAGCACCGGGCCTATTCACTGAGCAGGGCTGGGTCCTCAGACGCCCAGCAGGAGGTGGAGCCAGCATTGACACTGGCAGGAGCAGAGCTATCGGCCTCCTGGCAGGAGGTGGGGCTAGGATCGTCCATGGCAGGCACAGAGCCATCAGCCGCTTGGCAGGAGGTGGAGCCAGCATTGTATCAGGCAGGGCAGGCTATCAACAACTACTCTCCCCCTACTCTCAACGCAAATGTCCCACTCATCCCATACTGACTCATCCAGACCTGTGGAGCCACCCAGCTCCTGTCACACACACGCAAGACCAGCAGAAACCAGAAATGGTTAGACAAGAAAATAGACACTTTCTAAAAGTGCTATTTCCGAACCCAGAGTCCAAAAACCATCCACACCAACGGATGCGTAATTAAACCCAGAGTTCAGGGATACCAAACTCGACATTGCACCATGCTCCCCGAGCCAGCTAGGATCATAGCCTTAATAATCCCGGCGGCCCATTCTAATCAATGGAGAGCAGGCTACCTCGCAATAGTGAAGAACGAAGATGGCGGTAATTCACTATTAGGACATGCCAACTTGGTCAGGCGTGTCCTACCTTATACTTACAATGCACCCTGCCCATGGGCCTACCATAGGGGTGACTAACATGAAGTCAAGGGAAGGTTGGGGCTGGCAAGTAGGTATACTTGCACAGCCTGCGTGACAGCACTAGGCTGCACGTGGGTCTCGCAATGACCGACCCGTAGACATTCTTTTACGAGGCCGCTCCTGTGGGTGGCACAACACGTGCTGCAAGCCCACGAGCGGCATTTGTATTTACAAGCCCCGGCACTCCTGGTGCACTAGACTAGGGACTGACAGTAAACCAAATAAGCCAAACATGGATACACTAGATACAACAATTTAACATAGGGAGCACTTGCGCTGTGGCACTGATCAGCAGTGACACTGCGCCCAAAGCATATACCAGCAAAACATCGAAAAACAGTGGAGGCAAACAGAAAAAATGGAGGAGAGACTCAAGCCAATGATGTCAGGTCTAACACCTTCCATTTAGGGCAGAGCGCTGCCTCTAATTCTAGAAAACCAACCCCTTCTACAAAAGAAAAAGGGAGAAGTTCCAGAGCTAGCATTTTTGCCAGCTTAGTGTTATACAGACGCGTCAGTGGGTGGTTGCGTTCATATTGCGCTTCTGTAAACAACATCTTTTTAATGTTGCCCTGGACCAAGGATTTACGGGATGATGATGATATCTTCGACCCAGTTACACTCGCTGATGAACTTTTCCGCATTGATGTCTCACTCTCTCCCACACTCTTAGTGTGGCTCACATGGGGTGTGCTGCTGACAGGGGTACTGGGTGTAAGTGAAGTGTTTGAATCGTCTTCTTCCTCCTCGTCATCATCAGATGAAAAATCAACGTTTTCATTACGTGCAATTCGGGCTTCCTTGACCGCCTCTAGGTGCGCAAACCATTTGACAGTGTGCTGTCTCTCAAGATGACCTCTCTGGCCTCCGGTACCATAGTTGGTACCAAACTTACCACGACTAACTCGAAGCTTACACATGCTACAAATGGCTACGTTTTCCATTCTTGGGCAAACACTAAAGAAGTCCCAAACTGGAGACTTGAAATGTCTTTGGGGGCAGGAGGAGGCGGCAATACTGGTGGTGGTGGTCCTGCTGCTAATGCCAGATGAAGTGGAGGATGTGGATTGCCGAACTTCAGTACGTTTTGCACTTTCACCACCACTAATTGAGGTCGAGGTGGATGGAAGTCCCTTCTTGCGAGGAAGAAATATGGAAGCGGTAGGTGTTGGTGTACTAGTTAACTCCAAATCCAATGATTGTTGTGTTTCCATTGACTCCTCGTCGACATCATCATCACGCTCAGCAGCTTCTCGGGATAGGGTCAAAATGTCTCTTTGCTGCATGCCCGCTGGGGCTGCAGTGACCATTATGATGACTGGATCGTCGTCGTGAAGGGCTTCATCAGCAGCAGTATGCGTCACTTCTTGTTGAGCCTCATCACACTCCATAGCTATGAGTTTTTCGACGACCTCCCTTTTACGCTTAGGTATCTTTGTCAGATCATGGTGTGCCTCACTCTCAGGCTGCCGTGGTGGTACCCAATCGTGATCCAGATCATCAGTAGGAGGTGGGCTTGAAGAAGATGTAGACACCCCCCTTGATCTTTTCCTTGCTAGGGATGTGGAAGACAATGAATGATCATCAGGAGGAGTGGCTTCCTCAAATGATACCTCGGTCTGATTGTCAATTTCCTGATGTGCCCCTACTTCGGGAGGAACAACTATTGTGGGCACTTGTGACCCTCCATGCACCTCTGCTTGCGCATCTCCTTGCGCTGCCTCTCCTTCCACATGTACTTGGGCTTGTACTACTTGCACATGTTGTTGTTGCGGATGTGGTTGTTCAACACTTGTCAGATGAGTTACAACAACCTGTGTTGATTCAGGGACATTGCTGCTACTTTCTTGCGATGAGCCAACATCACTGGTCGATGGTGATTGGAGAAGTACACTGACTGCCTCTGAAGCACTCAAGGGCTTTGACTTAAGTTGGCGTGGTGGTGGAGGCACTGAACCCAATGGAGCGGGGGTGCTGCTCCCAGCTTGGTCCCCAGCAGATCCTGCTGCTGCAGGCGTACTTTTTTTTTTGCTCCCAAAAAACGTGGCGGTTGGCACACCAGCCTCCTTGGTAACTTGCTTCTTCTGCTCCTTACTAGCAACTTTCTTGCTAGAGGAGCTACTGAGACCTTTTTTTGGGGCCATCTTCTTCAGAGCAGGTCAGACAGCAGGCCGCAGTTGCACGAATTGTAGAGTTGTCTGAGGCCAGACGTGACGTCGCGTGACGTTATGCTGCACACACACACCGCTGCAGGACTTCTTCTTGGCACTGGTGGTTCTCTTGAGTCTTGTGCACCTAAAAACAACGGAAGACAGAGGAACATCAGTTCAGTTATACACCCCCAAAAAATCGAGAAAAAAACCCCAGAAAAATCAGCACAATCCCATTCCATCCATGCCCTCCATGATGTTTAAGTTCAAGACACCCCACAGAAAGACTAGGCCCATGCAAGACTCAATACCCCTGGTGAAAAGGCCACAAGTACAGCCCCAAAAAACGAAAATCCCTGAAAAATCAGCACAATCCCATTCCATCCATGCCCTCCATGATGTTTAAGTTCAAGACACCCCACAGAAAGACTAGGCCCATGCAAGACTCAATACCCCTGGTGAAAAGGCCACAAGTACAGCCCCAAAAACGAAAATCACTGAAAAATCAGCACAATCCCATTCCATCCATGCCCTCCATGATGTTTAAGTTCAAGACACCCCACAGAAAGACTAGGCCCATGCTAGACTCAAATACCCCTGGTGAAAAGGCCACAAGTACAGCCCCCAAAAACGAAAATCACTGAAAAATCAGCACAATCCCATTCCATCCATGCCCTCCATGATGTTTAAATTCAAGACAACCCACAGAAAGACTAGGCCCATGCAAGACTCACTACCCCTGGGCATAAAGGTTGAAAAGTAGGCAAAATGGTTGCAGGTCTAACAACAATGCCTACATTCAAAATGGCCACTTGCCTCCCAGCACATGGCCAGGGCCTGTAGCAGCACTCAAAATGGCCCCCAGCCACATGGCCTGTCCCTCCCCATGAACACCCCCAAAAATCGAAAAACACTGCAAAATCTGCACAATCCCATTCCATCCATGCCCTCCATGATGTTTAAGTTCAAGACACCCCACAGAAAGACTAGGCCCATGCAAGACTTAATACCCCTGGTGAAAAGGCCATAAGTACAGCCCCAAAAAACGAAAATCACTGACAAATCAGCACAATCCCATTCCATCCATGCCCTCCATGATGTTTAAGTTCAAGACACCCCACAGAAAGACTAGGCCCATGCTAGACTCAAATACCCCTGGTGAAAAGGCCACAAGTACAGCCCCCAAAAACGAAAATCACTGAAAAATCTGCACAATCCCATTCCATCCATGCCCTCCATGATGTTTAAATTCAAGACAACCCACAGAAAGACTAGGCCCATGCAAGACTCACTACCCCTGGGCATAAAGGTTGAAAAGTAGGCAAAATGGTTGCAGGCCTAACAACAATGCCTACATTCAAAATGGCCACTTGCCTCCCAGCACATGGCCAGGGCCTGTAGCAGCACTCAAAATGGCCCCCAGCCACATGGCCTGTCCCTCCCCATGAACCCCCCCAAAAATCGAAAACACTGCAAAATCAGCACAATCCCATTCCATCCATGCCCTCCATGATGTTTAAGTTCAAGACACCCCACAGAAAGACTAGGCCCATGCAAGACTCAATACCCCTGGTGAAAAGGCCACAAGTACAGCCCCAAAAAACGAAAATCACTGAAAAATCAGCACAATCCCATTCCATCCATGCCCTCCATGATGTTTAAATTCAAGACAACCCACAGAAAGACTAGGCCCATGCAAGACTCACTACCCCTGGGCATAAAGGTTGAAAAGTAGGCAAAATGGTTGCAGGCCTAACAACAATGCCTGCATTCAAAATGGCCACTTGCCTCCCAGCACATGGCCAGGGCCTGTAGCAGCACTCAAAATGGCCCCCAGCCACATGGCCTGTCCCTCCCCATGAACACCCCCAAAAATCGAAAAACACTGAAAAATCAGCGCAATCCCATTCCATCCATGCCATCCATGATGTTTAAGTTCAAGACACCCAACAAAAAGACTAGGCCCATGCTAGACTCAATACCCCTGGTGAAAAGGCCACTAGTACAGCCCCCAAAAACGAAAATCACTGAAAAATCAGCACAATCCCATTCCATCCATGCCCTCCATGATGTTTAAATTCAAGACAACCCACAGAAAGACTAGGCCCATGCAAGACTCACTACCCCTGGGCATAAAGGTTGAAAAGTAGGCAAAATGGTTGCAGGCCTAACAACAATGCCTACATTCAAAATGGCCACTTGCCTCCCTGCACATGGCCAGGGCCTGTAGCAGCACTCAAAATGGCCCCCAGCCACATGGCCTGTCCCTCCCCATGAACACCCCCAAAAATCGAAAATCACTGAAAAATCAGCACAATCCCATTCCATCCATGCCCTCCATGATGTTTAAGTTCAAGACACCCCACAAAAAGACTAGGCCCATGCAAGACTCAATACCCCTGGTGAAAAGGCCACAAGTACAGCCCCAAAAAACGAAAATAACTGAAAAATCAGCACAATCCCATTCCATCCATGCCCTCCATGATGTTTAAGTTCAAGACACCCCACAGAAAAACTAGGTCCATGCTAGACTCAAATACCCCTGGTGAAAAGGCCACAAGTACAGCCCCAAAAAACGAAAATCAATGAAAAATCAGCACAATCCCAATCCATCCATGCCCTCCATGATGTTTAAGTTCAAGACACCCCACAGAAAGACTCAGTCCACCCACCACTGAGTACCCCTGGGCAAAAGGCCCCAAAACAGCCCAAAAATCGAAAATTCCAAAATTGTAGTTGCAGCAACTGTAATGCCCCAAACAAACTTACTTGTAAAATTTCTAATCCAACAGTGATCCAAAGAAAGTAAAAAAGGCCTAAAATCCAAATATCCAGCAGCATCCACAAAAAGTAATCCTTCCAGCTCCAGATCCAAATGAAAAGTGACCAGGAGATGGACAAAGCACTGGGAGGAGCCTGCTGGACAGGAACAGGAAGTTGAAGACTGTGGGGCACTTCCTTCCTCCCACTCCCCTCCCCCCCTCCCCAAAATGGACTCCTCGCTAAAAAAGTGCAGGCAAATGTCAACCTAAGGAGTTATTCAGATAAAAATCATCATTCCAAGAACGTTTATGCTGCTTGCTGGTGGATTTCTTGTGCAGAATTGCAAATTTTATATTTTCGCTTGTGCGAGATTGTTGCTGCTCGCCGCATCTCAAAGCTCGCAATTGCGAAGTACCGCGAGACGTGATCTCGCCGTACTCGCGTTAGTTGGCAAGCCGCGATTATGTAATCGCGCTTGCCAAATTCCCGCGGGATTCCGCAGCAAGATCCAAAATGGCGCAGCACTCGCAAAATATCAAGAAAAATAACTCGGCAAACGATGATAAACGCCGCGCGCCGCAAAATTGTATCACCAAGAAAAAAAAAATCCGCTGCGTGCGAATTCGCGGGAAATTCGCAAATCTCGCGGATTGCGAATTTACCGAAAATCCGCAAAATCCGCGAGCGTAACGGATTTTCCGCCCATACTTAACCAAGAGGAGACGGCACTCGCGGCCCAGACCCAGCCACGGCAGGGCGCAAATGGTAGCGAGCTGGGGACCTAACTCCAGTTGGAAAAAGCTCCCCTCCACGACACGCAGACGGCGTGGGCAACCAACCAATGGGACAACAAAGATTCACAAGGAACTGGTTGCAAAGTGCCATTTACGAACTGAAGAAAACTGACACCTGTTGCTCACAAGACGGTGTCATGTGTCTATTAATATTCATGTATGATTGATGAGGACAGTTCGTAAATGAAGAAATTGCATAACCAGTATTTGTTTGTAATATTGAAAATTGAATATTGTAATTTTAATATTGCAATTTTAATATTAATAAACTGCGGCCAACAACGACCACTACTTTAACCGGCATTGTTGGCTGACATGATTGCAGGAGGTACAAGTGGGAAGCAGGGCGGGGGGGCGGGGTGGGGGGTGGAACGACGGGGTGAGTTACAATTTGACAAACACGGAATGGGCACGTTCGGGGGTTATGCACTGAATCTGATAGATATAGTGCATTCCTTTCCTTTTCTTTTACTGTAGAACAGCACAGCTGGAAGGCCTGTGGAGCTGCCCTACCACAAAAAATCATAAATGATGCCCCCAGTGTTTTCAGTGGTATTCAGCTCATTTTCCCTTCCACTGTGTGATATCGGCTCCTCACAGTGTGACCATGTGAGGGAAGCTAATATCATGAAATCACATAGTGCCACCATGTGAGTTGGCAGGTATGTGCTTGATCTAAACTTAGACTAAACTTCTAAGTTTAACATTTTGGGAATTCACAAAGGGCATTTAAGAGTACTATCTTTATGTCAACCCTCGGGGCGGATGTAAAGATAATACTCATAAATTAACTTTGTGAATTCCTAAAGGCATATTCTTAGACGTTTGGACTAAGTTTAGATTACACTTCTAAGCCTACTTTTGTGAATCTGGCCCACAGTTCCTACCCACCATCAGCAATGACACTGATCTAGACACATTATAGCCACTGCATCATTCTCTCCACTCTCCGTAGCTGTAACGCCAATGCTTTTTAAAGGGTAACAAAGGCAGGTCATGTTGGTACGGGGGTCAGACGTCCTGCTGATGATCGTTCAAGAGATCCAAATTCAGTTCATTTACAGGCTTGCATGCCCTGCCTCTCCCTCGTTCATACAAAGCTATGTGTGTACTCTGAAATGTTCAGAGTTCACAAAAGGTTACCTGTCAGTATTTTGAGATTGCATTCACTTGGTTAATACCTAGTAACCATCACCAGATCAGCCTTTAATCTCGATAAAACTTTCTCTAACGTTGTCTCACTCTATGTGAGTTTGCAAGAAGGACATGAAAATAAACTGTCTGTGACTCCATGAAATGTAGTAAAGCTGGGAGAATCTCCCCCCACCCCCACCTCCCCTCTGCAGACAGCATTATTCTGGGGGGAACTCTCAGCACGGCGCGGAACAGCCTGTGCCTCCCAAGCTATGATGAAGGATGTGAGCAGAGCCACTGCTAATCAGTTCCTTGGGGAAGCAGATGTGCGCATTCTTCCCTAAAGAAAACAAAGTGAGGAAAAACACAAAACAAGACAGAGCTCCCGCGAGAACACTTCCGGCATCATACAGCTTCCTGATTATCTGGAATGAGTGGCAGGTTTGATAGCTGTTTGACTGGTGCAGATTTTTGATAGTTTCACATCATGTTTTTTCTTCTGGTGGCAGGCAGACATTTTTAAAGAGTTGTGATTTTTGAGTTGGATAAGACATTGAGTTAGAGGAAATATCCTGGTAGTATAATGTTAACAAATACCACCATTCACTAAGCACAGAGTCAACTCCTGACATCTCTTATGTGCCTTCTGGAAGTTATGCATCAGAATGGCTCCCTTGGAAACAGGGTAATCCTTAAAATGAATTGTACATTATCCATGAATGCAGCCAAGTCGGAAATGGAGCCAACCACGCAATCACATTTAGCAGCTGTGGGCAATCATGCCCAGTGTGTAATACCACAGCCTTTGAGTTAAAACAGCAAGGATTATTCCTGCAGAGTGTAACCTCGCTGCTCCCTGCCATACCCACTCAACTGCTTGAAAATAATATAAACTCAGGCATTATACTAATATTGCCAGCATTCCTCAGCTCTCATTCAATACACACATTGGATCAATTGCAATCTTTACCTTCCACTGTAATTTGGATAAAGTTGGTGATCTTCTGTTTAATGCATTCTGGTGTGCAAAATATTACACAATCAGAAGCTAGCGTAAGACGTCACACTTATCCGTGATCAGAGTCACTGGGATTGATGAAATGCAGGTTCATAGTAGCTGTGATAATCCTTGCAGTGTAGAATACAAATGTCCTATCTAAATTAAGTCTCATATGCGATGCAGTTGCATGCTGTGTGTAAGGTCCTAGAACTTTGTAGTTATATGTCCAATCTGTTTACATTAAGATAGTGTTGCGTTGTGTGTGCGATTGGTGGGATGATGCTGTCCAATATGTGTGTGCACATAAGACCATTGCATTACATGGGTGAAGACTTCAGTTCACGTGAAAATAAGTAAGATCATGTTGACAAAAGAATGACCTCTAAAAAAATGGTCAATTCAATAAACAAGCATTAAAAATGCAATAGGTCTGCCTTTTATTGAGTTAAAGCCATTTGCTTTGCTATACAATACCATTAGCAAAGCAAATGGCTTTAACTTAATCAAAGGCGAGACCAATTTAATTTTTAATGCTTGTTCTTTATGCATTTGTCACCCCGAGTGGGACATGGGTCCCATGCTCTCCATGCCAATGATTCAAGAAAGTCACCCTGAAACTGGGCCCATGATGCTTGTTACAGGTCCAGGGACCTGGCAGTTCGAGCTGGACTGTTCCCATTGGAGCAGGGTCAAGACTGATTTGCATATGGCTGAATCCAAACTGGGGTGGAGTGGTGAGCAAAAGAACGATGCATTTAACCCAGATCTCTGACTGGGGGTGAAGGCTCGATTTCTTCTGCATTCCCGCATCAATTGTTCTTTTTACTCCAGGTACCAAAACTCTCTTTTAAGACTCACACTTTTGGCTTCCTGCCGTTAAATCCAGGCGGGCCTCTTTAGTGACAGGTCTGAGACGTATTCTTTGGCTAAATTATAGGCTTGGCCAGTCATAAAACCAGTCATAATCCTGGCTCAGTAACTTGACCACATTGTGTGATCTTTTTCATTAGCACTTGAGACCATCAAGTTGTGCAGAGGTGTGTGATAGAGGGGTGGGTGTGACTCTGAAAGTGCGTAGCACAACAAAAATGCTTCACAACACACTGAATTCTAGATCCAGCAGGAAAACAAGCACATTTTAAACATTTATTACAGATTCCGTGTCAGAGGAACCTCACATGGAATGGGGCGGCTAGAAGGACTCTCTGCAACTGATCACACCTTGTTTTGGTAGGCACGGGGTTCTGGGCACTGTGATTTGCCTAGAATCACAGGATGCTGAGCAGAGGCTCGAACCCGGTTCCCCAGCTCCAAATCAGCAGCTCGCTGGCCCTGTGTACAGATTGAATGTAGTCTCAGAAGGGGGTGTGTGAGGCTTGCGGGGAGGATTCCCGTCAAGAGGGATAGCATTACAGGGACTCGTCAAGGCCCAATGCTCAGGTGCACCAATGACGATCTGCGGGGAGGGGCCCGGGGGCTCCTGCAACACAATGACTGCTACAAGAAGAATTCAAGGCAATCCAGGGACTAAGTTATAACTAACGTGGACTATGTCCTTAAACAGTAATTCACCTCCATGCAGTTCTCCGCTCTAGTATGACCTATGCTGATGCTGCCTTGCTATTCAGCCTTGCCACAACCCCCTCTGCCGTCCGGGGAGGCCACAGCCATTCTCTGGTTTATCTCCGCATTTCCTCTTCTCCCAATGACATCCCTTCCCTCCGCCACCCACCTGCCGCTCTCGCCACCTTCTCTCAATGGTCCCCCTCTCTAAGCCAGTGACTCACCCCCAACGTACCCCCCGGATGTCCTTGTATCCAAATATCATTGTCATTGCGCCGACGGATTGACTGACTATCTAGGTTCTAGCGCCAAGGGGTCTCAGATGTCCTGCTTTGCATGTGAACACCAGAGGGAGGCGCAATCAATAAGCAGCGGAAATTCTATGTCAGGACAGGAGGCTCCGATTATGCTTTCTCATTTCTTTATTAGAAATGCTCAGCAGCCAATAAAACAGTAAAAAACTACAATACCCATGAACACCAGGGTAACAACCATAGAGACCATAGTATAAAGGTCTCTCTTCCTCTTTCTTTGCTGCTCTGCAGCCAGTTAAGTGCTTTTTGCTTCTTACCTACTGTTACATTTGCATTTCATGCTTGCATGTTATTTATATGCTGATGTTTGTTTAGCGCTTCACTCGCGCTTCTCTTCGCATCCTTAGCGTGCTTTGTTTATCATTCCGGCTCGTACTTTGCTGCCGTGTTCTTTTGTATTGCCGCTTCTGCGTGCGCTTGGCAGGGAGCGTGGGTGCACCTTCCTTGTGGCCGGGCGCTTGTTGCCCGCGTCTCTTCTTTACTGTGGAGCGGGAGACCGGGGTTTAGGAGGCTGGCGAGCTGGGTGCGCAAGCTCTTCTTTTCACTGTCCCGAGGGGGCCATTACCGCGCTTGCGCGGCGGCAATTTTCCGGATTCGTTTCCGTGTTTACATGGCGCCGGGAGTGACAGACGGCCGTTTTTCAACGTCAATGCCCACTGCCTCAGGGAATTAACCCCATATTACGCCTTTTGCTTCCAGACTGCATTGGGCTGTATAATGAGCATAGGCTTTGCCTAGAGTACATTTTTGTTTGGCAGCAAGCCTTCCCTCACATTTGAATAATTATTGTGTGCAGGTTTTGCCTGTGCTGCTGGCTTGCTGTGAGGTTTTTGTCACTACCCCTCCATTGTGCCTTTGGCAACTTTTATTTTCAGTCATCTAGTGGGCATTACTATTACACGCTGTGTAAACATGGAAGAATATTATGATGACGATGACTATTACTATGAGGAGGATTGAGGTTCTTCGGTTTTCGACTTCGTCCTGTATTCGGCCGCCGTTTTGTGTCCCGTCGCCATTTTGTGTTGTCCTCACTCAGGCAGCACGGCGAAAGGAGTGTTTTTGCCTTTTTCCAGCTGCTACGTGTCTCTTCTGTTAAAAAGTAACCCCCTGCCCTTGTTTATGAAACCGATGTCAGGGTCTGGCCGAGTCCACTAATCCATGTCGAGGTTGATTGATCCCTGTCTCGACTGACTGTTTGGCTCTCCCTATTCTTTCCTTACTTTATCTTATCCGACTGGCCTTCGCTATTATCTCCTTGTATTCTCTTGTTACACAACTATCCTTTGAGGCACACAAATACGTCCTGCCACCTGCAAATTGGATTGTAGGCGCTAGCACTGATTAACTTGTGGGGAGGGGTGACACACAGGGTCTGAAAGAAGGGCGTATTTGGGACACTTGATAGCTTGTTTTCCAACTTTTCCTATTGGCTAGCCTTGTATGTATTGGGAGTATACGTTGTAAATATGTGTGCTATAAAAGATTGTGCGCCACGGAATAAAGTGGCAGTCTCCTAAGAACCTACTCTGTACTTCTGGGACAACTGTGCTTAGCTGCAGCTAATAAACCTGGGTTTCTACTCCTAACAGAGTGTCTAGTGTCTCTGTCTGACAAGGCAGGTGAACTCGGAGATTGAAGGCGTACCCTGCGCCGCCAAGCCCATAAGGCCCGGTTCTTCAACTGGCGCCCAACGTGGGGCGGCTTCATCGGTAGCGGTTCAGCCCAAGGGTCGTGAGGAGCCTCGCAAGAAAATTCCGGAGGATTCGCGAACCACGTCAAGCGACCCCTGCATGTCGAAGTGGACCGAAGGTCTTTTGCAGCACGGCTACTCCTTTCCGACGGCTGCTGACGACTGCTGCCCTGACTGCCGCTCTGCCTTGGCCTGTTTGGTGATGATTGGTATTGCGAGACATTGGACAGACCTCTGTTGGCTAAAGAGAACTCTAAGCTAAGTATTCGTGGGTAGCGCCCACTTCTTTGTTTTGCTTTTTGGGTTTGTTATTCAACCATTGCAATAGCCGAAGCCAAGGGGTGAGTACGTTTGTGCTGTGTTATTTGCTCTAATCCCTTGAAGTTTGTAAGCAGACCAGTGAATTAAAGATGCCTGGTCTTAGCAGGTTTAGGAAGTTTTGTTGTCTTGGTTGCAATAGGGATTCCCGGCTGGAGTACTCTTGTCCAATTCCTCCGGTTGGAACTCCCACTTATGAGCTCTATTCCAAACATGGTGTTGGCCCCATTGCCTTTAACGAGGCATGGATCCGATACACAAAGAAAGATGGTGTCCTGCAGTGGCCACAAAATGGTAGCTTTGAGCCTGACATATTAGACAATCTAGAAGTAATTTTGTTCAAAAGAAAAGCCCGGCCGGTAACGTTTGACTCTTTCCGCCTCTGGCGTAAGAAAGCCAAACAGAGAGAAATTAAGCAGGCAAAAAGAGAAATGAAAGAGAAAGGTATGACAATTATACAGGCTGCCCAGCAGTTTAAAGATAATGAGATTGATCAGGCTATTGAAGTCTCGGAAAGACAGCATTGTATGGCAATAGATAGATGTTACCCTGTGTTGCCTACTTCTCCACAAAGTAAGGATAATGACAAAGATCCCTTAATGTCCCATTTGTTGAGATTGCCTCTGCCCTATGTACAAGGTGCTAATGCACCCCCATTGTTACCACTTGTCCAGCCACCTGTTGTTCAGCCATTTGATCCGGCTCTTCCACAATTGTCTCTTCCAGTATTGCCACCTCCGCCTCCTTCGCCACCGACTCCTGTCTCTTGGACTCCTGTACCTCAGGCTTCTTTACCCCCGGTTCCTCTTGTAAGTGTCAGCCCCTCTCCTGTTTTACTTAATACCTTGTCTCCCGTTCTACTGTCAGATTCTCCCACAACTCGTAAACGATTGGTCGATACTGTTTCTGGCCTTTTCTCCCCCCTCTTTGGGTCTTTTAACCTGACTCCTGCTCTTTCTCGAAGGCAATCCCGTAGTCAACTCCCAGGTCCCGACGAGCGAATTGTGTTGGACTCTCTTGCTCACAAATGGATCATGAGTGGTCCACAGTGTAGCGTGCACGATATCATGAGCACCTTTCACCAGTGGGATGCACCCACGCAGAGATATGTTTTTAATGTTATGTGTGACACTCTTGTCAAAGGATGGGGGATATGGATTTGGGTTTAGCTCCCCAGGGTCTGTTAGACGTACAGGCTAAATTTGATAAAGGACTTATTGCGGATTCTGAGGTTGAGGACGCCGTAAGGACACTTGTCACTTTCAGGTCTTTATTTTCTTCTCAGGCTTTTCTTGAACCTGATCCTGCAGTTAGACAGAAAGTGAAACATTATCCTATGAGAGAAGTTCCTCCAGTATGGAGAGAAGAGGTTCCACAGGCAGGCAATATTCTGCGCATCCCTGCTAATTTCCAGCGTATTTGTGTACATGTCCCCTGGAAACGATCTGAAGTTTTGGAACTTAAACAGTCTTTACCGGACCCTCGTAAAAATCCTGCTGGGTATTATAAAGAGCTGTCCCAGACTGTTGATGCGTGTATCATGAATTTGGCCGATATTGACATGCTGATGGGAAATGTAGTCCCACAAGCGTTATTGGCTTGGATTCGTAGGGAGGACCACGACCAAGCTTTAGGTGGTAATTGGGCTGCTATAACTGCTGCGGATGCAGCACAGGTAGGTGGTGCTAAACCTGATGATTTGATTGCACTATTGCCCAGTAGGATCATCACTTTAATGAAAACGATGATGCCTGCCTTATGTGTTAACTGGGATAAGTTAGCTGCGTGTAAACAGAAGAAAGATGAGTGTGTCTCCGATTTCTTTACCCGTTTCGAGGAGACGTTCATCGACCACAGTGGTCAAGATATGGGTACTGAGGGTGGACAGCGATTATTTGTGGATAAATTTGTATTTAATTTACTCCCAGAATTATCGCATAAATTGAAAGACTCCGAAAGTTCTTGGGCTGTTTCTTCGTCTGCCCAGATATTAGCCACTGCTCAGTATTACAAGAATAGGGATAAGGAGGAAAAGGATAAACTCGAGAAAAAGACTAAAGAATTAAAAACGAAGGTTCTTTTGCAACAGGCTTATCCCTCTCGTTCTGCTCATCGCCAATTTCAACAGCCTCCCCAGTTTCAGAGGTTGTTACAGAAACCTGAACCCTTTGTTCCGCGACCTTTGCTAGGTCCTAATCAATGTGCCTATTGTAAAGAGGAAGGTCATTTTAAGAATAGCTGTCCGGTTTTATTGCAGCGTAAGGGTGGATTGCCAGGGCCACGAGGCCATGGTGGTTTTCAATCAGCACCCAGTGGTAGAGGGCGAGGTGCGTTGTCTCAGGGACAGCGTTCCTTTCCCCCTCAAAATTCTATGAAATATTTAGACCAGCAGAATACTCAGTCTGCACAATATTACAATGACGACTATTGTGTTGAAAGTGAGAATCAGGATTTTCACACTAGCTAGGACAGCCATGGACAAAGCAAGGGAGTCGTATCAGTTCCAGTGGATCAGAATGGGCCTTATGTTGAAGTTGTTGCATTGGGTGTTTCAGAGCCATTTCTTTTTGGATACTGGTGCAATGAGAAGTTCTATCATTCACTCCAAACTCCCTGGGGCACCTTTGTCTGGCTTAACAAACGTTTATGTAGGATTCTCTGGACCCCCAGTTCTTAACCCGGTTTCTTGCCCTTTGCCTATCTCAATTGGTCCTTATGATTTGGATGCCCGCTCATTTTAACGACTGGTTGCGGCGAGAATTTGCTAGGTTTGGACTTATTGAAATGTCTTCATGCAACATTGTATTGTTCCCCCTCTGGTGTACATCTTACTTTAGGTACAAATTTGGTTTCTCCTATGTATTTGTCTAAGGACCAACTCCCACCAGAATTGCATTCCCTTCCTGCTACGCTTTGGGCTACGGGTCCAAATGATGTTGGTCTGCTCCAAATTCCACCTTACGTGGTTACTGTCAAGCCTAATGTTAAATTACCACACATTCCTCAGTATAAAATTTCCAACAATGGTGAAAGAGCTTTGTTGGGTATCATTTAGTTCAGAAGGGTGTGGTTGAAGAAACAAGAGGAAATGTTTGCAATAGTCCTGTTCTACCTGTTCTTAAACGCACTGATTCTTCTCAGCCTCCTGCATATCGTTTTGTGATTGATCTTCGGGAGGTCAAGAAGATTGTTGTACCCCAGTTTCCTGTCGTCCCAGATATCACTGCCTTGCTCACAATGATACCTGCTTCAACTGCTTGGTTCTCAGTTATTGACCTCAAAAATGCTTTCTTCAGCATTCCTAATGCTGAGGAGAGTAGGGATATTTTTGGCTTCTCTCTCGGAGGCCGAAGTTTCCAATTCAAACGTGCACCCCAAGGCTATTGTGAGAGTCCCTCCATTTATAGTCAGGCTTTGAAATCTCAGCTTGATGCTTTCACTTTGCCTCCAGGTGCCACTCTTATTTAGTATGTGGATGATTTGTTGGTTGCTGCTGATTCAGAGGATGTTTGTAAGAATGTGACTGTTTCGCTGTTGCGTCATTTGTCTGACCTGCATCACAAGGTGTCACCCTCTAAACTACAATATTGCTGCCAAGAGGTTACCTACTTAGGTCATCTCTTGTCGAAGAAGGGAAGGCGATTGACCCCAGAAGGTATTCAAGCAATCGCACAAATGTCTGTACCATCCACACAAAGGGAGGTGCGCGCCTTTCTGGGCATTACCTATTATTGTAAACAGTGGATTCCAAATTTTTCTTTGTTGGCTAAACCTCTGCTGGCACTTACTCTGAAAGACACACCCGAACCTCTTCCTTGGACTGATGAATGTCAGAAGAGTTTTTCTAACTTTCGTACTGCCTTGTGTTCTGCCCCTGTGTTAGGTACTCCGGATTACAGCAAGCCTTTCACACTCTACGTTCATGAAAGAGAAGGTTGTGCGTTGTCAGTTTTAACGCAACAATTTGGAGACAAACAGCGGCCATGAGCCTATTTTTCGGCTACATTGGATCCAGTAGCCAAGGCATTGCCTAGTTGTCTCAAAGATACAGCAGCAGCAGCGATCTCCATTTGTCAATCTGTTGGATTGGTACTGGATAACACTCTCATTGTTATGGTACCACATGCAGTGGATACTCTTTTGAACAGAACGAAAACACAACATCTCACGAGTGCCCGCTTGTCTGGGTACGAACTGACGCTCTTCGCTATCATATACACATCAAGCGATGTAATACTTTGAATCCAGCAACACTGTTACCCATTCCAGAAGAGAAAGACACCCAAGAACAACATGATTGTTTTCTCCGTACAGAGGAGGAAACGAAAGGCAGAATAGACTTAAAAGATACACCACTCGTGAACCCGGATGGGATCCTATGGGTGGATGGGTCTTGTTTCAAACTTCCCAATGGCGAGACGACTTCAGCCTATGCTGTTACCACCTTGTATACAGTAGTGGAGACAGCACGCATTAGACAGAATTCAGCCCAAGCAGCTGAACTGATTGCCCTGACGAGAGCGTGTGTGTTGGATAAGGGAAAGAGAGTGAATGTTTACACCGATAGCCAGTACGCCTTTGGCGTGGCTCACAGTTTAGGCCGTTTGTGGAAGGAAAGAGGATTCCTTACTTCCCATGGGACTAAGATACAGCATGGTCAGTTGGTAACTGACCTTCTCGAATCACTTGCTTTGCCTACCCAGATAGCAATTGTAAAGTGTAGTGCACATAAAAGGATCACTGATGATGTGGGTCACAGGAATGCTTTTGCAAACGAGGTAGCGAAAGAAACAGCAAGAGATGCTACAAGTCGCATGTATGTTGCAGGCCCTGCAAGATGGGTCAGAGAAGTAGGAATGTGTGAGGACACAATAGAAAGTGTGAGAATGATTCAAGAAGAGGCTACAGAGAAGGAATGGAGTAAGTGGAGAGAAAGTTCGGGAATGTTGGACGCGACAGGGTGTTGGACGGAATTGTCAGAACATCAGCGTTGGCTGTTACCAGACGCCTATGTACTGCCTGTAGTTACTATGGCGCATGGTCCAACCCACATCAGTGCAAAAGGGATATGCAAACTTCTGGCTCCAGTATGGCAGAATGAAGGAATCCCTAAATGTGCAGAAAATGTGGTGAAACATTGTATTGTTTGTTTGTTGCATAATCCAGGAAAGGGAACCCCAAATCCGGCAGGTCATTTTGCTCCCCCTACGCATCCTTTTAAGGTATTACAAATCGATTACATTCATATGGAATGTTGCAACAATCTTAAGCATGTTCTGGTGGTGGTGTGTGCCTTTTCCAGATGGATAGAGGCCTACCCCCTAAAGGATAATACTGCTTTGTCCACTGCCAAAACCCTCTTGAAGGAATTCTTCCAGAGGTTTAGTTTGCCGCGAATTGTCTGGAGTGACAATGGAAGTGAATTTGTAGGCCAAATTATGCCGATGGTGTGTGCGGGTCTTGGTATTAGACAGAAATTCCATGCGGCAAACCACCCTCAGTCAGCAGGCTTGGTAGAGTGCTATAATGGCACTCTCAAGCTCAAACTGGCAAAGATTCAGGCCAGCACGGGTCTTGCTTGGCTCAATGCTTTACCTTTGGCCCTCCTATCTACGAGAACAGCTGTACACTCTTGCTTAGGACTCAGCCCATACAAGGTTGTTTTGGGGCGCCCGGCTAACGTCTGGGGAGTACCTCGACCTAAAAAGAACTCCGATATTCCGTATCCTATGTTGATGGACTACTTACATGACCTCACCACTAAATTGTGTGTTCTTCACCAACAGGTACAAAACGCATTGCCGGAGGCCTCCGCAGACCCAGGTCACTCCAGAGACTGGGTCTGCCTGAAGAATTTTCAGCGAAAGAAGAATCTGGAACCTCGTTGGGGGCCGCCTCTGCAAGTTCTTCTGGTGAAACTTACAGCAGTAAAGGCCGTCGGAAAGAAGAACTGAATCCATAGCGTGCACTGCAAAAGGGTACCTTTGCCTTTGCCTTTTGACCAGTGGGTTCGCAAGGGTGTAGGTGATAGTGAGGGCGAAAGGGTCCCTCGGTTGGTACCTTTCAGTAGTGCACGTCTGGATCGGACGAGGTCTGAAAAAGAAGACGACGACGTGTTGCAAGAAGCTGTACCATCACATCTGCGATTGAACACAACAAACTCAGAGATTTTGTTCCGAGAGCAAACGGTACCTGACAAGACCCGGTACAATCTGAGACCTAGCCTGATTAAGAACAGTTAAACTTTTGTTTGATTTGCCTTTTTCTGGTTACACTTTTAAGAGACATTTTCTTTTACCATCCATCAAGTTGCAGGGTCACGGTAGGAGTCTTAGGCTGTGACCTGAGTAGTGACAGTAGGTCTGCAGGACAGTGTCATAGGACGGCTAAGTATCACAACTAAGTGATCTAGGAAGATTACCGTGAGCAAAGCTTTAGAGGATGGATATTAAATTGGAAAAGAATGATAAAAAGCAAGAAATGAAAGGTAAATATAAGAAACTGTTGTTTAGTCCATGTGGCTTAACCTTGTGCATTTTAATATGTTCATGTATTTTATTGGCTTGTGTGGGTTGGGTTGTTCACACTATGCAGCAAGCACCTGTTCCTACTTCTGTTTCTGTGCCTTTTTCTACTACTGCCTCCCCGCATCTGTTTCATACACTCCCAGAGCAAGAGCAAATTAAGAGAACAGAATACTTTAATTTTTTTTTTTTTTTTTTTGGGGTTCAAATCTGCTTTATTGAGAAAAAAAAAGGCATAGTAAAATACACAGCTTGGTTCGCCTACATCCCGGAGGCCGGCAGCGAGAGAGGACATGCAATACACAGCCTGTTTGTCGGTATCCCGGGGGCCCGACGGCACATTACAGATTGAAACAGCGTAGTCTCTGTGTCCGATGACGTTGGCCAAGCTAGGATGAGCAGCAGTCGAACAGGTTTTTGTGAGCGAGATAAGACTCCCACTACTTTTTTGTAGATTGCATAACAGGAACCAAGAAACTCCCCAACTAGGTTACAACTAAGAGGTAGTGCATAACTGCGTAGTGGAAATGTGTGTCAATGGTGTATTATGGTGGACTCAGCAGGAGGCGCGGTGTGGGTAGTTATGTGTCCAGTGCTAATTCTCAAGGGCCGTTGGCAGCCGTGGGGTGTCAGTATTAGAAGCCATGGGGCACAAAGGACACAGCTCGCCAGAGGAGGCGATCTCGCATCGTGGTGGCGATGGGGACGTGCAGGCACGGAGAGGGGAGAAAGGGCATTCCTGCCCAGGCAGGGCAGCTCACTCTACGGGGATTCTACGGGGGCAGTGACCCATGTCCAATGAGGTAGGGCCGCGAAGCCATCCTGAGATCATAGGACATGCATGGGAAGAATGTCAATGGCGCTGGGGAGTGGTAGGCACGTCATCCGACTGCGCATCGTCGTTTGAGCGTTTAAGCAAGTAGTGTACCAGTGGATCCCAAATGTCCCTGGGTCGGCACGAAAGAGGCAGCAGTTCAGCAAAGGTGGTATGCTGGTCCTGGCAGTATGTTAAGTCAGTCAGCCAGTCCTTGAACTTGGGCGCTCTGCCCCTGCTCCAACGGCAAGCAACACGCCGCTTGGCCAGAAGCAATGCCATGTCAATGAATTTTCTGTATTCTCTGGGCAACTGCTTGGTGTATCCGAGGACGACTACCAGTGGGTCTGCAGGAATTTCCTCGTCTACCATCTCTGCAACGGCTTCGATGACCTGTCGCCAGTAGTCGGCAACTTGGGGGCAGGACCACGCCAGGTGAAGAAAATCAGCATGTTCTGCACGACAACGTTCACAGCGATCGTCATCGGCCAACCCAAATCTATACTTCCGAACCGGCGTGTAGTATATTCTCTGAAGAAATTTGTAATGTATAATTTTTAATCTGCAACTGGCAGAAATGCGGGAGGTTAATGCACAGCAGTGTTTCCAGTGGTCGTCCGAAAGTTCCAGTCCAAGCTCCGCAGACCAGCGCAGGCGGGCAGCAGAGGCCTGCAATGGGACAGCACTTCGGATTTGGCGGTAGAGCCCAGAGACCAAATGGGTCCCATCCTGTGACCCTAAAAGGAAGTGTAGTGGCGGCAGGGTAGCTGGCTCATCAGGGTAGCCGGGTAGGATGTCCCGCATCCCGGCTCGCAGCCGAACATAATAAAAGAGATCAAGGGGTGTATGTTCGTGCGTTCCGAAGAAAAAGTCAGCTGATTTAAAATGACCGTCTTGGAACAGATCTCCCCAGCGGGTGATAAGAAGCTTGCCACAGAGCCGCTGGAACCCCAGCTCCGACAACAAGGAAAGCCGCGGGTGATAGGTAAGCGGTAGCCTGGGGGAGTAGGGCAGTATGCATAATAATCGCCGAGCGATGCGGCGCCATGCATCCAATGTACAGGATACCGAGGTATCTGCAGTGTCGATGGAAGTCTCGGGACAGTGTAGCAGGCCATTCAGCGGGAGCGGGTGTACTATCCAGTCCTCCACCGCTATATGTGGCATGAAGGGAGTGGGAGCCATCCAGTGATAGGCAAAATGTGCCTGTGCACTCAAATAGTATGTTTCAAAATCGGGGACATCGAACCCTCCCTGGTCATAGGGAAGGGTCAGCGTTGACCACTTTAAACGGGGAGATTTGCCACCCCAGAAGAGTCTGCGCAGTTCTGTGCGGAGTGTCTTGAAGAAGAAGGCACCAGGGTAATAGGGGATATTTAGGAAGAGGTACAGGAAGCGGGGCAGTATCACCATTTTTATGAGGGAGGCTCTTCCGGCCATGGAGAGCGGCAACGTAATCCACCTATCGACGGAGGTAGTCAATTTGGTCATGGCTACTCCATAGTTAGATCGGAGCGTTTCGTCCTTGTCCCGAGCGATACGGATCCCTAAATAGCGAAGATCATCTCGGCACCACTCCAGTGGATAATCAAGGGGGAAGTCGTGCACCGCGTCGGTAAGAGGAAAGAATTGCGATTTGGACCAATTGATGTGAACACCAGACAGCCCTCCGAAAAGGACGAATTCACGAAGCAGGGGATTGAGGTGTAAGGACGGGTATTTAACGTACAGCGTGATGTCATCCGCATAGAGGGAGACATTGATTTGCCGCTGCAGACATTGTACCGCTCCAGCTCGGTGTAATTGACGCAGGCGACAGGCCAGAGGCTCGACCGCAATAGCAAATAATAGAGGCGAGAGCGGGCATCCTTGACGGGTGCCTCTTGTAAGGTTGATGGGCTGTGACAGTTTTCCATTTATCAGTACTTTTGCCGTAGGGTCCGTGTATAGGAGGCGCACCCAGGCCAAGAAAATCTTAGGGAACCCCATACCGGCCAAGACCGAGAAGAAGTAGGGCCATTCGACAGAGTCGAACGCCTTGGTGGCGTCTAGGAACACCGCCGCCACTGGGACGTCAGGGTGGACCGTACGGAGCAGGGAGAAAAGGGTGCGGAGATTATGGGACGTGGATCTGCCCGCCACAAATCCAGACTGGTCGGGTAGGACAATTCTGGTCATGAGCAGCGAGAGACGTGTAGCTAGAATCTTGGCTAGGATCTTGACGTCGCAGTTCAGAAGGGAAAGTGGACGGTAGGAGTCGCAGGAGGTGGGCTTCTTATCTGGCTTCAGGAGGGAGGTGATAACTACCTCGCGCATAGAGCAGGGTAGTCTTCCATCAGCGAGGGATTCGGTAAAGACTTCACTAAGCACGGGCGCCATTATATCGATATAGGCTTTGTAAAATTCGGCCGGAATGCCATCAAGCCCCGGAGCCTTACCGTTTTTGAGGGACATGATGGCCTCACGAACCTCGTCCAGCTCGAAAGGCGCCGCTAGGAACTCCCTATCCCCGTCGCTAAGCCAGCAAAGTGCTACGTCATTTAGATATTCGGCATATGGTGCGTCCGCTTCTGCTGTGGATGTGTATAATGTCGAGTAGTGTGCTGTGAAAGCAGTGAGTATCGCATCTGAGTCCCTAATGGTGGCACCAGTCGCATCAGTAAGTTCTAATATAGTGTTGTGTTCTCGTGGTACACGTGTGAGTGCAGCTAGTACTTTTCCAGGCCTATCCCCCTCGCAATATCTCCGGGCCGCCCAGTGTTTGCCCCGGTACTTTGCTTCCCTTGCAGCTTCTTCCTCGTATCTGGACAATTTCTCCCTAAAGGTTACCTGTAGGCGTGGGTCAGTATCCGCCGCCATCTGTAGCTCTAGGTCCCGCAGCTCCCCCTCCAGTGTGGTGATGGTGCGCAAGATATCTCGCAGTACCCCGTGGCTTTTGGAAATGCAGAACCCCCTGATAGTGACCTTGAAGGCCTCCCATATGTGCTCAACCGACTCGACCGAGCCCTTGTTTCTAGGGAAGAAGTCTCTGATCTCCTCCCCCAGCTCAGTGCGGAAGAGATCGTCAAGGAGTACATCGGGGCCTAACCTCCACTGTGGTCTCGGACTGTCCCACCCAGGGGTCTGGAACTGCATCCTAACAGGGCTGTGGTCTGAGTAGGTTCTTGGCAAGTGGTCACCTCCCAACAGTCCCCTGGCAATATCCCGGGTGACCAGAAAGTAATCTAAGCGCGCCCATGTCCCGGTGTGAGATGTGAAATGTGTGCCCTCTCGTCCTAGGGGATGTAGGTGTCTCCAGGCATCTAACAGTCCGCCCTCCTCCACCACACCCTCCAAAGTTTCCCTGGCACGAGGCTTGTAGGAGCTGACACCATCCGCTCTGTCAAGGTGGGGCGCCAGCGCCAGATTAAAATCACCACCCCAGACGATGTGCCGTGCCCCAACGGAGACAATTTTACCCCACAGTGTGGAAAAAAAGACAGGTGAGTCCACATTCGGTGCATACATTGAGACAAATACATAGGTGTCATGTCCCACCCTTCCCCATAGCAAAACATACCGCCCCTCCCCGTCTATCTCCTCCCCAAAGCGTTGGAAAGGTACGCCACGGGCAATGAGTATCGCCACACCCCTCGCATAAGACGAATAGGAGGAAAATACGCGGGTACCAGCCCATTTCGATGCAAAAGACGTATCCCTACCCATGGGCATGTGTGTCTCCTGCAGCATGGCAATCTGTACATGATGTCTGTTTAAGTAGGCAATAACATTCCTGCATTTTTTGGCATCGTTCAACCCTCGGACGTTCCACGACAAACATGTTAGTCGCGCAGTTGTGTTCATAGCAGCCATGGACATAGTGACAGTAGCGGCTGAAATGCCCAAAGGGGCCCAATCTTGAAACCACATCTGCCTCCGCAGGCCCAAACCACACACCAAGTTAGCAAATAAATACACCGTCTATGCAGTTGTAACCTTACAAAATCCAACCCCCCCCCACCCACCCCAGCATCCCAAACATGCCAGTAGCCATGGATCCCCCTAACGTGACCCCCCCCCATCCCCCCCCCCAACTTTAGTGAGGCAATCAGCCAAACAAACGACAAGTCAGTGGGGAACACCCGACAGGGGTACATCAGAAAGTACGCACTGCCACTATCCAGCCCCTAGCTCCAGAACTATACCGCCCTCGGTGGAGTCTAGGGCCGAAAGAGTGGTCCTTGGTATACGTTACCACTGGGGTGCAAGGTCCAGACAGTTCGCCGCTTCTGTATTCCCCCAGCCCACAGGCGGTGAGCCGTTGCCAGCTTGTAGGTCGGTATGGTGCTTATGCAGTTCAAAGTACGATAGGTCCATCAGTCTTCACGGTGTTCTGGAGGTAGATCAGCATTCTCCTGTTCGTCCGCAGGCACATGGTCGTCCCTGCGCGCTCTTCGGATCGTCTTTAGGAAGTCTTCAGCTTTTTGCGGGTTGGTGAAGAAACGCTGTTTGCCTTGGTGGGTAACTCTAAGCTTCGCAGGATATAAGAGGGCATAGTCTATTTGGGCTTCCCGCAGTTTTTTTTTAACCGGAAGGAACTTGCGCCGCTCATCTTGAACCATCGGCGTGAAGTCGGGATAAATGGAGAAAGTGATGCCTTCATACCGCAGTGATTTCTGAGTCCGGGCAGCTCTGAGGGCCGTATCGCGATCGCGATAATTCAGAAGGCGAGCAATTATAGGTCTCGGTGGCAGGCCAGGCTGGGGCATAGGTGCCAGGGAGCGGTGGGCCCTCTCCACGATGAACTGGGACGAGAAAGCTTCCTCTCCAATTGAGCCCTTGAGCAATTTCTCCACATATAACTCCATCCTGCCCGTGGCAGTGGACTCTGGCACATTGGTAATGCGAATGTTATTCCGGCGGCTGCGCGCTTCCAAATCCGCGTTTTTTGCCGCTATGATGCGGAGGAGATTGTCCATTCTTGCCAGCTGCGTCGTGTGGGCCGTGGCGGCATCTGTGTTGTCAGAGATTCTCTGTTCCGCAGTTGTAAGACGCTCCTCATGGCGATCCACCTTGTGAACCAGGGCGTCCAGTCGAGCCGTGACGCCATCTACTTTCTCCACTACGGTGGCGAAGCCTTGACGCATCTCCTGTATCAGGCTGGTAAGGTCTGCAGCAGGAGCAGAAGGTGGCGTAGGCTGCGGAGGCGGAACGCTGGGTCCCGGATTCATCTGCGTCGACGTGGCGCTTTTGCGGGTGTTGTCGAAGCTCAGCTTAGGCTGGCGAGTCTCAGGTCGCCCCATGGCGGTGACCGGAGTGAGGTGAGACGTCGAAGCGGAGGGATAGCAGTGCACTGCAGGTAAGTACCAGCCAGCAGCAGGTAGGTAGGTGTCGAGCTCGGTGCTTTCCTGGGTATCGCAATGTGGCCGTGAGCAACAGCAGCGCTGCGTGGTGAACACCCGCTTAGTGGTAATGGCAGTATGTCCAGGCCTGGGCAACCAGCTGTAACGTCACACACTCGCTGCGTGGATGCCAAGCAAGGTATGGGTCAAAGTTCCGGCATTCAGGGCTGGCTGCAGAGTCAGATCCAAGGGAGTAGATTACCAGCACAGCGGCGGGGCGTCACGACTCACCGGTCGGCGCCACTCAGAATGGCGGCTGCGTTGCGCGTGTGTGGCCTCCAGCTCACCCGGCTCTCAATTGTGCACAGCGCGCCCCCAGGCGGGTGCTGCAGGTGGCGACAGCGGGGCTCTGCACATCAGGGGGCAACCCCAGCCCCCGGTCGATAGTACTGGCAGATAGCGCCGCGCAAGCCCTGGTCCGCAGCGCTATGGGCGGCAGGTATGGTGGTCTCCAGGAGCTGTGTCAGCAGGCGTCACAACAGGAGCATTCTCCCCACGGAGCCAGCAAGGTGACGACTGGGGGGAGAGGGGGGGGGGGAGACCCAAGGCCAGCGTCCGCAGCGTCCGCCTACCTCCACAACCCCCTCCGCATTCCGTCCCAGCTAGGGTCAGGATGGCGAGGTCTCGGTGCGGCCTGGGAGCCTCGTGGCAGGCCTCGGGATCGCGTAGAGGCAGTGTCCGTGTGTCCGCCTCAAGCAGCTCCAGAGCGAGTGCCGGGCATTTCTTAGCAGCCTGTAACTTCGGCGCCAGGGCTCGCAGGCACTCCAAACTTGGATCGAGTGCAGAGGGCACCCCTCCGATGCAGAATCCGGTCGTCTGGGATCGATGTGGCACCCCGTGGCGCAGGATCAAAGTAGGATCGATGACCAAGGAGCGGGAGCTGCGGATTCAGGCAGCCATTCCGCAAGCGCGCCCTCTAGCGCCCCCCCGAGAACAGAATACTTTAATAATTCATTCATGCAGCTGTTGCATCAGCATCAACTGGCAGTCAATACTACTGACTGTTGGGTTTGTGGACTCATGCCCCATAACACAGAGAAAGGGATGCCATATTTAGTCCTTCCATTTTCTTACGAAGGTTCCGCTTGGGCCTATTTGGCCATGTTTTCCAATGTATACCAGAATCGACTTCGACATCCTCTTGGTGGTCCATATGGTGGTGGAGCAGATTTTAGTCATAGTTCTTTGATAAAGGGAATAGTAGCTATGGCTAGAATTGCCAAAAGTGATAAGATTCCTGTTGATGAGAAACAAGCGTATGATGGTTGGAACGTGACTCGTTACGTTACTAGCCTCACAGATAAACGCTTGACGAAGGAGATCCCCACCAATTTGGACTGTACCTCATTGAGGTAATTTGTGTTTACAGAAAAATGGTCAAAATAATCAAAACCAACAGGAAAAGAGTTTTTGTTCCCATACATACATCTATTCATCCCAGATTTCTTCACCGTTAGTGCCATCTCAGGGCACATACTTTGTCTGCCACGACAGAGCCTACACGTGTCTCCCCACCTACTTTTCAGGAACGTGTTATGTGGCTTTTCTTCTCCCTCCGACATACACTGCTCCTTCAGGTCATCACAGAAATAGATATGGCAGAGGGGTTTTAGATTCCAAAGACACAGCAGGACAAGAGGGAGGAGACTTTTTCAAAGGGTTCCTTCCATTCTGGGGCCCAATGGCCAATAGCAGAAACATTAGACAGTTAGTTTGTGTTGTTGAGGATACCATAAATGTGACTTCTGGATCCTTGAGTAATCTAACAGCCGAACTTCAGGCGGACCGCCTTATGACTTTGCAGAACCGGATGGTTCTAGATATTGTTCTTGCAGATCGTGGAGGAGTATGTAAATTGATCTGGTCTAGTTGCTGCATTTATATTCCTGATGATGCCCCTACGGTATACCAAGCCATCTCTAAATTGCACGTAATTTCCGAGTCGATTCACCAGGACACAGGAGATTGGTCTGTGATGGGATGGTTTTGGGGACTACTGTCCACATGGGGATGGAAGGTATTAACCTTCCTTGGAATGGTTTTGGCCATCATTTTCTCTTGTTTACAGTGTGGCCCTGCCATCTGCGGTCTTTGTGCCACCATGTGTGTCCCAAGGCCTGTGTCACAGAAAACAGAGAACATTAAAATTATGTTGCAGCAACAGCTCGACGACCTCATGGCCATTGACATCGACTCAGATTAACTTGAGTCCTTTGTGTTTTGCCTGAGTAATGGCAAAAGGAGGGTCTGAGGTTCTTCGGTTTTCGACTTCTTCCTGTATTCGGCTGCCATTTTGTGTCCCGTCGCCATTTTGTGTTGCCCTCACTCAGGCAGCACGGTGAACAGAGTGTTTTTGCCTTTTTCGAGCTGCTACGTGTCTCTTTTGTTAAAAAGTAACCCCCTGCCCTTATTTACTAAACCGATGTCAGGGTCTGGCCGAGTCCACTAATCCATGTCTAGGTTGATTGATCCCTGTCTCGACTGACTGTTTGGCTCACCTATTCTTTCCTTACTTTATCTTATCTGACTGGCCTTCGCTATTCTCTCCTTGTATTCTCTTGTTACACAACTATCCTTTGAGGCACACAAATACGTCCTGCCACCTGCAAATTGGATTGTAGGCACTAGCACTGATTAACTTGAGGGGAGGGGTGACACACAGGGTCTGAAAGAAGGGAGTATTTGGGACACTTGATAGCTTGTTTTCCAACTTTTCCTATTGGCTAGCCTTGTATGTATTGGGAGTATATGTTGTAAATATGTGTACTATAAAAGATTGTGCGCCACGGAATAAAGTGGCAGTCTCC
Source organism: Lissotriton vulgaris (assembly GCF_964263255.1). Classification (NCBI taxonomy): domain Eukaryota; kingdom Metazoa; phylum Chordata; class Amphibia; order Caudata; family Salamandridae; genus Lissotriton; species Lissotriton vulgaris. The sequence goes on along the minus strand of NC_141687.1, from coordinate 644,998,244 downwards.
TAAGAACCTACTCTGTACTTCTGGGACAACTGTGCTTAGCTGCAACTAATAAACCTGGTTTTCTACGCCTAACAGAGTGTCTTGTGTCTCTGTCCGACAAGGCAGGTGAACTCGGAGATTTAAGGCGTGCCCTGCGCCGCCAGGCCCATAAGGTCTGGTTCTTCAGGATGCCTCTGGCTCTTTGGAGCATGATTTAGTTGAGGCTTTGGACCAGGGAGTGCAGCACTCGGTGAATAAAGCACTTGTGCGTGCCATTAATCCATTGAAGAGACATTTGAATCAGTATGTGCAACAGCAAGGTTGGTTACCTGCTTCCCGTAAGTCCTCTAAGTGCCCTGTAAATCCTCACAAATCTAATTTTCAGAAGTTGGCTAAGAGTTTGGCGTCTGACAAATCCAAGTCTGCTGTAGATGCGTCGTTAGCCGCCCCTCCTCCTACTGATACCGACAACACGCATTCTTCTACTTCTTCAGATCATGATGATCCTCCCCTAGAGAGAAGGTGTGTAAGGAACATTTTGTGGATGCCCCCACGCATCCTCCTGTCCTAACTTTTGATCCTTCCGATATTGTTCATCCCCACTCCACTTCCTGGCTTCCCTCCCTTGCTGTGGCAGAGTATGTCCAGACGCACATACGCCAACCTTTTGAAAAGGATGTCAGGGCTCGGCTTCGGTTTCACCAGCCCCAGCATCAGACCCACCCACCCAAACCTCTGTGTTTTTCCCTTCAAGATCAGGAATTCATTTCTGCAGAAATAGACGCACTGCTCCAAAAGGGGGCGATAATTCCGTCTGTCCGTCATCCCAATGGGTTCATCAGCACGGTGTTTCTGGTCGAGAAGAAAGGGGGCGGATCCGCCTAGTTCAACGGAGGGGTAGTTTACAGGCATTTCAAGATGTAGGGAATCCATCTCTTGCTAGATCTTCTGTGAGAGGGGAACTGGATGGTTCGTCTCGATCTCAAAGACGCGTATTTGTCTATTCCCAGCTTGGGTCCTCATCGTCGGTTCCTTTCATTCCATTGGCAGGGGACTTGGTTCGAGTACCAAGTTCTCCCGTTCGGGCTCTCGTCAGCACCTTGGTGCTTCACGAAACTTCTGAGCCCTGTCATGGAAAACTTACGCGCTCGAGGTGTTCGTCTGATTATTTACTTGGACGACATTCTGATTATGGCAGACTGTCCGCTCAAACTCCTGACTCATCTGGAGTGGTCCATCGACCTCTTACAATCTCTGGGATTTCTAGTGAACATTCAGAAATGTGTCTTGACTCCAACACAAGTGATAGAATTTCTGAGCTTCAAGGTCAATTCACTTTCGTGTCAACTTCTCTTACCCAATCAAAAGATTTGGCATATCAAGAGGGAAGTGGAATCTCTTGCTGGATCCTCTCGACAATCTGCATCCCCTGATTCTATCAGGCAATCTCCATCTGCTGGCATGGCGAATTTCGGGGATCACTGGTCGGTCCCAGGTCTTTCTTGAGACGCATCCAAATTCATTAGTGAAGCCTGGTCACCCAATACTCACAAGCGCTACAGGGGGTCTTGGAAGCGATGGTGTGACTGGTGTGTTCAACAGGAAGTTGATCCCACTTCTGCAGATGTCTACATGATCATTAATTTTTTGGCCTCTCTTGCTTCCTCCGGTTTGGCTTATCGGACTGTCAACAATTTCCGTTCTGCTATTTCAGCGGGCCATCTACATATTGCTGGTAAACCTGCGGGTGCGCATCCTCTGATTGCCAAGTTGCTTAAAGGTATCTGTCTGGCGAAACCTCCATGTCCTAAGTACGTCTCTTTATGGGATGTTTCCATTGTTTTAAGATTTTTAGAGGCTTGGCCTTCCTATTCTTTACTATCCCGTAAACAACTGTTGGCCAAATTGACTATGTTATTATGCCTTGTTTCCTGCAAACGGGTGTCTGATGTTCGGGCTTTGGATTTGGTAGGTCGCAGCTTTACACCTGAAGGTGTTCGTTTCTCCTTTCCAGATGTACCAAAACGAATACTACTTCGATTACCTATCCTTCCTTTCACAATCATCCCAACCTTTGCGTTGTTCAATGTGTCAAAGAGTATGAAGTGAGTACTGCTCCTTTAAAATTTACGAACATACGTGACAAGAATTTTCAATTCTATTAAGGACAAGGAGGCGAGGATTATCCCACCCGTTGTTATTGTTTCTGCATATATTGCTACTGTGAATATGTTATGATATTTTCATATGAATTTCTTCAAATCCCTATTTTTTTCTACCCCCCCTTATTTCTACTTACAATTTATGTAATGGATGTGTATTACGGCTATATGTCTCTTTTCAGGTTCTGACCCGAAGTAGAGGTTTTCTGTAACACCTGGCTTCGCTTGCCTTTCCATGGATTTCTGGTTCCGGTTTTCTTCAGTTGCCTGCACCCTTGCTCATCTTGGACATCTGCGGCGGTCCTTGACTTTGTCCCTGATATTCTACGTTTTGGATTTCCTGTTTTGATTCGAACTATTTTTCCTCACCAAAGAAAGGGGAAGAGAGACTATCTACATGGCCTTTTATACTATGGTCTCTATGGTTGTTCCCCTCGTGTTCATGGGTATTGAAGATTTTTACTGTTTTATTGGCTGCTGAGCATTTCTAATAAAGAAATGAGAAAGCATAATCCTCGCCTCCTTGTCCTTGAAAATTCTTGTCACGTATGTTTGCAAATTTTGAACTGTATGACAGCTCTTTTCCCCCACTCGAGTTGCACTCTGAACTCCGGTGGAGGGACGGACTGAACGGAAGAAGAAAGATTGTTGGCTGTGTGTGTGTGGGGGCGGGGCGGCGGGTCCTGTGCGTGTGGGGGGGCGGGACGGGCGTCCAGGGGGCCAGATGACGAGGAATCATGGAGGAAATAATATGCGTTCTGACAAACAGCAACACACTGAATTCTAGAACCAGCAGGAAAACAAGCACTTTTTAAACATATATTACAGATTCCGTGTCAGAGGAACCTCATGTGGAATGGGGCGGCTAGAAGGACTCTTTGCAACTGATGACACCTTGTTTTGGTAGGCACTGGGTTCTGGGCATTGTGATTTGCCTAGAATCACAGGATGTTGAGCCGAGACTCGAACCTGGTTCCCCAGCACCAAAGCAGCAGCTCGCCGGCCCTGTGTACAGAACAAATGTAGTCTCAGAAGGGGGTGTGCGAGGCTCGCAGGGAGTAGACAAAGGAGTGAAGAAGGCGACGGGGGATGAAACAACAGACCATGGGCTGTGAAAAAAGGCAAATATATAAACATGTGACATTTCAGAGGAGGCCTAACTAGCAGCAAAACACGAAGGAGTGAAGGTAAACGCAGAGTTATAGTAAAGCCAATGGTACATGTTTATCATTTCCCCCACGATAAGATGACAATGTGTCCGCATAGTAGAATGTCTACGTTTACATGACAGAGAACCAGTGGCAAACAAGCGCATCCCGAAAACGAAAACAGGATCACTCCGGAGCTTATCTTTATGGGGCCATGTGTTTGAAACACATGGCCCCATAAAGATAAGAATCCTTTTGCGACGCCAGTAAGTCAAGTGAGCCAGTCCAAGTGGGATGGCTCAAAGAGAGAAAACTTTTTGAAAGACAGTGCTCTTTCCCAATGCTGGCCACCGTTTAGCCTAAACGGTGACGCTGGCTAATGGGAAAGAGAGGCGGGGCTTAAAGCCCGCTAGTGAAATCTACCCAAAAACATAAGATCTCGCAAGCGAGACTGTGCATGTGCAGCCTACGCTAGCCGAGACCTAAAAACGATGTAAAACCAAACATTTATTAAAATGCTTAATGAAATAGGCACTTTACTGGCCTAAACTTTAATCAGTAGGATCAAAAGAAAAGCAAAGCACAATAGGCTTGATGTGCGAATGATGGTAAACATGCAACGTAAATTCAAATGATGAATGGCGAATAGAAACATTGAAGATCTTTAAAAACATGGTATATATATATATAAGGGAAATTTAAATTAGTATTATGAACAAGGCGTTTGCTCTATGCTGAGATGCATGTGCTGTGCTGCATCCCAGATAATTGGTAAGCCAAAAACAAACTCACATTCACACATGGATAAAGAATGGAAAATTAAGCCCAATTGTTACGAGGAAAGAACACAATTTAAAACCTTGAAATAGTTAAAATAATACAATAATACAGATATCATAAAATAATTTGATGGATATGGCAAGACACATTTAAGGTAATTACAACTATAAATACAGTAAGACAATACTCCCAAAGGCTGACCAAAGGTTCAGCACATCAATCCCTGTTGCATATGTTAATTGTCCTGTGCATCTACTTCCAGCACTTGCCGCCGGTGAGCGCCACTGGCATCCGGAAAGAAAAAAACACTTGAAAATGGAAGGTGCACCAGAAATGAGCAACATTTCAGTGTATTCCAGGTAGCAAATGATAGAGTAAAGTGAATTTACATGAGAAAGTCCTCTTCACAAGTGATGTTGCTGATCTTGCCCAGGAAGTCTTTTGCGTCTCTTATATATGATGGTAACATCTCCACATAATCACGAAGAAAATAGTCTATGTATTTGGAGATGTGTTCCGAGACGCATCTTAATGGAAAGAGGACTTTCTCATGATCACAATGGATATAAATTCACTTTACTCTATCATTGCCCACACACTGGGTATACAATGCTGTCAACACTTTCTCAACAACCGCAAAATTTGCTACTTAGAACACACTGAAATGTTGCTGAAACTTTTGAAATTTTGTCTTCTTAACAATATGTTTCTGTTTAATGGCACCATGTAGAAGCAAGTCCTTGGCACTCCTGTGAGCACCTGCACTTGCTGGTATGGAGAGGGAGTGAGGAGAGCGCCATAGACACCATTACCCAACTCAATGACAACACTTTCAACCTTAACCTTACACACACCATGAGCAGGGAACAGATCGAATTGGTAGATGTGGTGGTTGAAATAGCGAATAACCAAATGAACCCGAAACTTCACAGAAAAACCACGGCAGGGAAAAGTCTTTTACATGCTTTCAGCAGCCACATGGAGACACTAAAATTGAGTATTCCATTCAGTGAGCTTCTGAGAGCAAGGAGAAAGTGCAGTTCACAAGAAAATTATCCAGCAGAACAAGAGAACAATGAGGTTTAAAGAAAGAGGGTATCCTCACTGTGTACTATCCAAAGCCAAAGAGAAAGTAAGGAAAATCAAAGAGAGGAAACGCTGGAAGATTAACCCATCCCTTAAGAAGACACTACCACCAAAGTAATCCTCACATATAACACTATCTAAAAAGATAACCAGAATCCTGAACCGTAACTGGAATATCCTAAGTATGGGCGGAAAATTCATTCCGCTTGCGAATTTGCGGATATTTTGTGATCCGCGAATCGCGCGAAATCGCGAGCGGGGTGAATTTTGCTCAGGAAGCACTTACAGTTACAGCAGGTGCCCAAGTTGAAGCTAATCTCCATGTAACCATTTACAAAATGGTTACAAAGAAATTAACTTCAACTTGTACACCTGCTGTAACCCTGTAAGTGCTTCCTGAGCAGCGCCTCGTTGCCTACTTGCAACTATTCTCTGACCCTCGAAGCAGGGTCAGAGAATAGTTACAATTAGGCAACGAGGCTCCTGTCAAAAAAATTCAACCTCAGCAGGAAGCCCTTACAGATATAAATCAGGTGCCCGAGTTCAAGCTCAAATTCAGTAATGCATTATAATCAACAGCCCAAGAATCTAGTAAGCACGGTCGATGCTAGGCAGGTGTGCTTTCTCCCCAAATAGCTGTAATCTGGGATGGAGGTCTAGGCATCGACGAGCTTCTCGAGCGCAATCCCCCTGTACTTCCAGTGACCAGGAGGCTGCTTTCTCCTCATCTGCTGCGCTGATCTGCCTCTGACCTTTATAAACAAGAGGCATGTGAACTCGCACAGAAGCCCGGCCCCACACACACTAGGCTATGCAACCTCTTCCCGCCCTTTCCCCCCACTGTGATGGACAGCTCACTCGAGGGACCTCAGCGCCTATGGGCGCGGTGGCAAAGTTATAGAAACACAGGCACATTGGAGACAACTCTTCTGGGCCTTTACACAGCTGTAGTGCAGGAAAAGCACGATACATTTACCCAACGAGGTAGAACTTACTGCTTTCTCCTCATCTGCTGCGCTGATCGGCTTCTGACCTTTATAAACAAGAGGCATGTGAACTCGCACAGAAGCCCGGCCCCACACACACTAGGCTATGCAACCTCTTCCCGCCCTTTCCCCCACTGTGATGGACAGCTCACTCGAGGGAATTCGGCGCCTATGGGCGCGGTGTTAAAGTTACAGACACACGGGCTCCCTGGAGACAACTCTTCCGGGCCTTTACACAGCTGTAGTGCAGGAAAAGCACAATACATTTACCCAACGAGGTAGCACTTACTGCTTTCTCCTCATCTGCTGCGCTGATCGGCCTCTGACCTTTATAAAAAAGAGGCATGTGAACTTGCACAGAAGCCCGGCCCCACACACACTAGGCTATGCAACCTCTTCCCGCCCTTTCCCCCACTGTGATGGACAGCTCACTCGAGGGACCTCCACGCCTATGGGCGCGGTGGCAAAGTTACAGACACACGGGCTCACTGGAGACAACTCTTCTGGGCCTTTACACAGCTGTAGTGCAGGAAAAGCACAATACATTTACCCAACGAGGTAGCACTTACTGATTAGCAAGTAGAAAGTACTCCAGTTGAGTATAGTGTGCAATTGCAACAAAATCCGCAATTTCGTGGGGTAATCCGCAGATTTTGTTTGTGAATTCGGGCGAATTTGCGAACCGCGAATTCACAAAATTCGCCCATACTTTTCCTTTCCAGTGACCCAACAATAGGTCACACCATACAGGATCGCACACATCACATACACAAAACGTAGACATTTTAGACATTTTCTAGTAAAGGGGGACATCACCAGTATACACCTGAACACAAAGTTTGGTATGCAGGGATTCTTTCCCTGCGGCCACTGTAAAGCTTGTAGGAATAGCACTATGATGAAAACATATCAGACTCCGACAGGAGAAAGAATGATCAAACAATTCCTGAGCTGTGGAATCATATTCACCATCTATATCCTTGAATGTCCTTGTAAAATGAGATAGATAGGCAGCACTCCACTAGCGACCAAGAAAAGAGTTCTGGAACACATGAGGGCCATTAGTAACAAAGACCCGCATTACCCGGTAGCTAGACACTTAGCAGATTACCATATATCGAACAACTCTCTCCTCACATTCTTTACTCAAGCAGATCCACAGGGGAGGGAATAGAGTATTACAGCTACGTAAGAAAGAATCCTGGTGCATAATTAACTTACAAACCAAAAGCCCGGACGGGCTACACCAGGATAAGGAAATCAGCACACACCTAGATGAATAATGTCTACTATCATTAAGCTTTCTCTTGTTTGTTGGATGTTATTGCAAGGAATATGTAAAGTGTCTTATAATATGTATGTTACATACTGTAGTAAGCTTTGTGCTAAATTTTAATATGATCTTAACCAACACTGTGAGAGTAACTCACGGATGTCATTTTCTTTTTTTCTTTTATCACAGGAGAAAAGGAAGAGGCAGAATTAGAGGACCTGCTCCAACGCACCCCCTAATCTTTTCTTCAGCCATCACGGTGGAGGACCAGACCTCAAAGATAAAAGATTTGTTTCCATTGTTTAATTATCTCTTTTGATCTAGGGTCATAACTTGAGTGCAGATCAAATTTTTTCTTAGAATGTTTTCTTGGAGTTTGTTCTTAGAATTTTTTCGAATTTTCACAATCTATTTAGTCTTCTTTGTGGAGTACTGAGTTTTGGTACAGGTTTTGGACTCAAAACAGAAGAGTATGAGCACTTTTGTTAAGTATTCAGGCACTATGCCGAAACCTTTGAATGTAATATACAAGAGTTAAGGCACTTTTTGCTCAGTATTCAGGCACTATGCCGAAAACAAATTTTCTCCTCGATACTCTGACTCAACAATCAGATGCCATTGTTCCCTATTCCAAGCAGTAGAGTGTACACCGCTACAGTGCTTATCTAGAGATTGACATTAGGTCTATACTGTTGGGGACCATTCCCCTTCTGGGGTGTTACACAACATACCCATATGTGTACGCATTTTCACTGGCATCTGATATAGAGCTCGGGGCAGATCATAACAGGACTCCAAATAGATTGAGTAGATCTGTCCACAATGTATAATTACCCTTCATGAGATGGACAAAAAACAACCACTATGATCTCAATAGTGGAAGCAGTCAGCACCACAACCACATCAGGGCAGAGTAAGTGAATGGACCATTAAGGGTATGGCACTTTGCCAGTACAAATAAATACATCTTCTAGTACGCCAAGAACCATATGAGCGTTCACATGATGTTATTTTATTATCCTTGAAGCTTGCAACAATTTGTTATATGTGTTATTTAAAACATTTACGTTATCTTGTTATGGTAATGCAATTTTCGCACATGGGGCACATTTTTATGATTAAATAATAAAAGATTTTGACCCCAGACTGCACGTTACAAAATGGATGCCATATTTAAGCATTTTTCTTTGTCCTTCCTCGGTTTCCATACTCTATGTATTGCAAGTCATTACTCACAATACAGTGTGTGGTCAAGCTTGCTGTGCAAGCAAAAATCGTAACTGCATTAAAAACCCAACCTCTGGTGTAAAGCTAAATACTCTGAGGGAATCGCCTCATTGAACTGATATATATATATATATATATATATATATATATATATATATATATATATATATATATATATATATATATATATATATATATATATATATATATATATATATATATATATATATATATATATATATATCGATTCAAAGGTGCCCCAGAGCAAGGGAAACGCGACTCCAGGAGGATGAGAAAAACATTTCTTTAATATGCATAATCACAGCAGCAGCCCTTTCATTTGCAAATCCCTGACGCGTTTCGCTGCACCTGCAGCTTTTTCAAAGGGGGTGGGGCGCTGGCAGGGATCCGGTTGGGTTATTAACAGTCTCATTACCCACATGGAATGCTGGGATTTGAAGTCCATAATTTTCCCTTTCGGTAGGGTCCGTTTCCATGCCACATTATTTACAAGCCCCAATATTATCACAATGTTCTTAGCCCTCCAGTGGGCTCAGGGGCTGATGTTGTGATTCCAATAAGGCCATCCTCGCGCTGACCGGCTCTGACAAGTCAAAGCCTCGCAGACCCGGTTTTAAGTTCCGGGCGGTGCTTCTCCCGCGGCACGGAGCCTGCCGCAATTAATCGATTCAAAGGTGCCCCAGAGCAAGGGAAACGCGACTCCAGGAGGATGAGAAAAACATTTCTTTAATATGCATAATCACAGCAGCAGCCCTTTCATTTGCAAATCCCTGACGCGTTTCGCTGCACCTGCAGCTTTTTCAAAGGGGGTGGGGCGCTGGCAGGGATCCGGTTGGGTTATTAACAGTCTCATTACCCACATGGAATGCTGGGATTTGAAGTCCATAATTTTCCCTTTCGGTAGGGTCCGTTTCCATGCCACATTATTTACAAGCCCCAATATTATCACAATGCTCTTAGCCCTCCAGTGGGCTCAGGGGCTGATGTTGTGATTCCAATAAGGCCATCCTCGCGCTGACCGGCTCTGACTCTGAGGGCTAAGAACATTGTGATAATATTGGGGCTTGTAAATAATGTGGCATGGAAACGGACCCTACCGAAAGGGAAAATTATGGACTTCAAATCCCAGCATTCCATGTGGGTAATGAGACTGTTAATAACCCAACCGGATCCCTGCCAGCGCCCCACCCCCTTTGAAAAAGCTGCAGGTGCAGCGAAACGCGTCAGGGATTTGCAAATGAAAGGGCTGCTGCTGTGATTATGCATATTAAAGAAATGTTTTTCTCATCCTCCTGGAGTCGCGTTTCCCTTGCTCTGGGGCACCTTTGAATCGATTAATTGCGGCAGGCTCCGTGCCGCGGGAGAAGCACCGCCCGGAACTTAAAACCGGGTCTGCGAGGCTTTGACTTGTCAGAGCCGGTCAGCGCGAGGATGGCCTTATTGGAATCACAACATCAGCCCCTGAGCCCACTGGAGGGCTAAGAACATTGTGATAATATTGGGGCTTGTAAATAATGTGGCATGGAAACGGACCCTACCGAAAGGGAAAATTATGGACTTCAAATCCCAGCATTCCATGTGGGTAATGAGACTGTTAATAACCCAACCGGATCCCTGCCAGCGCCCCACCCCCTTTGAAAAAGCTGCAGGTGCAGCGAAACGCGTCAGGGATTTGCAAATGAAAGGGCTGCTGCTGTGAATATGCATATTAAAGAAATGTTTTTCTCATCCTCCTGGAGTCGCGTTTCCCTTGCTCTGGGGCACCTTTGAATCGATATATATATATATATATATATATATATATATATATATATATAATATATATATATGTATATATATATATATATATATATATATATATATATATATATATATTCCAACGTCTGCTCGTGAAACGCTGACAGCGGCCCCGCGGGAAGTGGCACCAATGCCGGCCGAGCGCGCCGGTAATATGAATTTTCAAAGGGTTCCAAAGTAACGGTGCTCTCAGTCCGCAAATTAACACAACACCTCTAGAGTCTCCAAGGGTGTTTATCTAAACCAACAACATGTTTCGGCTGCGGACAGCCTTGATCACGTTAGTTTGAAAATGCACAGTTTCCGGTAAATAATGTCTAATTTCATCATCATAGAAACAGGACTTGATAATACATAACGTAAAATGTACAATTTCACATTTAAACAGTCATATTCACATGAATCACAAAATATACTGTGTCAGGTATGGTCAAACCCGCATTTAGAACGATGTAAAATAATTCTTTGACATCGTACATAATTTGTTGCCAAATGTGAAAATGCGTCTGTGCCCGCAAAAGTAAATACAATAAATTCTACTGTTAATTGCACAGGAGAAAAATGTGTTTGTAGTGCCCCTGTATCAAGCATGCATATCGATGTAATTACACGTGACCGAGGCAACCACCGCCATGATTGTAGTTAAGATAGCAACACGGAACTACACATTGCGATGGTAACCATGCGTGGAGAAATGTATCACAGGATCTCAGCCCGGCAGAGGTACGTGTTGCCTGGAAAGTTAAGACACGCTGCAGGAATATGCCAGTGCGACCTAAGTGCGTGCAAGTTATGTGTATATGTGTGACACAGAACGCAACTGACCAAGGCATCTACTGCCATGATTACTACATATTGCTGTGACAACCAAGTGTGACAAGATACATCAAAGGGTTGAAGCACATCCCTGCAACAATACGTATAGTCTGGAACAAAGTATAACACACATAGGAATGTATACCAGCGCACACTTGATCTTGGGTCTCAGAGAGAACTACAAAGACTGCAACTGCATAGGTAGGCACGTGTAAACCAACGTTCAGGATAGAGTTACAATGCACATGGAAATAGTGCGCACTAGGTGCATGCTGATCATGAGTCTATGTTTGTGAAATACAAAGGGGCAACGGGACAAGGAACCAAGGTAGTCTGATGCGTTGTAACGGTCAAATACCACAACACATATAGAAAAACTTTCCCAAGGGGGAAATAACAAAGTACCAAGTCCAAAGTGTATGGTAGCCCCCGAAATGGGGCCTACCTTATCGGAAACTGTCTAGATGTCAAGTGAAGAAAAGGAAATAAAGTGCTCCCAAAGATGAGTGTCCAGAGTGGAAGGACGTGGAAAAATTAATTGCAGTCGAGTTCTTTGTGGAACCAAATCTGTAAAGGAAAAGACAATAGTTGCCAAAATTCAGTGCTCAATGAATTTGTTCAATAACTTAGAAAATCTCACTAGAAACATCATAAATAAATAAACAGTGCATACTGATCAATGGAAGAAGCATAATGTTACAGATAACTTAAGAGAGAAGCTAACACAAAGTGCATTGCTTATGCTTTGAGGTGAACTGCTAGCTCCTCATCCTGGTTGAGGCCCCCCGGCGTCTTAGTCTGGAATTCAATAATATATTTGGACTCTTTTTGTCTCAATTTCAGGGTCCTGTCTCCCCCCCGAGGACTTCTCTCAATCTGTTCCAATATGTGGAAGCTCATTTCAGCTGGGTTGGAAAAATGAATTTCAGCAAAATGTCTTGCCACAGGGTACTTTTCGTTCTTGTTGGCTATGGCACGGTAGTGTTCAAGCACACAATGTTTTGCTTGTTTGGTACTACTACCGATATACCATAGCCCGCAAGGGCAGACAATGACATATATGACAAAATCTGTACTGCAGGTCAAAAATTGAGTCAGCTTTCTCGTTATTCCGTTATTGTGTCAGATTTTTTGTGAATACTGTGCCTGCAGGCCTTACAGTGGCCGCATGGAAAGAAACCCAGTAGGCCCAAATTCTGGGTTTTGGGATAAACAGTAATGTCACTTTTCACCAACATATCGCGCAGAGACTTGCCTTTTCTGTACGTGATACGAGGCACATTGGATAAATCATCACCGATCACATTGTCAGCGGTGAGAATGTTCCAATTTTGGGAAACTATTTTACGAATTTGTTTAGACTCAGTATTGTAGGTGAGAATGAGACGTGTTTGATCCTCCTCACTGGCAGTCTCTGTTTCATTGTCTCTATCTTGTAATGTGTCTGCTCTAGGAATACCATCAGCACGTGCTTTGGCTCTTTTGATGACCCAAGCAGGGTAACCTCTGTCCTTAAATCTTGCCATCATTTCACGGCTGGTCTGTTCATAACCCTGGTCTGTACTGCAGTTTCTTTTTGCCCTGAGCAGTTCACCAAAGGGAATGCTCCATTTGAGCGTTTCCGGATGGCTGCTCAGGGCATGCAGCACACTGTTGCCTGCAGTGGATTTTCTAAATAGGCAAGTCTGTAATTTGCCTTGGATCACCTCAACTTTAACATCAAGGTATTCTGCACTACTCTTGCTGATGTTACTTGTGAGTACAATGTTGAGATCATTGATATTGAGTTTATTCACAAACTCGTTAGCCATTTCGGGGGAACCACTCCAGATAACAAAGAGATCGTCAATGTATCTCCACCATGTATCCACAAATGGCCAATAGGATCTAAGGTTGGGGTCTGAGTTGATGCTTTGCTCCCAGTGGCCCAAAAAGAGGTTCGCAAAACTGGGAGCAAAGCATGAACCCATCGCCGTCCCAGTTGTCTGTCTGAATAGGACACCATCAAAAACAAAGTAATTGTTACATAGACAATACGACATCATGTCCACTAACATTTTGCTGTGTTCTCTAAACCGCAGGGGACGCCCGGCTAGAAAAGTAGCGCAGGCATGTAAACCTTGTTCGTGGTCAATGATCGTATATAAAGATTGTACATCCATGGTTATTAAAAGATTGTTCTCCTTCCACTGGACCAATGACAATTTCTTCAAAAAGTCTTTCGTATCCTTAATGTAGCTGGGAAGTTCTTGTACCCAGTCCCTAAGGAAAAAGTCCACATATTTAGAGATATGTTCCGAGACACATCCCCTCGAAGACACAATGGGTCTTCCTGGAGGGTTAATGGTGTCCTTGTGGAGCTTGGGAAGAAGATATAGGACCGGTAATATAGGATGGTCGTTTTTTAGGTATCTAAACTCTTCCCATTCTAAAATGCCCTGGTCTTTCCATTCAATCAGTTTTTCCCATAAGATCAGTATGCTTTTGTTGTAAAGATCATAGGAAGTAGTGGTATAATATTTTACATCACTCAATTGTCTTAGAGCTTCTTTGGTGTACATTTCACGGTCCATGATAACTATGTTCCCTCCCTTGTGAGCTGGACGGATGACAATGGTTTTGTCATCCATCAGGGAAGTCAGGGCTTTTCTTTCTTGTGCATTGAGGTTTTGCTCCCTCATTGCCCCTCTACCTTTTTTGTTTCTATGTGTACAGATTTGTTTATTGACACAGTCATTAAAGGTGTCAAGATTATCATGCGGCATGGTGGGGATGAAAGTTGATTTCGGTTTAAAACCTGATAGTGTACTATCATCAGTCACGAATGCAGCTTCATTAAGCATCTGCGTATTGGAGCCCAAGTCCGTTTCATCCTCATCGGCTGGTAGGCCTTGATCAAGAGTGATGATATTGATTATACTGTCCACATCACTAATCAGCAGGTTATCCTCTCTCATTTCAGCTGGGTTGGAAAAATGAATTTCAGCAAAATGTCTTGCCACAGGGTACTTTTCGTTCTTGTTGGCTATGGCACGGTAGTGTTCAAGCACACGATGTTTTGCTTGTTTGGTACTACTACCGATATACCATAGCCCGCAAGGGCAGACAATGACATATATGACAAAATCTGTACTGCAGGTCAAAAATTGAGTCAGCTTTCTCGTTATTCCGTTATATGTGACAGATTTTTTGTGAATACTGTGCCTGCAGGCCTTACAGTGGCCGCATGGAAAGAAACCCAGTAGGCCCAAATTCTGGGTTTTGGGATAAACAGTAATGTCACTTTTCACCAACATATCGCGCAGAGACTTGCCTTTTCTGTACGTGATACGAGGCGCATTGGATAAATCATCACCGATCACATTGTCAGCGGTGAGAATGTTCCAATGTTGGGAAACTATTTTACGAATTTGTTTAGACTCAGTATTGTAGGTGAGAATGAGACGTGTTTGATCCTCCTCACTGGCAGTCTCTGTTTCATTGTCTCTATCTTGTAATGTGTCTGCTCTAGGAATACCATCAGCACGTGCTTTGGCTCTTTTGATGACCCAAGCAGGGTAACCTCTGTCCTTAAATCTTGCCATCATTTCACGGCTGGTCTGTTCATAACCCTGGTCTGTACTGCAGTTTCTTTTTGCCCTGAGCAGTTCACCAAAGGGAATGCTCCATTTGAGCGTTTCCGGATGGCTGCTCAGGGCATGCAGCACACTGTTGCCTGCAGTGGATTTTCTAAATAGGCAAGTCTGTAATTTTTATTTGGACGAAAGGATACACCCAGGCTGGGTGTGGCTTCAAAAGAAAAACCAGGAATGCTGGTACATATAGTCCATGTTTGCACAGAGTAAATTCAAACCTTAAGTAGGCTGCCGTCCTTCAGTGTTCATTTACGCTTGTTAAATCCTTAAGTAGGAAAAGAGTTCATGCAGCCTTGCGTTATCCCCCTTGAGTCAGCGTGCTGATGGGAGAAGAGGGTTTCCTCTCCACAGCCGTCCCCCGTTGGACTAAGGGTCAAAATAAAAACGAATTCATTGCACAGAGTCGCCTTTTCCTTCATTGAAGCTTCACCATGACTACGGGGCGTTCCAAGCCTCGAAACGCGTCGGATTGGAATCATTTGATTAAGAATTCAGCAGCCAAAGCTACAGCGAGGCCAGCAGCGCCGGAAGGTGTGAGGTGTCGAGTGCCCTCCTAAGCTCAAGGGCTTTTGCTTTTCAACATTATCACACGGCTGCCCTGGCCGTGGGGAGACGCACCAGTCCTTCACATGACCCTTAGTCCAACGGGGGACGGCTGTGGAGAGGAAACCCTCTTCTCCCATCAGCACGCTGACTCAAGGGGGATAACGCAAGGCTGCATGAATTCTTTTCCTACTTAAGGATTTAACAAGCGTAAATGAACACTGAAGGACGGCAGCCTACTTAAGGTTTGAATTTACTCTGTGCAAACATGGACTATATGTACCAGCATTCCTGGTTTTTCTTTTGAAGCCACACCCAGCCTGGGTGTATCCTTTCGTCCAAATAAAAACGAATTCATTGCACAGAGTCGCCTTTTCCTTCATTGAAGCTTCACCATGACTACGGGGCGTTCCAAGCCTCGAAACGCGTCGGATTGGAATCATTTAATTAAGAATTCAGCAGCCAAAGCTACAGCGAGGCCAGCAGCGCCGGAAGGTGTGAGTGAGCGTCGAGTGCCCTCCTAAGCTCAAGGGCTTTTGCTTTTCAACATTATCACACGGCTGCCCTGGCCGTGGGGAGACGCACCAGTCCTTCACATGACCCTTAGTCCAACGGGGGACGGCTGTGGAGAGGAAACCCTCTTCTCCCATCAGCACGCTGACTCAAGGGGGATAACGCAAGGCTGCATGAACTCTTTTCCTACTTAAGGATTTAACAAGCGTAAATGAACACTGAAGGACGGCAGCCTACTTAAGGTTTGAATTTACTCTGTGCAAACATGGACTATATGTACCAGCATTCCTGGTTTTTCTTTTGAAGCCACACCCAGCCTGGGTGTATCCTTTCGTCCAAAAAAAAACGAATTCATTGCACAGAGTCGCCTTTTCCTTCATTGAAGCTTCACCATGACTACGGGGCGTTCCAAGCCTCGAAACGCGTCGGATTGGAATCATTTAATTAAGAATTCAGCAGCCAAAGCTACAGCGACGCCAGCAGCGCCGGAAGGTGTGAGTGAGCGTCGAGTGCCCTCCTAAGCTCAAGGGCTTTTGCTTTTCAATATATATATATATATATATATATATATCAAAACACAAGTTTTGCCTGCTGTAGAGGATTCGCCAAATAAGCTTTATTGGCAGAGCAGTGAAGGACAACAACCTCATCCACACAAAATCGGGTCCATTCCCAATGCGTTTCGTATACCAACTTCCTCAGGGGCTCAGGACTAGGAGGTGGCAGCAGGGAAATTTGGCGGCAACCTGAATGTTCAAAGAGGACCTCCCCTTTTAAGGCGTGGCCACCACTGTGGCATGCTGGTACTCGTGGTTCCGTCAGTTTTGCTCCAGTGAGTTTCCCGTTGCTCATACCCTTCTTTCTCAGTTTTTCTACAACTACCATCAAGCCACGGAGTGTGGCCCGCCCACTGGGGCGGAGTTGACAATTTATGCTCACCAGGTGTCCTGGAAAGAACTGTGCCGACTTTTCCTCATTGCCAGAAGCCCATAATTAAGTGCCAGGAGGCATGAAACGCGACGGAGCAGACCTGGATTTGACAGAAGCAGGCAGCCGGCCGCTATCCACGGCGTTTTTTCAATAAACGAAAGGCAAATCCTACCTCCTTGAGTGGTCCCCTCATTACAGGCAACCTGTTTGTTTGGTATAAATGCGGCCCCGCCTGAGTCGCGAGGGAGGACCCGCTGCACGGCGTGCAGTCCGGCAGCAGCGCCAAGCGACGCTGAGGCTACGGACAAGGACGCCTGTTGAAAACCTTTACGGAAGTGGATTGGCGGCTTTTCCTACTTACTGCAACCTACTGAGGTGTTTTAATTCCGTGAAGATGAGAACGGCAAAGTAACTCACATGAGTAATACCCTTGGGCACTACAACTACCATCAAGCCACGGAGTGTGGCCACGCCCACTGGGGCGGAGTTGACAATTTAAACTCACCAGGTGTCCTGGAAAGAACTGTGCCGACTTTTCCTCATTGCCAGAAGACCATGATTAAGTGCCAGGAGGCACAAAACGCGTCGGAGCAGACCTGGATTTGACAGAAGCAGGCAGCCGGCCGCTATCCACGGCGTTTTTTCCATAAACGAAAGGCAAATCCTACCTCCTTGTGTGGTCCCCTCATTACAGGCAACCTGTTTGTTTGGTATAGATGCGGCCCCGCCTGAGTCGCGAGGGAGGACCCGCTGCCCGGCGTGCAGCCCGGCAGCAGCGCCAAGCGACGCTGAGGCTTCGGACAAGGACGCCTGTTGAAAACATTTACGGAAGTGGATTGGCGGCTTTTCCTACTTACTGCAACCTACTGAGGTGTTTTAATTCCGTGAAGATGAGAACGGCAAAGTAACTCACATGAGTAATACCCTTGGGCACTACAACTACCATCAAGCCACGGAGTGTGGCCACGCCCACTGGGTCGGAGTTGACAATTTAAACTCACCAGGTGTCCGGGAAAAAACTGTGCCAACTTTTCCTCATTGCCAGAAGACCATGATTAAGTGCCAGGAGGCACAAAACGCGTCGGAGCAGACCTGGATTTGACAGAAGCAGGCAGCCGGCCGCTATCCACAGCGTTTTTTCCATAAACGAAAGGCAAATCCTACCTCCTTGTGTGGTCCCCTCATTACAGGCAACCTGTTTGTTTGGTATAGATGCGGCCCCGCCTGAGTCGCAAGGGAAGACCCGCTGCACGGCGTGCAGCCCGGCAGCAGTGCCAAGCGACGCTGAGGCTACGAACAAGGACGCCTGTTGAAAACATTTACGGAAGTGGATTGGTGGCTTTTCCTACTTACTGCAACCTACTGAGGTGTTTTAATTCCGTGAAGATGAGAACGGCAAAGTAACTCACATGAGTAATACCCTTGGGCACTACAACTACCATCAAGCCACGGAGTGTGGCCACGCCCACTGGGGCGGAATTGACAACTTAAACTCACCAGGTGTCCTGGAAAGAACTGTGCCGACTTTTCCTCATTGCCAGAAGCCCATGATTAAGTGCCAGGAGGCACAAAACGCGTCGGAGCAGGCCTGGATTTGACAGAAGCAGGCAGCCGGCCGCTATCCACGGCGTTTTTTCAATTAACGAAAGGCAAATCCTACCTCCTTGTGTGGTCCCCTCATTACAGGCAACCTGTTTGTTTGGTATAGATGCGGCCCCGCCTGAGTCGCGAGGGAGGACCTGCTGCACGGCGTGCAGCCCGGCAGGAGCGCCAAGCGACGCTGAGGCTACGGACAAGGACGCCTGTTGAAAACATTTACGGAAGTGGATTGGCGGCTTTTCCTACTTACTGCAACCTACTGAGGTGTTTTAATTCCGTGAAGATGAGAACGGCAAAGTAACTCACATGAGTAATACCCTTGGGCACTACAACTACCATCAAGCCGAGGAGTGTGGCCACGCCCACTGGGGCGGAGTTGACAATTTAAACTCACCAGGTGTCCTGGAAAGAACTGTGCCGACTTTTCCTCATTGCCAGAAGCCCATGATTAAGTGCCAGGAGGCACGAAATGCGTCGGAGCAGACCTGGATTTGTCAGAAGCAGGCAGCCGGCCGCTATCCACAGCGTTTTTTCAATTAATGAAAGGCAAATCCTACCTCCTTGTATGGTCCCCTCATAACAGGCAACCTGTTTGTTTGGTAAAGATGTGGCCCCGCCTGAGTCGCGAGGGAGGATCTGCTGCACGGCGTGCAGCCCGGCAGGAGCGACGCTGAGGCTACGGACAAGGACGCCTGTTGAAAACATTTACAGAAGTGGATTGGCGGCTTATCCTACTTACTGCAACCTACTGAGGTGTTTTAATTCCGTGAAGATGAGAACGGCAGAGTAACTCACATGAGTAATATCCTTGGGCACTACAACTACCATCAAGCCACGGAGTGTGGCCACGCCCACTGGGGCGGAGTTGACAATTTAAACTCACCAGTTGTCCTGGAAAGAACTGTGCCGACGTTTCCTCATTGCCAGAAGCCCATTATTAAGTGCCAGGAGGCACGAAACGCGTCGGAGCAGACCTGAATTTGACAGAAGCAGGCAGCCGGCCGCTATCCACTGCGCTTTTTCAATAAACGAAAGGCAAATTCTACCTCCTTGTGTGGTCCCCTCATTACAGGCAACCTGTTTGTTTGGTATAGATGCGGCCCCGCCTGAGTCGCGAGGGAGGACCCGCTGCACGGCGTGCAGCCCGGCAGCAGCGCCAAGCGACGCTGAGGCTACGGACAAGGACGCCTGTTGAAAACATTTACGGAAGTGGATTGGCGGCTTTTCCTACTTACTGCAACCTACTGAGGTGTTTTAATTCCGTGAAGATGAAAACGGCAAAGTAACTCACATGAGTAATACCCTTGGGCACTACAACTACCATCAAGCCACGGAGTGTGGCCACGCCCACTGGGGCTGAGTTGACAATTTAAAATCACCAGGTGTCCTGGAAAGAACTGTGCCGACTTTTCCTCATTGCCAGAAGCCCATGATTAAGTGCAAGGAGGCACGAAACGCGTCGGAGCAGACCTGGATTTGACAGAAGCAGGCAGCCGGCCGCTATCCACAGTGTTTTTTCAATTAACGAAAGGCAAATCCTACCTCCTTGTGTGGTCCCCTCATTACAGGCAACCTGTTTGTTTGGTATAGATGCGGCCCCGCCTGAGTCGCGAGGGAGGACCTGCTGCACGGCGTGCAGCCCGGCAGGAGCGCCAAGCGACGCTGAGGCTACAGACAAGGACGCCTGTTGAAAACATTTACGGAAGTGGATTGGCGGCTTTTCCTACTTACTGCAACCTACTGAGGTGTTTTAATTCCGTGAAGATGAGAACGGCAAAGTAACTCACATGAGTAATACCCTTGGGCACTACAACTACCATCAAGCCACGGAGTGTGGCCACGCCCACTGGGGCGGAGTTGACAATTTAAACTCACCAGGTGTCCTGGAAAGAACTGTGCCGACTTTTCCTCATTGCCAGAAGCCCATGATTAAGTGCCAGGAGGCACGAAACGCGTCGGAGCAGACCTGGATTTGACAGAAGCAGGCAGCCGGCCGCTATCCACTGCGTTTTTTCAATAAACGAAAGGCAAATCCTACCTCCTTGTGTGGTCCCCTCATTACAGGCAACCTGCTTGTTTGGTATAGATGCGGCCCCGCCTGAGTCGCGAGGGAGGACCCGCTGCACGGCGTGCAGCCCGGCAGCAGCGCCAAGCAACCCTGAGGCTACGGACAAGGACGCCTGTTGAAAACAGTTACGGAAGTGGATTGACGGCTTTTCCTACTTACTCCAACCTACTGAGGTGTTTTAATTCCGTGAAGATGAGAACGGCAAAGTAACTCACATGAGTAATACCCTTGGGCACTACAACTACCATCAAGCCACGGAGTGTGGCCACGCCCACTGGGGCGGAGTTGACAATTTAAACTCACCAGGTGTCCTGGAAAGAACTGTGCCGACTTTTCCTCATTGCCAGAAGCCCATTATTAAGTGCCAGGAGGCACAAAACGCGTCGGAGCAAACCTGGATTTGACAGAAGCAGGCAGCCGGCCGCTATCCATGGCGTTTTTTCAATAAATGAAAGGCAAATCCTACCTCCTTGTGTGGTCCCCTCATTACAGGCAACCTGTTTGTGAGATATATATATATATATATATATATATATATATATATATATATATATACATTACCTACTGGCGGTCGCCAGTAGGTATATATAGTTAGGATTTTTTCTCTATGGAACATTTGAAAATTCTATGTCTAATAACTTTGGCGTTTGTGGACGGAATCGGCTGAAATTATCGGGAAAATGGCACACTTTGTTTCTGAGCAGCCCCTGAAAATTTGGGGGGGTTTCGTCAAGGGGGGGCCGAGAAAAAAGGGGGGTCCCAAAACGCGTTTTTCCCATTTATTTTTCCATAGGGCGTTTGGCCTCACTTTTAGCTCGAACGGCTGAATGGATTTACACGAAACTTGGCAAAATTGTAGGGACTGTTAGCCCGATGTGCCTTTGCTGGGTCTCAATATATGTGCTCCAGTGGATTTTCAGAAATTAACGTTTAAAAAAACAGATATATCTGTGACAGCGTCCCGGATAGCGCTCCAGATCGCGTACTTTTCGCGTAACGGAGCTTTGCAAAGCGAAGCTGATTGGCTCTCCGGTGTCTGTCAACATTCTAAACAGTCCGGTGCGGCCGCCATCTTGTCTCTCGGTAGGATCGAGAGACAAGAGGAGGAGAAAAACGAAGGGGGAATTTAATGAAAGGGGGCAAGGTAGACTCCTCTTGACCCCCTAGGAATGATGTTGGGGTTATTAAAGGGTCCCGTGGGGCAAATAAAAAAAAATTGATTTTTCGCGGTAGAAGCGCTTCTCGGTTCGCGAACCGGGTCGCAAACTGGTAGCGAAACGGGAATTTTGTCATTTTGTGTTTCGATTTGATTAAATTACAAGATGGAGGTAAAGCAATGTGACTATTGGGTATAAGGGGGTATGGGAGACGTATCCTGACCCCGTATGTTTTCTGAGGGTGGTTGAGGAGGCTCATATATGTTGATACTTGTCTTCCGGCGGTTGCACGTGAGCGTTTTTTTTGCCGCTTGACTTCTGTTAACGTTCGATTCGAAGGAAATCAGGAAGTGTTGACCGCCATTTTGACACTGCGAGTAAATATATTGTTAAAAATAATTGTTATAAATTAATTCGTATTGATAAACATTGTCCGCGCCATCTTGCTTTTTTTCCAATGCCACACTTTTGTCGTGCACGGCAGCCATTTTAGATGCCTTGACCAGACCCACTCTCTGCACGCCGCCGATCCTCAGCATGGCTCCCCACCCTCGCAAGCATCTCCCCCACGCACTGGTCACCCCCGCTCTCTGTCTTATGCATGGGCCATAAACCACCCCCCATCTGCGCTGCTCTTCCCTGAGAGTCACACCCTGTGCCTGCCCGACACCACCCTTTCACCCTATTCACTACCGCACCCTCTGACACTCCTCTTCCTCTGTGTCCGATTGTCCAGGCCGGTCCCAGGCTATCACCTAGCCCTGCGGATGTAGTTTATGGCCCCAACTGTAAAGAATCACCCCTGTTCAACGGAGTTACAGTAGATCAAGGCCCCCACCTCATGAGATCCGTCACACCACACGCGTTCCTACTATCTGATAACGATCCTGTATTGTGATTGGGGAGGGGATTCTCACTGTAAGGGTGTGTGGGACCGAGCCTGAAGCGGAAGATTCCAGGGATGCCTTTTTGTACATCAAAGTCTTCACAATTATGTGTCACATTAAAAATATATAGCACTCCAACAAAGTAGTAGTATTATAACACTTTAATAACTTATAAATATATACAACGCTCCAACAAAGTAAACACGAAAAAAAAACTTTTTAAAGAACTATTTACATGACATTGCTTTAACCAGGATAGACAAAGAAATGACACAGTGATGTAAAAGTTTCTGAAAGAAATGCCAAGAACGTCCCATGTGAAAGTGAATTTTATCTGGCAATTTTTTTCTTTTCCTTCTTATGAAAAGAAAGTTAATGCCAGGTTCGTTACCTGCCTCATCTGCAAAAAAAAAACTCTCGAGAGGGACCGAAAAAAAATATAGCTATGGTAATCATACCATGCATTGGCACATGGAGAGGTGGCACCCTCTTAATTATTCTAAAGGACAACTTCGAGATTTGGTGGATAATCCCCGACCGGCAAAAACATCCACCAATGACTTAGCAATAAGTGAGTCAGAGGCAAGGGAAACGGTCCCAAATCTGTAAAAGAACTTTAGGCAGATGAGATTGACTTGTGTAGCATGTGGAAAATTAATTTCATGCGGAGAGATGAGTATTACTTTAATAAATAGATTATATGAAAATCATCAATGTCCAAAACGTCCTAGAAAGTAATTTTTGTCATTTTTGAGGAAGAGAGATAACCTACAGTGGTACGGGGTCGTTTTCGTTCGTACTAGGGGGGCCAGGTGACATTCGTTCGGGGTGGCTTAGGGGCATTTAAAACAACTTCCCTGATACAGGTAGCATATAAAGTAGAGGCTAAATACCAGGATCTTTATCGATTGCTTTATGCTGTACAAAAATGAAAAACACACAACAAACCTGGACCATTCATTTTTTCAATGTTTCTGCGTACTATACTTTTTAACCCTTAACTAATTGAGCTGCTTCATTTCACCTGCTTTTTTTTTTTTTTTTTTTTAAACGGAAACAGTGACCATTTATTCGAAACTTACCAATCTACGCGTTACAACTACGTTTGCTTTTTCAAAAACCTTTAATAAAAATGTTGGCGCCCAAATACGGGCCTACAACCCCGTGGGCCGGCCACGGAGCAGGCTGGAACTGTAAATGGGGGGGGGGGTATTTATTTGTGGAAAACATAACAGAGAGTCAGTGGTCGTTAATTTCATAGTAAAAAGTGCGACAAGTGCAACAAAATCATATTGATAATTCATTGTGAGCAAGTACCAAAAGTGTCAACAATTCGAACCTTCAATAATAAATACAGTAATCAATGATGCATTAGAACTAAATATCAATTCATTGTTCGAACGTGTAATCAGTACCCGTCCCATGTCAATTCATTGTTCGAACGTATAATCAATACCCATCCTGGATCAATTCATTGTCCGAACATATAATCAGTCTTATCCCATATCAATTCATGTGCTAAAAACTGCATACATATCTCATGATATCAAGGCTGAGCAATCGGGGCACAACAAGGAGTTGAGAGTTTCATTTGTACCGGCGCCATTTTGGGTGAGGTCAGGAAGGTCCAGGTATAGTCAAAATGTCTCCACCAACTCGTGGTTGGACCGGGACCTCTTTCGGCAGTCCAAAGGTTTTCGTTGAAGGGTAGCAGAGGGGACTGCCGACATGAACCATCAGTCAAAGTGGGGTGGGAGGCAACAATCTCTCCTACCGGGTCATACTGGTGTCCCACCGGAACTGATCAAGTTGGTAGTCTTGCAGGATTTTGGTGATTCCAAGACTGAGGCCGGTGCCGGCATGAGCGCGCCGACGTTCCGCGGCTACGTCGTGGTCGTTCCATGGGTGATCATGGCAGTCATTCCCTATCGGGGGTCGGGGGCCCCCGTGGCTCTTATAGAATCTTCAAAGTTGAGGAGAACGTTTCTAGACGCAGGAAACTAGAAGCGTCATTGCACCGCAACAGTGGACGAGACACCCGCTGGGTGAGCGGAGCATCATTGCCTCGCAATAGTGGACGAGACCTTTTGTCGGGTGAGTGCAGCGCCGCTGCATCGCAAGAGTGGAGGAACCCTTTTGTTGGGTGAGTGGAGTGTTGGGGGTGCAGCTGAGGGGCCCCCACCTGGGGGGGTGGGAGAGGCTCGTTCGCACCGCCTCTCCCTCCCAGCGCACCCCACGCCGACACCTGGCGTTGATATCCGTGATGTCCGGACCAGGCGATAAGAGGGGGGGGGTCGGAGGCAGAGGCAAGACATCCCCCCCGTGGCCTGCAAGGCGGCAGAAGAAGGGAATCGGGAGACCAGTACATTTCGGGCCATCCACCCCACGGCTGATGGCGGTTAGCCGGGCCCCGCCCTGCACGTGTCGAGGCCTCATCTTCCGGATGGGCGTAACCGTGGCCCTGTTGCACTTCGGGAGTTTCCGGAATGGGGGTAGGTATCTGCTGATTTGTATCTATTTCATGTTACCGTTATTGGGCGTGGCGGGCGGTAGGACAGACATGCTTGGAGCAGTGGGGGGCTGGCGGAGCCTAGCTACCTCATGGCTGCCGTAACGTCAAGCTTGGCTTCTTCCACCACTTCCATGTTTCTTATTTCTAGCGAAGTCAAAAACTCATCAGTGGCCTACTGATTTTGTTCGATTTCTTTCCCTTCCTTTTCAAGTGTGTTTCATGCTAAAGTTTCTGTTTAACAGGATACAGTGATTACTTCGTATTTTACATATGTCTTCTTTATTAGGGGTACTCTCCGGTTGAGCCAGATGATGTACCTCTAATAAATGGTCACTGTGACAGGGAATATCTCAAAGAGCAATAATCGATAAAAAATTAGTAGGATTATAACACTTTAATAACTTATAAATATATACATCGCAACAAAAACAGTAAACACCTTAAAACATTTTTTATTAAAACAGAAGCAAAAATGACAACTAACAGTAGTGATATCCTGGGCGGGTGATGGAACTGGGATTGCTAATGGAAAAAGATCTACAGAGAAAGGTATTGGTGAATTATACTTCTCCGGAAATTTAAAACTCACAAATGTTTTATTTGTGTAATCGTTTCAGGTCAAACGGATTGTGGGACAATGTTCAGAATGGAAGAGTCACCAAAAGGCAAAAAGTTCCGCTTGACCCCGGGAGCCGGCCGCCTATGTCGGGTGCGATCTCAGGCCACACCAGGGCAACAAGACTTGGGGAGGGGGTTGGAGCCAAGCGCCTTCTCCGAGTCCGTGCCATCACACCGCCCCTCGGGGGCCTCCGTCAAGCGGTTTAGGGAGGTACTGTATCACATTGTTTTCAAATGCAGTCAGGTCCACAAACGGCCCCCACTTACTTTGAGAATAGTGAAGCTGCAGCAGGTGCAAATAAGCTTTAGACAGTGTTACAAGCGCTGCTCAGAACTCTGAACTATGGCACCCAACATCCAGGACTTATGCCATTTGTGCAAGGCAGTGACATCGAAGCAACTCAGGGACCAAAACCATGAACGTACACTCATGTATGAAAATCTTACTATTGATGCTTGACTGAGGCCAAGGAGATCAGAGTGCATGAGTCTCATGCTCGATCGATTGAGCTAGCCGGATCGGGCAACTAAAAGTATAAAATAGTTATGTAAATAGTTATTTAATAAAATTTTTACCCTGTTACTTTGCTGGTGTGTTGTATATATTTATAATTTTTGCATAGGGTTTGTCGTTATTTTGGGTGGGGTGGGTGGCGGAGCCGAGCTGTCTTGCAGCCATCATCGTGTGGAGCTCAGTTCATCTCACTAGTTTCGTATTTCTCATGAGGGGTTGTTCTTAATGTTTCTATTTTAGCGAGGTCAAAAAGAGATCCCATTAGTGGCCTACTGATTTTGCTCGATTCCTTTTGTTTTTTTAAACGATTTTCACTATCTGCAAAGACTAAACAGAGTATTGCGACTCTGTGCTTGTTTGTAAATAGAGAATGAACCAAAGAGAACCAATTCTAAAACAGTAAATGCTTGGATAACAATCAATCAAATGGAGAGAGAAGCAGGCACGACGGATTACAACGGGGGCAAAGACCTGCGTTAACTACCCTTCACTATCTGCAAAGAGAGAGTACTCCTAAGAGAAAAGCGGGGGGGGAGGGGGGCAGCGTTTAAAGCACATCAGCGTGCATAAACACGAAAATGTTTTTACCTATCACGTACTTGACATTTGACAGCTTTTGATATTTGCTATTAAAAAAACATTGAAATTCACTGAAAAAACCATAGGTTATAGACCATATATAGTTAGGAATTAGCATTTACAAAACCTCGAAAATTCACTGAAAAAACCATAGGTTATAGACCATATATAGTTAGGAATTAGCATTTACAAAACCTTAATTTACTCGCACAAAACCATAGAAATTCGAATATATAGTTAGTTGCAATAATTATATATCGCGCACCCGCAATCCACTGCTGATGATGTCACATATTACATCATTCATGACATGGTCAGTGACATCACTGATGACATCTCAAATGACATCACTGATGACATCTCAAATGACATCACTGATGACATCTCAAATGACATCACTGATGACATCACTGATGACATCTCAAATGACATCACTGATGACATCACTGATAACATCTCATTTGACATTACTGATCACATCACTGATGATATCATTCATGTGATAATACGATGAACCTCTTCAGACTCTAATATAACCTTAGATACAATCAGTGTAAACAGACACTCACAGACTGTCACTCATCCATGGAGTTACTCACACACCTAGTCAGTCATGCAAAGAATCAATCACACCTCCATTTCCTCAACTATACAGTTATACACACCTTACTTAATCAAACATATACTAACACATATTTACTCTCTTATACAATCACTGATACAAGTTCACAATGATCCATACAGCCACTCACACATTCACTGGCTCTTATGCACAGTTATTTATATATGTCAACTCTTACATGTACTGTCTTTTACATATGTACTTACTTTGACATGTAGCACTGAGAAATCCAATCACTCACCAATACACTCATGCAGACAGTCATCCGCCCATACAGCTGTATATACATGCACTTTTGAACCCATACATCTACTAAATCAACTGCTCACACATCTATGCACAGAGTCACATACCTCCCAGCCACCCCCACACACACACTCACTCTCCCATACAAATATTTGGGCAACCAATCAATAACCCATATAGTTACTCATATAGCTACTGATCAACACATGCAGCAGTTTACAGAACTACAGAAATAATGATGCACAAATTAACCCCTTCGGGGCTGATGACGAGCTGGGCTCGTCATGTAGTAGGGCGCTCGCACGCTGATGACGAGCCCAGCTCGTCATGAGCCCCACCCTCGGGGGAAGCGCCAGCGCTCCCCCCGAGTCTGCCTGATTTCGTTCGTTTCTGCGGGGATGGCAGGGGAAGACCTTCCCCTGCCTCCCCCCGCCCTCTCCGCCCGCGTAATCAATGACGTCAGCGCGCGAGGCGCGCTGACGTCACTGGGGGTTCCTTTTGTTTACCGACACGCAGGGAAGCCATTTGCTTCCTGCGCGTCTTCGGTAAAAGAGGTTCGTTTCGTGGCTGGGGCGGGGGGGATTGATTTCAAACTTGCATCGAGGGAAAGGAAAGGATTTCCCTTTCCCTAGATGCAACTTTAGAGCATTCCTGCTGCACGATCGTGCGATCGTGCAGCAGGAATGCTAGGGATTTATTTGTTTTTTGCCAATTTCGTTGTTCGTGGAGCGGCCCCTTGGGGAAGGGTCGCTCTGCTTTTTATGTAAAGAGTAGAAAAGTGTTTTTGGGCATATTATGTGTGTTACTGGCCCATTTTATTAACAAAAAATGCTGATGGGGGTCATTTTCAAATCCTCATTACAGTGCTCAATTTTATTCAAGGATGCAAGTGCCTCTGTCCTTCTTTACTTTCAGTTTTTGTGTACCCGAAGTGGCTAATTATACACACCTGTCCTGCCTAGGCAAAGCTCACAAGTGTTTTTGGGCTGATGAATGTTTTTTTGTGTTTGTGCTGCAATTTGAGCACATGCTTTGTCTGCAGTGAACATGTGTGTGTTACTATGCCATCGCAGCGATGTGCGCAGGGGTCCCTTGAGTGAGCTGTCCATCATAGTGGGAAGCTCACAAATGTTTTTTGGCTGATGTTTGTTTTCTTGAATTTGTGCGGCAACTCGAGCGCCATCTTTGACTCCAGTGACCATGTGTGCGTTATTATGCAATTGCACAGATGTGCGCAGTGGTCCCTTGTGTGAGCTGTCCATCGTAGTGGAAAGGTGACAAATGTTTTTGGGCTGATGAATGTGTTACTGAATTTGTGCTGCTACTCGAGCGCCATCTTTGTCTCCAGTGACCATGTGTGCGTAACTATGCAATCGCACAGATGTGCGCAGGGGTCCCTTGTGTGAGCTGACCATCATAGTGGGAAGCTCACAAATTTTTTTGGGCTGATGATTTTGTTTCTGAGTTTGTGCTGCTACTCGAGCGCCATCTTTGTCTCCAGTGACCATGTGTGCGTAACTATGCACCGGTTCTGCGAAGGAGGCACAACAGGTCCAAGGCAGGCTCTGGCCAGAAATCCTGACCAACCCCTTGCCACTTCAATAACCTTGAGGAGAAAACTTTCTAAAACTAGCGTGGTCTTGAGAAGGGAATCCCCCCTCTCACACATAGATACACTTTAGGGCGTGTAGACACATAGTCTGTACCACACACCCACTAGTTTTAATTGCATACACTATTTTAATCTTGTCCTGAAGAAAGCCAGCATACTCATAAGGCACTGGCTGAAACATGCTGACTCACTAAAGGACGTGGGAGGTCGTAACTCGCCTCTAACGTCCCTCTGCCTTATTTTTAACCGCTGACGGAGGCCCAGGTATTAAAGTTTCTTTACCCTCTGGGTACTGGGACCACCGCCAAGCCGTTTTAAATTCACTATCTATTCACCCTTCACCGCACACACAGTGACATACCTGCTCCGCTGTAACCAGGCGTCGTAGCACACCCGGGACACTCTAGGTGTCACTGGGTGGGCCCGATGATGAAGCATGCCACCAACTAGGTTGGTGGGTGAGGGCTTTATAAGGACACCCATCAGGTGCCACAACCCCTTGACAAAACAAGATTGAGTCACTAAGATTGCAAAACTAATCTTGTCAAACCCCCCATAAACATAGCTAGTCCCTTTTTGATTAAACTAACTATGCAATCGCACAGATGTGCGCAGGGGTCCCTTGAGTGAGCTGTCCATCATAGTGGGAAGCTCACAAATGTTTTTGGGCTGATGATTTTGTTCCTGAATTTGTGCTGCTACTCGAGCGCCATCTTTGTCTCCAGTGACCATGTGTGCGTAACTATGCAATCGCACAGATGTGCGCAGGGGTCCCTTGTGTGAGCTGACCATCATAGTGGAAAGGTCGCAAATGTTTTTGGGCGGAAGAATGTTTTCCTGGATTTGTGCTGCAACTCGAGTGCTTGCTTTGTCTCCAGTGACCGTGTGTGTTACTATGCCATCGCACCGATGGGTGCACAGGTCCCTTGAGTGAGCTGTCCATCGTAGGGGGTAAATTTAGGAAAGATGTTGCACTCCGCTAGTTGGTGGGCGGGGCCAAACGGGGGTCTTCTGTGCGAGTTCACATGCCTCTTATGGTCACAGATTGATGAGAGCAGCAGATGGGGAGAAAGAAGCTCCTGGTGATAGGAACTGTTTTTGGATTTCACTTGTGAAAGTCAAGGATGCAAGTGCCTCTGTCCAGCATCACAGTTAACCACATTAATTCTGCTGCCCCCATCCCCATGAGAATCCCTGAGGACGTCAGTGCGCACAGCACGCGTCAACATCTTCAGGGATTCCCAGGCGGTCGGGAAGCCATTTGCTTCCTGCGCCTGGAGGGGTTAAGTTGTTTTTGAGAGTGTTGGGGGGGTGTGGGGCCGCAAAGATGCATCAGGGGAGAGGCAAGTGATTTTCCTCTCTTCTGATGTTTTTTTCCAGGGCATTTCTGCCTCACGGTTGCGCACAGTATTGCGATTGTGCGGTGGAAATGCTCCCACTAGCACCAGGGATTTTATTTTAGATTGTAGGAAGTGACCCCTTTTGCAAGGGTCGCATCCTGGTGGGTTGGACTTTTAACGTAGATTTTCTGGCCCCTCGGTGGGCAAATAAACCTGTACTTTTGTCCGTTTTGCCCTTTTTGATGGCCCATCTGTGTGGATCTGATTTTGTGGGTACATTTGTGTGTTGTTTGTTCATTTGTTATGTTGTTTGTGTAATGTAGTATTAATTTTTTTACTTCGTCTTTGTTTTTGATCCAGGCTTTTGCTGTTTGTATTGGTGTAGGTTGTGGTTCAGTTACTGCTGGTTTTGCAGCTTGTGTAGTTGCATGTGCTTGGTAAGTAAATGTTTTTTGTACTACTTTCCTTAGATGAATGTGTTTTTAAGAAAAGTCTAGTCATTGCTGTTTGTGTGGCTTTGTGGTTCTTGTTTGTTTAGTTTTTTTTTGTATTGCTGCTTGATGTGTACTTTGTCTAATCTATACTTTTTTTCTTTCTAGTGGGATTTCCTTTCTTTTTGCTGTGTTTCAGCAGAGTAGGTGCTGGTGAGTGTTCTTATATTTGGTTAGATTTGAATTGTCTTTAAAGTGTATTGATCTTTGTGTGAAGACTCTACCTTGTTTACTTCTTACTTTGCACAGTGTAGCTTGTTGTTCACTTGTGTGTGTAGCTTGCTTTGTAAGGATAATGGCTGCTCGCAGGATGACTGCTCAGCACGTTGTTAGTTTGCTTTTTGAGTCTTCCTCTGAGCATGGTCCAGACACTGACTCCGATTCGGAGCATGAGGAAGCTGCAGAAGATTCAGGCAGTGAGTTTTCTCTTCGCATGGTATCTTCATCATCGGATGATGATTCTTCTAGTGCTGATGAAGTGCCTGTGGTAGAGAGGGACATTGATGTGCCGGTAGAGAGGCAAGAGCCATCAGAGCGGCAGCCTAGGTCCTCAAGGTTTCCCTTTTTTTCTCGTCGGGAAGAGGCAAGTGTGGTAAAGGGTGTGCCCAAAAGGCTTCACATTGCTGTGGTTCGCCAAGGGTTATCTGGTGCTGCTAGTGTTCCTGTTGTAGAGCAGCATGAGGCATCTGGTGCTGCTAGTCTTTCTGTTGTTGTTGAGCAGCAAGTGGCATCTGGGGAGGCGAGTTCTTCTGTTGATGTTGAGATGCATGAGGCAGCTGGGGATGCAAGTGTTCCCGTTGATGTAGTGCAGCAAGAGGCATCTGGGCTGCAGGCTAGGGTGGCTACTTCTTCCGATGTTAGTGATGACGTCTGGGTTGCCCCTGGCATGGTACAGCCGGAATTGCCAGACTTCACTGGTGTTCCAGGGTGTAGTGTGAATACTGACAATTTTCTGCCAATTCAATTTTTTCAGTTGTTTTTTGACGATGAGTTTTTGCAAGAGATTGTGGAGCAAACTAATTTGTATGCAGAGCAGTATTTGAGGGACCACAGTGCCAGCCTTAAGCCCCATTCTAGAGCTACCCATTGGTCTCCCACATATGTTGAAGAGATGAAGAAGTTTTTTGGGATTAATTTTTTTGACGGGCTTGCTAAGGAAGCCATCAATGTCTTCTTATTGGTCCACTAGTCCCTTGATGGCAACATCTATATTTCCAGCAGTTATGACTCGTGATCGGTATATGCTTCTTCTTCGCATGTTGCATTTTGTTGATAATGATTTAGCGTTGCCACGCGATCACCCTGATTGTGACCGTCTTTTTAAGATTCGGCCTGTCCTTGATCACTTTGTTGATCGTTTTTCTGAGATCTTTGCTCCTGGAAAAGAAATAGCTGTGGATGAGTCTTTGGTATTGTTCAAGGGCCGCTTGGTTTTTAGGCAGTATATTCCTAGTAAGAGGGCACACTATGGAATCAAACTGTATATGCTTTGTGACAGTGAGACTGGATATGTTTATAATTTCAGGGTGTACACCGGTAAGGATTCCAGCATTAACACTTCTGCTTGTCCGTCCACTTTTGGAGTGACTGAGAAAATTGTGTGGGAACTAGGTAGACAATTGTTTAACAAAGGCCACCATTTATATGTAGATAACTTCTACACTAGTGTGCGTTTGTTCAAGGAATTGGCCAAAGTCGGGACTGTTGCTTGTGGCACGATGCGCAGTAACCGGAAAGGTTTCCCAATTGAACTTGTTTGCAAAAGGCTTGTGCGGGGACAGTCTACTGCATTGCGATGTGGGAATCTTCTAGCTGTGAAGTTTTCAGACAGGAGAGATGTGTATATGCTGACTACAATCCATGATGAAAGCACTGAAGCTCTGCCTGTTCGGGGTGAGCGTGCTGAAGTGCGTAAACCTGTGTGCATTTTACAGTACAATAAGTACATGGGTGGTGTTGACAGAGTAGATCAGAGGTTGGAACCTTATGCTGCTCTTCGAAAGTCTTACATTTGGTACAAGAAGTTGGCTATTCATCTTTTCCACTTGGCATCCTTTAATGCTTTCGTTGTGTTTCAGAAATCTTGTCCTGAGGTAAAGATGCCTTTTGTTAAGTTTCAGGAGACTATAATAGGCAGCCTTGTACTAGTGGAACAGGCAAGTGTCCCAAGATTTGGAGTGGTGGAGGAAGTGGCTAGACTGAAAGATCGCCACTTTCCAGAATACATTCCTCCCACAACTGCAAAAGACAATCCCACTAAAAGATGTAGAGTCTGTTGGCGAAGAGAAGTGCGGAGGGAGTCTCGTTTGTACTGCCCTGACTGTCCTTCAAAACCTGGATTGTGTGTGCCAGCTTGTTTTAAATCGTACCACACACAAAAGAAGTTTTGGGAGTTTCATTGAGCTTGTAAGTGTACTGTCTGGTCTGTATTCTGTAATATTTTTTAGTCTGCTTCAAGGTGTGCATTAGTGCACAGCATTTAGTTTTTGAATTTGTGTTAGCAGATTTGTAGGTTTCATCATTTGATTTCTGGTATATCTTAAAAAAAGTCTAAATTTCAATGGTGGTGTGTGCAGCATTGTGCTTGGATTGTCGGTGTGCGTGGACTGGCGTTTGGCTGGTGGTGTGCGTAGTCTGGTGCTTGGCTGGCATAGTGCATGGATTGGAGTTGTGCTTGGGGGGTGAGTGGATTCTTGCTTGGCTGGCAGAGTGCATGGTTAGGTGCTTGGCTGGTGGTGTGAGTGGATGGCGTTTGGCTGGTGGTGTGCGTGTTCTGGTGCTTGGCTGGCATAGTGCATGGATTGGAGTTGTGCTTGGGGGGTGCGTGGATTTTTGCTTGGCTGGCGGAGTGCATGGTTAGGTGCTTGTCTGGCGGTGTGAGTGGATGGCGCTTGGCTGGTGGTGTGCGTGAACTGGTGCTTGGCTGGCATAGTGCATGGATTGGAGTTGTGCTTTGGGGGTGCGTGGATTTTTGCTTGGCTGGCGGAGTGCATGGTTAGGTGCTTGTCTGGCGGTGTGAGTGGATGGCGCTTGGCTGGTGGTGTGCGTGTTCTGGTGCTTGGCTGGCATAGTGCATGGATTGGAGTTGTGCTTGGGGGGTGCGTGGATTTTTGCTTGGCTGGCGGAGTGCATGGTTAGGTGCTTGTCTGGCGGTGTGAGTGGATGGTGTTTTGCTGGTTGTGTGCAAGGATTGGTGCTCGGCTGGCGGTGTGAATGGATGGTGCTTTGGTGTTTGTGTGCAAGGGTAGGTGCTTGGCTGGCGGTGTGTGTGGACAGGTGCTTGGTTGGTGGTGTTGGTGGACTTGCGCTTGGCTGGCGGTGTGTGAGTATTTACTTTCTGATGGTCACTACACACAGTGCTAGCTGAGTGCCACTCCACCCAGTCCATCAATTTGTGTATTTGCTGTGTCTGGAATGTGGGCGTGTGAATGTGATGGGCCCTTGAATGGCGCTGTCTGTTGGTGTGAGTGTTTTGATGTGAAGGGCCTGCGGCTGGCGGTGTGAATGTTTTGTTTGTGTCAGATGTATGAAAGGTGTGTGAATGGCCTGTAAAGAGGTTGGTGCCTTGTCGTGGCTTTACAGCTCACGAGCTGTGAGTCAATGGTTCAGTTTCTCGTTCTCTCAATTGTTAGCAGTGCATTTCATTATTTGTGAATTTGCTTGCTAATAGAACTGTATATGTTGAACCTTCACTCACCCTCGTGCTAAATCCAACCAGTGTGTGTGTTTGAGGACTTGTTTGCTGTGTTTTTTTTAAAAAATATTTTTCAGGTAGGGTGCTCTGTGTTTATTTGGGTAAATCTTGTGATGTGTTCCTTTTGTGCCTGGTGGTATTGACATTCAATACCACCGGCTTTTGCAAGAGGGGTTACCTGGGTTTTTGGCCCCGTGCTAGACGGCCATCTAGGGAAACCTACCAAACCCACACATTTCTGAAAAGTAGAAACCCGGGGGCTTCCAAGGAGGTATGGCTTGCGTGGATCCTCCAACGTTCCTTTACCCAGAATCCCTTGCAAACCTCAATTTATGTTGAAAAAATCAGTTTTTTTAACACTTTTTTTGTGTGGGAAAGCGTGGCGTCACTGGGCTCACACAAATTTCCGCCCACCCAGCGTTCCCCAAAGTCTCCCGATAAAAATGGTACCTCACTTGCGTGGGTAGGCATAGTGGCTGCAACAGGAAACGGTTCAAATCGTACGGTGGTGCATTTACAATAGCCAATTGCAAAACAACCTTGATTTTGGGGGGGGGGCACCTGAGTTTTTGGCCCGAGGCTCGGTGGTATTCTTTGGAAAGTACCAAACCCAAACAGTTCTGAAAACTAGACACCTGGGGGAGTCCAGGGAGGTATGGCATGCGTAAGTCCCCCAATGTTTTCCTACCCAGAACTCCTTGCAAACCTTAAAATTAGGTAAAAATATCACTTTTCCAAACTTTTTTTGCGTGGGATCTCCATGTCGGCAAAAATGTCCTACCACCCAGCGTTCACCTTGTTCTCCCGAGTAAAAGGATACCTCACTTGTGTGGGTGCCCCAAAGCAGAACAGTCCGAAAATGACTTTTGAAAAAGTATTATTTATGTTTTACAAATTAAGCCCCACTGCCTTAGACACAGGCCTTGGGCCCACCCACACAAGTGAGGTATCATTTTACTCGGGAGAACAAGGGGAACGCTGGGTGGTAGGACATTTGTGTCGACACGGAGATCCCACGCAAAAATGTTTGGAAAACTGTTTTTTTTACCAAAATTTATGGTTTGCAGGGATTTCTGGGTAGGAAAACATTGGGGGACCCACGCATGCCATACCTCCCTGGACTGCCCCGGGTGTCTAGTTTTTAGAACTGTTTGGGTTTGGTACTTTCCAAAGATGCCCGCCGAGGCCCGGTCCAAAAACTCAGTCCCCCCCCCCCCAAAAAAGGTAATGTTGCTATTGGTTATTGTAAATTCACCACCGTACGATTTGAACCGTTTCCTGTTGCAGCCACTATGCCTACCCACGCAAGTGAGGTACCATTTTTCCCGGGAGACATGGGGGAACGCTGGGTGGGTGGAAATTTGTTGATCCACGCAGATTCCAGAACTTTCCACCACAGAAATGTCAGGAAAATGTGTTTTTTTGTCAAAATCTTAGCTTTGCAAGGGATTCTGGGTAACAAAACCTGGGGGTAGGCAGAGGAGTCACCCCATCTTGAATTCCCCTGGGTGTCTACTTTTCAAAAATGTATAGGTTTGCTAGGTTTCCCTAGGTGCTGGCAGAGCCAGGGCGCAAAACTAAAGGTAGTCTTTTTGTCCAAGAAGCTCAAAATTTCACTGGAAAATTGAGGTGCGACCATGTTGCGTTTTGCGCTGTTTCCGGTCGCAGCCACTATGCCTACCCACGCAAGTGAGGTACCATTTTTCCCAGGAGACATGGGGGAACGCTGGGTGGGTGGAAATTTGTTGATCCACGCAGATTCCAGAACTTTCCACCACTGAAATGTCAGGAAAATGTGTTTTTTTTGTCAAAATCTTAGCTTTGCAAGGGATTCTGGGTAACAAAACCTGGGGGTAGGCAGAGGAGTCACCCCATCTTGAATTTCCCTGGGTGTCTAC
This sequence comes from Lissotriton vulgaris, assembly GCF_964263255.1. NCBI lineage: Eukaryota > Metazoa > Chordata > Amphibia > Caudata > Salamandridae > Lissotriton > Lissotriton vulgaris. Next base: position 644,961,511 of record NC_141687.1, on the reverse strand, counting down.
TTTTCAAAAATGTATAGGTTTGCTAGGTTTCCCTAGGTGCTGGCAGAGCCAGGGCGCAAAACTAAAGGTAGTCTTTTTGTCCAAGAAGCTCAAAATTTCACTGGAAAATTGAGGTGCGACCATGTTGCGTTTTGCGCTGTTTCCGGTCGCAGCCACTATGCCTACCCACGCAAGTGAGGTACCATTTTTCCCAGGAGACATGGGGGAACGCTGGGTGGGTGGAAATTTGTTGATCCACGCAGATTCCAGAACTTTCCACCACTGAAATGTCAGGAAAATGTGTTTTTTTGTCAAAATCTTAGCTTTGCAAGGGATTCTGGGTAACAAAACCTGGGGGTAGGCAGAGGAGTCACCCCATCTTGAATTTCCCTGGGTGTCTACTTTTCAAAAATGTATAGGTTTGCTAGGTTTCCCTAGGTGCTGGCAGAGCCAGGGCGCAAAAACTAAAGGTAGTCTTTTTGTCCAAGAAGCTCAAAATTTCACTGGAAAATTGAGGTGCGACCATGTTGCGTTTTGCGCTGTTTCCGGTCGCAGCCACTATGCCTACCCACGCAAGTGAGGTACCATTTTTCCCAGGAGACATGGGGGAACGCTGGGTGGGTGGAAATTTGTTGATCCACGCAGATTCCAGAACTTTCCACCACTGAAATGTCAGGAAAATGTGTTTTTTTATTCAAAATCTTAGCTTTGCAAGGGATTCTGGGTAACAAAACCTGGGGGTAGGCAGAGGAGTCACCCCATCCTGAATTCCCCTGGGTGTCTAGTTTTCAAAAATGTATAGGTTTGCTAGGTTTCCTTAGGCGCTGGCAGAGCCAGGGCGCCAAAACTAAAGGTAGTCTTTTTGTCCAAGAAGCTCAAAATTTCACTGGAAAATTGAGGTGCGACCATGTTGCGTTTTGCGCTGTTTCCGGTCGCAGCCACTATGCCTACCCACGCAAGTGAGGTACCATTTTTCCCGGGAGACATGGGGAAACGCGGGGTGGGTGGAAATTTGTTGATCCACGCAGATTCCAGAACTTTCCACCACTGAAATGTCATGAAAATTTGTTTTTTTTGTCAAAATCTTAGCTTTGCAAGGGATTCTGGGTAACAAAACCTGGTGGTAGGCAGAGGAGTCACCCCATCCTGAATTCCCCTGGGTGTCTATTTTTCAAAAATGTATAGGTTTGCTATGTTTCCCTAGGTGCTGGCAGAGCCAGGGCGCAAAAACTAAAGGTAGTCTTTTTGTCCAAAAAGCTCAAAATTTCACTGGAAAATTGAGGTGCGACCATGTTGCGTTTTGCTCTGTTTCCTGTCGCAGCCACAATGCCTACCCACGCAAGTGAGGTACCATTTTTCCCGGGAGACATGGGGGAACGCTGGGTGGGTGCAAATTTGTTGATCCACGCAGATTCCAGAACTTTCCACCACAGAAATGTCAGAAAAATGTGTTTTTTTTGGTCAAAATCTTAGCTTTGCAAGGGATTCTGGGTAACAAAACCTGGGGGTAGGCAGAGGAGTCACCCCATCCTGAATTCCCCTGGGTATCTAGTTTTCAAAAATGTATAGGTTTGCTAGGTTTCCTTAGTTGCTGGCAGAGCCAGGGCGCAAAAACTAAAGGTAGTCTTTTTGTCCAAGAAGCTCAAAATTTCACTGGAAAATTGAGGTGCGACCATGTTGCGTTTTGCGCTGTTTCCGGTCGCAGCCACTATGCCTACCCACGCAAGTGAGGTACCATTTTTCCCAGGAGACATGGGGGAACGCTGGGTGGGTGGAAATTTGTTGATCCACGCAGATTCCAGAACTTTCCATCACTGAAATGTCAGGAAAATTTGTTTCTTTTGTCAAAATCTTAGCTTTGCAAGGGATTCTGGGTAACAAAACCTGGGGGTAGGCAGAGGAGTCACCCCATCTTGAATTTCCCTGGGTGTCTACTTTTCAAAAATGTATAGGTTTGCTAGGTTTCCCTAGGTGCTGGCAGAGCCAGGGCGCAAAAACTAAAGGTAGTCTTTTTGTCCAAGAAGCTCAAAATTTCACTGGAAAATTGAGGTGCGACCATGTTGCGTTTTGCGCTGTTTCCGGTCGCAGCCACTATGCCTACCCACGCAAGTGAGGTACCATTTTTCCCAGGAGACATGGGGGAACGCTGGGTGGGTGGAAATGTGTTGATCCACGCAGATTCCAGAACTTTCCACCACTGAAATGTCAGGAAAATGTGTTTTTTTTTTCAAAATCTTAGCTTTGCAAGGGATTCTGGGTAACAAAACCTGGGGGTAGGCAGAGGAGTCACCCCATCCTGAATTTCCCTGGGTGTCTAGTTTTCAGAAATGTATAGGTTTGCTAGGTTTCCATAGGCGCTGGCAGAGCCAGGGCGCAAAAACTAAAGGTAGTCTTTTTGTCCAAGAAGCTCAAAATTTCACTGGAAAATTGAGGTGCGACCATGTTGCGTTTTGCGCTGTTTCCGGTCGCAGCCACTATGCCTACCCACGCAAGTGAGGTACCATTTTTCCCAGGAGACATGGGGGAACGCTGGGTGGGTGAAAATTTGTTGATCCACGCAGATTCCAGAACTTTCCACCACTGAAATGTCAGGAAAATGTTTTATTTTTTTCAAAATCTTAGCTTTGCAAGGGATTCTGGGTAACAAAACCTGGGGGTAGGCAGAGGAGTCACCCCATCCTGAATTTCTCTGGGTGTCTAGTTTTCAAAAATGTATAGGTTTGCTAGGTTTCCTTAGGCGCTGGCAGAGCCAGGGCGCAAAAACTAAAGGTAGTCTTTTTGTCCAAGAAGCTCAAAATTTCACTGGAAAATTGAGGTGCGACCATGTTGCGTTTTGCGCTGTTTCCGGTCGCAGCCACTATGCCTACCCACGCAAGTGAGGTACCATTTTTCCCGGGAGACATGGGGGAACGCGGGGTGGGTGGAAATTTGTTGATCCACGCAGATTCCAGAACTTTCCACCACTGAAATGTCATGAAAATTTGTTTTTTTTGTCAAAATCTTAGCTTTGCAAGGGATTCTGGGTAACAAAACCTGGTGGTAGGCAGAGGAGTCACCCCATCCTGAATTCCCCTGGGTGTCTATTTTTCAAAAATGTATAGGTTTGCTAGGTTTCCCTAGGTGCTGGCAGAGCCAGGGCGCAAAAACTAAAGGTAGTCTTTTTGTCCAAAAAGCTCAAAATTTCACTGGAAAATTGAGGTGCGACCATGTTGCGTTTTGCTCTGTTTCCTGTCGCAGCCACTATGCCTACCCACGCAAGTCTGGTACCATTTTTCCCGGGAGACATGGGGGAACGCTGGGTGGGTGGAAATTTGTTGATCCACGCAGATTCCAGAACTTTCCACCACAGAAATGTCAGAAAAATGTGTTTTTTTTGGTCAAAATCTTAGCTTTGCAAGGGATTCTGGGTAACAAACCTGGGGGTAGGCAGAGGAGTCACCCCATCCTAAATTCCCCTGGGTGTCTAGTTTTCAAAAATGTATAGGTTTGCTAGGTTTCCTTAGGTGCTGGCAGAGCCAGGGCGCAAAAACTAAAGGTAGTCTTTTTGTCCAAGAAGCTCAAAATTTCACTGGAAAATTGAGGTGCGACCATGTTGCGTTTTGCGCTGTTTCCGGTCGCAGCCACTATGCCTACCCACGCAAGTGAGGTACCATTTTTCCCGGGAGACATGGGGGCACGCGGGGTGGGTGGAAATTTGTTGATCCACGCAGATTCCAGAACTTTCCACCACTGAAATGTCAGGAAAATGTGTTTTTTTTGTCAAAATCTTAGCTTTGCAAGGGATTCTGGGTAACAAAACCTGGGGGTAGGCAGAGGAGTCACCCCATCCTGAATTCCCCTGGGTGTCTACTTTTCAAAAATGTATAGGTTTGCTAGGTTACCCTAGGTTCTGGCAGAGCCAGGGCGCAAAAACTAAAGGTAGTCTTTTTGTCCAAAAAGCTCAAAATTTCACTGGAAAATTGAGGTGCGACCATGTTGCGTTTTGCTCTGTTTCCTGTCGCAGCCACTATGCCTACACCCGCAAGTGAGGTACCATTTTTCCAGGGAGACATGGGGGAACGCTGGGTGGGTGGAAATTTGTTGATCCACGTACATTCCAGAACTTTCCACCACAGAAATGTCAGGAAAATGTGTTTTTTGGACAAAATCTTAGCTTTGCAAGGGATTCTGGGTAACAAAACCTGGGGGTAGGCAGAGGAGTCACCCCATCCTGAATTCCCCTGGGTGTCTACTTTTCAAAAATGTATAGGTTTGCAAGGTTTCCCTAGGTACAGGCAGAGCCAGGGCGCAAAAACTAAAGATAGTCTTTTTGTCCAAAAAGCTCAAAATTTCACAGGAAAATTGAGGTGCGACCATGTTGCGTTTTGCTCTGTTTCCTGTTGCAACCACTATGCCTACCCACGCAAGTGAGGTACCATTTTTCCCGGGAGACATGGGGGAACGCTGGGTGGGTGGAATTTTGTTGATCCATGCAGATTCCAGAACTTTCCACCACAGAAATGTCAGGAAAATGTGTTTTTTTTGTCAAAATCTTAGCTTTGCAAGGGATTCTGGGTAACAAAACCTGGGGGTAGGCAGAGGAGTCACCCCATCCTGAATTCCCCTTGGTGTCTACTTTTGAAAAATGTATAGGTTTGCTAGGTTTCCCTAGGTGCTGGCAGAGCCAGGGCGCAAAAACTAAAGCTAGTCTTTTTGTCCAAGAAGCTCAAAATTTCACTGGAAAATTGAGGTGCGACCATGTTGCGTTTTGCGCTGTTTCCTGTCGCAGCCACTATGCCTACCCACGCAAGTGAGGTACCATTTTTTCCGAGAGACATGGGGGAACGCTGGGTGGGTGAAAATTTGTTGATCCACGCAGATTCCAGAACTTTCCTCCACAGAAATGTCAGGAAAATTTGTTTTTTTTGCCAAATTCTTAGGTTTGCAAGGGATTCTGGGTAATAAAACCTGCGGGTAGGCAGTCGAGTCACCCCATCCTGAATTCCCCCGGGTGTCTACTTTTTAAAAATGTATAGGTTTGCAAGGTTTCCCTAGGTGCCGGCAGAGCTAGGGTGCCAAAACTACAGGTAGGCACTTTGCCAAAAAAGGGTCAATTTTGTAACTGCAAAATTTAGGTGTGAGCACATTGCATTTTGCGCCGTTTCCTGTCGCAGGCACAAGGCCAACCCACACAAGTGAGGTACCGTTTTTATCGGGAGAATTGGGGTAATTTAAATTTGTAAATTAACTGTTATTACCCATTGAGCTTTCATGCATTTCTCCCTTTTAATGAAACACATTGTGTTTAAAAAAACATATTTTTGAAAAATGACCAATAATTCTCATGCTAGTATGAGTATTGCCAATTTTGAAAATTAGCAATTATATACTGTTTCTGAACTCTATAGTTTGTACCCAATTCAGAAATACATAGGTGACTTTCATGCAGATTTTTCCATGTATACATTTTCCAAAACAAAGTGCTCTATACCCGGTAAATGAAAAAATACCATTGCAAGTTGCTGCTCAGTTTTTGGATCTGGGTTCGTCGGGTTCTTGGTGACACTACAAGTCCTATATATCCCCACAACCAGGAAGGTCTAACGGACGTAACGGTATATTGCTTTCCAAGAGCTCTCAAAATTAGAAAAAGTTATAGGTGAAAACGTTGAGACAACAGGCTGTTTTTTTTAACAAATTTTCAATTTTTTCGAAATATAACTGTTAGTTTCTATAAAGAAACCTTCATGGATTTAGACAAATGACCCCTTTCAGAATTCAGAATTTTGTGTCCTTTTCGAAAATGTACAGCATTCCAGGATCCATTATTGCTTTCAAACTCTTTTCTACCATTAACTGGAAGGAGGTAGAAAGCTCTAAAAATAGCAAAAATAGGCTATGTCACAGAAAAATGCCAATACTGTGTGAAAAATGTCGGTTCTCTGACAAAAGACTGTCATTCCCTAAAAGCTATGAAAATGGAGATTTCAGCCCCACAAACCCTTTTTTGATAACTTTTTTAGGGAAAAACCCAGAGGCTTTCATTTGCAGCCCGTTTTTCCAATTTTTTTAAAAAAAACAAAAAAATCACTATATTTTGGTTACTTTCTGGGACCCCTCCAAGAAAATCCAGAAACCCTGGGCACCTTTGGATTCCACATGATGTTGGAAGAAAAGGACGCAAATTTGGCGTGGATACCTTATGTGGTCAAAAAGTTACAGGGGCCTAAGCGCGCCCCAAATTGCCAAAAAAGGGCTCAGCACAGGAGGGGAAAAGGCCTAGCAGCGAAGGGGTTAAGACAGTTTAGTCACTAACTCATGCACTCAGTGAGACACATTTAATCATTCTCTCATACAGTCAGTCATGCACCTACTAAATCCTTCATCCAAACACTTATACATCCACTCATTCTTCAATATGTAAGACATATTCTACCTTTACAGAAACATACAGTCACTGGATGATGTCATCAGTGATGTCATCAGTGATGTCACTGACCATGTCATGAATGATGTAATATGTGACATCATCAGCAGTGGATTGCGGGTGCGCGATATATAGTTATTGTAACTAACTATATATTCGAATTTCTATGGTTTTGTGCGAGTAAATTAAGGTTTTGTAAATGCTAATTCCTAACTATATATGGTCTACAACCTATGGTTTTTTCAGTGAATATATATATATATATATATATATATATATATTTTTTTATTTTTTATTTTTTTTTTTTTATTTTTTTGCACAAAGGACGCCGCACACAGCAACTTCTTTTTTACTGATTTATTTCAGTGCCCAGTCTTAGTGTTAGACTGGGCACTGAAAAAAATCAGTAAAAAAGAAGTTGCTGTGTGCGGCGTCCTTTGTGCAAAAAATTGTCTTTTGGCCATTGGTCTGGCCCAACGCCAGCACCCGCTGTGGAGCGATCCTGTGAGCAGACCACATTGTGTGAAAATATATATATATATATATATATATATATATATATATATATATATATATATATATATATATATATATATATATACATTACATTTGCAAGATCCGGCATGTTACATGAAGTCTAATAACAAAGAGTATTCAAAAGCTAATGAGGTTTTGCACAAACTGCTTCTGAAATATCGTAGGGAAGGCCTCATCTCTGCTGATGAATTTAAATTTATGTACAATGAGCATCCCGTTCTGCCATCTCTGTACCTCATTCCTAAGGTCCACAAACGAACAAAAACAATTCCTGGAAGGCCCATTATCTCCGCTATTAACAGCTGCGGAGAAAATGTGGGACAATATATAGACTTTTTTCTGCAGGATTGGGTCCAAAAACTCCCAAGTTTTGTTCGTGATACAACTGACTTTTTAGCCAAGATAGAGGATCTGGAATGGCAGACTGACATGTTACTCATCACCCTTGATGTTGAACACCTATACACTAGTATCTCTCACCAGGATGGTCTTAATGCTACTAGTTACTACCTTGGTCAACGACCTGCTGAAATGTATGAACACAACAAGGTGATTCTAAGTTTAATTAACTGGTGTTTAAATAACAACTATTTTACATTTGGCAAAGAAGTCTGGAGACAATTGAGCGGTGTGGCCATGGGGGCCTGTTTCTCCCCCAGCTACGCGTGTTTACACGTCTGCTGGTGGGAGGAGCAGGTCCTCCAGGTCCAACACCAAACTTGGGTGCGAGAGAAAATTGTCAAATATCTTAGATATATCGATGACATTTTTATTGTGTGGCAAGGGGATGAAGAAGAAGCGCTAACTTTTATTGCTGAAATTAACAACAATCCCCTTAATCTAAGATTCACTTCTTACATAAGTGCCAGGCAAACTGAATTTTTAGATGTCAAGATATATGTAGATGACAACAATCACATCCAGACCACTTTGCACAGAAAGGCCACGGCTGGCAATACCACGCTCCATGCCTCAAGCCTACATCCAAAGCACTTTATCCACAGCATACCGTACGGAGAAATCCTAAGGTTAAAAAGAATATGTAGTACTGCTGTGGATTTCCAACGATGCTCTGACGAATTGAAAGTCAGGATGAAAGCTTGTGGTTATTCTGATCAAATTTTAACCAGGCTCTAGCAAAAGCTGAAAAACTATCTAGAGCTAGTTTGCTGGTTAACAAAAATAGTATGCTCACCAACGAAAGTGAAACAGAAGATATAGAGTGTCCTAGATTTATTACAGACTACAGTAGCCAGGAAAATAAAATCAGACAAATCATAAACAAACACTGGTCTACTATTCGAACTGACACTGTTTTGGGATGTATGCTACCTGACAAACCCTTAGTTACATTCAGACGAGCACAAAATATGGGCGCTATTCTTGATCAAAGTAGCCCTGAATTGCAACAAAAGCCCAACTGGCTAGTATCAGCAGGTTTCAGAAAGTGCACCTCTTGCAGAGCGTGCAAGTTCGGAATCAATAAAACCCACTATAAAACACCGTTTTCTACTGCTGATATTCCGATTAAAGGTAGCCACACGTGCAAAACTGAATTTGCTGTGTATGTCCTGACGTGCACTTGCGGCCTTAACTATATTGGCAGTACAAAACAGCAAGTGCACGTCAGGATTTTGCAGCATATCAGGGCTATCCTTCATAGCGACCAGGCATATCCGGTGGCTCGCCATTTTGAGAGTACGCATAACAAAGATCTTAACTGTCTCTCATATTATGTGATAGCTTCTGTCCCAAAACTTAGAAGAGGAGGCAACAGGGAGCTGAAGTTAAGGAGATTAGAGTCTAGTTTGATCCTTGAATTTGATAGCAAATGGCCGAATGGCCTCAACAACACGGAGGATCTACGTCATTTTCTATAACTTACTCTAAACATCTGTAAATTATAAATATCTCTAAGTATCCAGACTTCCTGTTAGTACCCCCTTCTTTCCCCCTAGATATGTCAGGTTCCCTGTGATCTGGGGTGGTATTCTGTTTTTCATGAATTCTCCTTGTAAATATCTCCGTCCATACATTGCAATTAAAGTGGCTGGTCAAGTTCCTTGTCAGCCACTTTTCTAATTATTGCTCCGCTTCCTCCTATCAAATATATATATATTTTTTTATATATATATTTTTTCACTGGGTTTTTAGGTATATATATATTTTTTGTACCTTAGATGTGAGAATTGATTTTAACACTTATTTATAAATGTGGTGTCTTTTTCTATAACTTTTAAATGATGATTTATTTATACTGGTATTAATAGGTTTTATGTATGAATTTATTCAGACCAACAATAAGGAAACAAATTTAGATTTCCTTTGTGTCTAGATTAACATACATGTACCATTTACACAGAATTGTATCATCATAAACTCTCAGCACTTTGTTTCCCCTTTTCCTCATAATTAAATTTCCCTCCATTGGCACTAATGCACTTTATTAATCTCCATGAATTGCAGATTGCGATTCAACAACACTGTTAATATTTGCACTTTTTCCACCACCCTGTCCCCCATTCTATTAAAGGTCGCTATAATTGGTACAATTTGTTGAATGTACCTTGCACTAATGAAATATTTGCGATTAACTTAATGGTTCTATACAAATTGCATAATTTTGTATTTTTTGCTATTTTGCACAGGCCATTTTGCTAGGATTTGCACAGGGATTTATCCCATAATACTACTATCATTTCGCATCTTTGCATATATGCCAGTGCGTATATAGCCGTCTGCCATAATTTGCACAGGGATTTATCCCAAATCAGTTTGGAAAGCAGAATATATCTGGTTTCTATGGATGGTTGTTCATTGTACAATATTGCATATAGGCTTATGCTTGTTTTTTGGATTCATCCAGTAACATTTAAATATTATTACAATTGTTATGCACTAGAAAATAATTGAACCATTAACAACAAAATAGAATTACTGTTATGATTTTGACATTACGTTATGCATAAAACTTTTGTTTATGTCTATGATCATGTGACCTGAGAGAGAAAGTGCAGGGAGGCGGGCTTGCACTGCATTATAAAAAAGAAAAAATAACGTTGAATTGTTGCATGTGAACAAGGGCTTTGTAAGCCCGAAACGCGTCTTGCCCTCGCTACTTTCAACCCTTGGATAATAAATTCATCTGTGTATCCAGTTCGTGGTCCGTCTCCTCATTGCCTGGAGGGTTCTGATTTTTGCTAGAACCAGTAGTGGCTGTCTTTGGAGTTTGCGCATATATATATATATATATATATATATATATATATATATATATATATATATATATATATATATATATATATATATATATATATATATATAGTATAGTTGGGACCTAGTTTCCATAGGAAAAGCGTTTTTTGTTTTCTCAATATCTTTGGTGTCGGTTGACGAATCTTCCCGAAATTTTCAAAACTAGTGGCCGGCTCCAGTCAGGTCCTGTCTTGAAAGTTTTGGGGTGATTGGACAAGCGGGGGCTGTGAAAAAGGGGCCTCCCAAAAAATGTTTTCCCCATGTAATTTCCCATAGGAAACTTTAGACACAGCTACAGTCCGAACTGCTAACGAAATTACACCAAATTTGGCAAACAGGTACCCCTTGGTGAAGAAAGAGACCTTTTTTTAAATAGTGTAAATCCATTCAGTAGTTCCTGAGAAATTTGAAAAAAAAAGGTTTCGATATCTAGGGACGCGGTGGAGTCGCGACCCCTCCCGAGCACGAGCTTCACTGTGATTGGCTGCCAACACTCTAAACCAGGAAGTGTTGGCAGCCATCTTGTGACTCGGTAGAACCGAGTCATAGGAAAATAGTGAGAATAATGTTTTAAAACAAGATAAGCGGGCAGGTTAGAAACACCCTGACCCCGTAGGCCTGCTCAAAGGGTTCCACAAGGACCCCCAGGGTCACAAAAATTATTTTAAAAAAAGAATTTGGTGAAATTCGCACTGTGGTCGCAAACCCTGCTGAAATCTAAAAACAGATGAGGCGCGGGCTCTGGCGCTTCATTTATTTGAGGCCTCGGTTGGGTCAGATCCCCGGGCATTGTCATAAAATATTAGCGGGGTCTGCGGGGCCTCCCGCAGCCCTGGGGACCACCACCCCCAGGGCTTTTTTTTAAATATTTGCAGGGGGCACACAGCCCCCCTGCAGCCACGGGGACCGCCACCCCGGGGCTTAATTTTTCCTAAATGATGAAACCTGTGTGGGGGGGCTCGAGCCCCCCACACGCCCCGGGGACCGCCACCTCCCTGTGGCTATTTTCACGAAGGGAGGGAGGCCGCGCGGCCCCCTCTAGGAGCCTTCAATGGCCCTGGGGACCGCCACCTCCCCAAGGCCAGCTCCTGCAGTGTCCCAGGGTGCCCACCCACAGGACACTGCTGTTTGCCTTGTCATGGCAAACACTGCTTTAGATTTTGGTAGCGAGAGCAGGGTAAACTCCCAAAATCCAAAGCAGATTGCTTTTCCACAAGGGGAGCTGCATGTCAGCAGCTTCTTGTTTGGAAAAGCAATGCCGACTCCCGCAGGACACGGGGAGCCGGCAGGACTGTGGGGGCATTAAGGCTCCCCCCACGGTCCCCAACGGATAGGGGGATGGGGTCCCTGGGGCTAGAAGTGTCCCAGGAGGGGGGCCACGCTGCCCTCTTCACCCTCCAAAACATTTTAAAAAATAAAGCCCAGCCCGAGGGATGGGGTTCCCCCGGGGCCAATAGAGGCCTCAGGAGGGGGGCCTCGCAGCCCCCCTCATAAAAAAATATTGTGTGACCATGTCCCGGGGGAATGGGGTGCCCGGGGTTGAATTGGCCACGGGGGGGCCCACGCGGCCCCCTTAAAAAAAAAAGGTGCATTGTGCCGGAGGCCACGCCCCCTCCCAGCAACACTCTGCAAACACTCCCTGTGGCGCATTCTAAGTTGGGGGATTAATTCCCCTTCAATACTGGGGGTCCCTGGGGGCCAACAAGCCCACCAGGTACCTCCACTATGCGCCACAGGGCTGCCTTGCAAAGAGGTGATCCGAGGCCACACCCCTTTTTACACCTCTCCGTAAAGCATCTCTGTGGCGCTTACTGGAGGTACCTAATGGGCTAGGTGGACCCCAGGGACCCCAACTTAAAACACGCCATGGGGAGTGTTTGCGCAGTGGTGAAGGGAGGGGGCGGGGCCTGATGAGACATGTGTGCAAACACATCCTGTGGCGTGTTTTAAGTTGGGAGTAAGTTTAAAAAGGGGCGTGGTCTCGGACCACCGCTGTGCAACGCAGCTTTGTGGTCCTTGCTGTAGGTACTTGGTGGGCTAGTTGGGTGCCAGTGACCCTCAGAATTCAAGGGGACTTAATCCCCCAAGTTCAAATGCGCCACGGGGCGCGTTTGCACACTTGTCACATCAGGCCTCAACCCCTCCCTTCACCACTGTGCAAACAGGCTATCTGGTGTGTTGTAAGTTGGGGCATTAAGTGCCCTTAAATCATGAGGGTCCCTTGGGTCCAATTAGCCCACTATGTACCTCCAGTAAGCACCACAGGGCTGCGTTACAGAGAGGTGTTGAAAGGAGCATGGCCTTGGACCCCCTCTCTGCAACACAGCTCTGTGGTGCTTACTGGAGGTACCTGGTGGGCTAGTTGGCCCCCAGAGACCCTCAGGATCAAGGGTAATTAATCCCCCAACTTAAAACCTGCCAGGGGGCGCGTTTGCACAGTGGTGGAGGGAGGGGGTGGGACTGATATGACATGTGTGTACTTATCCAATCACTCTGCCAAAACCCAAGCACTTATAAATTCACCATGCATTCTGCTTGCAGTACTCTAATCTTCCAGTCAGTACCCATGCACTCATGCAATGACCCATGCACTACCTCATGCACTGCTACAATAATCTAATCACTATCCATGCAGTCCAGCCATTGCCCTGTCAGTACCCATGTCCTCCTTCAATTACCCAGCCAGCACCATGTACTTATCCAATCACTCCACCAAAACCCAAGTACTTATAAATTCACCATGCGCTCTCCTTGCAGTACTCTAATCTTCCAGTCAGTACCCGTGTACTCAAGGAATGGGCCAGACACTAACCCATGCACTGCTACAATCCCCTAAGCCCTTCCCATGCAGACCTCTAACCACCTACACACAACTGATTCACTCCTCCAATTACCAAGGTAGTACCCATGCACTCCGGAAATCCCTCTGTCACTACCCATGCACTCCTCCAATCACCCAGCCAGCACTATGTACTTATCCAATCACTTTGCCAAAACCCAAGTAGTTATAAAATCACCATGCACTGTCCTTGCAGCACTCTAATCATCTACCGCCTTCCTCGAGACGAACGGATCCCTCAACTCCTCACAGTCCGTTTTCTGAGCCAACCACAGCACCGAGACCGCCCTCATCGCAGCCACCGACGACATCAGATCCCTGCTCGACAACGGGGAAACAGCTGCCCTCATCCTCCTGGACCTCTCTGCAGCATTTGACACAGTCTTCCACCGCACCCTAATACAGCGCCTAAGCAACATCGGAATCCAAGGGAAAGCACTGGAGTGGATCACCTTGTTCCTCGCCGGAAGAACCCAGAGAGTCCGCCTCCCCCCGTTCCAATTTGCGGCCACCAAAGTCATCTGCAGCGTACCTCAAGGATCCTCGCTCAGCCCCACCCTCTTCAACGTCTACGTGAGCCCCCTCGCAGCCATCGCACGCCAACACAACCTTAACATCATTTCATACGCCGACGACACCCAGCTGATCCTCTCCCTCACCAACTACCCGGCCAACGCCAGAGCCAGCCTACACGAGGGAATGAAGGACGTCGCCAAATGGATGAAGAACAGCCGCCTGAAGCTGAACTCAGACAAGACGGAAGTCCTCATCCTGGGATCATCCCCCTCCGCCTGGGACGACTCCTGGTGGCCCCCTGCCCTGGGCACCACCCCCAAGCCAACGGATCACGCACGAAACCTGGGCTTCATCCTGGACTCCGCCCTCGCAATGACCAGACAAGTCAACGCCGTATCGTCATCCTGCTTCAACACCCTGCACATGCTCTGTAAGATCTTCCGATGGATCCCCACCGAAACCAGGAAGACGGTCACCCAGGCACTCGTCACCAGCTGAATGGACTACGGGAACACCCTCTACGCGGGAACCACTGCCAAACTACAGAAAAGACTTCAACGCATACAGAACGCCTCCGCATGATTGGTTCTGGACATCCCCCGCCACAACCACATCTCCGCCCACCTGAGAGACCTGCACTGGCTCCCCGTCAGCAAGAGGATCACGTTCAGACTCCTCACCCACGCACACAAAGCTTTCCACAACCTGGGCCCCAAATACCTCAACAACCGCCTCACTTTCTACACGCCCACCCGCCAGTTGCGATCGACCAGCCTCGCCCTCGCCACCGTACCACACATCTGCAGACCCACCGCCGGAAGAAGATCCTTCTCCTACCTGGCGGCCAAGACATGGAACTCCCTCCCCAATCACCTACGGCTGACCCAGGACCATCTCTCCTTCAGGAAGCAACTCAAGACCTGGCTTTTCGAGCAGTAACGGACCCCCCCCAGCGCCTTGAGACCCTTCCGGGTGAGTAGCGCGCTTTACAAATTGTTCTGATTGATGTACTTATGCAATGACCCAGCCATTAACCCATAGGCAATTGCAGAGGAGGTCATGCTAATCACAGGGGTGCCCCAATGCATAGTTTGCCCTAGTGTATGTAGATGTTTTCACTGCATTCTAAGTGTCTTTTAGCATAGCACTGGCTCTAGGTCTGGTTAGTCAGAGTCAGGTACCACCAATACCTACCAGCAAAAAGTTGGGGGCACAGGAGGACTTTCTGCTCATCTGTTGGTTCTTTCTGCACAACTCTTCTTCTTCCTGCACTTTTCTTCATCTTTCTGGACTTCTGTTGCCTCTTTCTGAATTTGTCTTGCTTCTTTCTGCGCTTTTCTTCCTCCTTTTTCACATGTCATACCTTTGTAGGCATAGTTAGAAATTAGCATTTAAAAAACCCTAGAAATTCACTGAAAAAACCATAGGTTTCAGGGACGTTATAGTTAGAAATTAGCATTCAAAAAACCTTAGACGTTCCCTAAAAAAATCATAGGTTTCAGGGACGTTTTAGTTAGCTGGAGATTTCACTCGTACAAAACCATAGAAATTCGTCCGTTATAATTAGTAGACCTAACTATAACTCGCACCCCCGCAATGCACTGCAGATGACGTCACATATTTCATCACGCATGACATGCTCAGTGACATCACTTTTGTGCGCGTGAAATCTACAACTAAATATAACGTCCCTGAAACCTGTTTTTTTCAGTGAATTTCTAAGGTTTTAAAATGCTAATTTTGAATTATCACGTCCCTGAAACCTATGTTTTTTCAGTGAATATATATATATATATGTAATAAAAAATGTTATTAACTTCATTTGAAAAGAATTATCTAGTAGGAATTTCTATCAGTTCATTTAATTAGTTATAGAAAAGGATTAAGGTGTGCTGTATTCTGCTGTCTAATCCTTTTACTGCAAATAAATAATGAAGCATTTTTTAGACCAATATTAGGTATAGTTATAGGACAATTTCATTACTTCCTCCTAGCTGGAATATCTGTAGCCCTTTAAAAGTTTCCATGGCCATTTTGTTGTGATTGATGATGCCATGCTAGTACATTTGAAGTTGTCCTTTATTATTTTGCCTAAAGAGATGGTAACAGCAATGTGGCCTAAACACCACTTCCCCCTTCCCCGTTCTTCACTCTCTCCATTATTGCTCGCAAATATCCTACTAGAATGAGAATGTCAGTATGCGAGTCCCTTAGCTCCATACATGGAACTCAGTCCAGCAAGCAACAATACAACTAACTGCAAGACATTTATATCCGTTTCCCAATATTTTACTGGTCGGCAGTGTGAGTAGGCGAATACTCCATGGCAGAGTGAGCACCTCAATCTCTCTGTAAAATAAGTATGTATGTATGTATGTATAAACTATTTTGTAGCGCGCTCCGTTACTTGAGAGTATCCTGGCGCGAGGGGAAAGGCAGGAAACAGAACCACAGAGAAAACAACTTATATTAAACTCTTGAATAGGTGTGTTTTTAGATTTTTCTTGAATAACGCCACAGTTTGGGAGGAACGCAGATGAAGAGGTAGAGCGTTCCAAGCCCTGGCCACAATCACCGAGATTGACTGGCCACCAAGTCTGGCGCGTTTGAAGCGGGGAAGGTACAGTTTCAGCTGCGTGGAAGATCTGAGAGAGCGAGTTGGCACATAACAAATAAATCTCTTTCTCAGATAGATGGGGCCTTGATCGTGAATGGCTCTAAACGCCAGCACCAGAGATTTAAACAAGATGCGCTGCGCAACCGGGAGCCAGTGAATAGTGCTCATCTCAGCACGCACGCTCTTCCATCTGGGGATGTTAAAAATCAGACGGACGGCCGCGTACTGGATGATTTGCAGGCGCTTCACCAGGTAGGCCGGAATACCGCTGAACAAAGCATTCGCGTAGTCCAGCCTTGCCAGTATAAGAGCTCGGGCAACCGTCTCCTTAGCCTCTTTAGGGAGCAGAGGAAAAAACTTGCGGAGCATTTTCAATGTGGCAAAGCAGGTGCCTGCCAGCTTTTTTATATGCTCCTCAAATCTGAGGTCCTCTGCAAACCAGATGCCCAGGTTTTTTGCCGGTCTTCCCATCTCTTTCGGGCTAGGGATGTTAGGGGGCCACAGTGTGTTCTTAAACAGAGGGGGGAAGGAACCGTAAAAGAGCACCTCCGACTTGTCCTCATTGCACTTCAGCTGAGCCTGAGTCAGCCAGCGAAATACAGAGGACAGACACCGATGAACTACTGATGGGTCCAATTTATCGTCAGGCCAGGTGAACAACAGTTGGGTATCATCCGCATACCCAATTATCTTAGCCCCATACTGTTCCGCTAGATAAACCAGGGGGGTGATATAAACATTGAACAGTAAGGGGCTAAGAGTGGAGCCCTGGGGAACCCCCGTGAGAAGAGGTTTAGGATTCGAAGCATGGGGGGGCATCCAGACCTGCTGGGACCTGTCGGAGAGAAACGAGGACAGCCAGGACAGCACCGTTCCCCCAATGCCGATAGAAGACAGCCTAGCGAGAAGGAGTTCGTAAGGGACGGTATCGAACGCGGCTGAGAGGTCCAATAAAATTAGGACCGCTCTACCGCCACCGTCCAAACAGTCCCGAATCGCCTCAGTCATCTCCACTAGCGCTGTCTCAGTGCTATAAGTAGCTCTGAAGCCCGATTGGGCAGGATGGAGGGCATTGGAAGATTCAACGAAATTCTCCAATTGTTGAAGCACCACCTTCTCACAAACTTTCGTAAGTGCTGGCAAAAGAGATATTGGACGATAGTTCCCAGGAACCGACGCGTCCAATCCTGGCTTCTTCAGAAGCGGCAGAAGTTTGGCTTGTTTCCACCCAAGCGGCACCTCCCCTGAAGCCAAGGAGAGGTTCACTATCTGAGTGATCTCAGAACAGACCAAATCCGCCACCTCCGAAAGCACCCGAGCCGGGCACGGATCAGCAGGAGAACCCGATTTCAGAGATTGCAAGAGGGGGAGAATATCACCCTCAGTAACTTGGCCAAAGTTCAGAAGCTGTTGTCCAGAATAGGGACAAAGTAGGGGACACATGTCGGTCACTACACAGTCAGCAGACATGGCCGCCATAAGGTCCTGCTGAATCCTCGCTATTTTACTAATAAAAAAGGTGGACAAATCCTCGCACCATTGCGCAGAGGATGGAAGAGCGACTGCATCAGCTACAGGCGCAACAAAGCTCTTAACAATAGCGAAGATCTCTCTGCTATTGTTATCTGCTTTTGCAATACGCCCTGCGTAATAGTTCCCCTTTGCTCCCTTGATTGCTGCATAATAACTTTTCTGTGCTAGACGTAGAGCAGCTTTGGCCTCTGGGCTATAGCTGCATCTCCACGCACGTTCTAATTTTTTACAGCCAAGTTTCATCACCCTCAGTTCAGGAGAGAACCATGGTTGGGAGGGGGAGTGTCGTACCCTCGACACAGTTGAACGTTTGGTGGAAGCAGAGGCCGCCTACCGCACCCACTCGTTGAATTCGCCGACCGCCCTGTCCAGAAGCTCCGTAGTATTCGGGCGAGCTCTGGACAGGGCCTGTCTAAACACGGGCAAATTAATCTTTTGGGCGTGACAGATGGTGGGCGTGGGACCAGGTTCCTCAGATAACCATTCAAACCTGACCAAGTCATGGTCAGACCAAGTTGTTTTTTCCACTGTCACAGATTGAATCGGGAAATTGGAACAGACCAAATCAAGCAGATGACCTCCCTCATGAGTTGGAACAGTAACCCATTGATTGAGCTGCGCCAGGGTAAGAATTTCGCCGAGCCTGCGGGCATCCGGTGACTCAGGGGTATCTACATGAATATTGAGGTCGCCGACCAAAAGGAATCTAGGGAAACTTAAGGCCCGCGGCACTATATATTCTTCTAAGGAGTCAAGGAAATGATTGGCCTGGCCAGGGGGCCTATAGATCACAGAACCACCTAAGGTGAAGTGCGGGGATAGTTTTACAGCAAAGTGAAGAACCTCGCCATCAACGCCCGCAATCGGAGGCTCAGCAGCAAAGGACCACCCCTCCCTGTAAATGACAGCCAGTCCGCCCCCTCTCCCCAAAGGTCTGTCTACCCTCGCAATCTTAAAGCCTCTAGGGACAGCAAGTTCCACACTCGGAGCGGAGGTGCTGGACATCCACGTCTCCGTGACGAACAGCACATCCAGCTGGCCATCCACCAGAAGATCGAAAATATCCGCAGCGTGTTTAACCATCGATCTAGCGTTAATCAGTCCCGCCCTAATGGTAGCAACACCGGCGTTCCTGACCAGGCGTGGGGGTAAGACAGGTTGGGGGAGGAAGCCACAACTGGGGCACTCAGCCCAAGTTCCACCAAGATCTACACGTGGACATGGCAATCCTAAACAGGGGGAGGCAAGCTTCACAAGATCGTGGCGAGAATACATACGTTTCTCAAGGCTTGCCGTCCCTGCAGGAAGTCGGGCAGAATGGCTGGCCCTGGGCCCGTCCGGGGCACGGACGGGCACAGACGGGCCCTCCTTTGGCGCTCCTTCGGCGCGAAGATGGCGCGCCCGCTGCGCGCGGCCGCTGCGCGCCCTATGAGGATCCATTATTTAACCCCCAAGCCCCTCCCCGAGCTGGACCGCTACCTCCCGACCAGCCAGGGACCGGACCTCACTCAAGATGGCGCCGCCCGACCTGGCCCTCCACAACAATCGGCACAGAGCAGCCGCGGTGGAACGGGGCGCAGGGGAACCGGGAAAACAGCACAAAGGTTAAAAACGGGTCCAAAGTATTAAAAATACATACATCAGAATTTACTAAACAATTAGATGTAAAAGTGCCAATTCGGTTTTTAAAAGCGCTAAAAGATGAATGCAGGAGAGCGAGTAGGCAGAAGAGTAAACTCGCAGTCTGCCTTTCTTTCCCCAGCGGAATCTCACAGTGCTGCCACCACTATGATCAGCCACCAGTGGACTCAGAACCTGAGTGAGATCGTAGTCTTAAGATGCCATCCAGGGAAAACGAGTCACAGTACATATCAAAACCAGGGCTGACATCATAAAACGAAGATGTAATCTTTAGAGATCCAGGACTGGGTAAGAACAGCTGTTGTTTTGTTCACCAAGGATGGACCATTTAGGTCTGACAACTAGAGCACAACTCATGACTTCTTTGATGATGACTCCCACGTATATTGTGGGATCTTGGGGGTCTTTATAGACTGCACCATGCAGCAACCACTGTCCAAAAAAACCCCACAGATTAAGACGTATTCGAAATCAAAAGATACCACTGCCTCCGGTTCATCATTACCATTTTTAGTTAAAGTCTTTGGAGTAGAGATGGACGCTATGAAAAAGTGTTACAGCTTTTAACTCTATAAAATAAAGCATGAATGATGCATTACATTCCACCACTAGGTAATGGCTGGGATTGCTACTCAGTACTGTACTGCTCATGTATTCCAGGAGTAGTGGACTTTGAAGTCTGCAATGTAGATATTGAATTGTTTGTCTCCCTGCCTGCATTGCTACTTCCCCTGAAACATATGATCGTGAAATGGAAGATGTGGCAGGCAGAAGTTTCAGCGGGTCTTTCTATGTTTATGGAATGCATTGCATTCTATGTCTTCACATGCCCTGGCATGCTCATGAGCGCAAGATTTCCAGGGGGACAGGGGTGCGCATCTAAGGAAAATTGTGTGCAAGTTGGACATTTCGCAAGCACTCAAATCTAGTGAGTGCATGTGTGCATCAGTAAAATTAGGCGTTATCGTAATCTTTGCTAGCGCAGGTTTGGAAACAACATTTGAGAATCTGTTTCTTCATGTTTTAGAGGGCTTGCTGGGTAAGACATGAAATACATTTAATTTTTGCATAACTAGTTTCTTTCTCCTCAAGAAGCTGTCCCTTTTCTACCACATCGCTGTTAAAGTCTTGAAGATAGATGTTTTCATTTCCTCATTGATTCTCAAAAAGCTATTAGAATTTAAAGAAAATTATTTCACAAAGAAAGCAGTTACTTGGCTATTAAGCATCTATATTTGTCAACATTAAGTGGATGCAGTAAACACCTTTGAATATAAGTGCATTTTCTAGCCAGTGGAGCATGGGGAACAACAGCGGAACGTCGCCTTCTCCTGCAGACTGAAAGAGAAGACCCTGGGGAATAACAGCAGAACATAGAGTCTCTCCAGTAGACTAAAAGAGAATGGCCTGGGAATAACAGTGGAACATTGAGCTTTTCCAGTGGACTAAAAGATTGCTGAGCACAGTGGAATACAATAAAAAGCCAGGACAGATCATTCAAAGAGTGACACCGCTTCCCTTTGCAACATGAAGATTTCTGTCACTACAGCAACTATTATATTTTGGATTTGAGAAAGGAGATGTGTTGTAGGTGAAGTTTCATGTAAAATAGTGCTGAGTGTAAGAATGATTATTTATGTTGCCAGTTGTAAGAGACAGACTGTGCTTTAGATAATCAGGTATATTGATTAAAAGAGTTGCTGGAATAGAGGCAGAGATGATTAATGTAGTTATAAAAGTTTAATATTTTAGTGTTTGCTTTAATTTGAAAGCAGTTTATGAAGCTGTACATAGTTCTGTAAATTGTCAGACAGACATAACTACAAATGTATATTGTCCCAATGGCTAAATACGCATATATAGCGTTATTTCCCCAATGTCAAAATGTGTGCCTGACTCCAATATGTAATGTACTGTAATGTAAATGACACATAAATTATACTGTATGAGAAATTGGGTTGTTGGTAAAGGGGGGGGGGTGAAAACCTACTCAAGCAACAGCAACAGTCCTTGTCAGAGTGAACAAAAAGTAACTAAATTAACCTGTGCCTAACTCTCTGGTAGCTTGACACTGAAACAATCAGGCTTTACTTAGAGACTATGTGTAAATAATGTATGCAGCAATCAAACAGTAACATAGGGAAAACATAATACAATAAATATCCCACATCGATTTAGAAAAATTGAGTACAGGTTAATAAATGATATGACCGAAAATATTACAACTCCAAGCATTAGAACCTGAAATATGCAATTTTAAAGTTTACGGTAAGTATGGTGTCTAAAAGCATCAAGTGCCACTCACGGTTATCTGGTCATGCAAGACCGGGTAAAAGTCACAAGTTCAGGCTGATCACAGTGGAACATGGGCCATAAAGATGGACCAGGTTAGTCCTGCTGAAAAGGTTACCTTCTAAAATTTATTGCGAATTGTTCCGTTCCCAATGGAAGAGGCTGAGAGGAGCAGAGAGAGCTTTGTTATTGGTTGTCGATGTAGCACGAAGAGCAGTACAGTCGTTGCTGGAGATTCAAACTGGTATTTACACCGGGCTGTCAATGTTGTAACTGGACATGCCGATCTAGCCTTGTCAGGTGGTTGCTGGATCGCAGAAAATTGGGTTCACAAAAGCTGCGTATTCACAGTCGGAGCAAGCAGTATGATCTGGGTGTAAACGGGCCAAAACATCGGGATTTTTCCTTTTTAAGTCAGAGGAGTGCACTTTGATGCCAGCCAAGGGTCCAGGGCCTGGGTGATCACCTCTTGAAGATCAGGGACTTCTTATTCTTGCAGAGGCCAGCAGGGCTGAGGCTATTCCAGTTGCAGGTCCAGGCAGCAAGACAGCTGGGCAGATGCAGAGAGGCCTCTAGAGCTTGTTATGTTTCTGTAGCTCAGGACTAGAGGTAATTCAGGTGACACTTGGAGTCTGGGATGAAGGGAACTGGTCCAGTCTTCCTTCTTAGCAAGCAGGGAAGGCCTCAAAAAGCAGGGAAGCATGGCATCCTTCCTCTGTGGTATCCCCAGGTTCAAGGGTGCACTGAAGAGCAGGTCTTGGGCCTTATTTTTACACCTGGTGCATCCTTTCAAGTGGAAAAAGGCTCTGGAGGCTTCTCTGCTGTGAGGTGCCTGGAATTTCCTACCTACCTCCCTGCTTGTCTCAGTATGTCTGCAGAAACAATAGACAAGTGTTAAGTTCTTTGTATGAAGCAGGGCACAGTCTATTGAAGTGCAAGTCCGGCTGTGCACAACTCCACCCCACCATCCTGCCTGAGATGGTCCATTCAGGCATACCTAAGGCCCTACATTGTGTGGCTGTCTGGGAGTAGTACACAACGGCTAATTGCCAACTACACCCAGTAATGTGACCCAGTAACAAGCTGCAGGCACCAAATTGTTAGTATAAGAAAATTCCAACTGTCTAAATGGGGCATTTATTTGGAATTTTGACTTAAAATTTGACTTTACCATTAAGAGGATTTTACATTACACTTCCTCACACACTAAACATGACTTTTCTTCCTGCTATTAATAAAAAGTTAGCACTTATTAACTGTAATAAGGTAACCCAATGTAGTGAAGCATCAGAAACCCCCTAGAAGCTTCCAGAATCTGTTAGTAACTTCCAGAACTGTGAAGCTTCCAAACCTCCTAGAATCTTCCAGAACCTGTTAGAAGCTTCCAGAACCAGCTAAAAACTTCCAGAACTGGTCCCACAAGAGTTTGAAATCGTTTTGTCCATCTTTAACTGAAAAGGGTATAAATGCCCCACCATGTCAAATACACCTTTGCTAAGCAATTGGTGTGTCAAGAGAGCAGAGAGAACTTACCTATTGGCATCCTTCTGGAGCAGTGCCTGGTCCAGTCATCCACAGCCTCAGAGAATTAGGATGTGGTCGCCAGGGGAGGTCTGCATCGGCATGAGAGGAGAAAAAAACAAACAAGTTAAGGTGTTTACCTACCCACCTGATGTAAATTGTGACTACTCATGAGTACAATAGCATACAACAATGTCTCGACAAATACTAATATAGAAATGATTTGCTCAAGTTAAAGTAATTACATAGAAAAAGAAGAGAAACACCAAATGTTGATTACCGAGGTCTTTATTCATAAATAAGCATAAGAATAAATTCGGACAAAAATAATATGATTACTCTATTGATGTGCAATCGATATAAAGTGGACACATAATGCTCATCAAAAATGTGAAGGGAGCTTGTGAGGCATGTTGAAGAGTGATGGTTACCGCGATGGGGTATTACTTAAACAAGGTATAAAACATGAATATTGGAGGAAACAATTTTACAGAAGCATGTTAAGGGCCAGAGGCAGTTAATCGGCTGGTTGGTGTCAACGGTGTTTTGATCTGTAGTACATTAGGTCATCATCAGGACCGAGATTGCACAGATAAATGTTTTGTGGTGGGAGAAAAATAGGTCAGGTTTAAGAAAGATGCCCTCTCCAAGAGAGAAGAGGACCATTTGTTGAATTAAATTCTAGGGGGAAGGACCCTGAAGTGTACCAATTGGTCACACTATTAACCCCAATGTGTAATGGATCATAAAAATTGGAGCAACCTGAATGAGGGGGGCATGAGACTGTGCAGAGAAAGGAGTACTGCAAAACTCACCACTTCAGTTAGTTAAGCATGTTGCTCCAACTTTCATTATCCATTACAGCTTATGCTTCACACTGTAGCCAATTGATACTCCTCAAGGTCCTTAGAGCCTCAGATTTAATTTCAAAGATGGACCTCTTGCCTTATGGTGAGGTCACTTTTCTTACACCGGACACTGCCTCCTAGCCCCTAACCATGTAAGTTGGTGCTTCTTTGGACAATTACAGCTCTAACCTCCAATTACTTCTCCCTTTCCAATTCAGTTTCTAACATAAGCCTTGTTATATGATTTCCTTTTACATGTTAACAGACTGCAACCAGGTAGCTAATCTCTTCTTGTAACGGGCATCATTTTCTGAGTTTAAATTAATTTCGAACCCTTTCTGCACATAAACAGTCTCTCCACAACACAGGCATCCTTCTACCATGGTGCAATGGTGCCTGTGCCGGCGCATGGCCGCAGTTTGTGCGCCAGCACAGGGGAAAGCATAGAGATGCGACATATTGTTGCAAATATGTTGCATCCCTGTGCTTTATGAAAGACTCATTTCGGCGCAGCCAAATGGCTTGGGGTACGCACTGAGTCACTTTCTTTGTAAATCTGCCCTTCAGTGTCCTATGATTTGCCTGAAAATGATGACAGATGGCTGCAGATAGAAAGAAAGGACTGCAATTTGAGACTAACTATGGAAATCTGGTATGCTTTTAAGTGTGCATTTAGTCAATGAGTATGAAACTTACATTTGGGCACACAGCACCCTTGTTATGCAACAGTATTTCTGCGCCTCAAGATGTCGCACCAGGAAGGACTAGGAGTCATATCCCTGAGGGCGTGGGCATTATTTTATTTTAGTAAGCTCTGCCACTGGTCATATGAACTTTGCTCACTGACAAGGAGCAATGGAAAGTAGCCATATTTTACATCAAACTTCATAAGCAATGAAGTTCATTTAGGGCTTCACAGTAGTCAATAAAAAGAACTTCAGTAAGTTAAAAGGTTTTACTATCAGTACAATAAGGTTAAAATATTTTATTCGGCAAATAATCATTTAGTCATCATTAGTACAAATTCAAAAATTCCATGAATTGTTACTGCGAAACAAGGTAAAATACGAAGTTGATGAGTAATACAAAATTATAGAGATAATACAGCATGCATGTTCCATTAAGGAATTCCCTAATCTAGATTAAGCATGTAATGATGATTTCCCCAATAAGCATGGAAAGGGGTCAGCTCAGAAACCTTTTTTTGAGAGAATACATTGCAGAAGCATCATTGCCCACATGCATCAATATCGGCTTTTGCGATTTCTAAATTGCGAAAAATAGCGATTCGCAATTTAGAAATCGCAAAAGCCTATGCATGATTATTTTTTCACTTTTTATGCAATTCGGTAAAAATCGCTATTTTTACCGAATCGCATAAATTACCGAAATACAATTTGCGAATTCGCTATTCCCATTGGTTCCTATGGGCCAAAAGTCCCATAGGAAGCAATGGGAAGGCATTAGCAAATTGCGATTTTCACTTTGAAAATCGCAATTTGTTAATGCATTTCATGGGTGCAGGGCGGGGGGGTCCAAAGGACCCCCCCCATGCACCCCTGAAATGTATTTTTCGCATCATGTTGCACACACACATGTCCTAAGGACATGTGTGTCCGTAACATGAATGTTTTACAAATGCATTTTCTGCGTTTTTTATACTTTTTGCAAATTTACCGAGTGGTTCAACCACTCGGTAAATTTATCCCTCTAATTACGAATTCGCAATTTAAAAAGTAATCATGCATTGCTTTTAAGAAATCGCAAATTTGCGATTTCTTAAAAACAATCGCAATTTTTGAACTCGCAAAAATGTTGCGATTTCTAAAATTGCTTGATGCATCTCAAAAAGCATTTTTGGAATCGCAAACGGCCGATTTTAAGGAATCGCACCGTTTGCGACTCCAAAAATGCTTGATGCATGTGGGCCATTGTCTTTGTATTTGAGCAATACATAATTTTGTGAAGATGGAAAGTATTTTCAGCTATAAACTAGCAGACATTTCTGAAAAAGAGAAGGGCTGAAATGGGATCTCTCCTGAAGAAAGGTAAATCTAAGGATCTCAGAAAGAGAGTACAGAATGTGCTAACCTATACGAGGAACAAATGCTAATACAAAATTCCATGTACTCCGCATCCAATCGGATTTCAGCAAACCTTTGGAGAACGTGACTCTCTAGCTTCTCACCTCTTCACAATAAGCCAAAGTATCAAGTTCTTGAAATAATACATCATCCACAGCATGCAGTTCAAACAGTTCTTCCCATGAGTCATATTTCCTGCCATCTCCTCACCTCCTAGAGAGAACCTATCAGTTGTCTCATACATAACAAATGCATAACAAATGCCTATCCACTAACAGATAGCTTCTGGAACGTTGCAGCATCTGCAGGGAAAGAGGAAAACATATTGTGAAAAGTAGCATTTTAATGTGATAAAAGACCAGTAAATGCTAATGTAGAAATCAATGTTAATACGGCATCAGTAGTTAGGCTAACTTATATCAGCAAATGAATGATGGAACCCTGCATGCATTTATCCTGCATGCCTTTACAATGCGGCCAATAAAACAAACGTGTTGTTGCCACATGTTACTTTACCACTCAAGTTGTTACAACTATTTGCTTTAGGGGGGGCCCTGGACTTAGGAATAGTATATATTACTATTCCAACTCCAGTCAGTGTATCAGTAGGGAAGGTGTTGGACTTAAAATCCAACACCAGTCCAACAATGCGCCCCTAAAGCAATTTTTATAATGACTTGCGGAGTAAAGTAACGTGTGGTAACGTCACAGTTGGGCTAGTGACTTCCTACTAAAGGCAAGTCGAAGTTTCGACTGCAGGGTAAAGGATGGTTTCCTAAATCAGCAAGTTATTTATTTAGATGCTTGCAATTCCTAAGTATGGTTACATATGTTAATATGGAAATCGGTGCATTCATTGATGAAAATGAAATCTCGTCCTTATTAACAGAATTGCCCATTGTAAACTTTACCTCAGCCTCGACTCGCAAATATGTAGTCAAGTAGGTCCTGAGACCAAGGCCCGGGATAGCTGATTGATAGGTCAGATGTGGCAGGGTGCCTAGCTAGCAGGCAAATGCTCAGGCAGGAACATCTTGATCAACATCACATTTTGGTGCAGTGACATTACAAGGGCCAAGGGAGATTGACCCAATAAATCTCGCATGTCCAGATGGGGTAGGCATGCTCCTAAAACACCATAAAAAGTCAGGTGACACATGAGTTAGGAACACACATGCATCTTGTGCTCCCCATACCGAACATCTGGACATTTTATCTACTGGCCACATTGTGTTCATGCAAGGTCGAGACCTACCTTTGGTAACCACTAGACAATCAATTTATGACTCCAAAGGCAGCAACCAACATTTCTCACCATATATGGTACACCAGAAACTTTTATAGCCCATCATGTTTTGTATAAAAGAAGGACCCATATTGATTGCAAATTGAGGCAGTCCTCAGACCTTGAGCCTGTAACTGTTCTCCCGGTCATAATGTTTAGATAAACTAACTTTTCAGTTTTAGCAAACACCTCTTGTTTTCTGTTTTTAAGGGATTACAAACTCAAGTAACATTTTGGAAACCATGAAGGGACTCATTGGGACCTCGAACCCAACTGCAGCCGAAAGAAGGAGACCCCGCCAAGACAGATTCACAATTGCGCAACAAGAAATGTAGGCAGACACCGCAATTGATATAATGAGCTAAGTGCTTGTGCCACTGACAGGATCTGGCGATTATCTATTTTATGTGTCCTAACTAAATCGGTTGTGTGGCGGTCTTGGAGGTGTTCCTGCAGAAGTCATCTTTTTTCGATAGCTGAGTACACTAGTTATGGTGAAATTATCTCTTGATAACTCCGTGGATTTTGATTTTTGTGATTTAGCCATCCTGATTGGGCAGGGTTGATACTTCAGACTCATAGTTTTTTGGTTCAATGATTTCCCAGTGCTAAGAGGTTTCTTAACACCCTTAGTGTCTGGAAGGAGTGTGGGAGGTACATCTAGCTTGGACCATGGGCGTTTAACAGGATGGAATTAGGACATAGGGAAATATTTGGACCCAGGAAACTGGGCCCAACATGTGTGTGGCCAAGAGGGGCTGGCGATTCGTGAGGTTTTACAGTATGGTTTCTATGATTACCACCTTTCCTTAGGATAGGATATTAAAAGACACATAATTGATGGACGGAATGCAGAACAAATCAAAACATCCACCTCCGTTCAAGAGATCTGAGTTAAATCCATCATTCTTTTGCTCACCATGCTACCCCAGTTTAGACCTGGCCATATGCAAATCAGTCTTGACCCTGTGCCTCATGGGAACAGTCCAGTCTGAACTGCCAAGCCAGGTCCTCCCTGGACCGGAAACAAGCATCCTAGGACTGGTTTATCTGTTAGTTAGAGCAAGAGTTTAAGACAGTGCACTCTTCACATGAGGGAAGCAGGACCAGGTACAGGGCGCAGGACTGGGAAGGCTACTAGCAGGGCTCAGATCCACACTGTGGCTGAAAGGCTACTAGCAGGGCTCAGAGCCACACCAATGATTAGAGAAAGGAGAGGGATGACCAAGAAATAAGGGAACAAGGTAGCCTGGTACTGACCCACACGAGGGAAGCAGTGATGAGGAAACACGCTGCTCTGCACAGGTACACAACAAAGATAAACTAATCCTGTGGGAAATAATGGCCAAAAAAAGAAGGCTAGACTTTTGTCTACCCGTTTTGTGACCTTTTAGCAGGATGGACTGAGGGGAGGCATATAACAATATGACAGATCTTGGCTGAAGGAAGGATCGTTTGAGCCAGTGGACATGACAGTAGGATTGCATCAGGCATGAAGGAGGAAACCCTAGTTGGAACTTCCTCTACATGTAGCAATGCCTTGCAAGATGGGAGCGCTATGTTGAGGAGAAACCCATGGAGTTATCTATAATGAGAATATACCCCTAATTTCAAAAGGGTGTAGCAGGATTGTTTACATGCCATGAGCCCAGATGGACAAAGAGGGGTTCAGAACAAAGTTATCGTCATTGCTGGATTGGGCAGGGAAATTGACTACATGCTTAAAAATAAACACTGCAGGTATCAACCTAGTGATTGGTGACATAAAGAGCTTTCTAAGCAGCCTAATTGGGGAGCAGATAAACAGTGTTTACCCAAGCTCGCATTCCAGCATGATTGCCCAGCATGACAACAGCATTTAATACACAGAGACACCTGATATGGACCGCCTTGAGAGAAATATTCCCAGAGTGCCCAGATGCAAGCGGGCTAATGGCAAAGGCCTGAATAGAATGACGGAAAGATGGGGAGAGGAAACCAGACAACCGTGGCCAGCATGGGCCCACATGCAACATTTTTCTATGATATTTTAAAGAAAGGGTTACCCACCAAGATATAGAGCAGGCCAGACAGCGTAGTTGGTTAAGATACCAGTAGGCAGTAAATACAAGCTGATATACTCCAGTACCTTAAAGGTCCAGGAACATGAACAGGTTACGGTAGTGGAGGCCAGGGGCGCTGGATGCAACCAGACATCAGAGAGTGATTTTATAGTCGTAGACAGGGACACCTGGTAGAGGCATGCCGGACAAAGACATACCATGAGCAGCAAAAACAGCAGAGGTTAGAGAATAAGGGCCAGCACCACAAAAACCCATGTGAAAGGATATGGTTATTGCCCCTCCTTAGTACCAAGCACAGGGTAATAAGTACATATCATTTACTCAGTTGCAGGAAGGTCTACTGTGTGCCACACAACCGCAGCATGGATCAAGTAATTGGGCAAGCACATCGCAGCAGCAACCACAGATAGGGAATCTTGCCCAACCGTAACTGGGGCCACATCCCCGGCAAGGAGGGTTTGCAATGTGGGGAGGTAGTGCCTTCATGTAATCACAGAGCCAAAGCTCACAGTAAAATAGATCCCCCAGTAAATGAAGACCAGTAATAGTCATCCCAGCGACTTAACCCCCAGTAGTTCACCTATAACAGGCATCTCCCTACCACCTCCCCTTGAAAATTGTATCAGATCAAAAAAGAAAAGCAGACAGCAATAGGGAACCAAACTTTTTACATGGGTCCTGGAGATTTGGGTTCTGTGTCGATTGGGTGTCCACACTGATTCTGCTTCAATATCATGATTCCATGGAAGCCCAGAATAATCAAGTTGCCTAAAGCACGTACGTAAACTAAGGCCCCATTCTGCTGCTAATCCCCTAAGGTGGCGTTCATTCGGAACACCCTAGGGGCAGGGCAGACTGACGAGGAGACTTGAAAGAAAACTGTTTAAAAAATAGACACCCATGTCCCGCAGCCAAAGTCTAATGGGACGCATTTCAATCACCAAGCTGGAAGGTCACCCTTTTTCGGGTATCATGTTCAGCCTTAAAGTTTCCTTCACGGTATGTAGTCCTGATAGTGCAACAAATGCTCTACAAGCCTCCGAATGAATGGAGCCCTCTCTTTCAGTTAAAAACAAGGCCATTCTCTGTGACAGGAACAATGCTCTTCTTGCACATTGGATGACATACCCTAAAACTACCCTTCTGGAGATCGGCAGGATGAGCACCAATTTCGTTCGATAATCAATGACTGTGTATATTCTGAAGAGCTCAAGAGACCCCAGCCAAAAGCTAAGGACAGCGGGCCCACCAGAAACACTGATAGAAAGATGGGTGTGGCCCGAGGAAGAGGAGGGTGCCAGGGACAGTGGCTTCCAAGTCCCTAACCCTGCTCCAGATGTAACCCAGGGCACCGGGTGCACACCTTCCAGGCTCATCTCCATTCCAAGCATAGTCCACTCATGTTGCTCCAACCGCGCAGGCACAATCCAGGAAAACAGTTGGCCCTGTATTCCGACCCCACGGGTGGTATAGGAGGTGAAGGGTGCCAGATAGCAGCCTCTGACCCTCTCCCCAAGGGACAAGGGAAAAAATGAATTATGCGACTCAAGGAAGTGCCCAAACTAAAAGAAAAAAACGCCCAAAATTAGCCACATGGAAAGATTCCAGATAAAAAGGCAGGGTCGATATCAGCCAAAGCCAGGTATCTGATGCCACAAGGGAAGCCAGGTCGCACACCATGTGCCAGGAACAGGAAGATGCACAAACATAAAAACATGATTGCGAGGCATGTTGCAAGCAATAGCAACACCAAACGGCAACACACTGGCCTCTACCCTCATTTCCATGCACATGTAGACTAAAAAACACAACTCAAAGTAAGCGCAATTGGGGGTAATATCAAAACAGGTATCTCCCAGCAGGTTAGTTGTCAGGTAGAAGCTGCACAGCAACCATAGGGGGAGGCATTTTTGGAAAACTGGTGATGCCCATTGAACCCCTACTAAAGGCACAATCCTATCTCTCCATGAACTCATGGGACCACTCCACAACATACCTAACACTGATCAGACCAACAAGAGCCAAAAACTTCAGAAAAGGTCCAAAAACACCCTAGTAGAATAAGAGGGGGGACTCAACGGCTGATAAAAATAAAATCTGTCTCATTAATAATGTTTACATTAATCACTCTTACTCCACTAATAGTGATTTCAGTGGAAAAGCGCTTCCAAAAAGGGGTCACCTTCTGATACCTCACCAGATTGTGACTGATAGGTTGATGGGATCACACCCCTGTGGTAAAATACAGTTTCTCCAAAGCACTTGAGAATGGAGCATATGCAACTAAGTTGAATGGCAGTCAAGGAAGTTCTTATTCAAAGACAGGTTGTCTCAAGGACAACGAAGTGGACAAATGCCAACTTGTCATCAACCCGCACGACCCCAGTAAATTGGACCAATGCTAAACTTGGCAAATGGACGGAGGAAAAAAACCCAGGCCCTCAGCCAGGGGTCTGCTTAACATCCACTGCCCTCAAAGAGGAGGGGAAAGGTGTATGGGTGCAGCATTTCAAAGTGCAGGCAAGCCCTTCTATGGCGATATCACCCTAGAACCTAAAACTGCAATCTTTCAGGAACTGGTCAGAATGGGAAAAGCCACCAGAGGAGTGCTGACACCTCCCAGAAGACCCATATCTAAAACTGCAACGTTGCAACAAAAGTTATGTTCGTTTATGTGGTTACATACGATCTGCTTACTATGGATTGCCCTACACTTGAGTACTACATAGTAACTGCTTAGTCAAAAGAAGGCTACTAAAAGGGAACTACAGCATCTGCATAAGGATCTCTCTTATATTTCTACAATTACAGCAAACAGAGCATCAGCATCCCACATGCACTGCAAATCACCCATTTCCATAACACATGGTACCAGCATATGACCACAATCAGCTCCCAAGCATCAGCCAGGTCATGTTATGTCTGTTCATTAATCCCACATGTGTTAGGCGCAGACAGGCTTTACTTGTCCCAAGAAGTAGGCCCTGGGAAAGCAAAATGCCTTATGCACCTCTATCATTGTAGAATATAGGCCAAGATCCAATCCAACAAAATAGAACCACACAGGGTAGTTGTAAACATAACCTGATATGACACCAACCCAACAGCTCTATACATCCTAACTGGACCCATTTCACAGGATGAGTGGGAAGGGCCACATAGGGGAGGATATCACATGACCCCGATATTTCCCAGTTAAAAGGTTTTTGGGGCTGGTAAAACCCCCACCTCAGTGTATAAACATGTCCACTCCAGCGTCGATCTGTAGACCAAGAGTGGCTCTTAGTGGAACCGGGGCAGTCTTCTTAAGCAACAAATAGTCTCCCGACATTGAATTCCTATGCAACACTGTGCATGAAGCTGGCTATAGGTATAGTGTGCACAGAGTCCAGCGGAACCCCAAAGGTATGCAGAGGTAAAAGCAGATAGTACCTTACTCTCTATTTCTTGTAGTGAGGGCGAGCAGTAAGGCTTTATCAGAGAGTAGTGTTAAGCATTTGTTGTAAACACTGAATAAGCAAATGATTGCACACACTCAAAGACTGAACTCAGACCAATTTGCTTTATATAAAAATATTTTCTATATATATATATTTTTTAGAGCCAAGCAAGCCTGGCACAGGTAAGTGATGTATACTTTGCAGTAACAATACAGTTTGAATTGCAGTTGTATATATACTTTGGCTTGGTTACAGTAGAATTACTGGAAATGCAATACCTTAAAATATTGTACAGATACTTTATAATGACCTTTTCAATAGCAGGTCATGTTTGTTACTTTGCAGATTACTTTTCTTAGTATACCTTTATACCGCACTGGTACATTTCCTGTAAAAAGATAAGTAAATACATTTTGGGTATTTGTACACAGTTGTATAGCCTTTTATAGATTTTTCCAAGTCCACACTTAGAAACTTTCATAGAAAACAGTCAATGTTATCCTATGAGAGGAAATATTGGTTAACAGGTAAGCACTTAGTTATGGGAGTTGATCTTCTGGGGTTAGACTCAGGGGTCTCCCAGAGTCAAGGAAGCACTCTCAAAGCACCCTCAGCGGCACTAGGGCGGCCAGGTACAGAGTGCTGAGGCCCAATGTTATCCAATGTGGGATAGGGGGGCTCCAGTGGGTGACTGCTCAGGAGCAGGCCACAAGGTTGTGGGAGCAAAGCTCCTCGACTTTAGCTCAGGGCAAATGGGGGTTCAAGTTAGCACCAAAGGTACACCCTCAGCGGCACTAGGGCGTCCGGGTGCAGGGTGCTGCTTTGGCATCAGGTGGCCTGTTACTTTCAATGTGGATTCTCTAGTTTGCAAACACATTGCAGGCTCGGGGACAAAGGTCTTCTGGGAACAACCACCACTTGGAGAGGTAAGTTGGGATGCTGGGGGTTGGCTAGACACCACCGGTTAAGCCACCCAAGTCTTTGGGGCATCGGGTGCAGAGGTGTATTTTAGGGTTGGATCTTCTTATCAGCTCCAGGTCGCAGTTGGGGGGACCCTCCGGATTGAGGCTGCAGGCATCAGCTGGAGGCTTGAGGCAGGTCAGGGATCACTGGATCTCGGTTCAGGATTGCTGGGGAGACCTCCTGGTGGTGTTGGGCCACTCGAATTTGGGCTGTGGGTGACGGGTGCAGACTCGCAGTTTTTGCCAGACCTGGAGTCTGTGGGGGAACAAATACAGTGCTCACGGGAGTTAAAGCCTTTTCTTTGGAAGGCAGGGCAAGTCCTTGCGGTTCTTGAGGTTGCTGGTTGCAGGACACATTGGAGTTTTGCTTCTGTCAGTAGGAGTCCTCTTCTTCTTAGCTTCGGCATAGCTGTTCACTTCTTCTTTTTTTTTTTTTTTTCTTGTCCGAGGCAAGGTTCAGGGGTGCCCTAAAATTCTAGATTTAGGGGCATTACATGTAAGTAAAAGGTTGGGACCAATTGGTCCCTTCCTTGGGGTGGGTACACCCCCTATTATGCCACCCTCCAGTGGTAAGGGGCATATTCCTCACTCTGGTTGGCTGGGTTCCCCCATCTGCAAGATGGCAGGACCTTGCTCCCCCCCTGAGGGGTGGGGTAGGCAAAGGTGGGCACACCTCCATTCCGCACTTGGTTTTCCCACCGGTTCTCCTGCCCAAAGTGGGGGTCTGAACTGGTGGGGACCAGTTGCTGGAAGCTGCCAAAGGGCAGGGGAAGCTCACAAAGGCAATCCTTTAAAGCTTCCCCTCGTGGATCCTGATCATCCTGGGGGAGGAGGCTTGGCACCTCATCCCAGGATGTGCATTGTTTCAGGGGCCCTTGAGCAGCAGGCTCTTGACCCAGGGGTCCAGTACATGTCTGGTGGTGGCAGCTGGGGATCAGCCACTCAGCCTGAACACTAGTGTTAGGTCATTTTTCAGAGGGCATCTCTAAGATGCCCTCTGTGTGCATTTTACATTAAATCCCACACTGGCATCAGTGTGAGTTTAATGTGCTGAAAAATTTGATACCAAACTTCTCAGTTTTCATTAAAGCGATTATGGTACTGTGGAGTTTATAATTACAACTTCTCAGCACCATATACTCTTAATTGCATTACTGCAATTACAATGTCATTATAGGAGTACAGGGCTCATGCACCTGTACCCTCACCACTGGTATAGTGCACCCAGGTAGAGGGGTGGATGATCTATGCCAGGGCAGTGGGTTGTAGGCATGGCACACTGGGATGTGTGCCATTTTGACTCTTCACTTTGTTCTGCACCAAAACACGCAGCCTGGAAAGGCAGTGTGTGAGTGTAAAGGTACAGGGCCTCTAAGGGTGGCACAATAAGTGCTGCAGCCCTTAGAGGCCTTCCCTAGTCACAGTGCCCTAGGTACCTGCAGAACCTGTGGCCAGAGAGTGCTATTTTGGTTTGGCACAATTCAAAGACATCCCAGAAGAATGTAGTCTGTTCACAGAAACAAAGCTGGGGTTGGGGGAGAATGGGGGTGTGGGGGTGATACCCTTCTTTACCCTGCAAACAAAAGCTAATGCACGCTGTTACAAATAACCCGGTAGGAGATGCTCAAAATGATGAACAGCAATGAGCTTGGCCTCAATCAATCAACAAAGAAATGCGAGCAATCCGCCTCATGGTAATGCAGGACCAATATGTACTGGACTTAATGACTGCAATAGAGGGAAGGGTCTGTGCCAAGATCGGCGCAGCTTGCTGTAGGTTCATCCCAGGGAATGCATGGACAATGGGACACTGACACATGCATTCAAGCACTGCACAATCTACAAAGAAACATGCATGAAGAGGGAAGTGCCCCTGAGAAGAAGTGGTTCTCAAATTGGTTCTCCTGGCTCCCATGATTGATATACGTTTTATGTAAATCACTGTTGCCAGTTATCAATATGTTGCTATTGGTATGTGGGGTTATAGAATTGGGAATCACCTCCTGTAAAAACACAGTCCTCAAACTGGGACGAATGCAGGTAAAAAGGAAGGCAGTTGTAAAAGTGCAAGCCTAAGTAGCAATAGGCCCCAAATAAAGTAACTGTCAAAATGCATGAGTTAGGTAGTGTAGTTGAAGAATCAACTAGAGGGAGGAATGTTAATATGGAAATCGATACATTGATTGATTAAAATTATATCTCATCCTTATCAAAAGAATTCCTTGTTGTAAACTCTACTTCTGCCTCGACTCACAAGGTAGTAGTCAAGCAGGCTCTGAAACCAAGGCCCGGGATTGCTGATTGATAGGTCACAGGTGGGAGGGTGCATAACTAGCAGGCAAATGCTCGGCAGGAAACTCTTGATCAATCTCATGGAAAGGCGCTGCGACATTCCATGGGTCAAGGGAGATTGCCCCAATAAAGCACACATGGCCGGAGGAGGTACGCACGCTCCTAAAACAGAATAAAAAGTCAGATACCACATGAGTTAGGAACACATAGCCAATTAGGATCTAGCACACGCAGGAATCACGTGCTACCCATGCCGGGTATCTGGATATGTTATCCACTGGCCACATTGTGTCCATACGAGGTCCAGACCCTCCTTTGATAGCCATTAGGCAATTCATTTATGACTCAAAAGGCAGCAACCAACATTCCTCACCACATATGGTACGCCAAAAACCTTTATAACCCATCATGATTTGTATAGTAGAAGGACACATACTGATTGCAAATTGACACAGTCCTCAGACCATGTGCCTGTAACTCTTCTCCCGGCCGTAATGTTTAATTCAACAAACTGTTCCTGTTTTGCCAAACACCTCTAGTCGTCTGTTTTTAAGGGATTTCATACTCAAGCATCATGTACTACAAAAATTGTGATTATTATTCATACGTTAGTTCTCATTGACTTTTGCATTTTCTGTATAAATATATTTTTGTTTGCAAAATGAAGCAATTCTTGTCATCAACCTCATGCTCTTACAAATCTGAAACCACCTCCAAACCAAATAAAGAAATGTAATCCTGGCCATCCTACTATTTTGACGCAGGTGATTTTTAAGAGTCATAGGGTCGAATTTGTGGTGGCCTTCAGTGGAACACAAGGCTTGCAAGGGTAGGATGGGGACCACAGATGGTTCCATGTTGGCTGGCTATTTTGGTTTTGTGGTGCAAGAGGAGCTGGATAGATGTGCTCACTAGGACACGGACATCTTGCCTTATAGGACAACCTCCTTCAATACTCTTCCATTTTGTTAGTATAAAAAAATATAGAGGGAGTAAGAGGAAAACAGGCTGGGGCCATCCTCCAAACACAATTCACAACACAGAAAAAAATAGGCACCCAGCCGTTTAAGGAAAGTTTTACTTTTGCTTGGGAGAAAACGTAATGTTTTCTGTAAAACCCTCACCCACCAGGGTTACTCCTTGGTGGCATGCTTCATTATTAGGTCCATCCCATTCCGCTGCGGAACAGGGCATGGTGCGACCTACGAGTTACGTGGGAGCGCTTTTAATGACTATGCAAATGACAGCTGAAATGATCTAGGAGGGAGAAGTGGGGGAGGGGAGGGAAATCATATTTTAAAAATACCAGATTAGTAGCTTTGCTTTTTTATTCTGACCCCTAGTCGGCTTGGTTAAAAAGCAGGGGAGATTTTAAGACAGAGGGGGTAATGTTCCTAATTCCGAATGGTCGACATGTTTCTAGCCAAACCCCTTTGGCTATTCTTTAAGACCTAGGGAATTCACTATTTACTTTAATTGTCATCTACCAGGTTCCACTCCTGTTGTCATACACTGGAAAAACATTTACAATGCATGCTAAATAGAAAGGTGCATATACTTATAACACTTGTCATGAATTCGCTTTTAGAGCTATTGGTAAAGTTCAGCTATTGCTTCATGGTTCCTCCTGCGGAGAGTGAAGTCTGTAGTCACACTCTCTTCAAGACTTCCACTCTGCTGTGTCACCTACTTGGGAACTGCCGGAGGACTGCAAATTCCATTTTGTTAGCCCTTCACTGAGATGTGTCAGTAAACAGTGCTGGTGAAAGTGTCAGTGAATAGGGAGTGTGTGAGGGGGGCAGTAGGGAGTAGGGTAGTGGGAGAGTTGAGCAACGAGAGCATAGTGGAGTTAATGCACAGCCATATCGAGTGCTGCTCTCCCCAGAAAGGCTTTGCCTCAATGAAAAGCAAGCAGTCAATTTTTTGTTGTATCTGAAGCATCCAGACAAAATGCATTTGCAGTGCATGGACTTCAATGTCCTTATACTCAACATCCTAAAAAGGAAAGGTGAATTTGTTTTTTATAAATGTAGAAATACCATTTGTCTTTAGTTTGATGTAATTTGTGAAGCCTAAGCAACTGACTGAATGTCCACATGTAGAAATTAATCTCTTGGCTCCATGCACATAGAGTCTAAACCGAATGGAGGTTCTTCACAGGCAATCATAGGGTGCAGACATTCAAGATGGGCTGCATCAGAATGACCTTAAGTCTTTATTCACAACAGTTTGTAATCTTGACATTGAAATCTTATGCACTTTTCCAGGTATATTAGTTACGTTTTTTTAGTGCTGCGTTTGGTCCTTGAAAAAATAGAGTAGCATTGCTGCCATGGGTGGTAATGAAAGCATTACTTACCAGTAAACTTCATTACCCCTATTAAAGTTTGCCTCATCCCAGTCATAACTGTATAATTCTGTCCTGCCTCCACACAGGCAATCTAACACACTAGTCAGTTTTTTATTTTTAGTCAATAAAGACTCCTCCCAACCGCCTCCATGACTGCTTTTAACATGACCAGACAACCAATAGAGGGATGGTACATGACTGAGACAAGGAGAATCTGATGGCCTGATTCCGATCTCGTTCAGGAAGCATGCCGACTGAATCGGTTCCAGAACGCTTTACGTACGATTCGGATCGAGGGAGTCTGACCAAATGAGTACGATGCATCCATATGCATCCAGATACGATTCGATCGGACTCCCATTGACTTCAATGGGAGCCTGTATTCTGAACGTGAACACAGGCACCCATTGAAGAAAGGGGTGGCTGGGGAAAACCTTGCACCCTGTGGCAGGCACCCATAGTGCCTGCCACATTGTGCATGGATGGAAAGGGGGGTCCCTTGGGTACCCCACAGGCCCGATTTCGAGGGCCCAAGCAATCCCAGACGTAGCAGGTTGGGTTGCTCTATGCGAAGCCCTACGGAGTTGGCCAAAACTCAGTGGAGCTCTACTCTGCTCCACACCTGCACCCCAGTAATAAATACTTTTAAAATAAAATGTACAATTAAAGTAAAATGAAAGCGCACTTACCTTACCGTGGCGTCCCGGGCTGCCCTCCTCCTCCTCGCATAATCCCGTTCGTCGTGGTAGGACTGCAAATGCACGCGCATGTGGAGTCCCACCATGATATATGTCTAACATAAGGGACTGCGGTGAGGAGGAGGAGGGCAGCCCGGGATGCCGCAATAAGGTAAGAGCACTTTTTTAAAACTTTAATTGTACATTTAAAAAAAAATATATTTACTGCAGGGGTAGGAGGATCCGGGGCTGAACTCACCCTGCAGCGGAGTCGAATGTTTTGCAGGAACTTTGAGTTCCCTGTGGAACGCGGAGTGTGCGAAATTCTATGAACTCTGCCAGCGGAGCGGAGTTCGTGCCCAGGGTTAGGACCCAGGTGAAGGGGGACCGACTACGGGCCCCCGAAGACCGATTCCAGCAGCCATTTTGTTCCAGGCAAACCGATTTGGAAAGGCTGTCCAAAGCAGTCATTGTACAAGTCTGTAGAGCTGTACAAATCAGCTCTGGAAAGGCTCAACCTCTACAAATGCCTTCCAGAACTGATTCGGTTAGCCCTAATGATTTCCAGGCATCGTGCTTGGTCGTTCGGAAC
Source organism: Lissotriton vulgaris (assembly GCF_964263255.1). NCBI lineage: Eukaryota > Metazoa > Chordata > Amphibia > Caudata > Salamandridae > Lissotriton > Lissotriton vulgaris. The sequence goes on along the minus strand of NC_141687.1, from coordinate 644,921,782 downwards.
TGGGAAAGAGTCAGTCGGGAACAAGGACTCAGGATCGGTTTCAGCAAACCCGAATCCGATTCAGAACCCTACTGACTGACATCAGAATCGACCCCTTATTCGGCGTAATGAAGTTTACAGGTAAGAAATGGTTTCATTACCCCTTCACAGGACCTCCTTGTCCCAGTCATAACTGTATGAAGATTTCACAAGCCAAACAAATTAGGCTTGACACCAAACATTAAAAACCAAATTATTCAGGAACTCATTTTAATTGTATTGCTGCTTTCACAAAACCAACAGCAAAACTATCCCTAGAAGCATGCAGCACATCAAGGCGATAGTGCTTAACAAAAGTGTGATGAGACCGCCAGGTGGCAGCCCTACAGCTTTCCTGTAAAGAAACCCCTGTTGCCTCAGCCCAGGAGGCTGAAACAGAACTGGTAGTGAACAAAAACAAAAAATGAAATACAAGTACACGCACAGTTAAATTAGAAAGGAATTTCCTGGTAAACAAGTGCACATACAATTAATGTTATTCTCTTTCCTGTCTCGGACAGGAAAACAAGCAGGAATGTAGGTGGGTGAGAGGGGTCTTTACTGACAATTTTTTTTAAAAGACTAGCGTGTTAGATTGCTTTTTGGGAGGGAGGACAGCCTCATACAGCATGTTAGATTGCCATTTGGGAGGTAGGGCAGACTCATACAGTCATGACTGGGATGAGGAGGTCCTATGAGGGATAATGCACTAAGGAAAATGGAGCTCCTACACCTGTGCTTAGGCATTAAAAATCATAAACGAAATTGTGGTGCATTGGGCCTCTCAGCACAGGTGTCACTGCACTTGATGCACTGATGATAGGTATGCTCCTTGACCTCGCCACTCTATCATACCCCTGCTTGATTCACTGAAAGCTTCCAGACCCTTACTCACTTGCAAGTCCTACATTGCCTTTAAACTTTACCACTCCCGCACTTCACTTCCCCTCCGCATTTTCCACTGATGGCTACATTCAAAACCATGCCCTCTCTCCCTTTCCTCCAGAATTTCTCTTCCCTTTTTTTCTGTGTCCTGTACCTGTTCTGTTACTCTACCCTACTCTTCCCTATTCTTCCCATATCTCTAGGGCCAGATGTAGGTAATTTCTATTTACTGATTCCTAAATACCGAATTTTACCGATTCGGTATTTAAGAATCGGTAAATAGAATGTAGGTAAAAACATCGGTAAATTTAACCGATTCAGTAATATTCGTTATTACCGATTCGGTATTTACCGAATCGGTAATAAGGAATAACTTCCCATTCATTCCTATGGGCCTGGAGGCCCATAGGAATTAATGGGAAGCCATTCACTATTACTGATTCGGTAAATACTGAATCGGTAATAGGGGGAGCATATTCAGGGGTGGCAGGGTGTCACATTGACACCCTGTTGCACCCCTAAATCATGCATGTGTGCACATGTGGCCCACATACATGCCCTAAGGGCATGTATGTCTGTCACATGGCACTTTTAAAAAAGCACAAAATTGCTTTTTTAAAGGTATTCGGTATTTACTACCAACTTGGAGTTGGTGGTAAATAACGAATCCTTAAACCAAAAATGCTCTCACTTGAGTCCTCCCTACATAAGATTTAAGGATTTGGTAATTTACTGATTCCTTAACTTAAGGAATCAGTATTTTACAGATTCCTTAAAATAACAAATCAGTAAATTACTGAATCCTTAAATCCAGCCTCCTACATCCCAAAGGGCTAAATACTGGTTGGTAACGGGAAATTTACCGATTTTCGGCTGTTACCGACCGGTATTAGCCCACCTACATATTGCCCTAAGGGCCAGATGTAGGTAATCACATATTACTGATTCCTAAATACCGAATTTTACCGATTCGGTATTTAGGAATCGGTAAATGTGATGTAGCTAATGATTCAGTAAATTTTACCGAATCGATAATATTCGGTATTTACTGATTCGGTATTTACCGAATCGGTAATTCCCATTCATTCCTATGGGTCTGGAGGTCCATAGCAATGAATCGAATTACTGATTCGGTAAATACCGAATCGGTAATAGGGGTAAGACTTACAAGGGTGGCAGGGTGGCACATTGACACCCTGTTGCACCACTGAATAGTGCATGAGTGCACATGTGGCACATATATATGCCCTAAGGGCATGTATGTCTGCCACATGGCACTGTTAAAAAAGCACAAAATTGCTTTTTTAACGGTTTTCGATATGACCGCCAACTTGTAGTTGGTGGTAAATAACAAACCCTTAAATGAGAGATGCACTCACTTGAGTGCTCCCTACATTAAGGATTCGGTAAATTACCGATTCAGTATCTTAAGGATTCGGTAATTTACTGATTCCTTAAATTACCGATTTGGTAAATTACTGAATCCTTCAACTTGACCTCCTACATCTAAAAAGCCTAATACCGGTCGGTAACGGAGGAAATTCGGTCATTTCGGCCGTTACCAACCGGTATTAGGCTACCTACATCTGGCCCTAAATGCTTTCTTGTAAATCGCTTAGCATATCTCGCTTCCTGCATATCTCACTACTTTCCATCTTTTACTTTCCAACAATCAAACCTGTCTCTCCAGTTTCCATTGCCGCGTCTCCATTCTCAAGTGATTTTTCGATCCCACATTGCAATTAGCCTTACACCTCTCACCTTCTCCTGCAGCACTACTGATCCTTTTTATTCCCATTCTCTCTTTTCACCAGTAGTGGCTGCTACTGGACAGGGGTGGTGGGGAGGGGGGATGAAAAAAAGGACTTACCTGAAACGGAGGGACAGACAGCTGCCTCTCCTCTGTCCTTTTCATCTTCTAGTCACCAGTCCTGACCGGCAGCAGGAAGCACACAGGCTCTTCTGAGTCAATAACAACACTGCAATTCTGCGTTGTGATTGGCTCCTCATAGCCAATCACAATGCTGCAGTGCAGCTTTGTGGTTGGTCTGAACGCTATGGTTTGGTGTTCAGATGGGGACAGGGAGGCTTTGAATGTTCCTCCCCTGGCTGTGTAATGCAGCCTGGTGGAGAAGATGCAAAGGGCGCATGACTGCTTGGCTGGCTGGCCAAGCAGTCATGAGCACTTGGGGAGTGCAAAGCACTCCTCCCCCTCGCTGCCCAGCACCGCCCCGTCCCACTGACTTCCATCGGAAAAATACAATGATAATAATGTTATGATATTATCATTGTATTTTTTCTTTTGAGCAGTGGGACGATGCTCTTCCGCCTTAGCGGAGGCCCGTCACTGCTTTTCACTATCTCCTACCTTCCACCACTCTCCCCTCCATCTCTATTCATCTGTATCAAGCTACTTTGCACCTTTCACACTGCCTCACTTATGCTTTTATCTCCAGGCTCTTGTTGCCATCTTACAATGTTCCACATTTCTCTACATTCTGGGGCATATTCACAAGCCCCTATCGACACCACAACATCACTTTCAGTGACTTTGTGGTGGTGATAGGGGCCTCGCCTTATTCATAAGACAGCGTTAAGCCATTTAACGTGGCTTAATGCTGCCTTGTGAATAGGCCCCCTTTCCCGCTGTGTTTAGTGTGAAAGGAGCGTGCAGTGGGTGTTGCGGTGGGTGTTCCACTACAACACCCATTGATATTTACACTGCCCCCTATTCAAAAGGGCAGTGTAAATAGGAGCTAATGCCACACTTAAGACCAGGAAAACCCTGGTCTTAAGTTGGCGACACGAGGAGAAAGCTTTATTTCTCCTCATTTTAGCATTTTTAGTGTGTGCTGCCTTGTGCAGCACACATGGAAAATGCAAAATGTTATGGTTTATTTATGTACAGGAAGTTGCCTCTTCCTGTACATATACAAACCTTTTTTTTAAATGCTGTTTTGTAACTTACATGTGTGCTGCATGAAGCAGCACACATATGGTGCAGCGTTGCTTTTCCGAAGTGGCGGAGAGAGGCATTAAGCCAAGAAGGCTAACACCTCTCTACGGCACTTCCTTGTGAATATCCTCCTCATTCTTGTAAATCTCTATTATCCCTCTGCATCTCGGTACTTTCTACCTTTCACACTCCCTCCACCAACCGATGTATGTTGTTGCTCTTCTAGCAGTCTCGCCCTCTTTTTTCCTATCCTTCTGCTACTCTCTCTTCCCTCCAACTTGTCTCTAATATTTCTCACACCACCTCCACTTTCTCTCCATCTTTGTCTATCACGGAATACATATAGGAAAGAGAAAGTGGAAGTTGTTCCAGAAATATAAAAGAAAATGTACCTATCCTTACTCCCGTGTATTTCTTTCACTTTCCTTTATCTCTTTTATTCCCAGTTTTTTAAAATCGTTTTTCTATCCCTGTTACCCTCATAGAAAAAACACAACCGCTGAACACAAGCAACCATGAGGAAAACACACCAGTGCTGGTTTCAAGCAAACTGCAGCTGATGCAGGTCAGATTGGGCCCCTCACCCATCTGGGCCCGGTGCCACTGCACCGACTGTACAGAAAGACCCAGGCACAACAAGATGTACCGCTTCCTTTATTTAAAAGCCCCAGAATCACCCCAGAAATTCTGAAGTAGAGTGTAGTAAAAATTGCAGGAGCAGCTCCCTGTTTCATGGCCCTCCCTGCCCCTCACGCCTCTGCACATCCAGCACAGGAGGCTCAGAGAAGGGAACTCGCCATGTGGTCCAGCCCGGGAGAGGCCCGGTTCCGGAAGATGCTAAGATGCTGCCGGCAGGCTGGAGAGATTTGCGTGAGTGAATGACTTCGCTTCTTATTGATTCGGGCAGCCACTTATTTAAACATTACAATTCTGAATGAAGGCGGTTAGCCTGCAGACACAATATGTCAAACGTTGAACTTGCTGTAGCTCGCTGTTCAGCCTCGAAGGACTATGTAAACTGCCCAGATTTATTTATTGGAAAAAAACACTTCTTACAGATAAAATACTGCTTTCCCGGAGCTGCCCTTCCCTGCTTTGTTGGGGAAGAAGCCCTGTAATTAGCCTGTACTAGTGCGCATTAGACAATATTAAATCCAACAGTCGATACACACGGCGTGATTTGTTAGAAATCTGCGGGTTGTTTTAGAAGGCAATCAATACGGCATTGATTGGGAAAAGGACTCTTTCTTATGTTTGCTCTTTAATTTGTCTGTATGTCAATTTGACGGCCTGCAGATATATGAGTTAGTCTGTCTATGAGTTTGATTGTTTAAAGGTCCTGATTAAAAGTAATGTGGGTTTATGAGCGAGGATTCCGTGAGGCCGAAAATAACATTTCAGATGGTAGCTCGCCTCATAAATACAGGTGTTACATGTCAATCCCTATGGAGCAGCCGATTTCTAGTTCGGCAGTTAGGTACCCCATGTGGAATACCTCTGTGCCTGATCATGACTTCCTGGGTATGTAAACATCAGACCCAATTTTACTGACAAGAAATATCCATCTGTTCGACCTGACCCTCTCTGCTGGGACATGCCCAAACCTTTTCCCTTTGCCCTCCACTCTTCACAGAATTTGTTTTTGTTAGCCCTAGGACTCTGCGCACTTCGCCACTGCTAAGCAGTGTTAAAGTGCTTGTGCTCTCTTCTCAAATCATGTTAGATTAGCTCATAACCAATTGGCCTATTTAGTTTACTTATAATTTCCTAGTAAAAGGGCACTTCATTAGTCCAGGGACTGTATTTTAAATTCTACTAGTGGGTCTGCAGTACTGAATGTGCCACCCACTTCCGTAGCCCTTTAAAATATATCCCAGGCCAACCATTGCAGCCCGTGTGTGCAGTTTTTAAACTTCCATTTAGATCTGGCAAAGTAAACCTTTTGCCAGGCCCAAACCTCCATCTTTAATACATATAATTCACTCCTATCTAGCCCTAGAAAGCCCAGAGGGCAGGGTCCAATATATTAAAAAAGTAAAACATGTACTTTTAAGTTTTACATGTCCAGGTAGTGAGAAACTATTACATTTGGTGTTCACTACTGCAAGGCCTACCGCTTCCATATGATAACATTGGAGTTGCCTTGTTACATTTCATAAGTACATTTTCAAATGGGAATAGGTAACCAGTTCATGTTTGGTGAAGTTGGACTTTAAATTGTGATTCAGAAAATGTCACTTTTACATTGTTGCCATTTTACTGCCTTAGCCATTTAGTGCCTGTAGTGTGTATCTGGGTCACATGACTGGGTGTAGCTGACAGTTGAACTTTGTGTATTCCTCTTAGACAGCCACACACAATAGGAAGCTTAGGTGTGCCTGGGTGGGCCACAACTGGCAGGCTGGGATAGAAAAGCTGGGCGCAGCCTCACACTCACTTGACTAGGCTGTGTCCTACCTCCCCAGAAAGTGCTGCATGCCCCCTGTAGTTAATCGGCAACCAGGACAGGGAAGACAGGATGCCTGGGAACTTCAAAGGGAAACCTTTAGAAGCGTTGTCCACACTGCAAAGGCACACTGGGAATAAATACTGGACCTCAGACACCAACTCTTCATTACACTTATGTCAGCAAAGAGTACTGATGTGCTTTTGAAAGGACTGCAACTCTGCTGGACTGCTCCTCTAAAGGAGCTACTTCCCTGCTCTCCTGACCTGCTGCCTACTGCTCTCTTGCCTAGGGTGGGAGAACTGGAACTACAACTTCATCTTGAACCAAGTACCCCAGAGTGCCTCCAATGGCTTGTCTGCTAACCTCCTGATCTGAGTCTCAGGGACATAAAAGACTCCCAAACAGCTTCTTGACCCTGCTGCAGCGAATTCCTGAGCCCCCAAGTGGTGCCCCCAGGATCAGTACCCTTGGTGTGGCTCAGCATGCTTTAATCAAGCTTTTCTGCTCTTCGCAATAGCAAATGGGCCCGTTCAAACTAAGACTGCACTGCTTGCCTTGAAAATTAGCAAAAAGTGTTGCCAGCCTGTCTATTCGCATTGCAGCATTGACCGCTCACAGGCGACTACCAATGTGAAATGCCAGTCCTCCTGTCTGCAAAGCCCGACTTAGTTCTTTGTGCCACGCCAACAGCCTTCTGGAATGCTCTTCTTGCTCCTTGCAGCCCTCTCCAAAGCGAACTGGACTCTTGGCACAAAATGTGAGAAGGTAAAACTTTAACTGGACTAATGTGGGACTGTAGCTGACCTGTGCTCCATCACATTTGGCCTGAACTTTTAAACTTGACCCAGTCTGGCACGACTAGATAGTTGGGGCTTTATGGTTTAGGTGTTATTTTACACTTTACTCTTTAAAAATTAATAACTCCGGTTCTAATAATTGGATTTTTATCATTTTGGTCTTGTTTTAATTATTAAATTGCGCTCTATCTTTCTAATTTGGTGTGAGAGTCTATTTGTGTGGTGTTTCCACTTTATTTCTGTTTGAAGTGTTGCACAAATACTTTGCACATTGCCTCTAAGTTAAGCCTGAATAACTTGTGCCCAGCTACCAGGGGTTGAGCACAGGTTAATTTGGTGTGTGCTTGTTCATTACCTTGACAAGGATTGTGTTAGCTACTTGACCAGGCCTCACACCCCAATCAACTAATAACCCAGTTTCTCATACTATCCCATAAACTTGCTTTGGGATTTGGTTGGTAATGGAGCCCAGTGTTGGTTTTCAACCCTTATCAACCTCCTCCCAAGGTGAGAACTTGTAGGGCGGCGGTGATAAGATGCCTAAGTGGAACTTGGATAGAACTCTCATGTAAAACCATAACATTTTTTAATCTCGCTGCCATAGAGCTGGAAAACAGGGCAGCAACCAAAGAGGTCTCCGGACAATAGGCCAGGCTTTGGCCGGCCACGGACTCTTCCACTCTTTTCCCTTCCTCTCCAAACGGTCGCCTTTTTGTATTACGAATTAAGAATTAACGTGCCCCCTGTTTGAACTCCCATTATTCTCCCATACCTTTTCACCTCTCCCCTTCTTATTATGTATTAAAAATAATGTGCATCCAGAACGTACACACAAGATTCCTTTCATTCTTTTTCCTTTTAGACCTTACCCCGCTAATTTTGCACATTTTATGATATCAGTTTTTAAGTTGATTTAAAGTTGATTTTGTGTTGTTTTTATGATGAAAATGTTGCTTGCATGGTGGTAAGTCCACCCTTTTATGATTTTTTTAAATCAAATAAAGTATTATTACTCCTTCCAAGGCGCGGGGAGCATTCAAAGTTCCCCCCTATTAGGCCACACCTTCCAGTTCCCTCTGCCACCCCTTCCGCTCCAAACTGAACATTATGGGGGTCATTAGGATCGCGGACGGACTTGAGTCCGTCCGCGACCCCAGAGCATGAGGGAACGTCCGCATGGGCTGCGGCGTTCCCTCTGTGCAGATTAGGATGTGACCGCCAGGGTGGCGGTCACATCCTCTATTTTTAACATTGCTGCGGGTGGAGCTTCAAGCTGCACCCGCAGCAATGTTAAAAATGCATGCACAGCATTTGCGTGCACAAAGCGGCAGGCACCGCGCGGTGCCTGCTGCATTGTGCACGCAAATGCAGGGGGGTACCATAGGTACCCCCCATGTGCACCCCCCACCCCCCACTACACCTAGGGGGCCCGCAATGGGCCCCTGCAGTGCAGTTACACATGCTTTTCCACGGCGGAAAAGCCGCCGCGGAAAAGCATGTTTCCATGCACATCCTAATCTGGCTGAAGGTGTCTAAGAGACACCTTCACCATTTTAGTGCTTTTCCGCCGCGGTTGTAAGCCAGCCGCGGCGGAAAAGCTGCGGACCTAAACCATGACCCACCAGCCATCCTAATGTGGCGGTGGGTCCTGGTGGGTCCGCAGAGGATTTTCCGCATCCTCCGGGCCGGCGGTGGCTTCCGCCGGCCCGGAGGATGCGGAAAATCCTCCATCCTAATGACCCCCTAAGTGTGGAATTTGGCCTGCAAAAAACAGGTCTGCAAAGCTATTGCTCATTGGAGAGGATCAACCAGTAATAACCAGATTTATATCTAATCAATCGATGCAGCTTGGTGAAACTAAGCTAATGATAACAGTGAGCTGTAAAAAAGAGGTCCTGATTTAGGGTACAGTATATCACAATATAGGCCAGAGCAAGCCCTCAAAAATGATTTATATTTTGCTCCTTTCTGTCAAGAAGACTTCAGAATCTGTCTCTTCAGTTTTAGATATTTGACTCTTCTTTCTTCCCCTGGCCTGTCAATCTGAAAACCTGTCTACCTTAGTAACTTGTTTGAAATCCTTCTGGAGCAGCTTGCTTTGATGATGGGCCTCAGCTGCTAAATTTTTCTTTTAAGTCTGTCACAGCTGGTGTACAACTGTTACCACGCATTTTTTACAACGCAATACCATTACAACGGATCTTTTACAACGCAAATACTGTTACAGCGCATACTTTTATAACTCATACTATTACAACGCAAGTACTTTTACAACGCAGGTACTTTTACAACGGATTTTTGATATATTTTTAGATATAATTTTTATGTATAAAAAAGGGTATTATAGTATTAATTTAATTTATTGTAATGTATTTTTTATTAATTAATAATCTAAAAATGTATTTTTGTAGTATTATTTTTTTATTAAATAGAATATTAATTTGTGTATTATTGATTTTTTAGTACTAAATATTATTATAAAAATGTATTTATTATTTAATTAGAATAATAATTTGGTTATTATTGATTTAATTATTAAAATAAAATTAAGAAAAACTGTATAATAGTTATAGTATTTATTTTTTAGTACTAAATATGATTATATTAATTAATTTATTTATTTATTAATTTGAGTATTAATTTGGGTATTATTGATTTAAGTAATAAAATAAAATTATGATAAACTGACTAAATGCATAGTATTATTTGTTTATATATGAAAAACTGAATAAAAGGCATAGTATTATTTATTTTGTACTAAATATGATAATATTAATTAATTTATTTATTAATAAGAGTATTATCTAAAAAAAAACTTAAAATGCATATAACAAGATTATTATTATGATAAACTGACTAAATGCATAGTATTATTTGTTTATATATGAAAAACTGAATAAAAGGCATAGTATTATTTATTTTGTACTAAATATGATAACATTAATTAATTTATTTATTAATAAGAGTATTATCTAAAAAAATACTTAAAATGCATATAACAAGATTATTATTAATTTAATTTATTAAGGGTCTTTATTTAAAAAAATAATTTAATAAAACAAAATTGTTTAATATTATTTTAAAAAATATATTAAAGTAAATAAACATAGGCTACTATAGTAATTTTATTTATTGTATTAATTTTTTTAATTTATATCTGATTTTAAAAATATATAAATTTATTTTTATTAGTATTTTTGGGTATTAATAAATTCAAGTCTATATATTTATTTAAAGTAAATACCAATTACAATATATATTTGTAGAAATATTAATAAATGGATATTTTGATATAAATGTGATGTAATATATTGATTTGTTTTGATTAAATTGTAAAAATTAAATAAATGCTATTTTACAACTATTTCTTATTTAAAAACATTATGTTTATATTTCTTGAACTTTTAGAAAATATTTAATTTAGAGTATATTTGTTTAACATTTGAAAAAATTATGGTTCCCACGGTTTAACATTGTTTTCAATGGATACATTTGTCCTTCATTTATGTTCATGATTTCAGGATATGTGTATAGCGGTCCGGAATAATAGAAAAGGAAAGCACAGGAAAGAGTTGGCAAAAAAAGGAAAATATAGAAGACAACAGGTAAGCAATGTAAGAAGTTAATTTTAAGTAAAGTAGTTTAAAAATTAAGCAAAGTAATAAGAACAATAAACTATAAATCAGTTTGAAAATCAATTTATTTTTTATTTCTGCATAGAAAAATAATTGTGGAAAAAAACAACCAAATTTTATTCATTTAATGCAATTTTTTGTATATTTTTATACATAAGTGAAAAAGTAATATAAAAAATAACTTTATTAATAAATATGTATTGTATTTCAATGTACATTAGTCCTTTCTTTATCGTTGCAGCTCTTTTTGACGTCATGACGTTTACGTGAGCGTCATCGGCCATTTTGGGGAGTATCGGAGCAGGAAGCAGCTGGAAGCTGATCTACGTCCAGGTAGGAAACAACTTTAACCTTAAATAATAATTATATAGATTAAAAGATTGACATTTATTGTAAGGAAAGGATAAGTTGAGGTTGCTCGAATTGTAAATAAATAATAACACATGTCGATACCCGTATTTCTAGAATATGCCTATGTTGGGTTGAAGGGTGGGGGAAGATCGGAAACTGTTACTTAAGAATAATTAGTTGTATTTAATGTAGACTAAGTGATTTACACTGTATGTATAACTAAAATGTTAATTTATTGATATGCAATGTATTTAAATGCATTTTCGTTCATCGAAACGGTTTTGTGAAAAGATGTTTGAGTAAGTTAGTTTCACGTAATTGTTGTTAAAACATTATTCGTTAGTAAACAGTGATATATCCCATGGTGCTTTCCTGATTATTGAAAAAGGATAATTTAGGTATGTTTGATAATGTTGGAAAAATTGGAAAAAAATTTATGATGAAAGGTCGAATTGTATAACAATTTTATTAGCACCAAAAACGGAAGGATAACTTTTGTGATTAAATTTGTGTTACTTTTTCTGGTGGAAAAAAAACATTCCTTGGATTTTTTTGCTCTGTCGATTTTTATGCATTGATAAATTAAAAAAAAAAAATGGAAATATGAATTGTTGAATTGTTTTTCAGTCAATTCTTAAAAATTAGGTGGTGTTTAAAATTATTTTGGTTATGTAAGGAAAAAAAGGATGTGTTGGTTACAAACATTGAAGTTTGTTGTATAATATTTTAACCGAAAAATGGTTCAATATTTTGTCTACATCGGTATTACCATAGGAATATCACGTTACTGTTTAAAAAAATAGTTTTATCAACATTTGTACGTTGTAGATTGGAAAGATGAAGAGTATAACCTTTGTAAAAATGCATTTTTAATATTTGCAAAGTAATGTGGACAAGATTAGCTATAATGTAAAACATTTTGTTTGATATTTTTTGTTTCCAAAAAACGCACAAATTTTAATTTGAATGGGTAAAAAATTATTATTGGTTATAAGGGGATGATTTTGAAAATTGTATAAAAAAAATAATACGTTTTGAAAAAGAAATAGTAATAAAAAGGATGGTGACCCAACATTTAATTTAGCAAAAATAATTTAGAAAAAAATATTAATAGCCAAATAAAATTAGATAGGGAGTAAATTTAGAGCAAAGCAGGAAAGTAATGTCAATATGTGTTTAAAAAGAAAGGATGTTAGCAAGATTCTCAAGGTAATCTAGAGCCACACACAACGAAAACTGTTGTATAAGTCCCAATAGTCGTTCAGACATTTCCTTTGTTCTTTGAGTAATCCGTGAGTTTAGACTACCTGTGAAAGTTTGTGATAATCTCATTTCTTGAAAACTTTGCTCCTTCTTCAAAGTTTCAAGAAATGAATAGAAATTTGGGTGGGGTCTTCCAATTATATGATTGGAGGAGTTATGCCATCCCTCAATGGCATTATTTGTTTTAGCCTCTCCCTGTAGGCAACTCGAATAACAGTTCCACCACTCCACATGGAAACGTGGCTTCCTCCTGCGACCCGATCTGCCTAGGTGTCCAATCCATGTGTCTTCCATATAATTTAAAATTGGTGCCAATTTATCTTCGTTAGTTAAATAATACTCAGATTCTGTAATGGCAGTGTAGTACTCATCTACACTTTCGGGAGGGGCAAAACAAAGAGCTGTTAGTTTTTTTAATTCGACTTGAAGTTTGCTGTCCGTTGAGTATTCTGTAACTAAGGGTGTTTTCTGTAATTTAACCCAGAATGCCTGGGAAAAATGGAAAAAACACCCCTGAATTTGGGTATCCGTGTACATTTTGGTGATCACATTGATCATACTCAATTCAAAATCCATTATTACTTTCCTAGGGCTTTGGGTAGTTTTAGATTTAATCACAGTTAAAAATTCTGTGTAAGTTGCAGAAGTCTTATCAGGCAGCAAACTGTACACTAGGGGTATTACATTATTGTTAATTTTAGCGTGTATAGTATAAATTTGGGTGAATGGATGGGGCGTGCTTTTAAACGTTCCATCCATCATCCAAATTTCACTACTTTCAAGCTTTAAAAGGTTGCGGGGAGTACTAAAAATAAGGATACGCTTCTGAGGGTTTTCATTGTCATGCAGAAGGAAAGGTTCATTAGCAAAAGAAATAGTAAGTTCGTGTGGAATATTGATATCAGAAAAGGTATGTGGAGTCCTAATTTGAGTATTACTTGCCTGCTTTTGACGTTGTATAATTCTTCGCAAATTATGAATTGTAGGCATATTACTAGCAACATGTGTAGGGACATGCTGAGCAACCTCTCTCAAAATTGATCCTGTGGAATCATTGGAGGTGCTTGCAATAACTTTCATCTCATTTACTGTTTGTCTTACATCAACTTCCATTGCAGAGGCAGAGTGGTTATGGTTGGTTGTTCTTACAATAATATCATCGACCGTAACCGCTCTGCCGCTGCAACGGGTTGTAAAGTATTGCACGCATCTCCAATGATTCCGTGGAAAACTTATCCTTTCCTTACAATAAATGTAACCTGCATGGTTAAGAAGTCGATTTCCTTTCCTGGACATGACATAGTTCGCTGTAGGATGTGTAGACATTGCTTGAAAAGAAAAAAATATGTTATTAAAATTATTGTAAATCAAATCAAAATTGTAAATTATGTAGCATTTTCTAATTTTGTTATGTATAACATATTCCATTTGTATAACATTTCTGTTTAATATATTCATACATTTGCTGGTATCTTTAGTATTGAACTTTCAAGCACTTTTCTTAATGTAGTACTGAATTGGAGTTGGAATAGTATTTTATACCTCTACATGTTCCTGCATTTTTCAACTGCAGCACTTACCCGGAATAGGAATAGTTATTTACACCTCTACACTATCCAACAATTTCCCTACTGCAGCATTTCCTTGGAGTTGAAATAGTTATTTACACCTCTACACTATCCAGCACTTTCCCTACAGCAGCACTTACCTGGAGTAGGAATAGTTATTTACACCTCTACACTATCCAGCACTTTCCCTATTGCAGCACTTACCTGGAGTTGGAATAGTAATTTACACCTCTACACTATCCAGCACTTTCCCTACTACAGCACTTATCAGGAGTTGGAATGGTAATTTATCCCTCTAGACTATCCAGCACTTTCCTTACTGCAACATTTACCTGGAGTTAAAATAGTAATTTACACCTCTATACTATCCAGCACTTTCATTACTGCAACACTTACCCGGAGTAGGGATAGTGATTTAGACCTCTAGACTATTTCCCACTTTCTCTACTGCAACACTTACCTGCAATTAAAATAGTAATTTACACCTCTACACTATTCACCACTTTCCCTACTGCAGCACTTAACTGGAGTTGGTAAAATTATTAGTACCTCTACACTATCCAGCACTTAATTTCACTCATGCTCTATTCTTATGTGTATAATGTATTTTGAATTTTACTTACTTTTCTAAATAGAGCTTTTCTTAGCTGAAATGTGTTTCTGATCTTGTTTTTGGCTTCAGTTGTTCTTTTTGAAGATCTTAGTTTTGCTGGGTTCTGCTCTGTTAAAAAATGTATGGTAATACATTTTTGATTTTTGATTTGTGAAGAAAGACACTTACTACAAATTCAAAGTTTACATGTCTTTTTATTCATTTTTCATTTAAATTATGCACAATTTTAGAGTTAGAAAATTTTTAAAAGACGTTTGATTTGCACTTTCCCTACTGAAGCACTTACCAGGAGTAGGAATAGAAATTTACATGTCTCTAGATTATCCAGCACTTTCCCTACTGCAGCACTTAGCTCGAGTTGGAATAGTATTTTACACCTTTAGACTATCCAGCACTTTCCCTACTGCAGCACTTAGCTCGAGTTGGAATAGTATTTTACACCTTTAGACTATCCAGCACTTTCCCTACTGCAGCACTTACCTCGAGTTGGAATAGTATTTTACACCTTTAGACTATCCAGCACTTTCCCTACTGCAGCACTTACCAGGAGTAGGAATAGTAATTTACATGTCTCTAGATTATCCAGCACTTTCTCTACTGCTGCACTTACCCGGAGTAGGAATAGTAATTTACACCTCTAGATTATCCAGCACTTTCCCTACTGCTGCACTTACCCGGAGTTGGAATAGTAATTTACATTTCTAGACTATCCAGCACTTTCCCTACTGCAGCACTTACCCGGAGTTGGAATAGTTAGTAGTACCTATACACTATCCAGCACTTATTTTCACTCATGCTTTATTCTTATGTGTATAATGTTTTTGGAATTTCACTTACTTTTCTAATTACACCTTTTGTTAGCTGAGATGTGTTTCTGATCTTGTTTTTGGCTTCAGTTGTTCTTTTTGATGATCTTGCTGGGTTTTGTTCAGAAAAGAAAATGTACGGTAATAAATTAAATACTTATGATATTTGAAGAAAGAGACTTTTTACAAGTTTAAACTTTATATGTCTTTTTATACATTATTCATTTAAATTATGCTCAGTTTTAGAGTTAGAAAATTTAAAAAAAACATTTTACTGCACTTTCCTAACTGCAGCACTTACCAGGAGTAGGAATAGTAATTTATATGTCTCTAGATTATCCAGCACTTTCCCTACTGCAGCACTTAGCTCGAGTTGGAATAGTAATTTACACCTTTAGACTATCCAGCACTTTCCCTACTGCAGCACTTAGCTCGAGTTGGAATAGTATTTTACACCTTTAGACTATCCAGCACTTTCCCTACTGCAGCACTTACCTCGAGTTGGAATAGTATTTTACACCTTTAGACTATCCAGCACTTTCCCTACTGCAGCACTTACCAGGAGTAGGAATAGTAATTTATATGTCTCTAGATTATCCAGCACTTTCTCTACTGCTGCACTTACCCGGAGTTGCAATAGTAATTTACACCTCTAGATTATCCAGCACTTTCCCTACTGCTGCACTTACCCGGAGTTGGAATAGTAATTTACATTTCTAGACTATCCAGCACTTTCCCTACTGCAGCACTTACCTGGAGTTGGAATAGTTAGTAGTACCTATACACTATCCAGCACTTATTTTCACTCATGGTTTATTCTTATGTGTATAATGTTTTTGGAATTTCACTTACTTTTCTAATTACACCTTTTGTTAGCTGAGATGTGTTCTGATCTTGTTTTTGGCTTCAGTTGTTCTTTTTGATGATCTTGCTGGGTTTTGTTCAGAAAAGAAAATGTACGGTAATAAATTTAATACTTATGATATTTGAAGAAAGAGACTTTTTACAAGTTCAAACTTTATATGTTTTTTATACATTATTCATTTAAATTATGCTCAGTTTTAGAGTTAGAAAATTTTAAAAAAACGTTTTACTGCACTTTCCTAACTGCAGCACTTACCAGGAGTAGGAATAGTAATTTACATGTCTCTAGATTATCCAGCACTTTCCCTACTGTTGCACTTATCTGGAGTTGAAATAGTAATTTACACCTCTAGACTATCCAGCACTTTCTCTACTGCAGCACTTATCTGGAGTTAAAATAGTAATTTACACCTCTAGACTATCAAGCACTTTCCCTACTGTTGCACTTATCTGGAGTTGAAATAGTAATTTATACCTCTAGACTATCCTGTAGTTTCCCTACTGCTGCACTTACCCGTAGTCGGAAAAGTAATTTACAACCCTAGATTATCCAACACTTTCCCTACTACAGCACTTAACTGGAGTTGGAATAGTAATGTATACCTCTAGACTATCCAACACTTTCCCCACTGAAGAACTTCCTCAGAGTTGTAATAGTAATTTACACTTCTAGACTATCCAGCACTTTCCCTACTGCAGCACTTACCCGGAGTTGGAATAGTTATTAGTACCTCTACACTATCCAGTACTTATTTACAATCATGCTTTATTTTTATGTGTATTATGTAAAAGGAATTTCACTTACTTTTCTAATTAGATCTTTTCTTTGCTGAGATGTGTTTCTGATCTTGTTTTTGGTTTCAGTTGATCTTTTTGAAGATATTGCTGGGTTGTGTTCTTAAAGAAAAAAAAGTATGGTAATAAATGTGTGACTTATAACTTGTGAAGAAAGTGACTTTTTACTACTTTAAAGTTTACATGTTTTTTTATACAATAAACATTTAAATAATGCGCAATTTTAGAATTATATACTTTTAAAAAGACGTTTGATCTGCACTTTCCCTACTGCAGCACTTACCAGGAGTAGGAATAGTAATTTACATGTCTCTAGATTATTCAGCACTTTCCCTACTGTTGCACTTACCAGGAGAAGGAATATTAATTTACATGTCTCTACACTATCCAGCACTTTCCCTACAGTAGCACTTACAAGGAGTTAAAATAGTAATTTACACCTCTACACTATCCAGCACTTTCCCTACTGCAACACTTACCCGGAGTTGGAATAGTAATTTACACCTCTACACTATCCAGCACTTTCCCTACTGCAATACTTACCCGGAGTAGGAATAGTAATTTACACCTCTAGATTATCCAGCACTTTCCCTACTGCTGCACTTACCCGGAGTTGGAATAGTAATTTACACCTCTAGACTATCCTGCACTTTCCCTACTGCAGCACTTACCCGGAGTTGGAATATTAATTTACACCTCTACACTATCCAGCACTTTTACTACTGCAGCACTTACAAGGAGTTGGAATAGTAATTTACACCTCTACACTATCCAGCACTTTCCCTACTGCAACACTTACCCGGAGTAGGAATAGTAATTTACACCTCTACACTATTCAGCACTTTCCCTACTGCAATACTTACCCGGAGTAGGAATAGTAATTTATACCTCTAGACTATCCAACACTTTCCCCACTGAAGAACTTCCTCAGAGTTGGAATAGTAATTTACACTTCTAGACCATCCAGCACTTTCCCTACTGCAGCACTTACCCGGAGTTGGAATAGTTATTAGTACCTCTACACTATCCAGTACTTATTTACAATCATGCTTTATTCTTATGTGTATTATATAAATGGAATTTCACTTACTTTTCTAATTAGATCTTTTCTTTGCTGAGATGTGTTTCTGATCTTGTTTTTGGTTTCAGTTGATCTTTTTGAAGATCTTGCTGGGTTGTGTTCTTAAAGAAAAAAAAGTATGGTAATAAATGTGTGACTTATAACTTGTGAAGAAAGTGACTTTTTACTACTTTAAAGTTTACATGTTTTTTTATAAAATAAACATTGAAATAATGCGCAATTTTAGAATTATATACTTTTAAAAAGACGTTTGATCTGCACTTTCACTACTGAAGCACTTACCAGGAGTAGGAATAGAAATGTACATGTCTCTAGATTATCCAGCACTTTCCCTAATGTTGCACTTATCTGGAGTTGAAATACTAATTTACACCTCTACACTATCCAGCACTTTCCCTACTGCAGCACTTACCCGGAGTTGGAATAGTAATTTACACCTCTACACTATCCAGCACTTTCCCTACTGCAACACTTACCCGGAGTTGGAATAGTAATTTACACCTCTACACTATCCAGCACTTTCCCTTTTGCAATACTTACCCGGAGTAGGAATAGTAATTTACACCTCTAGATTATCCAGCACTTTCCCTACTGCTGCACTTACCCGGAGTTGGAATAGTAATTTACACCTCTAGACTATCCTGCACTTTCCCTACTGCAGCACTTACCCGAAGTTGGAATAGTAATTTACACCTCTACACTATCCAGCACTTTCCCTACTGCAACACTTACCCGGAGTAGGAATAGAAATTTACATGTCTCTAGATTATCCAGCACTTTCCCTAATGTTGCACTTATCCAGAGTTGAAATACTAATTTACACCTCTACACTATCCAGCACTTTCCCTACTGCAGCACTTACCCGGAGTTGGAATAGTAATTTACACCTCTACACTATCCAGCACTTTCCCTACTGCAACACTTACCCGGAGTTGGAATAGTAATTTACACCTCTACACTATCCAGCACTTTCCCTTTTGCAATACTTACCCGGAGTAGGAATAGTAATTTACACCTCTAGATTATCCAGCACTTTCCCTACTGCTGCACTTACCCGGAGTTGGAATAGTAATTTACACCTCTAGACTATCCTGCACTTTCCCTACTGCAGCACTTACCCGGAGTTGGAATATTAATTTATACCTCTACACTATCCAGCACTTTCCCTACTGCAGCACTTACCTGGAGTTGAATTATTAATTTATATCTCTAGACTATCTAGTACAATTTTATCCTCTGCTGCATTTATCATATGATTCAGTTGTATTTATACTTTTTGACTTTCCCAACATAATACTTGATTGAGCAAATGTTGATAAATGTTACAGACTCAACATATTTTATATATAACATATATTTAGTTTACAAATTTCGGATTTACCTTTTAATATGAAGGCTTTGATATTTGATTTTTCACAGATTGATGTTTTTTTCTAATCTCTTTTCAAGACTTGGTTTTTCTATCTGAAACATAAAAAAATAATATAAATTTATCCGTTTCTAGTGCATATCTTTTTGATTAAAAATGCTGTATTTACTTTCTCTGGAAAATATTTTTATTACCTTTTTTTGGGCACTTATGAACCGGAATTTACTTTTGAAGTGATTTCTCTGTCAAAATAAATCACAATATTTATTTATAATGCGACCTTTTTCGAGTACTGCATGATAAAGTTGTTTAATAAATAATGATTATGTACCTTCTTCTAAGTTTAAATAACCGTTCGTACTCTCCAAATTAATGTAATTTTTCAGGTTTCACGTTTTCTGCGGCTTGGAAGTGATTTCTATGAGTAATATAATAAATACATTTTAATTTTATGTTATCGCATTTAAACTATATGGCGTTTTATTTTTCTGCTCATTTAAAATAATCCTATGTTACAATATATATTTATCGTAATTTATTAAAATGTATTTCTGTCACGTTTTTGTTTAATAATTCACAGTAATATTTTCGTAATATCTAATTAAAATTTAAATAATAAGGATATTTATTAATATTTTGTTCGACATTCACTTACAATAAAATGATTTTATTTTGTTAACGTTTTCTGTAAACGTTACTTACTTGTAAATCGTTTTATTCAGTAGCTCTGTCAGTATAATGGGTCTCAAAGGGTGAAAAGGTCAGAGGTTCAGATATCACGTCTGCTCTCTCAGGTAGTTGAGGATCAACTAGTTTCAAAATGGTGTCTGGCTACTATTTATAAGTTTGGATTACTAACTTAATTTAATTTGTAAAAATATGCGTTAGAATCGGTTTTTAATTTTACATTTATTTCTGTGTAAACATATAATTTAACATTTTATTATAAGTAATTTAGATAGCGTTTTTGGTGCCGTTTTGGCATCCATTTTGGATAATGTGTTGTGGTATTGATTCATTGAAATAATAGTAGGACTAATTATTTTAATACCTTCTCAAAATGGCGTCCATGAATCCTACTATTTCTGTTTTAATATCCGCAAAATTAAATATTGTGTTTATAATTAATGTATCATTTTTTTAATTTAACAAATGTAATTTGGTAAAATGATATAATTTTTAGCAGTCGGAGTATTAATTTAAGTACTCGAGTATTAATTTTAATACTCGAGTATTAATTTATTAAATAATTAATTAGGTTTCGTAATATTATGGTAGTTTTTCTTACCGATTTTTAATACACTTCCCCACCCAAAACCCCTATTTTCCCTGCATCCCGTGCCAGGTTTTATTTTACAAAAAAAAAATTATATATATTTTTCTACGTTGTAATGGTATACGTTGTTATATGTTGCGTTGTAATGGTATTTTTCCTAATAAAGTACTATTTTGCGTTGTTATAGTACTCGTTGTAAAAACATGCGTTGTAACAGTATTCGCGTTGTAAAAGATGCGTTGTAACGGTATGCGTTGTTATAGTATGCGTTGTAACATCATATATCCGTCACAGCTACCCTCCTTTTTAGGTCTCGCCCTGCGAATCGCAGGCCAAAGGCCTGCTGTCGCAGAGCGAGACTATTGTTATCATTCCGGCTTTCAAGGACTGAAAGGGAGAGGACAACAGACTGTCACGCGCATGCAGCAGCAGCCTGCCGGGATCAGGTCACGCGCGTCAACACGCGCTCCGATTCCGGCAGGCTTTTCACAACACATGCACAACACACATACAACACCCATACAGACCCCCACGCACGCACGCACGCACGCACATACACATACATACACATACATACACACATACACAGAGAACCCCCCCCGGCGCTTACACACACATCCCCTACCTCGTCTCGGCGTCTTCGTGCTCTCTTACCCCCGCTCCTCTGGTGCGTGCGCACCACTGGTCCTTCTTCTGTGTCGATGATTAATGCTGGAGTACGCAGGAAGAAATCAGACAACGACTAGTTTTCTGCTTGGGCCAGCAAGAGTGAACTACAAGTTTTTTTTCCAAGGAATAACTCACGGCCTGACAATTGCAGAGCTTTGAGTAAAGAATAGTTCATTAAATCGGAGTCCCGCGCCAGGGCTGGGAGAAAAGCAGAAGAGAAGACACCTGATCATTGTTTAGTCATTTTTGCGGACTCTGTTTTTGTTTTAACTGCACTAGCTGCACTTTGAATGTGGCGGGAGGTGTGCTGCTTGCTATTAGCCTACCACCGTAGGACCGGGCTCTAATCCTGGCTCCGCAATTGGACAGCACTGTGTGATCCTGGGCGTATCGATTTACGTTTATAAGCGCCGCATCCTCTGCCAGTGCTTGACATGTTGCGCTATACAACCATCCCAATCTACTATACCAGCATCGATTGGGAAGTGAGATTTTGATGCAGCTTCACTCTGTGCACCCCTGCAGAGTAATTAATTTGAAACATGGGATTGATAGAACGCGTGAGGATCCGCTCGATGGGTCTGTGCCTGCAGGGGGAGGTCAGAAAGAGGCTGAGGTCGTGGGAGAGAGCAGTAGAGGGATCCCGGTAAATGTTACCTTTTGCCCTAGTGTGTCTGTCTGGTGGTTTTGTGGGCGAGGGCACGGTTGTAGCATGGAGTACGCAAGGGTTTGAAGAGGGGATACTTTATGGGCTCTGTCGTGCCAGACTAGTCTGCCACCAACCAGCTCTCTGCCCTGGCAGTCCCTCCAGGTGCCACGCGCTGACTTCCAGTGGGCACTCTACTCTTGTGCCACCTAGGGACTCATCCTCGCCCATTCGGACGCCAAACCTCCAGAGCCCACACCGTGCAACAAGGGTCCCGGCTCTTTACAGCGCCGTTAAGTTCGCATTCTGAGGAAACAAGCATTATGGAATACTCATTGCTAACAGCGACGGCTCGTGGAGGGAGTTACGGTGGGGCAGGAGGGCGGGGAGGGGGAGGGGCAGGGCGGAGGTTGCTAAAAACCGGCATATGGATAATTGCAGGTAAGTAAACAATTTAATTAATAAAACGAATTTCGTAGTGCGCCTTGCATCGCAAAATGCAATGCAGTGCGAGCTACGAAATTCGTTTTATTAATTAAGTTTTTTACTTACCTGCAATTATCCATATGCCGGTTTTTAGCAACCTCCGCCCTGCCCCTCCCCCTCCCCGCCCTCCTGCCCCACCGTAACTCCCTCCACGAGCCGTCGCTGATTGCTAACATTATCACATGCACCCTCCCGCACTTATAGTAAAGCCCAGTGGTCCGAAAGAGCATGATTGCTCCCGACAGCCCCTTTCAAAAAGAACATAACAGTCCTCCTATAGCAGACAGACTTCTCCCCTAAACATCCAATGTCCACTTTGTAAAACACAACCTCCTGCCTCTGATATTCACAATGAAACACCCAGGCACATTGGAAACCTTGGTAAGTGAATATGGCACTGAACAGTTATATCGTCGTTGTGTTTGTGGGGCTTCTAGCGGAGATTCATGACTCCAGGCAGGCAGCGCTGCGGGAGGAGACTGGTCTTGACACCAAGCTCGTGTAGTGAATGCAAATTGGCTGCACAGCGGAAGTGCCCCAGACCACTGCATGGCAACACAACGGCCAGTCACTTGCGCTGCTGTTGTGGTGTTCCGGGCTTGTTTTCACCTCTGAACTGACAATACTGACCTCCACTGGAATACTAGAGGTAAGTGCCACGTTCAGAAGTTGATCTGAGGCGGGACGGTTGGCATCTGATGCCAGCCTAACGGCTGTTAAACTGGCATCGGACCCGCTAAGATCAGTGTGTGTCTCCCGGTTTCTCGCTCGCCCGGCTCCCTGTGGACAGTGGCGCGTCTGTCACGGACACAGGGCCTGCGGTACAGATGGAGGCTGGCACAGCCGCCCTGTCTCTAGCCTGGGACATGGTCGGGTCGGTCAGGGTTCTTTAATCCCTTGAGTCTGTCCTTCTAGGCGCTGCCGCCATGGCGTGTATGGGTAGTGAGTGGGTGGGTAGGCGCTGCGGGTGGAATGCCGCTCGCCCGCATTCCTCCCTGCGCAGCCCTGAGACAGAACTGACAGTCAGGCTGGTTTATACCATTGTACAAATAACACAAGCAGAGCACGTGTCATTGGTGCGCAGCCAAAGGCTTGTTACACAGGGCCGTAGATGTCCCTCTGCAGGGCATCGGTCTGGGATTTCAGATGCCTGCCGGATGTGTTGATCAGACAGCAGGGCGGACTTCGGGTGTCGAGCAGCAGTGCACATCAGTTTTTACATAGAAACAGCAAACTGTGAGTCTTAAAAATCCAGCGGTGACCTTTTTTCACACGGAAACAGGATCAGGTATTCACAAGGGCGGTGGTGGTGTCCGAGATCCATGTGGGTGACTTTTGCTAGGGTATTTGTTTAAAAAAAGAACCGTAAACCAGTGGAGTCTGGAGCATGCTCGCTATGTCTTCGACGTTGTTAAATAATCTCTTCTTGCCACTGACGTAGTGTCAGAGGCAACAAAAGATTATTTAAATTTGAAACTTTGTTTTTAATTAGCGTTTCATAGTGCACTTGTGCTCTAAAGCTGTGTGAACAATCAGAATTACTATTATCCACTTTAATAGTGCTGAAATTAAATATCTCAGAAAGATGGAATTCCGAGCCGGACTTTCTGGGATTCGAAATTGCGAACTGCAGATAACTTCATGTTTAAGCGGGAAATATTGAAACTGTGATCCATCCTTCGAATTAAGTTACTTTTTTTGGCGAGAATCCTTTCACAAAACATTCTCTTTAAACTTGTCGGACGGGAGGCATTCTATAAACTCCATACCGCAACAATTATCATTTTTTTTGAAAAAATTGTAGGAATGGGGGGTACTTGCATCGGTTTTCAGGGGTTCTTTCTGTGCCTCCCTGTGAACTCATGTGATGTATTTTTGTGGAAGTGGATGCAGAGCTCAGCATCAATTGCAGCTTGAGAAAATAGTTGATGACCAGTCACAAATGTGTTAATGTGGGGCACCTTGATATCATTACCTTGATGTTGGGAGCTCCTGGAAAATTCCTCTTAAATAACTGGTTGTGACAGGAACACCTAGTTCTGCAGCTTGACCCACAGGCTACACGGACAGTATATGCCTCAGCACCATTTCGTGTAGGTGGTGGCATTAGGTAACCCCTCCCCCCCCCTCCCACCCCTGATCTGTTAAATCCATTTGTGAGGTTGTCCATGCATAGTGCCAGTATTCTCAACACGCAGAAATCTCCACACTGATTTGATCACAGAGTCCATTTTAGTGATTGAGGCCTCTTATGATGGAGGAGATGGCACATAGACCCTGTCGTATGGGTCTCAATGAGCAAAGACACTCCGTGATTATGGTTTTTGTTGTGGTGTAGCTGGGGTATCGGAGCTCTTAACCCTGCGTGGCAGGGCTCTCCACCATCCTTGGGGTTCTTTCTCTTTGTTGGGATGCTGCAGTGAGAATAGTTGGCCGAGGGTATAAAGTAGATTCACTTTGAAGGGTCCAAAATAGTTCAAAGACAAGAGACACTATGCTAAGCACAGCTATGCCCCCTTTGCCTGAACCAAACTCATAGTATAGCCAGTGTTTTAGTCCTAAAACCAAGCTTAGTACAGAGGCAAATCAAGTCCCCTAAGGCAAACTTAAAAGTAGTCATCTTGTGTGTTCTGCATCCTACAATTAGAGTGTGTATGCGCACGCACCTTGATTTATAGTTCACCAAACTGCTTGTTTCTGGCTATTCTTGAGTAGCCTTTTTTAATACAAGCAACCCTTTTGTTTGCCAATGCCCTGTGAGTCAAGCCACTCAGGTTTTGTATCTTTTATCAAGTGTAACCCGCATTTGGAAAAGGTGATGCTACGTGCACATATTTTTGGAGATTTTTATATCCCGATTCCCATTTCTCAGTACTAAGATATAGTGGAAAACTGAAGGGAAGAGGTGCCTGGCTGCCTTTTTAGTACATGAAGAATATTGTGGCTTCAAATAACAACAACTAAGGACAACCCGTGGTGGTGTCTTTTACCCACTTTACATATTAAAATTGAACATTCCCCCTGGAAGGATACTTGAGTAGGATTATTTTTGTGACCACCAAGTGTTCAAACTGTTCAGTATTAACGTGTGAGATTCCCGTATTGGTAACAAATCTACTACCAAAAGGTCTGGTTGGTACTAGCAGGAGGAGATAAAGAGTGAAGTCTCCTGTCATTGAATCCACATTCTTACATAACGATGTTAGGATCCTTGGACACATTTTTATAAGACAGCCTGAAGAAGGTGGTTTGGACCAGTTACTTCCACCGAAACGTGTTGCCTTTGGTCATTTTGTATTCATTTGTCATGTTTTTCTTGTGATGCTTTTATATGAAATGTTCACATATATATGATATGTTTTTAATTGTGAATTTAATGTTGATTGTTTTTAATGTTGAACTGTGAAACAGTCATCCTCTTGATGCGTTTAACAAGTAATTCTTAATATTTTTTGCCATTTTTTTTGTTGTTTATATGTTAGTTTAATATATCTTGCTAGATATAAAATAGAGCTTTTTTATGCATTCACTTGGTGAATAAAACATTTATATGCTACTCTTTGGACTTTTCAACAGTTCATATATGAGTGAGGTGTGATTGAGGTTTGAGTACCGTTGTATGCTATTGAGGTGTACCAAAGGGAATTTTCTTTGACTTGGTATCAGTATTGTGTCCTGTCCCTTTGGTGTGGATGACCACTCTCCCACTTTTTGGTATATACAAGCCTAATACTGCAAGCCGGGGAGCTAATGGAGGAAACAGGTTCATAGAAGGGAATAACTCTGATGAAAGGTTGACAATAAAGCCTCCCTCCTGAGCTCCCTCTGGGAAGCCGTTGCCCTGAGTTATAGGGATAATTCCTCACCGAAACCAGTGGCAAGTATTAGGTTTGTTCCAGCAGAGCCGCTCTAGAGCCAAAGAACCAGGTCAGCAGAGCTGCTGTAGAGCCAGAAAACCACATCAAGAGAGGTGCTCCAGAGCCTGAGAACTAGGTCAGCAGAGCTGCTGTAGAGTCAGAGAACCAGGTCAGCAGAGCTGCTCTAGAGCCTGAGAACCAGTCCAGCAAAGCTGCTGTAGAGCCAGAGAACCAGGTCAGCCGAGCCGTTGTAGATCCTGAGACCCAGGTCAGCAGCACTCTAAAACCTGAATACAGCCGTCATGAACTGGTGACAGTTCATCTTTGAAAAGTGTCTGCCCTCCGGGGGACCACGGCTGATGCTTTGAAAAGCCTCATTTGATCCATCTGAGCTAGAATCAATGTTTGCAACTGATACAGAAGATCTGAATCATGAGGCAAGTGTGGAAAATATGTAAATACTCCGAAAACGCAAAAGCCACAAAATTGCGTTATTCCAGTGGTCCTGCCTATGAGCAAGGACTTGTAGTATAATGGCCTTGATTTACTGACTGTGTTGTAAATCCATGGAACTGTCCCCCAGAAGAATATTTGGGCAAAAAATAACCTCAAAGTACTGATTCTGTGGTACTGATAAAGTAAGGGTAAAAGTGGAGACCATGAAAGGTCACTGAAGTCAGGAAGGAATGGGCAGTTCAGGACAGCATTGTCATTCTCCAGGTAGGAATTCCCATGCAGGGCATCGCCAAGTAGCTGGGATGAAACAAGCATTTGCAATGCAATAGGTCTCTCATTTATGCGAGTTGAAGCTATTGGCATTGTAAATGACAATGTCTTTTATTTAGGTGTTAAAACCCAAAACCTAAATAAAAGGCATTGTCATTTACAATGCCAATAGCTCAAACTTGCGTAAATGCGAGACCTAGTGCATTGCAAATGCTTGTTTAATCCTATTAATATATCTCGAAGCAGAAGTGCAGACAAAGACACCATCATTTGAAACGTGTGCTTTCCGCACCTTGATTTCTAATTGAATAGTTAAAGCAGTTTCCATGTTTTGTCTTTTTCTAGTTACATACTGTATGGCCGGCCGTGGGAAGAAAGCTTTGAACAAAACAAAGGCTATATGCCTGAAAGCGAAAACTTCCTCAAATTGCCATTGATTGTCCAGAATTCGCTAATCTAGTCCTGCAACCTTTAACCAGCAAAGCCTAATTTAACACCCTAAGGTGTTTTTCAGTTTTTCCCGACCTTTTCCAGAAATAAACTACTGAGTCATGAGTGAGGAATGTTCAGAATAACAGTAGGCAGGATAGCAGAGTTGTGAAGTGCAGTGCTCTTTAGACAACCAAATAGCCCAGTACTGCTTAGTTTTCAGCTTCCTTACTGATATATGTGATCCAGTGGCGGCTCGCCGAGGGAGTGCTGCGGGGCGGTGAGGCGAAGGAGGGGCAGGGTGGTGGGGTAGTGGAGTCCGACATACAACAGACAGGAGTAAGGTAATTAATTAAATAAATAAAACAATTTACCTTGAACGCGCTGCAGCGCCGAGTTGGTGATGCACCGCGCAAAGTAAATTGTTTTATTTATTTAATTACTTACCCTACTCCTGTCCGTTGTATGTCGGACTCCACTACCCACCCTATCCCTCCCCGGCCCTACCTCACCACCTCGCAGCTCTCCTTCAAAGAGCCGCCACGGATGTGACCCCTTACAGTACAGGATGATGCCTCCACCAAACACTAGGCTGGCCATAATCCTCAAGCAGGCCAAGTAAGAGAGATGCTGCTGATCATTTCTATTTTCTCATCCATAAAAGTATCGTCTATCGAGTTCCAGTTTGTAAAGCTGAGAGCCATGTTAAACTCAACCTTTATTACGATGGGTAAATAAATCACGGTCAGCCTTAATAAAAATATATTTTTTTACCCTCAAACAATCTTGTCTCTGGCCCTAGTAATTTACTGGCAATATTCAGCATCCTTCTTGCTCCTCCTCCACCATTGGTAATCATTGGTAATCTCTCACTCTGGGGCAGATTTACAAGCCCCTCACGACACTTTTACAGCGACGTTGCATCACTTTTGTATTATTTTTCTATTTCAGCTTCGCATTATTTGAGTTGGTGTTTGTTATCTATTTTTCCTGCTTCAATTCCATTAACTGTTCTTTTGCAGCTGTTTGGCATTTTCGTCGGATTTATTGTAGTATCCTAGGTCTGCGGATGAGGTCATGATTGGTGGTGAACTTCGGGTCCATAGAAGGCATCCTTTTACTTAGGGTATGTGAGACAGGGATCCATAGTTGGTTGCAGCATGTCGGTTAGAGACTGCAGGGTGCGGGTGATGTAACATATCAAAACACATGTATTTGTAAAGGGCACATATCACCCAAGGGTATCAAGGCACTGAATAACGGATATTTATTGTTACCAAACTCAATGGTACTCATTTTATCAAACTCAGATGGATGAAAGGCTGAGGGTACCCGCAGGGATTTGAACCTGTGACCATGAGGTTGAACAAAGGCCCCAACAGTGGATGCATTTGTCACCAGACCAGTATTTGTGGTATTTTATGCTGACAACAGGCCCGTGCGGCCAATCCCAGCACGGGCGATTTGGTGGCAATCTAGCACAGGCCTGTTAGAACTGGGGGTCTCTAGTTGGCAGAGGTAGGTACCAATGTCCAAATAAGGACCCTTGCTTCTAGTTAGGGCAAGGAGATAACCCTCTGAGATAACCCCTGCTCACCCTCTAGGTAGCTTGGCATGAGCAGTCTAGGCTAACCAGAGGCAATGCGTAAAGTATTTGTACCAACACTCACAGTAACACAGTGAAAACACCACAAATTGACTCCACAACAGTTTAGAAAAAGAAAGGTATTTAATCTAAACTACACAAGACCAAAACGACAAACATCCAACATACACAGTTCAAGAATATGGTTTCAAAAGAGTTCTTAAGGTTTTAATTAAA
Source organism: Lissotriton vulgaris (assembly GCF_964263255.1). NCBI lineage: Eukaryota > Metazoa > Chordata > Amphibia > Caudata > Salamandridae > Lissotriton > Lissotriton vulgaris. The sequence continues at coordinate 644,892,421 of NC_141687.1, read as the reverse complement.
GTTCTTTAGGTTGCGATAAAATAATCCCAGTTGCGTGAAAAGTTCACAGTTGCATCACTTTTACTCACAGTACCTTTTAGTTGCGACAAAGTTCCAAAAGCAGAAGCTGGTGCGGTGGAAAACAAGCGATGCGTTGCTCCTGAGACCCTGGGGAGGCGATGCGACAGCCACGCTGCAGCAGCAGGCGTGTTGCGACGAATCCGGTCTGTATGGGGAGGAAGGCCACTTGTACGGATTCCGGTGCGTAGGTTCCGTAGGAAGTTTGTTCTCGCAAAGGCACGATGCCCCGATCTCTGGAGTTGCAACGATCTCCGGGGCGACGATGCGTGAACCAGCGGTGATCTTCTCTCTCGCAGCTCCTCGACGCGATGGTTTCTGCGACGACACTCGCAGCTACGTGATGCGGTCCGCAAGCAAGCAGTGCGGCGATCTCACCCAGCGACGACAGGCTCTGCGACGACACTCACAGCGATGTTAGGCTTCCTGCACCGATCCGGTGCATCCCGCAAACGAAGGATGCGACAACTCTGACGGCAGCAACAGGCGCTGCGACGATCTAGACCTTCGTAGCGTCGGGAAACTTCTCGCACTGTCGGGGATGCGCTCCGCAGCGAGCGATGCGATAACTTTTCAATTGCAAAAAGTCTCTCAAGCTTAGTTTCAAGCTTCCCAGCACAGGTACAACTTCCAGAGGCCCCACAACTGGATCAAGCACTCTAGGAAGGACATAACTCTCTCAGCAGAGTTCAGGGAAGTTAAGGGTGAAGTCCTTTTGTTCCTGGGACTTCAGAACAGGGAGCCAGCTCTTCTCAGGCCCTTGGAGATTCCTTCAAGACAGGGGACACAGCACAACAGCAAAGTCCTTCCCCTCTCCTTGGCAGCAAAGAAACGGGTCAGTCCAGCAGAGCAACAGCCGGACAGTCTTCCTTCTTCAGATTCAGCTTTCTCCTTGGCAGAGGTTCCTTCTTGATTCCAGGATGATCTAATTTTCTGTTGTCAGGGGTCCTGTACTTATACCCCTAAAGTCTGTGCATGTGGGCCCTGAGCCCGGTCTGAACCAGATCTGGGTGTTTCCTGAGTACTTTGTTTTGCTGGCTTCTTCTTTCCTTTCAGAGTGAGGGGCAGGGTCGTCAGCCGCCCATCAGGAGGTGGAGCCAGCATTGTGGAAGGCAGGCACAGCCCTATTCATGCCCAGGTGCTAACTCCTCCCACCACTCCAGTTGCAAATGCAGTCATTCAGCCTAGGGCTGACTCAGCCAGCCTCCTGGGGAATCCTCAGCCCCTGTCACTCTCAAACCAGACAGCCAATAAACATACAGGCCAAGGCACACAGAAGGGTCAGACAAGAAAACAGCAACTTTCTAAAAGTGCTGTTCTCAAACACAGGACTTAAAAACAACCTTTCCTGAAAGATGTGTTAATAAATTCTGAGTTCAGGGATACTAGATACTTATGTCCTATCTTGTTCCTATGGGAAGAAATGCTGTTAACCACTGTAGCCAGCATCCCCCATGTTAACCTATGGAGCAAGATAGCCTTACAATAGTGAAAAACGAAAATGGCTGCCATTCACTATCAGAGCATGTCACCTGCACTAGTACATGCTCTACCTTTTACATACACTGCACCCTGCCCAGGGGGGTACCTTGGGCCTTCCATAGGGGTGACTGATGTGCACAAAAAGGGAAGGTTTATGCCTGGTCAGTGGGGACACTGACCAGGAGGACATGGCAGTTTCTAAACTGCCCATAGGCACTGCAGTGGCAGGCCCGAGACACCATTTTAGAGCTACTCCTGTGGGTGGCACAATCAGTGCTGCAGGCCCACTAGTAGCATTTGCCATCACCAGCCCTGGCACACCCAGTGCACTTTACTAGGGACTTTGTGGGGATGCAAATATGCCAAACATGTATATCCAATCATGATAACACTTTACATAGGTAGCACTTACACTCTGGCACTGATCAGCAGTGGCAGAGTGTCCAAAGCATCTAAACCAGCAAAAACAAAATCCATCACAGCATCAAAAATACAGGAGGTAGAGACAAAAAGATAGGGGAAAACCACGCCAAAGATGCCAGGTCTAACACGTGTCCCCTCCAGCTGAAAGTGGGGAGAACTACCCACCCTCTTGGGAGTTCTCTTCACTAAGGCGGAAAAACCTGGACAGACCATCAGCGTTGGCGTGCTCTGTGCCAGGACGGTGTTCCACCGGAAAGTCCATTCCCTGTAGGGAGATGGACCACCTCAACAGTTTCGGGTTCTCACCCCTCATCTGCATTAACCATCTGAGGGGCCTGTGGTCGTTCTGAACACGAAAGTGAGTCCCAAACAGGTAGGGCCTCAGTTACTTCAGAGCCCAGATCACAGCAAAAGCTTCCCTTTCAATCGCACTCCACCTCTGTTCCCTGGGGAGTAGCCTCCTACTAATGAAAGCTACTGGCTGGTCTCCATTCTCCTCAGTGATTTGTGAGAGTACTGCTCCCACACCATGCTCTGAAGCGTCTGTCTGTACTATGAACTCACTGGAAAAGTCAGGTGCCTTGAGCACCGGTGCTGTGCACATTGCAGTTTTCAGGGCATCAAAAGCAGTTTGGCAGGCGTCGGTCCAGTCAACTCTTTTGGGCAACTTCTTGGAAGTGAGTTCTGTCAAGGGGGCGACAATGGTGCCATATCCCTCGACTAACCGTCTGTAATACCCGGTGAGTCCTAAAAAGTCTCTCACCTCTGTCTGGGTCTTGGGGGGCTCCCAAGCCAGAATGGTATCAATCTTCGCCTGTAGGGGCGCCACCTGGCCGCTCCCCACTTGGTGTCCCAAATACACCACAGATCCCTGCCCTATCTGGCACTTGCTGGCCTTGATAGTGAGGCCTGCCCTTTGCCGAGCCTTCAACACTTCGCAGAGGTATTGCAAGTGTTCCTCCCACGTGGACCTCTCTGGGAAACCCCACACTGGAAAAGATCCCCATCAATGCACGGCCCGCCACGGGTGCTGCGATTGTCCTGAGAGGGACTGCTTCTGGGTACCGGGTGGCATGGTCCATCAAGACCAGGATGAACCTGTTGCCTAAGGCTGTCTTGGGGTCCAGGGGCCCTACTATGTCTATGCCCACCCGCTCAAAAGGGGTGCTCACCACTGGGAAGGGTTGAAGGGGTGCCTTAAACTTCATTCCAGTCTTGCCACTAGCTTGACAGGTTTGGCAAGATCTGCAAAAGGAACTTTAGTGCTTTCTCATCTGGGGCTAGTGGAAGTGGGTGACAAGCCGGTTCAGGGTCTTGTCTTGCCCCAGATGTCCTGCAAGAGGCACGTCATGAGCCAGACCCATTAGGAAGTTTCTGAAGCGCTCGGGTACCACCAGCATACGGGCTGCACTGGGCTCAGCAAACTTAGGCTCACTATACAATAAGTCATCTTCCCAGTAGATAAAGTGATCTCTAACTGCTCCCCCTGCTGCCTGATCTACAGCCTGTTGGCGCAGACCAATGAGGGAAGGGCATTCCTTCTACGCCTGGCAGAACTCCTCCGTGGAGGGACCACCTTCTTGCTGCCAATGGGTCAGCTCAGGTAGGTCTCCCAGTTCGGCCACCTGTTCCCCTGTAGGTTCCAGGGCATCCCCCTCAGGTTCTGCTCCTTCCTGGACCGTGGGAACTACGGGGGCGGGTTTCCCACGCCCCCTGCCTCTTCCTCTCCTGGCAGGTCTCTGGGCCACTGTTTCAGGCTCCAGTTCTGCTGAATCACCCTTACTGGCTGCCATAGCACACGTGGTCACGCAGGCAGACCCAACATCTCCAAGTGAGTTCTGTGTTCTACATCCTTCCATGGAGAACTCTCCAGGTCGTTACCTAACAGACAGTCTACAGGCAAGGCATCACTGACAGCTACTTCCAACAGACCAGATACTACCCCCCATGCAAAGGGAACATGCACCAGCTTGCAGAGGCGCACTGAGCTGTCAGCTGCCACTACAGGGCGGAGTACTTCAGGGATGATTTGCTCTTCAGACACCCACTGACACCTCACGGATGTCACGCTGGCTCCTGTGTCTCTCAGAGCCTCAACCTCCCTCCCATTGATGGTCACCTTCTGCCCATACTTCTTAGTGTTAGAGGGCAGTAAGGTTTCCTGGACCATCTCTCGGTCTCCTAGAGAGACAAGGGACATAACTGCTAAGCCCACCTCCCCACTAGAAATCAAATCCCCGCCCAAAGCTACACTTGCTAACCCTGGGGCTGGAGCACCAGTGGGTGCGGGCTTCTTCTTGGGACACTGTGGAGCAATGTGGCCCACCTAATTGCAGTGATAGCAGGTATGGGGGCCTTGGTTATCCCTTCTATTTCTATTGTCCCGCCTGCCCTTAGAAGGCCATGGCTGTTTAGGTTTGGGGGGTTGGGATTCCTTTTCCTGGGAACTATTTTGGGGCCCTTGTGAGAACTCCTTTTGGTTACCCTTGTCCCCCCCACTCTTCTGCTGGGGACCCTGCCCACCCTTGGCTGTGGTACCCACAATTCCTCGGTGGACCCTGGTACTGGTCCAGCGGTCCGCCTCCTTAGCAAGCTCAATGGGGTCTGTCAGCTTGCTGTCTAAAAGATGCTGGTGCAGCTCTGGAACACAAAGACTACTCAAGTGCTCCCAACTGATTAAATGCAACAACCCCTTAAAATCAGTTACTTTACTGCCCTTCATCCAACCTTCAAGTGCACGCGAGTACAAATTCACACACTCCATCCAAGTCTCAGACTCTTTCTTCTTGGAGATTCTTACCTGAGACATAAGGCCTCCTTCATATTGGGGTAGGTCATGGCACCTGCCAACTCTAAGGGCTCTAGAGCACTCCTCCCAGAAGCCTCAAAATGTTTCCAAAGGCCCACCCCCCAATGCTGATCAGGCACACCATTCATCTTCAATGCAATCTCATACAAAGTGAACCAGGCATAAATATCCTCACTCCTATGGTAATTCTGTACCAAGTCTTTGGGAATATATACTTTACCCCCATGCACTGGCTGCGCGCTGCCACCATTTGAACTGGCATCCACCTCCTTGGCTTTCAGATCCAGTTCTCTCATGCTCAACTCATGAGCCAAAAGCAATTTCTTTTCCTCTAAGGGGCGGGCGTTTTTGCTCTCCTCCGCCGCCTTCTCTACTTCCAATTGCTTCATTTTCATTTTCATGACCTCCAAGTCATATTCCATTACTCTTTCATTTTCCTGTAACTCTTCTGGGGAGAGGCCCCTGCTGGAATGATTGCAGCCAGCTCCTGCACCTACTCTGCCCACTGGCAGATCTGTGACTTGAAAACCATTCTCTCCATTCACATCATCATTTCCCTCTTGTGCCTCCCAACGGGCTTTCAAGATTCTCTCCAGATCCTCCTTTCTGTAGGCACTCTTTAGGGGGCACCCAAACTCAAGGCAGAATTTCCTCAGGTGCTCAACTTTGTATGAATACAAATCTCCAATGGCAAACTCCAATTCTACTTCCGCCTCCTTACTGGGTGCCTTCCCATTCAAAGCATGATGCTTTTAGAAGAGTTACTCAAAAACAGTCAAAAAATCAAAAACCAGTAGGATCGCAAATGACCAACCTCATAAATAATAATGAGGTAGGTCGCAATTTGCGATCACCCAGGAATCGCAAAAATCACAGGGATGGTGGCCTGCATGGGGATAAAGCACATTTTTTTTGTAAGGCAGCCCGTTTTCCTTAAAGGAAAACGGGATGCTTTACAAAACAGACATATAAAACTTTTCCTTTCATTTGCTAAGAGCAGGCAGTGCCTGGGACTACTGCCTGCTCTTAGAAAATTAATTTAAATACATTCACAAAGGGGAAGGGTTCCTATTTGCAAATCAGTTACCACCTTGAAGTTGGTGGTAAAATGCAAATGTTTTGTGACCGCATTTAGGTCGCAAAACATTCAAGCATACCAATGCGATGCGGTATTGGATGCCAAAAACACTGCCCTTACTAATAGCGAATCAAAACCCATTTTTCGATTCGGTAACAGATTACCGAATTGCAAAATAGAGTTTGTTGCATCAGAAGAGCATTTTTTTGTGTTCGCAAACGGCCGATTCTGTGAATCGGCCGTTTGCGAAGGCAATCAATGCTTGATGCATCTGGCCAATAATGTCTTCTCTACAGATAGAGCGGTACATGGGTTGCACTTGTTTTTAGTTTTCGCCTGCACATTGCCTGCACTGTGCTTGTGAAACCTCTTGTAGTTAATATATCTTGTAAGTTCCCTTAGCCAAATTACTTTGTTCATTCACTTTTGCCTGGAACATTTTTTGTGTTAACTTCCCCTGGCAGCACACTTTTACAATACTTCTACTAAAGCTGCTCAAACTGTTTAAGCCCCATTCAGTGTCAAGATGAGATCTCCTCCCATGGCAAAGGCAGACAGCTTCTAACAGTATGCTGGAATGCTTTCTTTTTATTACTATCTGGCAGATGCATCAAGCAAAATACCTCTAAGCATGGGCGAATTTTGCGAATTCGCGAATTTGCGGATTTGCGAATTCGTGATCCGCAAAATTCGCGAATTTGTGCGAATTTGCGGACTTTTGTTTTTTTGCGCGTTCGCTGGTTTTTTTGCGTGATCGCGGGGCTTTTTGCGTCTTCACAAGCCGCTTGCATAGCGAAGGTACCCATGCAGTCGTTTATGGGAGAGGGAGAGAGAGATAGATAGATAGATAGATAGATAGATAGATAGATAGATAGATAGATAGATAGATAGATAGAAAGAGAGAGAAAGAGGGGGAAAGAGAGAGGGAGAGAGAGAACGAGAGAAAGAAAGAGAGGCCGGATTCCTGAGTTGCGCCTACAGAACATACAGCTTTTTATTTTTAGCAAAATGCACATGAAAATTGTGCTGTAAAGGCCTCTTTTAGTTTAACCCCTCCTGACAACTCAAAATGGGTGTATTTGCCATCCTCTCCCTTCTTCCTGTTTTTTATATCTGTAAGTGCTTCCTGATGAGGTTTAATTCCTTGGACAGGTGCCTCGTTGCCTACTTGTAACTATTCTCTAACCCTGCTTCAAGGGTCAGAGCAGGGTCAGAGAATAGTTGCAAGTAGGAAACGAGGCGCCAGGAAGCAATTAGCAGCAGGTGTCAAAGTTGAAGTTAATTTGTTTGTAACCCTTTTTGTAAAAGGTTACAAAGAAATTAGGTTCAACTTTTGCACCTGCTGCTGTAACCCTTGCTTGGCTGAAAATTCGTCCCCGCTGATTCGCGGATTTTACCGCGATTTCACGAGATTCGCGGATCGGAAAATCCACAAATTCGCCCGCGAGACGGATTTTACGCCCACCCTTAAATACCTCCCGTTAAAATACCGAATCGTTAAAACAGGCCGATAACGAACGCAAAACCAGAAAATGCTATGCATCAACCCAAAATCGGTAAAAAATAAAGAATCGCTAACAATATCCCCTCGGTAAATTACCGAATCGCAAATCAGACAATCGGAAATAACGAACACCAAAGCTGACCTCGGAAATACCGAATCGCTATTAAAGAATCGCAATGGAATGCATGAAAAATCGCTAATACCGAAAAACGCAAAAATCGCTATTTAGCATGAGCAAAATAAGGGGAATCTCAATCAGGAGGTAAAGTTATTTGAAGGATAGGAAAAAAAAATACAACTTCTCAGCAGGTGCTGACAATCAGTAACCCTTCACAAATGCCCTGGGAAACCCCACAAGTCATCCAAAATGGCTGCCCTTTACGTGCTTGCTAGGAGGAGGAGGATCAACGCCCAGGCTCAGCGCAGGAGGATGATCCAGGACAGGGTCTTCAGGGTGCGCATCACTTTGCTGGGGCAGACCGAGGAACCGGTGTACGATAAGTACAGACTCAACCGTGCCATGATAGCAGATCTGGAACCATTACTGCAGCACGAGACCCGTAGGACGAACGCCATACCAGCCCATGTCCAGGTCCTATGCTGCCTGCACCTGCTGGCGTCTGGAAGCTTCCAGGGTGTAATAGCTGAGACTGGAGGCGTGTCGTAAAGCACATTATCACGCTTCTTCCACCGGTTCCTAGAGGCCATGCTGACGTTTATAAATCGCCACATCACCTTCCCCACAACCCCCCAGTAGCTGACCCGCACCAAACGGGAATTCTACCAGGTGGCACAATTCCCCCATGTGATACGGTGTGTTGACTGCACGCATGTCCCCATCTGTCCTCCATCAGCCACTGAATACATATTCCGCAACCGGAAGTCATATCATTCTATTAATGTGCAGGTTGTGTGCAACACTAAGTACATCATTAGGGACCCTGTAGCCGATTCCCTGGGAGCACACACAACGCTTACATATTCCGTCACTGTGGCCTCCACAGGGGCCTGATCAACTGTGAATTTGGAGAGGGACACCTACTAGGTACATATTGATGCATCATCGTTCACTCCATCCCCACATGTATCATTGCATTCATGCTGATGACCTTTCTCTCCCCATCCTGCAGGTGACAGCGCTTACGCATTGCGTGAATATCTACTCACTTCCTACCTCAACCCAGCTACACTGCAAGAGCAGCGCTACAACAGAGCACACATCAGCACAAGGAATGTGGTGGAGCGTACATTCGGCATCCTCAAGAGTCGCTTCCGAATACCGCACAAGACTGGAGGTGCCTTGCAGTACGACCCAGTGACCTGCTGCCAGATCATAGCTGTCTGTGCCATCCTGCACAACATCGCCACCCGCAGGGGGATACCCATAGAGGTGGACGGAGAGGATGAACTACATGCACAGCAACCCAACACCAACAGGCGCATGTGCCCAACACAGCAGAAGGGCAACGGAGGCGGACATACATCACACAGCATCATTTCTGAGACAGGTAAAAGAGTGCCTTGACAACAGGATTTGATTTGGAAGGGTTTAATGGTCATGAACACCTGCCTGGTGCAGAAATATGTAACTCAAACATGATGCAGCTGCAGTAGAAGTTAAACTTAAATTGTCCCTTCTCAACACGGGTGATGCTTGTGGCACTATAGTTGGCCCATGGTTACGTCACCAAGGATAGTGAGACTTTGCCACATGTCTACTTGCGTTTGCCACGTACCCCCAGTCTCCTGTCCTGTGACTCCTCCGCTTCTCCACGATGGGTGTCAGTGGCTGTTGCGCTGCGCACACTGCGCCTCCTCCCGCTGGTCTCCGGCAGGGAGACGCTGCTCACACTGGAGGCTGCCTCACTCCCCTCATCCACTCCTACACTGCTGACACTGGCTGACCCAGGCTGCAGTTGCTCCACTGCAGTGGTCACTCTCTCAAGGGCCCTTGCCACATCCCCACAATAATGCCCTAGGTCCACTTGCAGGGACACGGACCTGCGGGACAGCACAGCTGTGCTGTTGCACAGCTTATTGATGGCCCTGTTGGTGGAATTTACAGCGAGCATGATCTGCCTGTGCCGCTGGCGCTCACTTTGTTGGCCTGTGACTACGGCACGTGTCAGTTCCTGCAGGCAAAGCTTGATCTCATTGTTGCCCGCAGCTACGGCAGTGGTGTGCTCACGCACAGCTTCAGTCATGTTCCCTAATTTGTTGCACAGTTTTGTCATGAGAGTTTCATAGCACCCATGTGTCTCCCCTGCAGGCGCTGGACACGAAGCATCCGGGTCTCAACAACTCCGTACCCTTCGGACAGATCCACTGGTCTTGCTGCTGCCCTACCCAGGGGCACAGCCCTCTGTCTGACATGCTGACGTGCTACTGTTTGGGTGGTTAGAGTGACGACAGCCTGGCGTGGGACATTTTGGGGTGCTGAACTCTGCTCCGACTCCATCTCGTGCAGGGAGGGGACATCTGCCCTGCGCTGGTGGTGGTGGTGGTGGTGTATTTGTCCGCGAGGATGGCGGTGGTGGTGGTGGTGTCTTTGTCCGCATGGATGGTGGAGGTGTTGTTCGCAGTGGTGGTGAAGGGGAGGACATGGCTTCATGTCCCTGTGAGCACTCCGCATCGGTCAACACTGGTGTCTCAGAGATGACGAGGCGGCCACTGTCGTCAGAATCCATGGGGGATACATCTGTGTGTGAAACAGTGCATAGTTAATATTTATTTATTGTATGTGGATATTGCATTGTTGTCTCTAAATAAAGCTCTTTTTTGGACAGACATTTGGCCCTTTGCTGCTGTATTCATTTCATTCACCTCTGGGGTCAGACATGCACTCATTCATGTATTGACTACAACTCCCATGGTGCAACACTGTGGTGAGGGTATGTGTTTTAGGCACGGCTACATGTGCACTGGGTCTGGCATGGGGGAGTGGGCAGGGATTGACTACACGCTGCATTGCTACGCTGCCATGCACTTTACCTTGTCCTCCTTCCGCAGCACCAGAGGTGTCCAGATGTGTGACCCCCACAACAGCTTCTGGTTCTATGGTAGACTCCACTAGGTCCTCCAGGGCTGTGTTAGGTGTCACATTGGATGTGCCCTCACCTGTGCCTGCAGCATCCTTGACCCTCTGAGCGATCCTCTCCTTGGCCCTTTTACGCAGATCATACCAGCATTTTTTTAAATCGTCAATGCTGCGGTGGGTGACTCCGCAGGCACTGACGTTGTCCTTGATGCGCAGCCACATCTTTCTTTTTTCAGCCTCAGGCACCTTCAGCGACAACTTCCCAAAAAGTTTGTCATTGTTGCTGGTTACACACTCAATCAGGAATTCGAGTTCCTTATCTGAGAACTTGCGCTTTCTCTTTCTGTGTGTGTCCTTTCCCTGCTGGGGGGCCTCCTTTTCCATCTTGACCTGCTTGCCTAGTACTGGTTGCTGCTGGTTTAGTCTGGCTCATCAGCTCCTGTGCTCTGCCTCCTCCTCTGAGCTCCTCGGGCACTGAATGGAGCATGGGCTGTCCTACTTCCTGGTTGTGATGTCATCAGCCTGCTTCCGATGCGTCGCGTATTTTTACAGTTTTCGCTATTACCGATTTCGCAAATACCAGATTCACTAATACCGATTTGGTATTTGCTAAATCGGTATTTGCTAGTCTCGCTAACGTACTTTCGCTATTTAATACCGATTTTTACCGAATCGGTAATTAATACCGATTTCATTGATGCATTGCGGTTTGCATGTCCTTAGTGTAGCAGGGATACGTGGAGGTCCACGGAGTTGCAAACAAACTGCATGAAACTCCGCTACACCACCCGCCTGCACCCCCCCATTAACAAGTAATTAAACATTAATTAAAAATAAATTTGAAATCACTTACCTGTACTGCAGTGTCACTGGGCTGCCCTCCTCCTCTTCCTCGCTGTATCGCTAATTCTTGAGAAAAGTGTGCATGCACGGGCACGTGCATGCGCATTTTTGCAAGAAATGCGCAAGCGCGCACGCATGCGCAGTTTTCTCAAGGATTAGTGAGATGGCGAGGAAGAGAAGGAGGGCAGCCTGGGGATGCAGCACAGGTATGTGGTTTTAAATGTATTTTTAATTAATGTTTAAATACCTGTTAATGGGGGTTGAGCGCAGCTCCGCTCTGCTGCGGAGAGTGCGGAGATTTGCCTTCTCCGCGTTCCGTGGAGAAGGCAAATCTCCGCACACTCCGCGGGCGGAGCGGAGTTGTCTGCCCGGGTTTAGCTACGCACCATTTGCTGATGCTGATCTGCATGAGTAAGTGAGAAATCTGCCCAAAAGTGTCATAATCAGTTCACAAATGGTGAAAGAGTGACCACAAAACTGGAGACACAGGAGACACAAGCTTTTTTGTTGGGATGAGAGAAGTGTAATAAATCAGTAGTTCTCCTGCCTTGTCTTGATTGCAGCCCCCCGCCTCATTTCAAAGTGAGGGAATGTGCTGGATGACCCATGTCACAAGGTTGAACATCAGTTACATGGTAGCCTTTTCCGGGAGCCCATCCACCAACGGACCGTGCCAGGGACATAGATTTGTTTTAATTGCATATTTAAATCGCCTGTTTGAGGGTTTGTTTTTGCAAAATTAAAAAATAATACTGACCGACTGTCATGAAATGGTGGATGACTTGCATTTCAGTTTTGCTAAAAGTGCTTCTGCAGTGCCAGCAATTGTAATTTTGGTAAGATCATCCTCACCTACCTACATGGCTGACCGCTACAATTTTTATGACCTTGTAAGAATCTCATGTGAGGTTTAGAAGTGCCATGGACCTGCTGCAAATCAGCTAGGCACTGCACCACTAGACCTGATGTTCCTCTGCCTCATATGGCTGAGATACCCGCCACCCCCTCTCAACACAATCCCCAAGGATGGGAAACCGGAAACGGTTCTGAACTTTTGGAAGGCGGGAGGGAGTGACCCTCCCGGCCGTATTTATTAAAATATGAAACAAAATCAAAACATTAAAATAACAGTTTCATATTATGTACAATTTCATTTCCACATTACGATGTTTGGCTAACCTTAACAGATCTCTAATACAAAGATTCTCCTAGCCGATCTAACATCCTACAAAACATTTGACTTGAAATTGTACATCCTAACGTTAAGGGCCAACGGCAAGGTCGTAACCGGTGTCAGATCCCTAAACCAGAAATACAACCCTCACTTGTGAGAGGACCAACCGCACAGAGGCGTACCTCAAGTGCATCTACCAATTTCCCTTGGACTTGACGGGGGCCCCAATGAACTCGACGCCATTTAACGGTCGTCCGAGGACTCGTGTGAGGTGTCTAAGAGGTAGCGTAAACCCCCTCCCGAACCCCACACAACTTACCCATCTGCCGTCGCAGATGTCCTGGCCCCGGGAAATTCCCCAGGAGGGCCCGTAGCCCCTCCTATCCAGGAAGGGGCCTTGACCACCTTTCCTTTCCTTCCGGCGGCCTATCCTTAGACGGGACCGCCTCCCCGTTGAGGGGCCAATGGCCACCTCCCCCGAGCGCTCCCATCCGTAATGGGTGACGCCCCCCCATAGGGATCTTCCAATTACTGCTCACCGATCATGACCTTACCGCCCGACAATAAATACGACAAATCTACCTAAATTACTAAATTACAAAACAATTATAGCCTATTAAAAGCATGATTACTGATCAATACTACTGCAAAATACTTTATTTGCAAAACATACTGAAAGTGACCATCTTTATTGCATACTCAAAAATTATCACGACAATCGTCACAACCTGTAAGAAAAGAGAGTTACCACATCAAAACTTCATTTCAAAACAACTAGCTGTCCTCAGGGGCTGGTGGGTGGGTCAAAATTGGCTCTTCGTTCCGTCTCGAGCTCACGTGCAGCGGGGAGGTGCAGCTTCAGAGCACAGGAACAAGAGGATGCTTTCTTGGCTTGTTGCTTCTTTTATCCGTCTTCAGGGCGGGCGTCAACCCGCCCCCGCCCGCCTCCGAGGGCGTGGCCGAGTGCGTCAGTGTCTAGGACAACCCACTCCAGGGCGGGAAAAGGCGCGCCCCGGCTACGCCGCTTCGGGCATACCAGCCGAGACTCGCCTCCCGCCCAAGATGGCTTCCCGGGGGGATCGTGGTACTCCACCATACGTTCGGGGGGACCGAATGGTCGCCCCTTTCCATATGGCTGAGATACCCGCCACCCCCTCTCAACACAATCCCCAAGGATGGGAAACCGGAAACGGTTCTGAACTTTTGGAAGGCGGGAGGGAGTGACCCTCCCGGCCGTATTTATTAAAATATGAAACAAAATCAAAACATTAAAATAACAGTTTCATATTATGTACAATTTCATTTCCACATTACGATGTTTGGCTAACCTTAACAGATCTCTAATACAAAGATTCTCCTAGCCGATCTAACATCCTACAAAACATTTGACTTGAAATTGTACATCCTAACGTTAAGGGCCAACGGCAAGGTCGTAACCGGTGTCAGATCCCTAAACCAGAAATACAACCCTCACTTGTGAGAGGACCAACCGCACAGAGGCGTACCTCAAGTGCATCTACCAATTTCCCTTGGACTTGACGGGGGCCCCAATGAACTCGACGCCATTTAACGGTCGTCCGAGGACTCGTGTGAGGTGTCTAAGAGGTAGCGTAAACCCCCTCCCGAACCCCACACAACTTACCCATCTGCCGTCGCAGATGTCCTGGCCCCGGGAAATTCCCCAGGAGGGCCCGTAGCCCCTCCTATCCAGGAAGGGGCCTTGACCACCTTTCCTTTCCTTCCGGCGGCCTATCCTTAGACGGGACCGCCTCCCCGTTGAGGGGCCAATGGCCACCTCCCCCGAGCGCTCCCATCCGTAATGGGTGACGCCCCCCCATAGGGATCTTCCAATTACTGCTCACCGATCATGACCTTACCGCCACAGGCCGGATAGTTGACCGGCTATCCGGACCCCCCACAACAACTCCTGCCTAAAGGTCATGCTATAAACTCTTTAACCAAGCTATGAGGTCTCCTATGAGTAACTCATTCCCCACCCGGGACAAATGAACACCGTCCCCCAAATACATACTGTCCCCTTTGATACAACCATGCGCAACAGAATGCAGTGTACTTGAACGAAACAATCTACTCACTTTGTTATTTATTTTCCTTACTGAATGATTCAGAGCAGAAACAGAAATAGCCCCCCGCCACACTTTTCGTGGGATCATGTGGGACCATGCAATTGTGCACCCTGGAACTCTTCTTGCCAACCAACTTACTGTAGAAAGCATTGCCTCAAGAAGAAGTCGTCTACCAGTGGCCACCAAATCGTTGCCCCCAAGATGGACTATGATTATAGACGGCGGTGACCTTGTCCGCCCTAACAAACCCTCGAAAAAGGATTGAAACTGGTCAATACAGAGCCCGCCCTTTCCGTAGAAGGACACACTGTACCCGTATTCCCCAGCCACGTGAATCATGTCACCTGCTTTGAATACGACCGCGGCACGCCTCACGTATGAGTGGCCCACGACCCACACCTCCTTTTTCACAGCCGGTGATGTCTGACCGCTGGTCCCCAGGTGTCGGGTCGACTGCACAGTCCGCCCCGCCTCGTAGGCTTGCGCAACTGAAAAAACAAACAAAAAACAAGAAGCGTGAGTACATCATTACAGCTTCATAACATGTGCAACCGCACATACCTTTTATAACAGTTCGAGGACCAACGCCCCACACGTTTTACTTCTTCCACACTCAGACCCCTGGCTGTAGCCTCTGTAGCAGCCCCTATCCGAAAGGAATGGGTCCCAAACTCGCCGGGGTTCAAGCCCGCGGCCGAAATCGACATCGCAAGCACCCGCTGGAACTGAAACCTTGTCAGTGGGGTGGTGTCAGCGTGTCTCAAAAAGGTCCCCCCCCATGATGCCACTCTCTGCGCTAAATATTCCTCTACGCAAACCACAGGGCACATGGGGGACCCGGGAATCCTCTGTATGATTATGCAGTCCCCAAACGCACCCTGATCGGTTTTGGACCTGACAAACGAGACAGTCATTGTCTCCCCCTTGACCTGAACGTGCTCTCGGCACAGTCCCCCCATCGTATCCCGCTTGTTCCTCGCCACTAGTTCGCTTACCCGCATAGCCCCATGGAATGCTAGCGCAAAAGCGGCTCGGAATAACACTGTCTCATACTGTGATGAACACGTTGCAGGGAGTACGGATAATAACAGGGCCAACCTATCCAGACCTATCGGGCGCCTCTCATCTGCTTTGCGACCCTCAAGGCGTTGCCACCCCCGTAGCGCTTTCTGGACTACGAAAGACGCTGTCGGGTCCTGGATCCCATGAGCCCTTGCCATAAAGGAAATGGCGGCCCGATGCCTCTGGGCCGTAGCTACTGATTTGCCTGCCTGATGTAAAGACAGCAAAAATTTAACGACAAGCTCCTCCTGGCCCCAAAGCTCCCCCCTAGCAGAACCCAAAAAGGACCAATAGGAACGGAACGCCCCTTCGTATGCCTTCCTTGTCCTGGGCGCTAAACTCTCTCCCACGAGGTTTTGTAGCTCGGGGCACCGAGAGACCAGAGAGCTTCGGGAAAGGGTGCTGCCACCGGGTCCGCTGCGGGCAGAAAACCCCAAAAGGCCTGCATACGGAAACGAGAAAGTGCATCAGCCGCTTGGTTCAATACCCCCGGGACATGTCTTGCCCTAAAGAGCACATTCAACTGCATGCACAATAACACAATTTCTTTAAGCAGTCTCAGCATCCATTTGCAACGTGCTGCCTGACTATTGATACTCTCCACCACGGTCATGTTGTCAGACCAAAACACCACAGACTGATCCCGGAACCCCTCAGGCCAAGTTTTCAGGGCCACCAAAATAGGGAAAAGTTCGAGAAAAGCAATGTTCCTCGTCAATCCGCACTCATGCCACCATGACGGCCATTTTTGAGCCGTCCATTGTGTGTCGAATATGGCGCCAAAACCTATACTCCCCGCCGAATCTGTCCACAGCCCCAGCTCCTCAGAGGACACCGCCGGTTTTATCCAGACAATTCGACCATTGAAATCCGCCAGAAATGCCAACCAAATGCGCATGTCCTGGCGAACCTCTGCCGAGAGCCTTGTTCGGTGATGACCCTCCTTCAGGCCGACCATGGCTTGTGCAATCGAGCGGGAAAAGGGGCGGGCCATCGGCATTACTCTCAGGGCAAAATTCAACTGGCCCACCACTTGTTGTAATTGATGCAGTTTTACTTTAGTCTCACTGATACATGTTTCAAGGGATGCCCTGAATTTTTTCACCTTTTCTTTTGGTAGTCGAAAACAACCCTCTACCGAGTCGAGCTCGATCCCCAGAAACTCGAGGGAAGTCGAGGGACCCACGGTCTTACCTGGCGCCAATGGCACACCAAATTGGTTCATCAAGACACAAAATTCATTTACAGCCTGTCCACATTCTGGATCCCCGGCTGCCCCCAAGAACAAAAAGTCATCGAGATAATGCATAACATGTTGAAAACCCGTCTTCTTTGTGAAGACCCATTGCAAAAAACAACTGAACATTTCAAAATAGGCGCAAGATATAGAACATCCCATTGGCATACATCTGTCCATGTAATAGCGACCCTGAAACCTAAAACCAAGGAGACGCTGATCGTCTGGGTGTACCGGGAGCAACCGGAACGCTGACTCGATATCTGATTTTGCCATCAGCGCCCCGGGCCCCAGGCGATTCAACATGGCGACGGCCTCATCGAAAGATGCGTACCGCACCGAACACACTTCCGGGTCTATCGCATCATTCACGGAAAGACCACGTGGGGCTGACAAGTTATGTATCAGCCGAAATTCACCCGGGTCCTTCTTGGGGACCACCCCTAGAGGGGAACAAACAAAATTATCAACCGGTGGCAAGTCAAATGGACCGGCGACACGACCTCGAGTCACCTCCTTCCCAATCTTTGCCTGTACCACAGCCGAATGCTGTAAGACCGATAGTTGATTCGTACAGTTAGCTACACCCTGAAAATCCCCCACTGGGATGCGGAAACCATATGAAAACCCGTTCCGCAACACCCCAGCGGAAGCATGATCCGGGTATTCACTGAGCCAAGGAATCATTGCCATGGTATCAATCGGAGTAGGTAAAGTCGCCCCTCGGACTATTTCAGACCTGTTTGGCGCTTCCCTTACCACCGTTATCACCCGTTTTGGCTCTGCACATGGACTCAGGATGGGATGGCTGCCCACACCCCCCACATTCATGTCTGAACTTGCATGTCCCCTGGGGCCTCGTACATTTACCTCTGTTAAAATTCCAACAGATCCCCCTTTTGCCTGCGTTGCCACTCGGCTTCGAGTGGTACTCGCTACCTGCACCCGTCCGAAAGGGTGTCCCAGAGTATTGGCGGGAAGATTCACCCCCGCTACTCCCTGACAATGGCACTTTTAACATTCCAGTACTCTCCATTTTTTGCCATGACACGGAGTCGTAACAGTCCCAAGTCAGAACTGGGTCGTGTTCCTTAGCTTTTCTAAAAATATTGTCATAGCAGAACCACTGATTGCCCCCATACGCTACGGAATACTCCATGATACGCGATTGATAAATAGGCAACTCGGTCAGCAACTCGGGCCTGCGCTCACCCATGATGGAGGTAAAAATGCCCCACGCTCTGCCCCAAGTACCAATGTTTTCGTCAACTTTAAAGGCGGCCATTTTTGCGCGCCAAACACTCGGATGCATGAGCTCCTTTTGGCTCTTAACATGCTCCATCTCGTAATGGTCGGTAAGCAAAGAAAAAATATTAACATACTTATTCGCCCAAATCTTTTCCTTAATTTCCAGTGGAACATGTTGAGCCACCTTCTCCCTTCGTGAAGGTACAGATCCTTCCCCCGCGATCGGCAATGGCCGCTTACCTGAACCAGAAGCTGCATTTGCCGCCGAACCTGGGCCTGTTGCATTTACCCCCGCCGGAACTGGCGGGGTAACAGAAGATGGTGCCTTCCCAGCCTCCCTAGATTCCCGCAGTTGTCTCATTACTGCCCGGGCGTCGTCAGCCGTGGTGCCCTCGCTATCTTTTCCCAACCACGCTGCCAATTGTGCCACTAACTCGGGAGGCATATCTCCCCCGGTCACGGGGGTGACCACCACGGGGATCGGATTCCCCTCCTTCGGCACCGGGGTTGGCTCCTCAAGTGGGGTATCAGGAACCGGGGTTTCCCCCCCAAGCGCCCCCCTTCTGGACCTCTTGCCTCTCCCACCGGGGACTACTCCCGGCAAAGGCCGTTTCGGTCCTCCCTCCTCGTTCTTAGCCGCCATCTGCTTCTTCAAATCGGCTACCTCCTTCATGAGCATGCGGAGCATCTGATCGGTACTGACCCGCTTTCCGACTTTCTTAGGCATTCTTCAGACGGGATATCTGTAAGACAAAAAGAAAGATTACAACGCTCAAAATTGGCTCTTCGTTCCGTCTCGAGCTCACGTGCAGCGGGGAGGTGCAGCTTCAGAGCACAGGAACAAGAGGATGCTTTCTTGGCTTGTTGCTTCTTTTATCCGTCTTCAGGGCGGGCGTCAACCCGCCCCCGCCCGCCTCCGAGGGCGTGGCCGAGTGCGTCATTGGCTAGGACAACCCACTCCAGGGCGGGAAAAGGCGCGCCCCGGCTACGCCGCTTCGGGCATACCAGCCGAGACTCGCCTCCCGCCCAAGATGGCTTCCCGGGGGGATCGTGGTACTCCACCATACGTTCGGGGGGACCGAATGGTCGCCCCTTTCCATTAGCGGTAGGGAATTTGCCATGTTCTTCACACCAGAGCCTCAGCTGGCTGCATTGTTGGGAATCCAGCCATTCACGGCCGCAGCTTTGCTAATTTGTTCATGGGATTTTGTGAGGAACAGGTATTCTGCTCACACAATTTGGAAAGATATACTAAACATGTCCATATTTTGCTTCTTTATGTAGCTGATTTATTCATTTTATGGAAGGGACCTTAAAGCATAGCGTGGCAATTTGTTGACCACTTGAATTAGAGTGATATGAACATATATTTACTTGGCAACATTGCACTTATTGATTTCCTGGATGTTAAGGTATCAGTTTGGAGAAAATAATTTGGAAACAAATAAGTCCATGAAACCTACAGCGAGGAATGACCTACTTGATGCTCACAGTGGGCATCCTGAGAGATTTAAGGGTGAACCCTTACTGAGAACTTATAATGTTCCAAAGAAATTGCAGTAATGATGTGAACTTTCAACTTGAGAAATAAAAACCACTATACAGTAGTTAGGGGAAAAGAGTTGCCCCAAATTAGGCTTAAATAAAGCCATTGATCGAATAACGAGTAAGGGCAGAAGGAAGGGACTTTTAAGCAAGAGAAAAGAAAACTGACGAAACTGTAACAGGGTTTGTGACCACATATAATGTAGAATCTACTACTAAGGTTGGTCGAATACTCCATAGGCATTGGGGTATTATATTTTTGTATGTGACAATGTTATTGACAATGACATTTGTCCATACCTGTGAATGGGGTAGAAAAATGACTCTTTTTGTATGATCATCCCCATTTTTCGGACTGTTTCTGCTGGGCTTTTGACTCTGTGCACTGACACTCTGCCAACCAGGCTCTATTGCTTGTGATATGACCACCAAACATATTGACATTGTCTACAGTCAAAAATGGCATATAGAACTTAACTATAAGTCCCTACTATACGGTACAAAGTGTATCCAGAGAATGCAAGTTAAATGTCACTAGTGAACTGCAGCACTTATTGTGTCACACCTAAAGTGAAAAGTCAAAACATAACTGTAGGCCTGTGCAGGTTTAAATTGAAAATTTGATCTGTAAATATACCTTCTTTTAACACACCCTATTTTTAAATAATGAATAGTCATCCCTAAGATAGAATTAATGCCCAATAAGGCAGGGTGCATAATATTTATAAGTAGGACATATAAAAAAAAGTTTAATGTAAACATATCCTGACAGTGACAAAGCCCCAATAGCTATTTTCATTGTAGCAATAGTAGACACTCAATAGGAAAGCATTTGGAGTTAACATTAAAATTAAACAATGCTATCTCCACTTATAAACCAGCTAAAATGTAAATTTTTGGTCTTTTTTAAATCTTTGTAACAAACCCAAAGCTTTAGTGCAACCAGATTCATACTAAATATTTTAGAAAAGGCACCCTTAAAAGTCTGTTTTTACATGCCTAAAGCCTCTAAAAGCATGAGCTTCCAACTGTCACTGAGGAGCTGAATAGAGCTTAGTCAAAGGTCTTGGGTGGGGGGAGGTATACTCTTTCTCTGACAGGATGACTATCTATGCAGTGCCAGAAATGAAGGGCTGGAAGACTGCCAGACTTGCCGTGGCGGTCCACCGACCGCCGCATTATGACTTTGAAAGATTGTTGCGGCAGAGGATCAAAGGCTGCACCAAGGAACAGTCATTCCCTGGTGGTGGCACAGCTATGCTATAATGTAAGATGCACAGCTGGACCGGAGCAGTCCTGCTGAGCATATTACAAGTTCTGCCGCCGCCAGACCACCCTGAAAAGGCAGGCAAATGAGGAAGATTGGGGGACCTACAGGGCCACCATTGCCCCCCTGCCATGGGGATACATTCAGGGGGACACAACATGTACCACCTGTCTGTATTCTCCAAAGTTCTAGCATGGTATTGACGTCCCCATCCATGCAGTGTTGGAACTTTTCTGCCGTTCCCATTGCAGTGCTTGTTTTCCAGGCACCACCATGGGAAAGGCAAAGGACCGTCCGCCATACACAAGTTGAACTTGTAATATGGCGGGCAGTCCTTGTGAGGTTTGACATAGCTGTGCCGGTGGTGAACTGGCGCAACTCTGCAACTCATAATCATCCCCTTGTTCTCTACAAAAAGGCCACTGTTACAAACAGATGTAGCACCACCAGGGCCAGCCCACTCTTCTGTCCTGTTTGCCAGCCAGGCACCAATCCTAGTGAGAGAGGAGCTGCCCCAGAGCTGGTTTTGAGTGACTGCAGAGGGGTTGCTCATTTCCTGGACCATACCTGTAGGGTGATCACAGGAGGCTCTGCAGAAGGGAAAACAGGTTCTGCAATCTTGGTTTTAGGTAGAGAGTGGCACTGTGGAAATGTTTAAAGTAGGACCCACAGGAACCTTTGCAAAAGTGGATAGGGCTGTCCAAACAAACTTTTTCCCTATTTGTTAGGGCCGTCCAGGAGTCACCCCAACCTGTCCTGAATATTAATTAGAAAACGATATAACGGGTAGAGTGAGAACACCCTGACCCTCCAAGGGGCAAGTAGGGGAGTCCCAAATGTATTGAATAGCAAAGAATCGGATAGGAATTTAAATGGGGAATGTGTGATCCCCCTTTTCTCTTGGCTTTCACCTATCAGATCTTCACATAACATGCATGTAGAACCAGATGTCAATGTATTTTTCTTTTGGAAAGTCTTGAGCAGATTTGTTGAATGACGTCAAAGTTAATAAGAATACAAAAAATACCTTTCCTATGGAAATTTTGACATAACCATAACTACACTGGTGTGATCTTCAATGATAAACCATTTGTGTGGAGAGCCAGGACCTGCCCTTAACATATCTACACCAAAATGGGGACTGACCATGGCCTTTTTCCATGCCCAGCAAAAGCCCTGCTTTCTGCCAGGTACTGAATTTCAGTTCTGAATGCAGCAGACGAATCTTGACTTTTGGCAAGTCCCTGCCCTTAACAACCCCTTATTCCTAGATCGCAAGGGGCATGAATTACATCAAAGATGCTGTGAGTGGAGGGACTGGCTTTTATTCTGCTCCTGCTCTTCAATCCTGAGTGCCCCATCTACAATTCTTGCTTCAACTGATCACCACAACTGTTCAATTTCAGCTGGGGGGTTGTGTTATAATGCTCCAGGTACCAAACATTAATAGCCAAAAGTCTCTGTTTTGAATAAAGTGTGCAAACAAAACAATTAGCCTCCTTTAATAAAGTTATTCCAGTGAATTGTTTGGCATTTTTGGTGGTTTGTTAAGACATACTTCAGCCTCCTGAAATAGCTTTAATCTGTGTCCATTAGAATAGCCTTTCCCCCAGACCATGGGAACAGTCCCGTAGTTACTGACCAGCTTTACATGACTTTTAGATAAGTGACGCAAGCTTGGGTAGAGGACTCTCACACAGCTCAGTACCCACATAAAGTAAAGAATCAACTGCATAACTCCTTTGATCATGTACCTTGGCAGTCTGGGCTTAACTGTTTTTTTTTAAACTTTATGAATCATATATTGGATCCATGGATCCAAAATGGTGCCCATGATATGTGGTGGCTCATGATTGTTTGGCATCTGCAGTGGTGCCTTTGGAAACTTATTTGCTGATGTTCGATTTATTTCTTATTTTTAGTGACCCAAACACTTTCTCAAAAGATTTGTAGATTGTTCCCACAGCCCTCTTATACATGATGATGTACTATTTTTCCCCTGTCATTCCAATTGGGACACTATGTGTTAATCTGATGAGTAAAATGTTGAACGTGTTATCCCCTGGTCCTTCCAGTGAATCGATGTTTTCTCTGGAGAAAAGTATGATTTTGTTTTCTTTTCTTTCTTTGAGAGTTATAATTGTTGTTCTGATATCTCCGTATTGTCCCTGAAGTTAGACCAGTATCCTCCAATTTGTGTTTGCAATGCAATTTCAAGAAACTTCTGCAGATCTATTGCGCTGTGTTGTGGTGTATGGTACAATAAATAAATGTGATGGCTTGACAAATTAAATAAGCCAAATACGTAGATCTGTTCAGGATCTACAGATCCCACAGTGAGTGATAAGAAATAAAGCTACAACGCCCACACTAATTTGATTATTATCCAAAATGTTTGGCTTCTGATCCTGATCTGTGATTAGTTTGAAAACTGACAGTGAAGATATACATTCATTTAGGTTGTTTTACGCCTGCCCAGTATCTGTTTGTGATGGAAATAGCTAAAAAAAACAACAACAAAAAACAGCACATTTACACCTGACTGACCTCGAGTAGGCGGTCCTGTCACCGCAACTACAATGCGACCACACATGGTGTGGTTGCAAGCTTCCATTTCTCTATGGGAGCTGGTGCTGTGGTCGGAACAGGCTACAGCACAAGCTCCCATGGAGAAATACGAGCTTCTGCTAATCCCTGCACCACGTGGCAGGCACCTTGCGGGATTAAGAGGTGCCCCCTTTGCCCCCAATTGGAGGCCACTCAGGGATGGGGGCCCTTCTAGGAGCTCCCACAGTTGCCTTCTGACAGGCTTTGCATGTCAGAAAGTCTGACATGAAAAGCCTTTTGGAAACCGACATCATAATCCTGACAGCAGAAACACTATCCATAGGCGATTAATGAAAGATTTCTGACTGGCCAATGGGCTCCTTGAGCCTGTCGGAAGCCAGCCGGAATGACCCTCCTGTTTACTCTCCGACTGCCTACATCATAATTGGGCGATCGGACTGTAAACCTACCATATCGGTCGGTAAGCCTCCAACGAGCCAATGGGTGAAAAATATGCAGCTTGCACTGCTCATGTCACAATTTAGTGCTGTTAGTGTGAGCAGCACTGAAAATCAGTGTGACCGGCACCATGCATTGGGCAAGAGCGCACAGCCATTCAAGTTGATTTTGATGCCACTCGAGTATAAAATCTATCCGAGCTGTCTATTCGAAC
The DNA here is from genome assembly GCF_964263255.1 of Lissotriton vulgaris. Classification (NCBI taxonomy): domain Eukaryota; kingdom Metazoa; phylum Chordata; class Amphibia; order Caudata; family Salamandridae; genus Lissotriton; species Lissotriton vulgaris. Next base: position 644,868,348 of record NC_141687.1, on the reverse strand, counting down.
GGTGGCCCTCTGACAACATACTCAGGTGACTGCCCACATAAAAAAAATCACACCATGCCAAATCTCGCTTGCGCTTATCAATTCGCATATTCACGTGCGATATTGTATTTTTGAAGCGCGACCAAGCAAATAAATCCGCCCGCTTGCGAATTGCGGATTTTGGGGCAAATTCTCACGATTCGCGGACCGCGAATTTGCCAATAATCTGCAAATACCACGAACGGAACGGATTTTCAGACCATACTTACATTTAACTTACAGGAGGTTGATACATTTTAGGCACTAAATTCCAGGGACTTATAGGTAAATTAAAGCTGCCAGTTAGGTGTATGCCGGTTTCATCATGTTGAAAGGGGAAGTACAGGTACTTTACCACTGGTTAACAGTGTAAAACCAGCAAGACACAAATCTGGGGATAGACTATGCAAATAGTAGTCATTTCTAACACATTTCAAATCCTCGCTTTACCTTGCAGCTCTTGTGGAGAGAGAAAACTTCCTCTCTTCCACCTTGACCGTTTCTCTGGTACTACATCAATATTTTTTGGGGTTATTAATAGCTTCTGAAACTCCCTTTCTCTGCCCATTAGAACTCAATCTGACTTACCTTAAATCACCACTTTTGGTCACCTCCTATGCTCGTACTATGATTAGTTCTCCTTGTTCTACTCTCCATGGCATATTTTCCTACTGGTTTTTCTGTATTGTGTTTTGTATTTAACATTTGTATAGTACCAGTTATTTGTAAAGCACACTTATGCATTTCTGATGAATGGGGTTAATGGTCGCCAAAGAAACCATAAATAAATTAATAAATAAATAAAACTAAGCAGAGAAATTAAAACTTTCTTACCCCATCCTCACATTGAGATTTCCTTTCTTTAGAAGGATCAAAAATTAAAATGTCAACTCTCAACACCATATGTGTTTCAAATTTTATGCAGATGTATTAAGCTACACCAAAAGTTATTAACACAACAAAGTAACTATTTTCCATGGAAATAGAAACTTAGGGCCTGGCTTAGAGTCTACTGGATGTGTTACTCCGTCACAAACTCAACAGATATTCCATTCGTCATATTACAAGTGCCTTGGGATATAATGGATTTGAAATGCGGCAGAGAGAAACCCGACAAGTTTGTTTTGGAGTAACCCGTCAATCAAAATCTAAATTGGGCCTTAAATCTTTTGATTTGCATATACAAAATCGAGATTTACTTGAAAAATTATGTTTTGCAAAATCATGATTTAAAATAAATCCTGAGAACTAAAGGTATTAAGGGTTAAGAAATAGCATGTGCTATCCACTGGCGATATGAATCTTGAGGACCCCCCCTGCAAGGCACATGGAGCAGGGGCAGTTTCTCCATTAGGGCACAGGGGCTGTGCCCCTCTGAAATTCCTACCCATTTACATAAAAAAATATTAAATAGATCGATTTATTTAGAGATAGGATCGTATCTCTAAATAGATTGATGTATTTAAGTCTGGGCTGTCTGTTTCAGGCTGCCCGCCCTGCCTCGCTCCGAAGCAGGAGACGGAAGCCAAGCAGTGAATCAACTTTCTTTTTTAAAACCGGCAGTAAATCCACTTTCATAATGGTATGCATGGCCCAAGGCTTCCTGTTTAAAAGCCCTTCATTGCCATTGTGGTCTAGAGTTATATGCGCACTATAGGCCAGTGACGCATAAGCATCACAGTTTTGGGCATCGGAAACATCATCCCTGCATGATTTCAGACATCCATCTTTCAAAGGCATAGATCCTACCCTTTCGTCATACGTGAGAGTGGCTGCAAACACGTCTCATCTGGTGCCTTGTTTTCTGTAATGGTAGGTGTTTGCAAGCTAATGCTGTGTAATGTATATTGTGCTGAGACCCCTCATCATGCTAACCTCCCCCACTGTGACACCCCACGCCCTTTAAGCATGGGCGGAAAATCCGTTCCGCTCGCGGATTTTGCGGATTTTCGGTAAATTCGCGATCCGCGAACGCTCGCAAATTTACCGAAAATCCGCAAATTCGCACGCAGCGGATTTTTTTTTCTTGGTGATACAATTTTGCGGCGTAAGTTCGCAATTGCGAACATGTAGGTGCGGCGGGCAGCAACAATCTCGCACTCGCGAAATTACAAAATTTGCAATTCTGCACAAGAAATCCACTAGCAAGCAGCATAGACCTTCTGAAAATGATGATTTTTATCAGAATAACTCCTCAGGTTGACATTTGCCTGCCCTTTTTTGGATTTGAGGCCTTTTGACTTTCTTTGGATCACTTTTGGATTAGAAATCAACTTTCACAAGTAAGTTTGTTTGGGGCATTACATTTGCTGTTTTGCAGAAAAACGAGTTTTGCTAAACTGAAAGCACTCAGCAGGTGCAAAAGTTCAAATTCATCATTAGTAACCATTCCCTGTAGTGCTTCCTGACTGGGGCCCCTCCAGAGTTCAGTTGCTAGTTGCAACAATTGTATGACCCTGCTCTGACCCTCACAGCCGGATCATAGAATAGCTACAAGTAGGCCACAAAGGTCCTGGAAAAAAAAATTGCACTGCAACAGAAAGCAAATTACAGATAAGGAAGCAGGTGCCAGACTGGAATTTTAAAACAATGACACATTAATAAATCAACCCCAAATTAATTCATGTCAGTTGAAGCAGGGCAGGTGTGCTTGCTTTTCCCCCCCATAATCTACAGTGATGATGATGAACCAGAGGGTGGCATTGATGTACCAGAGGGTGGCATGGGTGAAACAGAGGGTGGCAGTATTGAAACAGAGGGTGATGTGAACCTGTGATGATGAACCGGACGTAGAAACAACATAGTCGCGACTGTTGCGTGCCGACAAGTAAGTTCGCAATTGTGAACTGGTACAAAATCCTCGCGAACTGGCAGAAACCCTTCCGAACACTAAAAAAGCAAAAAAATCCGCAAATTCGCGAGAATTCGCGGAATTTGCGGATTGCGAGTTCGCAAATACGCAAATTCGCGAACGCCAGATTCGCAAAATTCACCCATGCTTAACGCCCTTGCTGCACAAGTGGAGCTGTGGCATTTGCTCCATTGTGAAATGGATCCAAATAAGGAACAGGGTTCACTCTTGTTCCCTAGTGAAGGTTATCCAAATTCACGATGCAAGCCCAAAGTGAGAGATATGTGCCTACTGTGGAACACGTGCTTAGAGTGGCTAGTTTTCGGATGTATGGCATTAAAGCTAGCCATGTCTTCATGCCACTAAGTTAACCCTGATGCCGAAAACATGGATTGACTTGCAAACAATGAATGTTAAAAACGTCAAGGGAATGTATTTCAGCGATATAGTTCCTCTCTTATTTCGCATGCTTTACTTACTCTTGCATTCCCCAAGAGTTAGCTATTCTATGATGTTGTTTATCTGTATTTCATTGTGTGCATACTTTGATGTTTGAGCCATGTCAGGTAGTTATGAGGGGCTTTGAATGAGCGCTCAGGCGCTAAAGCTGATTCCAAAGTGCCTGTCAGCGGGTTTGCCTCTCTGCAGAACACACAGAACAATGTGCATTCCATTTGCAACTGAAATTCTGTGGATATGTGTGTGAAGGAGGTACACAGATGTCAAAATATTTGCAAGGCAAAAGTAAGAGAAATTAAAGTGCTTAAATTTGAGGGACTGCAGTGCATGTTGGGGGGGTCGTGAAGTGACAGAGATGCGAGGAAGTGAATTCAGGGAAGAGTGAAAAGAGGATGCTGAAGAGGAAAGAGAGGGGGTTGAAAATGTGCGGATGAACAAGATATGCAGAGAAAAAGAGATACATATCTAACATGAAGCACACATAATTGAATACCAAAACTCCTTCCACAGTATTTAATTCACAGACTCGTCATTTCAGAATTTAAACATTTCCAATGTTAATTATTTATAAGAAACTAGCAGCCCGTCCCGACGTTGTCCGGGTATGAATTGCTGCCGGCCAGTACTATATTGTTTTGTAGGATTTCGTTTTGATAGCATTTCTTATCTGTGACAGGCCTGTGAAATGCTCCGATTCACAGTGCACCGCTGATGCACTTAAGAGTGCGTGTTCAGTAGTGTGTGAACTCGAGTTTACCTACTTTATTTTTCCTTGCAATATTATATAGCGCAAACTCGACAACATGGCATGAGCACAATTTACATTACAGAAGAACACATTCATTTGTGGTAGGCACGGGGAGACAAAGCGATTTGCCTGGTATCACAGGATGTTGAGCTGATGCCGAGATTCAAACGTAGCTCCCCAGCTCTAAAGTTCGCAATTCTAAAACTTGTGGCGGGAGGTGTGTCTAAAAGTGTATGTCGGTGCTGGCCATCAATGAGAGAGACCTGTGCATTTTTCAAATGAGTGGTGAAAAAATATGAGTATGTTGCTGGAGATGTGGGCCACCGTGCCACCAATGTACTTACCGGGGGAGGGTAAACACCCATTATTCCGCAACTTTCTTTCCTCATACCATCACTCCGCATACTTTCATTACGAAAGTACCATGACTCCGCAATGCCATTATAACGCATGGCATTATATTTTATATGCTTTTACCACACATACATTTACAACGAAATTGGTTGTAAATGCATGAATGGTAAAAGCATGTTTTTTTAATGTTTGGATAAACTAAGTATGGGTATAGGGGTATATGTTTTGGGGTACTGAGGTATATGTTTTGGGGTGTTTGGGTATTTTAAGGGTTCAGATATAGTTTTGGGTTATGGGGTACATGGATAGTTTTAGGGTTTAGGGATAGGTATGGGTTTTAGGGTACAGGGGTATTTTTAGGGTTCAGGGCTAGGTTTGGGTTCTGGGGTATAGGGGTATTTTTAGGGTTCAGGGGTAGGTTTGGGTTTTGGGGTACAGGGGTATTTTAAGGGTTTATGACTAGGTTTGGGTTTTGGGGTACGGGGGTACTTTTAGGGTTCAGATCTAAGTTTGGGTTTTGGGGTACAGGGGTATTTTAAGGGTTCAGGGCTAGGTTTGGGTTTTGGGGTACAGGGGTATTTTAAGGGTTCAGGGCTAAGTTTGGGTTTTGGGGTACAGGGGTATTTTAGGGTTCAGGGTTAGGTTTGGGTTTTGGGGTACAGTGGTATTTTTAGGGTTCAGGGCTAGGTTTGGGTTTTAAGGTAAAGGGGTATTTTTAGGGTGCAGGGCTAGGTTTGGGTTTGGGGGTACAGGGGTATTTTAGGGTTCAGGGGTAGGTTTGGGTTTTGGGGTACAGTGGTATTTTTAGGGTTCAGGGCTAGGTTTGGGTTTTGGGGTAAAGGGGTATTTTTAGGGTTCAGGGGAAGGTTTGGGTTTTGAGGTACAGGGGTATTTATAGGGTTCAGGGCTAGGCTTGGGTTTTGGGGTACAGGGGTATTTTTGGGGTTTAGGGTTAGGTTTGGGTTTTGGGGTACAGGGTATATTTATGGGGTTAAGATGGGTTAGGATGTTGGGGTATTTTAAGGAGTAAGGGTGGGTTATGATTATGGGGTGCAGGGGTATTTAAAGCGAGCAGGGTGGGATTAGCACCCGATATGAGACATGGCATGAAGGGCGGAACTTACCACACGCCCCCAGTGTTTGTCACGCCCCCAGCACACGCCCACAGCACAACGCAGACACGCCCACAAGGGACTACTTTGCTGGCATGGTTCTTTTACCTTTTAAATGTATATGGTGGGCGTCTGCATAGCCTATATCCTTCTGCTGCAACTGCCCTTTCCAACCCTGTATTGGGTGTTGCGATTGGTGCTGTGGTTCCTGAGATTACCCGCCTCAAAGGTTTGGGCTCCCTCTTTATTATATTAGTTTGGATCATTGTTGTTACTCATCTATCTTAAACAGCTAACACCAATGACAAAGTCAATCATACTGACAGGCTTTAGTGCATGTCAGTTGTTGTGCCATTTATCTGAATGCAATTACATCTCAGATAGAAACCAAAATACCAGTCAGGTAGCACACTATGGGAATCACAGAAATGTAATAGACATGTTCCTTTATTGAGAACACCCACTTTATTAATCTCACTTAAAGACCTGTCTGCACATATTTGTATATTACTGGTTACTGCCAGCATCTGTTGGTGCTTCTTGAAGTCTGGTTAGAGCATATTTCTCCAAAGTTAATGCTGCATGCAGTGCAAGACACTGGGCAAGCATACATTTTAAAGGGCTAACGTTGTCATACTGAACAATTTACATATTACAGTAACTGTTGAACAAATTAATGCAGGAAGATATGAGGCAGTTTTTAATGTGTTTAATATTTCAAGACTCTACGTTTTCACTGCTTAGTAAGCCGTGCTTTATCGCTACATTAATTTGCTTTAAAATGCACCATTTATGCCAGTCTATTTTTCATTTCTTTCTCAGGAGAGGGACTCACCCTGTACCGCAGGTTTGTCCATTGAACTTGTTCACATCGCTTGCTAGATAAAAGTCATGCCCAACATTTACGCCCACCACTTTCAAATGTCACTAGCTGCCACTGACTTTGAGGGGCCCCATGTGGACTCAATCAGGATATCTCCGGCCAAAATAATGTGTTGAGGTGGCCCCCTGGAGCATTGGGGACCCCAGCATCGTGGGGGCTGTGGGGGTCTGTGGTACACCACTGGCCCTATCAGGCTACCAAATAACTACCAAGGCTGCCACCACATTAAATAGGTCAAATTTAAAGATTAGTATTAGAGTTAGATTAAGTTGACTTGCTATTATTACTGATCTTATCTTACATGCTGCTCATTACTCACCACTACACAAGCCCACATACTCTATCCCCCTCTACCCTTAGTATACATCAGTACGTGTACCCGTGTTTATCCCATATAACCGCTTCCATTTCAAAAGTCATATGTATAATCTATCACTGGTCTAGCATATGTGATTGTATCTACACATATGTAACTTGGGCAACTGTTACACTCCCATCCATCACATTGCTCTTGTTCACAACAGGCCACGGTTCCTTGCATCGTCCGACTTGAAAACATTTCAGGCTCCACATCTTGGGGGTCATAGTAGATTTCATCTTATACTACTTTCAAAATATCCGTGAGCTCCCTTCCTACATTGAGAAGGTCGCAGCCCTTAGTTGCACTAGGGATTGCAACTAAGAGGAGATCCCAGATGATGAAGCATGCCACCTCGTGGGTGATAGGATTCCGTCCTCTTTAAGAGGACTCCTTTAATCAATTCAGACTAGCCCGTGGTTGTTGATGCTCAGTTCAAATAGACCCACGTTTTTCTTGTGTTATTAATGGTTTAGATTGGGGATAAAATTCCGTTTGGTCTCTAAATATTTCTCCCTAGGACCCCCTGTTTAAATACTTTTGTGATATAACAATACACAAATACCAATTGCCAGCTACACCCAGTCATTTGACCCAGGATACAGGTTGCAGACACTCAATAGTGGGGAGAAGAAACTTTCTAAAAGTTCCATTTTCAGAAATGTGACTTTAAATCCAGCTTTAACAATAAAGAGAGCTTTAAGTTACAATTCTTCAGACACAAAACTCAATATGCACACTTGCTTCCAATTAAAAGTTATCACTTATTAAATGTAATAAGATAACCCAATGTTATCCTATAGGAGAAGGAGGCCTTGTAGTAGTGAAAACGAATTTAAGAGGTTTTCACTACCAGGACATGTAAATTTCAAAAGTCCAGCATTTTAAATGCACTGCACCCTTCCCTATCGACTATGCAGGGCCAAACCTAGGGGTGACCTTTAAGTATTAAAAAGGAAGATCTAGGTCTGTCAAAAGTTTTATTTTGACAGGTCGAAATTACAGATTAAAACTGCACACACAGCTGCAATGGCTTGCCCAAGACATGTTTAAATGACTACTTAAGAGGGGGACACAACATGTGCTGCAGTACCACTTTACTAGGGACCTACCAACTAAATGTGCCAGTAGGGATTATTAGGATTAATAGGATGCATTGCAGATAATGTTTGAACTGAGAAGCACGGACGTATGTTTTTATGTAGCTACATATATTTTAAAATGTGTGTCTGTAAGGAAATCAATCATTATATGAACATGTAGCACTAAGTTCCATCTTATGTTACCTTAAGCACGAGAACTGAGTTCATAGGTGCTGTTTATTAGCATGCGCCAGTTTAATATTTCATTTTTTGCACATGTATTATTGTGGAAACTGCACTTTATTATTGCGAATCTTGCACATGCGTTTTAAAGGAATTCGTATGTATTTATTTTTCGGCTGGCACGAATCATTTTACTACTGTGAGTCTTGCACATGTGTTCCAAATGTAATTACATGTATATATTTCCCGGTAATCGGAACGAGTCACTTTATTTATTGCGAGATTTGCACTATAGACATAAAGGAAATTGCTTTCTATTTGCCAAATAGCACTGCAATATACTTTTTATATTTTATTCAATCTCATGCTTGTTTATTTTTCCCGGAAAAGTTGCTTTATGCTTAGGCACAGACACTGTAAGGTTTATCTTATTATAGAAAACTGTATTTTATCTTCTATATGCACTGCAATGTAAAGTTTTATGCCTTGTCTGCTATATGGTTATATATATATACCGAATAAAGCATTTTGAAACTGAAAAACTGAAACTGTGCCAATAGGGGATTAAGCCAATTTCACTAATTTTAGAGAAGAGTGGGCATGCACTTTAGCACTGGTAAGCAGTGGTAAAGTGAACAAAGTTCTGAAGCCAACAAAAACAAGACCAGCAAAAATGGAGGTGTGACGCAGATAAGTTTGGGAGAAGACCACCATAAGGCTCACAGATCTAAGACTAATCAATGTTAAACTTAAGGTGGCACACTTTCACTGACATATTTGTTGTTCAGTCATACATTGAATATTTGTCAGAAAGAAAACAAAAGTTTAAAAACTTTCTTAAAAACCAATTGCAAAGCCACAGACACAAATATTTAATAAATGCAACAGTAAATTTATCTACATTTGGAAGCAGAACTCAGATGAGGCCCTCCAGTGTTGTGATGCGTTCATATGACTATCCAGAGCATGGTAATAGCAACGAAAGACGCGTTTCAAAACGTTTTTGAAAAATATAGTGATCTAGACTACTAAAAATCTTAAAGTGATGGTATTCCGTAGAAAGATGTTACAGATATGCAGAGAGGTATGAAACTTTCAATGCTCAGATGCAAGATGACATTCGTCGTCAGTTACCTTCTACTTTCTAAAATAAATTAGTCTTGAATGATTTCCTCGTGATTGGTATTGTAAAGAATAACAATTTGCAGTGTTCCATTTGTTCCTAGGGTTAATACTTGTTCTTTCTTACAATCCTGCTGACATTTAAAATGTGGTTAGCATACATATCTATGGGAATAAAGTAAAAACCTGTTCAGATGCAAATACAGATAAGTCTGCCTTACCCAGGCAAGCAGGTATGACTTTCTGAAGGCAGCATGAGGTGAAGTCAATGGTAATTAATGCCCTAAAGCTATCCTCTGCAGCTCTTGAATGCTACAGTAGCAGGTTGCAAGCCCTTGTCTTCTAGTAAAAAATCCCATTTGAATAGCCCTTGATAACAGATGGCTCCACTGAAATGCCAACTGGCAAAAATTTGATTACAGATTTTTTTTTTAAACAGCAGGGCGCATTGGTGCATAACTTATTTGACGTTTGTCGGCCAACGCACCGAAGAGTTCAGGAACATTGCAGCCCATGTTCTATTCACATCGCAATATGAAGCAATTTATTTTTCATTTTAGATTGTAAGTTATTAATTTTTAGTTTGAAAGCATCTTGAAAAGTAGAAAACATGTTTTTTCAGAAATGTGCTACAAAGTTACCTTTACAGTTTTTGCTAGCATGTCACTGTACACTGAGAAGTAAGATAGTGTGTGGACATCATGTCATATTTTGGCATTATGTTCATCATTTACATGGAATACAGTCACAAGGTCGTCATTATTTCACATTGCCCACCTAACAGAAAGAGACTTTTCATTTCTTCGAAAGATCCCCATATTTATCCTATGTTTAGAAATCACTCAGCCTTTTCTCATGTGACCATTGACCCTTTTTTACTACTCTTCTGTCGAATCCAGTGACACTTCTTGTCAATTGCGGTTACATTTTCTGTTTTAAAAGAGCGAAGCCATCGATGGTTTGCTGTTACATTCTACTGCATGCTATAGTGTCCCAGAAGGTAGACTGCATAATTAAGATGGATGCTGTATGTGGACAGAGGGAGACGAGAGGGCAGTTGCTGCTGGCAGAGGAGGCTGTAATAAATAAATAATAAATCCGTATTTGTAAAGCGCAAACTACTCACCCATACGGGTCTCAAGGTGCTGGGGGCCATCTTGGAAATTAAGTGAGCTAGTGCCCAGAGTCACATGGTGCTGAGATGAGCTGCCACTGGAGCTGGGGCTCGAACTGTGATTCCTGTGCTCCGAAGTCAGCTGCCCTGGCCACTGGACTACTCCTCTCCACATGGTAAGCAACATATTCTGTACTCAAACAAATCATGTTGTCTTACTTTGTTCCTTGAGTGCTGTTTACAATTACAATTTAAAGGATTTTGCAAGGATTTTGAGATTTGCACACACTTCTCCAGGAATGGGTGACTGAGACTTCTTTAAAAACATACTATACATTAGGCCTGGGTGGAGTCACCCAAAAACTCTGCAGCGCTATGTGGAGTTCCGCAAGCGACGGAGTGCGTAATGTCATGCCGGTGTCACTGATTTTTAGCACCGGGTGTTTGCCCCGGGCTGTAAAATGTGCGTGAACAGCACTATGCGCAGCAGGGCACTGCTTCTTTCTGCTGTTAAAATGTTCTACTCGAGCGGCATTTTCTTCAACGCAAACGGAACGTTTCGGCAAGCAAGCAGTAGCACCCATCTGGGACCGCCCACATTGAGATCTCGCCAGGAAGTGGTCTGGATAAGATTTTCATCGCCCGCCAACTTAAAGCGGGCGAGCGTGAGCAAGAAAAACAATCCACGCAATACGTGGAGTACGGAGTGGGAAAAACTCTGCAAACTCTGCGAGTGGAGATGATTTTCACGCCCAGGCTTACTACACATACATTGAATCCATTCCTTTTGGTTATTTTAGAATTGATTAGGTCAGTAATATTGGGGACAGAGTACAGAGACTTTTCTTTACACAGCGTTAAGTCATACTCATTAGGGAGATTAGAGGTTTTTATTTTGTTATGTTCTGGGTGTGTTCTGGGTTGGAGGTTAGACAAGATTTTTCTTTGGTTTGTAATTTTTTTAACTTTGTGTTTGGTTTCTGAACAATACAAGGTTTTTCCTGCCCGGATAATGTAACATCATAGAATATGTTTTATCTCTGAGAAATGGAGAGTGATGAGTGAATTATCTTGCTATGTTAGAGGGTGTTCTTCAGTGGTGTCTGTTTAACACTTCTGTGCAAAATGTATGTGAAGAGTATATCTAGCCTATTGAAAAGGGCCCCTCCAAATTTATTATATGTCTAATGCTTCCAAATGTCTAGTAGTTCAGCTGCTTCCTTTAGTTGTTTGGCATGCCTGCCCATATGTAGAAGCACAATTTTTTTGGAGAGTTTGATATATCGTAGATTGGTGCTACGATGACGCACCAACTTTTATAGACTGTAGCTTTGCACTCAGATGCTTTAAATGAAATTAGCTAGCTCTTCTGTAGAACATCACTTTTTAAGTACTACCGTTTGTGGTCATTCTTTTTTCTTTTTAAATCATCGTGTAGCATGGCATAGGTGTTTCATAGCTCCTCATCTAATTGGTACTTTAATAACAAAGAATGATACATGGTTTTAACATTTACAAGACTGTTAGATATAGAAGCATTTCTGCTGACAGTTCTTAAAACTAGATCCTGCACTAAGGCTTGTATTTCATGATTAGTTCAAATCTGTTCAAATCCTGAAACATCTACAATGCTGACACGGCTCTCAGATCACACTTTTCCCCACAAAGCTTGTTTGTGTAATATTTTCTCAAGACTTAAACTTTCAAGGCGTTGCAGAAGTTGCGAAGTTTGCAACATTTTCAAGAACATTTTGCAAAGATTGCAAGAACATCTTTGAACCTTCACATATCTCTGATTGGTATATCCTGGGGGCATTTGTGGAAACCTAGCCCCTTATACCTAGAGCAACTCCAAAACATCAATTGTCTGGGGCCACTTGTGAGAGTTGTTGGCATGAGGTAGGAGAGGAGGATGGTGGTCAGCAAGTCTGGGCATACCTTTTAAATTTCCCTCTGTCGAGCACTCTAGCATATCGACACCCTGAGCCCTCAATTCTTGATCTGTTCAAACACCCCATTGGTTGCTATCAGAACACGAGAATCATGCTGTTCTATGTTTGGGTCCCTTATCTGGTAGTCGCTTTGGTCAGTCAGGCAATCTGTAATATTCAGAAAAAGTGAAAGTTGAATGCACTTTAGCCAGTGGAGAGGAGACCGAGAGGAATGGTGCGGATTTCACCATTCTGCTTCAAGTGTAATTGTTGTGCCTAGCCAACCTGGTGAGAGTGTCACACAACAGCGCACAACTGCCTGTTGTAGAATGACCTGGCCCACAGGAATCCTATCAAATTCGCCTGCCCTGGGTTTTCAGCCTGGCAGTAGATTTCCCTCGGCATGGGCATCATAGACGTGCATAGGGGGTGCATGCCCAGAGCAGGCTGAATTAGGTTCATTGCTCTATGTCTAGTAACCAGTGCAGTGAAGAGTTTGCATTTCTGCCCCACTTCCCGTGTGCTAAATAGGAGACGCGTATCAATATGCCGCAGGAAGCTTGGACGTATCTTTCCTCGGCGTTTGAAGGATACGCTGTTAGCTTTGCCACTTCTCTGCCACTCTATTAATGTGAAATATGATTTCGCGGGAGGCAGAAGAAAGATGGTGCGGAGGTACGATTCGCAGGTAGTGTCAGCCCAATCAATCATTTTTAAATACCTTGCAGGTGTGGAGAGCGGCATTGGTCAGATCCGGCGAGTACAGCCTGCGAAGCCACTGCGAGCGAGCATAATTTATCTTAACTTAAGCATTAATCCATTTTGTCCTTGCACTTTAACTCGCAAACTTTCCATGCAATTTATTTCGGAGCCTTCACGTGTTCTGTTCAGGCGCACTGCCAATCCGTCACCGTGCCCAACAAACTCCACAGCTGCAACTGTGCAGGAGGGGAGCGTGCTGCACCTGCAGGGCCATGTTTTTATCTAAAATTGGAATCGCTGATAACTTCTGAAAATAACAATCTCTTGCAACTAACCCCCCACGTCGCCAGCCCTAAAATGTATTATAATTTGAGATTAATTAAGCTCCAGTTATAATTTTTAAAACTGTTTACTAATTAAACTGATACAGCGGATGGCTTCCTGAGCACAGGTTACTTCAGCTGCACATGCAGCCACACTATGCAGAACTAAACGTTTTCATGAAGTGTGCAAAATGCATAGCTTTGGTTTGACACAATGAAATATTGAGGTAAAATATAATATTTACCACTAAAACAAGAACAATTAACACGTAGATAGGAAAGAGCATTCATGAGAACGGAAAACACATTTTTTGAAAAAAGCAATGTATAAATGACCTTTAAAACTGTTAATGAAGATATTTAAGTAATAATCACAATATTAAATTGCCTGTGTATGGTGCTTGCTAACACCATATTTAGGTTCTGCTCAAAAAATCTCTTGTAACAAAAAAAAATCTTAAAAGGGGCTTAGAGCCTGACCATTACTTACCTTTACTTATTTCTGGTTGACTCCCACCTCACTCTCGTTTCCTTTCTTACTGTTGGTCAGTGCCTCCGCCTGCCTTCAGCTTCCTGCTCAGCTTCTTCATTCTTGCTTTGGAGCTTGGACCAAGTACTGCTTCTGGCGGCAAGTGTCCTCCTGTCCTTCCACCCACAGTCTGTGCACTTGCAACATATTTCTTTTTAACATTCCAGCATCGCATTCTGCTTGTTGCTTGCCCGTCCCTACCAACACCTTACTTCAGTCACTGTATGCCTCTTCCCCATTTGTTGCTGGCCTTTCCCTCCCACCACTTCACTTTTGTCACTGCATGCCCTATCCTCACCTTGTCGCTAATCATAGCTCGTTTTATATAGCATGACGTTGACTGGAAGGACTTGTCATGCTTTACATGAGTTCTAGTTACATTAGAAGGATGCATTAATTTTTACGCAGATGGGGAGATGAAGTGATTTGCCCAAAATCACAGGTTGTTGAGCGAGCACAGAGACTCAAGCCTGGTTCCCTAGCTCCAAAGTCAGTAGCTCTGGTCGTAAAAATGTAAAAATGTAAATTGATACTTGTATAGCGCACTACTCACCCGCAAGGGTCTCAAGGCGCTTGTACGAATACCGCTGTAGAATCCATCCTGGCTTTCCCTGTGAGGCTTCCACTCCTGGGCACCCCCAAGGTGGAGGCCAGGCATCCTTAGCGTTGTGGGGGCCGTTGTGGAGATTAAGCAAGCTATTGCCCAGAGTTGTAGAGTGGGACTCCATGATTGGAATAGGCACGAGGCGAGAATTATCAGGTCCGTGGAATTTTGAGCCCAAGACCCGCCGAGGCGGGGAATTGAACCCAATGGCCTATGTGCTACAAGTCCTCACACAAATGAATTTACTAGATTAAAACATGTAGCAAAAAAGTAAGTCTGGGCTTGTCAACCCACCAAAGCCCAGTAGTGATGGTTTCAGGATATAGATAATGAATATGTATAAAGAAGATTACCATTCATTAATTTCAGTGGCAGTCATTTGCATATCATTTGGTTGTTCTGAAAATCGAAATGGATCTTTCTATTTATTGCTTCAAGAAGCCCAGGCATACACAATAACAGGAAATTTGAAAGCAATTCATAACGTTTAACAATCAGGAAACTCAATGGACTATCAGTAATCAGACCAAAGGTAACATGCATGGAATGGTAGGTATATAGTCGTCCTGGCCATTCACAGTAGCACATAATATCAATAAATACATGGCAGTAATTTCAACCACTCCCTCTTAGGTATAGCATATAACAGACACAACAAAAAAATTGTGGGCCATATTATCAAGAAAGGGAGATACATTATTGCCGCTTTTATCGGCAGGAAACTGCCGCTAAAGCAGCGCTAATCGGCTTGATAATATGTCCTTGTGAATTCCCATAGCAGCCCAGGTTCTGGTGTTAACCTGGGCTGCTATGGGAATTCACAAGGGCATATTATAAAGCCCATTATCACCGCTTTAGCGGCAGTTTTCTGCCAATAAAAGCTGCGATAATGTATCGCCCTGTCTTGATAATATGGCCCTGTATTAACTACTGTTGTCGCACTTAAAGATGTAAACAGTTGTACCCCAGCCTAATTGTAAAAAAATCTTGCAAGGGATCAGAGTTCTTCCCATCAAGGCTTAGGTTTGATGGCTAGCTCGCGTTGCACCCTAATACCTTTCCAGTCAACTCCCCTTTACAAAGAACGTTTTACTAACACATGAGTCTAGGACCTCTCATTTGTTAGGTAGGCCTATTTGACTAAGAATGGTACCTGAAAATATATTTGCCTCTTACGTTGTTGTAAATTCTGTAAAGGAGGTCCTTCCGTCATGACAGTCCTCCTTTTGAGAGGACATTCCATGGGGACTATCAAATAGTCAGCTATGGTCCCTGAACGTGTGACACATCCCTGTGCTGGCTTCCAGCTTCATAGACAGTATTTACAACGTTCATTCCATTCAAGATGCATGTATGCAACCAAGATTTATTTCTCCTCAAAGACTACATTTTCGGACCTCTTGGGGTAATCCTATACTGATTTCCATGCCCATGAAAAAGTTTGAGAGCTTGCTCCTATTCCAGAACTATGCCAGGGTTTGAATCTTCATGCTGAACTTTCAAAAAATTAAATTCCCTTGAATTCAAAACTCATCTCCTTGTCTCCACTCTCACAGTCTGAAGCTGTATTCACACAAGAGGCATGTGATGAACAATGACCCTTTTTAACCCCTTAACTGCTGAGCATTTCTATGTTTGAGGCACTTAGGCCTAGATGTAGGTAATTTTATTTTACCACTTCTTAAATACAGAATTTTACCGATTCGGTATTTAAGAAGTGGTAAAATGGAGGGGGGGGGATGTAGGTATTACAGAATCGGTAAATACCGAATCGTTGAGATTCGGTATTTACCGATTCTGTAAATACCATTTCGGTAATGCCCATTGATTCCTATGGGCATTGAAGCCCATAGGAATCAATGGGCATTACCGAATCGTATTTACCGATTCGGTAAATACCGATTCCAGCAAGGGTGCAGGGGATGTCACTTTCACACCCTCTAGCACCCCAAATACAGGCATGTGTTCCATGTGGCACACAGACATGCCCTAAGGGCATGTCTGTCTCTCACATGGCATAGGTGTGCATGCACACATGTGCATGCACACCTGGATTCGGTATTTTACCACCCAATTGGATTGGGTGGTAAAATACCGAATCTGAAAGGCCTTTGGGACTCAGAAGAGTCCCACCTACATCTAGAAGTTACCGAATCGGTTCTGTAAATTTACAGATTCTGTAATATTAGCCCCCTACATCCCAAAAACCCATTTACCGGTCGGTAATGGCCGAAATCGGCCGTTATCGGCCGGTAAATGGCCACCTACGTCAGGCCCTTTGTGCTTAAGAACCCAGGGGCATATTTTCAAGGGCCATCGCGCCACTTTTTTGGCTTTAAAAGCCCAAAAAGCGACGATAATATTATCTCCCTAGCAACAACGCGGCGCTAACATGCATTAGCGCATGTTAGCTGCCGTTTTTGTAACGCCACGCATCTCAGCGATATACATCGCTAACGAGATGCAAAGAAGGCATTCCTGGCCATCACTCCATGTAAATATATTCGCTAACAAGTCTTCGACATATTTACAAACATGGAGCAGAACCTCTAAGCGATGAAAAAAGCCCGCTAACGGCGGTTTTCGCTGGAATCGAACGCCTGGTAAAATCCTGACTTAGCTATCTGTAATATGGGAGGTGGATTTACAAGTTAAGTCCACACTCCCATATTATCAAGCATTCCCTTAGCGCTGTGAAATCATCGATTAATTTCACGCGCTATTGCCGATTATTGCCATCTATCACTGGTTTTCACATCGCCATTTAGCAAAGCGTTGCTAATAAGTCGTTAACACTGCGATGTAAATCAGCGATAGACGGCGATAATGGTAAACACGATAAGCGTGAGTTGCAATGTTTTTCGCATTACCTTGATAATGTGGCCCCCTGGGTTTGTGGATTCCCCCGAAGAGAACGGAGAAAATAGGCAAATATAACAAAATTATGACGAGGAGGGTGTTGCAAAATGGACACTAAGATCTGTGTAAGAAGTGAGTTTTTATGACAGGAATAAAAGATTTGCTGGGCACAGAACACCATCTTCCTAGCTTTCAGGAACAGGCAAAGTTTAAAATAAATAGATTTTATTTTACCACACTTTTCAATTTTTTTTAAGTGGCAATTGATTTTTCCTATTGTTTGTGATTTCTACATACTTATAGTTTTTGGAAGAAACGTCTGAAAGGTTTGGGAAAACCAGGTACTCTGTACATTTTTTAAAATAATTATTATTTCGAAATTACGCTAGGAGCCATTTGTGTACTCATGGTTTTCCAAAGAAACTAATTGTTGAATTTGAAAAATAATGAAAAGCTGTAGAAAACAATAGAATTTGGTGACAACTGTAAAATGGCACCCTGATGGCTGATTTACAAACGTAATGCACCATTACATCCAGCAGATGCTTCTGGTCTTAGAAATGTAAGTGTTTTGTGTATGTTGTATGTTGTGGAGAAGTGTGGCTCACTGGTTAGAGGAGGCAGACCTGGAAGCAGAGATCAACCTGGGACCAGGGTTCAATTCCCGGCTCGGCAGGATCTTGAGTCCTAAAAAATGTCCATGGACTTGACAATTCTAGCTCCAGTGCCTATTCAATTCACGGGTTCACACTCTGTGACTCTGGGCAATAGCTTGCTTAATCTCCACAACAGCCCCTTGTGGCGGGATGCCTGGCTTTCACCTTGCGGATACACTGCTGTGGTTATCTCACAGGGGAATACCAGGACGGGTTCCCTAAGCAAGCACTTAGAAGCCGCTCGGTGATTTGCGCTATATAAATTCCTGTACATTTACATTTTACATTTGTTTGTTGGAGGTCCAAAAACAAGATACCCAGAGCGAAGAACTGAGATGCAGCTTTTCATAGTTTTTCACTGTGTACCAACCATACATCAATTCATATGATAAAAATTAATAAATAAAAAATTAGCATGAAGGAAAGATTTGCATTTTTAAAGATTGTCAGAAATAATGAGTTTAGGAACAGTGGTTATTTTTACAAGTCTGAGTCTGGGGTTCCCCATACTATTGTGATTCAGAGGCCATTTTGCAAAGTATGTTCTTCTTGCACAGTGGCTTCCATTTGGAAGCCAAAATTGGAGTGAAATTAAATTGATGATTAGGGGATTCAGTAAACTCCTCCCCGCAGGTGGAGTTCATGGAGGTTTGCTCCGCATTGAGCACGGAGTTCTGGGGGCGTGGCTTGGACGCCGATGGCGATGGTCGCCTGAGAGCTTGGCTCCGAGACTGAGCCCGCATTTATCCTGAATTCCGAGGGTTTTGGGGCGCCCCGACCCCCACAAATCGAAGATCGAGTTGAGGTCGACTTGGTGAGGCACCTGAGTGAACCCGAAAATCGACTGGACTGGTTGAAAAGCGAAGTTGCGGAGGAAGCGGAGCGGAGCTCAAGATGGCGCCCGGACCCTCTCGATAGACTTGCCGAGACCCTCGGCCCAGAAACGTCTGCCAACTCAGCTAGCGCTTTATCCACGCCTCATCCTTCCGAAAGGCGACCATCCGCCTGGCGGACTGGGAGGGTCCGGACACCGTGGACATCTCTGGACTGATCGATAGTCGTTTTACTCTTGGCGCCGGTGGCTCCCCGGCCGCCGGAGGCCTTGGCCAGAAAAGCAGAGCCACCCGCGATGATCAGCTATATCCTACCGAGATCCTGTATTCGCCTGGTCCCAAGGAACTTTATAGGCGACACTACGACTTGGCCCTGCGGGAATCCCTGCCGCATTGGTGGCTGCAACCCGAGGTCTCCCTTGTCCAAACAGGACCACGCTGATTGGCGCTGATCGCCCCCACTTCCCCTTTGATGGCCTTCGGGGACTCAGCGGTGTCTCATCCCGATAGATCGGAGTGGTGGCAGAACTTGGCACCACCACGTCGAAGTCGATCGAAGGCCCTCTTCACCACGGTTGCACACCGAGAGAGCAACAGCCGACGCCCATCATTGGTGGATAGCCCGCCGAGCTTTATTCTGCTGGGCACGTCCGCCATGGGAAAGCCGAGGGGACCTAAAGGAACCACCCCGGCCGCCTCGGACACGGAGGCACCGTACAAGGACGATCGAGGTGACCCGGAGAGTTCTGGAGGCCCTCACCTACAGCAACAATTCGACCGGGTCCTGGAGGCGATCGCAAATACGCGATCTGCCCTACAACAAGACATTGCCCAGGTTGCGACGAGTCTGGGCCTCCTCAGGGCGGACCATGGTAAGCTCTCGGACAGAGTCAAAGAGGTGGAGAGCTCGGTGAAGGTCCTGGAGCTGGCGCAGAAGACTCTGGCGGCTACGATGAAGGATGCCCTGTCCCGAATCGGTGACTTGGAAAGACGGGCGGAGGACGCTGAAGGGCGTAACAGGAGGAATAATATTCGCGTGGTGGGCCTACCGGAAAAAATCGAGAATGGGGACATGGTGGCCTATCTAGAAGCTTGGCTCCGAACTGTGGTGGCGCCGGAGGGACTGTCCTCCTTCTACACTCTGGAACGTGCACACAGAGTGCCAGCAAGACCGCCACAACAAGGCCGCTCCCCGCGCCCGGTGGTGGTGCGCTTATTGCATTTTCGAGACAGGGATCTACTCCTCAACGCCGCCAGACATAATGGCCCCTACCATGTGGAGAACAGCCAAGTGAACATTTTTCCGGACTATACCTATGAGACCCAACGAAAGCGGACCTCTTTCCTAGCGGTCAAACGTGAGCTGCCGAGCGAGGGTATACAATACTCTCTCCTCTTTCCTGCGAGACTCCGCATCATCCTGGATGATAAGACCCAGTTTTTTGATACCCCGGAGGACGTTTGCACTTGGCTTGAGCTGTATAGGGCTGGCAAAGATGGCTTCGGTTCCTCCTTCCAGTCGACTTTAGAACCCGGACAACAGCGGCGATCCAAGAGACTTCGGAGTCGCCGCGGTAAACCGGGCAAACCCTCGACGGTAGAGACTATGGCTGAACGGCGAGGAGTGTTGGAAATGGTCTCCAACCTATCTGGCTCCCAGGGCGGCCCCATCGTCGAAGAATCGGAACCGGGCGGAGAGGGGGCTCACTCGGACACGGAGGACTTGGAGACTGATAGTACGCACTTGCCAGTGGTTACTCCGGACTCGGCTGAGGGCATGCTGGATGGGCAGGGATGAACTCGGGTGAGCTGATTCCATGTGGGCGGGGGTCTACCGCGGGAGGTGTGGAGGTTGCAAGACTTGCTGCTGGACTATGAATCACTGATGGGGTTGGGGGGCCTTGCTCTGCCTGATACCTATGATTTGGTGCTCGGTCTAGTCTCGGTAGTCTGAGACTCGGTGGCCCATTGCTGGCGCCCGGCCCGCACTCGGCCCTTAAGGCATACCTGCGGTGGCTACCGCAGGATTAGTCGGGGGACGGGGGTTGTCTGAGGGTACAGTTTGGATGGGAACTAGATGGTGCTATTTGGGTCCTATTCTGGGGTGGGTGGGAGGGGGTTTGTTTCAAGGGGAAGTTTGGTTGTTGTTGGGGAGGGTGTTCGCCATCGGTGTTGACTTGAATATTGACTGCTCCGTGCCTGAGCGTTGTTGGGAGAGCCTGAGAGCGACAATTCGGGACAATGGCTGAGATCACTAATGTAAAATGCTTCACTTGGAATGTGCGGGGACTTCACAATATGTCTAGACGACACAAAATTCACGCTTATCTAGTGCGTAGAGGGGTGAAAATAGCGTTGCTTCAGGAGACACACCTCACTAAGGCGGAAGGGGCGGCGCTACAGCGTAGATGGAGGGGGCAGGTTTACTACACTACGTTCTCAGCTTACGCGAGAGGGGTGCTGATATGGATAAGGGCTGGGACTCCCCTGCAAGTTTCCAAATCGGTGGTGGATCCGGAAGGTCGCTACGTGGCCATCTCTGGCACATTGGGGGGTAGGGCACTGAATATTTGTTGCATTTATGCGCCTAACGTGGACCAGCTTGCCTTCCTCTCCGGGTTGTCGGGCTCCTTGGCCCATTTTCTATCGGGAACCCTCCTGCTGGGTGGAGATTTTAATTCGGTGGTGGATGTCGACATTGACAGTTCACATCCCCCCCTCTCGGACTCCCCGGTCCGACGAGTGGCTAAAGGCAGGAAGGAATGGCAGGCGCATTGGGGGCTGACGGATATTTGGCGTGCGCAGCACCCCGATATTAGAGATTATTCATACTTCTCTGGCCTGCACGAATTACATGTGAGACTAGATGGGTTTCTGGGGTCGGCGGAACTGGTGTCCGCGACTGTGCGATCTGAATACTTGGCCAGGACCATCTCGGATCACAACCCCCTCCTAGCGGATTTCAGTTGGTTTCCCGGGGTCACCAGCGCCCCTACTTGGAAACTGCGCCCCGAGATGTTAGAGGATATAGTCTTCAGGGCGGACCTGGAAGATAAAATCACTGACTATTTTGCGACCAATGGGGGCACGGCTGGGTCGAGGGCGTCGGAGTGGGATGCTTTCAAGGTAGTGATTAGGGGCTACTGCATATCCAAGAAAGTGGGAATGCGTCATATCATCCTCAATGACCTGGCCACTGCGGACCGGAAGCTCCGCGAGATGGAACTTCGCCGCCCCGGCCACCCAGAACTTCAGGAACGTACTGCTGCGGCGAGAGAGACAGTGGCAGCGGAGGTCGAACGACTGCGCTGTTTTGATTATAAGGCCTATACCACCAGATCGCTCACGGAAGGGGATAAGTCTGGCGCACTTTTAGCTTGGTTGGCCAATCCCACACGCCGGACCTCCCTGACGATGTCCATGTGTACCGCAGAGGGACTTGAAGTGCATACCCAACCGGAGATATTGGATTGTTACTTGCGCTACTACAAACAGCTATACTATAGTAGCCTGACCCGAGATCCTACCCTGATCGATGATTATTTACAATCCTTAGAGATTCCCGCATTGGAACCCGACGTGGCGAAGGCCCTGGGCACCGATATAGAACTTGGGGAAATCCGTAGCGCCATAAAGGGGATGGCGAGAAATAAGACCCCCAGGCCTTGATGGGCTCCTGGTCGAATTTTACTCCACCTACGTGGACCTATTGGCACCCCGACTATTAGTAGTCTACAAGGAAGCGAAACGCTTAGGACGACTCCCCGGCTCGATGTGCGAGGCCTTGGTAGTTCCCCTTCTCAAGCCTAGTAGAGAGTCAGCTGACCCGGCGTCCTATCGACCGTTATCAATGTTAACGGTCGACTATAAGATTCTAAGCAGCATATTGGCATCGAGGCTGCTAGGACACATGCGCTCCTTGGTGCACAAAGATCAGGCAGGATTTATCCCAAAACGCAATACGACCATGAATATTCGTCGCTTATTTCGTCTGCTGGGGGAATCGCACTCCGAAACACTCTGCCCCTTGGTCCTTTCGGTTGACCTGGAAAAGGCTTTTGACAGCCTGGAATGGGACTACTTGCGCAGAGTACTACTGAGCTTCGGTCTGGGGGAGGGATTGTGGCTCAATGCTTAGAGCGGCAGACCTTGATGCAGAACGCTGGCCAGGGACCAGGGTTCGATTCCCGCCTCGGCGGGTTTCGGGCTTAAATTCCTCTGACCGGATATTCTCGCCTCAGTGCCGATTCTAAGCATGGGTCCCACGCTGCAACTCTGGGCAATAGCTTGCTTAGTCTCCACAAAGGCCCCCTGATACACAAGGGATGCCTGGTTTCACCATGGGATGCCCAGGAGTGGACACCCCACAAGGTAAAGCCAGGAGGGGTTCCCTTGTGGTAGGAGTACAAGCGCCGGGATGCCTCCGGGTCACTGTTCGCGCTATACAAATACGCCACATTTACATTTACATTTGTCAGATGGACCGTGGTGCTCTACGCCTCGGCGTCGGCCAGGGTGAGGGCGGGCCCACTGATCTCTCAACAATACCCGGTGGAACGAGGCACGAGGCAAGGATGCTCGTTATCCCCTCTGCTCTTTGCGCTGGCGGTGGAACCACTAGCGTTATCAGTCCGGACCGGAGCCTTTTTCGGCGGACTGCGGACCTTATCTGGCCAGCACTACATTTCTCTGTATGCCGATGACCTGTTGCTCTTCCTTGAGAACTCGAATAATGCTTTGGATGGGGCTACAGAGGCTCTTACAACCTTCGGGGAGATCTCGGGCCTTAAGGTGAATTGGGCCAAGAATTGCCTATTTCCGGTTCGTAGGGGAGAGCCCAAGCCCGACACCACCAGGGGGATTAGGTGGGAACCTAGCTGCCTCAAGTACCTGGGAGTATACGTGTACCATGACCCCGCCGATCTTCTAGACTGCAATATTGCCCGCTGTATTCGCGCGCTGCGAGGCAGCATGGATTTCTGCCGCTTCTGCCGCTTTCGGTGGCGGGGCGTATAGCGCTGTTGAAAATGGTGGCATTACCCCGGCTGATATATTATTTTAGAGCGCTCCCGATTTGGGTTCCGCCGGCCACCTTCCGACTCCTGAGATCCATGGTGGTGGGGTTCCTCTGGGGGTCGGGCCGCCGGAGGGTGGCACTCAAGACCCTGATGAGGCCAAAATCGGAGGGTGGCCTAGTGGTGCCGGACTTTGAAAAATATTATTTGGCGGCTCAGTTGCAGACCTTCACCCAGGAGATAGCGAGAGAGTTTCGAGGCCCGGAGGAGGGGAGGGGCAGGGGAATGCCCAGACATGTTATTTCTAACCCTGGGCGTAGTGGGCGTAGTGGGGCTTCGCGGAGCTACGTGAAGTGGGCGAGAAACTACGCCCACCTCCGCACTCTGCGTAGCCCCACTACGCACCGCAGGCCTCCCTCCCGCCCTCCCTAAATACTTTAAATTAAAAGTGTAAAAGACTTAAAAAGGCACTTACCTTGCCCGCCGCTGCCCGCCGCTGCCCGCCGCTGCCCGCCGCGTCCCCGGGGCTCACTATCTTCATGGCTGCCGTCTTGTGTACTAATGCGCATGCGCGAGCGACCGCGCATGCGCATTTCTCGTGAGAAATGCGCATGCGCGGCCGCCCGCGCATGCGCATTAGTACACAAGACGGAAGCAATGAAGATAGCGAGCCCCGGGGACGCGGCGGGCAGTGGCGGGCAAGGTAAGTGCCTTTTAATTCTTTTACACTATTAATTTAAAGTATTTAGGGAGGGCGGGAGGGAGGCGGGTGGCGGCCAGCTACGCTCCGTCTGCAGAGCGTGCGTAGTGCCGGATTCTACGCCTGCTACGCAAAATGCGTAGAAGCCGGCACTACGCACACTCCGTGCACGGAGCGTAGCCGCCCGCCCACCCTTAGTTATTTCCTACGTTGCACTACGCCAGCGCTTAGCTCTGCAAGACCTTACGCTCGAGGAAAGGACTATTAGGTTGTGTTGGAATCGCGTCCACGCCCGGGGGGAGCTAACACTCCCATATGCACCGGAGATTCCGTTGGGGATGTTAACGGCCTTGCCGCACGGAGGAGACTGGTCACGCCTTAGGCATTGGGAGGATGCAGGATTGCAGTTAGTGGGGGACCTTTATGAAGACGGGGTGTTACTACCCTTCCAGGAGATTCTGGACCGTTTTGACGTTCCCCGAGGCGACTTCCTCCTTCATACAGCTCTAATTAGAGCAATTCAGACGCACTGGAGGAGTGGCATGGAGGAGCCACCAACGTCGCCGGTGTGCCAGTATGTTATGATGTCCTCGGGGACGGTCAAAGCAGTCACGTGCTTATATAATAGATTAATTAACGAGGGTCTGCCCCCGCTCGCCACACTGCGGAACCGCTGGGAAGCCGACATAGGGAAGGAGATACCGGAAACAACCTGGACGCAAATAATGCGTCGAGCTTGGAAGGGCGCGCGCCACGCCCGGTTCCAATTGGTTCATTTTTATATACTTCACAGGGCCTACCTGACCCCGGCGAAAATCCAGCAATACTTCACCACAGACACGGCAGATTGTCCTAGATGCCGAGCACCCGAGGCAGACCTCATTCACATGCTGTGGTCCTGCCCTGCGCTGTCTTCGTACTGGCTTCTGATAGGTGACACTCTTAATGGGGTTACTGGGAGAACCTTGACTTTCGACGCGGCGGTGGGGATCCTACATTGGTTCCCGCATACCCCTAAAAATAAAATCTCAAGCAAATTTATAGACTTAGGGCTCATTCTCGCTAAAAGAGAGATAACCAGGCATTGGAAGGCAAGAGTTGGTCCAACGGGAGCTAAATGGCACAACGAACTTCTGAAGTGGGCCACAGGGGAGAGCACTTTGCGATACCAACTGGCGAGGCGACAGCAGAATGAGAGGGCGCTGGAAACAGCATTGGAATGGGAGACACTAGTGCAGGCTCTGAGAGATTACAGCGCTTCCAGCGATTCCGAGAGTGATGACGCAGCACAGCTTGAGTCCCGTTAGATGTCCATAACTCTGGTTTCCACGCAGTTACCTAAGGTTTCTTCCCACAGGCTCTTTTTACACACACAACACACTGATGGCGGGGCTGGGCGGGGGGAGGGGGTTAGGCTGAGTAGGTATTGGGGCGGGTTTGTTCTTTTGGGTTGATTTCGAAAAGCAGACGAAGGTCGCTGGTTTATCCGGATCAGCCTCGACATTATACCGGATCCCCACCTGCGATTTTACAAACAGACGCCGCCCGACCCTCGGGTTGTGGGCTGAATGGCTGTGTATTCAAGGTGTTTCCTCACAGGGGATCGGTTGCTTTTCCTTTACACTGCAGAAATATCGCTGTTCTGTCATGTAACTTTGGCTAATTCCTGCAATAAAAATATATTTAAAAAAAAAAAAAAATTGAGCACGGAGTTCTGTAAAAACTCCGCAAACTATCTCATGGTACCATTTTTTTTGAGTATGGCTCGCCAACGTTATGATGGTGAGCATGAGTGAGGAAAATTGAGATGGCTGATGCTTCTTTTTTACAAACATTCTTTATTAGCTTCTATCAGGTACACATAAAATACCGTAGATGATCATCACACAGTAAGTACCTGCAGCAGATTAGAACAAGAAAGAGTTATCACATAAGAATGAAATAAAAGCAATCCACAGGGACTATCCTTTCCCAGTGTTCTACATCAGACTTCTAGCGTACAGTGCTTGTGGTGCCTATTGTACAGTCAGATTCAGAAAGCAGAAATTAATTAAAGAACAGAAAAGAAAATACCAAGCGGTAACAGTACCAAAACCGGGCATGCTTCCATCAGTCAAACTGAATCCCAACTAACTACTAACATGCGGTTGCATTAGTGCTTCTTTTTCAATGTCAATGTAGTGTTTCTCTGTGTTGGTGCATGCTCTACAGGCAAAGGATATGGGTTGCAGCTCATTCTGCCCAGTGGGCTGTAGTAGCATGGCACCTAGTATGATAGGGCTAGCGTCAACAATTATTTCTGATTCTTTGGTGGGATCAAAATATGCCATTGCTGTGTTTTGCTGGAGAGACTCTTTTTTTGCTGCTGAATACTTACTCTTCTTCTTCCCAGTGCCATGTTCCTGACATCTTAGTGAGTTCCCTTAAGAGGGGTGGCGAGGGTTGCCAATTTTGGGATGAATCTCCCACAATGGGTGGCAAGACCAAAGAAATTTCTCACTTCTGATGGTGTCAAAGGAGATCCAGTTCTCTGACTTCAATTTTATCAGGGTCAATTCAGATACGTCTTCTAATATTATGTAACGATAGACCTTCATCTCTTGGTGTAGGAATTTACATTTGGCCTTGTTGAGTGTCAGATCCATGTCTGCAATCCGCTGGTTAAGTGAATAAGTCTGAGATTTCCTGTGGTGGAGCTACTGAACAGTGTCTCAATGCCGCTGGAGGCAATGAAGGTCTGTGTATTTCATGAATTGTTGGCGTCGGACACAAAGCAGTCAAATGTTCCCTCTAGGGCAATGGGTGAGTCGTCCCATTGCAAATATCTTGGCTTTCTTAGGGTGCAGGTGGGGCTGCAGTTGCAAGGCAGTGGATTGTTTCTTGCTCATCATTTTTATTATTACAATTATTATTTGATTTTTAATCTATACTCATTGTATCACGTGCACCTCACTTTTTATAATGTTGGTCCTGAAGAAGCGCTAATGACCTAAGGGCGACAGAGGCGCGAAACATGTTGGCCTTGACTATTGACACCCAGGCATAGGAGGCCCATTGGGGTCAATCATTTTTAGCAGTCCTTTGGACTGCCAAGGGTTTACCATTAAACCTGATCGCTGCTTGTTTACCATTGAATTTTATAACACTCTTATTTGCAGGCACCTTATTTACCCTCCTTTACCCATTCCCCACACACCCTCATGCAACATTCTGCAATCCTCTAAAAAGATCTCCGATAAAGTGACCCTTCGGGGACCCGTAGGGAATTGCAGCGCCGGCCCTACGAGGAGCAAACACCCGATGATGAAGCATGACATCCTCCGGGGTGTGTGCGGGCAGCAGAGGATGTATAATGACTTTCCCTCTCATATTTGGGTGTTCTATACCTAGGACTACTTTTTTCCTACTTTTTATTTCTCGTTTTACTGCACGGGTGACTTTTTGCACCCTGATACATGGGTGACTTTTGCACCCTAGTATAGGAACTTTGTCCTCCTGTTGATTATTAGACTAGTATAAGGAGCATGGACACTGGACCTAAATTAGCTCCTTGTTCCCCCCCTTTCTTTTTTGTTCAATGGGTGAGTCGTCCCATTGCAAATATCTTGGCTTTCTTTGGGTGCAGGTGGGGCTGCAGTTGCAAGGCAGTGGATTGTTTCTTGCTCATCATTTTGAAAGATGCTCTTGTCTTGATTAGGGATGTGGCAGGTGTGCCATCCACCATGATGAGGCAGATGCACTTTTGCCGCCCATGTAGGTCATGGCTCAATTCATTCAAGAGACAAGGAACACCTTGTTTTCTCATCCAGATTTAGACAGTCAGGGAGTTCTGGGTCGTTCCATTCATATGAGGTGGGAATAAGTACGGATGACACCGCTTGAATCCCTTGATGTCTGGGGGGGGTCTATGGTTCGCTGTGGCTATGTGTGATGTCCTAAATGCAAGAAGAGTGTTTCAGGTGTTGACACTTGGTAATCGTCTTGCCCCTCACGTGACAGTCCTGCAGTGCATGCATTGAATAGCCACAGTACCCACAGTGTTTCTTCATTGGTCTTGTATCCAACTAAGCATGGGCGGAAAATCCGTTCCGCTCGCGGATTTTGCAGATTTCCGGTAAATTCGCAATCCGCGAGATTTGCAAATTTGCCGCAAAATCTGCGAGCGGTACGGATTGGGTCGAAAGTTCAAGCTGACTTTTGTAACTCTTTTAGAATGGCGCCGGCAAGCTGCCAGAGCCATTCTAAAATAGTTACAAAAGTCAGCTTCAACAGGAAGCTCTAATAGATAAAGTAAAGCAGGTGCTGCTCAAATTCAGTTACACAATCATTAATCACCCCAAACTTGGGGTGATTAATGATTGTGCAACTTAATTTGACCTTCAACTCCAGCACCTGCTTTACTTTATCAATCAATCAATCAGGAGTTTGTTAAAGCTCAACTACTCACCCGTAAGGGTCTCAAGGCGCTAGGGGTGGGGGGGTGCAGGTTCCATTCCATCAAGGAGGGGGTCTGTCGAAGAGCCAGGTTTTGAGGTTTCTTGCGAAGATGGGGAGCGATGTTGTCTGTCTGAGGTGGAGCGGAAGGGCGTTCCATGCTTTGGCCGCGAGGAAGGAGAAGGAGCGGCCTCCCGATCTGGTCTTTCTGGTGCGGGGGACCTCGGAGTAGGAGAGCTGGGCTGATCGTAGGGTCCTTTGGGGTGCATGGAATTTGAGCCAGCTGTTCAGATATGCTGGTCCGGTGCCGTGCAGGGCCTTGTGTGCGTGGGTGAGCATCTTAAAGGTGATTCTCGCCTCAACGGGGAGCCAGTGGAGTGTGCGCAGGTGCTTGGAGATGTGGTGGTGTTTTGGCATGTTGAGGACCAGTCTTGCGGCGGCGTTCTGGATGTTCTGTAGCTTGTGGATGAGGTTTTTGTTTATTCCAGCATAGAGTGCGTTGCAGTAGTCGAGTCTGCTGGTGACCAGGGCGTGAGTGACTGTCTTTTGGTGTTCGAGGGGGATCCATTTGAAGGTCTTACGAAGGAGGCGGAGGGTGTGGGAGCAGCAAGATGAGACCGAGTTGATCTGGAGGTCCATTTTGAGCTCAGAGTATAGGATGATTCCCAGGTTGCGTGCGTGCATGATCTGTGGGGGTTGGCGGGTTTCCGAGGGTGGTGGGCCACCAGGTGTCGCTCCAGGTGTCGGGGTTTGGGCCCATGATGAGTACTTCTGTTTTGTTGGTGTTTAGTTGTAGGCAGCTGTTTTTCATCCATTTGGCGACGGCTTCCATGCCTTCTCGAAAGTTGCGTCTGGCCGTGTTGGGCTCGTTGGATAGGGAGAGGATGAGCTGGGTGTCGTCTGGTATGACACGATGTTGAGTCCGTAGGTTCTGACGATAGCGGCAAGTGGAGCCATGTAGACGTTGAAGAGCGTTGGGCTGAAGGAGGAGCCCTGGGGGACTCCGCAGGTGGTAGGTGTGGGGTCTGAGAGGAAAGGGGGGAGTCTGACCCGTTGCGTCCTGCCAGAGAGGAAGGAGCAGATCCAGTCGAGGGATTTGTCCTGGATTCCTGCGTTGTAGAGTCTGCGTATTAGGGTGCGGTGGGAGACTGTGTCGAACGCCGCTGATAGGTCTAGGAGGATGAGGGCTGCTGTTTCTCCTTTGTCCAGTAGGGTGCGGATGTCATCTGTTGCGGCGAGGAGGGCGGTTTCCGTACTGTGGTTTTTTCTGAAGCCGGATTGGGAGGAGTCGAGGATGTTGTGTTCTTCAATGAATGTGGCGAGTTGGCTGTTGATGGCTTTCTCAATGACTTTCGCTGGGAAAGGTAGCAGGGAGATGGGTCTGTAGGGTCTGCTGAGGGTTTCTTCAGGAGGGGGTTGACCTCAGCGTGTTTCCGGTCATCGGGGAACAAGGCGGTCGCCAGGGAGCGGTTGATGGTGTGGCAGAGCATGGGTGCGATGGTGTCAGCGGCTCTGTTGAAGATGTGGTGGGGGCAGGGGTCTGTGGGGGCCCCTGAGTGGATTGACTTCATTGTCTTCAGTGTGTCTTTGATGGTGAGGGCTGTCCAGTCATCAATCGGTGGTTTCCGGGTGTCGGGGTGGTTGGTGAGGGTTCAGTGTGTTGGTTATCTTCGTCGAAGTTGTCGTAGATGCTCTTAAATTTGTGGTGGAAAAAGGTGCTGAGTTTGTCGCAGAGGTCTTTTGAGGGAGGGATGTCGGTAGACTCGCTGGTGGGTTGGCCGAACTCCTTGATGATGCTGAAGAGTTCCTTGCTGTTGTGTGCGTGGGTGGAGATTCTGTCTTTAATCGCTTTTTTCCTCGTTTCTCTGATGAGTTGATGGTGAGCGTTGGTGGCGGCTCTGAAGTTGTTGTGGGCTTCTGTGGATTTGGTGTTTCTCCAGGCCTTTTCGAGGCGGCGGCATGTGCGCCTGGACTCTCGAAGCTCGGTGGTAAACCATCTGGCTTTCTTGCCATGGGTATTGTTGTTTTTCTTGAGGGGGGCTATGGTGTTGGTGCTGTCCGAGATCCATCTATGCAGGGTTCGGGCTGCGGTGTTGGGGTCGTCGTTTTCCGCGATGGTTGGGGTGGAGTTGTTGAGTGAGGAGATGAGCTGGTCGTCGGTGATTTTGGTCCAGTTTCTTTGTGGAAGCAGGTGCTGGTGTCTGTGGATGGTGGGTGTTCTGAAGGTGAAGTGGACGCAACGATGGTCAGTCCATGGGAGTTCGGTGGTGTGGCTGAAGGTGATGGAGTTTCCTGTAGTGAAGAGGGGGTCGAGGGTGTGTCCTGCTGAGTGCGTGGGCTCGGTCATGATCTGGCAGAGTCCAATGTTGTGGAGGTTGTCCAGGAGGCATGTGGTGTTGGGGTCCAGTTGATTGTCGAGGTGGAAGTTGAGGTCTCCCAGCAGGGTGTAGTTGGTGGATGCGATGGCCTGCGGGGAGATAATGTCCGTGATGGACTTGGCGAAGGGTCCGCGGGGTCCAGGGGGTCGGTAGATGAGGGTTCCTCGGAAGGCGGCAGTGGGGCTGGCCAGTATCTTAAAGTGAAGGTATTCCATCAGTTCTGTGGACTTGTCAGGGAGTGTGCTCAGGCGGAGGCTAGATTTGTTGGACGATGGCGATTCCTCCTCCTGGGTCGTTGGGGCGGTCCTTCTTGTAGATCTTGTATCCTTGGGGGATGGAGATGGCGATGTCCGGTCCTGAGGTAGAGTTGGTCCAGGTTTCGGTGAAGAATGCTACGTCAGGGGTGGTGCTGTCGAGGAGGTCCCAGATTTCTGTGGCGTGTTTGTGGAGGGATCGGACGTTGAGGAGGATGCATTGCAGGGTCTTCGGTTCGGTTGTGTTCTTGTGGGCAGGTTGTGCTGGATCCGTGTTCTTGGCGGTGCTGCAGGTGTGCCGGCAGCGGAGACAGCTGAAGGGTCCATGGGTGTCGGCTGGTGATGCTAGCTTGCAGTTGTTGTTGCAGCCTGGGTTGAGTGCGTGGAGTGCTGCTGGGTCGTAGCGTTGGCGGGGCGGAGGTTCAGGGTTCCTGGTGCTGGTCGCGGACGGATCGTGGACGGGCGCAGACGTGCTTGCCTTTATCTACTAGTGCTTCCTGTTAAAGCTATTTGCAGCTATTTTAGAATGGAGCTGGCAGCTTGCTGGCGTCAATCTAAGTGGGGCTGAGGGCAGAAGGGCACAAAAGTGGGACAGAGGGCAGAAGGGGACAAAAAATGAGTGGGGCAGAGGGCAGAAGGGCACAGAAACGAGTGGTACAGAGGGCAGATGGGCATAAAAAATGAGAGGGTGGCAGTGATTAACCAGCAAAAAAAAAAAACCTGCGAAAACGCAAAGCGCCTCGCAAACACCCGCGAACACGCAAAGTGCCCCGCGAACACCCCCGAACTCGCAAAAATTTAAAAATCCGCAAATTTGCAGATTGCGAATTCGCAAAATTCACCCATGCTTACATTCAACCTCTGTACGGACTGGGTGTGAAGCTTCTGGCCTCTTAACCTACTTTGATGAGTTCCACGATTCCATCTTAGAGAGTACGACGGTGAGTGTCACTGTCATCTCCATCATTCCTGCCCTTTTATTAGATAGTTTATGAGAGCATGCTAACGTGACGATGTCCTCAAGTTTAGCGCTGAGGTGTTTCAGAATGTGGTGCTTAAAACACTTGTTCACACCGGAACTAGAACACTTGGATCAGTTGGGCCCTCACCTCCTTCTGAGGGTTATCGTCTGTGCGCATGCTGCTGGGATCGCACAGCTGTGCGTAGAACACATTGATGACTTCACACACCCATTATCAAGCCTGGTGCAGTTTGAAATGCTCAAAGCGTTGTTACTGTTTTGTCATTCTCATAGTCTTCTCCGGTGTCTGGAAGATTGCTGAACAGGTGGAATATTTCTCATCAGCATAGTGTAGCAGCAGCGATCTCTTCACTTCATCATCTGTTTCTCTTGTGGATTTTAAAGTAGTTATTAAGTCTGGAAATCCAGGTAACCAGCCCGGTTTTGCTCTTGCCAGGTCACTCAATTCGCTGAACAGGGTAGGTAGGTTGATAGCCCCTCCACCCAAAGGTTGAGACAGGTCACCCCAAAGGATGGTCCCTCTGAGGGGATATAAGGATGTGCCTACCATGAGGTGTAATGATGCGACTGAGTGTCACCTTTGGCTTTGGTGAGAAATCGTACTGACTGGGCCTGCGCTGCAATTAGCATTGATGAGTTCCTTTTAAAGTTTTTTCATTATCATTTACTTTTGTTTTAACCCACAATAACAAATAAACGGGTCACTTAATGTTGCCCAGTATAACCAGAGATTTTTGAAGTTTGGTTCATTGTTTTAATTGCATCGGGGCATCGCGTATCTTTTTTGCCAATGGCAAGCCTGTATGCACCTGTCCACGCCTGGACGGTGCCAGGAGCCAGAACCCCTGCTCCTTCAGTAAGATTTATGAGAGGAGACCTTTTGGCACTACGGTACACCGGTAATGCCAGTCTCTGCCATACCTATAAATGGTGCTTCAGCCTAGATAGTTACAAATGTCGAGCTTGCAACTTTTTCTTTAAGAAAGATGACAAGGATCAGCAGGGTCATGACACTCCTACAGTGTCTTCTGTAGAGGCAATCAATAGGCAAGTTGCAGGGAGAGTATACTCCTATATGTTACTTTATATAAAGGTCTCTTATTAAAAATAAATATTAATTTGCAGATTTTATGATCCAACATAATCTAGACATCATTTTTCTTACAGAGACCTGGGCAGATAGGTTCTCTGACCCAGATCTCAAAAGTGCCATCCCTAATGGCTTCAACATTGAAAGGCTGGACAAAACAGATAAGTGAGGTGGGGATAAGAGAGGGGCAGCTCAATTAATACCATCGTTCAACCCATACACCATCTGGACTATGAAGTCCTTAGTTTTAGCATAAAACAATATAACTCATAAGCGTTTCAGGGACTGCTAGTCTATCGACCACCATACCCAAGGCAAATTTATTTTAAAAAATCAGGAATCGAATCCTGCATAAATTACTAGAGTTTTACTATTGCAGGTGATTTCAATTTTCACCTTGAGCTTTTAACCAACTAGGATAAGGATAACTTGATCGATACTCTTAAGGGTTTTTAAACCAGTTAATAGAGGAACCCACCCATCTGGGCAACCACACACTTGATGGAATATTCACAAATAATCAAGAGCTAAAAGTAGATAAAGTCCTACCAGTTATATGGTCAGACCATAAGGCCATCATCTTCTCAATTAAAGTTCCCCTTAACTCGTTCGCTGCGGCGGCTATTCCGCCGCAGCGCTAAGAGGGCAGGGCGGCTGCGCGGCGGCGCATGCTGGTGACAGAACCGCTGGTTGAGCTGTGCTCGTGACAGAGCGGTTCCGTCATGGCCCGCCCACTCAATAGAACGCGCCGCGCAGGCGCGAAATCAGCGCCACGCAGACGCGGCGGCCGGGCCATGACGGAACCGCTCCGTCATCAGCACAGCCCAACCGCAGCTGATGACGGAGCGGTTCCGTCATCAGCATCGAACGGGTTAATAAAGCTACATGTAACAACAAAGCCAGAACCGTTAAGTACCGGCCCTGAAAAAATCTTAATGTTGAGGTACAGAAATATATTCTCTCTAAATGAAATCCTCTTCTAAATATTAATGTGAATAACACAGCAATCAACTATTTATTTATCTTTTAGTTTTTATAGAGCGCAAACTTGACCCGTTAGGGTATCAGAGCGTTTACAGTAAACAACAGTAGAATACAAAAGACTAGGAGGGAGGGGCTGGATACATAAGGGATAAAGGGCAAGTATGTACAATTTACAATCACATTTTGCAAGAAACGCAAGGTCCCAAGTTCCACTGTTGGATGCTTGAAGGTGCCGGGTGGATAGTGACTAGGTACTCCAGGATATGCACAAGTCGGAGGTAGAGCAAGGTCTCTGGGAAATTAGAAGGCAAGAAAGTTGCCCATTAGGAAAGTTTTTGCATCTTTTTTTTAATGAGCCATAGAAGGGATTCATCTAATGGCGGGTGGGAGTGAGTTTCATTATTCTTGGTGCAGCACCAGAGAAGGCCCGATTGTACGTTTTCTTTTTCCGCAAACGAGCAGGTTGGTGCAAGAGGTCTGTAGTGCACCAGGAGTTTCTGGTACCTCCGGGTAACACAAAATTCTGGGCAAGATATGTAGGGAAGTTTGAGTATGCCTTGTGCGTGATACATGCCAATTTGAGTTGGATCCAGGCCTCCAGACGAAGCCAATTCAGAGCTTTTCGATGAGGTGAAATGTGGTTGAATTTCCTTGAGCCTGTTAGTAGTCTGGCGGCTGCATTGAGGCAAGCTTTGAAAGGTGCTAGGGAGATCTTGGATAAGCCCGAGAGGGTAGAGCAGCCATATTCTAGTCTAGAGATGACTAGTACCTGGACTGCCATTTTTAGGTTGGGAGTGTCAAGGAAGGGTTTCAATTTCCTTAGGTAGCTCAGGTGGAATCTGGCTGATTTGGCCATCGAGTTAATGTGGTCCCACATGTTCAATTTGCAATCAAGGGTTATTCTGAGAGATTTGGTTGAGTCCACAATGGTCGGAGGGCAGTTTAAGGCTGTGATGGCCCTAATCCATATCTGAATCTCATGGTTGGTTTTCTGAAGTGAGATTAGTAGTAATTCTACTATACACACTGGTTAGATACAGCGACCCTTAGACTGGTACCAGAAAAAATATTCAAGAGTTACAGGAGAAATCCATCAGCCCCATGGTTCTCTCAAGAATGAAAAACTCAGCAACTGCAGTGCAGGCTTCAAGAGCGCAAATGGAGGAATGAATACTGCCTAGAAGAAAAAATGAAGTATAAAAAGTTACTCTCAAACTAAAAGGAATTATTTAAAGTAGCAAAGACTAAGTATTTTTCTGGAAAAATAGGCTCACCAATAAATCCTACAAGGAATCTTTTTAAAATAGTTACATTTTTGTTCAAAAGGAACAAAAGTAATATCTTCAAACCTCATGACTATTTCTGCAACAAGCTAGCAGATTTTTTTCAACTCAAAGTGAACTCTATTTTTCAAGCATTTTCCTCTTCCTTGAATACGCAGAGTACAAGAGGTGGCTCAGTCCAAGTTACGGTACTGAACCCCAAATTAGTTCCTGGGCCTCCTGACACACCTCAATTTGAAAGGCTCTCTCCTTTCACTAAGGAAAAGATAATCAGTCTCATTACTTCAATCAAATCCGGGGCCGCCTCGGATCCCTGTCCTCCTCAGGTTATTAACTTAGAGGCTAGCTCTGTTGCCAAACCACTTATGGACTTATTGAATGAGATATTGATTACAGGACAATTTCTGACTAAATGGAAACAGGCATCCATCCTTCCGTTGGTGAAAAAACCCTCTTTGGATCCAAAGAAGGTGGAAAGTTATAGACCCATATCTCGCCTCCCTTTCCCTGCCAAGATATTGGAGAACAATAATATCCACTGGGTATGGGTTCCCAAGCAGTAAGGCCAAACCCTGCCTTAATGTATCCGAAAAAAAGAATGCCAATACTGCCCCACAGTTTCGCTTACTTAGTCAGTACTCTCCATATGATCCAAACAATATGTGAGCGGAATTCAAATCCAAGAATTAATCATTTGACATTTGCATTTTATTTACACATTATCAGAAACCATAGAATTTCATTTGCGAAAATGAATCCTTCAAATCAAAGAGTTATTCAGTTTTTTCTTATGGTTTCAACAAGAGAACATTTCTCTGGGGAGGTCTACGTGTTTCAAACTCCTCAAATATGGAGTTCTCGTCAGGACCATAGACTGGAAATGAAAAAAGGGGGGATCTATGGTCCTGACGAGAACTCCATATTTGAGGAGTTTGAAACGCGTAGAACTGAATAACTCTTTGATTTGAAGGATTCATTTTCGCAAATGAAATTCTATGGTTTCTGATATAAAAAGTGTATAATAGTTGTAAAAAAGTGTATATATTCTCTTGTAGATTGCTAGTTGAATGAATGGTTCTTTGAGTATGAATGATATGTCTAGTGGTATGAATGCACATGAATGAGAGTTTGATAAGAAAAGTATTTTTAATGTCTGTTCTTTGTAATATGTTTTCACTATAATGTGTTTGTAAAAAATCTTTGAAATAAGAAAAAGAATAAGCAAAAAAGAAAAATTGTAAATAAAATGCAAATGTCAAATGATTAATTCTTGGATTTGAATTCCGCTCACATATTGTTTGGATCATATGGAGAGTACTGACTAAGTAAGCGAAACTGTGGGGCAGTATTGGCATTCTTTTTTTCGGATAAGATATTGGAGAAGGCAATGAATGAGGAAACAGTACAGTTTTTAGATGGTAACCAGTTGCTTGATTCTTCTCAATTTGGGTTCTAAGCAAACCATTGCACTGAATCAGCTCTTATAGAAGCATCAGAAGAATTAAAAAGGGTGGTCGACAAGGACAGCAGAGCTATATTGACTTTATTATACCTCTTTGCTGCCTTTGATATGGTTCACCACTTTACTCCTCATCAATTGGCTCCAATCGCTGGATTTCAGAAATGCTGCACTCAGGGGCATATTCTAAAGGACCCATCGCTGATTCATCTGCACTTTAGTGCAGCATAAGTGGTGATAGATTCATCGCCCTATTCTCAAGCTGGTGTAAACTGCCAACATAGCCAGTTTTCCAGCGATAGTTAATGAGACGCAGAGTAGGTATTCCCGTGCAAAACCACGCAAAGCACCACTTTGCGGCAATCTCAACAACCAGCCAGATCAGCGATGCAATCCAAAAACAGGCAATAAGGCTCGTTAGCAGCAGAGATTTAACACTTGTCTTTTACTGGTGTTAAGTAGGACGACAACCTGCAGTATGAAAGGCAGCCCAGCCCAGAGCCACATCTGTAGACCAAAACATGTCATGGAGCTACTGATCATGCAGCTCAGATACCCAAGAGGTCCACAGCACCCAATGCCACTACCCCCAGGACCACCCCCACTCTCCGGACCACGCCCACCCGGATTACCACAGAGGCAGGGCAGAACAAGACAGCAGACCTTCCAAAAATGCACCAGCCTCACAGACTTAACGCCAGAGGAAGTCATTGCCCAGTACAGACTTAAAAGGACAACCATCCTCCGCATTCTGACCCACTTTGCTCATAGGCTGATGATACCAACAAAGCGGAGAACCAACATTCCTCCACAGACAAAGTTGCTTGCTGTGCTGCATCTGTTGGCCTCTGGTATCTTCCAACCAACAACTGTCAGAGTTGGAGGAGTCTCACAGCCAGCCCTATCAAAGTTCCTCACACCTGTCTTGGATGCCATCATCAGCTTGGTACCCCAGCATCTTCACTTCCCTCACACTGTGCAGGAACACCTGGAGAACCAGCAAGGTTTCAATGGCATTGTTGGATTCCCGCACGTTTTGGGGGCAATTAACTGCACACATGTCCTACTTGTGCCCCCTGCCGACACTGCACACAATTACCGCAACAGAAAGCACACACATTCCATCAATGTGCAGGCAATAGTGGACCACCTGGGACTCTTCACCAATGTTGTTGCCAACTACACAGGCAGTGTGCATAATTCCTACATCCTCCAACAGTCCATCATCAACCAGAGCTTCCAGGATGGCACCTATGGAAATGCACTGCTCGTTGGTAAGTACCAAATGATCACACCACACACCTCAACTCCACAATCATGCAGCTCACAACTTTGGGAATGCACATGTGACAAAATCACATACAAGATGCCAAACAACATGTCCACCTACCAGACACGACAACACAAGTGACTGTGGTAACCGTGACCAGCCATGTAGACAAACCATCCACGTCATGGCACCTCTGCCACACAATTGCTGAATGTGGGGAGATGTGGGAGCCAAGAATATGTGAAGGAGGCAAGTGACCCATAAATAAGAATGTACACAATGCCAAGTGTGGCGGTGATGTACTGGACAGACTTCAGTATGCAGAGCACAGACATGTCCATGTGGATATATACTGCTTGTTTTTGTAGTGTTGAGGATAGTGGACGCAAACATGTGACCTCAGGCAGTGGGGAAGACCTTGGACTATGCAATGTTGTCCCCCCTGAAAGCGTGAGCGGAGTGGGCTGCGCCAGCGTAGGCCAGGCCAGCGTAGAAGTGGGAATAATTCAAAGTTCAAAGTGAATACTGCGTGAGTCTCACTGTCCGCCAAATCCTGACCATAGGCCTACACACACGTGGCTGACCACCTTCAACGGCCAATATCACAGTATTGTTGTCAGGCTTGTGGACATGCGCAGACAGTCATGACAATGGTGTATCTTAGGAGTGCAAGTGACGCAGCGCACACAAGTAAATAGGCTTGGGGGGAAAGAGGAGCAGCTGTGAGGCAACGTAACACATATGGATGACGCTCATTTGCCACAAGCAATACATGTCAAACATGAATCGAAAAGTCACACACATCACACCACACTAAACCAATAAGCCTGCCAACACAGAATGCAGAACCACCGATTGATACATATCTCTCTCCCCTGTCACAGGTGATCAAGGCTATGCACTCTGCCCGTCGATGATAACACCCCTCAGAGACACGAACACCCAGGCCCAGAGGCAGTACAATGTGGCCCACAAATGCACAAGGGCATTGTGGAGCGCTCATTTGGCGTGTTAATGTCACGTTTCAGGTGCCTGGACATCACAGGTGGAAGTCTCCTGTACAGCCTGGAAATGGTGTGCAAGATGATCATTGCATGTTGTGTGTTGCACAACATATGTGTACTCACCAATGCCCCATGGATCCAAGTGTCATATGCACCGACCGATGATGATGAAGATGAGGCAGGTGGACCACACCCCGGTGCAGCTGCCGCAGGAATAGCCCAAAGGAACACAATCATTAACATCACATTGTGACTGTCCTCAGCAATCATGGGACAGGACAAAATGACTACAGGTACAGCATGTGCAAAGAAAATCATTCCAACACACATTCCCTGTGTGCATGTCACTCCTCTGCATAAGCACATCACTCTGACACGCGTGAGTGTAACATTTAGTGCTAACAGTCTCACAAATGTCAATTCGATGGTGGGTGTGTCACCTCTGTACAGAGAGCCTGTGTAGGATGTCACATATTCAAAATGCTGTTTCAGGGTGTCAAACATAGTATGTAATCCCACTTAGCAGCGTATCACCTGTCCAAATTCATGAAACGAAGGCTGTCATATGTGACCAAGAAAAGACAA
Organism: Lissotriton vulgaris; assembly: GCF_964263255.1. NCBI lineage: Eukaryota > Metazoa > Chordata > Amphibia > Caudata > Salamandridae > Lissotriton > Lissotriton vulgaris. The sequence continues at coordinate 644,828,189 of NC_141687.1, read as the reverse complement.
CAGCGTGTTATTTGGGCTCAAATATGTACCACCATGATGCAATGTGCTGCACCCTGTGACTCAGGTCCCACAACATTAGCAACATGGATGGGAGAGGGAATCACTGCCCCTACATACATCCATACTTGAATGATCATAGACATGACACATCTGTGTGAATTTGAATGTTTATTCACATTCAGTGGAGTGTAGAAGCTGAAGCAGTACAGGGCCATGCAAACCCCACTTCACATTGTTGCCCTGTGGAGGGCCTGCCAGAGTCCTTTAGAGAATGAAAAGTTCATCGGAAGAGGAAGAGTTCAGTCCGCAGTCTGATTGCTGTGCCCTTGGTAACCAAACAGAATATGGCAGTCCATGTCAAAGTCCAAGGTGAGTGTTGCAGAGTGTATCGGGGACAGTGGAAGGTGATGATGCAGAGGGCAGAACCAAGCAGGAACAGGCAATATGGCGGATATGAATGCTACTGCATTCTTAACACTGGGACAGAGTCATTCCGCATCTTCTTCCTCTGATGTGTCATGTGCCTCACATGTGGGTGGTGGTGTTTTGTCTGCATCACTGTGTGGCAGTGACACATCAGGGGTCGGAAGTGGAATGTCTGCCACACCGTGTGGCACTGACACCTCAGGGGGCGAAGATGTGGACGGAGTGGTGGCAGCATCATTCATCCGCGCCAGACCTTGTGGCAGCAATGCCAAGATGAGGGTCTGCAGGACATCTAAGAACCCTGCTACCTCTCACTGGTGTGCGGATGTGGCAGCCGTTCTTTCCGCCTGCATCCGCTCCATGTTCTCCATGATCCTCCACATGTGTCCTATCTCCCGGCTGACATCGCTGGAGCCACTCTGACTAGACAGTTGTTCTTGTCTCAAAGTCAGGACTCCATTGATGTCAGCCATGGATCATTGGGGAGCATGGATTGGACTGTGGGTGTCCGTTAGGGACTGTGAGTGCTCCCTGATGGGACTTAGACACCCACGTATGGCATCTCATTTGGATGCCATGAGGTCGAACCCCACCCGCAGCCATCTTCTCCTGGGACCCCAAGACAAGGCATTGGAAGGCCATGCGTTGTTCCTGGGGGTCCTGGGAGACAGCTGTAATGGTGGGTGCTTCCTGCTGTGTGGTCTGTGCAAGAGGTGGGGTCTGTTCGATGCTGCTGGGCTGCCCTGCTCCTGGAGGTGAGGTGCCGAAGCTGTCCATGAGCTCTTGGAGGGCATTGGTGTCGAAGGTGTGGAGGTCCTCTTCGTCATCAGTGAAGAGATATTCGGAATGCTCTGCAGGAGATGTTGATTTTCCTCCTGCAATGTGAAGGGGAGATGTAAATGTACATGTATTTATATAGCGCAAATCACCGACCCGGTATATAAGCGCTTGCTTAGGGAACCCGTCCTGGTATTCCCCTGTGAGATAACCCCGGCAGGGTATCCACAAGGTGAAAGCCAGGCATCCCACCGCGAGGGGCTGTTGTGGAGATTAAGCAAGCTATTGCCCAGAGTCGCAGAGTGTGAACCCATGAATCGAGTAGGCACCGGAGCGAGAATTGTCGAGTCCGTGGAGTTTTTGAGCCCAAGACCCGCCGAGGCGGGGAATTGAACCCTGGTCCCGGGCTGACCTCTGCTTCCAGGTCTGCCTCCTCTAACCAGTGAGCCACACAGTTTAACATTGTGTTCAGATGCATGTTGACGCATTGTACATGTTTACATACAGACTGCATGACAATGTACATTGTGACTGTTTGGGAGGAGCTGCCTATTTCATGCGGGACAGTGAACATTTTGACAACATCACAAATGTGTGTTTGTACTTGTACATTATTAACTAACCTTTCCCTGCTATGCCAAATGTGATTGTCCAGTTTCTACAAACAAGTGGCACCAGTTTTGTTCTCTGTTCTGCTGTGAACGTATTGCAGTTTGTACCACATTGTTGTCAATGTTGATGTGCTCTGAATGTTATGTGCGTGTGCTGCATTTTGGGAGAGTCGCCACTGCTGGTCTGATTTTGCTGCCCCTTGTCCCTTTCATGCGATGTGCCTTTGACTTCTGAGCTTATACAGTTCAGAACTGTTGCATACTTGGGTACATTGGGCTCTTGGTGGGATGTGGGTGTCTGGGACATGGTATGTCCGCAGATGTGTTGTTAATGTCAGGTAATGTAATGGTGTTTTATAGAGCGCACTTCTGCCCTGAGGCCTCGTAGTGCTTAGGACGGGTGAGGAGAGGCGACTGTCAGAAAGTACGTGTTAATGAAAAAGAAGGGTCTTCAGCCGTTTGCGAAACTTGAGTAGATCTGGCTCATTGCGGAGGGAGAGGGGTAGGGAGTTCCAGCGTGAGACAGCATTCCACGAGAACGAGCGTCCTCCCCACCTTGCTCGTTTGATTTTACGGATTGTTGCACGGCATGTACCCTCAGATCGTAAGGCTCTTGGCGGATGGTAAGGGGAGACTAGGGAGCAAACAAATGCTGGCCCAGTGCGCCACATGGCTTTATGGGCTATACACATCGCCTTGAATTCAAACTGAGCCTGCATTGGTAGCCAATGGAGTGTTTTCAGGGCGGCTGACCCTGAGTGTCTACGAGAGAGTCCGAGCAATAGGCGAGCTGCAGAGTTCTGAGTAACCTGCAGTTTTTTTATGGTACCAGCCGGAGCACCTAAATACAAGGAATTCCCGTAGTCAGGGCGGGACAGAATGATAGCCGGCACCAAGATCCTCCGGGCATGGAATGGGAGGAGCGGCAAGATTTTACTCAGCATCCTCATCAGCCCGAAACATGTTGCAGAGAGTTTGGTGGCTTGGTTGTTAAACCCTAAGGTATTATGAAGCCATATTTCAAGGCTTTTAATCTGATTTTTTGGTTCAGGCATGGTGCCCATACAAGAAGGCCAGTCAATGCTTGGTCTGGGGGAGGGGGACTTCCCCAGGAACATCAGTTCTGTTTTCTCCCTGCTCCTTTACGGATGTGGTCCACACTCAGCCACCTCAGTGTTGTGGCGTGCAACATGTCATGATATATTGACTGCAGGAATGCTATTCGTCATGCAGTGTCACTTGCGTTGTCAGTGTTGTTCACAGACACGCCGCTTTGTTGGGTTTTGCATATGTGCATGGGTTGGTTGTGAGATTGGAGGTGTGTGGGAAGGGCCCCCTCTGGGCACATAGTCAATGGGGGCCTACTTGCTGTTTCTAGGTGTACTGCAGTGTGCCAAGGTGATCAGGGCTATGAGCCAGAGTCATTGTTGTGGTGCACTGTGCTATACTTAATTGTGCATGTGTGCCATTGTGCCCATCTCCACCTGTCCCCCCAGTCCACCCAGTCCCTGGTCGTTACTCACCCTGTTGCTGTTGTGTCAGGTCATGTTGAACAATGTCTGGACCCCAAACTCCTGCCACTGTCTCCACACTGATGACTGTGCATACCATTTCCTCCATCTCATCCAGCTCCTCCTGTGGCGCTGGACTCCCACCTCCAGTATGCATTGCTGCCTTCTATTTGTTGCCGAGTTTCTGCTTGGTTTTGCGCTTCACATCATTCCAGCGCCTCTTGACTTCTTCCATTGTCCTCCGGATGGAACCCGTTCACCTTAAATTCAGAAAAGCTCTCAAAACCCTTCTCTTCCCCACCACTCCATAAATCCATCCTTTCTTGAGTTCACTATGTTCAGGTCATTTTCAGCGCTGGGACGCTCCTGGGCAGCCATGCGCTCTATAAATCTAAATCTAAATCTAAATCTAAATCTAAATCTAAATCTAAATCTCCTCAGCACTTCGACTGCATTCACCTTGCCCACGATGGACTGCTATATTCCATTTTTTGTTGCCAGTGACACAGTGGAGGTGACGAACAGTAGCTGATGGTGTTCTATCACCTCTATTATCAGGATGCTATTTTCCTTGCGGACTGAACCGCGTCGTCCTCTTTTTCTTCTCAATTCCCTTCCCTGACCCTGAGGTCCCAGGCTGGTCCTCCGTGCGGCTGGTGGGGTTCTTGTTGTTCTCTGTACTTGTTCCGGCTACTTCCATTGTGCTTCACAGTTGCTGAGTTTGTTCCTAAATGATAGACAACAACAGGTAGAGATGGCGGACGCAAGCTCCATGCCTTTTTCTCTCCCCTCTCTCTACTGTGGTGGGCCCCCGGGGGTCTGCTCTTAGCTCCACACTTCAATGTATATGTTACCTACCTTGTTAATTCCATTTGCAGTTATGGCCTGTCTGTATTCTCCTACGCAGATGATACTCAAATAATAGTGTCTATCTCATCGAATTTAAAAAAGGAGGCAAGTCATTCTTGTAGATGTATGTCCCATGTTGCAAACTGGATGCAAAGAAACTGTCTGAAAGTGAACTCCAGTCTTTGCAGAATGCGGCAGCGAAAGTGCTGTTGAAAATCCCTAAGTTTGCACCTATATCTCTATTGAAGCACGGTTTGCACTGGCTTGCAGGGGGAAAAAGGATTATTTTCAAAGCACTGTGTGTAATCTATAAGTCCCTTTATCGAGTTGGTCCTACTTACTTTCAGGAACGGTTCTCCTGGTATACTGGTATACTCCCGGTAGGAATCTTAGATCGAGTTCTGCACGAATGGTCACTGTCCCGACGATAAATATATCAAAATTTGGTGAAAGAATGTTCTCAACCTGTGGAGGAAAACTCTGGAACTCTTTGCCTCTCACTTTATGCTCTCAACCCACTGTGCAGCACTTTAGGAAGCAGTTGAAGACGTGGCTTTTTATCCAAATGGTCAGTTAAGCTGCTTCCAGAGTTGTCTTCCGTCTGGCAGGAGGTGTTTTTTATGGTCCGTTTGTAGCGCTAATACACCTTCAGGTAAAAGGTTTACATATTGAGCTTATAACTGTGCACTCCTGTAAGTGGGCTGTTGATCCAACGAACATAGACGTAGAAATACAGAGCCTTTTCTCAAAGCCTGGGTTAAGACACCATTAGACAATTACTGTATATGTTTCCATTTTTTTGATGACATTGTTAAGTTCAAATTCCCAGTGTAATGATGCACTTAGTAAAATTGGTTATGTTGTATTGGCATATTTACATGGTAGGCGACCACACCAGTACTGTGAGAAAGTAAAAGATGTACCAAAATCAGTGCTCAGAGCCTCTGTGCGTCCTCTGGCTCTTGACCCACTGGCAGCTCTGTTGGGGAAGCACCTACAGCATGTGCTGTGCCTGCTCAAGGCCAGGCCCATCACTGTGGTGTTGCAGGCGCTCCACTTAAATCACACCAACCTTTAGACTGAGGATAGGCTCAGGAGCAGATGAGTCAGCACGTTGTTTTTCCCTTCTCTGTGTCTGGTTAGACATGTCCAGTAACTGGATAACTTTATAATGCCAGTTTGTTTTTTAAAAGTGTGTGTATATTAGCCACATAGCAGACAGATGCTTGTCTCTTCTGCATTTGAAAGACTATCTCTGCTCTCACACTCCTGGGCTGTTTAACCCTAAATTTATTACAAGAAAAAAGGAGAGTCAGGAACTAGAATTTAATATACTTTTCACAAGTTTTGTAAAAGGCACTTTGCTATTTAATACCATTTCTGTTCCTGGCTTTTCAGGCACTAGCATGATAAATTGTGGGGGAGATAGCTTTGCTTTTCACTCATTGTGGGCTTAAAACCCCATCATGCAAAGTGCTTTGGGCTTAAATGCTAGAATTGGCTGAAGGTGTTATGCAGAACTTAGTTGGGTGTGTTTCAAAAATGTTGCAAAATCATTTAGTTTATTTTAACAACGGCCTATTTTACACTTAAATCCAAAAATACACATAGCACACATATTTTTTGAGGGTACAGCCTTTTATTCATGCCATGCGTTAAACCAAGCACTGGCAAGAAAATAGTTTTGTATTTTGTGCAGTGGGAAATGTTATGCTGAATTTCACAACACAACAAAAGTACAACATAGACAGCACCAGTGCAATCATCCCTAAAACAAAGAATCTGTAATAAGAATAAGGAAAATACATTTGGTAGTAACAGAAGGTCCTTCAAACAATTCTCTCACACATACCGGACAGGTACAAGAAAAGAAGCTAACACACTGAAAAGGGAGTGAGAGTAGCTAAGGATTGTCGTATGATCTCACAAAAATATATAAACATACAGTAAGTACAACACTCATGTAAAAAAATCAAAACCTCTTATAGAATTACCATCTGCTCATGTACTCGCAGAAGATGATAAATTCTCACCTACCTAGTGTTTCATGCTTCATCAGTGGGTTCCATACCTAGCGCTCGGAAGATTCTAAGGATACTTCTGTTCACTGGTTGTACATTCTCCAAGTTATAGATCCCTATATTGGGGACAGTTATGTCCACTAAGTCAGCATTTACGTTCTGCCTTTCTTAAACTGTTATACCTATATTTAAATTGTGTGTGGCTATAGCAGTAGCAAAACAAGCTTCCCTATCTCACAGAAGGCAGCTCGTCCAAGATTTGATTCCCTGCAGAACACATTCAGTAGGTCAGACACGTACAGCTTTCATGCTCACATGACATACAGTTAAAACACAAGTGGCATGTAGATAACAGGTAGATCTATGGAGCGGGTGTTTAACTCACTGAATAGGTGGATGAGTCCGTGAATGTGCAAGGTCTGATGCCATTCTCACTTAGGTGATATTCTATGTCAGCATCCTACAAGTCCTAATGCACTCACTCTGAGACCTGCTGTTAGTGTTGATTCTCTGAAACCTGCTGTTTATGTTGATTCTTGTGCTATCCACATATTGAGAAGTAGCTATTAACTGGTATTTGGAACATTCCAGTCAGAGCATAAGTAACTATGCTCTAGACAGGCTCACAGGTTGTGAAGGCCACCACTGGCTCTTGCCATACATAGATAGTAATATTTGTAAAAAAATAAAAACCTTGTACAATTAATTAGGGCAGATCTGAATATGTGCTACCAATTTTACCTGCTCATTTCCTTTTAACCCTTGTTCTGGAACTTCTGTCACTGAGAAGATAGGCTGACAAAAAACGTCCTCTAAATGCGAGACAGAGAGGTGGTTATTCCCACAATCCCACAATGGGTCCAGGATGCTGTTCTCCGTGAGGAAGTGGGTCAGTTGCCTGTTGATGATATTTTTGATGACTTTCACCGGGCACGGAAGCAGGAAGTTCTTGAGATCTTTTGGTCTGCTGTGGGTTTCTTGAGTAGGCTGTTGATCTCGGCGTGCTTCCAGTTTTCCGAGAAGGTGGCGGTCTCGAAAGAGCTGTTGATGATCTTCCCGAGTTGGGGTGCGAGGATGCAGTTTGCTTTGTTGAAGATGTGGTGAGGGCTGGGGTCGGATGGTGAGCCAGAGTGAATGGTGTTCATGGTCTTGATGGTGTTTTCGTCGTTGACATGGGTCCAGGAGAGCAGGCGGTTGGTGAGGCTGAGGGGTGGTGAGTCTGAGGTATCGCGGCTGTAGGGAGGGTCTGGGTGTTGAAGCTGTCGTGGATGTCTGTGATCTTGCTGTGAAAGAAGGTGGCTAGGGAGTCGCAAAGGTCTTGTGACGGTGGGATGTCGTTGGAGTTGGAGCTGGAATTGGAGAGTTCCTTCACGATGTTGAAGAGCTCTTTGCTGTTGTGTGCATTGTTGTCGATGCGTTCCTTGAAGGAGGTCCTTTTGTTGGCTCGGATGAGTTGATGGTGCTTGCGGCCTGCGGCTGGCATTCTTTAGGGATGCGTGGTTGTCCAGTGTCTGTTTGTGGCGCTACTTTTTCTTGAGTCTTCAGCAGGTCCGCTTGGATTCCTGTAGGTCGGTGGTGAACTAGCTGGCCTTTCTGTCAGTGCGTCTGTTTGAGTGTTTTTTGATCGGGCGAGAGTGTTGGCACAGTCGTCTATTCATTTCATGAGGTTGCTGGCGGCTGTGTTGGTGTGGGTGGTGTCTGTTGGTGGGTCTCGGACAAGGGTGGTGATGAACTGGTTTTCGGTGACCTTGTTCCAGCTGCAGTAGGGGATCCGTTGCGGGTGGTGCTGCGTGGTGGGTTTCTTGAAAGTGAAGTGGATGCGGCGGTGTTCAGTCCAGTGGAGTATGGTGGTACGGTTGAAGGTGATGTGGTTGCTGGTGGAGAGGATGGGGTCGAGCGTTTGTCCGGCGGTGTGGGTGGAGGTTGTGACAAGCTGTTTGAGCTCGAGGTTGGCGAGGTTATCGAGCAGCGCAAATGAGTTGCTATCATTGGCTTTCTCAAGGTGGAACTTCCGGTCTCCGAGGAGGACATAGTCCTTGGAAGCAAGAGCATGCGTGCTGACGATGTCGGAGATAGCATTGTTGAACTCTGGCCGGGGGGGTCTGTAAACGATTGTTCCTCTGAGTGTGGTGTTGGGGTCAGTGTGGATCTGGAAGTGTAGGTGTTCGTTAGTGTTGGAGGTGTCTATTGTGCAGGTCGAGACTCTGAGAGTATTCCTGTAGACGATGGCGATTCCTCCTCCTGGCCTGTTGGTGTGGTCCCTTCTGGTGATCTTGTAGCCATCTCGTGTGGATATGGCAATGTCGGGTGCCGAAGAGGGGTTCATCCAGGTCTCTGTTAAGAAGGCGATGTTCGGGGAGCCTGAGTCGAGTAGGTTCCAGAGTTCGATGGCATGCTTGTGCACGGAACAGGTGTTGAGTAGTATGGATCTGAGGTGGTTGCCTTCTGCTCTGATGGGTGGAGTAGGGTGTGTGGGTGGTGTTTGGTGGCAGGTGTAGCTGCAGCTTCGGAAGGTGAAGGGATGGTGGATGATTAGCGGGCTGGCCTGGAAGCAGTTTGATAGGCGGCCGGTGTTGAGTCCATGGAGGAAGTCACGGCTCTCGTGAGGACCAGGGGTCTGTCACTGGGCGCAGTCCAAGAGCGGACGGGTGCAGATGTGCTTGCCTTAGGCGCACAAGTAGTGCGCCCGCTGCGCGCATCTGCTGCATGACGCGCATTGGTCCCCATTAGGTAGGGGAGGGGGGCGGGACCAGCTAGGGAGGTGGGAGCGGGGACTTTGTCCGGGTGTGCAGGGCCGCAGGAGCATCAGAAAACGGGCTTGCCGGCGAGGGGAGCAGAAAATAGACTCAGGGAGTCCGGCGGGGCTAGATAAGTGAGAACAATCCCAAGTGTAATACAATCCCAGAATAACACAGGGAAAAGAAACAACAAGCACAATTTACACAATTGCACAACTATAAGAGAAAATCACCGGGAGGCAGGTCTGGCTTCAGGCGCGGACCCTGACTGCAGGAGACTGGAGGCAGCAGCAGTGAGGTGAAGCTGCAGGGGAGAGTGCTGGCCAGGACCCACGGTCTAGGTTTCACACACGCTCCCCGCAGCAGTCGCCATTAAGTAGGGGAGGGGGCAGTAGCAGGTAGGGAGGCGGGAGTGGGGACTGTGCCAGAGTGGGTGGGGCTGCAGGAGTGACGGCAGACAGGCTTGGTGGCGAGGGGAGCAGAAAATTGACCCAGGGAGTCCATCGGGGCTAGATAAGTGAGAACAATCCCAAATATAATACAATCCCAGAATAACACGGGGAAAAGAAACAATGAGCACAATTTACACAATTGCACAGCTACAAGAGAAAATCACTTGGAAGCAGGTCTGGCTGCAGGCACGAACCCTAACTGCAGGGGACTGGAGGCAGCGGTGAGGCGAAACTTCAGGGAGAGTGCTGGCCTGGACCCATGGTTTAGGTTTCATATGCATTTCCCACAGCAGTCGCCATTAAGTAGAGGAGTGGTGGGACCAGGTAGGGAGGCGGGAGAGGGGACTGTGTTGGGGTGGGCGAGGCCCCAGGGGCAGGAGCAGCAGAAAACAGGCTTGGCAGCGAGGGGAGCAGAAAATACTCAGGGAGTCCCGCTGAGCTAGATAAGTGAGAACAATCCCAAGTATAATACATTCCCAGAATAACACAGGTAAAAGAAACAACAAGCACAATTTACACAATTGCACAGCTACAAGAGGAAATCACTGGGAGGCAGGTCTGGCTGCACGTGCGAACCCTGACTGCAGGGGACTGGAGGCAGCGGTGGTGAGGCGAAGCTGCAGGGGAGAGTGCTGGCTTGGACCCACGGTCGAAGAGGGGACCAACTGTGATCAATGTCATTTTTGTATTATATTTATGAAATATCCTGTATATATTTGAACTAGGTTCTGATTTGCATCTTATTACCTATTTATAGGGATTGCAAATCAATGGGTAAGGTAATGTTCCTACATAGTAGTACTAAAGTAGTACAGTATGTAAATCCTATAAGGTGGTTAGCCTTTAATAACGATTATGTTTGAGACATAGGGCAATCCTGATAGAAGGATTTTTAGAACAAGCACTTTAAAATTCACATTTGGCACTTTTGTTAGCATATCGTCACTTTAACAACTATATAAGCGTATTTTGCTCAATATCAGTCCCATAATGGGGGAAAAAGAAGAGATATGCTATCGGTTACAACATAGAGGCAGTATTTGGACTCATGCATAGATTCTTCATGTATATATGTATATATTTTATTTTTAAATTATAGTATTCACGCAAAAATAAGAATATTCAATGAGTGAAGGTATACACTTGGCATGTGGTTGTATATAATAGAGTTATTAGGGGCAGGCACAAGGTATCTTCTCACCATATGTTTTAGAACAAGGAAGATTCTATCGAAATTCTGCATTAATGCTGAAATAATTTGAATAGTCGTATTTATCTAATTTGATGTTTCTGCTATGAGTGATGAATATACTGTCCATTATATGGCGTAATTGAAGCATTTAAGCTAACATCAACATAATGTGATATGTCTTCTATTTCTATGGCGAAGTGAATTGCACTAGCACTTTAAAAAGCGGCAGCACTGCCTGAGCCTTGTCATGTGATCAAGGCTGTTGATCGGCCGAAACACGTCCTGGCGGACTATCTGGTGGCAATAAACTAACACATTTGCACTTACTGCTGGGTCCACATGCGTTTTTCTGGAGGAGTATCAGGAGTGGATGCAAGTTGTTTCATATGCAGTGCATTGTGGGGGCGCGAGTTATAGTACGGTGAACTAACTATAACAAGGGAGTTTCTATGGTTTTGTACGAGAAAAATGTCCAACTAACTATTGACATTTTTTTTTTAATGATATTTTGTAACTTTAATATCCCAAATGTTTGGTATTAAAATAATATAATATCTTCTGTTTTCTCAAATATTAATATATATAATTTTTTTGGGGGGAATGGAGTTGCGCACCCATCGTGTACATATTTCTGTTGGTGTGCGGATTCAAACCTCCATATTGGTAAAGTTGTGAAGGATGTGCGTTTCAGCCAGCCCATTCCGTTTACAGGGAGGGAACTACAATGCTTCATATCCCCGGTCTTCCCTGTAGTGATCTGCTGATCACAGGTCTAATTGTCAGCATGCCACAGCCATTCCCTCATGGCTGTTTTACACCCACACCACATCCATGCAGCACAGGCGTCACAGAACATGTGACCCTGCCAATAAAAAGGGCCAGGCGCACATGCTCAACGCCACTTCCACTCTCTATCTGGGTGGATATGTGTGCTTATTATGTTGGTGGCAGCCGAGGCACTTTGGCCGACACAGGCCTCCCGCAATGTGGAGATGACTTGAGGTGCAAAGAGTTGGTGGCAGCTGAAGCACTTTGCCGGACACTAGCCTCCTGCCACGTGGCAATGACTTGAGGTGCACAGAGTTGGTGTCCAACACTGGCCTCCCGCCATGTGGCGATGACTTGAGGTGCACTGAGTTAGTGCCACCAGAGCTGAGCGGGTGTGCAGCCTGTGATGATGCGTAGGCCTCGATACATCATCCTGCCAATCAAGACCTGATTTGAATTGTGAGCTCGGCTAGACCGCGTGTACGCCAAAGGAAGCTGGCTGTACACAGACATGACTCCTCAGCGCGGTGCGGCAGGATGCGCTGGGGGCCTGTGCCGCGGAATCCAGTGACGGCTGAGGTGGTTGCTCCGGCACGTGGTGGGCCCTCTTGGAGACATGCCGGTGTTAGCAGGTGAGCATTGAGGTCTGGGTGCGCAGGGTCGGCCAGTCATCGCTGGGCAGAGGACTGGCCTGGGGACCAGGGCTGGGATGTTTGCGAAAGATGTAGTTATCATGCACACTGCCTGAGAAGTTTACGACAACATTAGTGTACAGACCCCGGTTGTTCAGTTTTGCCTGCACATTGTTGGAATGCATGTGGTTTCTGTTGCGGGGATTGTGTGCAGTGTCAGCAGGGGGCACAAAGTAGTACATGTGTGCAGTCAGTTACCCCCAACATGTGCAGGGAGCCTGCTATGGCGTGGCTCCCTTGCTTGGTCTCCAGCTGTTCCTACTCAGTGTGGGTGAAGTGAACATGCAGGTATATCAAGCTGAAACAAACCGTGATGCTTACAGGTGTGATAAGTCCTGCATAATGAGACTGTAACAGAAGTTTGTGTGGTTATAACGTTCCTTTTGTTTCCTACAAAGGTTACGACCATACGAACTTCTGTTACAGTCATTTTGTGCAGGATTGATCATACCTGTAAGCATTCTGGTTTGTCCAAGTGCAATACATTGTACCATATTACGTTTGTGACTATATTAACGCTTGACCATTGTCTTCATTTATCCAACATGTTTTTGAATAAAAAGTTTTGGGCTTTCCAGAACTATCTACACTTATTTTGATCCACAAGTTGATGTTCCCCGTTGGCAATGCCTCTCGTTGTTTGATGCTTTTGTGCTGTTCATTTATGTTTTCCAAATAAAGTACTGCTTTTCCACTAATAATAAAATAATAAAAGGGGTCTTATCATGCGCAAACTTAGCCCAATGGGCGTCAAGGCGCCTTGTTGACAACTAGACTTCATGACCTAGCGCACCCCCATTTCAGTGACTACAATCTTGGATCTGGAGCACAGAGGCGTCAAGCAACAGCTGGGGTTCGTTGTGCAGGATTACTACGAATGAGGATACAGGGGCCCTACGTTGCTTTTGCAGACATGCATCCAAGACGTGAGAGGAAATTTAATAGGGCTGGCTGTGAGACTCCTCCGACTCTCGCAGTTGTTAGTTGGAAGGTACCAGACGCCAACAGGTGCAGCACAGCCAGCACCTTTGTTTACGTAAGCATGTTGATTGTCCGCTGTGTTGCTACCGTTAGCCTGTGGGCAATGTGGCAGTGTGCACCAACTTGAGAATGTGGCAGTAATTCTTTCACCACTTTTGCTGCACTAAAGTGCTGCTAACTCTGCAATACGTCCCCACTGTTGGGTGATAGGGTGACTCTAAAACAAGCCCTTGTGTTTAGTAGGACTTTGTTGTAGCTACATGCGAATCACAAGAAAAAAGGTGAAAAAACAAGAAAAGTGGCCAGGGTACAAACACCCTGAACCCCTAGGCCTGCTCAGGGATCTCACAAAAAGCCCCAGGGCCCAAAATTATTACAATTTTTTTTTAAAAAAGTGGCTGGGTGCACAAATCCGGCCGAAAAAATAAAAAATACAATGGGGCGTATTCTCAAGGACTCATCGCTGAGTTATCAACACTTTAGTGCAGCAAAAGAATTATCATCCCATTCTCAACCTGGTGAAAACTGCAGATATTGCCAGTTTTGCAGTGATAGCTTCTGCAAAAAACATCGCCACGAATGAGAGCGACAACTAACACTAATGATATGCAGAGTAGGTGTTCCCATGCAAAAAAAACACGAAAACACCACTTCCCGATATTTTCAACGACCAGCCAAATCTGCAAGGCGATCCAAAAACATGCTGCGTTAGCAGTAAGAATTTAACATCTGCCTTTTACTGGTGTAAAGCAGGATGACTACCTACAGTATGAAAGTGAGCCCAGCCCAGAGCCACATCTAAAGACCAACACATGTCATAGAGCTACTGATCATGCAGCTCCGACACCCAAGAAGGCCACAACACCCACCGCCACCACCCCCAGGACCTCCCCCTCAACCCCCCCAGACCAAAACCCCCTCTACTACCACCGAAGCAGTGCAGAACAGGGCAGCTGACCTTCCCAAAATGGCATGGCCCCTCAGCCACACAACAGCTGAGTGTTGGAAGACGTGGCAACCAAGTATGTGTGAAGGAGGCAAGTCACCCATCAATAACAATGCACACAATGCCAAGTGTAGCAGTGATGTGCTGGACAGACCTCACTATGCAGAGCACAGACCTCGCCATGTGTACATATACTGCTAGTGCTTGTAGTGTTGTGGACAATGAACGCAACCGTGTTACCTGAGGCAGTGGGGAAGATCTTGGTTCGTGTAGCTGTGTCCTCCCCCCATGTAAGCAGACGCGGAAGCGGAGTAGGCTGGTCCAACATACGCCACTCCAGCGTAGGAGTGTGAATAACTAGGCCGGGGCTCTGGGCGTGGTCCACTTCTGGGAAGGCCAACGCTTATGCCAGGTCGGTGGCCCTCACCCTGCCACGAGGCCGCTGCTGTGACAGCCGGCCTCCTCGACAAAGGCCCCCTGCAAACCCAGAGGCACAGCACTACAGAGTTATGTCTGTACAGACTACTGCCTTTGATGTACACTGCGGACAGCAGCGCTCACAATGCAAATCGAGTCGCGATTGCAGATGATGCAGTCCAGTAGGCAACAGACATTGCTCCCAGTGCGGTTCGCCCGGAACATGCATCTTTGAAAGGCTGCGCACACACTGAGTGCTTCAGGTGCCACTAACTCAGTGCACCACAACTCATCCCCACATAGCCTTATTAAGGCAGAATTTATTAGGCAAAAGACATTGCTACCAGTGCGGCCCGCCCAGACCACGCATCATTGCAGGCTGCACACATGCTGAATGCTTCCGGTGCCACTAACTAAGTGCACCTCAAGTCATTGCCACGTAGCCTTATTAAGGCAGAATTAATTAGTCAAAAGACATTATTCCCAGTGCGGCCCACCCATACCACACATCATCGCAGGCTGTGCACACGCTGAGTGCTTCTGGTGCCACTAACTGTGCAGCTCAACTCAACGTCAAGTGGCTGTGGGCCCTTGCTGACCACTGCCTCCAGCCTACACTGCGGACAGCAGCGCTGTCTCCCATCTGACTTTAAAAGAGAGCATTTAATTGGTTCATAAGGTTTCCCATTCTAACACTTGAACGATCCCACCCGTTTTAGTCATTCTCTCTGCAGCTTCATGGTAGAGACACCTGTTGTGCTTTTGCAGCTAGTCTGTAAATTTTTGTGGTGTTTCTTGGGCTCCCAGGCCACGCATCATTGCTGGCTAGGTACACGCTGACTACTGCAGGTGCCACTAACTCTCTGCAGCTCAACTCAATGCCACGTGCCTGTGGGCCCTTGCTGACCGCTGCCTGCGGCCTACTCTGCAGTCAGCTGCACTCATAATTCAAATTCAATCTTGATTCATTAATTTCAGAATCCAATAGGCAACTAACTATAACATCCCTGAAACCTACATATTTCTGCAATGTATTCCATACATATTTAATCTTTTGTTCCATACGCCTACACTGATGTCAGCAAGGTGCAAAAGGCTACGTTATATCCCACAAAAAACAATGTTTACTACAACAATGTGTATGTGGAAGAAGAAGAAATCGATTGAGTTGATGATAGCAAAATTTCAAGTGGCCAAATTGAAAAAGTTGACATCTCCAAAAGTGAAGAAATGTATTAACATTATAGTGTACATCCTTTACATTCAATGGAAGTGAGTGGGAATACTATTGAATTATTAAAAATTAAGAAAGCGAAGGGAACTCCTATGAGTGTTTGGGAAAGAAGTTTGGAAGCTTGTTGTTTTCTGTAGATCTTCCCCACTGGAAAAGGTGGACGATATGACAAACGACCAGTACAGATTCAAGCATCAGAATATCGTACAACAAGATTGTACTCAGAAGATTGAAAATGTATTTCATTATTATTTCATTTTTTGTTCCATACGCCTACACTGCAGACAGCAGGGCTCATAATTAAAATTCAAATTCAGATTCATTAATTGCAGAGCCGCTGCCTGCGCACAAGCTGAGTGCTTTAGGTGCCACTAACTCAAGTCAATGCCATGTGGCTGTGTACTCCTGCTGACCGCTGCCTCCGGCCTACACTGGGGTCAGCAGGGCTCACAATTAAAATTGACTCTTCATTTATTACCTGCAGAGTCCACTAGGCAACAGACATTGCAGCCAGAGCGGCACGCCCGTACGACGCATCATCACTGGCTGCACACACGCTGAGCTCTTCAGGTTCTGCTAACTCTGTGCATCACAACTCATGGACCCTTTATGATTGACTTTCGTGCTGTAGACACCAGATGCAACAATGTCACCTCAGGCAACAGGAATATCCCGAAGGGACATGAAAGATTTCCTCACATGAGCACGCTCCTCTCTGGTGCCCCTACCTCAGTGCACCACAAGTCATGGACCCTTATGATTGAATCTCTGTGTGTGATCCAATGATCACTGTTGTTGTTGTTGCCAGCACCAACCATCCCTGAGGGCTGGCTTACACTTCCTCCACACGCATCCAGCACAGTCATCACGGGGCATTTAACCCTGGTAATAAAAAGGGCCGTGAGCACGTGCCCATAGCTAGTTTCACTATCTATCTAACTGTGTCCATGTGTTCATTATGTATGCATGATGGCCCTGGGCCCTACCACATTACATTGTGCTGTTGACTACGCACGCAACCATGTTACCTCTTGCCCTGGAGAAGATCTTGGTTATGTAACTTTCACTCGGTCATTCTATGAGTACATGGGTAGAAAGTAGGAGATTAGAGTACTGCAAGGAGAATGTATGGTGAATTTATAAGTTCTTGGGGATTGGTGGAGTGATTGGATAAATACATAACTTGGCGGAGCCTTACCCCCGAGCACGAGCTTGGCTCTAATTGGCTGCCAACTAAGCATGAGCGGATTTTGCGGATTGGCAATCCGCGAATTTGCGGATTTGCGAACTCGCAATCCGCAAAATCCGCGAATTCCCGCGAATTTGCGGATTTTATTTTTTTTTGTGTTCGCCCGTGTTTCTGCCAGTTCGCGAGGGTTTTTACAATTTCGCAATTTGCGAACTTACCTGTCGGGTCGCAAGTTTTGCGAACTTGTTGTTTCTACGTGTCCAACCTGTTTGGGACACTCTTCTTCATCACTGCCACTCTCTGTCACCACTGCCACTCTCTGACTACTCATGCCACCCTCTGGCCCACCCATGCCACCCTCTGTTTCATCACCACACCCTCTGGTTGTCCAGTGTACATTATTTTCGGCAAAGCAAAGCACACCTTCCCTGCCTCAAGTGACCTGAATTAATTTGGGGCTGATTAATGTGTCACAGAATATTTTTTTAGCTGGCACCTGCTTCCTTAGTGCGCCCTGATTAGTGATCTTTTGCACTTGCTAAGTGCTTTCATTGTTGCAAAATTAGTTACAACACCTGCCCTGCCCCAACTGACAATAATGAATTAGGGGCTGATTAATGGATTTTAACTTCCAGCCTGGCTCCTGCTTGTCTCCCTTAGCTGTAATTCATGACCTTTGTGGCATATGTGTAACTATTCTGAGGTTCAGAGCAGGGTCACATAATAGTTTCAACTGGCAACTGAACTCTGGAGGGGCCCCTCAGGAAGCACTACAGGAAATGGCTACTAATGATGTGCCTGAACTTTTGAACCTGGTAAGTAGTTACTTTCAGTTTTGCTTAGAACGTATTTCTGCAATTTCGCACTTATTCGCGGGGCGCGAACTCACGCGAACAGTGCGAGCAGTGCGAGCAAAATCCGCTGCTCGCGGATTTGCGGATTTTGCAGGAAATTCGCAAATCTCGCGGATTGCGGATTTCCCGAAAATCCGCAAAATCCGCGAGCGGAACGGATTTTCCGCCCATGCCTACTGCCAACCAGTGGCAACAGGATTGCAAACCAAGCCTCGGGAGAGCCGACGCTGTGCATGGAGCGTGAGTAGGCACTGCGCCGTTTCCTGAGGCACCCGCCTTCTTTGCTAAGGGGTTACAAAAAGGAGGGTTTTACCCATATAGTCGCGGGGACCTGGGCGTTGGATAGTACATATATAGGGGTGTCCCCGCAATGAAGGCGTATTGTAATACTACATACACTTAGAATTTACAGGAATTTTCAAACAAATAATGAGAGGTGATTTTGTGGTATTGTCATATATTCAACAATACCAAAACACATTGTGAGTTAACAATCACACAAATTGACCAACCCCAAGAAGGGAGGGAAGGAAGGGGGAAAAAAGAAAAGAGGTGCTCAAGGGAGTGTAGGATAAGGAAAGTAAACAAAGTTGCAATTGAAAATTAATTAAGCTATTGCAAAAAAGGTTCATATAAATTATGAATGCAGTCAACCAAAAATGAAGGCGTACATTGGAAATTAATACACAAATGACATTCGACGGTCACATAAAACAATCAAAATTATCGGGGGCATGTGCCGGATGTTCAAAAAAGAAAAGTCTACGTTTCGACCCCTATCTATAGGCTATGTTGAGTCCTTTGTCGGGGTCTTCATCAGGACATCTACAAAGGGACGGGGAACGGGAGCCGGTGGAGTAATTCTTTCTGAAAGAGTTAAAACTGTAGTTCAATAATGAGGTAAAATTATACATAATAGAAGGGCAACCAAATTCACACAAGATGAGCCGTAAACGATCTCACCATAGGGGACCTTGTTGTTTAGAACATACCTCCAAAAGCTTGTAGGCAGTACGGTTCTCAACAATTAGAGAAAGTCCATGCTAAGGAGCCGATTCTTAAAATGATTACAAAAACCAAGGATGGTTTAGTGTAGAAAAACCTGCAAACAACATGAGAAAGATGAATTCAGAAAACGGGACCTCTCTTGATATCTCACGAACCTGATGTAACTATCAAATTACTTATGGGTACCCAGAGGGGTGAGACCGTCTCTGTGAAGGCCAAACCAGAGCAGGAGAGCAGCTTAGCACAAATGGCAGCACTTGGCTAATAGGATTGTATTACATTTGTCCGAACACTTATGTTGCATGCCCCTCATCTACAACCTCATGTTGGAGAGTTGCGTGAGGATTCTTACAAATAATACTGTTCTCAACAATGCTGCTATCTTTGCAACGGTAACTAATGTACAGTTTTTTGCCCACTCGTTTTCAACCACCTGTGAGTGAGTTGCACGAGTATAATCATTGTCTACAGTTGTCAGAATGTAACCAACGTAACTGCTGTTTTTATCAATAGTGGCATTGTTGGACAGGCCACGTGAAAGGCTTGCTCCCTCCCCGCACGACCAGGCCCGAGCCCAGCCCTTCAGGTGTTACACGCAACAACCACCCGTTTCCCGTCTCATATGGGACCCCTGCCCTGGACATCTCCCCATCATGGGCCCGATTCCCTACCGGCCCTCTCGCCCGGCATGGGCGCCATCTTGGACACAGCACCACGAGGCCGCCTGGCCTCCGATCGACCCCAACCCTGGGCCTGGCCAGGCCCCGACATTCCGGCACCACCATCCACCCAGGAGGTGAGCGGACTACTTGGCAGGTCAATGGGAGAAAGAGGTGTCGATGGCTCTCCCCCGCCAGGTGCCGATCGCCCCAGCTCCCCCGGGCGCTGGCTCCACCCCCCTGCTGGGTGTCTGGACTCCCTCATCCTGGACCTCCCGACCTCCAAGTGCGAGGGTCCGGACATCAAAGGGCGCCAGACCTATAACTGGGGCAGCTCCAGAGCAGGAAGGCAGTTGTATCCTGGAGTCGAGAGACGCAGTGAAGAACTCATCCTTGACGGACTACTGGCACTGCCGTAGCCCTGCCTTGTGAACTATCGACCTGCCTGCTGGCGCTGCCGCAACCTTCGGAAACCTTCATCGTCGTCGGGACCTGCTGGCGTGGCCGCGGACCGTTTGTAACTACCACCTTCATCGGGACCTGCTGGCTCCGCCGCGGACCGTCGCTACCTTCAACCATCCCGGGACCTGCTGGCTCCGCCGCGGCCCGACCATCTAGAACGCCGAGCTCGAGGATTGTGAGCTATTTCATCTACCAGATTGGTAACGAGACTGTCCCGCTACCCTTTCCCCAAGCAAGAGACTAGAATAGAGGGGACCCCTGAGTCCAGACCTCCTTGTACCATTTCACCGTACTTGAAGTTTTGCTTATAAAGAACGTTGAACCTTATCCTTGTGTGGTGTACCTCTGTGGGGGGGAAGTTACTTGTCTGTACGATCGCTGGAGACGGCTCTCCCCGGAGACCTCTCCCCTTGTCCTCGGCCGACCCTCCAGGTCCCGTCTAACATTGGTGGCCAGCGGCGCGATCCGAATCGACGCGTAATCGTACAGAGAGTAGCTCACCCCACAACAAAACCACAATGTCAACTAAAGAAAGCGGATCCACCGACAAATTCCAGATGGAGAACTTGGAAGAGTACAGCCATCGTGAGTTGAAACAATTCTGCATTGAACTAGGTATCGCTACCACCGGTCTGAGTACTAAAGACGATTTCAAGCACGCCATTGAGTCATGGGCAGAAACCGGGGCGTCAGACCCCCGGACCAAAATGTCGCAGCAGCGGAGAAAAACACCACGGCTCCCGAGGAGCAAAGAACGGGTCTCTCGCAAAATGAGATCCAAGAACGAGAAAGAAACCGACTACATGAGCTAGAAATGGCCCGGCTCAAAATGGATGGCGAACTCAAATTAGCCGAACAAAAACTGAACCTGGAACACCTGTGGCTCCGAGAAGAACGAGAAGAGAAACAGAGACAAAGAGAGCTCGAAGAGAAGAGACTGGCGTATGAACACGAGCGCAAACTAGCTGAGATAGACTTACGCAAGCAGAACAAAGAACTAGGGGTGCCCGAGCAACCACGCACCCCGGGGGCAACAGAAAAGAAGGTACACATCCCCAAGGATGTCGTTCGAGAATATTTTTGAGATGACAACATACAGCAGTGGTTCAAGGCCTATGAGATCGCTATGACCTCCCACCGGATCGATCGCAGCGACGGGGGAGCCGGTCTATGGGGGAGGTTCGTCAATGAGGGCCGCGATGCCCTGCTACAGCTTCCCGACCATCTGATGACCTCCTATGACCACATGAAAGCTACCCTCCTCACCCGCTATGGGCTCACACCCGAAATGTACCGCCAGAGGTTCCGAGACTGCACCCGGATCCCGGGTACAACTTGGGTGGAATACGTGACTTATTTCAGCCGAGCCTTCAAGGGTTGGATCAAGGGAAGCAACGTAACGACCTATGAGCAACTCTTCAATCTCATGGTATGGGAGCATCTGTCAAACAACTGCTTCGTCGAGCTCAGGCAGCACCTCCTCGACAGTAAATTGACTGGTCCGCGGCAGCTCGCCGCCGAGGCTGACCGGTGGGAAATTACCCGAGTGGGCCGAAATGGGTCCCATGAACAGAACAGGAACAACCACGGTCAGCACCGTCCCGAGGAGGAGGAGGGGGCCAGGGCCGAGGAAGAGACAACGCCCCGGCCGCTCCCGCTACCAGCACCCCGTCCCCGGCCAACCGGGGCAGCACCCTGGCGCGGCCGGGATACAGAGCCAATGTCACCTGTCACCGATGCCAGCGAGTCGGCCACTACGCAAACGACCCGAATTGTCCACAGAGCCAGACTCCGAGACCCCGCCAGATGGCTGCCGCCGCCCTGGGGGAAGAACAAATCTCCGAAGAACACGAGGAATGTGAGCAAGAACACCAAGAATGGGAACCCGCCGCCATGGTTCTAGCGTGCCTAGGGGGAAGAGACATGGTCCCGCGGGTCCACCTACCCGCCAACACCCGGAAGTACAGTCAGTGGGTGAACATTAATGGACGCCGGGCCGAAGCCCTACGTGACACCGGGGCCAGTGTAACGGCCGTCCACTGTCACCTGGTGACCCCAGAACAGATCCTGCCGAACGTTCTCTGCCCTGTCCGTTCAGCCGACAATTCGGAGAGTCTATGTCGGATGGCCTGCGTCCCCTTCGAGTGGGGAGGAGTCTCCCGCATGTTGAAGGTGACGGTCCGAGATGATGCCCCCGTAGACTGTCTCCTGGGAAATGATCTTGAGAGTTCCCCGTGGGCCGCCGTAGAGAGGAGAGAGCACCTGGGGATGTTGGGCATCCCGGACTGGGCGTGCGTAACCACCCGGTCCATGGCTGCCCGTGCCACCCCTCGACCCGAAGAACCTGAATGGCCGGCACCTCCTCCCCCGGTCGCTCCAGTAGAAGACACCGACCGTGCCGTCCCCCCAGAGCAAACTCCCGAGGGGCTCGTTCAGCCTCAGGACCTTCCCGGCCTGGCTCAGTGGCGTCAAGAGGGGGGGCCCACCCAGGAACAGTTTCGCCACGAGCAGAAGACCTGTCCCTCCCTCGAGGGACTCCGCCAACAAGCCCTCGCCCAGAGTGCAGGGGATACCTCCGGAACCCATTGGGTCTATTGGGACAATGACCTGTTGTACAGCGAACAGAGAATCGCAGAGTTAGGGGCTAGTCGAGTGCTAGTGGTGCCCCTACGCTTTAGAGACTTCTTGCTAAACCTGGCCCACAATGTCCCCCTGGCTGGCCACCTGGGTCAGGACAAAACCTACAGTCGCCTGGTGACTCACTTTTTCTGGCCCAAGATGAGGAACGACGTACTCCAGCACTGCCAGTCTTGCCCCACGTGCCAGGCCAGCGGGAAGAGCGGCCGCAAGATTAGAGCACCTCTGCAACCTTTCCCGGTGGTCACCACCCCGTTCGAGAGGGTGGGGATAGACATTGTGGGGCCCCTGGACCCCCGTACAGCCCAAGGACATCGGTTCATCCTGGTACTGGTGGACCACGCCACTCGCTACCCCGAGGCTGTTCCCCTGCGAACTGTGACAGCCCCGGTAGTCGGCCGGGCCTTGATGGGGATCTTCTCCCGGGTGGGCTTCCCCCGAGAAGTCGTCAGCGACCGGGGCACAAACTTTATTTCAAAATACATGAAGTCCCTCTGGCAACAGTGTGGGGTCACCTACAGATTCACGACCCCCTATCACCCCCAAGGAAACGGACTGGTTGAGCGGTTCAACCGCACGCTCAAAGGAATGATTGGGGGGTTGGAAGAGCCCCTCCGTCGCCAGTGGGATGTGCTACTGCCGTGCCTCCTCTTTGCCTACCGAGAAGTCCCCCAGAAGTCCCTCGGCTTCAGCCCGTTCGAACTCTTGTATGGACACCCGGTGCGTGGGACGCTCAGCCTAGTCAAAGAAGGCTGGGAAATGCCCCCTCTAAAGAACCCTCCAGATGTTTTCAAGTACCTCCTAACCCTCCGCAACCAGACCAGACGGTTTAGGGAAATGGCAAAAGCAAACTTGGAGGCCAGTCAGGAAGACATGAAACGGTGGTACGATCAAAATGCCTCCTCCATCGAATTTGAACCTGGCCAACAAGTGTGGGTAATGTCTCCAACCGAACCATGCGCCCTGCAAGACAAATGGACAGGGCCCTTCAAGGTAGTCGAGCGCAAGAGCCCTGTCACCTATCTCATCGACATGGAATCCTCACGGAACCCTCTCCGGGTCCTCCACGCCAATAGACTGAAACCCCACTTTGTGCGCTCGGAGCTCAGCCTCCTGATGGCAACAGACAGCGGAGCCGAGGAGGACTCCGAACCACTTCCTGACCTCCTACGGACTCAGGAGAAGGACGGCTCCGTGGACGGCGTCCGACTCTCGGAGGCCCTCACCCCGGAACAGCGCCAAGGCTGCCGAGACCTCCTGCTGCAGTTTGCTACCCTGTTCTCCCTCACCCCAGGGGTCACCCCCTGGTGCTTACATGACGTGGACACCGGAGAGAGTCCCCCTGTCCGCCATTGGGCCTACCGCGTACCAGATCGGGTACGGGCCTGCATCCAAGAGGCGGTGGCCAAGATGCTCACACTCGGGGTCATCGAGCCCTCCGACAGCCCCTGGGCCAGCCCAGTGGTACTGGTCCCCAAAGCGGCCGCCCCCGGCACCACGCCTGAACTCCGGTTCTGCGTCGCTTACCGGAGCTTGAATGCGGTCACCAGAACAGACGCACACCCCATTCCCCGAGCAGATGAACTAATCGACCGCATGGGAGCTGCCCGCTACCTCAGCATCTTCGACCTGACAGCGGGCTACTGGCAGATCGGTCTCATACCCCGGGCCCAAGAACGATCTGCCTTCTCCACCCCTGATGGCCACTACCACTTCAAGGTCATGCCATTCGGCATGAAGAATGCCCCAGCAACCTTTCAGCGGCTAGTAAACCAGGTCCTGGCGGGACTCGAAGAATTCAGCGCCGCCTACCTGGACGATATCGCTGTGTACAGCCGCCACTGGTCCGACCACCTCCACCACCTCCGAGAGGTGCTACAGGCCCTCCAACGAGCTGGCCTCACGATCAAGGCCAGCAAATGCCAAATTGGCCAGGGGTCCGTGACCTATCTCGGGCACCAAGTGGGAAGCGGTCTGGTGGCCCCTCTGCAACTCAAGATCGCTGCCATCCAGGCTTGGCAGCCCCCCATCACCCAGACCGAGGTCCTCGCCTTCTTGGGACTCACAGGCTACTACCAGCGGTTCGTGAGGGACTATGGTAGCATTGTGGGGCCCCTCACGGAGCTCACATCCAAAAACCAACCAACGAAAGTCAACTGGACCCCCGACTGTCAAGCGGCCTTCGAGAAGCTGAAGGCCGCCATGTGCTCCGCCCCTGTGCTCCAGGCCCCCGACTACAGTCAGGAATTTATCGTCCAAACGGACGCCTCCGACCATGGCATTGGGGCAGTCCTTTCCCAGCTGAACCCCGAAGGACTTGACCAGCCAGTGGCTTTCATCAGCAGACGGCTCCTGGCCCGAGAGCAACGCTGGAGCACCATCGAGAGGGAGGCCTTTGCCGTGGTGTGGGCCCTCAAAAAGCTACGGCCTTATCTCTTCGGCACCCACTTCCGGGTACAGACCGATCATCGGCCCCTGCAGTGGCTAATGCAGATGCGGGGGGAAAACCCGAAACTCTTATGTTGGTCCATCTCCCTGCAGGGGATGGACTTCACTGTGGAACATCGACCAGGGCAAGACCACGCCAACGCAGATGGCCTGTCACGCTTTTTCCGCCTCGACGAAGAGAGTCCCCAAGAGGATGGGTGACTCTCCCCGCCTTCAGCTGGGGGGGACGCATGTTGGACAGGCCACGTGAAAGGCTTGCTCCCTCCCCGCACGACCAGGCCCGAGCCCGGCCCTTCAGGTGTTACACGCAACAACCACCCGTTTCCCGTCTCATATGGGACCCCTGCACCTGGACATCTCCCCATCATGGGCCCGATTCCCTACCGGCCCTCTCGCCCGGCATGGGCGCCATCTTGGACACAGCACCACGAGGCCGCCTGGCCTCCGATCGACCCCAACCCTGGGCCTGGCCAGGCCCCGACATTCCGGCACCACCATCCACCCAGGAGGTGAGCGGACTACTTGGCAGGTCAATGGGAGAAAGAGGTGTCGATGGCTCTCCCCCGCCAGGTGCCGATCGCCCCAGCTCCCCCGGGCGCTGGCTCCACCCCCCTGCTGGGTGTCTGGACTCCCTCATCCTGGACCTCCCGACCTCCAAGTGCGAGGGTCCGGACATCAAAGGGCGCCAGACCTATAACTGGGGCAGCTCCAGAGCAGGAAGGCAGTTGTATCCTGGAGTCGAGAGACGCAGTGAAGAACTCATCCTTGACGGACTACTGGCGCTGCCGTAGCCCTGCCTTGTGAACTATCGACCTGCCTGCTGGTGCTGCCGCAACCTTCGGAAACCTTCATCGTCGTCAGGACCTGCTGGCGTGGCCGCGAACCGTTTGTAACTACCACCTTCATCGGGACCTGCTGGCTCCGCCGCGGACCGTCGCTACCTTCAACCATCCCGGGACCTGCTGGCTCCGCCGCGGCCCGACCATCTAGAACGCCGAGCTCGAGGATTGTGAGCTATTTCATCTACCAGATTGGTAACGAGACTGTCCCGCTACCCTTTCCCCAACCAAGAGACTAGAATAGAGGGGACCCCTGAGTCCAGACCTCCTTGTACCATTTCACCGTACTTGAAGTTTTGCTTATAAAGAACGTTGAACCTTATCCTTGTGTGGTGTACCTCTGTGGGGGGGAAGTTACTTGTCTGTACGATCGCTGGAGACGGCTCTCCCCGGAGACCTCTCCCCTTGTCCTCGGCCGACCCTCCAGGTCCCGTCTAACAGGCATGCCGATTTTCTCCGTGACCGCTGGTGCCATTCAGTGCCCCTATTTTTGAGTTTCGTTATAATCAGATATTCAATCATTCAGGGTTTTCCCCACAATTGTCCCAACTTTTCAAAGTGCAGCCCCCCTTTTTTAGCGATTATTGAGTAGTAACTCTTCCCTTTCAATTAACCTACATCCATTGACTCCGCCTCCAACTCCGCGTAGCGGTTCTCGCGGAGTTGCTTGCCGGACTGACCTTGACGGCGTTAGCTGCTCTGGCCTTTTGTAAGTAACGAACAACTCTGAATTTTGATTCTAGATACCTCCCTGAGACCCTGTCCGTTATTGACTAGTTTCCTGTTAACATTGCAGGATTATTTTGATTCGGGTCAGCATATTGATTAGGCATCCTGCCCAGCTGCATTGACTCTTTGCGAACTCCACCCCCGTACTCCGCTCTGGTTTGGCCTTCACAGAGACGGTCTCACCCTTCTGGGTACCCGTAAGTAATTTGATAGTTACATCAGGTTCGTGAGATATCAAGAGAGGTCCCGTTTTCTGAATTCATCTTTCTCATGTTGTTTGCAGGTTTTTCTACACTAAACCATCCTTGGTTTTTGTAATCATTTTAAGAATCGCCTCCTTAGCATGGACTTTCTCTAATTGTTGAGAACCGTACTGCCTACAAGCTTTTGGAGGTATGTTTCAAACAACAAGGTCCCCTATGGTGAGATGGTTTACGGCTCATCTTGTGTGAATTTGGCTGCCCTTCTATTATGTATGCCTCGAATTTGACCGGTTTATTGGAGACGGTGTCTCAGATAATATCTCACCGTCTGTCTTAAACCTTTCAAGTTTTTATTCAAGTAGATAATGATCCATTGTCATCTCTGCCTGACAATTTTTTGACTCAGCCTTGATTTGAATGTGATTTCCTCTGTAGATATGAATTTGCACATCTGAGACCGACCACGGCTAATCGCGTGGCGTTCCTGTTTTCCCGGTTTAGAGCCCGACAAGGCCTCACCCCATGGTAAATGAAACGATAACCCACATCACCAAATAAGACTATTTAATTTTACCCCAATATTGAACTGCAGTTTTAACTCTTTCAGAAAGAATTACCCCACCGGCACCCGTTCCCCGTCCCTTTGTAGATGTCCTGATGAAGACCCCGACAAAGGACTCAACATAGCCTATAGATTGGGGTCGAAACGTCGACTTTTCTTTTTTGGACTTCCGGCACATGCCCCCGATAATTTTGATTGTTTTGTGTGACCGTCGAATGTCATTTGTGTATTAATTTCCAATGTACGCCTTCATTTTGGTTGATTGCATTCATAATTTATATGAACCTTTTTTGCAATAGCTTAATTAATTTTCAATTGCAACTTTGTTTACTTTCCTTATCCTACACTCCCTTGAGCACTTCTTTTCTTTTTTCCCCCTTCCTTCCCTCCCTTCTTGGGGTTGGTCAATTTGTGTGATTGTTAACTCACAAAATCACCTCTCATTATTTGTTTGAAAATTCCTGTAAATTCTAAGTGTATGTAGTATTACAATACGCCTTCATTGCGGGGGACACCCCTATATATGTACTATTCTTTGCTAAGGGATCCCTAAAGCCTTTGCTCTAGTACCCTGGGTTACCACTAAAATCTGTGACACTGGCTAGTGGGAATACCGCACGGATGCCTGGAAAACCAAGTCCAAGAGCTGGGAAGTCTCATTGTGGTATACTGCATTCTCATTCAGTAGATACCCTCCCAGGTCGTTGATCTCTGGATCAAGGAATTCTGACTGTTGGATCCCCGGAGTCCCTTCCACTGGATCCCCTAAAGCGAGCTGCTGGGTCCGTGGAGCACCAGTAAAAAAAGGCCTAAAATGCTG
This sequence comes from Lissotriton vulgaris, assembly GCF_964263255.1. NCBI lineage: Eukaryota > Metazoa > Chordata > Amphibia > Caudata > Salamandridae > Lissotriton > Lissotriton vulgaris. Next base: position 644,800,164 of record NC_141687.1, on the reverse strand, counting down.
TCTGCAAGATATTCCATATCCCCACATCTAGATCATTGACATATGGTGGATAGAATCTACGGAATTCTGTAAGCATAAGCGCAGTGGCGCAACTAGAGTCATATTTCGGGAGCGGCTGATAAAAATTTTGGGGGGCGGCTAATTCTTCCAGTCATAGGCAGAGTGGAGATGCAGGGGCTCTAAGAAGGGGTAAAAACACAACAAAGCCTCATTAAGAGGTAAATGGTATTTTAAAGACCTTTGAAGTACTCGGGTGTCACGCGGAGAGCCGGGCACCAAGCACGTTCACACTAGGGGCAGCGCTGAGAGCCACGCACCCAGCGCATTCACACTAGGGGGTCACATTGAGAGCAGCACACCCAGCACGTTTGCACTAGGGGACCGGGCTGGGAGCCACATTAGGATTGCCACTCCAAACTTTTCACACAAAAAATGGTCCACTTCCGGTAATTAATCATTCTGAAGGGGGCTACTTGCTCCCCCTTGCCTTGTCCACTTCTGGTCCCGGGGACCCCATCCCCCGGGGCCTGGCCTCTTCTATCAGGATTATGGGGGGGATCCCCAATGCCCCCACGGTCCCGCCGGCGCCCCGCCTCATGCGGCAACCGGCATTGATTTTTGGCAAGGGGAGCTGCTAACATGAAGCTCCCCTTACCCAAAAGCAATCCTGCTTTGCTTCATTGAAGCGAGAGCAGGTTTTCCTCCTCTCGCTTCAAGGAATCAAACCAGGGTTTACTATGACAGGACGGGAGACATGCTTCCACTCTTTCATAGTAAACAACAAAGTCCTGGGGACATTGCAGGAGCCGGCCCCCCTCCCTCTATTTTCAAAGCCCCGGCATGGGGGGGCCCGCAAAGCTTCCCCTGCATTTTTAATTAAAGCCTCGGGTGGCAATTCCCAGGGTTTGGGGGGCCTCGGAGCCCTCCCAATAAATACAAAACAAGCCCCAGGAAGGTGGCGGTTCCTGGGGCTGCGGAAGGGCCTTTTGCCCTCCCACACCTAATTTACAGAGCCATGGGAGGTGGCTGTCCCTGGGGGTATGGAAGCCCTGCAGGCCTCCGCAGTATAATTATTCGATTGCCCCCAGAACCTGGCCCACCAGGGGACTCATTTGAATGAAGTGAGGGAGCCCCAGCTTCTTTTAAAAAAAAATGTTTTCGGGATTCTCGCACGCTGCGCGCATTTGGATGTTTAAAAAAAATAAATGTTGGGCCTGGGGGTCCTTGTGGGACCCCCTAAGCAGGACTAGGGGGTCAATGTGTTTCTACCCTGTCTTCTTTTTTAACCTTTTTTCGACTGTTTTCTTGTGACTCGGTTCTGCCGGGCCAAGTCGCTTTCTGAACCGAGCTCTACTTTTTTGCTAAATTTGGTGTAATTCCGTTCAGCAGTTCGGGCTGTAGCCTGTAATAAAATTTCTTATGGAAATTAACATGGAGAAAACACTTTTTGCGACCCCCCTTTTTTCTCAGCCCCGATCGACGAATCACCCCCAAACTTTCAGGATAGGAGCTGATCTGGATTGACCTTTTTTGGGAGAATTTCAGGAACATTCGTCAAATGACGCCAAAGTTATTAGCAATTCAAAAAAATGCTGTTCCTATGGAACCTAGGTTCTAACAATACCTACCCACTGGCGACCTGCCAGTAGGTTATGTATATATATATATATATATATATATATATATATATATATATATATATATATATATATATATATATATATATATATATATATATATATATTTTCCACCAAAATAATCCCGTTACGGAAGGCACAACTTTGCACAGCTGGTGCGAGCTGCAGGGACGGGCTGTCCCTGTTCAACAGACGTTCACCACCAAAGTAAACTCGCACTCCACCAGGATTATATTTTCTAGCAGGTTTATTTTCAACAGCATGTCATTACAACATGCTGTCTATCACCTACCTGTGATAGACAGCATGTTGTAATGACATGCTGTTGAAAATAAACCTGCTAGAAAATATAATCCTGGTGGAGTGCGAGTTTACTTTGGTGGTGAATATATATATATATATATATATATATATATATATATATATATATATATATATATATATATATATATATATATATATATATATATATATATGTCAGCACAACAAGATGCTCATATCTATGATAGAGACTTGTCTCCACAATAATGTTTTTATGTTTAACAATGAGGTGTATAGACAATTAAGAGGGGTGGCGATGGAGGCATGTTTTTCTCCCACCTACGCGGGGCTCCACGTGGGATGGTGGGAGGAGCATGTCCTCAGAGTCACTCACAACATATGGTGGAATAACAATGTGGTTAAATACTGGAGATATATAGACAATGTTTTTATAATATGGAATGGCACAATACAGGAAGCTGAACAATTCATTGAGGGTATAAACACAAATCAACTGAACCTCAAATTTACAGCTGATATAAATAGAGAGGGGGCAACTTTTTTGGATGTACATGTCAGAATAGAGCAGAATGAAATTAGAACTACCCTGTTCAGAAAAACAACTTCTGGAAACACCATCCTACACGCCCACAGCTTCCATCCTAAACACACCATAACTGCTATTCCATATGGGGAATTTTTGAGAATCCACAGGTCTTGCAGCACGACAGCAATGAGGGACAAACATCAAGAAGAGTGCAAAAATAGACTCTTAGCAAGGGGTTACGACATCAAGAAATTAGAAACAAGCATGGCTAAAGCAAATTGCTTAGATCGCCAAGAACTCCTTTACCCTGAAAGACCCAGGACCAAAACTACCCCAGTAGAGGCTGAAGAACCTAACACCATACGCCTTATAACAGGGTATAGTCGCAAGGCACGACAAATAATCCAACTTATTAAACAAGAATGGCCAAATATTCTCACTGATAATGTCCTTAAAAACATCATGCCACGATCCCCCACCATCACATTTAGACGAGCGTATGCGATGCGTAACAAGCTGGTCAGCAGCAGCCCTGAGACACCCACAGACAATTGGTTATCCCCCCGTATGGGGTTCTTTCGTTGCATTAGTTGTCGAGCCGGCAAGTTCGGAATTAATACCAGATCTTGCCCTACCCCGTTCGACACTAAACCTATAATGTTCAAAGCTCACTACACATGTCGTACGGAGCTGGCAGTATATGTTTTAAAATGCAGCTGTGAACTTGTCTACGTTGGCAGTACGAAATCGGCAGTATATCTCCGCATACTCCAACATCTCAGGGCCATAGTCAATGCTGACCCTGCATACCCGGTCGCCCGACATTTCCAACAAGTACATAACCAGAATCTCAATCATCTTAAGTACTTTGTCATAGATGCAATCACACCTAATAAAAAGGGAGGCGACAATGAAAAGCGTCTCCGTCAGCTCGAGTCTAAATACATAGTGCTTCTTAATAGCAAACACCCTGGGGGACTGAATACAGGGGAGGACCTGCGCAATTTCTTATAAAAACTTCCCTCTGTCATATGAATATCAACATGTTTTTGACTGAAATATAGGGGAACAGGAATTTGCGTAGTGGGCCAATATATCGTTTAACCAGTCATGAGGCAGTTTCCATCAGTCCTTGATATTTTTAGATTTCGTGATCATGAATACACATACGTAAATCAAATTTAATAACGTATAAGATAGGGGCAGTATTAATAAGTCAATCAATCGAAAACAAATTTAATCAACTTTTTTTCTATTGTATGAATTTTTTTCATATTTAATCACACTTAATCACTTAATAGCACTTGTAGGGTTACACACATGCCTATGACGCACATACAAACCATAATGAATTCTGACTAACCAGTACCTGAAGGTACAGTAGAATGGTAGTACAGTAAGGAACTTAGTGGCTATATATTACTGGTTGTCCATACAAATGATCGATATATCCTGTATTTGTACAGATAATTACAAACCTGACCCAATCTTTACATATTAATGTTTTGCAAGTGGCACAATTTGTATTGACAAAATCACAGGAAACAACATAAAAGAAATGTACGCTATATAACTATGTGCACATGATTCTGTGTAATATTGAACACATATTAGAGCATTAATGAACAATCTTGTATTTGAACGGACACACAAGTGCACTTTTGTGATATCAGAACTGAGTTTTTTTAAATCAAAAAGTTTTACGTTTGAACATGTCAAATTGCTTTGTTATAATTACTGCATAATATACAACTATACTGCCATTTGACATTCAATGTGATATATATTGATTTAAACCACTAACTGTCATGGATTGAAATGTAAAGATGCACATGAATTGACCGCCCTACACCAGACCAACATGGCGACCGTAGAAATACGAGATGTAAGAGACTCGAATTTTGAAGTCCTTTGTTTATGCTGATAACTTGTTGGAAAGGCGCGAATTTGAAATGTATTCCTCCCCCTTATAAACATGGCTTCTCCATTTTCCCCTCATCAGTGAGCAAGGACGCCAGTCCGAAACACATCTGATGACTAGCACCACCACCATGCAAATGAAATAAATGTTTTTTGGAAAAAGAGAAGACTGGCTTGGGTAATTCAATTGAAGTCCGTGTACCTGTTTGCTTGCCGACGGTTGCTGGCGACAAGTTGGATGTATATATATATATATATATATATATATATATATATATATATATATATATATATTACAACCACTGTCCTGATATTGCGAAACACAAATCGTCTTGACTTTGAGGAAAGCGAAACCAGGAAACGGACGACCACACAGCAGATGTAGTATTCAGTGCTTTATTCTTCCACCATAGCAGACATGACGTGTTGCGACAGGGAAACCCCGGTCTTGATCACATGACATGCCCCAACCCATCAAGTGAATTTATACTAAATATTCGAGCATGTGCTCCAGTGAGCAAGGCGGTTCACACCGAAACGCGTAGGGTGCTTTTCTTTTGCTTATATACAAATAAATAACTTTCTTTGAAGTACACCTTTGGATTGATGGCATTATTTTTCTGAAAGGAGTGCACATGTGCTTTGTTGCACAGTAAAGGATTATATATATATATATATATATATATATATATGCCACACAAACTCGAACTGCGATCCCCCAGCAATCCGCCATGCACCGGGACACCGCCGGAGGAAGGAACGAGAGCCGACCCAAGGATATGTGTATATATATATATATATTACCTACTGCCGGTCGCCAATAGGTAGTTATAGTTATGAACCAATATCCATAGGAAATCAGCAACATTCTATTTGGGATAACTTTGGCGCCGGTTGACGAATCTTAGCGAAATTTTCAAAACTTATGGCCCACCCCGTTCCGCTCCTATCCTGAAAGTTTCACGGCGATTCATCACACGGGGGCCAAGAAAAAAGGGGGGTCCCAAAACGTGTTTTCCCCATGCAATTTCCCTTAGGAACCTTTAGTTGCAGCTACAGCCCGAACTGCTGAATGGAATTACACCAAATTTGGCAAAAAGGTAGCCCTTGTTTCAGAGTCATGCCTTTTGGTTAAATGGTGTAAATCCGTTTCGTAGTTCCTGAGAAAATCAAAATTAAAATCACTTATATATCTATGGCCGTGGTGGATCCACGCACCCTAAGCGCACCCTGCCGAGCACAAGCTGTATGCTAAATGGCGGTCAACACTCCAAACCAGGAAGTGTTGGCAGCCATCTTGTGCCTCGGTAGAACCGAGGCACAAGAAAGCAGAAAAAAAACCTTGCAAAACGCAAAAAGGGGGCTCGGTTGAAACACCCTGACCCCCAAGGCCTGCTCAGGAGGTGCCACAAGGTTCCCCAGGGTCAAAAAAAGCGAAATTCGTGAACCCAGCACAAATTTTGGCCAACATTTTTTAAAAAACAAATCACGGGCTCCTGCACTTTGTTGGTAATTAGCCCCCGGGGGGGGGCAAGTCCTGGGGGCATGATCAAAAAAAGGGTGGGGGGACTACCACCCGAGGCAAAGCCTTAATAGTTGCAGGGGGCGCACGGCCCCCCGCAATCGCCACCCCCGGGGCTTAACTTAATTTTTGAATGTGGGGGGCACAAAGCCCCCCCGCAGCCCCGGGGACCGCCACCCCTGGGGCTTTATTCTTTTTAAAAACATACCCTGTGTGGAGAGGCTCAGGCCCCGGACACGCCTCGGGGACCGCCACCTCCCCGGGGCTCTAAATATTTAAATTGGGGGGTCCGTGATGGATCCCCAGGGACCACAACCCCCATGGGGCTTTGTAGATTTTTTTTGTTTCTGTGTTTTTTCTTTTCTTTCTTCGCATCTCTGTAGGCATAGTTAGAAATTAAAATTTGAAAAACCTCTGAAATTCACAACAAAAAAAACATAGGTTTCAGGGGCGTTATGGTTAGCTGGACATTTCACTTGTAGAAAACCATTGAAATTCCCCCGTAATAGTTAGTTCAGCTAACTATAGCTCGCGCACCCGCAATGCACTGCTGATGACGTCACATATTCCATCCCTTATGACATGGTCAGTAACATCACTCATGACATCACTGATGAAATCTCAAATGACATCACTGATGACATCACTGATGACATCATTCTTGTGATAGAGTGGCAGACCTCCTCTCACCCTAATATAACCTTTGATACACACATTCAAAAATAAAAAATGAAATTTTCAAAAGAATGGACATACCAATACAAGTTACAACAATCTATTCAGTAATTCCAAGATCTACATACACATCCACTCATTCACCAACAGTCCTATACGGTCACTCATGCATGTACTCACTCATCATATGTACTCATACACCTATACATCCTGTTACACACTGCCACTCATCCATAGAGTTACTCACACACATAGTCACTCATGTTAATAAGGAATCAAACATTCATTTACTTGCATATACAGTTATAAACAAACCACCACACTTACTTCTACAAAAACGTACACATACTTACTCTCTTAAACAATCACTTATAAACAAATACTTATTTATACAAGAACTCTTCCAAAATCTCACTCTCACATATACTCACTTATATACACCAATACTCACATATACTAGTTTAACTGGCTACTAGTTTGACTGGCTCAATAGTGAACCAGTCATTCACTCACTAACACACCCATACACACACTCATACACACACTCATCCACCCATACAGTCCTGCTGTCTTCAAAACACATACAAACAGTGATTCACTCATTCATGCATATATGCGCTAAGTAATACCCCCCACTGAACCATACAGACACTCAGACACTCATACTGATACTCAAAAAACCAAGTAATAACCTATATAGACACTCATGTAGCTACTCACCAACCCATGCAGTCAATTATACACAAAGTAAGAGACTGTGACAGGTATTTACATATTTAAACATTACTCGCTAACCTATGTATTCACCAAGATACACTTATTAGTCAGTTATACAATCAATTTTACAAAACAAACTATCCATTTATACACTTATTTACCCATTCACTGGATGATGTCATCAGTGATGACATTTGAGATGTAATCAGTGATGTCATGAGTGATGTCACTGACCATGTCATGAGTGATGTCATGTGTGACATCATCAGCAGTGCATTGCAGGCGTGCAAGTTATATTTAGCTGAACTAACTATAACAGGGGAATTTCAATGGTTTTGTACGAGTGAAATGTCCAGCTAAATATAACGCCCCTGAAACCTATGTTTTTTTTCAGTGAATATATATATATATATAGCCCGTGTGTATCCAGCCCGTCTACACCAGTGCTTAGCTGCACAGAAAGGCACACAGACCAGGAATCAGCAGGCCCAGGCAAAAGTCAGGTATCCAATGTTTTATTTTAAATCATGGTGCGGTGGAAAAGCTGCCATCAGACGCGTTTCGGGCATGCCTGTGCCCTTGCTCACTGACAAATGGCAAAGATGGAGCAACACCATATATACAAGATGTTTCAAATTACGCGCCAAACAAACTAATTGACATAGTTAACAGACTACTTGCACATCAGTGACATTTCTTAGCAACTGTGGACGCCATCTTAGAATGGTAACATAAACATAACGTTATTCCTGATTTAGATTGTGTATAAGACCTTTTTCTTATTACAAACAAAAAAGTTTTTTGTTTCCAACAAGAAAATTAATTACAGGTAAACGGCTTCTATATTATGCCACATTATGATTGTTGCATGTCACTTGTAATTAGAAATGTTGACCTATCATGTGAACAAATGCACCCTAAGTATGCAATCTTCTTGAAATTAACCAAAAAGTCAAGTATTCGGATATCATGTAACCTTGCTTTGGCTATTATTCGTACCAATACGCAAAAAGCTTCTCAAGTGATTTATATTCTCCGTTACAAACAAAATACGTTTCTTGTATTATAACCATGATTGATAGGTCATTCTGCGCCAAGTTATTAATTATGCAAATACGCTATTTACAAATATACAATCATGAAAAAACCTCGGTGTAAGGCTATATTTCGGAAGCATTTGTGCATGGATTTGGGGTTGCGTTGGGATTGAAGCGAGGATGTATATTTCTTTCAGTTGATAATTCAACCCGGTTTACCCATTCCTGCATATGTGGTGGTATCTAAGAAGACCTTTGGACTCCTTTCTATTTACAATGATCTAATTCATAGTTTATCATTAGTACAAATACATTGCATTTAAGACTTGTAGATATATCACCATCTGCGTATTAAAGTGGAATAAACACCGACGAATAATACATGTCATGGATATTTCAGTCTAAATGCCCCAACTCACATATTAAGGTCAACATAATAATATAACGTACCAAGTGACTGTGCTTAGTCTTATTTAGGTTTGTTCTCCCAAAGGATAGATCTTTGTTTGTTTGTATCTATGTGACTGGCGCTGATTGTGTTGCATACATCAAGAGTGCGTAAAACATATAAACAAAAAAGTACAGTTTTGAGGATCAATAAACTTATATTGAAATAAGTGCAAAAAGTGTTGTGCTCTGATACTGGTGTGATAATTTTTTATACCGTATATTACTTTCACTTCCAAAAAGATCTAATTCATCACAGTGGGTTGTAGGCATGAACACATGGATATATATATGCACATCTGCATGAATTCATTCTTGTTCTCAGAATGTCAATAAATCTATCTGGAGTAACTGGTTAAGATACATAGACAGATAATGTGGAGAGCTACAGGAAATTATGCAAATGTTCCCCCATATTTAAGCCCCCAGGGCTTTTGCTGTTAAGCAAAACTATATAATGGGACTCGAGTTGCCTCAGTTTCTTCTCATAGTTGCCACCTCTTTTACTGGTTACTACAGCGTCAATGACATAATATTTCAAATGTGCTAAGTTTTTATTGTGCACCATCTGAAAATGTCGGGCAACCGGATAACTTTGGTCTGCATGTAAGATCGCACGGAGGTGCTGCAATATACGCTGGTGCACCGGTAATTTGGTGCTGCCTACATACTGCAAATTGCAGCTGCAGGTCAAAACCTATACTGCCAACTCAGTACGGCAAGTGAAGTGATCCCGTAGGGGGACGGGATTGATTTCAAAAGGGGTGGTGTATATTCTCGTATTGACCCCAAATTTGCAAGCTCTGCATGAGCTGCAACAATAGAAACCCTTGCGTGGGGACAACCATTTACTGGCCTTAATGGTCTCAGGGCTGTTTCTGACTAAATCATCTCTCATAGTGTACGCTCGCCTGAATGTAACAGTTGGCGTAGATGGCAAGATGTCTTTGAGTACTTGATCTGACAATACAATTGGCCACTGCCGTTTGATGATTTTGGTGATTTGTCTGGACTGGCGACTGTAACTAGTAATTAGTCTTGCAGTGTTAGAATCCTCTAACTGTGTTTTCTGCGCTTGATCTTCCCTGTCTGGTTGTAGAAGATCTATTTGTGTCAGTTGATTTTCTCTTTTTGATAGCCGAATCCAATAAAGTAGTCTTGTACCCACGGCAGATAAGGCGTGCCCTTGCTTCCTGTTGGCATTTATCTCTTATCAAAGGGCAACTGCAAGCTCTGTGGATACGTAGGAACTCCCCATAGGGGATGCTCCTGATAGTATGGTCAGGGTGAAAGCTTGATGCGTGAAGGATTGAGTTGCCGGAAGTTTCCTTCCTAAACAAGCTAGTAACAATCCTATTGTCTTTTGTCTCAATTTTCACGTCTAAGAAACTAGCTTCATGGCGGCTAATATGTGATGTAAAATGTAAATGTAACTGATTCACATTGATGTTTTCAACAAACTGCTTCGCCATTTCCTCAGACCCTTTCCAAATGATGAAAATATCATGGATATACCTCCAATACTTATACACATTATTGGACCACATTGCTTTGTGTTGCACCTTGAGTACGTGTTCCTCCCACCAGCCAACGTGGAGCCCCGCGTAGCTGGGGGAGAAACACGACCCCATAGCGACACCTCTGGTTTGTCGAAACACATCATTGTTAAACAAGAAGGTATTATTGTTTAAACAAATTTCTGTCATTTTGATTAGCATTAAGCTGTGTTCCAACAATTCAACTGGGCGCTTGTCCAAATAAAACTTCATAGCACGTAACCCGTCTTTGTGTGCTATGCTGGTGTACAAGGTGGATATATCAAGAGTGATGAACAGAAAATCATCCGACCAGTTAGATTGTCCCAGTTGGTAAAGGAAGTCAGTGCTGTCCTTGATGTAAGCTGGAAGACTGACCACAAACTCCTGTAAGAAAAAGTCAATGTACTTAGAAGTGTTCTCAAAAACACTATTGATAGCAGACACTATCGGTCTGCCCGGTACTGGTGTTTGTTGCTTGTGTACTTTAGGTATTAAGTACACGTTTGGTAGTACAGGGTGCTCCTTGTAGAGGTATTTAAATTCGTCCCTACTTAAGAGACTTTCTCTTTTCCATTTGTGCAGATTTTGACGGTAAGTTTCATTGATTTTCTTAGTAGTGGCTACATCAATTTTGGAGTAACAAGCATTATCCTCCAACTGTCTATTTGCCTCTTCAACATAGTCTTTTTTGTTCCATAAAACCAAGTTGCCCCTTTATCTGAGTTGTTGATTATGATGTTCTGTTCATTTTTCTGTTTTTTCATCAGGGTGACATATGGTCGCAGTTTGTGATTCGGTTTGGAAAAACTTTTCATTGTCTTTTTTTGTAGTTTTTTAACTTCATCAACCACTAGATCTGCAAATACATCGATTGCATCACGAGGCATAATGGGGTTAAAAGTTGAAGGTGGCTTGAATGGAGTCGTGACTGGTTGGTTGGTGGTATAGCCTTCATCTTGTACCAGTTCCTGAGTGCTGATGTCTTCAATGTTGGTGCTTTCCAGACTGTGCAGATTGCGCAGTAACCCCAAGTCTCTTGTTTGTATTCCCGATGTTGTGGTCAGTATAATTTCTGCTTGTTTTTTTGTTGTCAAACTGGATTTAACAGCGAAATATTTTTTCAACTTGATTTTTCAAATAAATTTGAAAATATCTATTCTGGTGTTGACATAGTTGAAGTTGCTTTCGGGGGCATAGGATAACCCCAAAGCTAAGATTTGTTGTTCTGCTTTGTTAAGGTCTATCCCTGTTAGGTTGATGATTGTGTTGTCTGTTACTGCTTGTTTTTGTTCCTCCAAAATTTCTTTTTCCTCTGTGTTCTTCCTTTTGGCGGTTGCGCATCGCCGTCGCTGTTTCCTGCGCTGGTTGCGCCTTTGTCTTGCGTGGTATTTTGATTGCGAGGACGGAGTGATGCCTTGCGTTGTAGTCTCACATACTCCATTTCCTCTCCCAATGTCATTTGCCCCATATCCCCTTCTTTTAAACCGGAGGCACCTTCTTCTGATTCTTCTTCACTTGGGACCAAACTCGCATCCGAGAGTGTGGTTTCAGGTTCGCTGACACCATCTTCAACATTGCGTGTTGTTGTGACAGTCTTTGTGGTGTTAGGATTGCGCTGACTTCTCATTTGGTCAAATTTGCGCGCAAAGGTATAAATTCGTCCTTGTTGGTAGTCTTGTTGGTCCCTAGCAAACTTGTAAGCTTTGCGGGTTTTGATTATATTTTCTTGTTTTTTCAGTCTTTCTTTCATTTCCGCAACTGTTTTTTCAATCAAATTTCTATCTTTGTTGTATGACTCTTTAGACAGTTCTTCATTAATGCGTGATATTTCATCTAAATTTGCTTGTCTATCTATTCGAGCATATTTGACCAACAAGCATAGTAGGCACATTGAGGCTTCAAGGTTAGATTCTGCCCAGTCTTTGAGTAATAGGGGATTGGGGTTTTCAAAGCTTGGTACTAACATGATGCGCAATCCGCGTGGTACTCGCCCCACTTCCTTGTATTTTTCTAGGGATCGTATCTCCCACCACTTTGTTAGCTCCCCACGGCTGTTTTTCTCTAAGGCTTTTAGTAGCGCTTTGACATTCGTATTGTCCTCAGTGTCTTTCTTTCTGTTATGTGATTTTGCCTGCCCTCCCACTGGAGGTACATTTTGGAACAACTCCTCAAAAGCTTCCTCTCGCTCTCTTTCTTCTGACATTTTCGACCGCACACAGTTATATGAACGTTTATGTTTATTGGAAATTTAAAGGGTAATTAGTGGATCAAAAACCCTTCGTTGCCTCTCGCCTGCGTGCACCTCCCCGACCTGGTCAGATATACGGAAAACAAATCGTCGGCTCCTCTCACCGTTGTAGCGGCTGCTCCCAGAAAAAATCCTCCGATTCTTCGGTGCTCCCGCCTCGGTTACGCAGATATGCCGTGTTCTTGTGTAATTGCTCTTTGACCAGGGGGCTGACGATAGTTGCTCCACACCGAGCAGAAACTCCCAAGCGGTCCGTTGTATTCGCCAGCCAACTTGAAGCGGAGGGGTCTGTGTAGAATCAGGAAACCAACCACGTCCTGTGAAATATGTGTATCCAGCCCGTCTACACCAGTGCTATAACTATAACGCCCCTGAAACCTATGTTTTTTTTCAGTGAATATATATATATATATATATATATATATATATATATATATACACACACTCACACCTTGATATATCATCACAGTGTAATAGATGTGGAGTTGGGTACAGAAATGTCTATCAATATTTTGGATTTGCTGTTGTGTCCTCAATATTTTCCTCCCGCGATTTTCTGGCCTCAATATTCAGGGTACACACTGGCACACCATGATATATTCTGACAAAGTATAGATTTTCACCACATGCATTAGGAATCTAGTACAATGGAAAACACTGACTAGCCTCAGTTTCCAAGTTTTCTTTTTCTCAGATTTGAAAAAAAAGGTTCAATTTGCACCAAAGGGTTTCGAAATAAGTGTAATATCTTCGATATATAGGGCCATTTTATAAAGCAAGGGCGATACATTATCGCAGCTTTTATCGGCAGGTAACTGCAGCTAAAGAAGCGATAATGGGCTTCATAATATGCCCTTGTGAATTTCCATAGCAGCCCAGGTTCTGGTGTTAATCTGGGCTTCTATGGGAATTCACAAGGGCATATTATCAAGCCCAATATCACCGCTTTAGCGGCAGTTTCCTACCGATAAAAGCAGCAATAATGTATCGCCCTTGCTTGATAATATGGCCCATAGTTGTACTGAATCCTGCCTTCCTTTATTTGCACAGGATGCCAGTAAGGGCACAGGCCTGACATGCTATCCTGTGCTCTTTCAAGGAGAGTTTCCACTCCTCACCATTCATAAGCTCTGATTTGCAGCGAAAGGAATGTGTAAGCCAGGCTTTTAAACTCAGTCAATCACTGCCTTTCATGTGTACACTAATCGTGTTCTTGCAGTCACTGTACCCTCTAGTCATCATATTAATCTGAGCAGTTAAGAACAGTCAAGGGGAAAGCGAACGCACACAAGCCATCATTTGTTTTAAAAAATAAACGCTGTCTCTTTACAGATGGTTACCCACTCACTTTTCCCTGAGATAGTATTTAGTTCAGGATATATAGATGTAAGCGGTGGATCTGCTTACAGCTTCTGCAGCCAAATAAGTGAAATGACAGACAGGTGCAGGATTCATTGGTGCTTGACATTTAATAGGCTAGGAATGAAAAGTACAGGAATTAAACATGGCTCTTAATTTTTTTTCTGTTCCTTGTCCTTGCATTCAGGAGCTTATGGATAGGAAGGGCAGGCTAAGGGGATGAAACAACAAGTTGCGGTAGCAGCTACTACTGAGGCTACTCCTGATGGGTGTACATAAAGAAGGGGTAAAGTTCACACTGTGGTCATTATTACAAGTGACTAGGGAAATAATATGGACCCCCTTCCTTGAGAGTTATCAATACCAGGGGTATCAATAACTCCAGGGGTGGGGAATATCCAGTCCATTACGAGTTGGACCCTGATATGAACTCAGAGGCGAATTTACAAGAAACTAAAGCATCTCTACAGACATGTCATGGTTTCCTGCACCTCCATGTGAAACCCTTGCACCGCCATCGATGCGATGTATTTGCAATACAGCGCACCATGGCGCATGGAATGAAAAAATTATGACGCATCTGTTGGTGCAAAAGTCATGCATTGCTGGAGTTGTGTTGCAAGCACAACACAACTCCAGAAATGCATGGGGACGCCTATTCCCAAAACACTGTGTCACTCCTTGCGGCTGCTCCAAGCAGGTGTAGGGTTTTGACGCAGTGGCATCCCAAAAGTGATGCAGTGAAATCTTGTAGATTTCACTGCATCACTTCTATGAGGCTTTCATGCGTGGGAACGCCCACCCTGCATACATTATACCTGACACAGGTATAATGTGGCGCAGGACTTCACAAGGTGACGCATCTCCCTAGATGAGCCACTTTGTAAATGGGCCGCAACATGGTGCATTGTTTACGCTGCTGCGGCGTCACAAAAAGTAACGCAACAGCAGCACAAAAGTGTCACAAGGGGCCTCTAAGAATTTAGGAAATTGGGGAGTACCAACAGAATCTGTGATTCAGGGCCAGATTCCTAAGGTATTTTCTCATTTTGGGCAGTGGCGTAGGTATGGGGGTGGGGATGCGGTGCGGTGCGCCCCAGGAGCACGAGTTTCCTGCAGCGGTCATGGGCGGCAAATGCAGGAATCGTCAGCACTCCCACCGCTCTTACCTGTGGCCGTCGTGGGGCCCAGGGCAGCAAACAAAGGGACCAAGGGCAGCAAAAGGTCTAGCTAGGGCCACTAATTTTGGGCCAGACTTTCACCCAGAATTTTCAGCTGGTAATTTGGGTGAACGGAAAAAAAATTCTAAATGAAGTTACAGGCCCCTTCGGAATTAAGAGTTCTCATAATGAATCATACGTACCTATAACAGCGTTGACTTTGTACAGCTAGGGCCTTTGGAATTATAAATTATATGTGTTTGACACAGATATTTCAGCTAATGAAAGCAACCGAAATGTCTGTGTATAAGTCCAGGGGAAACGTTGGAATCACTGAAGAAACATAGATTCCAGAACGTTATTCCCCAAAATGTTATAATTCCTGTAATTTCCAGTCCACTGTAATTATCAAGACACCCAGTATTGTCAATTTAGTTATGACGAAATAAGGGGAGCGTTAACAGACGCCTCAAAATGCGGGTCTAGGTGTGTGTGCAGCTACAGTATTATCCCATATGCAACTGTTTCTTTTTTTAATGTGTACGTTTAACAAAGCACAACATTTGCATGCATCATCAGCCATTTATGGGAGCAGTAAACTATTCCTGGTGCTGGGAACAGCTATGAGTGGGCTGATGCCTTATAATAATCGCCCTCCTTTTGAGACCCCTGTCTGGCATGTCCTCCACCCCACCTTCAACAGCATGCCCTGTCCAATGCTGAATGATCCCTTCATGGTAATTTCTACCTGTCTGGGCGCTCCTCCCTGCCCCCCTCTGTGCTCTGTGCCCAAACTCCATTTTCCTATCCACAACCCAGATCCGTCCCCGACCCTTTCTACAACCTCTGATGCCTTTTCCAGTCACAGGATGCCCCCTTTTTATGGGTGGTAATTCCTGCTGCTAGGAAACAGACCAGTTGTGTGTGTCAGACAGAGAAACCATGTCTTAGCCAGGAAGGTGAAGGTTTCAGTTTTGCAGTGCTTAATTTGAGTGGGTGGTTGCCGGCGGCGGCCACCAGCATTCATTTTTTGGGACTTGCACTTATTTTTCCAAATTAGACGTTTCCCAAGAAAAAGTGAGAAAAACACGCAAACGGAAAAGGGGGAAAAGAACGATGCAAAAAGCGTCACAAAGCGAGAAAACAGGAACCTGCATGGTTGAGATAAAGGGGGCAGTGGATTAAAGAGGCACTGGGTGGACGAAGACTTGGTATTGGATGCGTTGACCTTTAATCCACAGGCCAGCGGCTTCCGAGCAGCACATTGGGCACCAGCACTCATTATTTTACCAATTGAGCACTGCGGTGTTGCACACTTCTGCAACAACCTCTTCCACCTCTACTCTTCATCTCAATCCATTGTCATGCTTTTTGTTTCGTTTTTTAATTTGTCAAGTATGCCTTTCCATTCACTGTGGAGCTAGGGAAAGTCTCAATGAAAACAATAATGATTAGTGTTTCTCATCTTAAATTATACTACATGTTCACTATAAAAAAAATCAGTTGGCAAAAATAATGTTCAATGTTTTCTAAGAAATGTTATTCTAGGAGTCTTTCCTTCTTAATTTCACTACACCCACAACTGTAAGCATCCAGTGACCTCAACTTTTTCTTGAAAGATACTATTGAAATAAGTTAAAGCAACTTCACAGGGACCAAAGATGCATCCCTGTCAATGTAGGACGTATTTTGAGCAGAATTGGCCGCTCAGTTCAGGTTGTATCAGTTCAATGAAATGAGCTCAGCTAAATCTTACACAGACTTAATTTAAAGATTAAATAGATTATTTGAGGACCCCTTAACAGGGAGCCTGATTTGAACACTTATTTTTTTTTATTTCTAAATCATGCTTCCACAGCATCCCATTTCAACCTCCGAACCATTTCTCAAGGAGCGTGCATAATTCTTCCTGAAATCTTGAATAAGGAGGCCCCTGCTGCGCCTCCTGCTCTGTCCCTGCCTCTGAGTGATTGAGCTGAGGAGAGCTGGATAGATTGCAGGCAGTGTGTTTCAATGACAGTCAGTACAGCTTGATCTCCTTGAGTAAAATGTTCTGGAGAAAAATCTCCCCTTGGACATTTATCAGTATGCATGTAGGCAAATCCATGTGACCAAGTGAATGTCACTATCAACCTTGATCTTCAGAGCAGAAATAGATGTTTGGTCTGTATAAAACATAGGATTATGTAGATTGCACCTGTGGAGTTGCAATTTTGTAACAATGTCACTGGATTACATAGATTGTTCTTGCGCAACCTTTTATTGATGCAAAGGCACAATAGGCCTGTTGTTGCAGTTGGTATTTGATGCAAAGTTCTTTATTTTACATTTGACAAGCTGCACCAATATTAGTGCAGAGAGGCAGTAGCACCAGCAGTTTATGTAAACCAGAAAAGTCAGAGCAAAACTGCACTAGCAATAGTCACTTTTTCATTCTTGTGCAAGGAACCCATGGACATAAGGTGCACTTCATGAAAAAGATGTGGTGGTCTCTCATAGTAATACTACGGACATCAAACTTTAATTGGTTGTGGGCCATATTAACCACATGAAGTTTGTTATTGCAGGAAGGGCATGGCCGAGCCGGCGACTAAAATGGCCGCCCGGCTCTGAAGCTCCGACAGGGACTCCAGCTCTGGAGCTTATTCCCGAGACAAATGCCTGACTAATGCTTTGAGAAGCAGCGCGCTGGGAAGCTGAGAGTGTCCTGGCCCAGCTGGATTAAAAACAGGACAGAGAGGTGTCCCGGAACCCATGTTACGGCATCGCGAGGAACCCAGGGGAGCACCCTGACAAAAAGCGAGCTGCGCAATAGATGAACTGGCAGGCCTGCGCAGACTACGACACGGCAGGCCTGGATGAACGGCCCAGAACCGGGACTGCAACAGACGAACGCTAGCGGTGAGGTGGTCTTACATCTCCCTCCGCCCTACTCAGTGGCGCATTAGATGCGGCTTCCTCCTAATAGACGGCTCGCGCCTCTCTTCTTTCAAGATACGGGCGGGGAAAGGGCCTGCCAGCTGCATCAGTGCCCCGGTGGGGCGGCCTGTGACACGAGACGGCAGAGGGATGAATTGTCCAATGCCGGCCAGCTCATCCTCCTAGACAACTTCACGTGAGGGGAAAGTGCCTGCACCTCTAAAAAAATACACACGCAGCCACGGCAGGGCAGCGGTGCCCTCAAATCACCTCAAGTGGCTATTTTACTTATAGGCAGCAGCGAGTGCCAGCGTCTACACCTTTGATACATTCTTTCACCTTCCACGTGGCCCCTCGAAGTGCACAAAGTTGCTAGGCCATAGAGGGAGTACAACGCCAAGGGGGTCCTCTTTCCCGGCTACTGAGGCCGAGGCTGCAGTGACATTCACTCTTGGCTCGTAGGGTATGCACACGAATGGTCAACGCTGTTGGGGGGGTTCAGGGGGGATGATCTTGATTGCACAATATGTTTGCTGGGAGTACCCTACACAATGACAATGTTATGGTATTGCAATTTCTTTCCACCTAACCTGGGAAAATATAACATTACTGTAAACTTTGTATGATGTAATTTCAGACTGCGACAATTTGTGGTAATTCACAAGTGAACAGATATGCATATATGTAACCTTTGTACTTAAGTACATTTGAAAATAAAGTTATATAGGAAAAAAGTTTGTTAATGCAGAAATCTAGAACACAATTCTTTAGGCGCTGTCTGTGTAACATTACTTTACTAATCTGTGCATTCCATTTGACTCCTTACATGAAATTATCTAAACACATCCGCATCCTGCTAAGAAATATACGGGATAGGGTGCGGAGCTTGCCTAAACCGAAAAGGGCCGCTTAACCCGATCACTCCGCAATGCCATCTAACTATCGGCCAGTTATCCGGCAGTTGAGCTGACAATCTGCCTTGAAATTGTCATCCTGCTTCTGAGTGAGCCGTGCATGCAGAGAGACAAGTTGGTCCCTACACGACTGCCGACGAGCACTACGGCTGGAGTCGTGCGCGGCGATCCCACCCTGGGCCGTGATCCCCGTACTGCCGTAGGTGAAGCTGGCGGACTGGGAGCAAGTAGCCGAACGCCGGCATGAGAGCCTGGTGCAAGTACTCACCCGGGCTATTGGCAATCCCAGTCTCAGTCACGCGGTTTTCTCTCACCTCCTGCAGAGAGCCGAGTTGGTCCCTACCCGACTGCCGACGAGTGCTACGGCTGGAGTCGTGCGTGGCGATCCCGCCCTGGGCCGTGATCCCCGGACTGCCGTAGGTGAAGCTGGCGGACTGGGAGCAAGTAGCCGAACGCCGGCATGAGAGCCTGGTGCAAGTACTCACCCGGGCTATTGGCAATCCCAGTCTCAGTCACGCGGTTTTCTCTCACCTCCTGCAGAGAGCCGAGTTGGTCCCTACCCGACTGCCGACGAGTGCTACGGCTGGAGTCGTGCGTGGCGATCCCGCCCTGGGCCGTGATCCCCGGACTGCCGTAGGTGGAGCTGGCGGACTGGGAGCAAGTAGCGGGATGCCGGCAGGAGAGCCTGGTGCAAGTACTCACCCGGGCTATTGGCAGTCCCAGTCTCAGTCACGCGGTTTTCTCTCACCTCCTAAAGTGCCACATAATGCTAGGTGCTGCAGAGCAGTGTGATTGACCGACGTCAGCAGGTCACGGCTGTCGGAGGCACTGCAGTCTGGTGCAGGACCTCACGCTCTGCATGGCGGCCGTCCCTGTGTTAGTGGAGGGGAGCCATTGACACCATTGACTGTTTGCTGGGTCTCGCTGGGTTTGCGGCACTGCCTGGCTGTTCAACAGTCTCCCCCAGTCTGCGGGCTGAGATGTGGGGCTATGGATGCCAGAGAAGGCGCAGCGGGCCGATCGTGGCCATTTTGGGACCCCTGGCAGTGAAGGACATGAGGACTCCTGCTACTCATTGCTGAGCCACAGTTAACTTAGCAAGGGTGCCTGGCGGTATCGCTTATCCTGGCAGCCGGCACAGACAGCACATCCTTTCTCATCTGCTCCCACATGTAATGGTCGCACTGCATCTGGCAGCCAGGGTCACTAGTCAAATCCGGCCTGAGGAGCCAGCTTTAAACCACCCCAACGCTGTGGTATGCTGTGGAAGTGGTTGCGTCACTTCACAAGTCTCTGCAGTGATTGGGTGAGGGGAGATCTGCTGCTGTTTGCGCTAAGAGGTACTGGCCCAAGAACCTAGCCTGCGGAGCCACGGCCACTTAGCCCACATCAATACCCACACAGTTTATGCCTTGAAGGGCGGCCGGCTGCTTCTGCGATGATTGCGGAGCAGCGGGGAAGCTCCATTCGCCCGTTAACAAAGCTGGTGCACAGCTTGGATCTATGTGCGCAGAGGCAGTGCTAATCTGACACCTCCCCCCCCCCTTTAACGATTTCTGGCTGGGAAATTGTTTCCTGGGCCTATCAGACATGAGGGGAGTTCATAGCGCCACTTACCTGTTCACACGAGGTCTACAGACTCG
Organism: Lissotriton vulgaris; assembly: GCF_964263255.1. Classification (NCBI taxonomy): domain Eukaryota; kingdom Metazoa; phylum Chordata; class Amphibia; order Caudata; family Salamandridae; genus Lissotriton; species Lissotriton vulgaris. Next base: position 644,779,620 of record NC_141687.1, on the reverse strand, counting down.
ACAGAGGGCGCAGGTTTGCTGTACTCATCGGCAGCCCAGCCACAATGGGGAGAGTTGATAAATTGCAGCCCAAACTCAACTTTGAGCAGCGCAAATCTAGAGTGAGGAAGAATGCCCCTGAAAAGGGAGACCATGCCCAGTAATTCGCGCAAGACATGACAGTTGGAGGTATTCGCGGCTTGCTCGAGGCCATGGAAAAAGTTTTGCCGAACAGTCTATCAGCCCTTGGCAATAAACTGGACTCCCTATCATGTCGAATGGACAGAATGAACGAATGGATAAACAGGTAGATAGACTAGACATGGCCGAACGTAGGGTCACGGAGGTGGAAGAGGCCCAGACAGAGCTGGACTGTGAACACAAACAAATAGGTACAGTGCTACAAGTCCTGCAAAACAAGGCTTAGGACCTTGAAGCATGGTCCAGACGAAACAACATCCACATTACAGGCCTGCCGGAGACAACTCAGGTCGGGAACATGGAGCTCTTCGTGGAAAAGCTCTTGGTGACGTTGCTAGGAAGTGAGTTGTTCTCCCCCATGTTTGTGGTGGAGAGGGGGCACCGCTCGCTGGGCCTGCGCCCTGCCCCTGGGGCACCTCCGAGGCCCATCATTGCAAAACTGTTGAATTACAGGGACAGGGATACAGCATTGAGAGTGGCGTGGGAGAAACAGTCTTTGCAGTACGATGGCTGTGTTATCTCCTTATTTCCGAATTTTACGATTCGAGTACAGGAGGTCTGCTAGCAGTTTGCTCCACTGAAGCGCCATCTGCGCAACCAACATCTGGATTTTGCCATGTTGTACCCGGCGAGACTCTGTGTTAGTCAACAGAACAAGTCACGGATTTTCACAGATCCTAGGATGTTGCAGAAGGCCATAAGCAGTGGTCCAAAGAAAAGCAGCGGTGATCTGTGAAGACCTCCTCGGAGGGTGCAGCTGGGGGCAGCCTGGACAACCAGGACTAAATGGCTGCACTGAGTGACATGCAGTTAAGATGGTTACAGGTGTGGGTGGTTGGGAGGGCCAAGCAACTGATACTGTATTGGTGGCTCTTAAGATGTTGCTGGGTGCTACTAATCATTAAGGAACCGAGTGGGTGGCTCCGGAAACACACACAGGGAGTCCCAGCTTATAACACATTGGGGAATATGTTTTTAGGATAGTAATGTACAGGGCAGGGAGGGCACATTGATAGTTCATGTTGCGCCGATTTTGCAAGATGGTGGTCGGTAGCGGGGCTTATTAGTCTGGGTAGGTTCAGCTCACCGAACGGGCTGGCAACATCCGCCAACGTGTGTTGCACTCTCTTGGGGAACTGTTCTGACTATTCCTTTGTAGTTTATTCTTTTTGCTGATTATTTAGATGTTAAACGAGATAAGTTCTGCAGTATTCCGCCATGGCACAGGTACCTAGAAATGTTGTTCCTCTAATTTTGTGAAGTGTGGTTGGGGAGACACTTCGTGTGTGCACAGTTGGGGTTGGCGCGCAGTAGGTGGGGGAGGAGATGATGCAGAGACCACTGTCTTTTGTTTTAAACTATGTCGAACTGATTGACTTGAAACAACGCAACTTGGTGTTTGGACACAAAGTTTCACACAGTCGCACAGTGGTAGCCATGCACTGTGCGCCTCGTTCTTTACTCACTTCCTAGATACACTCTCAGACTCGTCTTCTAAAAATTTTAACTTGGAATGTCCAAGGCCTCAATGACTATAGGAAATTGTGGAAAGTCTTGGCTTCTTTTACTAGGTGTGGCATTGACATTGCTCGCATGCAGGAGTCACACTTGCCTATTCACAGTGAGTTGTTGCAACACAGGAGTATGCGGGGTAACACACATGCTGTGGGGTTCAGCTCTCATACCCATGTAGTATTAACGTGGGGGAATCCCAAATCGGATCTTCACTTGGAAGCACTGGAGACTCACCTTGAGGGTCGATTTGCTGTTTCCCGATGCAGTGGGAGAGGGTTTGGACTGGTTATAGTAAACACCTATGGCCCCAACTTTGATAACCTCACCCTTCTTTGGAAACTTATTAGATAGGATGAGTCGCTATGACACGCGTTCCCTTCTCTGGGGAGGTGATTTTAACAGTGTATTAGATCCCAATTTAGACAGGGGCAGTCAGCCTAGATGGCTGACTGCCACTGCTAAGTCCATTATGGCGGCTGCCACCCAACTAGATTTATGCGATGTGTGGCACACACGTTCACAGAGCCCAAGTGGCTTCACACACTACTCGGCATATCATAAGCTCCACACCAGGATTGACTACCTGTTTATTTCCAGAGATCTGTTTAACTTGATCCGTGACTGTGTAGAACTGGTTCACATGCTCTCAGACCCTGTCCAGTTGGATATAGACACCCCGCAAAATGTTACTCCTCCCATTACATGGCGGTTCCCAATGTACTCACTACTCGACCCCGCCTTTAAAGTGGAACTGGCTGAGGACATTGAGACATTCTTGGGGATTAATATCGGGTCGGTAGACTCTTTTACCATAGTGTAGGACACCTCTAAGGTGTACATCCGTGGGATTGCCATGGATAAGCACTCCGGTGTTCTCCATACCCTACGTAGATGACTCCTGGACTTAGGAGCCACTCTAGCGACCCTAGAACAGCAACTACTAGCTGGGGCAGGTGACGATATCACACAAGTACTGAACCGGACATTGGAAGAGTATCACACTACAGCAGACACTGAACTAAAACACTTGGGCAAATATTTGACAACTCAGATATATGGTGAGGGGACCATCGAGGGTCAGGCCTGGGTTCACTGCTTAAAAACTGGAGGAAGAAGTCTAATGCAGCAGTCCTTAATGATGTGGAGGGGGAGCCCTTAACCGATCTACTCAACATAGCCAATAGATTTAAGCAATATTACACATCGTTTTACAGTTCGGGGTGGGAGATATGACGATACTATTGTGGACTACCTCACTCATATAAAATTTCCTTGGCTGCTGAATGGCCATAGGGAATACCTGATGCGTCAACTAGAAATAGATGAGATTACTTCAGCCCTAGCTGGGATGAAATCCAATGGTGCCCCTGGAGTGGACGGTCACACTGTCTCTTTTTACAAGGAGTTCAGGGGCCTAGTGGTACCACATCTACAGTCACTGTTTGAGGAAATCATTGAGGCAGGCAAAATGCCTCCTTCAATGCGGGAAGCACTTATTGTTACCATACTGAAGCTTGAGAAGCATCCAACTGCCTGTGCCTCTCATTGTCCGCTGTCACTCAATGTGGACACCAAAATTTACGCAAAAGTCTTGGCAACTATATTATCTCCCCTGGTGCCGCTGTTGGTACTGCCAGAACAAGACAGCTTTGTCCCGAGCAGAAACCTTACTTATAATTTACGAACTATTTTTAGGGCTATACAACACATCTGACGAGATACGCAGGTGGTGGCGGTCTTCCTAGATATGGAGAAGGCGTTTGACTCTGTGGAGTGGTGTTTTATGACCCATGTGCTGACGAGAATGGGTCTAGGCAGTGTCTTACTGCAAATGGTGGGAGTACTCTACAAATCCCCTACAGCCAGGATAAAAATAGGGGACTTGGTTACAGACCCTATCCGCATCACTAGAGGCACTCGCCAGGGGTGTCCACTATCCCCACTGCTATACGATTTGGTGGCTGAACCTCTCACCTGTGCGATGTGTGAATATCATAGTAATAGCACAATAAGATTTCTGACATATAACTTGATTATATCTACATACGCAGATGACACATTACTATATGTTAGGGATCCTGACAAGAATCTTTTGACGGTACTACGTGAAGTGGTCTTTTTTGGGGCCCAATCCGGTCTTAAGGTGAGCTGGAATAAATCGTTCATCTTCCCACTAACGGTGGAAACGGCTCAGTTCACTCCGGACTATCCCCTATGCTGGACGACAGATCCAGTTAGGTATTTAGGCATTAGAGTGCATACTGACTCAGAAGTGGTCTTTAAAGAAAATTACGGGTCAGCAGTGTCCAAACTGGAAGACGATGTTCAAAGGTGGATATGATTGCCCCTATCATTAGTGGGTGGAATATCAATTATGAAAATGGTAATCCTCCCATGGTTCCTATTGTTATTCACTAATATTCCTATTGTGCTCCCTTTGTCTATTTCTTGGGTTTTCACGACCCTCATGGTGCGGTTGGCCTGGGCTGGGAAACAGGCTAGAGTTGAGTGGGGGATACTCACGCTCCCATACAGCGTGGGTGGGCTCAGTGCTCCGGATCTAAAGTTGTACTATAGGTCGTCGCAGGCTGCACATGCGCACCACTGGCTGCACGGCCCCACCAACGCACAACATTTTCATATAGAGAATGAAGTTGCGGCTCCAGCCCAAGCCCCATTGCCAGCGCTTCTGTTTAATCCTCCTGATCATAGGACTGGTATTCTTGACTCTATTAATTCAACAACGCACGCCTGGCTCCATCTTTTGAAATTGCAAACCAGCGCCATACTTTACTCTCCAAAGACGCCACTGGTTGCCCCCGTGCAGGGAAAAAGGAATGATTAAGGCCTTGAACACCATAAACATTAGCACTATAGGGGAGATGTTTGTGGAGGGTAAAATGATAGGGAGCTCCTGGGTAGCAGGATCGATGAGCCACCAGAGGTTGCCCCGCTCACGTATGTTATTAAGGCTGAATCGCCAGTGCGAATTGTCTCAAGGATTTACAACATGGCACAGAGTTACAGTGCCAACCTCTACACAAAGGCTAGATTAGCGAGGCAGACAGACCTGGGTTGCCTGATTGATGACGCAATGCCGAAGGACTGTTGTGAGAGTACAAAACATATTTAATTAAATGGGCGTCATAGAATGATACATTTCACATTTTTAAATAGGCTATATTATACCCCAGAGAGGGTCTGCAGATACGGTTTGAGCGGCTCTGCAGCGTGCGAACGCTGTGGTGCGGACCCGGCAGATGTTTATCACCTGGCCTGGCAATGTCCTGGGATAGCGACCTTCTGGGCATTGCTATTTAAGAAACTGGGGGAAATCACAGACTCTACACTGGAACCGGACCCTATGCTGCACTATTGGGGTATTCCAAACAGTTGCCTAAGGGAATTAGACGTCTGGTAGATATTGGCTTCTGGTGGCAAGACGTAGAGTGGCAATCTGCTGGTCTCTGGCCCATTCCCTACTGTTACAAACTGGTCACATGACATGACGTATGGCAGCTCACAAACAGAGTATTATAGTGAATTACTACCTCCACCCAATCAACCTAAACATTTCTGGGGTCTGTATCAGGCCTACCTGGCTGCCTAGGCAAGTGGCTCAACTCAAGCTGATTCATTTGAAACATAGTGCTGGAGAGTGGATTTTAAGTGCCTCAGGACTTATGCAATGTACTAGGCAAATATTGAATTGATTTGTGAATGTTATCACTGCGAATTGAAAGGTGATTATATTGATGCCGTATGCTATAAGATACTAATATTTCTCCGCAGTGTTGAACTTTGTGTACAGTGCATATTGCTGCAAAAAAATATGTCTCTGCTTTTGTTATCAATAAAACCTCCTAAAAAAAAAAAAATATATATATATATATATATATAGTGGATAAAGTAGCTCCTGCCGTACAGTGGAAGGATAATGGAAGTCACCAGGTTCTGTGATCATGTATAAGATCTTGGAACTCCGAGGTGACTTGCACTATCCTTAAAGTGTATGCCAGACGGCATTGTTTTCCTTATAATACATGGTCACAGCGTCGCCCTTCCCTCAAACTGCTTAAAATGTTGATGTTTTGCTTTTTCATATGAAAGAGATAATATAGTTGCAGACATGAAGAATAAAAGCGGAATGCAGTGTAACATGTGGCACATCAAAAAGCAGTTAGTATTTTATTGCAAACAGATATTGAAATCAGTTTAACATAAATCAGGCTACAAAAGGAATGAGGTTGACAATGTGTAGATAAATCTAGAGAAAATATATTTTCCTGTAGTAAACTTTGTCATGTGTCCCAGTTCGGCCAGTGGGAAGTGTGCCATTTTACATGCACATGTTTTTCCTAAGTTGTCTTCCCTTTGACACAATGACTTTTGACACACATTTGCGTGTGTGACAATGCAGGATTAGTTTCTCTAAAACTACATTGCTTACAAATGCCACTTAGTAAGAACATTATCATGACACATTAAACATCCCCTACAAGGTCTGACCATACATTGTGGAAATGTGATTGCTTGTTGTTCATCCATACAGCGATGTAACTATTGACAGAACATAAAGCATGGTGGACTAACTAAAGTTCTCGGCAACAATGCTTTTTGTTTAAACAAGCTATTCCAGGTTTTAGCAGAGGACCTCTGTTGTCATTGCGAGGTCACTACACACTGAAACATCAGCCCAGCTGCATGCTGATCCCTCTGCAAGGAGGGATGTCCAACTTGTGACCAAGACAGGGACCTATATTATTTCCCTTCAGGTAATGAGGTGGATCATCCAATAGGGGATTCTTGTCAGAATGCATACACACCCTAGATACTTAGGTAGGGAGCGCATATGTACACTGTTAAATTACTATGATATGCTTCTGTCTATTGATCATTGCAGCACAGATATTCTATACAGAAATCAAAATAGTTCAATAAATATTGAGTAACACCCCGCTGTGTAGTCTCTGAAAATTCCTCGGAGAGAAAGAGTGCACGAGTGACTGAGCAAGAGGGTTCTAGATCCATTTCCATGATTCCTGACAGGGATTAGGGTTGTCATGTCTGTGGTTCCTAGAACCATCTGCTACTTGTCTAGGTTTAGAGGTGCTTATGATAGCACTGTCAGCTAGCCGGCATTTAGGACAACATTCCTGAGGGGGTGCTCGGAATCAATCGGGCACCATCCCAAAGTTTATGTTGCCCAACAAACATGCAGTTCCTACTGGGAAGTGAAGCTACATGACATGGCACCACCAACGTTGGTAGAATAGGTTCTTATTTAATGGATCGCCTGAGTAGTTCTATTGTGCTTTCTCAGCTAACCTAACTGGAGATGCCTATGGTTGTAGGGACTTTCCTCCTAAGCTGAGTAAGTAACTCCTATGTATTGGTTGTATATTGTTCAACCTTGAACTCTTCAAATAATCTATTCCCATTGTGTTACCCTCTCTGTAAATTCATTAATCTATTTACAATAATGTCTGAAGATAGAGGACCTAACATTGCTGAGAACTGCAGACATGCGGTTACTCAGAAATGACTACAATAATTTCTCATGCTTGCTGGTGGAGATGTAACCTTCGTGGTTGAGGCTAAGCATGGGCGGAAAATCCGTTACGCTCGCGGATTTTCGGTAAATTTGCAATCCGCGAACGCTCGCGAATTTACCGAAAATCCGCAAATTCGCACGCAGCGGATTTTTTTTTTCTTGGTGATACAATTTCTCGGCGCGCGGCGTTTACTTACCGTCATTCAGCGTTTGCCGAGTTATTTTTCTTGATATTTTGCGAGTGCTGCGCCATTTTGGATCTTGCTGCGGGATCCCGCGGGAAATTGGCAAGCACGATTACGTAATCGCGGCTTGCCAACTTGCACAGCGAGAGTTTGTCAACACGAGTACGCCGTGATCACGTATCGCGGTACTTCGCAATTGCGAACTTGGAGATGCGGCGAGCAGCAACAATCTCGCACTCGCGAAAATACAAAATTTGCCACTCTGCACAAGAAATCCACCGGCAAGCAGCATAAACCTTCTAGAAATGATGTTTATTATCTGAATAACTCCTCAGGTTGACATTTGCCTGCACTTTTTTTGCAAGGAGTCCATTTTGGGGAGGGGGGTGGGAGGAAGGAAGTGCCCCACAGTCTTCAACTTCCTGTTCCTGTCCAGCAGGCTCCTCCCAGTGCTTTGTCCATCTCCTGGTCACTTTTCATTTGGATCTGGAGCTGGAAGGATTACTTTTTGTGGATGCTGCTGGATATTTGGATTTGAGGCCTTTTTGACTTTCTTTGGATCACTTTTGGATTAGAAATTTCACAAGTAAGTTTGTTTGGGGCATTACAGTTGCTGCAACTACAATTTAGGAATTTTCGATTTTTGGGCTGTTTTGGGGCCTTTTGCCCAGGGGTACTCAGTGGTGGGTGCACTGAGTCTTTCTGTGGGGTGTTTTGAATTTAAACATCATGGAGGGGCTGGATGGCTTGGGATTGTGATGATTTTTCGGTGATTTTCGTTTTTTTGGCCTGTTGTGGCCTTTTCACCAGGGGTAGTGAGTGTTGCATGGGCCTAGTCTTTCTGTGGGTAAACATCACAAAGGGGCTGGATGGCTTGGGATTGTGCAGATTTTTCTGTGATTTTCGTTTTTTTGGCCTGTTGTGGCCTTTTCACCAGGGGTAGTGAGTGGTGCATGGGCCTAGTCTTTCTGAGGGTTGTCTTGAATTTAAACATCATGGAGGGGCTGGATGGCTTGGGATTGTGCTGATTTTTCTGTGATTTTCGTTTTTTTGGCCTGTTGTGGCCTTTTCACCAGGGGTAGTGAGTGGTGCATGTGCCTAGTCTTTCTGTGGGTTGTCTTGAATTTAAACATCACGGAGGGGCTGGATGGCTTGGGATTGTGCTGATTTTTCTGTGATTTTCGTTTTTTTGGCCTGTTGTGGACAGGCCATGTGGTTGGGGGCCATTTTGAGTGCTGCTACAGGCCCTGGCCATGTGCTGTGAGGGAGGGGGCCATTTTGAATGCAGGCAGTGTTCTCAGGCCTGCACCCATTTTGCCTAGCTTTCATCCATTATGCCCAGGGGTAGTGAGTGGTGCATGGGCCTAGTCTTTCTGTGGGTTGTCTTGAATTTAAACATCATGGAGGGGCTGGATGGCTTGGGATTGTGCTGATTTTTCTGTGATTTTCGTTTTTTGGCCTGTTGTGGACAGGCCATGTGCTTGGGGGCCATTTTGAGTGCTGCTACAGGCCCTGGCCATGTGCTGTGAGGGAGGGGGGCATTTTGAATGCAGGCAGTGTTCTCAGGCCTGCACCCATTTTGCCTAGCTTTCATCCATTATGCCCAGGGGTAGTGGGTGGTGCATGGGCCTAATCTTTCTGTGGGTTGTCTTGAATTTAAACATCATGGAGGGGCTGGATGGCTTGGGATTGTGCTGATTTTTCTGTGATTTTCGTTTTTTTGGCCTGTTGTGGCCTTTTCACCAGGGGTAGTGAGTGGTGCATGTGCCTAGTCTTTCTGTGGGTTGTCTTGAATTTAAACATCACGGAGGGGCTGGATGGCTTGGGATTGTGCTGATTTTTCTGTGATTTTCGTTTTTTTGGCCTGTTGTGGACAGGCCATGTGGTTGGGGGCCATTTTGAGTGCTGCTACAGGCCCTGGCCATGTGCTGTGAGGGAGGGGGCCATTTTGAATGCAGGCAGTGTTCTCAGGCCTGCACCCATTTTGCCTAGCTTTCATCCATTATGCCCAGGGGTAGTGAGTGGTGCATGGGCCTAGTCTTTCTGTGGGTTGTCTTGAATTTAAACATCATGGAGGGGCTGGATGGCTTGGGATTGTGCTGATTTTTCAGGGATTTTCGTTTTTTTGGCCTGTTGTGGCCTTTTAACCAGGGGTAGTGAGTGGTGCATGGGCCTAGTCTTTCTGTGGGTTGTCTTGAATTTAAACATCACGGAGGGGCTGGATGGCTTGGGATTGTGCTGATTTTTCTGTGATTTTCGTTTTTTTGGCCTGTTGTGGACAGGCCATGTGGTTGGGGGCCATTTTGAGTGCTGCTACAGGCCCTGGCCATGTGCTGTGAGGGAGGGGGCCATTTTGAATGCAGGCAGTGTTCTCAGGCCTGCACCCATTTTGCCTAGCTTTCATCCATTATGCCCAGGGGTAGTGAGTGGTGCATGGGCCTAGTCTTTCTGTGGGTTGTCTTGAATTTAAACATCATGGAGGGGCTGGATGGCTTGGGATTGTGCTGATTTTTCTGTGATTTTCGTTTTTTTGGGGTGCACAACTGAACTGATGTTCCTCTGTCTTCCATTGCTTTTAGGTGCACAAGACTCAAGAGAACCACCATTGCCAGGAAGAAGTCCTACAGCGGTGTGTGTGTGCAGCATAACGTCACGCGACGTCACGTCTGGCCACAGACAACTCTGCAACTCGTGCAACTGCGGCCTGCTGTTCTGACCTGCTCTGAAGAAGATGGCCCCCAAAAAAATTCTCCGTAGCTCCTCTAGCAAGAAAGTTGCCAGTAAGGAGCAGAAGAAGCAAGTTACCAAGGAGGCTGGTGTGCCAGCCGCCGCGTTTTTTGGGAGTAAAAAAAAAAGTACGCCTGCAGCAGCAGCGGGATCTGCTGGGGACCAAGCTCCATTGGGCTCAGTGCCTCCATCACCACCACCACGCCAACTTAAGTCAAAGCCCTTGAGTGCAGCACAGGCAGTCAGTGTACTTCTTTAATCACCATCGACCAGTGATGTTGGCTCATCGCAAGAAAGTAGCAGCAATGTCCCTGAATCAACACAGGTTGTTGTAACTCATCTGACAAGTGTTGAACAACCACAGCCGCAACAACAACCACATGTGCAAGTACAAGCCCAAGTACATGTGGAAGGAGAGGCAGCGCAAGGAGATGCGCAAGCAGAGGTGCATGGAGGGTCACAAGTGCCCACAATAGTTGTTCCTCCCGAAGTAGGGGCACATCAGGAAATCGACAATCAAACCAAGGTATCATTTGAGGAAGCCACTCCCCCTGATGATCATTCATTGTCTTCCACATCCCTAGCAAGGAAAAGATCTAGGGGGGTGTCTACATCTTCTTTAAGCCCACCTCCTTCTGATGATCTGGATGAAGATTGGGAACCATCACGGCCGTCTGAGAGTGAGGCATACCATGATCTGACAAAGGTACCTAAGCTTAAAAGGAAGGTCATCGAAAAACTCATAGCTATGGAGTGTGATGAGGCTCAACAAGAAGTGACGGATACTGCTGCTGATGAAGCCTCTCACGACGACGAGCCAGTCATCATAAAGGTCACTGCCGCCTCAGCGGGCATGCAGCAAAAAGACATATTGACCCTAGCCCGAGAAGCTGCTGCGCGTGATGATGTTGTCGACGAGGAGGCAATGGAAGAAACACCACAATCATTGGAGTTAACTAGTACACCAACACCTACCGCTTCCATATTTCTTAGTCGCCAGAAGGGACCTCCATCCACCTCGACCTCAATTAGTGGTGGTGAAAGTGCAAAACGTACTGAAGTTCGGCAATCCACATCCTCCATTTCATCTGGCATTAGCAGCAGGACCACCACCACCAGTATCGCCGCCTCCTCCGGCCCCCAAAGACATTTCAAGTCCGCAGTTTGGGACTTCTTTAGTGTTTCCACAAAAAAGGAAAACCTCGCCATTTGTAGCATTTGTAAGTTGGCAGTTAGTCGTGGTGAGTTTGGTTCCAACCATGGTACCGGAGGCCAGAGAGGTCATCTTGAAAGAAAGCACGCTGTCCAATGGTTTGCGCACCTACAGGCGATAAAGGAAGCCCAAATTGCACGTAATGATGTTTCAACTGATGATGACGAGGAGGAAGAAGACGTGTCAAACACTTCACTTACACCCAGTACCCCTGTCAGCAGCACACCCCATGTGAGTCACACTAAGAGTGTGGGAGAGAGTGATACACCAACACCAATGCGAAAAAGTTCATCAGCGAGCGTAACTGGGTCGAAGATATCATCATCATCATCCCGTAAATCCTTGGTCCAGGGCAACATTAAAAAGATGTTGTTTACAGAAGCGCAATATGAACGCAACCACCCACTGACGCGTCTGTACAACACTAAGCTGGCTAAAATGCTAGCTCTGGACCTTCTCCCTTTTTCTTTTGTAGAAGGGGTTGGTTTTATGGAATTAGTGGCAGCGCTCTGCCCTAAATGGAAGGTTCCTAGCCGGTTCTATTTTGCCCGAGTTGCGGTTCCAGCACTACATGAAGATGTTCTGGAGGTGATTGGGGCAGCTTTGCAGAAGAGTGCTGTTCACACTATACATCTGACAACAGACATGTGGACCAGTGGCGCAGGCGCTGATTACATGTGCATCACTGCACACTGTGTCTCTTTTTCAGGGGTTAAAGCAAAGCTAAACGCAGGTGTTTACCCGGACCAAGTTTTTAAAGCTGCTCGGAAACATGCAACACTAGCCATGTTTGGTTTGGAGAAACGTCACACAGCAGAAAACATTTTGGATGTGTTTAACACAAAGGTCCTTGACTGGCTGTCCCCCAAAAAACGCCAGATTGGTTATGTTTCCACGGATAATGGAGCCAATGTAGTTAAGACCATGGAGCTGGGTGACTATTTCAGAGTGCCGTGTTTGGCGCACTGTATAAACCTGGTTGTCAAAAAATTCTTGAGTGATAAAGACAGTGCAGCGTACAGGGTAGTGGACACCAGCCGAAAAATGTGCAACCATTTCAGCCATTCTTTTAAGGCCCGGAAGCATCTGAGGAGCCTGCTATATGAACGTCGAATGCCAGTGAAAGCACTCATCCAGGAGGTGGCAACACGTTGGAACTCAACCTTCTACATGCTTGAGCGTCTGTATGAGCAGTATACGGTACTCGATCACTATTTCTCAACACAGGGTACAGCTCAGAAGGAGGACCTGAGGATGGGTGCGGCGCAATGGGACATAGTTAAAAGCCTGACACGCATGCTTCGTCCTTTTGAGTTCTTCACGCGTGCTGTCAGCAAGGAGGACTGTAATTTGGGAAAAGCTATCCCATTGTTGTACATGCTGGAGCACCAACCGAAGGAAGTGTGTTCTGTGTTTCAAAAAGATGAAAAAAACCAAGACCCTTTTGTTCTGGCGGAGAAATTATTAGAGCGCCTACAAGGTGATGAACGTCTTAAAACGATCCACTCAAACCAGCATTACATTTGTGCTACTATTCTGGATCCACGCTACAAAAAGGCGCTGGCAGGCCAAGCATTCTTTCCTTTTGCTGATGAAGATGTTACAAAGTACAAACAGTGGCTAGCCTCCTCAGCCAAGAGGTTTGAAAGAGAACGGCAGAAAATTGAAGGAAAAGGCGTTACATCAGCAGGCCATCCCCAGTCACAACAATCCACTTCTGCACCTGTGGCTGCGGCACAAGTGAACTCTCAGCAGTTAAATACACCGGCAATCGGATCGTCTGCACCACCAGACACAACAGTAACATTGGAGGCTGAAGAGGATTGGCTAGCTCGGCTTGGGTTTGGTTCTCAAAAGGTCACAGCAACAGCTAAGCAAAGTGGAGGAACCTTGGAGGAGCACCTTGAGTCGATGGTGAAGGACTATCTGAATGACTCAACAGAGGTCTATGTTAATGCTGACCCATTGGCGTATTGGCATGGGAAAAAAGAATTGTGGCCACAGCTCTCCAACCTGGCTTTAAACTACTTGTCTTGCCCACTCGCAAGCGTGTCTTCTGAACGTGTTTTCAGTCCTGCTGGTGGCATTGTAACTTCCAAACTGAGGCACCTCTCGCCCAAAAATGTGGAGAGGTTAACAATGATCAAGATGAATCAGCACCTCATACCACCAGATTACAGAGTACGAGAAAGCACGCCGGATGAAGACGAGGTGGACAGCAACATAGATGAGGGAATTTCTTCTCTGTCAGGTGACACTGAGCTCACCCTGCCTGAATTCGCAGAGTATGATGACGAAGCCTTATTCTTATTCGTGGACAGTGACACCGAGCCCTGAAAATGAGACAATGAATCAATAACTTTCTTTTTCGTCCTTATTCACTTTTATTCCTGTGTGTCTGTCTTTCTTTGTTGTGCACAGGAAATATAATTCAAACTTTAATCACCTAATCACAAAAACAAGCCCATCAGCAGAACTGTCTTCACTTGTTTGCTTATTGATTTGAAGGTGCCGCAGTCTGCATTCCTCAGGTTCACAAGTTCAGAAGAACATGCTCCTCTATCCTCCTCCTCCAGACTTCTATTTCCATCAAAGCAGAGGGCTGGTTTACGCCCAATGAAGAAAGACTCAGCACCTGTGGGGATGTTCTACTTCTTTGCGGGTGAGTTGACGGCTCTGGGGCCATTGCTGGGAAGCTCTAATACCGGATAAAAGTGGTTTGGACCAAATCCGAGGCGGAAATTTTTTTGTGTTTTTGCTGACTTGCTTGCCTTTGAGGTGCTCTTTGGGGGGGTTCCGGCTGTTTGTGGGTGAGTTTCGTGGTCTAGGAGCACTGCTGGGACACTCTAATCTTGATTGCATTTGCTTTTCAGGAAATCCGTGGTGGTAAACCAGAGTTATGGCCTAGCTACACAGCGCGTTTGGACCGAAGGCCGAGAAATATTGTAAGTATGAGATTTTGCTTTTGGGCTGTTTGGGGGTGTTGTGCTTTTTGGCGGGTGGGTTGGCGGGTCTTGGGGCATTCCTGGGAAGGTCTAATACCGGATAGAAGTGGTTGGGACAAAATACACGCTGATTTTTTTTTTGCTATTTCTGACATTTTGCTCAATGTAGCGTTTTCGGGGGCCTGTTTGGGGGGCTTCCTGGTGTTTGTGGGTGGGATTCGGGGTCTGGGAGCACTGCTGGGACACTCTAATCTTGATTGCATTTGCTTTTCAGGAAATCCGTGGTGGTAAACCGGAGTTATGGCCTAGCTACACAGCGCGTTTGGACCAAAGGCCGAGAAATATTGTAAGTATGAGATTTTGCTTTTGGGCTGTTTGGGGGTGTTGTGCTTTTTGGCGGGTGGGTTGGCGGGTCTTGGGGCATTCCTGGGAAGGTCTAATACCGGATAGAAGTGGTTGGGACAAAATCCACGCTGATTTTTTTTGTTGCTATTTCTGAAATTTTGCTCAATGTAGCGTTTTCGGGGGCCTGTTTGGGGGGCTTCCTGGTGTTTGTGAGTGGGTTTCGGGGTCTGTGAGCACTGCTGGCTATGGATACTTTACTTTGCAAGAGGTTTGAAGCAAATCTATGGTGGCAGAGGGGAGTTAGGGCCTAGCTGCAGAGCGCCCGCGGTGTGATTTGGGAAATTGGCCAAAAAATTACTTGGTCCCCATTTTTGTACTTTTGCTCTTTGGCTGTTTGGGGGTCTTCTACTCGTTTTCTCCTGGGTTGACGGCTCTGGGGCCATTGCTGGGAAGCTCTAATACTGGATAAAAGTGGTTTGGACCAAATTGGAGGCAGAATTTTTTTGTGTGTTTTTGCTGACTTGCTTGCCTTTGAGGAGCTCTTTGTGGGGGTTCCGGCTGTTTGTGGGTGAGTTTTGGGGTCTGGGAGCACTGCTGGGACACTCTAATCTTGATTGCATTTGCTTTTCAGGAAATCCGTGGTGGTAAACTGGAGTTATGGCCTAGCTACACAGCGCGTTTGGACTGAAGGCCGAGAAATATTGTAAGTATGAGATTTGCTTTTGGGCTGTTTGGGGGTGTTGTGCTTTTTGGCGGGTGGGTTGGTGGGTCTTGGGGCATTCCTGGGAAGGTCTAATACCGGATAGAAGTGGTTGGGACAAAATCCAAGCTGATTTTCTTTTGCTATTTCTGACATTTTGCTCAATGTAGCGTTTTCGGGGGCATGTTTGGGGGGCTTCCTGGTGTTTGTAGGTGGGTTTCGGGGTCTGGGAGCAATGCTGGGACACTCTACTCTTGATTGCATTTGCTTTTCAGCAAATCTGTGGTGGTAAACCAGAGTTATGGCCTAGCTACACAGCGCGTTTGGACCGAAGGCCGAGAAATATTGTAAGTAGGAGATTTTTCTTTTGGGCTGTTTGGGGGTGTTGTGCTTTTTGGCGGGTGGGTTGGCGGGTCTTGGGGCATTCCTGGGAAGGTCTAATACCGGATAGAAGTGGTTGGGACAAAATCCAAGCTGATTTTTTTTGCTATTTCTGACATTTTGCTCAATGTAGCGTTTTCGGGGGCCTGTTTGGGGGGCTTCCTGGTGTTTGTGGGTGGGTTTCGGGGTCTGGGAGCACTGCTGGGACACTCTAATCTTGATTGCATTTGCTTTTCAGGAAATCCGTGGTGGTAAACCGGAGTTATGGCCTAGCTACACAGCGCGTTTGGACCGAAGGCCGAGAAATATTGTAAGTAGGAGATTTTGCTTTTGGGCTGTTTGGGGGTGTTGTGCTTTTTGGCGGGTGGGTTGGCGGGTCTTGGGGCATTCCTGGGAAGGTCTAATACCAGATAGAAGTGGTTGGGACAAAATTCACGCTGATTTTTTGTTTTGCTATTTCTGACATTTTGCTCAATGTAGCGTTTTCGGGGGCCTGTTTGGGGGGCTTCCTGGTGTTTGTGAGTGGGTTTCGGGGTCTGTGAGCACTGCTGGCTATGGATACTTTACTTTGCAAGAGGTTTGAAGCAAATCTATGGTGGCAGAGGGGAGTTAGGGCCTAGCTGCAGAGCACGCGCGGAGTGATTTGGGAAATTGGCCAGAAAAATGACTAAGTCCCCATTTTTGTACTTTTGCTCTTTGGCTGTTTGGGGGTCTTCTACTCGTTTTCTCCTGGGTTGACGGCTCTGGGGCCATTGCTGGGAAGCTCTAATACCGGATAAAAGTGGTTTAGACCAAATCGGAGGCGGAATTTTTTTGTGTTTTTGCTGACTTGCTTGCCTTTGAGGAGCTCTTTGGGGGGGTTCCGGCTGTTTGTGGGTGAGTTTCGGGGTCTGGGAGCACTGCTGGGACACTCTAATCTTGATTGCATTTGCTTTTCAGGAAATCCGTTGTGGTAAACTGGAGTTATGGCCTAGCTACACAGCGCGTTTGGACCGAAGGCCGAGAAATATTGTAAGTATGAGATTTTGCTTTTGGGCTGTTTGGGGGTGTTGTGCTTTTTGGCGGGTGGGTTGGCGGGTCTTGGGGCATTCCTGGGAAGGTCTAATACCGGATAGAAGTGGTTGGGACAAAATCCACGCAGATTTTCTTTTTGGTATTTCTGACATTTTGCTCAATGTAGCATTTTCGGGGGCCTGTTTGGGGGGCTTCCTGGTGTTTGTGGGTGGGTTTTGGGGTCTGGGAGCACTGCTGGGACACTCTAATCTTGATTGCATTTGCTTTTCAGGAAATCTGTGGTGGTAAACCGGAGTTATGGCCTAGCTACACAGCGCATTTGGACCGAAGGCCGAGAAATATTGTAAGTAGGAGATTTTGCTTTTGGGCTGTTTGGGGGTGTTGTGCTTTTTGGCGGGTGGGTTGGCGGGTCTTGGGGCATTCCTGGGAATGTCTAATACCGGATAGAAGTGGTTGGGACAAAATCCATAAGGAAAAGCCTTTTGGCACTTTTTGTAACTTAGGGTTCGTAAGGGTTAGCCCTAGCAGCAGGATTGCATGTGTTTTGGGGTGTTCTAGATTTTTGCAACTGAGTTCTGGGGTCTTAGAGCACTCGTGAGAATGTGTAATTGCAAGTCATTTGAAGAAAATCCATGGTAGGAAAGGGGCGATTTGGCATAGTTAAAGAAAGCCTCTGCCACTATTCTTAACTTAGGGCTCGTTAGGGTTAGCAGTATTTCTATTGCATGTGTTTGGGTGGGGGGGGTTTCGAGTCTTGGAGCGATGCTGGCTATGGATACTTTTGCTTGCTTGCAAGTGGTTTGAATACAATCCATGGTGGGTAAGGGGGTATTTGGGCCTACTTTTACTTTCGAAGTACGTTTTGTCACCAGTTTTCTGCTAGGCCTCGTTTTTTGAGATCTGATTAGTGGTCTTCTACATTTTTGCAACTGGCTTTAGTAAGGGTCTGGGTGGAAGCACTGCTGGTAAGGTCTAATTTTGCTCTAAAACACAGTTTACAGTACACCTAGCTTGAGGGGAAAGATCGGCTAAATTAATTCGCCCATACTTATTTATCCTTGAAAAGGTGACCCAGAGTACGCACTTTCAAAAATGTTGTACTGTCTATTAGGAAAATCAAAGTGTGACTTTTTGCACTACACAGCGTACATACCTTATATTTATTTATCTGTGCTGTTTTTCGTTCAATAATTACAGGCCGGGATTCAGTCTGCAATGGGGAAAAAAGGATGGAGTCAGGCTTCACATTAGCGAGCCGCAATTCAGCATCCGCCAGGCAGGCAGTGTACAGGGTGTCTTCTGGTCACCAACATTGATGGACGAAGCGTCAGCTGGAATGGAGGAGTGCCGCTAATAAGAGGAATTGTTTGCTGCATGCAACTTACTTACCAAATTCAACAGGACAACTACAACAATACAGATACAGCATCCATTATTTTATTCAGTGAGTGTGTGTGACTGCATTTCTTGGATCTCTCTCTGCTTCTAAATTGATCCCTACAGCCATTCTATATGTTTTACTTCGGCTATTTTTTTAACCTAATTTAATGTAGCCCTGTACTGTCGCATTCTGGCATTCACGGTTGTCGAAAGTACTACTTACTTTTCCGTAACAATGCATTCAGTAGTGCATGCACTTCCTTTATGTCACGTAAAAGATTTATGGTTAGCTTTGTAACTAAAAATGTCTTTATGTTCAATTAATGTTTGTCCATGCTGTGCTTTTTTTTTCTCTCAACAAAACCTACCCAAAAAGAAACCCCCATTCCTATCCATTTTACAAACCCTAACCCTCTTCCCCCGGGTTGTGTGGTTTTGCTTGATGTGTGACTAACTGACATCAATAATTCCACACACTTGCTGGGGAGGATAAGGTCATAGCAACAGGCTGGTGAAGGAATCCGAGGATATATTCTAGACTTACTCAGCTTCAGTACTATTTCTTGTAGTATTAGCCAATGTCAAAGAAATCCTATGCAAGTACAAGTTATACTATAAATACTTTACCATTTGTTAGGCTACATTGTGGCACTGTTGTACTCTAGTGTACTGCCACCTGCTATATTCTCTATCGTACCGTTGTGATGCTACAGTAAGGACAAACCAGGTTTCATTTTCTTTTTTTCCATAGCCATGCAACTGCCACTGTGTCACACCACTAGTACCACCACAAGGAGGAGGAAATTTCAGCCGCCCTGGATTGCAACCTTAATCGCCATTTCCCGTGGAGCCAGCCCTGGGCCTAGCCCTACTTCCAAACAGAAATTACAGGTAAGATAAGCGTTTGGTTGGAGGTAGTATAATGGAGTATTAGGAGAGACGAGAGATTGATGGTAGTACTACTAAAGTCCTAGGACTATTCAGGAAAACAAACTTACTGTTAAACCCCCACCCACCAGACTCAAAATCAGTAAAAAACAGGTATGGTCAGATAAAGTTTCAGAAAGTATATCTTTATAGCCCTAACAAAATAATCTCCCGCAAGACCCTCCCTAACCCCAACGATTGTCCTTCAAAAGTCCCCAAAAACCCAACTCCCAATTCCCACCCCCCAAAAGTCTCTAAAAAAGGGGCAAGGGACACTATGGCAGGGTGCTGTTGATTTTAGCAGCCAGGGCATCATGCTCCTTGCGGAGGGTGGCATGTTCGAAGCGGAGGCCCTCCACCAAGTTCTTATAGTTCAGGACCTCCTGCTCCAGGTAGGACAGTCTGAGGGATAAGCGGCGCCGGTGTGCCTTGCAAATCCTGTGGGGGGCAGCTGCTGTCTTTGCTGCTCGGCGGTGGCGTTTGGCTTTGGTAGCCCGGCTCCGTACCGCTGGAGCACTGCGCTGGCTGGCAGCCCGCACGAGGAGGATGCAGCTGTCCCAGTGGACGTTGTTGTTGTACCAGACTGCTCTCCTCCTCCTCCAGGTCCACCAGCCGCCGATATTCAGCGACAGTGGCATCCAGCCTCCGTTGCCGGGCCATTCAAGCCAGCTCCTTCCTCCTTGATGGTCTCTTGGATTTGGAAGGAGCAACTACATGAGGAAAGAAAGACATAGTCTGTAACCAATGCTCCTTAAGATTAACACAAAATGATTGAGCAGAAAGTTGTCACAGTACAAGTAGCAAATTGAAAGCACAGTACATAACTATTGAGGACAGTATCTATGTAACCTCCGACTTCTTCATCCTTGCTCTAACATTAGTGGGAGTTTAAGGAACAAATTCTACGAGCACTATGGACTTCCATTACAGTAGACTATGACAGTACACCAGTCTTATTCTTCTTCTTCTCTCTTGTTTAGGAAAATTGGTACGTTATCTTATGCAAGCCGGCATAATGCCAGCGCAGTGAACTTGCACCCGAGAAAAACAGACGCACACCATGGTGAGTGAGACAGACTTGCGTTACTGTACCCGTCCAGTACATGCAGGTGGTGAAGCTCTTACTTTTCTATTACGGGTGGCACTGAGAATACTCTGTTAAAAGGGCTACTGTTTAATTAATTTAGCTTTCACCCTACAGTGCAAATGAGTATTAGAAAAGGAAAATGAAGAAGCTAAATAATCTGATTATCTATCACTTCACATGGGATGTATTTGATGACATATGGGATGACTTTAGGTGCTTTGCTTATTATTGAGTGAACAGTTATACACCCACACATGAATGACGTACTACTACTAAACTAAAGTTATTAAGAGAGGTAGGGAGTGTCCACCGTAATAACCGGATATATGCTGTGCTTGCAGTTGCAATACAAACTACTGCTACTATTCATGGTAGTATTTGGACAAAATTACAACTTCTTTTCCTTGCCTTGCCTACACTGGAACGGACGTGCGGGTGCGGTGTTACATGCTCTTCAAAGTAACACTTAGTTCATCCAGTGACCGTCTACTCTCTCTAGATACACATATGCTATCTAAGAGTCAGATAGTACCATGAATGATCCAGGCATCCATCCATTCAAAGTATATGCACACATACAGTTTCTGTTTCACCCACCCAGGCTGTTCTCCTTCCACCCATCCTTGCTTCATCATTCACCCAGCCATGCACCATACCATATTCTTTCCTTCCCAGCCACCTTGGGGACCAAGCAAACACATATCATTCTTCTTTGCCAGTCATCATTACATTTCTCGTCCTTCCACACTTACTTACACCCTTCTTTCGCTTTTCGTTCATCCCATCCATCAAGTTCATCTCAGATCTGATTGGGATTCTTCTCGCCAAAAACTTCACAGCTAAGTCGAAGTACATTTAGAGGAGGCTAATACCTGGTTGATTTATAATACACCCGTGCAGAAAGCACACTCTGCAGTCTTCAATCTCAATGAGTAAGGAATATATAGCTTACCTCTGCCCGCCACCACCGTGTCATCCCCCACAGAATTGTCCGGCATTTGCACCGCCTCCTCCCCAGAGTTGTCCTCCTCGTCCAATGCCACCACCACCTCCGCGCTGGCCCCGCCTCCAGATGTTCCACCTACAAAGTACATTTAATAATGTTAGAATACACCACTCACTACTATATAATATTTGGTCTAGGAGGAAGAAAGAAATGTGAAAAAAACAGTACATAATTTAATAATTTGTGACTGTCTACTATAAAGTAAAAATGTCCCTTTTTCCAGGGAAGGCTGTTGTCTTGCTGCACTTTTTGGCACAACTGATGAATGCTTGCTTTTTATTTTTAACACAAACCACTTTTTCTCCTAACAGACAGAAGCTTGACTTCTAAGAACATGAGCAGGATCAAGTTCAAACCAGGTGAGAGCTCGGCTCGACCACAAGAAATGTGTCCAATTAATCGTCAGCACTAAGCACTTTTCCATTTTCAGTTAAACATTTACTTTTATGACAAACTTGATTTTAATAAATGTGTTTACTTTTAATAAAGCTTTTAAACTTAAATAGACTCTGTGGTTTTTGGTCCTCCAGACTAGAGTGGATGAGCTAAAGGTTTTGCAATTTTTTCAAGCATGAGTCCGTGCCTCTGACATCATTGGGGAATAATCATAATCATCGGTGACTTTGGGAGCTAAATGACTCTGCCACACTATCTAGTCAGTAAGGAGATTGGGGGTTCAACTACAAAGTCTGTTATCACTGAGGTATGTGGAAAGTCTAACAGCACCTATTATAATTGATAAGCTAAGCAATGCATTATTTAGTGTCCATAGTTCTGTTTGTGCAGATTTGTCCCTGCAACAGTAGTAGAATGGATTGTCCTCCTATCCAAACCAAAAGTAAAGTAGTATCTTATTCTTTCTTGGTGGTCATTCACCTTTTTATTGTTGGCAATTGTCAAAGCATAAACATTTAGAAGACTTGAAAAGACATTATGGACAATCCCAGAGGACTGCACTCTGTGCATAGAGCTATTGCTGACTAGAATGGGAGTCCAATGGAATTGCCAAATGTGCAATCTTAGTTAGCTACACAGACAGACTAATAAGAATAATCTAGTAATACCACACGGAGTCATAGTCGAGGCAGGATAAGAATTTAGATCCAGTCTACAAGAATATCAAAGACGATTTAGAAAAAATCGAATGAGGAACGCTGGGAAAAAATAAGTACTCTATATTAAAATTAAAACTTACTGGGGCCAGCAAAGGAGCCCTAGCCTGCCCGATCCTGGCCTGCATCCTCAACAGCACCCTCCTCCTCCTGGGTCCTCCTCTTGCCCCTGGGGGAAGCTGATGAACAACATGAAAGAAAGAAAAACAGAAAACATGGATGATATTTGTCAACCAAATCAAACATTTCAAAGGAACTAACAAAATATTTTGGCGAAATAGCAAATAGACAACTATTCAACGGGATATATCATTGACCAATCTCATGTGGTCTACTACGTTATTAGTATTGCTTGATTTGCGGACCGTCGAATTGTAAACTTCTTATGTAACTCACTACGCAAAGTACTAAAAAGGTTTGCCTAGGATTGGCAGGCAGCAGTCCGCAGCACGCGAAGTGACAGCCAAAGTCCACCGTGATTGCAGATCAGCGACAACACTAAAGTTTCCTACTACATTAACCAGTCATTAAAATACTTAAACTATCAATCCACCACCACTATTTCTTCTTATCGCCATGTTTACAAAGGAAGGACTGGACTTGAGTCTGTAGGGGCTGATTTAGAAGCCCCTTGCTGCTCTTTTGCTCCATTGTTGCGTGACTTTTGTGACGCAGCGGCAGCACAAAAGAGGCGCAATGGTGCGGCGTATATTAACAACGTGACGCATATGGGAGATGCATCACGTTGTAAAGCCCTGCGCCATCAGGGGACGTTCCGGCGCAAGGGAGGGCGTTCCTGCGCAGGAACGCATCCTAAAAGTGGCTGAGGGAAATCTACAAGATTTCAATCACTCACTTTAACGACAATGATGCGTGACTCAAACCCTGCGCCTGCTTGAAGCAGACGTATGGCTTGACACAGCTTTGGGGAGATAGGGCACCCCAGAGCATTGATGGAGCTGCGCTATCGTTGCGACGCAACTCCAGCAATGCGCTGCCCTTACGGCACAGATGCGTAACGCTTTGGTGACGTTTTGGGCCCATGGTGCGCCGCATTGTAAATAGGGCGCACCATGGGTGATAGTGGCGTGGCGCACAATTACTGGCGCATCCCTGCTACTTTGCAGGATGCGCCGGTAATTAAACATCTGAACCTTAGTGTGTAGCATTACGCAGTTCTTTAAACTACACTCATACATAATTGCACTGGCCAATGAAATTAACACAAAATCGGAAACAAATAAGCATAGTAGCAACACTACTGAGAAGGAGAGCAGTGCACCTGAAATGCACAGAAGATTTTGAAATATAATATACCTACAATGTAATGAGCAGCATTATTGCTCTTGGTAAAAAAAAAAATTGCAATATAATAACACAGCAGGAGAAAACAGAGTAGTAAAGAAATAGCTACTACTACTACTCACCGAGCCCGGGGATCTCGAGGCCAAGCAGATCTCGTTCACGGGTCAGGACATCCGTCCAGCGGTGGGTGGCCTGGCTGTAGGTGCGCCGGACCCGAGAGTGGTGGTACATGGCCCGGCACACCTTATCCCACCGCTTCCGGCGATCCTGCATCCCGTACCCGCCTCCGGTCTTGCCGCCTGCCATTATGGTCCTGGGGAGGTGGCGCTGTACATAGAACACTAGTGCGCCCACCTCCTCCGGGCTGAAAATCTCCTGGGGTGCGACTGTCTCCCCCCTTAAACGCCCTCACGGGAGCCGGGCACGGGGTGCGGGACCCTTCCCCTTCTCGGGATGCTTCCCGGCTCCCTTCACCATGGTCTGGGCGGAAAGGAATAAAGAAAATAGAATAGGGAAGAGAAGAAAAGAAAAGAGTTTATAAAAGTAGTTTAAAATTAACAAAAAGTAGCAGTAAACATAACAATATAGGGCTAGAAAAATAGAGGGGTAGATAATAAGTAAAATAGATAAAAAAAACTTCAAACAAGCAAAGGATGGCACAGATTTAGAGAGGATACAAGAAGCATGCCCAGAACCATAGCAATGAATGAGAAACAAGATGGCCGCGCCCGTTCAAGACCGCGCGGGTAAGTTCGCGCGAGATTTTCCTCGCGAACACTCGCAAAATTGTACTTGCGAGCCGCACACTTTGCGAGATTACACTTCGTGCCCGGAAACGGAAATACGTCATGCAAACAAGATGGCCGTGCCCTTGAACGACCGCGAGGGTAACTTCGCGCCTTGCGCTACAAGCGGTTCGCGAAAACGCACAAAACCTTGTGAACTAACACGCCGCAAAAAAAGAAATCGCATATTCGCACTAATTCGCGGCTTCCGAATCCGATCTCGCGCGTGTTCGCGCCCCAAGAATCCCGCGAAATTGCAGAAAAACGAGTTTTGCAAAACTGAAAGCAGTCGGCAGGTGCAAGAGTTCAAACTCATTATTAGTAACAATTCACTGTAGTGCTTCCTGACCGGGGCGCCTCCAGAGTTCAGTTGCTAGTTGCAACCATTGTATGACCCTGCTCTGACCCTCACAGCAGGCTCATAGAATAGCTAGAAAAAAAAATTGCACTGCAACAGAAAGCAAATTACTGATAAGGAAGCAGGTGCCAGACCTGGAATTCTAAAACAGTGACACATTAATAATGACGTCCCTTCCTGAAAGCAAATCCATACCCAATGTATGATTGTTTTGCACTCGCAGTTTACCACCCTTCTCAGAAGGGTGGTAGGCCACTCGCAAACAGGAAGGGGTCCCCAGTGTTAGGTTTAAAAAATCCTTCATTGTTATACACTTGTTCTATGCTATGTTAGGTTAGCAGTGTGCTGCTAAATTAGGCATCATTCATATCCATTTTATGCAACCCACTGAGTTATCCCTGCACTGTGTAAGCTTCAGTTAGCGCTTGTGACTCCATTTTGCATTTTGTAATCCCTATGAGGCTGTGCCTGAACTAGGCCTCATTATTCATATTGCTTGCCTCCGCAGAAAAAAATGTAAATTGATACTTGTGTAGCGCACTACTCACCCGGGAGGGTCTCAAGGCGCTTGTACGAATACCGCTGTGGAACCCATCCTGGCTTTCCCTGTGAGGCGTCCACTCCTGGGCACCCCCAAGGTGGCGGCCAGGCATCCTTAGCGTTGTGGGGGCCATTGTGGAGATTAAGCAAGCTATTGCCCAGAGTTGCAGAGTGGGACTCCATGATTGGAATAGGCACAGAGGCGAGAATTATCAGGTCCGTGGAATTTAGAGCCCAAGACCCACCAAGGTGGGGAATTGAACCCTGGTCCCGGGCTAGACCGCTGCATCAGGGTCTGCTGCTCTAATCATTGAGCCACACTTCTCCAACACTGTATTCAGTTATTATTTTCCTTTCTTGTTCAAGGTTGCATTCTTACTTCCTAATTCAAGGTTGCATTCTGAATTACTAATAACTTGAATAAGTAGTTCCAGGGCAAATGTGAATTATTTTCAGAAAGAAAATAAGAAAACGTTTCAACAGGTTGCTGTATTTGAAGATGATGTTTTTTGGCTCTAACATTTCTGGCATTACCAAGTTCATTGTGGGAACAGTGAAAGGTCCAGATTTCTCCACTTAGGAAAGAATATCAAAGTTGTAGGAGTTTCAGAGAGGGTTGCAGCAACAATAGGTTCATTTGAGAAGGGTTACCAATTTGCTATTTGTGACTTAGGCCTGACAGGAAAAGGTTATTTTTTTGCACACAAAAAAAAAAGAAAAAAAGAGAACTCAGAAATTACAGTTTGCGAATATCCCTTAGGTTTTATTGCTTTAGAGACTGGATGAAAATGGAGGAATGTGCGTGACCTGAGGTGGGAAATGCAGAAAAGAGGGAACAAGTTATTTTAGTTGCCTCCGCCAGGAGAAAGAGGAAAGAGTGGGGAGGGTTTGTGTCTTAGGAGAGGGACTTTGATTGTTTGTAGATTCGTTTTCCTGTGTTTTTGCAATAGCAATATGGTTGTGGCCTTTTGGAAGCATTTGGTCTACATTGCCTTTTTCTGTTACGTTTTTAACATAGCATAGTGTTATGTGTGTTTTGGTGGGTGTTTCAGATGCATTACTTGTAACACATGCTTTGCGCTCTCTTGCTCTGAATATTGGTCTTTTTTACCATGGGTTTTCCATTTGCGCTTATGTCTAATTGTGGTGAGACTGTGATGGTTTTGGTATTTTACTGTTTCATCTTTGGCATGGCTATCCTGACCCTTTTGCCTCTTTCTCCTATGTTTTTGAAGCTGTGCTGGATTTCGTTTTTGCTGGCGGAGATGCTTTGGGCATTTTGCCGCTGCTGGACAGTGCAAGTGCTTCCAGTGTAATGTGATATTGTGCTTGGTTCTCCCTGATTTGCGAATTTTGTTTTGCCAGTAGATCCTTAGTGAAGTGCACGGGGTGTGCAAGGGCTGGTGGATCGGGTGCTACTGGTGGGCTTGCGCCGCTGATTGTACCGCCCACATGAGTGGCCTGGAAAAGACGTCTTGGGCCTGCCATATCAGTGCCTGTATGCAGTTTTTATAAAGGGCACCCCTATTGTGGGCCCAGGTTACCTCCCCCTGGGCAGGATGCGGTGTGTGTGTGTGAGGCGTGGGATGTGTGCTGGTGTGTGTTGCATGTCCTGGTGGTGAAATAGCCCATCCTCTGTGCCTCCTTTGTTCATGTTCGA
Source organism: Lissotriton vulgaris (assembly GCF_964263255.1). NCBI lineage: Eukaryota > Metazoa > Chordata > Amphibia > Caudata > Salamandridae > Lissotriton > Lissotriton vulgaris. The sequence goes on along the minus strand of NC_141687.1, from coordinate 644,752,701 downwards.
CCTAAGCCGGTAACTATCCACTGTTGGCGTGGTTAGGAGTTCTTGGAGGAATGATTATGCACTGCAGACTGTTAGGAGGCCTGTCTCTCAGCAGACATCTTAGGGTACAGGTCAGATTGGACTCCTCTGCAGAGAATTACTAATAAATTCTTGTTTGTATTCTCTGCTGTCTGACCACTCTCCATTACTTGGGAAGGCATAGCAGGTGGTTTTCAGTAACCTTTGAGTCACTTCCTTCACCTTTCTGAATGGTTGTGTAAATATTTTTTAAGAGCAGGAATGGTCCCAGGGACCACTGCCTGCCGTTAAAAAATTAAACTGAAAAGTTTCATTTTTCTTTTTCAAATGCATCCCATTTTACTTTAAGGAAAACAGGCTGCATTTAAAAAAAATACTTCTTTATTGACAAAGCAGTCCCATGCATGATGGTGTGCTGACCCCAGCAGACTACCATCCCTGGGAGTGCCAGCCATTCCAAATGGGGTCGCACATTGCAACAGCCTCATTAATATTCATGAGGCCTGGAATTTGCGACCCCATTGGGAATTGCAAAACATATCTGAGACGCTGTTGATGGACAGCCCAAACAAGCAATGGCACACCATTTTGAGTACATGAAAGTCAATAGCTGAAAGCAGCCATGCTTGAAAAGCCATTTTGTGGATGGACTGCCATACAAGCATGGGTAAAACATGGGAAATGCATGCTAGACAATGGTTGAAAGGGGATACCCAAAACCCCATCTCTGCATATACTGATTATTTAAGTTTTGTGAGAACGAGGGTCTCAAGGGGCTGGGGTTGCTGTTAGCTTCGTGGTAATCTATTTATTCAAACAGTCAGGTCTTTAGTTCTTTCCTGAAATACTGGAGTGATGGGGTGGTCCTGGGGTGGTCCTGGGGTGCAGGGGAAGGTCATTCCAAGCTTTGGCCACCAGGTGTGAGAGGAGGGAGCATCCTCCGCTGGGGGTGTCTGCGAGGAAGAGGGAGGCCGATCATACATGTCTGGCTAGTTGGTGGAAGGTCAAGCTAGTGTTGATGTAAGCTGGTCCTCTGTTATGCAGGGCTGTGTATGCTATAGACCAATAAAAACTGCAAATGGAGTACTGCTGCAATAAGGGTGTTAGCAAACATCTGTAACCAACTGTAGCCTGTACTTTAAAAATATCAGCACTCATGTACTTTATGATTGTAAGACATACATGTCATTTGTATCATGTGATTATGGCCAGATAGAGCTACATTCCATTACATGTTTTCTACCTAAGCTTACTGTAGAAATAATTTGCATATTAAACAAATTTTTTTATTATATTACTTAAAATGAATAGCAACACCACAGATTTCAAGTAGTTCAGAAATATATCAGTAGGTTCCTATAAAATTGGAAATCGAACACAGATATTATAGTTTCCTCTTGCAGTTAGTGCAAAATACTATCAGCCTCAATGATAAAGGCAGTTGAGTTGAAAGACAAACAATGGCCATACACAAGTGAAGACGTAAGTCTAATTTCCGACAGCGAAGAGAGTTGATAGAATATAGGCAACCGCTCACAAGGGGCAAAAGAACACGTTGCACAATGTTCCAAAAGTCCTAATGCCACTGGAAATATATCTATGCGATCCTGATGAAAACAAGGTTGATAAGACAGACCCATCCTGACAAATTATTCCCAAAGAATTTAATGCCTCAATATTCATAGTTAATGCAATTGTCCAGGCCGGCAAATTCAACCTGACATATGCCTTTTCATAACAGAACTGATTTAGCAAGATTGCTTGTCCTCATGAATCACTTAAATCGTATGCCTCCTCTGCCATTTTTGAGAGCAAAAGAATCCCCTCTACCTGAAACTCCCTCTTCAATGCAATCCACCACTCCAGCTTTCTTCTTGAGCGATGCTCTGTGGCATGGTGTGTACATATATATATATATATATATATATATGTTCCACCAATGACCCCTCCGGTCCAAGAAGGCACACAGCACTCTCCCCACCTCCGGCATGAATAAAAATGTGCAATGAATGGAGTAGTGAGATCTTCTCCTTCTTTTCGTTTGCAGAGTCCGGATGAAGAGGCGTTCCCGCCTTGAAACGTGTCGACACGGAAATAATATGGAGAAGGATGTAAGCGCGTGTGACAGAAAGGCACGCATGCCGGAGGTGGGGAGAGTGCTGTGTGCCTTCGTGGACCGGAGGGGTCATTGGTTGGAGATTGTTGCGCGGCTGTCCCTAGCCGCGGAGAAGAGCACCATCTTCGGTTCTGGCTGAAACAGCGCCAAAACGTGGAGAGGCCGATGAGAGGAATGGTTCCTTTCTGTCAGGCACACTCTCCTGGGGCGATCAAGCACACGATACAGAACTTCTATCCTACTATAGGAATCACAAAAGCTGCAAGACAAATATAGAAAATAGGAACCTATTAAATGGGCAAAATAGAACTCACTACTTATGGGACTTCAAAGACCAGCATGCCGCTGGTAGTTATGATGTTGCCACACCCACGTAGGGCGTTGTTCATTGAATAAAAACGTGCAATGAATGGAGTAGTGAGATCTTTTCCTTCTTTTCCTATGCAGAGTCCGGATGAAGAGGCGTTCCTGCCTTGAAACGCGTCGACATGGAAATGATATGAAGAAGGATGTAAGCGCGTGTGACAGAAAGGCACGCATGCCAGAGGTGGGGAGAGTGCTGTGTGCCTTCTTGGACCGGAGGGGTCATTGGTGGAACATAGTTGCGCGGCTGTCCCTAGCCGCGGAGAAGAGCACCATCTTCGGTTCTCGCTGAAACAGCAGCGGAGCGTGGAGAGGCCGATGAGAGGAATTGTTCCTTTCTTGCAGGCGCACTCTCCTGGGGCGATCAAGCACGCGATACAGAACTTCTATCCTACTATAGGAATCACAAAAGCTGCAAAACAAATATAGGAAAATAGGAACCTATTAATGGACAAAATAGAACTCACTACTTATGGGACTTCAAAGACCAGCATGCCGCTGGTAGTTATGATGTTGCCACACCCACTTAGGGCGTTGTTCATTGAATAAAAACGTGCAATGAATGGAGTAGTGAGATCTTCTCCTTCTTTTCCTATGCAGAGTCCTGATGAAGAGGCATTCCCGCCTTGAAACGTGTCGACACGGAAATGATATGAAGAAGGATGTAAGCGCGTGTGACAGAAAGGCACGCATGCCGGAGGTGGGGAGAGTGCTGTGTGCCTTCTTGGACCGTAGGGGTAATTGGTGGAGCATATATATATATATATATATATATATATATATATATATATATGATTGCCACACACTCTTGCTCAACAAGTGAAAAATAGACGGTACTCCAAGTCGATGTTCACCACAAAAGATTTATATATATATATGTACCCCCAACCAGTCCTGAATTACAGCACGATCACCGCAGCATACTCAGGTACAGACCACAAAGGCACAAAAGAATTTAAATATTCAATGATTTATCCTTCCGATAGTCTCCAGCATGACGCGTTTCGGCTGCATCACTGCAGCCTTGTTCACATGACATTTCGAATACATTGAATGTGTTTAAATAGTGTGATTACCTGGCTGAGCAAGTCACATGGCGCATAGAGCTAAACAAAATACTCTGTATATAACCAACAGTATAAAAGCAGTCTGTCAATGCAAAATACATCGTATACAAATAATTAAAATTCTTATAAATATACCTCCAACATATTTAAGCAAAATAGCAGCAATAAATAGCAGCGTTTGTAACCATTTTGTACTCCTCATAGAAAAAGACACTATTCTCTATTCATTTCAATCATTCTGTCGGATGGTTTAACAGTGTAATAATAAATTATTAAATTCAATCCTATGTTCTCATACCATGCCAAAAAGTGCTTGCTCAGAAAGTTAAAGTGCTAGTGCAAAAAATGGATTGAGTATAAAATAGTGAGAACAATGAGAACATAGTCTGCTTTCCATTCGATGTTTTTAAGTTTGATTAAAAATGACCAGTATCTTTTATAAACGAAGGTAAGTTCTCTACAAAATCATGCAGGAAGTGGTCAACATATCTGGAAACTACTTCCAGAAGGCTTCCCTGGGCAGAGATGATAGGTCGCCCAGGCGTAGGTGTAACTTGTTTATGAATTTTTGGAATGAGATAAAAGGTTGGGGTCACTGGGAAGTCATTCTTAAGGAAGGTGTGCTCCTGCTTACTCAGTAATCCATCCCTCTTCCATTGGTTTAATTCTTTGTGCACATTTTCTTTAAGGCATCTGATGTCATTGAATGTAACTTTTCTATAGCATTCCTCATCACTCAAATGTCGGTTTGCTTCCTCCATATATAACGTACAGGGCCATATAACAATATTCCCTCCCTTATCTGCTTTGTTTATTATAAGGTTGGAGTCGTTCCTAAGCTTCTTCATGAGGGTTGCATATTGTTTTTCCATGTATATCTGTCGTTTCACCTTTCTAGCAGTGATACTCTGTAGCTCCTTTAAGTCTTCAATTACAATGTCATTGAAAGCATCTATTGTGTCTTTAGACATGAGTGGAATGAAAGTAGATGAAGGTTTAAAATGAGTGACACACAGCTGATTGATACTTATGCCCATGGCTTGCAATTCCTCCTGTGTGGATCCTTCATCGTTCTCTTCCACAGTGGTCAATGCCTGTGCTACCCTCAATACTTTGATGTCAGATACTTGAAATTTACTCGTGGGTTGCAACATTCTAGTTGTTTCGGTAGCTTGATCTTGGGCATTGGCTAGTTTGAAATGCTTTTTTAATTTTAATTTTAAAATAAATTTAAAAAATCAATGCTGGGTTGCACGTAGTTAAATGAGTTCTTGGGACCGAATGACAAACCCAGATACAGTAGTTGTAATTCAGCTTTTGATAAAGTGACATCGGAAAGGTTAACCACTGTGTTATCCAGTAGAGTGTTATTATGGGGTTCCTTGATGTTGGAGAAATTAACCCCTAGATTATAAACATCGGTGGATTGGGGAGGTTGAACTACCACTTCTTCCCCCTGCCTCTCTTTGCGAATCCTCGCCCTCCTACATTTCCTCCTTTCTTTGCGTCTTTTGTTGTTTTTACTTCGCTTTTCTTCTGCTATTGCTGGGTCCGCGGTCGGAGCGTTTTGCGCCTGCCCTCTATTAAAAAACCCAGCTCTTCTGATGGGGAATGATTTGTTGGTATCAGGACCTGATTGGATGCAATGCCATCATCCGAGTCAACACTACTTGCTGCAGAACTAAATTCAGTTTCTGAGTTTTCTGTATTGGGCATATCCATTGTGGACTGTGCACTGTTCTTTGGTGCTAAAGCTTGCCTTTTGACCGTTTCATATTTACGTGCAAACGTGAATATCCTGCCACTTTCATAGTCACACTTGTCACGAGTGAATTTGTACTGCTTGCGTGTTCTTATAGTTTCCTCATGCTTGAGTAATCGGGCATCAATTTCCTCCCTGTATTTTTTAATGAACTCTTTGCTGTCACATTTCTCCAACTCATTATTCAGTTGTTCAATTTCCTTTAGAATCTCATTCTGGTCGATTTCTGCATACTTAATTAGTATGTAAATCATGTTCATGGACGCCTCTAAATTGTTAGTTGCCCACTCCTTTAACATGAGGGGGTTGGGGTTCTCAAATGATGGTGCAATGAGAACCCTCAACCCCCTTGGCACTCGTCCTACTTCTTTATATTTTTCTAGTGAGCGTTTCTCCCACCATTTCGTAACTTCAGTCCGTAGGAGTTTTTCCAATTTCTTAAGTTTTGTTTTCAAGTCATTCACAGTACTGTTTTCTGTACTAGGGACTTCCACATTATCTTTCAGTGTCGGGAGATTTAGAAACATTGCATCCGCTAATGCTTCCCGATTTCGAAGAATCTCCGCTGGTGTCGACATTTTAAACGGAGGAATAAGTAATTCACAAAACCCAGAACGCTCTCGTAATAACGTCTCGGTAATCTTTCTTTTTATCGTGCACTGATCCTCTCACCCACAATATTGTTTCCACAATGTTTATAGATATACGAGCAGGTCCCTGCTTACCCCAAAGACTTCCTGGCATTCCCGCGGGGTCCTCAGACTCCAGCTGGGTTATCCTAGGGCAACTCCGAGTCCACCGGAAACCTCGCTCACTCCAAACTTCTTCACCAATGCGGGGGGCTGTCTGCTTGCTCACTCCTTCCGGGTTAGATACTGATTCGCTGCCGCGAGATCGGCCGCATAGCCCGGCAGCCCGTTATGAGGGGAGGGTCTGTAAATGCGAAAACGCCCCCGTTCTGCCAAAATTGAATTCCACCAACCAGTCCTGAATTACAGCACGATCACCGCAGCATACTCAGGTACAGACCACAAAGGCGCGAATATATGTCACACCAGGATCCCAGCGGTGCAGCCTTCCAAAGGAGCAACACAATACCGGGAAACAGACTCCGTAGGCAAGGCTTGTTGCTTAATGATGTTTATTTAGAGCATCAGATGTCCAAATGACGTGTTTCGGCCGCCAGACATGCAGCCTTGATCACATAGCGCTTACAATGGTGAAGGGGTGAAATATATACAGTGTTGTAAATGGCAGTGTTTCTACTATGTTCATCATAGTAACTCAACTGATTTGCAACATGTGGTAAAACAAATGTATGACATCACATATTTGACTACACAAATGCACTACAGTGCGCCTAGACAGAGTGAAAAGACTATAAGAGATAAGCAAATAAGTCAGAGCCGGTGATGGCCACAAGCAAGATGCAGCTGCCTACGAGGCTCCTGGGCATCAGAAATCCCACTAGTAGGATTCTTGCCAGCCCCCCAGTTGAGTACATGAGACCCTGAGCAAGTGCCAGGGTAAGAACTCATCTCAGTTGAAAGCATCAAATATAAGAGCTTTTTAGACATTTGGTGGTGTAGTGTAGTTCCTAGTTTCTTCTCTGCATAGGAAGTGATCAGCTTCCTTGGCACAGACAAGAAGGGATTCAGTTTTCCAACAACCGTGCAACATGACAACTTTGCTCCTCAGATCAAGAGTCAATCTCTAGGGTCGTGTGAAACAATAGACATAGATTTCACTCAGTCAGTCTAGTGCAGTTTACTTTCACGGTATGTAGAGAATAGAGAGACGGGCGTGTATCAATAAAGGGTTAACATTTATTGAACAGTCTTTCTTCTCGTACAAGAGAAATGTATTGCCACAATTGCAATAATTGTTATTATAAAAAGTACGTACAGTAAGATAAGTATTGCGAAATAGAACTGTAAAAGCATTGATATGGTTTCTTAGCCATACAATGGTTTAAAAGTAATAAAACATATATACAGTCATATATACATTAGGCTAACATACTCAACTGGTGCTTCTAACTAAGCCTACCCCAGTGTGCCTGACCTAAGCCTAACACGTGAAAGGGGAGTAAGTAAGTAGCTTTAAGTTAAGTTGGTTTTGCTAAGGTTTGTTTCAAGAATTCTCGTCTAAGGGTTTAGTCAACACCATACCTCTGAATAGAATGATGGAGGATTGGTATCTCCTTCAGGGGTCTCTCGATATCCCAGTCACCCGCGAGGGTAAACTGGAAGCGCCGGGACTGGATTTCTCTGCACGAGAAATGCAGCGGCTTCTCTTCAGCGCGTCGAGGAAGGAGGGGTGACAGCGTCCGCGGGCAGCTGGAATCTGCTGGATGTCTTCGCAGGGGGACGACTGTTCAGCTCCTTAAGCGTACTGCACCATAGTTCGCGCTGTAGCGGCGATAATGGTAATCAGCAGCTTCACCACCACAGGATAGCAGGCTGCAGCGACAGAGTGCTATATTTACCAACACAGGGTCATGCAGGCAGCTGGCATCAGCAACAGGCAACGAACATTGCTTAAGGCAACGTTGGTAATATTTATACCTGACAGGTGCCGGGTTTGACGCAAGTTTGCTGGACATAAGACGTCAATTAAAGATGTCACTAGGAAGTGATAGTTATCAGTTGCTCATTAGAGTTCCATTACTAATCAAAACATAGCAAGCGGGGATTTCCAGGTTTGCTAAGTTTTTATCTTGTTGAAGAACTCGGAGTGTTATCTAGGAATATCAGATAGTGACTGCTGCTCTGTCATTGCACTAATTGGTCACAAAGGAAGTGGCAGAGAGTCATGCTGGAATGTGGCTCTGTTCGTGTGAGGCCAGAGATGACTTTTCAGAAAATCGCACTTGAACGGTTATGCCAATATAGGGAATAAATGGATTTATAGCCGAATAGGGGCATAAGGTCACAGTATCGATCAGGAACCTAGATAAACACGCAACACCCACTCCACGTGTTAATGTCCATCAAAATTACTAAAACTAAGCAATCAGATGCATGTGTAACATTGCCCACCCCAAAATACATAAATGCATTCGAAATAGGCGTACTTGTAATACATGGATTTTAGGTACTGTACGTTTTTTAAAGCATAGTAATCATTCAAAAAATTATTGCATATGAAATCAATGAACGATTATGCAAAAGGAATTACACATGAAGTATCTCTGACAGAAGAAAAGCGAGATAAATCATCACATAAAAATGTATTGTAATAACATGTGTGCTAGAGGCTGGTGTAATGTTGTTATGTCTCTAGATGTGTTTAGAAATAGAAGTGTGAAGCTTCTGTTCTCTAAGAATAGTTTTTACGTTAAGCAAAGAAGTGTTCGTGCCAAAAAAGGTCAATTATTAAAAATGTCCAATTCAAAAAAAAATGTTAATGCTTGAACGGGGAAACATAGAGTTCCAAAGCTTATTGCAGTCTTTGTTGATCAAAACTGAAGGCCGAATTCAGAGTTCATGGGAACGCTGTGTGTCGGAAAAGCTTCTCAAAAGTTATTGTTTCTCTATGGGTGAGAACATCGTATCAGACAGGCTCTCAAAGAATTGGTCTACAAATTCAGGTGATAGTTCAACCAAATTAGATAGCGCTGTAACTTGGCAGGTGTGAGAATGATTGCTGTCATCGAAGGCAGGACCAGCAATCCTCACAGAACGTTGTACCTGGAGGATGTTGCTTTTGTCACTCGCTCCACTGTTACCACTTGGCTGTAGTACAGGAGTCTCCACGAATGCCGTCATCAGGATTGGTAGCCGCTGGGGACAACACAATGCGTGAGCCGTTATTGGACTGAGCAAAGTATCGACGTCCATTGGTACTGCTGATGGAAGTGAAAGACAGATGTCCAACACGCATTCATCGCCGCAAAGCATACACCGTAGCACAGGTAAAATGCAATTTTGCCATCTCGGTCTGAATGAAAGGAACCAGGTCATGTTTAGATCTCTCAGCCTGGCCAATCCGAGGACGTTAGTTATCCTGTCCCTGTAGCGCATTGCTAGGATTGTCTCTTCCATTCCCATGGGAGCTATGTCTGAGCCGAGGCTTGCCATAACGTAGCAGGAGGGTCAAAAATAGAATCCCTGCAATGAGTCCCAAAAATAGTGGTATGCCGCCAAAAATGGAGTGTACAAAATTAGGAAAGGTTCCCAAAATTGCCTGGAAGGGTGTTAGCAGTCCCGTAAAGACGGTCTTAAATATGCCTGGGATGCTTGTAGCACTAGACATGTTAAGGAGTTGGCTGAACATTTCTACGAAATGCACGGGGCAATTTGTTGATAAAAGGTCATGAACCTCAGTAGCCGTCCTTGCGACTAGAAGATCATACGTCTCTTTAGATGACGTTATAGGCACTGTTGTCTGTAAAAGTACAGATTTCATTTTGCTTAATGTATCAATTCGTATAGAATAGAGATTCAGACGAGGCCAGAGGGGAGTCACTATGTCTGGAGGCCCGCTCGGGAACAATGTTTGCATACAACATTTGACCATGGACGTAACTTGTACTAGATAACTTTTCCCTGGCGTCAGGCCACAACATCTGTGATCCGTTCTAAGAATGTAACTCCCGTTCGCGAGTTGCATAAAGAAGGGCTCTATCGGAGTTGCAGGTGTGACTAGCTGGTGGCATGAAAGGTTGTTTGAATTTCCATCACATGCTCCGTGTAAATTAATACCCTGACACAAAAGTATACCGCTTAGTGAGTGTTTACAGTTGTTACCACTAAGAAATACATTTTTGTCACTGTCACTATAGCAAGAATGAGTGTATGGTAATTTCCATTCGGATTTTACATATCCTTTACCCAATTGTTCATACTGGCCAGCAGGTATGTACTCAAGGCACTTTTTTAAATCGGAAAGTTGTAATCGGAATTGTGATAATTCCGTGTATTATCCATTCAATGACAGGACTCTCTGACATTGTCAATGGTAATCTCTCGAGTTTTTCGATGCTCAGGATTGTATAGTCTGCTCCTTTCTGTGCCAAACTGATCTGTTTATCAGTAAGGTTAAAACTGGAAAATAATGACGTTGTGTTGATTAAACGCCAAGGCACATAGCCTGAACGAAGATTTTGCAGCGTCCAGCCTAATTCTATAGTAGAGCGTAATTGAGACTGGCCATGTTGTAACATTAGCAAATCTCTGTCTATCACATCAAAGGCAGAGGATACAATATTGTCCAAAGAATATATTCTGGAAGACGGAGTCGTTAACCCATTGTCTACCACAGAAAGTGATTTCTCCAAATTAATACGATCAATTTCTCGTATTTTTTCAGCAGTTTCAATTTGCTTTACTTTCCAAGCCTCGTTGTAAGCAGCATAGATACTGGTCGCTATGAAACGCTTTTGACGCTGTTTGCGTGGTCCAAGAATGAAATCGCGCAAATCAGCACCATCTTTTAATAAAGACAAGTGTTGCTTAATTTCAGCCAGTGTGGATGTTGTTAGCCATTCAAGGCAGAGCTTCCCTACACTGTATGTTGTTATAATCCCTGGATGTTGTCTCTGGGAGTATCTAGGGTCTAATCTGGTCATTTTTAACCCCTGTGTTTTATTCAGGAATCTATCTTGACAGCTATTTGTGTCTGTAGGCCAGATTAACCACTTTTTCCAATCAGGATGTGTTCTGTTGAAATGTAAAATTTGTGACACGTCTAACTCAATATCTGTGGTTGTATTCTCAGGTATTGGCTTCGGAATAGACGGTGTTTTAAGGTCTTTGATCTTAGCTAAGCCAAGACAAGATGTTTGGTGTATTGTGTCATTTAAAAATAACATTTGTTCAGGTATCATGCAGGTTCTAAACAGTGCTTCTATGCCTTGCACCTGCCAATCTTTTGTACCCCAAATTGTTTTCGTTTCAATATTATTTTTCCAATAATCAAAACCAAATGTCATCATTTTGTCATAAAATGCTTCTGAATATATCAATTTAGAATTTGTCAGCATTGTTTTCATTCCTGTTTTATCTAACAGTTTGTAATAAAATGTTTCTGCATCACTGGTGTTAAACCCTGAGAAGTATTTGAATTTCTCAAAAAATGCTTTAGAACTGCTTTTAGGTGGTGTAGCACAATGTTCCCATTGATTATACATAAAAACATTTCTAGGCTGTGCAGATGTATGCAAGTAATGATCCCCATAGTGGGTGTAACAGAATAACTGCTCATAACTAGATGAACCTTGTAAATAATCATGATCTGTGAATCTAGCTGACATTACTAAATCAGACATCATGTCATTAATACTGTTAAAGTCCCAATCATCAGAGAATGTACTTGGTGTCACAAAGTCACTTAAGGAAACCTTTAGTTGATGAGGATACTTCAGGATTTCGACCGGACCATAGATCTCATAGTCTGTTTTCTCCCATACTACCCCACCAGGTATTGGAATTGCTGTGACATTTACTGTTGACAGTTCTCTTTTCTTCACGTGGGATGATCTGTGTGGTTTCAGGACTAGGTTGATGTTCTGACTTGCTGTGTCCATTCAATTGTAATGTATTTTCCTTCAATGAATTTTTCCAAACACAGTACCATGATGATCCAAAGCAGGAGGAAAAATACACCTAGACCGAACCAGAACTCTAGCCAAGGGGAATTTAGGTAGATTTCCTTCAGTTGATGAAAGAGTTCTGTTGCTTTTTCTTTAAAAGACTTTTTTGTTTCTGGCATCACTTCGGGCTTATTTAAATCTTCAGAGAAGTTGTCGAAGTTGATGAAATAACCAGAGGCAGTTCTGTCAATTGATCGGATTGTTCTTTCAATCTGTCTCTCGGTAGCACTTTCTGATGCCACATCATTGTAGACTGGTGTTGTTTCTTGACGAACTGTTTCAATCTGTGTTTCAAGAGGCACGAGTTCCATGGCATTATTGCATAGTCCTTCATTGTGCACTGCAGGCTGATCGAATGTGATGAGTCTTTCAGTTTGAACCTCTTGGATTGTTGCAAGTTTGGGTATTCTGTTGTTTCTTTGGGAGTCCACTGGGCCTAATGTTGATTATAGGCCACATGCTTGTGGTTTTACCAGATCGATAGACACGACTCTGTTCTCCTTTTTACCAGCAAGGGGCGGTAGCACAACTGATCTTGTTCCGGTGACTGCCAAGACAGGTACTGCTTTTCTGTAAGAAGGCCCAAAATCCTTCTTAACCGCGATCTTTTCTCTGACTAGATCCCCAATCTTTGGAATCCAGACAGGCCTTGCTGGGGCTGTTGCGGGTGGTGCCTCGTCAGTGGTACTTGGCTGTTGCTTTAACTTTATGTTGCTTAATGATTTTCTTGTTTCATTCAGTTCCTGTAAAACAGCCAAACGGTCTTTTACATCAAAGTGCGTTGTTTCTTCTTGTACCACTGACATCTGACTATCGAGGTCCTGAACGCGCATTCTAATTCCGAACAATAGTTCGTATGGGCTGAAACCTTTCAGAGAATTTCTTGGCATGTTGTTAAGACTAGTCTGGACACTTATTAAATGTTTGACCCACCCAGCGCCTGAACCTAATACCTTCGCTGTTATAGATTGCTTTATGTCACGGTTTTTTCTTTCTACCACACTGTTCCCTTCTGGGTGCGACGGACAAGAATACCGCAACCCAATTCCCATGCTGGCCATGGCCTCCTTATAGGCTCGAGAGCTGAAAGCAGGACCCTGGTCAGAATGGAACGTGGTAATTGCGTATGTGCCGATATTGACTTGCAAATCTTTTATAACCGTTCTAGCGTCAGCCGAGCGCTGGAGGCCTCATTTTTTAAGTGCTTTTCGTCTTTAACTGTTAATAGGACGCAGGATGGGGTGTAGGCAGCGTTACGCTCTTTCTGACTGGTAGCCGGTAGCAAGGTTCGCTACTGCGATCCCTATTACAGTTCTCACAGTTGTTTGCATATATTTGGTGTTCTACACTCATTCCCGGCCACCAGAATACTGATTGTAATTCAGTCAGTGATTCCTTGATCTCTCTGTGCCTAAGACCCAAACCCATATGTGCGTCTGCTATTAAAAATATTCTCCTGTTCGTGTTTGGAATTACTCTGTCCCCCACTCCAGGGATTCGAGCAAAAGGAACGGAGTTTGCATCGACTATGTATGCATAATTGAGTGGATAGTTTACGGGTAGTGCTGCACAGTCGCCTTTTACGGTCGTTTTTACCGCCAGCATGGTTTCCCCGTCTATGTACTTATCTGTACGCTTTTTTGTGGCTACGGAAGCCGGTTTAGTTGCTTCCGCGGTGGCTGTATTAGCCAATGAATTCCCTGCAACGTGAACGCCATCACGTCGAAGACTCTGTGCGTGAATCACGTGAGTCTTTTGTAGTTCTTTGTGTAAAAGAGCTACTTGTTCCCAAAGCATTTTATGCTTTATTGTGGCACCTGTGTCATCTTTGTAGTCGTTTTCGATCCAACTCTGCAGTTTATTGTTGTAAGAGTTGACGCAAAAATGAGAATCGCACACTATAAGTGTGGGGAATTCGCGTTCTGCATTTTCGAGCGCCATCTTTAAAGATCTGATTTCAGTTCTTTGAACCGAACAGTACTTTACTGATTCAGTTTTTGTTACTTTCGGTCTGAATTTACCGCACAGCCAACGACCTTTAATGATCGCACATGCTGCATCATAGGATTTTCTCTCTACGTTGAAATGCTGTACAAAGCTATCTGTATAGATTATACAGGCGTATTGTGGGAGAGGCAGAATTTCGATTGGCAGAGGATATTCTTCTTCATATTCTAAATCATTCAGTTCTTTGTATTGCGGGGCGAAATAGTATTTCACGTCTTCCGCTCCTAGAGAATCTATGCACTGTATCCATTTCGGATCCAGTGACACTGTAGGCAGGTTTACTGGGCTGAATAGCGCCTCGAAGGCGGATTCCGCTGTAAGGATATTAATCCGTTTGCCGTGTGCTAGTTCTCTTTCATTTGCTAATGCGATTTGCACTGCGTTCACAGTTCTTTCTGTGCGACTGAATGCTTTTTCTGCTTGTGTGTACAAGTGAGATTTAATTGAAATTGGTACCTTTTCTCCCTCATTAGAGGTTAGGTACGTGAATCCGCATCTTCCTGGGATGACTCGGATTACAAGATCGATCGTGTTGTCACGTGTATCTAATTTTGTTTTTGCTAACATGTCTGTTTGCAGTGATCTCAAAATTTCTGTGTGTTTTTGAGTCCAATTGATTTGTTTTAAATCAGGTTTTATTAGTTCGTAGAGAGGTTTAACCCTCTCTGCGTAATTTAGAATGTAAGTTCTTCCGAAATTCAGAAAACCTAGTATTGATTGTAAATTCTTCAGCGTTTTTGGAGCTTGGAGTACAGCGCACTTCTCTAAGAAGTTGTCCGCTAGGCTTTTCCCTTCACTTGATAATTCGTACCCTAAGAACAGTACTGTCAGATGGGCAATTCGGGACTTTTTAAAGTTGAATTTGTAACCCTCTGCTGCGAACCCAAGTATAATGGTGTTCACTCTTTTCAAGTGAGTATCCAAGTCGTCGTCTGTGAGATAAATATCATCTACGTAAGATAATGCTTCATCATCATAGATTTGTAGTAACTCTGTTACCCTAGCTGAGAATAGTCCTGGGCTGTTCTTGAACCCCTGTGGGAGTCGACAGAATTTTTTCTGTGACCCAAATGCGGAGAAAGCGGTCAAATATCTGCTTTCTGGTGCAATGTTTTGACAAAAGAAACCATTAGAAATGTCTAATGTCGTTTTATATTTTTTCCTAACTATGTTATTCATTAGGGCTGCACTATGCGAGTTTCGTACTGCAAAAGTTTTGCAACATGTATTAAGATGTCTGTAGTTCAAAACTAGACGATATGAATTGTCTGGCTTGGAGACAGGAAACAAAGGATTGTTCATTTGAGAGGTGCATGTTTCAATCACCCCCTGGTATTCAAGTTGATCTAAGATCTCCCTGACCTGTTTTTTAGCTTCTTGCTTTATGGGATACTGCCGTTGGGCAGTTGGTTCACTTTTTAATTGGATTTTGTGAGGCGGTGAATCCTCATCCCATCCTACATGATTTTTATACAATGCAGGTGCCTGGGCTACTGCCCATTTCCTTGCATATGTGTATTTTTTATGAATCGGAATGTGATTCGAGAAGGCAGGCATAATTACTTCTTCGCCACGAGGGCACTCCCTGACAAACTCTGGGGGCCAATCTTTTTCAGCTAACAGAATATCATAGCCTTTTGAGAGCTTATCCCAAAATAGACCCTTAATTTTCCTAGTCTTATCACCCTCTATACGCAATGTTATTTTGTATATTTTATGGGGCTCGCTAAGCCTGGCGTCGGCAGTTTCAACCTGAATGTATTCATTCGTGTCCACTGTCTCCAGATGACTCATCAAGATCTTGCGCGCTATACTGATTTCTGCTGCACTGTCCAACATTGTCAATGCCCACTCCCCGTTTTTCAACTGTGTCCTCAGTATTCTCGGCATGGTTGATTACTCTAATACTGGCTACCTTCTTTTTCTGAAATTGAGATTTCTTATTTTGAGCAGGTTCCTTGTCTTTGGACTTGGTGTGCTCTCCTGGGTCTGACCGTCCTCTTCTTTCCGAATTCTGTGGAAGAGATCGAGAGGGACGTGTATCAATACTTTGATATCTATCAGGTTTTTTCAGATTATCCCTATTTCTAAGGTTATATCTTTTCTCAGAGGGCTCCCGTTTGGGAGACTGGCGTTCTCGAGTCGGAGTTCTTTCCCTCCGTCGAGGAGACCTTCCTCTGGACTGGAAAACTTTTTCCTTGGGAGTGGATTGTTTATTTCCATCCCAGCTCTTTTTAGGAGTGTTTAAATTATTTTTAATAAATAATTTTTCAGGATTTTCGAGCAGTTGGGGCTTAACTGGTTTTCCACCCAAGCTGTCTCTACCTAATTCTTCATAGCATTTTTCTATGATTTTTGCAAGCTCAACAGGATCTTTTATATCTGTTTCCCGCAACTTCTGGCGAATCGCCACAGATGCTGCTTCTCCCTTTATGTTGGCTAATAATATAGCCGTGACCTGCTTGAAGTCTTTCAGTAATTTCATACCTAGATTTAAAGCGGGCTCTGGACCGAATTCATTTTGAATCTGTTTTAGCACTTCTGGTATTACCGCCATAGACGGAACACCGTGTGTTTTCGTGTAAATGGAAGCAAAGACTGTACCCCAAGTGTCACAGTCCTCCACGTGTGGTGCGATTCCCATAGGAAGGCAGATGGTCAAGATTCTGTGTTTCTCTATAGGGGTAGTATCAGGAAATACTGCCTCTATTTGAGTGATTTTCTGGGCTAACCAGAAAGGAATTTGTTCCCGTTTTACAGGTGTTTTACCAAGACATGACTGTATGTTCTGTGGTGTAATTTTATTAGTGTTCCCCTGATGAGGGGTCAGCTGTGGTGTATTAACAGCTGGCTGGACTGTTGCAGTCCGCATTACATATTGGACTAATTGCCTATGTATTTTTATTAATGTGTTTAGCTGTACTAACAGCTCTTCTCTAGACATTTTTACAATGTCAGGATGTGGTGTGTAGCTGGCTAGAACCGGCCACGTGGCTCCTGGTCTACCTAGTGGACCGAGCCTGGTAATGTGATCATTGTGTTTTAGGGCGCCATTAAACCAGAGCAGGTGCTCTTGAAATTTAAGTGGAATTTCAATCTCCTCAAAAGGAGCGTACTCTTCCGGAGGTTCCTCTATTTTGTAATAGTGAAACTCTTTTGTTATAGCGTTTACCGCTGGAAAGTTTATCCATGAATAGAATACCTCTGTCTGCCGATACTCGTGAGCCTCTATCACGAAAATTACTGTACCACCCTGAGGTGTCAGTCCGTTCTCTATAAGTTTTAACGTTATAGATCTTCTTAAGTGGACCGGGATGATAATAGCATCCGGATCTGTGTATTCGGGACCTTGCTGAGTCGCATCTGCTGCGGCCCCAGAGGTTCCGTTATTTTCTACTGACATTGCAGGTTTTGCAGAGTAGGTCTCCAAGGAGACAAAGATTAGATGCACAATATTTTGGAACACTGTATCCTTCAACGTTGAATAAACCAGAGCTTTACATAGGAATCACTTCCTACTAAGGTCGGGCGGATTTTAACCTTTCACCCACTCCAGACGTCTATTGGAGTATTTACGGGAGAAAGGGGTCTGTGAAATATGCACGACTGAGTTACTCTACAAGTCTTGCGTTAGTTTATCACCTTACCAAACGTTTGGGCGCCATGTAGTGTAGTTCCTAGTTTCCCACTAGGCCCTGCGCATTGGAATAACATAAACAGTAGTATCGACGTGGAACTGCTTATATTCCAGGCCTCCACTGACTATGCTAAACTTAATTGGGTTGTGTTACCAACTAGCTCAGAGGTCACTGGAAACTTTCTTCTCTGCGTAGGAAGTGATCAGCTTCCTTGGCACAGACAAGAAGGGATTCAGTTTTCCAACAACCGTGCAACATGACAACTTTGCTCCTCAGATCAAGAGTCAATCTCTAGGGTCGTGTGAAACAATAGACATAGATTTCACTCAGTCAGTCTAGTGCAGTTTACTTTCACGGTATGTAGAGAATAGAGAGACGGGCGTGTATCAATAAAGGGTTAACATTTATTGAACAGTCTTTCTTCTCGTACAAGAGAAATGTATTGCCACAATTGCAGTAATTGTTATTATAAAAAGTACGTACAGTAAGATAAGTATTGCGAAATAGAACTGTAAAAGCATTGATATGGTTTCTTAGCCATACAATGGTTTAAAAGTAATAAAACATATATACAGTCATATATACATTAGGCTAACATACTCAACTGGTGCTTCTAACTAAGCCTACCCCAGTGTGCCTGACCTAAGCCTAACACGTGAAAGGGGAGTAAGTAAGTAGCTTTAAGTTAAGTTGGTTTTGCCAAGGTTTGTTTCAAGAATTCTCGTCTAAGGGTTTAGTCAACACCATACCTCTGAATAGAATGATGGAGGATTGGTATCTCCTTCAGGGGTCTCTCGATATCCCAGTCACCCGCGAGGGTAAACTGGAAGCGCCGGGACCGGATTTCTCTGCACGAGAAATGCAGCGGCTTCTCTTCAGCGCGTCGAGGAAGGAGGGGTGACAGCGTCCGCGGGCAGCTGGAATCTGCTGGATGTCTTCGCAGGGGGACGACTGTTCAGCTCCTTAAGCGTACTGCACCATAGTTCGCGCTGTAGCGGCGATAATGGTAATCAGCAGCTTCACCACCACAGGATAGCAGGCTGCAGCGACAGAGTGCTAGATTTACCAACACAGGGTCATGCAGGCAGCTGGCATCAGCAACAGGCAACGAACATTGCTTAAGGCAACGTTGGTAATATTTATACCCGACAGGTGCCGGGTTTGACGCAAGTTTGCTGGACATAAGACGTCAATTAAAGATGTCACTAGGAAGTGATAGTTATCAGTTGCTCATTAGAGTTCCATTACTAATCAAAACATAGCAAGCGGGGATTTCCAGGTTTGCTAAGTTTTTATCTTGTTGAAGAACTCGGAGTGTTATCTAGGAATATCAGATAGTGACTGCTGCTCTGTCATTGCACTAATTGGTCACAAAGGAAGTGGCAGAGAGTCATGCTGGAATGTGGCTCTGTTCGTGTGAGGCCAGAGATGACTTTTCAGAAAATCGCACTTGAACGGTTATGCCAATATAGGGAATAAATGGATTTATAGCTGAATAGGGGCATAAGGTCACAGTATCGATCAGGAACCTAGATGAACACGCAACAGTGGCATGTGGCGCAAACAGCACTGTTCAGTGAGACATGTGTCGACTGAAATATGTGAAATATGCCGGCGGCTGAGGAAACCTCTGTGCTAAGACGTTGTGATTAAGAGAGTGTGCAGCTCATGGAGAAGCACCTCTCCCTACTTATAGAACAATTCTCAGTGTGTCAAGCGGCGCCTGGCGTGTGAAGTTCTCTGCACATTATGTTAAAAGCAGATACCGTTGCAAATATGGATACCTAACTGCATGAATGCTGCCTGCCACTACTCGTGTAAATAGTGAGAATGAAGGAAGGGATAAACGGGGGTTGCGTGAGCCCAATGGGCGTGTAGTTACAAAGTGAGGATGGCTTGTAAGTGCTAAATGAGCAAATATACAGTGAGTGTTTAGAAGTGGTGTTGATGCCTACCTCACAGGCATTTAAGCAGAGCATAAATGCCTAATGTGTGATAATAAGCAAATGTGGAAGCACCCGACTGTGAGCTGACTACCAATAATCAATCTGGCAAGCCTAGCGCGTCACTTTACCACATGGCTTCCAAGCGCAATAAGGCCGGTGTAAACCTTAATAAAGAATGATATGTGCGATGTCTAGCAGGAATATGCTATTGTGTATGTCCTATCGCACCGCGACATACACTCTAATGATGTATGGGCTGGGAATCCACTAAGGGCATAAATATAACAGTATAAATACTCAGAGGTGACTCAGTGCTCGGGCCTAGGCCAGGTGACGCAAATAATAAATATGCGTGTGGATAATATAAAGTGTGGAAACTAAAGTGCGGACACAGATTTCAACAGTTACAGCAAAAGGTGTTTACAATATATACATTACTGAAGCCAATAGAAACAGGAAGCAAATACACATGGATAGTGTCATGGATATGTACAGTCACAGCTGTGTAGTAAATACTCCGTGTATATGCCTATACTTATGAGTCACAGGAAGTGGTGTAAATCCTCTGTGGTGTTAAGACCTCCAGGTGCCTTGGTGTTAAATTGTAGTAAAACCCCTGTTAAAAAAGGCCTCCCTGGATCCGGAGGTCCTAAAAAACTTCCGGCCTATCTCGCTGCTTCCTGCCCCAGCGAAGATGCTTGAGGCACACCTTAACAAGCATCTCGCTGCTTTTGTGGAAAGCTCGGGATGCCTGGACTCCTCCCAGCATGGATTTAGGAGGGATTACAGCACCGAGTCAGCCCTCACCATCATGCTCGATAAGATCCGCACGACAGTGGATGGGGGCCAGACCACCCTCCTGGTCCTGATAGATCTAACTGCGGCTTTCGATACCCTCTCCCCCTCAGTACTTTCATCTCGCCTGAGGGAGGTGGGGGTGAAGGACGCAGCCTTGGATCTTTTGACTTCCTTCCTTACGGGGAGGGAACAAAGAGTCAAGCTGGGGGAGTTCCTATCTCCATCCCGACCAGTGCTGTGCGGGGTCCCCCAAGGGTCGGCGCTTACCCCGACCCTTTTCAACATCTATGTGACTAATAAGATCTTTCGGGATGGAGGTAGTCTCTTACGCAGATGACACCCAAATACTCGTCTCTCTCCCCCATTCAGATGTGCTAATCGCCTCCAAGTTTAGATCTTGTATGGAGGCGGTTGGTCATTGGATCATTCAGAACTCTCTTAAACTGAATGGGGAGAAGACTGAGGTGATGGTGTTTGGGGGGAAAGAAAACATCTGGTCAGCCAATTGGTGGCCTAACTCACTAGGAATATGTCCTTCCCCCACAACATCTGCCAAGAATCTCGGGGTGATGATAGACCCTGCCCTTGACATGGGCAGCCAGGTGAGTAGAACCGTTTCCACCTGCTGGGGTTTGATTCACACTCTACGAAGGATCAGGAAATATCTTTCCTTGCAGGCTAGAAAGCAAATAGCCGTCGCACTTATTGGTTCCCGTTTGGACTACTGTAATGCGCTGTATGCTGGGCTAAACAGGAGCCACCTGCAGCGCTTACAGGTAGTCCAAAACGCCATAGCCAGATTTGTCCTGGATATTCCCAGACGCTCCTCGGCCACTGCGGCCAGGAAAACGCTGCATTGGCTACCGGTTGAACATCGAATCCGGTTCAAAGTCCTATGCATGACCTACAGAGCTATCGCTAAAAATAGCGATATGGGAATTGGGTCCATCATTTCCCCCTACATCCCTGGAAGGAACTTGCGTTCCTCCGGGAAATTGCTTCTGACAGCCCCCGCGTACGAAGAGCTAGATGGGGTGGCAGGGCTTTCTCCACTCTAGCCCCTAAATGGTGGAATGACCTTCCCCTGGACCTGAGATCCCTTCCGTCTCTACAGAACTTCCGCACTGCCCTAAAAACTCGCCTCTTTCGGCAAGCCTATATGTAAGGACGTCTGTTTCAACTTCTGATCATATTGTTAGGCGCCTTGATACCTGCGGGTTATTGTTTCTGCGCATTATAAATTACCATCATCATCATCATCATAGTATGTACCTACTCTCCAACTGCCTCAAGAGCCTTTCCCAATTACCACCCCGCTTGAGCGGCAGAACTCAGTCAATGACGGAATAATGAAGGTGCTCGAGATTGTTGTTGTGCACCTCCTTAAAATGCCTCGCTACAGGGTATACTGGGTCATTGTTGACTATTGCCGTGAGGTGTTGGAGTATACTGAGGTGGACCTGGAGCTTGGTGCTCCCAATGTAGCGTAGTCCACACTTGCATTCAAGCAAATAAACAGCAAATTCTGTCCTGCAGGTCAATCTGTGTTTAACGATCAGTGGAGTGTGTCTGAAGGTTGACTCTACCCTGGTCATGTTCCTACCAAACTTGCACGCTCTACAACTTAGACATTTAACAAAAACTTATATGTCAGCTAGCCAGTTTTGCGTGGTGTTGATCTCCGGACTGTTTCTGACCAACGCATCTCTCATGGAGAACGCTCTCCTGTATGTGATGTCTGGTTTCTGTGCTAATAATGTCCCCAGTGTGGGGTCAGATTTAATGATCCCCCAATGCTTATTGATGACTATGTAAGCATTGATGACATATGTATCTATGTGTATATATATATATATATATATATGGGGTCGCCAGTAGGTATATATAGTTAGGACCTAGTTACCATAGGAAATCCCCAACATTCTATTGGGAATAACTTTGGCGTCGATTGAGGAATCTGCGTGTAATTTTCCTTACATTTGCTCATCTACTCTCCACTCCTTCCCTGGAAGTTTCGGGGGGATTCGTCAAGCGGGGGCCGAGAAAAAAGGGGGGTCCCAATGCGTGTTTTCCCTATGTTAATTTCCATAGACACCTTTAGACACGGCTACAGGCCGAACGGCTGAATGGAATACACCAAACTTGGCAAAATGGTAGGGCCTGGTATGCAGATGTGCCTTTGCTATGTTTGGTGAAAATCCCTCCAGTAGTTCTTGAGAAAATGTAATTTGAAATTTTTCAAATGGCATTTTCTATGGGACCTTTAGACACGGCTACAGCCCGAATGGCTGAACGGAATTACACCAAACTTGGCAAAATGGTAGGGACACGTATGCAGTAGTGCTTTTTCTTTATTTGGTGAAAATCCCTCCAGTAGTTGTTGAGAAAATTTAATTTGAGCAAATTATATATCTATATGCGCTCAACATTCTATTGGGAATAACTTTGGCGCCGATTGAGGAATCTGCGTGTAATTTTCTAGAATTTTGGCCAGCTCCGCTCCGCTCCTTCCCTGAAAGTTTCGGGGGGATTTGTCAAGCGGGGGCCGAAAGGGGGGGCCCAAAACGTGTTTTCCCCATGTTAATTTCCATAGGGGCCTTTAGACACGGCTACAGCCCGAACGGCTGAATGGAATTACACCAAACTTGGCAAAATGGAAGGGCCTGGTATGCACATTTGCCTTTGCTATGTTTTGTGAAAATCCCTTCAGTAGTTCTTGAGAAAATTGAATTTGAAATTTTTCAAATGGAATTTTCTATGGGACCTTTAGACACGGCTACAGCCCGAACGGCTGAACGGAATTACACCAAACTTGGCAAAATGGTTGGGACAAGTATGCAGTAGTGCCTTTACTATATTTGGTGAAAATCCCTCCCTCCAGTAGTTGTTGAGAAAATTGAATTTGAGCAAATTATATATCTGTATGCGCTCACCGTACGTACACCCTACGCGTACGGTACGCGTACCGTACGTGTACGTGCGCGTACCCTTACGTGCACGAGCGAGTTTCTGATTGGCTGGCAGGCGATTGTCAACATTCCAAACTGAATAAACAAAGAGAGGAGTACCACCATTAAAGGATCAAGAGAGTTCCTAATGGGGTGGTTGACTGACAAAAGGAAATAATTTATCCTTTAACCAAGGATGGAAAGTACTAGGTTTTCATCAGGACCGTAAAAACAGGGCACTGGACGGTATGTGCCCCCTAAAAGGCACACCCAATCCTAATTCCTTGTGACCCAGTTAGCAAAATTCGCTAATGGAGAAAAAACTCTAACCTCGGGGGTGAGTATTGAAAGTAAAAGGCAAAAAGACTCCTATTCTAGTGTCTTTTGCATCGGAGGGCAGGGAGTGGTATCCCCACTTCTGAAACGTATTAGTTATCTCCTTGGTTGAAACATGTAGACCAGCACACATATAGAGATACTTTTGGCCTTAATTACCCTCACAGTATCTCGACTCACCTTTTTAATATTGTCCAGTTGCTTGTAAATAAAATTTATCTTCCCACTAAGTTAAACCAGGACAATTTTTAACACACTTTTTTCTGCACCTACAATCACAACCTGCTCCACTGTATTTCAGGTGTTGTAGCACACCCTGGTGACGCTAGGCCACCAGGGTGGACCCCAATGATGAAGCATGTCACCACTAGGCTGGTGAGTGAGGGGTTTTTAAAAAAAGGATAAATTCTTTCCTTTTGTCAGTCAACCACCCCATTGGGAACTCTCTTGATCCTTTAATGATGGTACTCCTCTCTTTGTTTATTTAGTCCTTCCACAGGGGAACAGGAGTACTCTCCGTTCACTCAAAGTGAACACGATCCCTTGCTCTCCCTTTTGTTAGTCAACATTCCAAACTGTCCAAACCAGGAAGTGTTGGCCACCATCTTGTTTTTCAGGAGAACTGAGGCACAAGAGAGCCCAAAACAAGAGTGGAAAACACGAAAAGGGGGCAGGGTAGAGACCCCCCAACCCTCTAGCCCTTCTCAGGGGGTCTCAGAAGGACCCCCAAGGGCAAATAAAATCGAAAAAATTGAAGGGTACGCACACCGTGCGCGTACCTCGCGATTTAAAAAATCTGTGACCCCCTGAGAAGGGCTAGGGGGTCAGGGGGTCTCTACCCTGCACCCTTTTCGTGTTTTCCACTCTTGTTTTGTGCTCTCTTGTGCCTCACTTCTCCTGAGAAACAGGATGGCTGCTCAGGTGGTCCCAGAAGGATAATAATATATATATAAATGTTATCCGTTAATAGAATTAGCATTTACAAAACCTTTGAAATTTATTGAAAAAAAATATAGGTTTCACGCCTGATATAGTTAGGAATTAGCATTTAAAAAACCTTGCAAATTCACTGAAAAAACCATAGATTCAGGCCTTATATAGTTAGGAATTAGCATTTTAAAAACCTTGCAAATTCACTTAAAAAACCATAGGTTTCAGGCCTTATATAGTTAGGAATAAGCATTTAAAAAAACATTGAAATTGCTCCTATATAGTTAGTTGTACTAACTATATTTCGCGCACCCGCAATCCACTGCTGATGATGTCACATATTACATCATTCATGACATGGTCAGTGACATCACTGATGACATCTCAAATGACATCACTGATGACATCTCATTTGACATCACTGATGATATCATTCATGTGATAATACCATGCACCTCCTCACACTCTAATATAACCTTTGATACACCCAGTGTTAAATACAGACTACCATTCTTGAAACCATTGACACACCAATACCAGTTACTACATACGCACTCACTGATTCCTAGGTCTACACACACATTCACTCGTTCACCCATAGAATCACTCATACATACAGTCACTCATAAATACAACACTATCATATGCACTCATACACCTATACAGACACTCACACACTGCCACTCATCCATGGAGTTACTCACACACCTAGTCAGTCATGCAAAGAATCAATCCCACTTCCATTTCCTCAACTATACAGTTATACACACAACACCTTACTTATTCAAACATATACTAACACATACTTACTCTCTTATACAATCACTGATACAAATACACAATGATCCATACAGCCACTCGCACATTCACTGGCTTTCATGTATAGTCATTTATATATGCCAACTCTCATATGCACTGTGTTTTACATATGTACTTACTTGGACATGTAGCACTGAGATATCCATTCACTCACCAACACACCCATGCACACAGTCAACCGCCCATATAGCTGTTTCCACATGCACTCTTCAACTCATACACCTAGTGAATCAACTGCTCACACATCTATGCACAGAGTCACACACCTCCCAGCCACCCACACACACACTCAGTCTCCCATTCAAATACTTGGGCAACCAATCAATAACCCATATAGCCACTCATATAGCTACTGATCAACACATGCAGCAGCTTACCCAACAGCAGACTTACTGATGCACACATTCAGACAGTTTAATCACTAACCCATGCATTTAGTAAGACACATTTAATCACTCACTCATGCAGTCAGTCACGCACCTACTAAATCCTTCATCCAGACACTTATACATCCACTCATTCTTCAATATGTAAAACATATTTAAACTTTACAGAAACACACAGTCATTGGATGTCATCAGTGATGTCAAATTAGATGTCATCAGTGATGTCATCAGTGATGTCATTTGAGATGTCATCAGTGATGTCATCAGTGATGTCACTGACCATGTCATGAATGATGTAATATGTGACAGCGCCAGGATGCCCGTAGGGTTGCAGAGTGCTTTAGAAATACTATAAATAAAATAAATAAACATAATCAGCAGTGGATTGCGGGTGCACGAAATATAGTTAGTACAACTAACTATATAGGAGCAATTTCAATGGTTTTTTAAATGCTAATTCCTAACTATAAGGCCTGAAACCTATGGTTTTTTAAGTGAATATATATATATATATATATATATATATCCAAAACTTGCAGCTCCCAAATTCAGGAAAGAACCGGAGGAGACCCAATGTTAGGCAGCAGATGAATTTATTGAGCAGCAGCCTGCTCGCCGAGGCTCCAGGGACAAGAAAAACAAATGCACCTTCTGTCCAAGCCAGACGCGTTTCGAGTGATAAAAACTCTTCCTCAGTGGCTTACAGGAATGGCCAGGGAAAAGCGTCTTGTGAGCACCCAACACTTTTGTACACTTGATTGTCCTCCCGCCCCAATGTGGGTGTGGCCCTCAGGCATCCTGGGAGATGTAGTTCGTGCATGCGCTTGACCCTGGTCAAAAATGTCCATAATCCTGGTGTCTTGTCACCAAGTCTCTGCTCCGCCGTGGTGGTTGCTGCTCCCACTGTGCGCAAACACCTTCACTGCATAGGTGCGTGCTCATTCTCCCACCGCTCGTGCAGCGTGAGTGACGCTGCAGCGGCCCCGCTCACACAGCGGTCGGTTCTTCCTACGGCCTGGGTAGGCCGTTGTTAAATCCAAAACTTGCAGCTCCCAAATTCAGGAAAGAACCGGAGGAGACCCAATGTTAGGCAGCAGATGAATTTATTGAGCAGCAGCCTGCTCGCCGAGGCTCCAGGGACAAGAAAAACAAATGCACCTTATGTCCAAGCCAGACGCGTTTCGAGTGATAAAAACTCTTCCTCAGTGGCTTACAGGAATGGCCAGGGAAAAGCGTCTTGTGAGCACCAAACACTTTTGTACACTTGATTGTCCTCCCGCCCCAATGTGGGTGTGGCCCTCGGGCATCCTGGGAGATGTAGTTCGTTCGTGCGCTTGACCCTGGTCAAAAATGTCCATAATCCTGGTGTCCTGTCACCAAGTCTCTGCTCCGCCGTGGTGGTTGCTGCTCCCACTGTGCGCAAACACCTTCACTGCATAGGTGCGTGCTCATTCTCCCACCACTCGTGCAGCGTGAGTGACGCTGCAGCGGCCCCGCTCACACAGCGGTCGGTTCTTCCTACGGCCTGGGTAGGCCGTTGTTAAATCCAAAACTTGCAGCTCCCAAATTCAGGAAAGAACCGGAGGAGACCCAATGTTAGGCAGCAGATGAATTTATTGAGCAGCAGCCTGCTCGCCGAGGCTCCAGGGACAAGAAAATGCACCTTCTGTACAAGCCTGCTGCGGATCCATGGAGGCACCTGGCAGGTGCATCCAACTACGGAACGAAGGATGAGCCGGAGTTATGCAGAAGGACTCCGTTCTCAAAGTCCTGGTTTACAGCATCAAAGCAAGGCAGGGGATGCCTTAGAGACTTTACTTTTATTAATTTTGCCGTTATTTTGTGCTGGCGTGCAGGCGCGCCCATGGTGGAAATACTGTGAAGAGGACTGCATCACCCAGAAGGCCTAATGAGGCCACACCTACCTGAAGGGAGGATGTTCAACCGAGTGCTCTACCTTAAGCGCCAGCTGCCAACACTCGCTCAAAACGCCACTGAAGAAAGGGCTATTCCCTGAAACGCGTCTGGCGAGCAATCTGTGAAACTTCAAGCTTCTATGATCAACCCTGCTGGCAGGCTGTTGCACCGAATAAAGTGAGCTTTTCCAAGATCCTTCGTGTGGCCTGTATTTCCAACGTGGGTTCTGCAAAGTTTGGATATATATATATATATATATATATATATATATATATATATATATATATATATATATATATATATATATACATATACATCCTTTTCTAGTTTCCTGCTCAGTGTTCCCTAAACTGTCCCTCTTTGTGGTACCTCTATGCCTCCTGTGTAACACTTCTCTCCTCTACTCCTCCCGCTGCTGCCCGTCTCCTCCTTGGCTCCCTTTAAAAAATAATAATAATAATCAATGGTGCACCCCTCCTTTAGCCAACAACAAAAAGCATACCTCAGCCCCCTTTCTCTAATGCATCTTACCTTCTCTCCCTAATGATCCCCCAATCACATCTCTTCCAGTTTGTGTGTGGGAAGTTTTTCTCTTAGTAGAAATCAAGAGTTATAGTCTGACACCCTTCTTCCTTTCTTTTCTTCATTCCTAGGTTACCAGTCCCATTAAAAAAAAAATCCTTTATATTTGCGGGTTTTAGTTTTGTCAGATCATTCGGACAAAGGTCTTGCTGTCTCTCATACTCTGGGGGATAGATTCAGTGTGGGGGGGAGCGGGCGTGAGGGGACTAAGGGAGGTTGTAGTGTGTCACCCCCCAAGGGTCCTTAGTTAGGTCTGCTTTGTCTTTGTTGGTTTGTCTTGTTCCTATTTACTGAGAGTTGTTTTGGATTGGGAACTAAACTTAATGTAGTGACTGCTTTACCAAAAACGTTGTGAATCGGTACCAATAGAAGTACTCCTTGAAGGGTGCAAATGTACTTCTTTTTTGGAATTTACAAATTATGCTAGTTGCAGGTTCAGAAAGCTGTGCCAGGCTCAAGTTTCCATGCTTAGTAATGACAAACACTAAAAGTTGATGGAACAAATGCATGCAAATAGTCTAACTACCGTCAATTGCTCAGGGTCACATTCCAACCCATCCTCTTTCACACATAGTGCCTTTCTAGACAGACGCCCACATAATGCAAATCAGTACTGACCCTGTCCCTTATGTCCATCTGAACTTTGGTCATCCCACCACCCTACGGACCACTGCCTTTTTAATTGGCAGATTTGAGATTCATCCACCCCCCCCCCCCCCCCCCCCCCCAATCTCAGTGACTAAGCTACGCACCTGCTCGCGCTGACTAGAATAGAATATGGATAAATAATTAACCTATTTCTAGTAACACTTGTTGTAAGGCAAATGAAAATAAACACCAACATCAGTTCAATAGCAGTCAATGTGTAACGTGGAAGGTGAATTCTGAGATGTATAATTACCTCCTTATATCTTCTGTAACAGCTGCTGCCTTTCACAATGAGATGGTCATTTCCTTGGAAAATGCTATGCTCGTCCGATTTTCTATCTAGTTTGTCTGATTGGACTATTTAAGCAAATCAAAACATGCCTCTGGGGCAGATTCCTTCAAAAAATGGCAAGGTATCAAAACAGGAATTGCTCAAATCTTGGTGTTAGTCACATGTACTTTGTTTTGCATTGGAAATGAAAAGTAGCACTAACTTTTTCTGTGTGGTTAAAGTACTGATGAAAGTGGAGAGATGAAAAGAGATGGAAATGATCACTAGTAACATCATTGCACAGTTTGGGGCTGTTTTTGAGAGAAATTATGAACTTGTTAAATCATATGTCCGTTTCTTCCTGACTTCAGGATTCCATATTTCTAACACAAAGGCAAGTTCACCTGGAGATAAATATGCACTGGACAATAATCTAGATCAGATACGGGAGTAATACATTTATATAACAACTAGGTTTTGGCATGGTGAAGTTAATTGGAATAATGAATCCATGAATTGTAAATTAGTTTGCATAAAGTCATTAATGTTCGACGTAAGCCAAAAATGGTACCATATTTCAATGGATGATTTGAAATATTGCAGAAAGAACACCCATCAATGAATGAACAACAGCATGTTGGAGTGTATGCCTTTTAAGAGATGAAATGTAAAGAGATATTTGAAGATTACTTGAGATTAATTAAACTCGTTCAGAAACCAAAACAATACAAATAACTCTGATTCCATCAATTGCTAATACTAAATGTAAGGGTACAGGATTTGCAACGGAGGACTGACTGTGTGATTAAAAGTATTCAATGTATGCTCTGCGCTTTTTCTTGCTCTATAAATTGTACATTGAGTATATGTTAGACCTATCAGCCTTAGGATGGTCTTCCCCCAAATTTGTTGCCTGCTTGCCTCCAATTTTGTTGCATTTGTTTTTGTTGGCCTTAGGACTCTGTGCACTTGACCACTGCTAACCAGTGCTAAAGTGCTTGTGCACACTCCCTTAAACATGCTTTGGTTGACTTATCCACAATTGCCATATTTAATTTGCCTATAAGTCCCTAGTAAAGTGCACCACATGTGCCCAGGGCCTTTAAATTAAATGCTACTAGTGGCCCAGCAGCACGGATTAAGCACTGGATTTATAGTTGTTGCACACCCTCCAGTACAAATTTCAACATGGTAACAACTGGTAAAGTGTAAAACAGATAACATGTGTAATTTCTCACACACTACACATGATCTAGACTATTGGTAAATATCACACAATATTCCACTTGCTTTCATTCGGCGCAATGTTTTAACGCAAAGCCAGGTCACTCTAGCTTGCATAATATCCTAGGACAGTGCTCTTCAAACTTTTTAATGCCGGGCCCTTCCATAAAAAAAAAAAATCATCACCTCCCCAGAATTCCTAACAATTATTGTCATAACTTTGCGATGTTTAAATATCTCTAACATATTTAAATATTGCATTTAAGTTCTGTAGCCCTTTCTAAAAATGCAATCAAATACACGATTACTATTCTAGTCAGCCAGGCCCTTATAAATCGTAAAGGTATCCACAGTGTGATTATCAGTAGTGGCGGGAGGGAGAGGTTTAGGGAATATTTTGAGCCCCTTCCCATTTGACACCTTCTCCCAGCCAGTATGTAAATGACAAAAGATGTTAGTGATGGCCCATTTCAGAGTGGCTTACTGACACTCATATTTTCCACTGGAAGGAAAGCACTTTTATCAGCATGATGCTCCTCTCAGTCAGAGCCTGGCATTACTCCCCCCCCCGCCCCCTCCCCCACTCCCCAGGATCAATTAAGGGCCACCCTGGGGGGCCTGCCACCCAATTTGAAGACCTCTGTCCTAAGGTGTAGTGGTCACTCTCTTTTCATACATTAATAGGGGGTGTCACTTTGCAATGGCAAAGGATTCATGGGATTGTTCACAACTTTCGCAATGGAATATTTCAGCTTCAGAAAGTTACTCACTGGTCTTGTTTGTATCACTTTGCATAGTGAGCAAGGTCAAGTGTAAAGAATAGATGAATGGCAGCTCTTAACTTGTAAATGAATAATTACTAGGGCCCAAGTTTTTACTCAGAAGCCTGCGGCCGTCCATAATGAATAATGGCGTGTCGATTGCCAAGGCTGTGCAGTCTTGATTCACCCTCTTAACTATGTCGTCCACCACCAGATAATCGCTGCCACTTTTTCCGATTTGTAGGTTCGTGCTTTCTCCCTTTTTTACGGGTTTTCCTACTTTCTCTTTGTGCGTTTTTCTGTCCAGAGATCATATGCCGATGAAGAAAAATACGCGTCAGCCCCCAAACAGTGCCGGTGGTCCCAACCTGCAACCACCAGCTTAAATTAAGCACTGTAGAATACAGGGATATAAACAGGTTGCCATGTTTATGAAGCCCACATAAGATCTGAGGGATTTATACAGGCCATCACCATCTTTACGGAAATGCTAAACCAAAGAAACTATATATTTACAATATACTGAAATATACTGAACTATATTGCAGTAATAAATAGAAGATTAACTACGAGCAATTTTAGGAAACTACTTAGAAGGTGAATACGTATTTTTTTAGCGTTTCAGAAAAAACATTGGGGGTCATTAGGATGGCGGACCGAAACGCATCCCGTCCGCCATGGTCGCGGCAAAAATACTCCCGACCGCACCGTGGATAATCCACGGTTGTGATTAGGATAATAATGTCAAGAAAATCCGACCGCGGCGGACGGATAACATGAAACACCGTCCGCGGCGGACAGAGCACATCAAAGACCGCCGCAAGCGGACGGCACCAAAAAACACCCTCCGCCGTGGACGAACATGACCGCGGGAACAGGCACAACCGCCGCCATACCTGTGGAGGCTCTGGCCGCGCGATTAGGATAACGGCGCCATTCCAAGGGAACTCACCACCTTCCTCTACCGCTGCAGAAACAATGCATCGAGAAACGGAGCATGACTGCGGAAGGACCACATGAACACCATCCCTGCCGTCAAACCGATTACAAAATGGCAGACGGAAGTAAATAGAAAACACACCAAACAGGACACCCACCCACCTGAAACACCCCCCCCCAGCAGCTACACGCCCCAATGACACCCCCCAAAGCACCGAAAAATGCACCAAAATCACCACACCCACAGAACACCTGACTGCCAACAACCATTGGGACACAACCACCACACAGAGTATAAAATGGATCCCTCCCACACCGCAATCCTTTGCATCACAGCATAGCTGCAAGCCAGAGGCATAATACCACTAACAGCAGACACACAAAAACACACATACAACCTGCACACAAACACACCCACCACACAAACACCCACAACACCATCCCTACACACCACACACCTGCACATCACACACCATGGCAACAAAGAAAAATCCCAAATTCACAGACCCTGAGTTGAAGGTCATGGTGGATGAAATCATCCGTGTCAAACCACATATCTTCGGTACCCTAGTCCAGCAGACCACCTTGGCAACCAAAAACAACATGTGGGATAGGATAGTGACCAGAGTCAATGCGTATGGGGCCGTGCCACGCACCAAACACGATATCCAGAGGTGGTGGCACGACCTCAAGACAAGGGTTAAAGGCATCAGGGCAAAGAACCACCTGCGGGCACACCAAACTGCCGGCGGCCCTCCCCCGGAGCCCATACCATATGCAGAATGGGAGGATAAGGTGCTGGGCATACTGCACCCTGAGAGCCTTGAAGGAATCGAAGAGGGACTAGAGGCTGGTAAGTACAAACCAATGACCACCATCACACTGCCATAGTCACCCAAATGTGAGGTCCTGGGCTTAAATGCCCCCACCATGACCAATCACAAATGTTGGCTCCTATGTTCCCAGCCTTGAATGTTGTCAAAGCAGCCAGCACTACAACTCCCCATAGGCCCCCATGTCCACGGGGAGGGTGGTGGGGGTTGGGGGGGTGAGAGACCAGCACTACAACTCCCCATAG
The DNA here is from genome assembly GCF_964263255.1 of Lissotriton vulgaris. NCBI lineage: Eukaryota > Metazoa > Chordata > Amphibia > Caudata > Salamandridae > Lissotriton > Lissotriton vulgaris. The sequence goes on along the minus strand of NC_141687.1, from coordinate 644,719,552 downwards.
GCCCACATGTCAACAGGGAGGGTGGTGGTGTGTGTGTGAGAGGTGGGTGGGGGTGTGAGAGACCAGCACTACAACTTCCCATAGGCCCCCATGTCCACGGGGAGGGTGGTGGGGTGTGTGTGAGAGGTGGGTGGTGGGTGTGAGAGACCAGCACTACAACTCCCCATAGGCCCCCATGTCCACAGGGAGGGTGGTGGGGGTTGGGGGGGGGGGGGGGTGGTGAGAGACCAGCACTACAACTCCCCGTAGGCCCCCATGTCCACAGGGGGGGCGGTGGGGTGTGTGTGAGAGGTGGGTGGGGGGTGTGAGAGACCAGCACTACAACTCCCCATAGGCCCCCATGTCCCGGGGAGGGTGGTGGGGGTTGGGGGGGTGAGAGACAAGCACTACAACTCACCATAGGCCCCCATGTCCACAGGGAGGGTGGTGGTGTGTGTGTGAGAGGTGGGTGGGGGGTGTGAGAGACCAGCACTACAACTCCACAGAGGCCCCCTTGTCCACAGGGAGGGTGGTGGGGGTTGAGGGGTGAGAGACCAGCACTACAACTCCACAGAGGCCCCCATGTCCACAGGGAGGGTGGTGGGGTGTGTGTGAGAGGTGGGTGGGGGTGTGAGAGACCAGCACTACAACTCCCCATAGGCCCCATGTCCACAGGGAGGGTGAGAGACCAGCACTACAACTCCCCATAGGCCCCCATGTCCACAGGGAGGGTGGTGGGGTGTGTGTGAGAGGTGGGTGGAGGGTGTGAGAGACCAGCACTACAACTCCCCATAGGCCCCCGTGTCCACAGGGATGGTGGTGGGGTGTGTGTGAGAGGTGGGTGGGGGGTGTGAGAGACCAGCACTACAACTCCCCATAGGCCCACATGTTCACAGGGAAGGTGGTGGGGTGTGTGTGAGAGGTGGCGGTTGGGGGGGGGGGGGGTGAGAGACCAGCACTACAACTCCCCATAGGCCCCCATGTCCACAGGGAGGGTGGTGGGGGTTTGGGGGGTGAGAGACCAGCACTACAATTCCCCATAGGCCCCCATGTCCACAGGGAGGGTGGTGGGGTGTGTGTGAGAGGTGGGCGGGGTGTGAGAGACCAGCACTACAACTCCCCATAGGCCCCCATGTCCACAGGGAGGATGGTGGGGTGTATGTGAGAGGTGGGTGGGGGCGTGAGAGACCAGCACTACAACTGCCCATAGGCCCCCATGTCCACAGGGAGGGTGGTGGGATGTGTGTGAGAGGTGGGGGTTGCGGGGGTGAGAGACCAGCACTACAACTCCCCATAGGCCCACATGTTCACAGGGAAGGTGGTGGGGTGTGTGTGAGAGGTGGCGGTTGGGGGGGGGGGGTGAGAGACCAGCACTACAACTCCCCATAGGCCCCCATGTCCACAGAGAGGGTGGTGGGGGTTGGTGAAGGGGGGAGAGACCAGCACTACAACTCCACAGAGGCTCCCATGTGTCATCCCATAGCAAGATTGAGTCATCACACCATTTGCTGAACACTGCATCTCCTCCTGCAAACTGTCATGTACATAGACATCTGCACAGGGGGAACATCCAATAGCAGGACAGGACCACACATATCCAAGTATTGCCTTCCCACCTCCACGCCACCATATTGGCCTGTACTGTCAACCACAAAAACATGATGACAACAACAACCAAGTCCTGATTACATAGTGATTTGTAAAGTTGCTACCAAAAATATGTCATGTCTACAACATTGATTCTGAAAATCTTGTACCTCAGGTGATCGCAACTTGACCGGCGAAAGCAGCAACCACCAGCAACAGTCGCCCCTTTCACAGCACGGACTCTCTGGGGACGATCCTATTGACAGCTCGGGTGCAGAGGACGATGCGGGCCCAAGCTGACTCCCAGGGCCATCAGGCTCCCAGGACATCCCTGCCTCCACCACCTTGGCCTGTGTCACTACACCAACACCTGCCATTGTGAGCTGTGCATCCACCACCACCACCACCACTACCACCACTCCTGCCTGTGCATCCCTGCCTGACCCATCGCCCGATGATGGCCCATCGACATCCCAGGCAAGCAGGGAGAGTGGACGGGAGAGGTCACAGGTGAGGCCACAGCTCAGAACCAGGAGTGCACTTGTTCGGGAGGTGGTGAAGGACACCCACCCTATCCTGGCACCAAAACCCTGGAAGCCATCGCCAGAGTCCATGCCTCCTATGAGCGGTTGCAGGCACAGTCCGATCGGGCCCACCAAGACTCGCAAGAGAGCAGCCAGCTGCTGCAGTCCATTGACACTCGCATTTGTTAAATTGTGGACCTCATGGGCCAGCAAACTGCTCTGTGGAGGAATTGGTTATCCCGCGCCACACCACCCCCCCCTTCACCCAAGTGCCCAGCGGGACAGGTCACCAACACCACTGCCACCCACACCTGAGCCCACGGAGAGGGAGGTGGCCCCTGTCCAACCTGCCCACACAGCTGTCTCTGCTCCGGCTCCAAGACGGAGGGGCCGTCCGAAGCTGGATCCAGCTGAGAGCAGTGGAAATGCCTCATCTACCCGCTCTAAGAGGGACCGCAAATGACTTCACCCATCCTTGAGCCTGCCATTCACCCTGCCAACTATCCTGTCCCACAATGCCAAGCATTGGCACACATCTGTTGGACTAGGTGGACATCACACAATGTGGTGTCCACACGGTGTTTTCATCTGCCATGACCTTCAACTCTCACTTCCCCCACAACACCTAATTGTAAATATGCACCAACTTCAATTCACAACCTGTTAATAAATACGACGTAAACACTCAATGCTGTGTGACCTCCATGTTTTAATCACATGATTGTCTTAGGAATTCTCGTTACCAGGTGCAGGTATCAATGTTCTGGAGATTCATGCCTCTGTGGGATTGACCTAGGGATAATGAGAGAACAACAAACACAGGTCAGGAAAGTGATTCACACCCATCACAACACACTGTACTGCCAAATCCCACAAACCACACTCATCACCAATGAAGTGGATCACAGGACACACATCAGGGAGCTTTGCATGTACACCATCTACCACACACATTTGTAAACAGCACATACCAGAACAGGCAGCATAGACACACCACATCCACACTCCACCAGCAAACATACATCACGCATTGTCTAGCTGCACAAGAGGTAGTTACTCACATTCAAGGAAAATAGCGATCAATGAGCTGGCGCCTCTGGTCCACACCTTCTTCCTCACCACTATCCTCATCAGTGGACATGGGTGGGATGGGAGGCGGAGCAACCTGTTGGTCTTCAGGGTCCATGATCAGTTTAATGTTATTGCGCAATGCCAGGTTGTGGAGCATGCAGCATGCAATCACGATCTTGCAAACTTTGGCAGGTGAGTATGGCAGGGCCCCTCCGGTTTTATCCAGGCAGCGAAATCTAGACTTCAGCAGTCCAAAAGTACGTTCTACCACTCGACGTGTCCTCCGAGGGGCATCATTGTAACGCATTTCACCAGGGGTAGTAGGATTCCGTATGGGGCTCAGCAGCCACGGCCGGTTTGGGTACGCAGAGTCACCTAGGTGGGGGGATGACAGACACAAATATCATTACCAGGATTGGTGGGAACAGCATGCCACACATACAACACAATTGTCCTCACAGCATACTCACCTACAAGCCACGCACATTCTGGACTCAGATTAGCCATCAGTTGGGGGACAATGCTGTTCCGCAGGATGTGGGAGTCATGTGCGGAGCCTGGAAATCTGGCACACACATGGGAGATTATGTTGTCAGCCAGGCACACCACTTGCACGTTGATCGAATGGTAGTGCTTTCGATTGCGATATACAGGTTCACGTGCCTGGGGTGGAATGAGACCAATATGTGTCCCATCAATGGAACCCACTACGTGTGGTATCTGGGCCAGGGTATAGAAGTCCCCTTTGACTGCTGGCAACTCTGCTGGGCGTGGAAAATGGATGTAATCATCCTTCTAAAGCATCATGGCATTCAGAACATCCTGCAGTACCATGCTGAACATGGATTGTGACATCCCCCCGGCATGTCCAACTGTGTACTGGAAAGTGCCAGTTGCAAAGAAGTGAAGTGCCGCCATCACCTTTGCTGTGGGTGTAATAGCTCCTGGATAAGTTCTGCGTGGCTGCAGATGAGGTGACAATTGGGCTACAAGCTCAAGCAATCTACGTCGATCAAGCCGGAATTTGCGGATCACCTCCTCTTCAACCATGTCCTCCAGCACAGTGTATGGTCGATGCACATTTGGAGCCCTCCTGTGTGGGAGTAGATGGGAGCAGATGTCAATTGACCAACAACGCATAGCTGTGCCACACTATCACATGTTGACCAACACAATGCAAATAAGACATGTTGCAGACAATGATTATATGTGTGACGTGACCAATATTCAATGCAATACTGATAACTACACACACAATGTTCACGCACAAACAACATGTGTGCAAACATATACAATGTAACGTGCACACATGTAGAAATAACTGCAAACAACACATGACTGAGGGCCCAAATGTGGACAAACGTCACCACAGACACACATGCACGTGCACACACAACACGAACATGGAACACACCCTCCTTGTCTTCATGCACCCATGACCCCACCTACAATGCTGGGCATCCTCCATTACATGCATGGGCACACATCAGGCAACACACATACGCATATACAGAATGCTTGTATACCCCCATCATTGTTACTTGCACACACAAACCGCACACTCACAACAGCTTCTGAATGTGGTCAGACGCCCTTGATGTACTGTGTAGATGTGTACAAATGGAAACGTGTGTCCGCAAAACCAAGACATCAACACGTCGCCATGCACATCTGATGCAACTTGGGTGCACATCAATAGCCTTTGTTGACCGCTGGCAAGGTCAATAGTATGAACACACATGCCAAAAATGGACATGAAAGACACACGTGGCCACAGGCCATTGACTTGACATCATAATTCTTGCAGCATTCTGGACATGTCCTAACACACATGTACGACTATCAACATTACATGTGTGCGGAAACATGCAGTGGGTGTACATACAAACAAAACAGGTGATGGACCGAATGTGGATCAATGTCACACATTCACCCCAGTCCAAAGATCTGGGCCCAAATCCATCGTTTTTTTGCACTCCACACCACCCTGGGTTAGACAATGGCGATATGCAAATCAGCTCTGACCCTGTGCCCCATGGGAACAGTCCAGTCCGAACTACAAAAGCCATGTCCTTCCCAGAACGGAATCAAGCATCCGAGGACCGGACCGGTTTCGAGGTAACACCTCTCATCAGCCCGGCTAGCTTGACTCCAGTGGTGTGGAGTGCCTGGGACCCACGTCTGAGCATGGGTGTACATACGCCATGTGTGGACGCCTTCCACCTACACAGAAGTTGCTCGTTCATCCTGCTATTGTGCATGACATATGCTGTATGGTTAAGGACCATCACGGTCACACCCCGCAAAACGCATGTGCGTACTACCGCGACGGTGCATCATTTGAAAATGATCACTCAGTGGCGTCGCTATGGCGGTGCACGCTTTCCGCGGGGCGGTGCAGGCTAACACATACTTTTGAATATGAAATTCGAAATGGCAATTGATACCTCCCCTTACAGTCACATTGCAGCACCCACCGCAGACCGCCGGTTTTGGCCTGTCACACACAGCCGGTCTCTCATGTGCTGCCTCAGATGTACCTGCTCTTTGCCATGGACTGTTGATGCTCTGTGCCCCTCTCATGTGCTGCCTCAGATGTACCTGCTCTGTTACGACCACTGCCCTGTTGCTGTTCTGATACTGCATTGAGCCCTCTCATGTGCTGCCTCAGATGTAACTGCTCTGTTACGACCACTGCCCTGTTGCTGTTCTGATACTGCATTGTGCCCTCTCATGTGCTGCCTCAGATGTACCTGCTCTGTTACGACAACTGCCCTGTTGCTGTTCTGATACTGCAATGTGCCCTCTCATGTGCTGCCTCTGATGTACCTGCTCTGTTGTACCCAATGCCCTTGCTCTTGGCTACTGTAAAGATTACACCCCTATTATGTTTAATAAAGCAAGTCAATCATGTGTAGTGGTTTGTCGTTGTCATTTCTGGTTCTGTACTTGCATTGTGGATATAGTGGTGCGATCGTAAATGAAGTTTCTCAAACATGACACTCCCCCTCCCATCGTCACAGCCCTGGCAGGTACTCCCCTTCCGACACCAATTGGTGTGTTGGTGTACCTGCGTCGTCGTCGGTGATGGTCCATGACTTGCTGGTGGTGGAGCACAAAGAGTATCGGAAATGCGTGTAGAGCTGAATCCATGACGGTGAGCTGCTTGTGGTGGGTATCTCTGCAATGTGTTGTATCTTCGCTGTGGGGAATTCGCCGTGTTCAGGCAGGTTGTTTTTCCGCAGCGATTTGATGTGCGTTTTCCGCCATCGTGATTTAGAGGACGGTCGGAGACGTCATTCCATACAGCGGTGTCTCTGGATTGGTTACGTCCGCCGCAGGGTCGGGTGTAGTTCCACGGCGGTGCGTGCTATTCCGCCGCATACGGACTTTTGACAGTGTTTCACATCCTAATATGGCGGACGGACTGACCGCGGCAGGCGGAATGGAAAAAGGCATTTTCCGCCTACTCCAGCCCGGCGGTCATCCTTCCGTCCGCCATCCTAATCGACCCCATTGTTTGGTGCCTACTTGCAGTCATGCTCCTACTGCTCAACACGACCCTAGGCACAGCGTGGCAGCGTTGCATAGTTTTAAGATTATTTCCCTTCCTTGTGTAGCCATTATAACCACACAAAATATCAAACGAAACTAGGCTAACTCATACCAAGAAACATTTGTTAAAAACCTTATTTACTTATTTTAAACTTATTTAGTGTGCAGTATTCAGAGAGAAGAGGCTGCACACTTCATTGCAGGTGTGATCACTATGCTTTGCTGGTATTTAGATTCTCAGAAAATGACAACATAACTTTTCAATAGTGAAATTAAAATAATATTTTCCCTCTCAAGCACTATAATTTATGACCCTTGTCCATCACTTCCGACAGAAGTTGTGACAAACCTTTCAGGTCGCCTCTGGTGCTGCTGAAGCTCGAATTTGATTTTAAAAGCCTGCCTGGATGCTTCAAATTTAAATGTCATTTTATGATGCCGGGATGGCAGCGTGCCAAGAGGCGGGGGCAGTTCTGGCACTTCAGTTAATTTGGCTGCAACACCGTGTATTTTAATGTGACTAAGAGCTAATTATAAAATTAGTGTACACTTACAAGTCCATTAACCCGCTCATTTAACAAGGTCACACACAACAATGACGGGGCAATATCGCCACACTAATGGCCACCTAGATAGTGGCTACAGCCAGAAAGGCCCTTGCATATCATACAAGTGCTGAATCATGCTCTGTCATGTTTACATGTAAACTGTGCAATTTGGGCACCTTGATGTAGCGAAGCAATTACGGAAGCAAGAAATTATATGGAAATGGATTTGAAAAGAGATGCAGACGCCTCGCGCCACTTTCAATCTTCAGTCAAAAGGAGGGCCATTAGCCTGACAGATACAGGCGCAGAGATACCCTGCTCTTTGGTCCAAACAAATTAGTCAAGCGCCTTCTAAAGAACATTGGGGCACGGAGAAGCATGTCAATATCAAACGTCGGGGTCTGTAATGACGGCTGGCTGCGAACCGAGGCTCGAGTCCCTGATGCCCGCGTCCATGGTGCCAGCGACAAGCCAAACGAAGCCGAGAAAAGAAATCTCATGAAAAGAATGTCACGACTGCACCAGAAAAGGACAAATAAACAAGAACGACTAATTAATGTTGATTTTCTAATTGCTGGATATTGAAAGCGAGAAAAAAAGGAGCCATGGCCACTGATCGAAGGGCACTTAGAGGACAAGCTTCGTATTTGGCAGTCGTTATACTTCGCAATGGCCGGTTAGCAATTTCAGAGGTTTTGTTAGTTGTTTTTTTGAAAAAAGTAATTGATTCCTGTTGTTTCTGGGTTTCTTTGGTTTATTACAATGGGCGCATTTTGAAATTAAGGTTTCATTACCCAAAACGATTCTAAGACCAAAGTGATCACATCGTCTTGTTTTTTATGATACTTGAGTGATGGCACAGGAGAGTGTCACAACTGTTGATTACTAGAAAAGTAAACAATCTATTTTTTCACTTTAGTCATTTGTATTTTAAATATTTTTGCTTATAAAAAAAATGGCAAAGTAAAGCCATTTCCACCTCACACAATAAAAGTGTGGTAGTTGTAATTATGGTTTTTAAACTTCTTTATATTGATATTATGCCGTGGCACAATCATATAATGCATTCAATGTAACATGAACCAACCAAACCACCCCTGCGAATTGTAACCCTGCAGGATATGGCAAGTGACAGTTTTGATACTAATCAGACAATACTCAGTTCCATTGGTACTGCAAGTCCATTTTTGGGTCTGCATCCTTCCAACAAACTCCCTCCCCTCTCCCCCCCCCCCCCAGACGTACCCCCTCCGGGTTGCTCGTAGCCACCAGGTTTATTTCCCTCTGACGTTTTCTCTACAGAGACCCTTTCTCTCATTCTCCCTCCACTTCTGCCCAGGGGTCCCATATCTTAGCGAATTTTCGGGAGCAACCCCATTGCCTGGTATATCGGCCCCTCTGCTTTCTTGCACTATTCCATGTTAGATAGATAGCCAGTCTCTTAATGTCAGGTTCTGAGCGCACTCCAATATTGTATCACATCCCATGCAGGGCTGCGTTGCAGAGGATGAGTGTGTATCTACCTATCCAGGGTCAAGTCAAGTCAAAAACAGCTTTATTCGATTTTGATATTAAAAATCATAAAAGCACAATAAAACAATAAATATACATTAACATAATTAATTCATTATGTATATAAAATCAGTTAAGATAGATAATACATTATAATGGGAGCGTCACAATTGATACCAAGACATTTTTGGTAGGTTAATTCATTGTAATCCTGGATTTGATTATAGATTTTAAAAAAGATGACACAAGGTACGTAATCAGTTCATCTTCCAACATTTTTAGTTTCATTAGCGCAGTCCTACATTGCCTCAAACCCAAGTTTTTTAAAATTGGTATTAACAATCTTTTCCTTGGCAAAGTGTAGAACTTGCAAAATAATATACAGTGTAAACTCGACTGTTCTGAGACATCATCACACGGACATAAAATCAAGTTTTTGGACTAGCAGTTTAAGTCCGGGAACGTAATCATTCTATAAAAAGTGCCCCCCCCTGAATCTTGTCAACAGTATGCAAGAGTAACAGCTTTGCACCTGTATCAAGTATTGCTGGATACCCTGCCCCTGGATAATCGAATGATTCTCCATGACTGATATTTTGGTTTTCTCCTCCGTCCAATGCTTACTATCTAAACAGTGCAAGCAGATATTTTTCAGAGTCTTCCTAGAAACTGTTGCTAGGCTTTCAGGGGATCAAAATATTCTGTGTGCCCAATATCAGTCAGGAATGTCTTTACGTACCTAAGCCAGGGGATCCTCGAGGCACCTTCTAGACTAAGACAATCCAAAATCTGTTCAGGCCTGTCTCATCGGTTGACCACACTTTATGCCACAATAAAATTGGGTCAACCTTGATGAGATCTGAGATGTAATGTATGCCCAGTTTTTGATGGCGCACAAACGTAGAAATGGGCTGAGGGACGGCTAATAAATAACGGAGGAATTTATTTTCGCAAAGCTGAATACTATGAGCTTCGATTATCCCCCATATCCCAGCAACATACATCGCTGTGGACACACATTTGGTTTTAAAAATGTCCACTAGTGCTGGGACTGGACGACCCTCTAATTTATTTGTGACATTTCTAACAGCCCCAATAGCTCTCGAGACGACCATTTTTCTTGCCTGCACGGCCGAGGACCAAGTCCCCTTTTGTTAAAATTGATACCCAAGTAGGAGAATGTTTCTGCCATAGCTATTTTTGAATCTAAGAGAAAGATCTTATATTTTAAGGCCATCTTTGTAGTACAGCACATGGTGAAGGTCTTACTTATATTTATCTTTAGGCCTCTATCACTCATGTACTGCAAGAATTTAATCAATGATTTTTGAAGGCCGACTTGCGTCTGGGCCATAATTACTGCATCATCTGCATATAATAATATGGGGACAGAAGTATTCTTAAATCTGGGGTAATCGTACTGGTCTTCCATAAGGTGGGAGGCTACGCTATTTATGTATAAATTGAATAGGAAAGGTGCAAGTATGCACCCCTGCCTCACACCCTTTTTTATATTGAATTTAGAAGTGCATTTGCCCTTATGTCCATACCGCACCTTTGCCCCAGCGCCCCGATATAATTCTTTTATGAAATCTAGCAGTTTGGGGTCAACTCCCATTTGCAATAATATGTACCATAATCTCTCGTGGTTCAAACAATCAAAGGCCGATCTTAAGTTTACGAAGCACAGGAATACATTTTCTTTTTTAACCGTTACATACTTCGATATTATAAGCGCTAGGTTCAGACCTTGCTCCGTCGTACCAAGACCAGCCCTGAACCCATATTGAAACTGTGAGAAGATGCCTTGGTCTTCTACCCAGGATTGCAATCTATTAAGTATCACCCTCCCGGCGACCTGCTGTTTAAGACATTCGTTAAAAGTGGGGCCCATAGTTCTATGTTAGATTTGTAAACATCTACTGGCACCCCATCCCGTCCTGGTGCATTCCCAGCAGCACTAATATTAATAGCCAATTGGACTTCTGTTAGTGAAATTTCGACATTTAGAGGGAAGCAATTCTGAGCCATAACAGGTGCTCCATCCGTTTGTTCTGAGCACCCCGCCTCGATTGAAGTGTCTGCCTGGTAAAGCTCACTAAAATAGGTTACCCATGTATTTTCAATAATTGCTACTTCCACTGTATTCGATTCCTTCTCTATGAAGAAAGGGGCATTTACGGCCTTCCAGAACCCGATATTATCTTGGTGGCTTGGTGTAACGCCTGCCAGGCTTCCTGCTTCAACTCTCGTTCGCAATTTTTTACCGCAATTTGATAGGCAGATCTTGCATATCTAACTTCTATCTGGTTCTGTGGCTCCATTTTTAGAGATGACATTAAGTGTGCATGAGTCTTGCTGCACTCTGAATTGAACCATCTTTGTTCATTGATCCTATCGTATCTTTGTGTTTTCGTTAGGAGTTTTTGAATTTCCTCCGTAATTTTGAGGAAGGCTTCACTAAGTTTGAGATCTACTGTATCTGTCGTGAGGCATATTTCAAATTCCCTCTGTTTGTTTTTAATGAGTTTTGCAAGGCAGGCTATAGGTTCTACTTTATTCCACTTCAAGGAGTATCCGTTCTTCTTTGCTAGGCTTAATTTGTAATTGTATAAATTCTCAGTTAGATTATTTGCCTTACCCTGTGTCCTTGCGAAGAGGAGAGAGAAACTACATGGATAATGATCGCTCATTGCTATTTCGCATTTGTTATAGGTGAGAATGCGGCCGGAATGGCACTTAGATATTAAGGCAAAATCTATGATAGATTTGCATCCTCTCCCAATAAATGTTGGCTTAAAGGGGATCGGTGGGGACCTTATGAAGCCCAGATGTAGTTGGAATATTATATCATTAAAATAATTACCCAAAATTGTATGGGAAAAATGTGCGCTGACATACTCTCTGCTTGTTCCCAGGCCACAAATATTTAGATGGCTATGTGGACAAAGAAGGGTATTAAAATCTCCCACCCTTATAATGCAACTATCGCCTGTCTGATTTTCTTCAATGCCCCTTAGAGTTTGGGAGAGCTCCTCTAAAATATTACTGATCTCTGTTTTTGGGCTATTATTATAGAAATTTACCAAAACTATTTTTTGGTTTCTCCCATCCGTCATCCTCAGTATCTGATAATATTTGGACATTGATTCGAATTTTACTATTACACCACTTAAGATATTTGAAACATAGGTGCAAAGTCCCCACTTGTTTCTTCACCTTGCCGTATAAATTGTGGGTGTATGAAAAGTATGATAGCCATTAATATGAATGGCCTCTGTAACCCAACATTCCTGTAGGCATATAATTGAGAATTCTTGAAGAAGAGATAGGCAGCCAGGGTCACCAATCCTCCCAGATAACCCCACGATGTTGCAGGACATCAGTCTTATGCCATCTGTCATTTCTATAATTTTATCCGTGGTCCTATAGATTTTCGGCGAGGGTATATCAACTGGCATACCTCAATTTTCTAGCTCTATTCTTTTATTCTTGTCCCTGGAGAGTGTTATCTCATCCCAAGTGCTAATGGCTGGGGTACTCGTATCAGTCGGATGTTTTCCAGATGTGTTATCACAATTTTTTATTTCAGTGGTCATTTGACCGGCGTTGTTTAATATAACAGTAGATGTAGCCAGTCAGTCCACCAGGTCAAGTGTGCTATATCTGTTACTGATTGGAAAGCTCATTACCTGCCCAGAGCCCTCAGGTGCTATTCTGTTTGTGGGATATCTAGTTCCAGCGTACCCCTCCATGCAATTACCCTGTAAAGGGTAACTACCCTGTAACAGTTTCTTGCCTATAGAAATAGGTAAGATCAAGTGATTGAATCCTTGTGTATGTTTGTTTGTGCCACTCATCACATATGTACCGGGGAGCTTGCCTATCTCTAAAGTTTATGATAATGCAATCTCCTTGAATATTTTTACTACTTCTCCCTATCCAGCTGACTCTTAGTACAAACAGGATCTTACTACAAATATGTAGAGGTAAGGGTCTATTTACGTTAAGCCAGTGTGTCATCTTATTTTTCAGTTCAACAAAGGATTCTGAGATACCTTTCCCTAATTCAGGGACTCCTGTCAGAATGACGACATAGGGGATAGATTCTGGAGGCAAATCAATAGTCGGTAACAAGCAAGCCTCTTCATCAGTTGTCCCAATGCATTTTCCCCGCTTTGGTGTGAGTTTGTTTTTTCCCCCACCCGCCGTATGGTCCAAAGCCCCTTTTCCTGGAGTTTTTTCAGTGTTCTTTGGGCACTGGTTATCTTCTGTCCTTTTCTGTGTTACAGCTGTCATTGGGTCACCACCAGTTGTTTGAAGTGTTGGAAATGGGGCTGTCACTTTCCTTGTTTCTTTTGGTGTAGGTGATTTCTCATGGGTCACTGATAACATTTTTGAGCTAGACCATTTATTCAATTCAAGATTCGATAAGGTTAACTGCTCCAGTTCTTTCAATCTCTCTTCCATGTTTTTTAATTTTTCCGTAATGGGCCTTATAGAGGATATTAGGATCTCACCAAGTTTTGCCCAGAAACTTTCCCCCATTGGCATAGAAGAGTGAGATAGCATATTAGTGGGGGTAGAATCTGATCCAGTCTCGTGTGTGTCAGAGGAAGCTTGAGTTAAGGGAATAGAGTCATTTTTGTCCACTGGAGTAGTTTTGTGTTGTCTACCTTTTCTAGTAGCAACTACCCCTCTTTTGTTTGGGTATTGCTCCCGTCATAATACGGTGACACCCCCCTTCTCAGCTAGTGTTTGGGCTCGAGTGGATACTCCGTCAGGCAGAATTGTTACTAGGTCTTTTATGGTTTGCGACTGTGTTTGTGTTGATTCTTCAGCCCTCATAGTGGTAAGATCTTCAGTTATGTCACTAATTAGATCCATTGCAATTGAATCATTGGTTTTATTGATGTTTACGCAACCCTCTGGGCTATTTGACAAGCGATCTTGCGCAGAGAAGACCGCTTGTTAAATGATGGATCTAAGGAAAGGTGGCGTTCAGTCAAGTCGATTTCATGTGCTAGAACTGAAGCAGCTCTTATGATAAAATTATCCAAAGTTCCAGTCACATATCCTCCATATGTAACAGTTTTCCCTCTTGCTTGGTGTTCAGCCATACTGGATTGAAATAGGCGTGATATGAAAAGGGTAGAGAGGAAAGCAAGTACACTTACTGGTTGTTGGTTTCTTCCACAGATGTTAGGGGGGTGGCCCAGCCAAGCCTCTCTGGCCTCGAACGGGCTCAAACGGGCCCGCCCTTGGCCCGGGTTTGCCCGGCGCAACCCGCGCGCGATCCTGCGATGCGGGGGCTGTCCTCAGTTATGAAGCGCCTCCGTGCGCGGAAATAGCGGTGGCGGCTTCTACCGCTAGTGAGCCTGGGAGTTGTAGTCCCCCTCCGCACTACGGCCGCGGGATGGAAGGCTGCAGCGGCAGGAGGGAGACCAAGGTGACCAACGGCAGGGCAGGAGCAGGTAAAAACTTCATAATGCCCCCTCAAGTGTCCTCAAATGTCCAGGATGAGCAAACAGGCAGCCCCAGGGTCACCTCCCTCCAAAGTCCAGACATCCAGGAGGATCAGTCTGGAGGGGGGGGAGTTTGTAAGGCCTCTCCCAGCCCTCAAGAAAGCGTCCGTTGTACCCCTGTCCAAAACGCTCTCACTTTTGGGCAATCCCATAGCATGTGGACCAACCAGGCCAGTTCTAGAGGGCGGGCCATGTGGGCCAGGCCTATCCAAACATGAGCCTGGCCTATCCAAACATGAGCCTTGGCCCTCACAGTAAATCTGCCAACGATAATAAAAAATGCACCAATAACTCTGGTGATTAATGATTTTGCTAGAGAGTAATCATTTTGTCCGCTGGTAGTTTTCAAGTGCAGATAAACTGAATTTTATGTGGATAGCTCAGTGGGTTACTGCCTTTGTCACAGAGACTCCGTACGTTCCCCCTTCTTCCTATCTCCTGAACAATCAACAGGAAGAGGCCATTTACGTTTAAATGGTGTTCAAAGTGGGGAGCGTTTTGAAAGGTAAGGCTCGCGCAGAACTGGACAACGAGTGTGAACAATGACAGTTACTTTATATTGCGCAGTTGAAATATGCTCATGAAATTGCCCCCAAATAAAATTGTAAACACACTACTGCGACGAGAAATGTCCAATAATAATTAAATAAAACTGGAGGTGACGGCAGAATCTGGGTGGCTGTTAGCAGGCAGAAAAGACTTGGAGAGACTGAATTGCTCTGTGACCATAAGCTTCAATAACGAGGGCAGAACTCTTCGAGCATCTTGGTTCAGGTACACTGGTACATACTTGAATAGACACGCTTCTTGACCAGACAGTGCGTGAGCGTGTGGCGTTGGCAGGCTTGATAGATGAGAGTCAGGCAGTGTGTAAAAGTGATGATGCCAAACTCACAACAGAGAACGCAGACACTTGCAGGCATAGCAAAACTGTAGGGAAAAATATAGTGAAGACTCTGCTCTCATAAATATACTTATCAAAGTGCCACTTGACTCAAACAATTTGAGAACACAAAATGTTTAAGTTGTAGAAAGTCACTTTATATTTACTGCTATATTCAATGTTTAAAGTTTGAAGATGATTTTACTAATGTTTTTTTACAGGGAATAATGAAAGTGGAACCAGATGGTGGCTGGTATGGGGCTATGGACCAAGGTCAACTGTGAGATAAGATGCACTGGAAAGGTGTGGTAGAAAAGTGGATAACCAAGTCT
This sequence comes from Lissotriton vulgaris, assembly GCF_964263255.1. Classification (NCBI taxonomy): domain Eukaryota; kingdom Metazoa; phylum Chordata; class Amphibia; order Caudata; family Salamandridae; genus Lissotriton; species Lissotriton vulgaris. The sequence continues at coordinate 644,704,036 of NC_141687.1, read as the reverse complement.
ATATGCACTGCAGAGTCAGGGGTCAGGTGAAGGTAGTAATGAAGAGGAATTCTCCCTGAAGGCTCGCACATAGGGAGCCCAAGTAGTTGTCACTTGCCTAATACTCCCACCTCAGAAACCTCCTCTTTCCATCAAAGGGACATTACATGGAAAAAAACACTTTTTGAGAGTGATAATATTTAGAAAGAGATTTGGAAAAGAGTGCATTTTACTAGGCTTTGTAAGACTAAGAAGAGATAAAGGACGGCCCAGAAGCAGGCCTGGCTATACATATAAGTGACAAATCGGGCCTGCAGTGGCACACCCAAATGCACCCTTGGCCGACCCAAATAAAAATTCCTGGAGCCGGGCCTGGGACCAACATGCCACTTTGGCCACATTCCCTTAGGCATTGGTCAGAGGTGCTGAGCCCCATTACATAGGGCCCCAAGTGTGTGAGGTAAGCTGGCTCCAGCAGCTTTAACTGTATAAGTGGAACCATGTCCTGATGACAGCATTCCCAGGTTATGTTAAGGCTGTCCCCCAAAAATCGTCTTCCAGACTGCCTAGGTCTCCCTCCCACTTCATCCTCATTTTCTGCAGTGGGGCCTGGCTATTACAAAGGAGTGTGGAATACTTTTGGGATATGGCATGTCTATGAGTGGGCACGTTGCGCTCGATGTTCCAGCGAGCTCTCGTCCTCCAGATCCTTAGGGCAGGAGGTCCAACAGTTCAGCATTGACCTGACCCGAAGGCAGCACAGAAACTGTCCACATGTTCTGGGAAAGGGGTTTACTTTTTCAGTAAGGATAGATACTATGAAATACATGTTTTCATTTCCATTGGGTTTTATCAACAATCTTGATCTTTTACCCTGCCCCTGTAACAATCAACACAAACAATTAATGCTGTGCTTGTTATTCTTTTGTTCTTATTACTCATTTCTCACCAAAAGATTTTTGATCCCGTATTTTAAAGCCTTAGAAATAATTGATTATAAAGCTGCTTATGGGAGGGTGTTAGGCTTGAACGATGATGAATTATTCTTCCGGGTTGGTTCGTTTTTGAAAGCTGCAGTGCGCACTCGTAATTCCATGCAACCCTGTTAAAATCTATGCACTTTATTGTATGTTTTTAGCTTGTCATTTTAATAATTGTTTAACTATGAACTGTGTACTATATTATTGGAGGCCTATATTTATTTTGATGTATGTTTTTTAACTTGTACTTTTATGGATATGTTGTTTTCATCGGAATAAAGTTCATAAATAAAAAATAAAAATATATTGAGAAGGCACAGCCGAGGCGTGACTTCCATGATTTTCCCACAGACTTCCACATTTTTGAGGATATTTTCTCCCAATACAACTGCACAATCTGGAAATCCCACCACAGGTATAAATACTTAGGGTCAGTAGTCAAGTCATTTAGCTTTATTCGATTTTGATTTAAAATCATAAAAGCATACAGATAAAACACAATATAAACATAGGAGCGTGGAAAAATACATATAATACAAGTTAAAAGAGACATATGCCCAACCTATAGGAGCCTTTTCCTTATTTTAAAACATAATACATAAAAAACCACATTACTGACTGGGTTAGAATGTAAACTTGACCCTTTATAAAAGCTTCTCAAACATTGCAGTATTTGTAGAATAAGTCAAAACTATGGAGGGCAGATGAGCTAATATCACCCCTTTCTAGCAAATAATTATATACTGCTGTAGATCTTGGTAGGGGGATGTGTGGGGTACACGGATAAAAATCATACAAATCCCAAATGGAGATGGGGCCGTTACCTTCGTGGGGCTGGGAGGATCGTAAATAGGGAACGATGTTCCTATTCCTAAATTTGACAAGAATTAGGTCCCCGGGAATGTCCTTAGGTAGTGACCCTAACCAGCCCACCCTTCTGACACTCAGGATACCACCGTCCTTATTGGGTGGCAGGGGTCTATTTTTAGCTAACCAGTAAATGACCTTGTGTAATAGGTCCTGATAACTCTCGGGTTTCCTGTGAGCGGGAACTGGTACTCCTGAAAGAACAAGCACAAAGGGGGCGGCTTCCGGAGGTAAGTCTATACATGGAGCTCTGTTTGGCTCTGCTCTAGCAGCAGAGTAATTAGTTAACACAGGATTTGGGACAATTTTAGTGACCAGTGGGGGTTGACTCTTGGGAGGCTGTCTTTCAATCGGGACATTTTTTCTTGTATTAAACAAAGGTTTGTGGGCGGTTTTGGTAGCAGTTAGAGGTAACATGCTGGGAAATTGTCTTTCAGTTGGAACAGTTTTTGTTGTGTCAGTTAACATAGGCACTTCAAGTGCAGTTAGTGGAATGGAACAATTAGGTATTGCCATCTTTATAACGGGTAAAGAGTTGGCTTTAATAGCTGTCAGCATCCTAAAGCGGTAATTCGTTCTAGCAAGGGTGCTATTACAGATCTTAACAACAGTTCAAGCTGAGGCAGTAATTGCAATTGAGGCGATGATACTTTATCATCCAAACTTTCAGCGACCCCCCTGGATGTGATGGAGTTTATGGCAGGCGATGGGGGATCAATACAGAGTTTTTGTATTTTGGGTTGGATTTCGTAATCATTTACCCCGTCGTGCTTCCTTTTCGCACTTTGGCCCTGCGACAGTGCAATAGCCTGGATGTTGTCCTCATTGGGTGGTAGGGAAGGTTCACAAGGTCTGTCAGCGGGAGTGTTAATACTAAGGCATTTTACGGGGGAGGGGGATGTTACTGCACAGAGCATTTAGTTCCTCCCAGTAGGACAAGTTTTGCAAACTATCGGCGGTATGTGACAGCGATTGCATAGTATCGAGGGGTTGGCGACGATCATCAATATCTATTTCGCAGATAGTGGTAGGTGATGTATAGCTCTGAATAAGCTTTTCCATTATCTGGCTGTAGTATGGAAATGTAATATGCCCCCTTGTGTGTCAAGAATAATGAAGTATGTTCAGAGATAGTGTCTGTGATGGGGAAGCCAAAATGTCCATGGATAGTCTGTGAATGGTATACAGTACAATACCTTCTTTTGCTGTGCAGCCAAGAGAGGAGGCCCGTCCCGTCCACCTCGTGCCTCTGAGGGCCACAGAGGGCCCGCCCGCTGCCGGGCTTAGCCCGGCGCCAACCCGCGCGCTTCCCGCGACGCAGGGTCTGTGCTTGATTTAAAGCACCTCCAGGCGCGTCCGTCATGCGAGGTCACTTCCGGTTCTTCCGGTGCTGTGGGGCTGGGAAATGTAGTTCAGAGTCTCCCCCCTCTCTGCGGCCGAGATGCGGTGTTTTCTATGGCGGCGAGGTCACTTCCGGTGCTGTGGGGCTGGGAAATGTAGTTCAGAGTCTCCCCCCTCTCTGCGGCCGAGATGCAGTGTTTTCTACGGCAGCGGGAGGGAGACAACCAGCGAGAACAGCTGCACGGGTACAAATGGCCAACAGTGTTCCTATGCCCAGCTTCTGTCAGGTGTTGAAAGTGTCCCCCGCTCCCCCGGGTCTGTGCTTGATTTAAAGCGCCTCCAGGCGCGTCCGTCATGCGAGGTCACTTCCGGTTCTTCCGGTGCTGTGGGGCTGGGAAATGTAGTTCAGAGTCTCCCCTCTCTCTGCGGCCGAGATGCGGTGTTTTCTACGGCGGCGGGAGGGAGACAACCAGCGAGAACAGCTGCACGGGTACAAATGGCCAACAGTGTTCCTATGCCCAGCTTCTGTCAGGTGTTAAAAGCGTCCCCCGCTCCCCCGGGTCTGTGCTTGATTTAAAGCGCCTACAGGCGCGTCCGTCATGCGAGGTCACTTCCGATTCTTCCGGTGCTGTGGGGCTGGGAAATGTAGTTCAGAGTCTCTCCCCTCTCTGCAGCCGAGATGCGGTGTTTTCTACGGCGGCGGGAGGGAGACAACCAGCGAGAACAGCTGCACGGGTACAAATGGCCAACAGTGTTCATATGCCCAGCTTCTGTCAGGTGTTGAAAGCGTCAGTAGTTTTTGGCCTATTTCAAAGGATGACTATTTTACGTTGCTTGGGCTAATTTGCATCCTTGGAGTGATGAGTGATGCTAAAATTGCGCTGCTGAGTTAGATATTTGCTGAATCTAAAAACTGTTTCTATAAAATGCACATTCTCCAAAGAATTTCCCCTTTCTATGGTATTTTTAAAAACAATTCTTATCTTGAATGACTTTACTCATTCCCAGCTTGACTCTCATAACTCTTCTTATGTAGGGATTACTAATAAGCTTTAAAGAAGTTACTATGCATTCAAGGATTGACATCCCACCAAACTGCTTTTTGAATGAAAAACGTCTGACTCAGTTTCATCGCATGTGCACCAAAATCATTGGCTTCCAACTGAAAAAATCTCTTGAAAACTCTGGGCCCGATTCACAAAGGTAAACTTAGACATTTGGTCTAAACTTAACCCAAACGTCAGTTTTCAACTTTGGGCATTCACAAAGGACATTATGTATCCTTGACAAGGCTCTGCAACAGGAATTAGGTTACCTTGTTAGGCTAACTTGGTTCCTGTATCTGGCTTTCTCTTGCCATGCCCATTGTTTGCTTACAAGGGAGGTAAAGCAGACGGAGATTGGCTTCAGCCCCTTTCAACTTCTCTATGGGCATCCTGCCAGAGGACCTCTCAGCCTGGTGAAGGACGGTTGGGAACAAGCTGCCAAGAAAAACCCTCAGGATGTGGTCCGCTACTTGCTGGCTCTCCGTACCCAGATGAAGCGCTTCTTGAAGAAAGCAAAAAAGAAGCAAGCCAGGTGTTATGAGGCTATGGTAGGACCAGAAGGCCACTCTGGTCGAACTTCAGACTGGCCAAGAAGTGAGGGACGTCACCTATCTAGTTGACCTCAAGACTCCCAGGAACCTTTTGTGGGTCCTGATTGTCTATCGCCTCAAACCCCACTTTGAGAGGTCCAAGGATACCATGCTACTGGTCATGGGTGATGGAGTGGAAGAGGAGAGTGGACCTCTCCTTAACCTCCTTTCTTCCAAGGAGCAGGATGGGTTAGTGTAGGATGTCAAGCTCTCCACTACCCTGACCCTAGAGCTGGAGCGGGACTGTCACCAAGGGTTGAGGCAGTTTGCCTCTCTCTTCTCCCTAACCCCAGTGTCACTACATGGTGTACCCATGATAGTGAAACTTGGGACAGGGTGCCTCGGATGAATGATATCTACAGGCTATCTGACGAGGTGAGATTCAGCACAAAGGAGAAGTCTCCAAAATGCTGGAGCTAGAAGTAATTGAGTCTGTGAGCACCCCTTGGACCAGCCCAGGGGTGCTGGTCCCCAAGCCTGCCCCTCCAGCTACCACAGTGAACGCTGGTTTTGTGTGGATTATCAGGGGCTTAACCCCACATTCCAGTTGATGAGTTTATTAATTGGTTTGGGGCTGCTAAGTTCTTCAGCATGCTTGGTCTGATTCCTGGTTACTGGCAGATTGCATTAGCTGAGTGGGACTTATAGAGGTCTGCATTCTCTTCCCCGGAAGACCACTTCTAGTTTCAGGTGACGCTCTCTGGGTCGAAGAACGCCCCTGACACCTTCTAGAGTTTGGACAATCAGGTTGTGGCTGGATTGTAGAACTTCTGTGCCGCCTACCATGACAACACTACAATCTTAAGATCCAGGTGGGAGGACCATGTGTGCCACCCTTGAAGAAAATGCTTCTGGCTCTGTAGAGTGCAGGCCTGACCATCAAGGCCAGTAAGTTCCGGATAGATCAGGGTTCAGGGGTCTACTCGGTTGACCAAAATGTAGGGGCAAGTTACAGCCCCTCCAGGTAAGATTCAAACTATTCTGGCTTAGGAACCCTTCAAGATCCAGACAGAGGTGTGGGCCTTCCTGGGCCTCACCCAGTTCTACAGGTGATTTGTCAAGTGATATGGCAACATTGTTGCTCCCTTGACAGAAATTACTTCGAAGAAGCAACCCAGACATGTGATCTGGACGGAGGCATGCCAGACTGCTTTGACACCATGAGGAAGACCATGTGCATGGCACCTGTGCTCAAGGCCCTTTATTTCCCCCAAGAGTTCCTCATGCAAACTGATGCCTCAGGGCAGGGCATAGCGGCCATAGTCTCACAGCTAAATTAATAGAGCCCGATCAACCAGTAGCCTTCAGCAGCAGGAGGCTATTTTTCAGGGTACAGAGGTGGAGTGCAATACAAACAGAAGGCCACAGAAGAAGGCGAGATCATAGCTGTTTGGGGTTCGCTTCCCAGTTCAGACAGACCACCAACCCCCTCAGATGGCTCATGCAGATGAGGGGTGAGAATCTCAAACTGTTGAGGTTGCCCATCTCACCACAGGGAATGGACTTTACGGTGAAGCATCATCCTGGAACTGACCATGCTGATGGTCTCTCCAGGTTCTTCTGCCTCAGCGATGAAAACTCAAATGAGGCTAGGTAGTTCTCCCTCCTGTCAGTTGGGGGGGGAGGGGTGACATGTTGAGCCTGACATCCTTAGTGTGGTTTTCCTCCATTTTGCCTTCCAACCTCCTGTTTTGATGACGTTGTTTTTGATGGCATTAGGACTCTGTTTACCCTACCACTGCTAACCAGTGCTAACAAACTCGTGCTCTCTCCTGTAGAAATTGTGAAAGTGTCTTAAACCCAATTGGCACATTTAACTTACTTGCAAATCCCTAGTACAGCAGTACTACATGTACCCAGTGCATATAAATTAAAAGCTATTAGTGGGCCTGCAACACTTATTGCACCAGCCTCCAGTAAGCAGTGCAGCTCTCCAACTGTCCCTCCTGGAACACCATGAACCCTGAGGTTCCACCTGATGACACCATATAGTTAAAGGAACAGTAGGCTGGGTAAGTACACGCCATAACACATCTCCACCCCTTAAACAAAACATATGTACAAATAATACGACATGTGAGTAAGTATACTCAGAGGTAATGAAAGCAACAAAGAATAAAAGAGAATAACATTGTTAGAATATATTGAATTAAAAATGTTCTCAATCACATTAGTAACAGAAATAAAGATATTAATGCTAAAATATAATAAAACAGAGATAAAATGATCATCAATAAACTGGAAAATGTCATGCTCAAGAGGTCATAATATGCACACAATAATCAATGCATGAGGTAATCTATTGCATAATCTCTAAAATGCACTGACAGTTTTCTAGACCAAACACTGCTCCTGATCCTTTCATGCTCACAGTCACACTTATTGGTCTCTCTCTGGAATGTGGACTCACCACTAGAACACTTTGATAACCTTGACATACTCCACACATCACCACCTTCCAAAACCACCACATTCCTCTTTTCCTCAACAATTCTCCTTGGCCCTGTAAACTTAGACTCCCCTTTAGGATAGCAAGTAGGTTTTTTAAAACACACTACATCACCAACATTCCATTTAAATTGGTGCGCACAATGTTTGTCAGCAAAATGTCTTTTATATTTGTCCTGGATGTCAATTATCTTGTCACGACCTTCCTCCCCGCTACAGACTTAACCTCAAGGGGTTGAGTTTGGATCCAGCCAACCCCCATTTCAACATAAGGAAAGGAGACACCCCAGTCACACTGTTGAGTGCTTTTCCAGAACTTCTTACGGAGGACAGCCTTGAGCTGTAATTTGTTGTTCAATGCATTCGGCACACTAGATCTTACCAAACTGTTAATTTTCTCCACCAGACCATTCACTTGGGGAGCAAAAAGAACAGTACGGAAATAGCAATAGGGAAGTCATTGAGGAAGGGCTTCTTGTGTGGAAAAATGGACCCTATCGTCAATCATTAAAGTCTTGGAATCCCTTCCCAGTCAAAAACAGCCCTAAAAAAATGTCAAAACACTCTTGTGGGTAATGGAGTGTACATCACACGATGTGACCCGCTTGGAGGTGTAATCCACAGAACAATAACAAATCTCTCACTAGCTGGCTGTAAATCATAAGGCCCTAAGAGAGCTAAACCTAATTTGCGCCAGTACTCATCAGGAACAGGAGACAAGTGAGCATCCTTACAACTCTGGATTTATTATTACTAGCACATCCTACGCAGTCTTTTACAACACCCTCCACTTCCCGTCAAGGCCTGGCCTCTACTACCTAACAGTAACTTTGGTAAGATTCCTGCCCAGATGCCTTTCATGGGGTAAGTTAATGATTTGGCCTTGCTTCATCCAAAATGGCGCTATGATTGGTCCAACCTCCAACAACATACTCAGCCACCAGCTTACTAGTCACGCCCTTATCTGACTCTGACTTCCATTCCACCTAACTGAGGGCTGATTGTATTTGACCCACAATACAGGCATTTCTGCCACTGAAACTGTACAATCTTCCAAAGGCAACCTAGAGACCCAGTTAGCTGGAATAATCCTTTTGCCTGGCAAATATTCATCTGTGAAGTTGAATTCAATAAGACTGTCCACCCATCGCTTGATTCGAAGAGTGGTGTTTTCAACATTCTTGCAAGCAAACAATTGGACCAGGGGCCTTTGATCACTCCTTAGCACAGAAGGCAAACCCCATGGATAGTATTTGAAATGATCCATGGCCCACGCACAAGTAAGTGCCTCACGTTTCACCATAGAATAGCGCTATTCAGCCCCTCTAAGCGGGGAAAGTGCCACCACTTTCTCCTCACCTTTTACCAGTCGAGAGAGAACTGCTCCAAGATCCCTCATGCTAGCATCTGTGGTGAACAAAGTTTTCCATCTTACATCAAAACGACATGCTAGCAATTCTGTTCTTAACCACTGCAAAAGCTTCCATACATTACAGAGATCATGCAAAGCTTGCCCCTTTCTTCAAAAGCAGCATTAATGGTTGTAACACATTAGGAAAATCTAGAATTTATTTTAATAATACTCTGCAAGGACAAGGAATTACCTCACTTGGTTCTTGTCAGAGGGTGTGGGTGCTGGAATAGTATGGCCTACACATGAAACAGTTCCTACCTTAAACTTACACTTTTCCTCTTTTTAAAGTGAGTCGACTGTCCCTCAGCCTTGCAAGAACTTCCCTTAAGGCAGCATCATATGTAATGCAGTCTTCACAATAAACTAAGATGTCATCCTGAAAGTATAAGGCAGACTTGATACTCTTAAGTACCTCTTTCATCACCCTTTGAAAACTCATGGCAGAGGATGCTAACCCAAAAGGAATTCTGATTATATGGAAAGCTCCCAAACGAGTGAAAAAAAGAGGTAAGTGGCCTGGAGTGTTCATAGATAGATACCTGATGATAGGCTGCGGAAAGGTCCATAGCACTAATAACCTTTGCTCCCACTAGCATTGTCAGGTTTTCACTGATGTTTGGTAGAGGTTGACGGTCAACCCAAATAAATTGGTTGAGCCTCCTCAAATCCACACATATCCTATATAACTTTATAGTGATGACAGATAAACAAAACACATAAATTTTCTGTCTTCCGCACCGACCGCGTTAATGTCAGGTCATAACAGTTTAATATTGTCCTTACCAAATATATCTTTCCGGTTCTTATCAGTAATTAAGATAAAAGGGGATCCTGATTCAACAGGGACCGGGAGAAATTTTCCAGCAATCTCCATATCACATTTAGGCATGGTTAAGTTATTTCGTCAACCTGATTGGTATTCTTAGCAGAGCAGCTAACATGCAGTACCGTCTGTTACTTTAGTCCCGGTTCATCCACACTATTCACCTTGAAACTCCTACAAACCCTTGCAAAGTGGCCTCTCCTCCAACAATCTGGCAATCAACATTTGAGCAAAACGTGTGGGATTTTTTGGCTAAATGCTCAGAACTGCCAGAGTCTTTTTGTGTGTCAATTTCTGCATCGCATATCATGAGAGGACCAGTCACCTTTTGTATATGCTCCAACTGCTCATTAGTATCTGGATAATGTGTAGTTAGATCATGTACCCTTCATCTCTTTAACCCAGAAAGTTGCATGTCCCATCTCTCAACAATGGTTATGGCATCCGGTAAAGTAGGAAAACCTCGCAAGCAGCTTTTCTTGTACTTTTGGGTTATTGGTGCAAAGCAATAATTAGTCTCTTATCAGGGACTCCAACAGATCAGAAAACTCACATGTTTGTTCAAGGGTTTTAAGAGAAGCAATGTCATTCTCCACTCTTTTATCTTGTGCTTCGATCTTTGTAAAAAAAAAGTGCCTTTCTATAACAACGTTAATACGCGCACCAAAATACTTAAATCCTTGTTCAGCATCATCACAGACATTTCATATTTGTTGCTTGGCTACCCTTCTGCATTACCAATGACTACTGCGTCATGGTTATCATGAATTTTCTGCCCTCAATGCCTAAATATGTAAAATAATACCTTGTTTTCTCAGCCGTGGTCGGTAATGGGTGTACCTGCAGGGCGGTGACGTGGGGAGGGGCATGGTGGGAGAGAGAAATCTATGGATTACGGAGCTTTACAGGTAAGTAAACATATAAATAAATAAAACAAACTTTGTTGTGCGCACTTCATCGCTTTTGGGGCATATACACATCCCCCTCCCCCACAAGCTGGTCACCAAGATCTACACGCTTGCCGACTCCCCCATCTCCACTGACCATGCGTGTGGAGTGAAGATCTGGGTGCCGACCTCTCTCATGAGGTCTGGCTCTACTGTTGCAATCAGACCAAATGCTTATCCCCAAACTACTGCCTGCGCCTCATTCATTTGAAATATTTGCATAGACTGTACCGCTCCCCCGCTCAGCTGCATAAAATGGGGCTTTTCCCCAGTGATAGATGTTTGCAATGCTCCGCTCCCGTGGCAGACTTCTCCCACCTTGCCTGGCTGTGCCCCAAAGTCTCAGCATACTGGAGCGAGGTATGCTCTGTTATTACCGAGATCACCTCAGCGCTGGTTCAGCTGGATCCTCGGCTTTGCTTTCTAGGCTTTGTGAAATTCTGCCCAGACGCTACATGTCGGCTGTTTGCGATGCTTCTTGTTTTTGCGCAGCGCAGGGTTTCTGTGTGCTGAGATCGAAGGTTTGTGCCAAAGGTCAGTACTTGGCTCGGGGATGCTTCGTGTTGTCAAACACTTCTGTCCGAATTCTGGGACCTGATGCCGGCCACTTCCCGCCCAAATTGTATTTTGGGTCCCCTTGTCTCCTACCTCCTGCACCAGAATTCCCTGCACTCTGCGACCTCTCCCATGCTCCCAGCCGGCACTCCACCTGTGGTGGTTGCCGGAGTTTGGGAACGAGGCGCTAACTCCCCATCCACACACCCCTCTGGCCCCCTGATCCCTCTTCAATCCGATTCGGGCTTTTCCCGGGTGGCCTCGCCCACTTCTCCAGCTTTGCCTAGGAATCTATCTTTCAGTTTATTGCAATGAGCTATTTGTTTATGATGTTTCATTTGATGTATGCAATGACTGTGGTTCTCCTCTCTAATTGCGGACCCCCGCCTGCATATACTGTAACCTTTAAGTGTATTTCAGTAAAGGTATTTGGAAAATTAAAAAAAAAAATGTTAACTGGCTGCCAGTCTGGCTGAATTAGTAACAAAAAAACCCACAACAAGCACTAACTTGTAGATAGTGGCAGATTCATTCCCTAATGCAATTGTGCAAATTAAAACCATCAACCTGCACATTCACTTGTAACGATTTACTTCCAGGTCAATGTTAAGAGCCAATGAAATTCAGTAGCACAAAATCTCTTCCTGAATATTTTGCAGAAGCGTCATAGCAGAAACAGGCACAATAGGCTGGTGCCCCAGTGTAATACGGTAAGTGGGAAACAGACGCTAGTTTAGTGAGTGCCAGGACATATGCAGAGTAGCGCGCATAAGCTAAAGTACGTGCTTAGGATTCCTCGTCTTCTCCTCACAGTCTCCACATGCACACACATGTGCTATGGAGGTCTACTGACTGGTGCACTGTCTGCACGCGCTAACACTCGAGGCTCGAGGTATGTTCTACGTCTTGTGAAGACCGCTGCTCATACTCTCCACATGTACATATGCACTATGGAGCTTCAATTGTTCTTTGCTTCACCTCACGCCAACAGTCGAGCGCTCAAAGCTATGTTTTATGCCTCGTGAATACAGTTCATGCAGCGTTGGTCTTCCGACATTCAGACACCAAAAAAACAACAAATAAATAATTGCTGCCAAAGCAAAAATAAGTGCAGCACACAGTTGGCCAAACAGTACATGTTGCCAAAGTCTTTTGCGATCGTGTTTATTTTCAGTAACCGCATACATAAGCCATCAGCTCCGCCTCCAACTGTGTGCCGAGACTGCCGGGATTCACACGGGGTTGATTAATTTGAAGTGAATGCCCCAGATGGTAGTCACATGACAAGAAGTAGAAATACGCTTGTCTGGAGTATATCGTTTATTGCATCCACTTTCAGACAGTCTCCAGTAATCAGCCAGTTCTCCAGCTGTCTCTCCTGAAACTACATTAACCCCGAGATTCCAGTAGATGACACCATATTGTTAAAAGAACAGTACGCTGGGTAAGTACTGACCATAATAAGTTCTAATTCAGGAGACTAGTTTTCCCCCTCCCTTGAATGCTGCATCTCGGGACTGGTATCCAGGTTCTGATTCTCCAAATCATCCTCCCAGTCTTGGTCATCTGTTACTGTCAGCAACTGATGAGCCTCCACCCAGGCCCTCAGAACTTTCTGACACTCCAACTTGTTGGTGCCTTTCCTGGTTGGAAGTCCCCTTTCCCTACAGAACTACATGACCTCAACCTCAGTATAGCGATCCGTGTTGATGAGCTCAAATTCCATTTCTGCAGATATAGTCACAGACACACATGGAAAATGCTAAAGAGCCAATTAAGGAGAATTTAAAAAAACTCGAATTAGTATCAGCACATAATATACTGTTGCATCTTTCCATTTGTACATGGTTTGTGTGTAAAGCCAGCTGTTCTCATCCTCTCAACTGGGGAGCAGAACTTAATGATTGTTCTGTGGAATCCATAGTTCAAGAAGGTTCAGAGTAATGTCATCATATCCAATATTCAGAATTGTGATTACACTCCAATTAGTGGTGTCCTATGGTTAAAGAACATGTTCTGCAGTTTCTACATGTGCAGTGTCCCGCAACGCTGCGCATGTAGAAACTGGGGAACATGTTCTTTTTATCTAATCCAAGAAGGAATCTCTTTCGAGCCCTGAAGAAGAATGTGAGGATGAAACGTAGTGGCTATGGTTCTTAATGGAATGTGAAAAGAAGAAAATGAATAAAGGATTATAAATCTAACATGTTCAATGGACATTATGTATTTAAAAATATGCATTGTGTGTTCTAATTATCTGTATTAAATTTGCTGAACTCCTATTCAAACACAAGTGACATGACTCATATATTAAGGTGCTGAACCATTGTAGATTGATCCGATATGTGGGAGAATTTCCCATTTGGAGGTTGAGAGGGGGGTGGGGGACGTTGAACTTCCGGTTCCGTGCACCAAAACAAGCATTTAATTTTCCCCACTGATAGGGTAAAGTCGGTCATTATTGCCTCAATCCCCTCTATAGCTAAACGGTTTAAGATTTAGGTACTTACATTACAAAGCATACCTTTACTTGTAAGATACTAGGAACATAATATATAATAGTCTCTCACTCCATTTTTAACCTCAACATAGTCTCGGAACCCTAATAAACACATAGCACTACAAAGTCTATGATCAATTTTAGTTAACATTTTTGTTCCAATTTTCTAACTCACTGATTGAAATACACTCATACCCCAGTCATCAATTGGCGATTAAAAGATCTCCGACAAACTGCACTCTTGTGGGGTTCATTGGGCATTGCAGCTCCAGCTCAATGAGGAGCAAGCTCATTGATTAAGCATGCCACCTTCGGGTGGGTGAGGGCACTTGCTCATATGAGCATATGCTCCCAGTGACTATGTTCAGACCCCACTGAGAGTTTGCTATAGTCAGTGCAGAACAGTATACTTTTCCCCCGTTTCACAGTATTCAAAGTTTCCTCAAATGGACTCATTTTTTGTGAAATTATTTCCTCACCATACATTCTAGCCCTGAAATTAACAGTTACCACTATTCTTTCTCGAGGGACCTGTTTTAACATCTTTGCATTTTTTTAAATATTTTATCCAGTCAAATTTTCTTAAGTATCAGTACACTTGCAGCGGAAATACAGGCTAATAAGACATTTTATTGCAGGTTGCTCGCCCTAATGAATCAGTATATCTTGCACGAAAGTTTATTTTATAACTGCTTAGAACATTTGTTAACAAATCTTTTCATTGTTCAATAGTAACACCTCTTCCTCCTTTCCCAGCTCCCCCCCCAGCTGCGACGTACTGCAAACATTTCAAAATCAGTTAACATGAGTACCACAACTGAACAAGTCTCGTAGAGTAACAAGACGCCATATCTACTTAAATATAGCAACAACAAAAAAATGGTTTTGAAGCCTAACCTGCTATATTCCAGTAGAGGAAACTAATGCTCAACCCTTTGCATGCTGATGACGGAACCGCTCCGTCATCAGCTGCGGGTGCGCTGTGCTGATGACGGAGCGGTTCCGTCATGGCCCAGCCGCCGCGCCTGCGCGGCGCTGATTTCGCGCCTGCGCGGGCGTTCTAATGAGCGGGGCGGGTCATGACGGAACCGCTCCGTCACCAGCATAGCTCAACCGCGGCTGGTGACGAAGCGGCTCCGTCACCAGCATGCGGCCGCCGCGCGGCCGCCCCGCCCCTTTAGCGCTGCGGCGGAATAGCCGCCGCAGCGAAGGGGTTAATACACACGCTCTCTTGGGTTTCCCCTTAGTATCACAAATTTCCATGTAGTGCGAATTCACCCTTTACTACCTTAATGAGTCAAACAATTTATTTTTCCTGAGTTTCCTGGTAATCATTCTGTTTGCGGTGGGAAAAGGGCATTCATGTTTCCATGACTTAATATAGAAAATACATTGATATTCTCTGTAGCTTGATCACATATCTCTGTCATATAACTGGATAATGATTTATTCAGTTCTGTTCTTCAACTTATGTGAAGGGCTACACGTAGTGCACCATAAAACCCATAAATAAACAAATAAATGGTCTAAGTGAGATTAATTTGCTCCAAATGGTTCATTGCTTCTCCACTAACAATGCTTTGCCAGTTGTACTGCTGAATATTAAGAATAGGACTATCATGATACCTTAATATTGTGTACAAAATATCAAGTACAAAAATGTTTAGTGGCAGGAGAATATAGAAATAGTATAGATTTACTATTCTTAACTCCATATGTATGTGCCTTGAAAATATATATATTAATTCTAATTGATGAGCTATCCCTGTTATCGACTACATGCATTTCAACAGACTGGAAATAAAACCTTGGGGCATATTATCAAGGGGGTTTATCTCTGCTTTTTTGGCTTTAAAAGCCAAAAAAGCAGAGATAAAATTATCTCCCTATTACCTAGCTGTCGCTAACACCAGTTAGCGACAGCTAGTAGGAGATAGCGACCATCTTGGGCCCCACTTTGCATGCCAGTGATATTTATCACTAATGACATGCAAAGTGGGCGTGCCAAGATGTTAGTGACTGGAAACAGTCGCTAACATTGCTATCTCCTATTACCAACTTTTGGAGATATTCACGCTAAGCGCGAATATCTCCAAAAGCAAACATCTGCCCTGAGCAGTTCTTAGCCATGTTATCCAATGGGAGGTGGATAACATGGCTAAGAACATTAGCTCGGTAATGCATGAATTTCGCTAACTTTTCAGCAATATTCATGCATTGCGTCCGATTTTTATCGCATTTGCGATCAACCTTAGTAATACCAAGGTTTATCTGCGATAAAAATCGCCACAGCTCATCGGTAAATTTTTGTCTCTAACCAAGCAATAGCGATAATTATCGCTATTGCTTGGTAATATGCCCCCTTGTTTTTCAGTAGCAGAATGTTTATAGATTTTAAGTATTTGGTGTAGTAAAGTTTTCTTAATTATTACATTTACATTGCCATCCTCCGGAGATTATATGTTCTAATGCAGTTGGGCACTGTAATAATGTGTGCAGTCCAGTTGTTGGTGGGTGGAGTTAAGGGGACACAGGAAGAGGAGGAGCGGTGACAGGAAAGAGTTAGTTAGATTAGGGACGGGGAACAGTGCAGAGCTATAATAAAGAGCTCATGAACAATACATATTGTGCAGTGTCCTCATTGGTAGTACGACGCTACAGCTGGCAACGAGGGTGGGATGGTGCAGTCTGCCACCGCTGGACCCCTGGAGATGAGTGCCCCATCCCGTGCAGCACACTAAGGAAGTCGCCGTCGCGACACGTGTGCCTGGTAGGACCAGCCGCCGAGAGGGAAGCGGCCAGCGGTGAATACACACTGCTCTGCTACCAGCTGGTCGCGTGAATCCCAGCAAGAAAAGCGCGGTCGAGCGCTGAAGCTGCCCAGCTGAGAAAGCGCTGCCGAGCGCTGGCATCGGGTGCCTACCCCAGATGCGTGAGGAATTGCAGGCGCGGTAGCGACGTCGGGAGCTCACCCCGGTCTACCTGTTGGTAGGAGATCCTGCGCGAGTGGAGGTGGCAGAGAACGGAGGCCCCAGCATCCGGTGTGGACCTCACATGCCCGGTGAGTGTCTGAAGCCTGCCGGTAACTGAATTGCATTGGAGGGAGCCAAAATCTTGTGAGAAACGAGACTTCGAGTACCACGCCATCTTGAGGTCAGGCTGTTCCCACCAATCCCCTTTCGAGGCCAAGAAGCGGCCATTTTGAAGTCAGGCAACCTCCAGTTTTGACATCAAGCACAAGCAAGTGCAAAGGAACAAGAAACAAGCACGAGTATAGGCAACAAGAAAATCAGGAAACAAGCACAAGCCACTGCAAGAGACAAACTAGTAAACAAACACAAGCCAATACAAAGGGTGAAATAAGCAAACAAGCAGATGCAAATGCAAGAGGTGAAACAAGAGAACAAGCATAAGCCAAGGCAAAGACAGTGATAAAAGAAAGACAAGGAAACACAAGCAAAGACAGAGGGATTAAGTAATAAACCAAAATGTCAACGTCATCGCACCGAAATGTCACGGGTACAGCGGCGACCACACCAAGTACCGATGGCGTCTCATATTTGCGTGCCCCAGAACCACTGGCCCTGATAGCTGGAGGGGCCATGGACCCCAGATGGCAGGAGTGGTTCGAGGACTTTGAGGACTATATGAAAGGATCGAAAGGGATGACGTGGAAAAGTTAATTGCACTACGTAATCTGGTAGGGAAAGAAGTCAGTAAGTTAATCAAGGAATTACCGACTGCCGAAACAGGATAGAATGTCAAGGTGCGAGATGTTTTAAATAAAAGGTTTTCACATAAAAGAAATGTGGATTATGAAAGATACATGTTTCACCAAGCCCGTCAAGAAAAGGAGGAATTGATGAGTACGTTTATAATAAGACTATGACGACTGTCTCAGTACTGTGAGTTTAATACGTTTTCCATGGAGGATGCCATAAGATTGAGAATAATTGAAGGTTGCCAATCGGAAACTCTCAGAAGGCGGCTACTAAGGAAGAGTCATAACCTTGACGAGATTGAAGAGATGACCCGGGTACATGACCAAGCAGAGGAACATGCTAGAAGAATGGAGACGGGACATGGTGAGAGACGGGAACAAGCATATTGTGTACAAGCCAAGAGCACTCGCAGACAATCTCGAGATCGACGGCGGACATCCAGGCCGTCTTTCCGCCAACATTGGACAGGGCGCAGACGCCATGAGTCTGGCCGTGGAGACAAGAAACGAGATCGCCCATGAAAGTGTTATCGGTGCGGATACGACTTTCCGCACACAGATGTTTGTCCGGCACTTGGTCAGCAGGGTCTAAAATGCAGAAGAGAAAATCACTTTGAGGCTATATGTGGAGAATATCGTAAAGAAAGGACGAAAGAGACAACGAGATCGTCTCGACCTGACACAAGGCGACATCATGCGAAGGCGGTCCAGGATCGGCCGGAGTCATCCTCTGTTTCCTCACAATCCAGCAGAGAGTCTCGCAGGTCTCAATGGACGAGAAAAATCTCCATCTAGAGAATCCAGGTCAGCATCTTCAGCATCGCTATACACGGATGAATATGTCAATATGTAAGCCGACTCGGATCAAATGAAAAAATACCCCAGACTGGACATACGTGTGGGAACCCATGCAACCAAGTTTGTACTGGACAGTGGGGCCTCACTGAACTATATTTCTGTAACCGAGTACAACAAAATGCAGCCACCACCCATCCTGAGCCCGGCACATGTCAGGGTGTACACGTGGATGTCGAAGAAACCTCTCCCATGCCTGGGAAAATTTGCAACCACGCTCAAGCACAAAACCACATCTGTAACGGCCCACATACATGTCATTGAAGGACTGGAAGCTGACTGTCTCTTCAGCGTACTCACTGCTGAGCGTCTCCGGCTGGTTGAAATTCGTATCGGGTGAGTGAGGATCCTGACATCATCCTTAAGACAAGAAAGGAAGACAGGAGAGAGGAGACATCTCTTGGAGTAGTGGGTAAAGCCCAAGAAATCAAAAATGTCAGAAAGAAGGGGGACAAAAATAGATCAGAAACAAGACACCATGAGAGGCAAAGTGACATGAAATTCCCCGAGGCAACAATACAAAGGGCCATGGATGATGGCGGACGAAAGACTGGAACAATCCGGAACTGCGACAGCCTGACTAACACAACTTGGAGAGGTCACTCAACACACTATTCTGGAGAAACATCAAGCAGTGAGCCAGACCACACAAAGGAGACAGAGGACGGTATATTCAATGGTTACAACGAAAAAGATCAAATATAGACGAGTGGATAAGTCATGCCATCTCTGGAAATCGGTATACGAACACACTCGAACAACCCACCGCTTATCAAATTTCGTAGACCCCTCTGAGGAGGTGTCAAGCAGTAGGACACATCACACACGTGGCACTGACGTCAGTGCATCCAACAAGCGAGAAGAGTACACAAACCACATGAGGCGGGGCAAGCCACTCAGGCACCAAAGAAGGAGAAGCACATACACTCAAGACACCCATGATAATGACTCAGAGTGTTCGATCACCCCACCAGACAACATGTCATGTCAGCCGTCACAGTTACACCAAGAGTTGAACAATGTACCGTCACCGCTGAGGGGGTCAGCGAGGCTGACTCAAAGGGCTTACAGAAGGGAAACAGATATATGGGACATTACTCACCGGGTGGGAAAGGACTATCCTGTCACCCTGCAAGAAAGGCGAAATGTGGTGATAGAGACGGATCGCCGTCAGATGAGAGATAAACATGCACATGTCTGGATGGTAAAAGGGCTCACTAGCCCCAAACGCGAGTGGGAGTGGGCGAGACAAACAGAGGCAGTAAATGAGTCTCAGAACCAAATCAGGATACCCGTTTCAGATAGTGACCTACTGCCTAGTATGCATGATTTTGAACAAGAGGATAGTGTTGACCTCGACTGGACAAGACAAAAGGAAGTGGAACTATATGTGGGTGCTCGGAAGAGAAGCAGAACAATTTCTATTCATGGAAGAGATCGAGCGTCAATCGAGCCAGAGTCACAAAGGAAGACAGACTGGCACCTACGATCGCCCCGGAACCTGAAAATAAATGGAGAAACCAGAAGCTTTGGTGGAAACTGCAATGAATCTGAGAACAAGAAGATGACATGCGATATCTCGCATTTTCAAAGGTGCACGTCTGCGGTCAAGGATGGTCTTGTCAAGGCAACAGAAGAACTACACAACAAAGTGACTTAACGGGTGACTACAGAGGGGCCCGAAACTGTCTCTGCAGCACAGCTACCTGAGCATCAGGCGGAAGCTGGATCTGACAATGGAGGTGTGATCCAGCAGCTCAAACGAACTATTCACCGACCTACATGGCTGATCGAAGAACTATAACCAAGTCAGACTTTGTTTCATCACTTTTTGTTAACAAAGAGGGAGATGTAATAATGTGTGCAGTCTAGTTGTTGGTGGGTGGAGTTAAGGAGACACAGGAAGAGGAGGAGCAGCGACAGGAAAGAGCTAGATAGAGTAGGGACGGGGAACAGTGCAGAGCTATAATAAAGAGCTCGTGAACAATACATATTGTGCAGTGTCCTCATTGGTAGTACGACGCTACAGGCACATTGCGTTTGTTTGGCCTGTGAGACAATTTGACCTGTATTACTTAAGTCTTGGTTTGTTCTTTCTGTCTATTAAAAGAGTTTTTTGTGTTCTGGGTATAGTGAAGTCATCAACTGCCCATTGCTATAAATACTAGTAGCGGACAGTACCACTAGCTTCATCAGCTTTGCATGCATACCCTCCAGTACCAACCTCTCACTACCTCGTATACATTCCCTAATAGTACAGAGCTTTTGGTGACTTAATGACATTTATCAGAAGTTACGTTTTACTTAAGACAAAAGTGCTTTTTCCAGTCCTTTGATCACGGTTTTTGATTTTGTGAAATTTTCAACACCATTTGCAACTATTGTGGACCACGTTGGTGAAAAGCTGGAAGTGTACTAATACCTGCAAGGTTAACCTGACTAAAATAGAGGTGCTTATACCACTTCCACATCCTCATCTCTGGCTCTGACTCATATAGCATGTAGATTAGGGCAAATCCCCTACTGGAGCAATTTAGGCCCACAACCTCATGTGTGATCCAAAACCATACATCAATCAACATATCACTGCTTGGTGGAATCAGTCTACTTCAGCACTCTACTCACCAGAAGCTTTTTAATGAAAGCACCAGTGAATGCATAAGTCACAGAGGACAAGTGATGTGGTAGTGTTGGTATCATCACAACTTGATTATGCAAACGCAGTACACCTTGTCCTACAATAGAATGTAACCCTACATTTGAAAAGGGTCCATTATGATGCATCCATATTTTGGATCTGGCACAGGGAGAATGTTTTCCTGTCATATAATCACTCTACTGGTTCTCAGTTGTGCAACATGCTGAAATTACTTTATACCAATCATAAGGCCTTCGAAAGTAACACGCCACTTTTTCCTCAAAATTGGCCCACACTGGGATCTCTCAAAACCTAACAAATAACAAGGTTGTTTAAGAATCTAAGAAGGTACTTTCCTTGCCAAGAAATAAGACATTTCATTACATTTATTAGGGATTTAGAGCTATCCCAGGGAGATGGCTGCAGCATAGTATATGTCAGGACAACTAAGAAGGACATCCAGAAACTCCAGATAGTCACAGCCGAGCAGCAGGCTTTGGTTTAAACAGTCCACATCTGTTTGGCCCTGAAAGATATTTACTTCGCCTAATGGCGCAGGGTATCCAATTCAAAACACTCTGAATCATTTATAATGTGTGTTGTAGATAAGGCATTCAGTACCTACAAAAGATTGCACCACACTACACCCTAGTTGCAACCATATGAAAGAGAATCAAACCACTCAGAGCAGATTTATTCAGATGAGGCACAAAGGCAAAAAGGAACGTGCTCTTGCTTCACAACTTTGGGATTCATTTAACACAGATACAGGCATTCAATAACCAACAGTAGCACTCAAAATAAGCTCATATATGAGCTTCATCAAAGATGCTTTTATCTCTCACCTTGATGCCACTGTTACTTGGGTCCCTGTAACATAATTTGTAACTCATAAAATCCCTCCATCAAAGATCTCTATGAAGATATTCCCCGATCAATGAACTGTACCACCTTTACCACCACCGTCATTGGCAGGTATCAAGAGAATTGTGTCTCCAGATAACAGTCCACTGCTGTGACGTGTCTCAAATATGGCAAGACGTGACCAAACAGAAAAGTGAAATATGTAAATACATGTGCACTGAATGCTAGGACTACTAGTGCAGTTGCTAAGAAGTACTAGTTTGCACAGATTGTTAAACAGGAATGGAGAGCCACTAAACAAATATTTAATACTCATGCTCTGAGACCAACAGCACATATAAATATAAACATTGAATTCAATAGTTTCTAAAAAATATAGTCTGAGAAGTGGTGTGTCACTTGCTCCTACATATTATTTAAGTCTGTATAGGGCATAGCTACCTGTAAGGTTTCCCAGCACTGGATGACAGGGTCAGTAACCTACATGTAAGGCCTAGAATAGCCAAGTTGTTTGCTGTTTGCAGGACCGGCTGAGGGAGTAGCAGTTTCTGATTAATTCTGGAAGTATATTCCACATTTTTGGACCAATAAAAGAGAATGCCATACCCACTGATCGGGAGCGTCTAAATATGGGCACTGAGAAGAACTGAATACTGGAGCGCAGTGTCTGAGAGGGATGATAAGACATCACCATGTTTTGTAAAAATTCCAGACTAGCATGGGTCTTGATTTTGTACATGAAGTAGAGGGCCGTGAAGTTGATCCATTTTTCTAGTGGAGGTTTTGAAGGAGGCCGGACACTGAGGAATATTTGGGAAGCTGTAAAAGCATCCTTGCTACGGCATTTTGGACCAGCTGAAGGCGTCTGATGACTGCCTTATCGGTGCCCCAGTAAAGAATGTTGCCATAACCAAGTTTAGAAAGGATCAAGGCCTGGATGAACGTTCTTTGGGCAAAGAAAGAGGAGCCAAAAGATTTTTCTAAGCCATGGTGAAGTCCAGCTAGCCGCCCAGGCTTTTCACCTTTTCGGCCGGCTCGGGAGTGTATACCCAGGGTGTCGGGCCAGTGCTGGTTGTCCACATGTGTCCATCTGTGTGATTTCCTTGATTGTATGCAGTGGTTAGAGGAAATGCTAAAGCTGTTACGCCTTGTTAGCTGTCGAGGAAAGGGACTGGGTAGGCAGCAGATGGATACTATGGCAAAGCTACAGCATGTCTGAATTTAGATCTGTGCTGATTTTCTCTGAATTTCCCTTCAACTTTAGGTCAGGTAAGATGAACCGCACGTTGGAACTATAAGGTGACCTTTCGAGCAGGATGTCATAGTCCCATTGGGTGGTGGGATTAAAGGCTAGCTAGGAGGCAAAAGAACAGAAGGTAGGCTGGAGAGTGCACTCACACAGGAAAACGTAATCAGTCCTACAGGTGACGCTAGGCAGGCCCAAGGATTTCACTCTGCCCACACTTTTCCATCCACTCACTTGTATTGGTGTATATATATTTGCATTCAATATTCCTTGTGTGTGCTATATACCAGAAGAGGTGTCACTGAGCTGCAGAAGAGGTTGTGAGGTGATAACCAGTGTAAAGTGTATTGACAGCTTTTTAGGGTGATTTTGAGGTATGGAGGAGTGACAAAGGTTTTTTTAGCAAGGACCTTAGCATCTGGCCAAGCTGGGCTTGTATATTATAATATGGTATTTGTAAAGCCAATACTGGAATCTTGGAATGGATGCCTTCTTGAAGAGGGTTGCTAAAACATGCTTTCAGAATGCAAATAGGTTAGGCATGCTCTAACTTTTAGTTGGTTGCTCGTATTGCAACTTGGAAAGTAAACATACTCGTTTTTTGTTAGTAGAATATGCCCCACTATTCGAAGTCTTAGAAGGAATTCAATTACAATACACATGGAGCAGAACAATTGCAATGAAAGCGGTAAAAGAAGCATGTCATGCAATAGTTTCAGGAATTCTGTCCAAAGTGGTTACAATAACAGGAGTAGAAGAAGCATTGAACTGAAACGATCAGAAGGATAGACGAGCAGAAAGGGAGTGACCAAAGGTGTTTGGAAAATTAAGAATATATGCCTGATAATGGCTAGCCTAAGAGTGGATTACCATAGTATGTGGAGACATGTAAATTAGGGCATTAATACTGAGGTCAGCTGCTGTCGAAAGTATGAACAATCCAATTTAGAAGATGTCAACAACAAGATAAGTATCTAATATAACAAGATAATTATCTAAAAAAAGCTAATTAAGATGTGGTTATGGTAGTAGCAGAGTTATGTGATGAAATGTTCTCACCAATGAACAGTGACTTCAAGTAAGGATGGATTAGTTGAACTAAATAAAAGAGCTACTGCCGAGAGTTGAAAAAGGGGAATATTCAGTCAAATAAAATTGTTTCTTAATTGGCATGTTTTATGAAGGCAAAGAAAAAAGGGGCATTTAGGATATGTACTGGATGAGCCTTCCAAACAAACTGGAAAATTCTGCACAAGTTGAATACTTAAATTTCTTCTTAAAATGTAAGGGGCAGATGTACCAAAATACCTATTTGCGATTCTCAAATAGCGATTTTTTGAGAATCGCAATTTGAGAAGTGCAAAATGGTATGTATATAAAAATTCGCTATTTTTTAGCGATTTCTTAAAATTCCTTAATTGCGATTAGCAAATTGCTAATCGCAATTAAGGAATAATTTCCCATTCATTTCTATGGAGGCCCATAGGAAGGAATGTGAAGTTATTGCGATTTCTTAGTGTAAATTTGCAAAACTTAATTGCTTCTTACATAGCATTTAAGGAATCGCAATTTGCGATTCCTTAAATGCTTCCTTAATATTAAGGAATCGCAAAATTTGCGATTCCTTAATATTACGATGCGTTTTAGTTGATACATTCCATTTTCCGATCTTTTTGTCGCAAACGCTGCTTTTTACCGATTCGCTACGTTTGCGACAAAAAAATCGTTTGATACATCTGCCCCCAGGTTCCTTGTTAAAACGTGGGACATAGATAGAGAATTTCTTTTGGATTGTAATTTCTGCAACACTCCAAACACGGACAATGCTTGAGTGAGTTACCTGAGTGTTGGAGTGCACATTTTATAGGTGAGGCAAGCAGTGATCCTACTGCATCTTTTGCCAGTATGTAGCCATTGAGGAATACAAGCACGGGAGATTTGTTCGTATTTGTCAGAAATCTTATAGCAATGTGTAGGACAGGATTCAGTGGAGCTTGTCTGTTTTTGGGGAGACACGTGAGGAAGGCCAAGTTATGATTACAATCACTGGCATAGGAAGAGTGCCAGTGGCCCTACTGCAAGCAGCACAATTACCTCCTCTGTTCTCTGAATGGATAACAAAATACGACTATAATGGAAAGGTTTCATGGGCCTATGTGGTACCTGGGACCTGTTGCCATTGCACCTGCTGAACTATTTATAGCTATGGTCAATATCAAGGCAGGAAATTACCAGGGCTCATATTGTTGCCGATTCAGCCTTGGCTTAGATATGCTTCTTAGGATGAAGACTTTCATCTACCAGGAAACCAAGGGATTTGACATGAACAGTAAGAAGCATTGAATGATCTAGGCAATGACATGCATTTGGATGGCTGCCTTGAGTGGGTGAGGAAGGGTCAGTGGTTGATTAATTTAGCTTTAAGTGCAATAGCAATGTTTTGGACTTGCTCTATAGTACTCAAGTGAGAGAGGAGTGTCAAATATAAGGGTCTGTGGCTTTGAGGTGTAGTGAGTAAAGAACAGTCGGTAAGCGCCTGGTTGGCTTTACAGATTTTGGTTTCGTGTCAATATACAAGAAAGTTTCAGCACTATTTTTGAGACAAAGGGCCTGATTTATATATTGGCAGAGAGGGTAATCAGGGGCAACAGTGACACAGCTCCTTCCGAGCCAAAATAGTGGTTTGCCTGCCGCGTTTACATGCGGGAAAACCGTAGGGCTAGCCGCGGTGGAGATTACTATGTCACCACCGGGATTAATCCCCTCTGATGGCCCTGGGGAGTAAGGGCCATTGGAAAAAATGGCTGCATGTCCGCCTGCCCAATTTAGATCAGCAAACATGTAGTCATTCTTTACTGTTCCCTACCTCCAGGTAAAACCTGCAGGTAAGGAACAGTAAAATTGTTATAATGCTCCCACAGCCATGTGGGAAGGCTCCCATGGCGAGGGTAGCATCATATTTTTTCTTTTAAAAAAGAAAATTGCTCTTTTTGAAAAAAAAAAAGAAAATACTGTTTGCTAAAGGGCTGTGTCCTACCAACACAGCCCTGTAGCAAAGAGTCAAATGCATTGACAGGAACCGCTGTGATGGCAGTTCCTGCCAATGCCCTTTTAAATGACTGCCTCATTGGCAGTCATTTATAAATTTGGTGGGTGGTTGGTCAGACATTCGGACAGAGTAATTTACTCTGTCCCTAGGGTGGAACGGCAGGCCGCCTGCCATTATATAAATAGATGTATAACCTTGTAGGCACAAGGTGGTTAACCTGAGCACTCCTGTGAGCTAGATGAGCAAAAAGGTATTCAACAAGTATGATAATCCAAAGTTTTATTCACTTTATCGCATTCAATTAGTAGAATGTATAGTCACAAATTGTAATCCAAATAATCCTCATGTAAATGAAAGTGAAACAAATGTTTTTGTCACATTATAGTGTCCAAAGATTCCAATGTGTAACATCATTTACATGATTCAAATCCCCAATGCATTTCGAACCGATGGCTCTTTGTCAGGGGGTGAATGCTGAAAACAAGAAAATGGGAGGTACATCAGTCAGGGGCCGAGTGTGATAAAAAAGTAAGCTAATAAGATCCAAGTTGAAGATAGATACTAAACGAAGGGGTATATCAACCTGCAGGTAAGGGTACACCAAGTAGGTGAAACCAATAAAATCGGTGAGGTCAATGAGAAATCGGGAAAATTATAGTGAATTAATCACCCGACTTAGAACGTGAAGCTGCTAAGAAAATTAAAGATCGTACTGTAAAAATTAAAAATGAGTGTATAAGAAATACGAACATACACCCAAAGAGTGATCAAGTGTCGGAAAACATTAGCAAAAGATGCCAAAATGTGCTCCCCGAAATTAAGAGAAACTGACGGAGCGTCATGCGATAGAGTCTCGAGCGTACGCACCAGCGAAGTCCACACTGGGACTATGTGAAGGATCAATTGTAAGAAAAGACAAATCGTGCTTACCAAAGATCTCGGGATTAGTAGGTAGAATAACGGCTGTGAGACGCCATCCGGTAAACGCGGTGATGATTAGTGATTCAGCGCGTTGCGCGTTAATGTGTGCGATAAGTAATAATAGAGAAAGGACTTATTCACAAACAGTGTGGTGATAGAAATAGACGGAGGGGCAACTGCGCGTGAAGTCGTAAGCAAAAAGGCGATGGTGTAAACAAAGCACTAAAAAAAGAAAATAAAGTGTGTGAAAGGGGTGAAATGGAAATCGGAGTTCTGTTGGAAAATTTATGAAAAAAAAATTAGGAACTGAGTTATGGAAAAAATGTACGGGTGAAAAGTAATAAGAGACATAAAATGAAAGGTGGATGAAGGTGCTAAGAAAGTAGGCCCAAAGTCAGCTGGTGTCCACCTACTTTCAAAAGCAACTGAAACATTTGACTAGCCATTGAATATCCTCTTTGAGATGAATGCAGAGGGAGAACTGTTTGTCGCCTACTTACTTTATGATGAACAGACCCTTGACCTTGATTATGACTCTATTTAGGGACATAAGCTATACGCACTATGAGGTTGCATTACATGAATGAGCCTTTTGCACTTGATTGCTGTGATATTAAGGCTTATGCTTACCAAGTGGGTTCTGCTTCCCTACAAGGTGTGGACCAAATTGAGTGAGTCACTGCTGGGCCCATTGTGTCTCTCATTGTTTAGAACTGAATGTTCTGGTTAATGTTGTCCTAAGCAGCTTTTGCTTTTTCATTGGTCATACAGAGTTGCCCAAAATGACCAGGTACTACGATTTAGTGATGAGGGAAAGCATGTATTGACAATTATCTTATGGGCTCTTTTAGAGTAAATAGGATCCCGGAAGAGCTTTGCTTTTACAGAATTCACTAGCAATTCTTAATCAAATGATAGACATAAAAATGGGAAAGACTTGCAAAAAGTAGTACTCGTACATTCAAACGATAACAAGTATGCATGAGAATTATCAGAAGGCGGCAAAACGTTTTTGCCTTTGACCCCGCTAAAGTAGGCCATATTGAAAAATCACCAGTGATGAATCATCCATAAGAAGAGGTAAAGCGCCTTCCTTATGACACTACAAGTAAGGGGCAATAAAAGTGTTCTCCTGCAACTGAGAGCTTACAAGACCTTTCATCTGATAGCCTTGAATGTCACAGCCATTTTCCTTTGTTTAACTCTGTTAATCCTTTGCTCCATTCCTGACAATCAGCATTGATCATCTTTGTGGGTGTTTGGATTAATCCCACCTCAACATAATCTATTTGGTGTGCTCTACACAATTACATTTCTTTCTCAGGCATTTTTTTTGTTCCATTGTCAAGAGCAGATATTGGCACATACTTAGCAAGCGATGACACTCTTATGACTTTGTTCAAACATGTATTATATTCTGTCTTCAATGTTGGCATTATCGCGATGACTCATGTTGAAACTGACATTCTTTACAAGGCTGGAGAGTAAACTCGATAAACCTGACTTTTTGTAAAATCATGAATTTCAGGCCACTGTTGTGCAGCACGCAGCAAGAATCGAGTTTATTGGTAAAGTCCTTGATTCAAGAAGGCTCCGATCTCTACTTAAGTTTGCATCTTTGAAGCTTTAAGATTGTCCACCCTTCTGCCCTCTAGAGAATTTTCATCAGTGGTGAAGTAAGAATTTCATGGCCCTAACACAGGGAAGGAAAAATATTGTACACCTATAGTGCATGCAATATAGTGCCTGACAGTAGCCCTGAATGGGGCTCAGACTGAGCGCAAGTGCTTGTACTCTTGAACAAATGTTGCACACACACTATTCTCACTGTTCATTTCCCTCCTTCATTGTCCTGATACCTCTGTGAATATTTTAATCCCTAACTGGACTTTTGCTGCCATCAGAATGTTCTGCCAAATCCTGCATGGTGGCCCAGAATGCTGATGCGGGTGAGTGGGGTGTCCACGTCTGGACCTGCGTTTGACACCCTCGACTGCACTTTGTTTTTGCTGCTGTTGCAGTGCTCCCTCATATCCTGGATTTTGACTCTAAGTGCTGACCTGGGTGAATGGTGTGTGTGTGTGTATGTGTGTGTGTGTGTGTGGGTGTGCGCATGCGTGTGTGTGTGGTTTTTTTGTAATCCGGACACCCTCCAACTCATTGTACTGTGGCCTCCATTGAGTGCTCTTTCAAAACCCTGATTGTGGCCCTCGGCGCTTCCTGTAATTGCTGTTGTCTATAGAAATTCCCAATGTGATTGACAGTGAGTTTTAATGAATATATTCAAAAGTGTTAATCCTTTTAATCTTTCCTGGCACCGTTTTTAAATGCACGTATCTCAAAAACAACTGTATAGATTTACACAAAATTAATTTAAGAAAACACACTTTCTGAGTAAAGTTCTATGTTTGTGAAACATTTGTAGTAGAACCATTCAGTAGTTTTTCCTCTGTCTTTCGGAAAAATTTCCTATGAGCCCTAAAGTGAAAATTAAATACGCATTTCCCTCATTCATTATCTTTTTCCATGGATGAATCTTTATGAAACTTTCCTCTCAAAAAGTTAATTGACTTTAGGTCTTCAATGGAAAATTTCGGAGTGATGGGTCATTGTGGGGGATTAGAAAAAAGGAGGGTCCCAAACACTTTGTTCCCCATGCAATTTCCAGAGGGAAAATTTGACAATGATACAGAAAAATTGCTGAATAGTGATTTAGCAGAAAGCTGGATCTTAAGCCATAAGCATGATCCTTGTGATTTGGGTTAAATCTGTACAGCCATTTTTGAGAAATAAGGTTAACAAGGTAGTGATATCAGATGCTGTGAAATTCCCACAGAAGTCTTGCAGTACAAAAACAGCAAAACAAAGCATTGTGATATGCTGGACCTGGTGATCCACGACCGGTCCCATGGGCCCGAGAGATGTAATTGGAAAGGGGAGACCACTCGGTCACCCCGAACTTATGGCCGGGTGCCCCGATCCCCCGGGAAACCGTTGCGGGCGGGGGGCGTGTCCCGGCCGTTATGCCCATAGCGGCGTGGTCGGAGCACGCCCCCGCCGCCTAAAAGGGTTGTCCTAAAACACCCGCCCGGAAGTCCGTGCACCTATGGGCGGGATGGGGTTGCGGCCCGCCTTCCCACTGCTGGATAAAAGGCGCGGGAATCCAGGGAAGCGTCCTCTTGTTCCTGCACTCTGAAGGCTGCACCACTCGTCGCTCGTGAGCCCTCAAGGGAACAAGCTGCAGTTTTTTGAACGTATAATCATTGTTTTTTCTGTTTCAGTCGTCAAGGCGTAGCTGGAGTACGAGTCGCTACTGGGTATCAGGCAGAGATAAAGCAGAACGGGGATATGCCTGGCAGGAAGAGTGGAAAGAGCTCCGAGATGGAACGAATGCTGCGCACACTAGTGAACCAAGTGTCGGCGATGGACAGGAAATTCGGTAAAGTAGATCAGCTGGGTCGCGGCCTAGCGGCCCTCCAGAAACAAGTAGAGGCCCAAGCAGGGCCCGCAGGGCGACCTAAGAGGATTGTGGGGCCTGCTTTGCCAAACATTACCCCAGGGGGGGATAAGGTGAAAAAGAGGAAAGGAAAAGCGGGTCCTAGCGAGGCCCCAGTCCTGATGGAGGTCCCGATGGTCCCGGTAGCACCAGCGTGAAGCCCGGTACCTGCACCGGATGGAGGATTGCCAATCCTTGTGGTTATCACACCACTGGATAACGACCAAATGCCTCCCGAACTAGCGCTTCAGTTGGCCGCTGTGTTACCCTGGTTGAAAAAGGGAGCGGGGGATCCGCGGCCGTGGAAGACACGGCCGAAGAAGCTAGGCAGATTATCGAGCAGCTAAGGCAGACAAGGGGTGCTGGGACAGCGAACGTGCCTTCTATTCCCCCACAGGTGGTGAATCTGGTTGCGGGCGAAAACTGGAATAAGTCGACAGACTCGGCTGGAGGTGCTGCGGAAGCCGGTAAGAGATCACTCCCAATGATGGGGGAGGGCGCGGTTCCCTCAAGGCGTGAAAGCTTGGCGCAACACATTCCTATGGCAACCAAGGAACTGGTGTGGGCTAATAAGTACATAAATATGTTTTCATTGTTGACTGATAATCGAGAGTAAGAATATGCCAAGACTCAGAAGGATTTATTGGGTTTGTGTGGAGCACTCCGTTGTACTCAAAATTTTTAATTGTAGTCCACTGGTGCAGTGATTAATAAGGATAGTCACTCCTTGATTTGATAGTTAGTTGTTGTGGGTTTGTTGACCCATCTAATCACGCACTGTTCACTTGATGCTTCCGCACCTAACTTTAGTTTATTAGTTTATTCAATATACACCTTGTTTTACTATCTTTCTGTTTACTTTATTCAGTATTCAATCTGTCATCAACAATTTTACAATATCGAAATCATAATCTTTATCAACTGTGACATTGGAAGTCCAAATAAAATTTACATAAATTCATTCAAATCATGATATAGTAATTTTACATTTTTCATGATCACAAGGTTATAATGAAGCCCAATGCATTTCGGCACTTGATTAGTGCCTTCATCAGGGGCAAACCTGAAAAAATAAACAAATAAAACAATATAAATGTCCGTGTCTGTTCTATACCATCGAGACTGTCGGCAGAGGTTCGCCAGGACATGCTCATTTGGCTGGCATTTCTGGCGGATTTCAACGGCCGAGTGGTCTGGAGCAAAGCCCCGGCCTCATCTGTGGAACTAGGCTTGTGGACCGACTCTGCGGGCAGCGTGGGGTTCGGCGCGATCCTGGGAAACCGTTGGTTGGCCCAAAGATGGCCAGCATGGTGGGAAACCAGCGGTTTGACGAATAACATTGGCTTTCTAGAGCTATTCCCCATCTGGGTGGCTCTGTCGGCATGGCCGGAGGAGTTCAGAGAGCGCTCAGTGGTATTTTGGTCCGATAACATGACTGTGGTTGAGTGCATTAATCAGCAGGCAGCACGCTGCAAATGGATATTGCGATTGTTGAAAGAAATTGTGTTGAAATGTTTGAGATTAAACGTACAATTCAGGGCAAAACATGTGTCGGGTGTACTGAATAATGCTGCTGATGCGCTCTCTCGTTTCAAAATGCAGGCTTTTAGGGATTGTTTACCCTCAGCGGAGCTAGTGGCAGCGCCATTTCCCGAAGCATTATGGCAAATCGGCGCCCCGGACTACAAAAACTTGTGGCAGCCAGTTTAGCGCCCAAGACAAGGAAAGCTTATGAAGGGGAGTTCCGCGCGTACTGCGCCTTTTTGGGTCCGACATGGGAGCATAGTTGGGGTCAGGAGGGGTCCTTTACCCAATTTTTAGTGGCACTTCATGAGGAGGGCCGGTCGGCGGCAACCGCCAGTCGGTATAAGGCCGCCATATCATTTATGGCTCAGCTCCATGGTATCAGGGACCCGACGGACTCCTTCACGGTCAGGAAGGCGCTGCGCGGCTGGCAGCGCTTAGAGGGGTGCAAAAAGGATACCAGGCACCCAACAGGATTTGAGAGATTGACCTCCTTGTTGACCAAACTGGAGGAGACATGCTCCTCACCTAGCAAGGTAGTACTATTCTGGGCAGCGTTCTCCTTGGCTTTTTATGGGGCCCTGCGGGTGAGCGAACTAGTGGCTGCTAACAAAAGAGACACGGAGGGGGGTCTGCGCAGGGATCACATGCAAGTGAGGGGGGATTCTCTGCTGATCACGATAGCCAGGGCAAAGACGGATCAGGAGGCCCATGGGAATAGCATTGTGCTGCAGCGCGCTCCAGGTAGTCCCTGTTGTCCAGTGAGGCATGTTGAGGCCTACCTAAAACAGAGGTTGACAACGTGGGGGGGGCCTTGCTACGACATGCGGACGGCACCCTGTTAACAAAGTTTCAGTTTCAGAGGGTGCTGGCAATCACGATTGCAGCTGCGGGCTTGAACCCAAGTGATTTTGGGACCCATTCAATCAGGATAGGGGCCGCAACAGAAGCAACGGCTGGGGGTCTGCGGGCAGACAATGTTAAACAATTAGGCCGCTGGTCCTCGAATTGTTTCAAACGGTACGTGCGGCTGCACATGTTGTAATTTACTGAAGAAGTGCACTCACGCTTGTTGTCTTTTGTTTGGATTGCAGTTTCACGAGCCTGTGACGCAGGGCGGAAATTGGGACCGGCCCAGTGTCAGCTAACCACCACTTCAGGAACAAGGAATGGAAGACGAGTGGTCTGGGTCGTGGGCCACTCATACGAGAGGCGTGCCGGGGACATATTCAAGACAGGTGATGCGATCCACACATCTGAGGAATATGGTTTCAGGGTGTCCTTCCATGGGAAGGGCGGCCTGTGTATTGACCGACTGCAAAGTTTGTGGAAGAATTATTAGGGCGGCACAGGTCACCGCCATCTAGAGTCATAATCCACATTGGGGGCAATGACTTTGTAAGGTTGGGCAGACGAGCTTTAATTGAGCACATACTTTCTGCAGTTAGTTGGCTAGCAAAGACACTCCCGGAATGTACAATAGCTTGGTCTCACATGATTCCGAGGAAGGTATGGCGGGGTGGTTGGTCCACAACAGCGTTGAACCATTCGGTAAAGAGGGTCAACAATAAAATGGAGAAATTGTTTCGCTCTGATCATCTTCAAATATTTACAACAAGGGGTGGTGAGGGACAGAGTCTCTGAATTAAGCAGAAAGCTCTCACCCAGTCAAGAGATCAGGGCTAGATCCAACACCGTTTTTTAGCTCACTGCACCATCCCAGTTTCAGAACCTGGCTGTATGCAAATTAGTCTGTTCCTGTCCCAGTGCATGATGGGAACAGGGCAAACCAAACTACAAAAGCCAATTCTTACACTGGGAAGGAAACAAGCTCCCGGGGACCGGTTTCTGGCATTACAGCCGTCTTCGGCCCGGTTTGCTTGAATCCTGATGGTGCAATGAGCAAGACTGGGTAAGAGTGGTCTGCTTAATTCAGACACTCTGTTCATCACCACCCCCTTTTCTGAATCGTTTTTGGCCACTATAGGTGTGGCAGGGTATACTCAGACATGAGTCCCTTTCTCACTGCATCATCAGGATTCAAGCAAGCCGGGCCGAAGACGGCTGAAATGCCAGAAACCGGTCCCCGGTAGCTTGTCTCCTTTCTGGTGAAGAATTGGCTTGGTAGTTTAGTCTGCCCTGTTCCCATGATGCACTGGGCCAGGGACAGACTGATTTGCATATAGCCAGGTTCTGAGCTGGGATGATGCAGTGAGATAAATAACGGTGATGGATCAAGACCTGATCTTTGGACTGGGTAAGAGTGGTCTTCTTAATTCAGACACTCTGTTCATCACCACCCCCTTTTCTGAATCGTTTTTGTCCACTATAGGTGTGGCAGGGTATACTCAGACATGAGTCCCTTTCTCACTGCGTCATCAGGATTCAAGCAAGCCGGGCCGAAGACGGCTGAAATGCCAGAAACCGGTCCCCGGTAGCTTGTCTCCTTTCTGGTGAAGAATTGGCTTGGTAGTTTAGTCTGCCCTGTTCCCATGATGCACTGGGCCAGGGACAGACTGATTTGCATATAGCCAGGTTCTGAGCTGGGATGATGCAGTGAGATAAATAACGGTGATGGATCAAGACCTGATCTTTGGACTGGGTAAGAGTGGTCTGCTTAATTCAGACACTCTGTTCATCACCACCCCCTTTTCTGAATCGTTTTTGGCCACTATAGGTGTGGCAGGGTATACTCAGACATGAGTCCCTTTCTCACTGCATCATCAGGATTCAAGCAAGCCGGGCCGAAGACGGCTGAAATGCCAGAAACCGGTCCCCGGTAGCTTGTCTCCTTTCTGGTGAAGAATTGGCTTGGTAGTTTAGTCTGCCCTGTTCCCATGATGCACTGGGCCAGGGACAGACTGATTTGCATATAGCCAGGTTCTGAGCTGGGATGATGCAGTGAGATAAATAACGGTGATGGATCAAGACCTGATCTTTGGACTGGGTAAGAGTGGTCTGCTTAATTCAGACACTCTGTTCATCACCACCCCTTTTCTGAATCGTTTTTGGCCACTATAGGTGTGGCAGGGTATACTCAGACATGAGTCCCTTTCTCACTGCATCATCAGGATTCAAGCAAGCCGGGCCGAAGACGGCTGAAATGCCAGAAACCGGTCCCCGGTAGCTTGTCTCCTTTCTGGTGAAGAATTGGCTTGGTAGTTTAGTCTGCCCTGTTCCCATGATGCACTGGGCCAGGGACAGACTGATTTGCATATAGCCAGGTTCTGAGCTGGGATGATGCAGTGAGATAAATAACGGTGATGGATCAAGACCTGATCTTTGGACTGGGTAAGAGTGGTCTGCTTAATTCAGACACTCTGTTCATCACCACCCCCTTTTCTGAATCGTTTTTGGCCACTATAGGTGTGGCAGGGTATACTCAGACATGAGTCCCTTTCTCACTGCATCATCAGGATTCAAGCAAGCCGGGCCGAAGACGGCTGAAATGCCAGAAACCGGTCCCCGGTAGCTTGTCTCCTTTCTGGTGAAGAATTGGCTTGGTAGTTTAGTCTGCCCTGTTCCCATGATGCACTGGGCCAGGGACAGACTGATTTGCATATAGCCAGGTTCTGAGCTGGGATGATGCAGTGAGATAAATAACGGTGATGGATCAAGACCTGATCTTTGGACTGGGTAAGAGTGGTCTGCTTAATTCAGACACTCTGTTCATCACCACCCCCTTTTCTGAATCTGATCATCTTCAAAGCATATCTCATGGGTGCATCTGGGGCGACCACTGTTATTGTAATGATGGGGTACACCTTTCCAGGGAGGGGAATGACTTATTGATAGGGGACATGATAGCTTGGCTAGTGGGGTTGAGGAGACATGACCTATAGGAGGTGTGGGGGGGCCAGATAGTCGGTCAACTATCTGACCTGTGGCGGTAAGGTCATGATCGATGAGCAGTGATTTCAAGGTCCCTAGGGGGAGCGCCACCCATTATGGATGGGAGCGCCCGGGGGGAAGCGGCCATTGGCCCCTCCCACGGGGGCGGCACCCATTATGGATGGGTCGCCCAGGGGGAGACGGCCATAGGCCCCTACCAGGGGGAGACGGTTATATGCCCCTCCCCAGAATTTCCCGGGGGCCGGATATCCGCTCCGGCGGAAGAGAGTGCGGGGAAAGGGGGGAGTTCACGCTGTCCTTCTTACGGATACCCCGCACGGGAACTCGGACGACCTTAAGATGGCGTCGAGTGAAAGGTGGCCCCCACGACAAGGGAAGTTACAGTTGGCTACGACGGTAAAGTCCTCTGCGCATGCGCCACTCACACATGAGGGCGGGAATTGGTGATAGGGACCTGACACCGGTTAAGACCTTGCCGTTGGCCCCTAATGTTAGGATGTACAAATTCATATGCAATGCATTATGTCATGATGTTAGACTCGGTTAGGAAATCTTTGTATTAGAGATTTGTTAAGGTTAGCCTGAATACCTGTCTTCATCAAATGTAATGGAAGTTGAATTTGTACATGATACATGAAATGTTTTTAATTTAAAGTTTTACATTTTGTTTCATATTTTAATAAATACGGCCGGGGGGGTCGTGAGGCCCCCCCTGCCTTACAAAAGTTCAAACTGTGTCTGTCTCCTCCCATTGGGATTGGTGGTGGAAGGGGTGGCGGGCATCCCGGCCCATATGGGCTGCTGCAATGTGAAGAGAAATGTTGCAGATGCCATTACAGAACTTGGAGACTCGGTCCTCCAATCCTAATTTATTTTTTTAAACTATGTAAGGGGACAGGGTATGGATACCCTGACACTAGAGCCCTTCTTGGGGAGGTCCCAGAGGTACCATTTCTACGGACAACATTACAATTTATTGATCACAGAAAATGTGGGGGTAGGGATCTTTAATGTGTTTTTTTCCTGCATTAGGGTTGGCAGCACTTGGGGTCCATAGGGCTTGGCTTAAGACAAGGCCTTGATGCTAACTCCATGCCACGCACAATCAAATGCCGTGCTGTGCCAATGGTGTTCATCTCTAACTCACTGACAATAAATACCCTTTGCACAGCACATAGTGCTATATATACACACACGCATACATATATACTTAATACATGGTGGGATTGCACGGTCATTTGAGGCATGTTCATGGTAGTTTGTTGTATCAGTTGGATCTAATGTATTACACACCATTTGTGCAGCCTGAAGATGGCATACATAATTTTTTCCATTTACATCTGGTAATATTAGCAGGAGGGGGTCGGGGACCACACAAGCACGCGTATACACTCACACCTATGCTTTCACACACGTATACACACCTATTCACAATACTCACTCACAAATACACATACATACATTCACACATATGTGCATGCATCAAACATTAAAAAAATAAAGCAAGCCTTCACTGCAGATCTCTGGGAAGAAAGCCTCAGAGGTCCTACGAGGATTGGGACTGCTGCCTATTCTTAATGGCTGATCTTAGGTCAGCCAATGAGCGAAGGCGGCAGTTCTTCACTTGTCACAGAGTGGGATGGGGTCATTGAGATTGCTGGCCCCACTCTGTGATGAGATGTCCCTGATTGGCACCCAGCCCAGGGCACCTCAGGGCTTAAAACTGAACACCTAGGTCTAAGGATATCAGTGCTCCCCCTTGTCAGGAGGGGGAGGGCCTTGAGGCACTTTTGCGAGCCTGAGGAGGCCAGACTGACAGGGCTGTGAAATCCTCAGCTTGGCAAAATTCTGCACTGCTAGCCGTGCACCTGCGCATTTAGCTCATGTCTTGCTCCTGGCTGCCTGGCCTGAACAAGAAGAGTGTCTGTCAACTTACCATTGTTCAGCCTGACAGATATTCTTTTTGTTGGAGAAAAAGGTGGGGGATGTACGGATGGGCTGCTGCTGCAACAGTGCTTCTAATAATACCACCAGGAGCAATTTGCTTTTCCACCCAGTTGCCAAGTTCACATCAGCACCCATACTTTAATTAGGGATAGGAATGTTTGGCTCCTGCAATCCCTAACCGGTTCCCCAGTACCCCCGCACAGTCCTTGCAATCCTGATCTCAGGGGCCATGAAGGCAATAGCAGGAACAGGTCCTTGGGAGCCCTGTTTCCTTTCTGATGTTTCCACTCCTGGAAGTTTCCAGGGCCTCTCATGAGCAAATAGGTGCCTCTGGGGCACCCATTTGATGATGTTACGGGGGCCAATAGGTGCATGAAGCCACTCCACCTAACTGCCATTTCGGGCGAATCGGGATCAAGGCATCAGTAGCATTTGCATTGTATTGTTAAGCGAGAGGTTTCCTTGGAATTAAGGGGTAGATTTACAACAAAGTAACGCAGCACGGTGCAGCAAGTCATTTTGCTGCGCTGTGCTGCATTAGTTTGGAAAGCACAGAGATGCGACATATTTACAAGAATATGTCACATCTCTGTGCTTCCTCTGCGCTGGCGCAAAAACTGCAGCCATGTGCTGGCGCAGGCACCCTTGCACCGTGGGACCCCTTCCTGTACAAAAAAAATCCCAAGAGGCCTTTTCCTCTTTCAATGCGTGCTGTGGAATGCAGCATGCATTGAAAGAGGAAAAATGAGGAGAAATGAAAACATTACTCCTCGTTGCGCCTCGCTACACCACCTCTAGGGTGGCGTAGCATTCACACGCATCTCCAGATTAACGATTTCTTGTAAATCTGGAGATGTGTCTTGTTTCATGGGTGTTGCGTAGGAACCCACAGCAACACCCATGGAACGCCCCTTCCACACACAGTGCTGCGTGTACAAGGGCTATATTTACAAGGAGAGGAAAAGTCACGCAGGGTGGCGTTTCCTCTCCTTGTAAATATGGAGGAGCCCCCTGCGTCACCAGTACGTCACGAAACGTGACATATTGGTGGCGCAGGGGGCTTATAAATCTGCCCCTAAGTGCATAACTACAAAACCAAAGTCCATTGATTTTACTAACTGACAGGCGCAATAGTCCTGGGGTTGCTGGGTAACAATGTAGACCACGCAAACTGAGGGTAGCATAACTGGGCAACAAAACGTAAAGAAGAGATGGGCATGGGGTGCTTATCTGTCAATAAATATGTCCCGCCGTAGCAGTTTTATTTACTAAAGTGCTATTTTTTGGGAATCCAGACCAACACGATGCTGTCAATACTAGAGCTGTTATATAAAAGTGTGTTCTCTTGCTTGTAAAATACATGTAATCTTTCCCTACTTTAATCTGCTTTCTCTAAACCTTCCCATAATTCATCTGAAAGATTCGCCACCTGCTGTGAGCCTGCACATCGAGCAAATCTAATCATTTCTTGCATTATCATCTTTTTTTATCGCCTCGATCAATATCTTGTGGTGCTGGAGATGCTGTACTCTGTAAGTGATGGTCTGCACATCGCGAAGACGCTCCGCGTTAATAAGCGACTACGGTTGCCGTACAAGGATGTCCTCCCTTAGTAAAGTGCGGGGCTATTAAAGAGGCAGTCATGACAAAGACCATTGATTTCTCGCCTTAAAATACCTGGACAGTCTTCTAGGAATAGTTAGGATCATGCTTGTTTAAAAAAGGTTTTTGTCTGATTTGCAGTTTTCGAAAGAGACACATTGGCAGCAGCAAGACAATATTGAATGGGTCTTAGAAATAAATCATTTTTCATGAGCAGGCTTTATTGCCTCTATTTATTTATTTATTTATTTGTGTGTTTTGTACAGCAAGGAGGAGGCACAGGTTTGCGTCTATCTCAAAATAGCATATATTAACCCTCACAGAGAGAGAAAAACATATACTACTTGGTTCACGACTGCACACATTAACATCTGATAACGTCACACTGACCAGCAGGCCCAGAATCCAAAATAGAGACCACACTGTGGCACCGTGGGTGATATGATATGAATGGATTTAATCATGATTATTCCTTGACTACAACTTAAGCAGCACAGTGTCAAAAATAGGCCTTTTTTAGAAAAAAATGGATATGTTCATATGAAGAGAAACCCCCACGATGGTGCTATTATCACGAGTGCAGTTTTCACTTTCAGCAGTGCCACAGACAGTTGTTTATTGTACTAATGCAAGACAACGCAGCGATAGCACATTAAAGCCAGATGTGTGCAAAAAAACGAAGCAACTCTATATTGAAGACTCCCCTTGATTTGAGTCACGTTTTTGTTTCTGGGTGAAATGAAGGTCAGAGGGGCAAGGCAGCCTTAATAATAGTACTTATTTTGTTTATATGACATATAAACGAAGGACTTTAAAGATAAGAATTTCATTTTGAATAAAACAAAAAGAGGACTGTCATGAAGGTATTGGAGCCTTAAATACAGACGACCATTCGTTTTTAGTAAAAAAAAAAAAGATGTGATGGCAAGGGAAACCTACTTAAAAAAAATCCTAATTACTGAAATAATCATGTGCCATCCACTTTAATTTTTTTTTTTTAAAGATGGCAGCACTGAAGTCACTTTGAGCAGCGTCTTGGTGGTGATGGTGGTGGAAAAAATCACACTGTATAGTGGAGAGAGGGAGGCACAGGAGGGAAGAATGACTATGTGAGATAAAAAAGACATGGAAAAATGGGAGGGGCACGATGAAAAATAGGGGGTGAGCAGAACAAAGAGTATGATACAGAAGAGAGAGGGACAAAAAAAGGTGCTGGTATGTTGAGTTTTGAGCCTGTTGTATTGTGGGAGCCAGATCCACTCACTCAATTGGGGTAGCAATTTTTTTGGGACACGTGAAGAAATGCTGGGAATTAGGAATTTTATGTATCCCACAGATTCTGGATGAATATGTGGTGTTTTAGGCAAAGATTGAGGTTTGCAAGGATTTCTGGGTAAGAAAATGTTGTGAAATCCATGAAAATCACACCACTCTGAACTCCCCCAGTTGGCTTGTGGGGTACTGTCTTTTCTCAGGAGATGTGTGGAAAGTCACTGGTAGGAAATGTGTGGATCCCTATAGATTTCAAAACTTTTCCTCACAGAAATATGAAGGAAATATTTAATTTAGCAAGGTTTGATGGTAGCAAGTGTTTCTGGGTAAAAACAACCTTATGAGGTCCATGTAAGTCACACCCCTCTGGATTTCCCTGTGTGTTTAGTTTTCAGAAATGTATGGGTTTTGGTAGGTTTCCCTGGGTGACGAGACAGCTGATCCAGAACCCAGATTCTGCTGCTCCCACGTTGTAAAAAAAGTGTTTATTTTGTTTCTCTGTGCTGCATTTTGATTCATTTTATATTGTAAGGCTTGCAAATGTAAGCCAATGAGCAAAAAATAAAGACATTTTGAAACATGCCCTCTGTATTGCCTGATAGCATAGGAAAACCACAAATTTGCCATGGATAACTTTTGTGGAAAAAATGTATTAATGTTTAAGTGCTAACTACTTCGAACATTCAAAAAAAGGCCTTTGCACCAGGGGGGAGGGCTTTACAGCCGAGGGATTAAATAGTGTGTCTTCCAAGTCAACTGCCACTTGAGCACTGATCCACTTGGACATTCAATATGGCACTCATGCACTAGATTCAACTTTGTTTCATAACTTTTTTTCTTGTTTTCCATTGTTGCTTTGCTTTCCTGTAAATTCTTCGGATTACAACAATGCAGGTATTGAATCACAATGTGACTCCCTTTTAACTACTGTTGATCACACAATTAACTGATAGACAAACAGAAATGTTTTATACATACCAACATTTGCAAAATAGCACTACTCCAATTTCACAATAAAATGGACTGATCAAAATCCAGAAATATTAAATATAGTACTTATATTCTTACATTCTTATACTAAAGCCCCCAACCAGCGTAGTTTGCAGGTGCTCTAGGGTAACTCCACACTCTTCATGTCCAAAAGCCTCAAAGATCACTTCCATAATGCTCAGTGTAAACACTTCCAACTACCAGAGACATCCCTAATGAGTGTTTAGCCACTTATCAGGCTCGCTTTAAGATAAAAAGCCCAAATAATCAAACACAGCCATGTTTCTTCGTTCAAGCTCTGCTTTGCCACCATATTCAGAGAAGAACTGAATGTCTTGAGGTGGCATCTCCTAAACATGATGGACAGAAGCCTCAAGCTGGGCAGTTACCATCAATGACAAAAACATGCAGTTTGTGATTACTGGCGAAGAGTGAAATTTGATTATGCAAAGGGATCTTAATTCTTAGATTTATGGTAAACACACATCTCTGCAGTTTTACCCTGATGAACTTTAGCATTTAAAATCTGTCAAAATGTACCAAGAGAAAAGCTTGCAGTTAACGTTGATA
This sequence comes from Lissotriton vulgaris, assembly GCF_964263255.1. Classification (NCBI taxonomy): domain Eukaryota; kingdom Metazoa; phylum Chordata; class Amphibia; order Caudata; family Salamandridae; genus Lissotriton; species Lissotriton vulgaris. The sequence continues at coordinate 644,661,999 of NC_141687.1, read as the reverse complement.
CATGAAGAAGTGGGTGCAGAAATATCCAACTTCGGCTACTAATTTCTAATTTTCTAGCTGAAAACCCAGAATAGGAGGTATTTATCTCCCAGGAGACACCACTCAACTTGTGGTATCAGTATTTACTGAGTGCGCAAAATGCCTCACACTTTCCAAGTTCCCTGGAAATCAGGTTCTTACTCTTGGCAACTACAAAGGACACTTCTAAATTGGACGACTCCTAATTCTTACACCAAAATGGCCTCTGCTTTATCACAGAAAATTTTGAAATAAAGCACGTGTTTCAGTATCCTTTCGTCTTCCCCATTACTGAAATTGCCATCATCAAAATTGGGCCACCTCATTCCCTTCTTGCCAGATAAAGCAACCTCCTCATGATAGTTCATTAGGAGCTCTCTGATACCATTCACAGGTCCACAGCTTTAACAACAGAACATGCTTCATTTCCTGAAAAAGAGAGAATTTTTCATTGTTCCCATCATTGTATCACTTGGTGGACTCTGACTCGATAGCCGAAGCTGGCCCAAAATATTGTATCAAAATATACCTTAGGACTCTACATTCTTCCGACTACACCTGCCCGTGATCCCCAGGCTCCACAGCTACTCATAGACAAGAGGTTCCTTACAATTTAGGAACCTTTTCTTTCCGACCAGGACTGCCCTTTGAGCTCTAAACTACAGCACTGGTTTTTGGCAGTCCTATTCCACTACAAAAAATGAACACCCAGAATATAAACAGCACTTTCTACTCTGGTAACTTTTCACTAAATAGCAGACCCCCAACATACACCATTTAAAATTCTTTCCCCTCATCTGCAAGGGTCTGACCCAAGGGTATCCAACCTAGGTGCAGGAGTCCTAAGACTTCGTTTCTAGAATACCACTGACTGTGTAAATGAGATCCATTTATAATCACCTTGAAAATCCTGAAAACATGGGTTGGAGCTGGCCGACCTGGACCTGCGTTGGACACCCTCGCAGATCTAAACGCAGCTATTTCAGAATGCCTTGTATTAGCTCTTTGACCTCTCTTTCTTGTCATCAACTCTTCATCCTTTTCAATCCAATGAGTTCGTTATCTCTTTTAACTCTTCCTGGAAACCTTGATATCAATTAAGTGCATTGTGGATGATTTTGTATTCTGCCTTTCATCTCCTAACTGCTCTCTTATTTCCCTTTTTTCTTATTATAAGCAACAATATTTTACTTTTTAAGCCACATCCCCCAATTAAACTGTTTAACAAGATCATTGTATACCTTTGCAGTATTTACACGCATAATTATTTTGCGCGAAATGTATTTTTTATTGTTCGTGCTTTTTTTTAGCAAACAGTTCAGCTCTACAGTCAATAGTTTAAAAAACATCTTTTGATACACATTTCGTTAAAAAAAGAAGCATTGCAATCCACCCACATGTCTGAACCCATGTTTCTTTTAAAGGAGCGGGGGAAGGTATCTGGTTTTCCACAGCAATCAACCATCATTATGTTCCTTTTGTATAATGTAAAGTACACCCAGCATAGTACAGGGTTGCACATCAGTGCAGCTGTACGTTCAATGACTATAATCAATCACATTGCTACAAACAGGCAATTGTCTGCCTTACTTAGGCAAGGAAACACAGATGCACATAAAATATGGCAGACACCAGCACTGCTATATGTCTGGAGGGACGGGACATTTTCTGTGCTACTGACACTTTGGAATGGCGTGAAGTCTTGACAAATCAACCCTTCTATTATCCCCTTCCATCATCATCAAGTAATGTATGTGGTTGACTGCTTGTAGAGAGAATAACATGAACCCATGCAGCAAGATTAAAGCAAACGAGTGTCGGCAGAGTTAGTTTTAGTAATAAACCTCCTAAAACGAAATAGCTATACTGCACTTATGAACATGCAGTACTTCAAGGACGCTCCTTTCATTTCTCAAAACCCATGAAATCAGCACCCAAGTCTTAATACACAGTGCCTACATAGGTCAGGGATGGGAGGTAAGTGATCTCCAATGAGTTTCCCCTTCTTTGACAATCATCAGTAGTGTGCAGTGAAATAGCTCTCACAACGATTGTGGATCTTGCCAAAAAATCTAAGCTCAAAATCTATGAAAATAACTCACGAAAATAAGTCATGCCTTATGGATGAATTACAAAAAATTCTGGAACTTTTGTTCAAAAGAAAGCTGGCCATCTTAGAATATGACAACTAAGGTCTTTATTGCGGTGTAGGGTGGAAAGCCATCCAATAGCTCGTCAGAGGCTTTCAGCCCAACATTGTAGGTGTCCGTCGGACTGCTGTATTGGGATAGGAAATGATGCCTACAAGAAATTTAATTTATTAATCTCAGTTAAAAGTTATATAGAATAATTATTCGTGTATTAAGCCCCAAATTGCTGCTCAACCTTGAGCCAATCTAAACATAAGTCACAATGATTAATGTATGAACATTTTTCAGACACAGGTATATCTGACTTTCTCAAAGGTACACAATGTTAATGTGAACCAAATATAAAGGGTACAATCAAAAGCAATACAACATCATGATAGAGAGTGCATAAAGGAGCCTACAAATCAATGATGTGATCATCTATTCTATACAGTATACAATAAGGAAACGAATCTAACGCAATAGAAAACAAATCCACAGTAGCCACATTTGCTGGGGAAGTAGATGTAATAGTCGACTTTTCAGTCTGTTATGGCGATATCGTCCATCAGAGCATCTTCAGGACACAAATATTAAAAGCGACCCTTGGATCATATTCACTGAGAATAATCAGGTAACAAGAAAAAGACCTGTATATAGGCTCCCGACTTCACACAGAGGGAGATCTTAAGGCCTGCATTGAAACGCGTTGACCCTGTGCTGGAACAGGATTCAGGAAGGGTGTTTCAGGATTGCAATTTAGGACACAGTCCACCTGATATTAGACCCTTGTAACTAAGAGTTTGCAGCACAGTCAAACAAGCAGGCTCGCAAAAAGGGGTGAACGGCCGCTTGTCTGTTGTTTTGTTATCAGGACTGGTGCCCTATGAACTGAATGACTAGAGGCATCTTTTCTTTTCCCTCGTTTGTATATGGTGTTTATATGAATGTTTTTCATTTATATTGTTTGTGAAATGTTTATTTTTAGTATGGTGTTACATATGAATATCACTATTTGAGTATTATTTATGGTTGGACATTTTTAAATGCCTTTTGAAAAATCCTGAAATAAGTAAGAACCACTAAATGAAAAGTGTGCCCGCTTAAGATTTTTTTGGCTAGGTGTGGTGTTAACGCATTTGAATAATCTAGCTGGCCATCCTTTTGTTGTTAAAAATTAGAGTGGTCTAGGCCAGTTAGTGAGTAGACCCAAGCCTTTTTCGGTCACACTGTTAGTAGTGCGAGCAACTGCTCGCAAGGCTCCTCTTTGTAAAAGCAAGATAAATAGCTTGCCACATTAATTGAGCCCAGGGCAGGTGATCCAACCCTGGGAACTGAGTATGTCCGAGAAAGATACATTATCATTTAGTGAGGATCACATTCAAAAACTCATTTCAGACTCCACCCTTTTTCCATATATCAACTTGAGTAATTCTGCTAAACAACAAAATATTAGTGACAAATTGCTTAGACTACAAAAGAAAAATGTGAGAACCGAACTACACTGACATTTTTTACTAGCAAACCTCAGAGCAGGTGTAATCCCTTGGGGTCTTCAGGTCAAAAACGTCCCGGTGATTTTCACCAACGACCCGGTTTACAGAAAGGGGTTCAGTTGTATTAGTACCAAATGTAGCAGAGATTTGATGGTGCATACCATTGAAACTGCTCAACGGATTTGCAAAAAAGACCAGGAAGAAATTGAGGAGCAATTAAAAGCAATCAAGGATAACCATACTGATTCAGAAGCCAAATTACTCTTGGAGAAAATTGGAAAAGAACTAGCTACATTTCAAGATCATACAATTAACTTCAAGACTAATAAATTTAAAAAAGACAAGAAAATCTTCAATTTAGAGACTGTCTACCCCTATCTGAAAGACGTGTTCTACACACGACCAGATTCCACCAGGTTTTTGAACATATATCAAGGAAGATCAAAAAAGAAGTGTCTCTCATTTTCTGACACCTCATCCTCCGAGTCTGCGGGTGATTCAGATCTGGGTGAGGGTTCTTCAAATAGAAACCAACAGAAAAGGCCTTTTTTAGGCCAGGGCCAGCAACAATTAGGCATGAGATTCAAACCCCAATGGGAAATGACAACCCGCAGACAGCACTACAAGTCATGAACGAATCACCGATTATAAACTTATCAAACAGGGTGCTTACAAAGGCAGAAATGGAGGTACTCAAATTGGGACTGTCTTTTCTCCCTGGCACTATGATGGACTTTACCAAAGTCAAAATGGAAGTCATCGAATTTTTCAGAAAAATCCGCTTGAAGTGGTTTTTCAGAGATTCACCAGATTTAGCTCAGACAGAGGCCTCTGGATTGAGAAACAAATCATCTTTTTGCCCTCCAAACCACAGTATGTCTAAAGACATAATGACTTTTGATCATGTAGTGCTATTGGCATTAAATGTCATTGAGAAAAAGAGTGCTTTTGTTCCATCAAACATAACACACCATCATAAGGAGGCCATCAGCAGTTTAAAGAACCAACGGGACGCCATAATTCAACCAGCAGACAAAGGGGGAGTGGTGGTCCTATGGTCAAAGGAATTGTACAGAGCTGAAGGCATGAAACACGTGCAGAACTTGGAATGGTATCGACAGATCATCCAGGACCCTACTGTCCAATTATTGCAAGAAATTACATCGATTGTAAATTAAGCCAAGGACAAAGGCATCATGGGCCCAAAAGAAGCAGAATGCCTGGTTAAAAAACACCCCGGAACACCGCATCTGTACTTCTCACCAAAAGTGCATAAGGATGCTTCTATCCCGCCCGGGCGACCTATCGTCTCCGGCTGTGACTCAATATTAGAACCGGTGTCAAAATTCGTAGATGTCTTCTTAAAACCATTTCTATCTGTAGTACCATCCCATCTACGAGATACCATGGAATTCATAAATAAAGTGGAAGGATTCCAATTCGAGCCTACGACCCAGATTCTTGTGACAATGGACGTGGCGTCCTTGTACACGCAAATTCCTCAACAAGATGGGTTGGAAGCTATCGAGATGTACCTGGAAAAAAGACCTCGTCCACACAGAGTACCAACTGATCTGATATTGCGACTTGCATCTTTGGCATTGAAAAGAAATTTTTTTAAGTTTGAGGACGAGCTGTTCCTCCAGGTCAAAAGGGACCGCAATGGGTTGTCCATTTGCTCCTGAGATGGCGGTGCTGTACATGGCCCAGTACGAAGACAAGTACATATATAAGAATAACCCATATAATGTACATATAAAGCAATGGCTCAGGTACATTGATGATGTTTGGTGTATCTGGGATGGATCATCAATGGCCTTGGAAGAATTCCATGAATGGTTGAACAACCCCAGCCCTGATATCAAATTTAGCCTGACAGATGATGGCAAACCCCTTTCCTTTCTTGATGTGGAAATAAGACACACTCCTGATGGCTTAATGACCTCTTTGTACCTTAAGAAAACAGATAAAAACAACGCGTTGCACTACCGGAGCTACCATCCAAGAAATTTGAAATATAATCTCCCCTATGAATAATTCCTGAGGGTGAGGCGGAATTGCTCCAGGGTAGAAGACTTCGAGATACATGGCAAAGCCTTATACCCCAAGTTACAAGAAAGAGGATATCCGCGGAAACTTGTCAAACACTCAATGAAAAGAGCACGCTGGACCCCGAGAGAACATCTACTGTTGAAGAATAAGAAATTACCAACTGAACGGATGGTGTGCGTCTCTACATTCGGTCCTCATACACAACCAGTGCAGAAAACCATTCGAACCCATTGGCACCTTGTGGAAGATGCCATTCCCAACATTGGTAAACCACTGTTTGCACTGAAAAAGAATCGTAGCATAGGACAACAAATCATCTCGACACGCCCTCCAATCAAAAAGAACACTCAGAGCACGCTCTTCGGTCTCAGTCCAGTCAAAGAGCACCACAAATGTAGAACCTGTTCGTTATGCGATGCCACAGTGGAAGGTACATTGTTCACTGTTGGTAGAAGGTTCTGGAGGCACGAAGAGTTTACTAACTGCAAATCCAAATACGTCATATACACCAATGTATGCCCTTGCCAGAAAATATACATTGGCAAAACAACGCAACAAGCTCGCCACCGCATTATTCAACACCGGTCTAGGGTGAAGAACAAAGTGCTGTCGGCTCCAATAGTGCCCCATTTTTTGGAAAAGAACCATGGTCCTAATGATTTTAAATGGACTATTCTGTCATCAATAAAAATTGCTGCAGGTGCTGGAGGTGACCCTGATCTACAGCTGTCCCAGAAGGAGGCCTTTTTGATCATGAAATTCAATACAGCACTGAGTGGACTGAACAAAATTTCCGAACTAAGTAACTTAAGGTAATTGCATTTTTTAGGGCTGTAATATAGGCCCTAGAAATGTCTACACACAGATAAACGGCGTCAAACTTTATACAGACACACATGCACACCCAATGTGAGCCGAGATATCCAGCCTCATAACTTTCGGGCGGCATCGTGGCACGCACTAGTGCCTTTGCGAATTGACGGGAGCGAAGGCTCCTTTAAAGATTGCCAGCGCGCACACGCCAACGAGACGCACACTGACGTTCTACGCGGAAGCTGCCAGCCAGCCACGTGAATCGAGTGAGAGCAAACGGAGTACAAGTAAACAAAAAAGCTAGTATAAAACACTCAATCTCCCATAGTAGTATGCAAGGAAGGCCAGCATCGTAACGCCAGTCATATGTCTATTACAGACCCAGACTAAAGAACCAAAATGAAATCCCTGCCGCAATCACTAGTGCATTCGGATACATTCCACCAAGAGGTATGTTTTGATACAGACTTACCACTTTGGAGCGCAGTAGAGCTTTGGAAATATACTCGGAACGGGTGACTAAATTTATTATCAATTATTGCTCATAGGAGCGGGAACCATACAAGCCACAGCGCATCGTGGTCAAGTCACGAAAATTACAGCGAGTTAGGAACCAGTGAACCGCATGCATATATCTAGTCATGCCTGTCAATGCCCCAAAAGACAACACTGAGTTTGTTTTTATTTTTGTTGTTGTTTTTACAAACACTTACAGAATACCACTGCTTCCCCATGAATCAATACAGCTGCCCTGGGAAGACTCCAAGAATTACAGGTACACAAGGTTGGAGTTAAAGGGTGTGTGAGTCAAAATGAGTACAATCTCAAGAGTCTTTTCTCACACCAATCAATTATTTATTTGTATGCCCCACAGTACATGCCACTTTCCAGTCCATGTCCTAAGGAGAACTACCAAACAGTGTCCGGGTTCGAAACGCGTTGACCCTGTGCTGGAACAGGATTCAGGAAGGGTGTTTCAGGATTGCAATTTAGGACACAGTCCACCTGATATTAGACCCTTGTGAGAGAATGAGTAAAGCAGCTGCCAACCTTTAATCGCGAGGCAGTAGTGTAAGTTTGTGTTTTTGTAGTAATCTGAGGTCGGTTGAAAAATCTTACGCACTCTTGCATACAACATGGCGATTCCTTATTATCACCAATATCCAACCGCACAGCAACTTGATCCAATCTGTATCATGATACAGAGGGAAATTCCGTTCTGCTTTGAGCCAGTCAGGGCATCGGGAGGAATAGTATTCTGAAAATTGCACTCAGGATTACGATGTCGATTTCAGCCTGCCTTTTCATGTCGAGCTGACTTCAATGAAAGAGCAGAGCGGAATTATCCTCTGTATCGTGATACAGATCGGGTCAAGTTGCTGTGTTACTGTAGAAGGAGCCACTAACTAATAGTTGGGAAGTGACTCTGGGGCCCCTAGCAGAGCCACATTTACCGCTCGCCCTCTGCTATGGGGCCTAGGGGGCATCTATGTTGCACCCCTAAACATCCCTCACCGTATGGCAGGCACAGCACGGTGCCTGCCTCACAGGACGGGATGTTTGAAAACATAAATATTTCTATTACAGCTTGTGCTGCAGTCCTTTTACGACCGCTGCACAAGCTGCAATAGAAAAATTATTATTTCCGTCGGCCCCTAGGGAGGTCACATCCTAATACTGTAGAAGGAGCCACCAACTAATAGTTGGGCAGTTCTACTCCACTACGGTGTCGGTCGGTCGGACGCTTGTGCGACCGACATCGTAATCAGGCGCTAAGTAAAGATGCAGATCCGGGTGGGTCATCGCCTCCTCTTCCAGAACGCTTTTCTCTAATAGCAGATGATGGAACTTTCTTTTCACCATAGAAATCACGGTATATGAATTTGAATTATAATGTTATTGCTTTATTGTGTTATATGTGCATTGAATAAACTTCCCACCTGGAAGCTGTTTACTACTTTGCCTAAGACAGTATTTTTGTTTAGACATTTCGAAATACAGATGTTACAGAACACCAATGTGCACAGATGCAACAATGTGCTGTAACAGAACCTTAAGGATGTGAATACAAATCTTTTAAGGCAGTGCCAAAGAGAGTGAAAGAGAAATATATGCAGGGGAAGTGGGTAGTGATAGAATGAGGAGTATTGTTAAGTGAAGGGTAGAGGTCTCAGGTAAAGGAGAGTGTTTGATCTTTCCATCTGAATGTCTGGAGCATAGCGACCACCCTCAGGTTGGAAGTGAAGTAAAGGAGAGTGTCTGATGTTCTTACCTAAATGTCTGGAGCACAGGGGTCAGCCCCAGGTTCAAGGAAATACTATTTTGAATGGCTGGGGCCATAGAATGAGAAGGAGTCTATTCATATTTCCTCTTTTTGTGCTTTAGACATCTTCTGTTTCATCAGATTTCTGTTGCGTGTGGTGTAAGTGAGAATGGGTCAAGATAGTTTTCCACACCGATAATTTCCTTTTTCAGTGTGACTCACTTTATAAATGATGCAGATTGATTTGAACTTGATACATGCTGGGGGTTTTCTGCCACACTATAGAGGATTTAATAGGGAGCGGGCAAAATATTATGGGCAAAATATCGACTAACACCATGATATATGCCACTCTGTAGTTTTAGTTAGGTCTGCATTTCAAACAAAATGCCTTTTTTGGCTTGGTAATAACTTTCATCCCATTTGATCAGTCTTCACAAAACATTCCAAATAAGTGTTGTATTTTACTAGCTTCCTTGTGGAAAGTTTTAAGGTGATCTGTTTAGTAGGGGCCAAGAAAACAGGGGGAGGCCCAAAATGCAAAATCTCCATGCATTTTCCCTAAAGATTTTTAACACGATATCACAAATATGGCTGAACAGGATTACGCCAAGTTTGGCAGAAAGCTATATCTTGGTCCAGAAAGTGTGTTTTTTGGGATTTGGAATGTATCCATTCCATAATTTTTGAAAGCTTTTGGGATCAAAAACATTTGTACATCTGGACAGTTGGGTTGGAGGGTCTCTAGCCAGAGTCTATCATACCAAAATTGAGAAAAATAGAGTGTTCCAATTGGCCTAGATGGCATTTTTCCCCTTGGGCCAACTTGCTCCCACATGAGAGAATATGCTGCAGCCAGCCATTACAGGACTCAGGGACTTAGTCCCCTGCCCTGAGTTTGTTTAAAAAAATATATAAGGGGACAGGATATGGAAACCCTGCTTTACTAGCCCTTGTTGGTAACTCAGATGAAACACCATCTGTCAAAATAAATAAAATAAAAAAATCTTGCAGTACTCCAGTGGCATCACAGGGGGAGTATGGAGGAGCGGGGAAAGGCGCCCACCAATTTTATTTTTACTTTCATATGACCTCCAGGGCGGGCCAGGTCGTGGGGGATCAAATCAATTCATTATTTGGATGGGGCGGACATGGAGCCTTCCCTCCATGAGCTGATTCTCGCCCCAAGGGCCCCCATCCCCTGAGACCCGTTGTTAAAATCAATGAGGAGGGAGGTGTGCGCCAAACTCCTTGAGCCTGTACTGACCCCAGTAACCCCATCACACAAGACCAAATATAACGGGGAGGAGACACCATTTCCGGGCCCGCAGGAGTACAGCAGGGAAAGCATGTCTGCTCCGACTCAGCAGGAGCTTAAAAAATTCTCCAGTTGGGCTGGAGCAGGCATGTGTTTCCCTGCCAGTGCTCTTGCTGGCAAGAAAACTCTGATTTCTCCCACCCGGGGTAAACAAGCAAAAATAGCTGTCCGTGCCTAGTGTGAGCAATGCCGGCTCCCACTGTACCCAGGATGGGTGCATGAGGAGAGCATGAGGGGGCCTGGGGCTCCCACCATGGCCCCTAACATAGTGCGCTGAGGGAGCCCCAGGTGGGCACCAGGGCACCCATCCAAGGTGTCCCCCTTAAAATAAAAAAGGAAAGGACTGGAGGATGGGGTCCCTGGGGCCCAAAGTGGTTCAAGGATGGGTGGGGCATTACCCGCTCTCTTCTACTTCAATAACAAGCAGCGATGCAAGTCTCTCTGAAATAAAACTTTCTGTTTTTGTCTCAAATGCTTGTAGGCTGTCCGGGACAGTTACATACACTGGTTATCATGTAGCGAGTTTTCTCATTTTACCCATTGACATTAAAACACCTGAGGGCCTAAGATTGCTGTATTTTTTTTTAAACAGGCAAATTTAACTTCCGTCGCTCCGCATATCATCGAGGGCACTTAGAAACCAGCCTCGCGATGCCGGGATTGATGGTCTGTACCAGTGCTTCTGTCTGCCCGTGTCTAAGCCATGAAATGGATCCAAAACAAAAAAAAAGCCGGTGGGTGGTGCGCGCGCTCACCACTGGCAGCATATGTCTTCAATTATCGCGGCCGTCTGGCGTTTGGTGCACGTAACAGACACCAAATTGCGTGTTCTGTTTTTAAAATACATGCACGCAAAGGCCAATGAAAATGGACCTAGGAAATAACACCCATGAGCTACGTGGAATTTCCAGGTCCATTTTTTAAGCCCCGAGTAAAGGACTTTTGCTGCGCGACACTGCTTGCGCAGTGTATGCTAGGCCCGAGACCTAAAAAAGGCCTGGGGGATGGGGCCTCTGGGATCTAAAGTAGCTTGGGGGACGGTTGCTGCACACCACCTTTCCATATTGAAAAGTAAAGGTCCTGGGAGATGGGGACCCTAGGGCCATAGTGGCTTGGGGCGGGGGTGGGGTTCATGCCCACTCCGCTTAATTGCAAAGAAAGGCCCCAGGGGTTGGGGTCCCCAGGGTCAGAAGTGGCTCAGGAATGGGGCTGTGCACCCCCCCTCCACAGTAATAATAAAAAACAAGGCGTTCTGGGTAGGCACCATGTCATCAACATGGATAATAAATAAACTGTTCATTTATTATTCATTACTCTTTCTAAGAGTGCCCCATAATACCTGGCTAGGACTATTTGTTTATAATTGTATAGGCCTGGTTGTACTCCTAGAATAAGGAGGCCCACCTGGCCTTTTTTCATGTTGTGGGGGGTTGAAGGTAGTGCTGCAGCTCCCCAGTAACATAAAAAAAAACAGGTCCTATTTACAAGTCTGGCAGTATGAGAACCGCCAGACCCATAATTGTGTGGCGGTGATGGTTGAGCCACTGCAGCACCAGCAGTTCAAATGCCCTATTACTACTTGAGCAGCTCCACCAAGGAACCGCCATTCCCTCACTGTGGAGCGGCGGTCAGGGGATAAATAATATGCAGATGGTGCAGCTGCTGCACCGCCATGCATATCACAAGTTTCAGGAATGCCAGCAGTTTCATGGAGGTCTTTCCTCCATGAAAAGGCTGGTGGTGCTGAAACAGTGCCCCCTCAACCTGGGAATGCACGCAGAGGGCACAACATGTGCCCCCCTGTGTTCATGTACTCAGGTTCCTGCATGGTATGTACTTTCATATGTCCGACGGCTCAACCAATTGCGATCCTAGGCATAATGCCATGGTACATGCAAAAGTGGAATTACTCCCAATACTGTCTCGAAGGTACTAACCGACCCAGAGCCTATAGATACTTTTCCCTTGGTGTCAGATATGTTAAAAATACAATGAACCAGCTCCCCAAAATGCAGTGGGAAGTTAGTATGGAGTAGCGCCTGTATCTCCGAAGCGGACTTTGCAACCTGGACATCAAACGTCTCTTTAGCTGATGTTAAGACCACACCTCTTCAAAACAGTTTGGCTTTCAGTTTGCTCTGAGCATTAAATTTATGTTTGAAACATTTATTGAAGGCCAAAGCATTACCTCCCTCACTGTGCGGGCAGGTGGAAGAAGAACTTGAATACAACAAGTAACTATGGAATTTACCGACACCAGATAAGCAATGTCGGATTTCATTCCACAACAACCTTGACTATTAAGCATCAAATAGCTCCCGTTAGAGAGCAATCTGAAAGCCAGGCGAATGACGGGCACTGGGGAACCTTTCAAGTAGCAGGACAGGTTTGCCACGGAGGCATTACAAAACCAGGGCTGCAAAATGTCTTTGCAAACCAAGGATCGGCTCAAAGTACTCTCTCATTCGGAACTGCTAATAAAGACTTCAGTTTTCCCATTTCTACATGGAAATTTGAAAGGTAGCCCCCAATACCCATGTACACACCCCCCTAATTCTTCATATCTGCCTACTTGCTGGTATTGTAGACAATATTGGAAATGGAATGTCGAAATTGGAAAATTAATACCCCCATGGATTATCCGCAGAGGGCGTTTCCACAATTGTGAAAGGTAACATCTCTAGCTTTTCAATGTGTTACATGGTGTATTTTGTAACTTTATTTGCCATGAGTATCTGCTGTTCCATCAGGTGATATGGTGAAAACAGACAAGCTGCATTAATTTGTCACCATGGCATGTGGCCGGGACTTATTGTTTGAAGTGTTCATCTTAATAGCATAGTAGACCTAAGTTGTGGCAGTCCATGTTGTAATTAGGGGTGGGCGGCAAATTCCGTTCCACTCACAGAACTTTCAAAATTTCTGCATTTTTGCGTTCCAACCGGAACAACTCTTCAGGCCCTTTACGCAGCTGTAGTGTAGGAAAAGCACTATACATTTACCCAACGAGGTAGCACTTACTGATTAGCCAGTAGGAAGTACTCCATTTGAGTAGAGGTATCGCACAAAACGCTGGTGTCTTCTTGAATAAATATGCAGGGCAGGATTCATTCTGGCACAATGCTCCTGTCACAAAAATTAAACCTCAACAGGAATCACTTACAGATTATTAACGCAGGTGCATGGGCTGAAGCTCAAATTCAGTAACTCATTATTCAGCCCCCAAAAATCGTGAGCTTTGCCGAGGCTGGGCAGGTGTGCTTTCTACTCATATCTACAGTCGAAAATTTGCTGTGATGCTTGATGGAGGCCTTTGCATCCTTGACTTTCACGAGCGCAATCCCCGTGCAGTTCCTGTGACCAGGAGCTTCTTTCTCCTCATCTGCTGCTCTGATCGGTCTCTGACCTTTTATAAACACAAGAGGCATGTGAACCCGCATAGAAGCCTGCCCGTTTGGCCCAGCCCCACACACTAGCAGTGTGCACCGTCTTCCCAAACTTTACACACTATGATGGACAGTTCACTCAAGGAACCCTGGCGCCTTTCGGCGCAATGGCAAAGTTACACACACATGGTCATTGGAGAGACAACTCTTCTGGCCCTTTACGCAGCTGTAGTGTACGAAAAGCACTATAAACTCGCAAAGAAGAGCCACCCCTGAAAATCTCCACGAGCACGCGAAATTCCGCGTGTTCGTGGAGATTTTTTGCTGTTTCGCAGAAGTTTGCTAAAGTCAATTTCGCAAATTCCGCCCACCCCTAGTTCTAATGCAGACATATCTTGTTGTATAATGTCTATTGCAGATGACTCTATGTTGCCCAAAGAGTATATTGTAGAGGATAAGGTGTCCATACCGTTGTCAACCACTGCCAAAGCCTTCTCTACATTAACACTGTCAATTTCACACAGTCTTTCAGCAGAAACCTTCCATACTTCATTGTATATGGCATACAAGACGCGCTTTTGACATGGTTTCCGGGGACCCAATAGAAAGAGTTTCAGGTCATCGGATAAAAGGGACAAGTGTTGTTTCACATGAGACAGCATAGAGGTTTTTAGCCAATCAAGGCACAACTGCCCAACACTATAAGTTGTCACCACTCGAGTGTTCAGACTGCATATAACATATCAGGTCAATTAATCTTTAAACCCTGGTACCCTGGAATCATGCCTGACAACCCTTAGTGTCCAGTGGCCAAATTGACCATCCCTTCACATTTGGTTCAGATGAAATGTATGTGCTATTACGCAGCATGGTAACTAATGCATCCTCACTGTACTGTGTAAATTGTTGCCAGTTTTGAAAACGTGCAAATGTGGGAATTTGTGGTGTGTTCAAGTCTTTCCCCTTGGCTATTCCAGCTATTCCAAGCCATGACATTTGTTGTACAGTTTTGTTCAGGAAAATCATTTGCTGTGGTAGCGAGCATGCTCTAAAAAAACCTCAGTTCCCTGAAAATGCCAGTCTCCTGTCCCCCAAATAGACTTTATTATCTATAGTGTACCTCCAAAATTCGACATCCTGTACAGAGTGCTGGGAAAGAAAAGAGGCAGAATATATCAGCTTGTTTTCATTTAGCATATTTTTCTTAGCAGGTGATGGTGCAAGCCTACAGAAATATGAGGTTGGGTCAGATGTATCAAAACCAGAAAAATAAGCAAAATTATGCGCAAATGTTTTAAACTACCCCGTGTTGGTGCAGGGCAATGTTCCCATTGAGTGCAATTTTAAACAGCATGTGGAACGCTAGCTTTATGCAGAAAATGATGGTTGAAATGTTGAAAACAGAACATGTCATCGTAATTAGATGTACCATCATACAATTCATCAAAGAGCAACACAGTTGAATGCTTTAGATCTTCTAGCAGTCCATGCACTGTATCAATACCCAATTTTTAAAAACAGTTCTAGGGGCAATGACGTCATTCAAATACATTTTGAACAAATGTGGAATTTGTGAAAGCTTGGAGTGGCCATACACATCATATGATACCCTATCCCAAACAATCCCCTGAAACTGAAACTGCTGTAACGGTCACTTTGTTCGCGATATGATGATGCATGAGGTTTGAGTACTAAGTTCACCGGTTGTACTGCAGAGCATTCTGGAAGAAAGTTTCCATTTACATGCAAGAAAAAGAATGTCTCCAAACCAACCCAGAGGATCAGGAAAAGTAACCCAATTGAAATACAAAGATGTTCCCAAGAAGAAACAAAATATTTCCTTTTCAGCCAAAGATAGAAAATGCGCACTTTCTGCCTGATAGGGAGAGGTGGCGGTTGTGGTGGTGGGTCTGATGCATCAGAAGAGAAGTCATCAAAGTCTTTGAAGTAGCCAGAGGCAGTCCTATCTATTTTTGGCAGCGAAGCATGTTTTGTAGAATTAGGAGATGACTCGGTCGGTGGTACATTGATGTAGAGCATGATCTTCACAGGTTTCCGAATTGAAATCTGTGTTTCTGGTTTCTGTACTAGTTGACTGCACAGTTGTAGTTGTAACAGGTAGAAGACATAATTTGTTGTTGTTGATTGTTGTCTCTCGGAGAGAGGATGCTTCTTTAGTTATTAAAGCTTTAATCTAAACTTCCTGCACACTAGCGAGAGGAGGCATGTAGCTACCCTGTAGTCCACGTGGCTTACTGTTGAGAATCGGCCACATTTTGTAGTTTGATCAGATCAACGGCGACAAATCTTTTGTCTTTGTGACCGGCACGGGGGAGAAGTACGGTGGTTCTGGTATCTTCAACAGCCAGGACGGGTACAAACTTTTTTTGTCCACAATTTTTTTTCCTGACCAGATCCCCAACCATCGGTATCCGGCCAGGCCTCACCGGGATTACCTTCACTTCTCCAGCGTCGGTACCTTTTACTTGGATGTTGCTTTGTTTGTCCTGGAGTTCTCAGTTCCTGTAAAACACTCAAACGTTTATTTATGTCAAATGGTGTTTCTGCTGATACTGTGCTGGGATTGTTGAGGTCTGGGACCCACATCTTTATCACAACAGGATTTCATAGGAAGTCCGACCACCCAGGGATTTACTCAGCATGTTGTTCAGTGCCCGCTGGGCCCCTTATAGGTGATGGACCCAACTGCAAACCTGAGCCCAGAACCTTTGCTGTTAAAGACTGCTTTAAGTCACTGTTTTTCCTCTCCGCAACCGCATTTCCTTCAGGATGGTATGGAGATGAGAAACAGAGGATCACACCCAAACTCCCCATGGCATCTTTGTAAGCCCTATAACAAAACTTTGGACCCTGGTTGGAATATAATTTGCCTACTGCCTATGTCACAATAGAGACTCACAGATCCTTTACAAACAGTTCAGGCATCAGCTAACTGCTGTAGCCGTACCCACTGGAATCAAGAGCAGGATTCTACCAAGATGTACTTGTAAGCCCCATCTGATGACAAAGGGCGGCAGTGGTCCTGATAGACATAAGCCAGTGTCTTGTTTGAAATCAGTAGAGGTGTCTGGAGTGGACATACTATGGTAGAACCCTTCATCTGCTGGCAGATATCATATTTAGGAACAAAGTCCTTGGTCTGTTTGTAAAGACTGGGTCACTAATAGCGCTGTTGCAATATTGAAATTGTAGCAGCCACCTCCACATGTGCAGAAGCCAGACCCTCATGTGCACCTAGTTTTAACCCTAGTCTGCGATCAGTGTTTGGTATTAATCTATCCCCCACTCTAGGAATGTGAGTATATGGCATGTTGTGTACATCTAACTTGTAGGAGTACTTGTGTAGAAAGCCTTTCAGCAGGTGGGTGTTGTTGTTTGTAGTGTTGACAGCCATCATGATATCTCTGTCTATCCTCATGCTAGAATGAGTAAGTGCAGCAACTGCAGCAGGGTGAACTGTTGCAGTGTCATCAGCTATGGAATTTTATGCACCGTGAATGACAACACATTGATGACTCAATGTATGTATTAATTGAGTCCGTGGCAAACAATCTGTCAGTGTTGCCACCTTTTCCCAAAGCAACTTTTGCATTATTGTGCAACACTTTGAATCTTTGAATCCATTCTGGCTCCAATAGTGTAGGTATTGATTATAGGACTGGCCACAGTAGTATGAATCACACACTAATAGGGGCTCATTAGGATCTCGGACGGACTTGAGTCTGTCCGCGTCCCGCATGGGCAGCGGCGTTCCCTCCGTGCAGATTAAGATGTGACCGCCAGGGTGGCGGTCACCTTCTCTATCTTTAACATTGCGGCGGGAGGAGCTTCAAGCTGCACCCGCCGCAATGTTAAAAATGCATACATTGCATATGTATGCAGAAAGCGGCAGGCACCGCGTGGTGCCTGCCGATTTCTGCATACAAATGCAGGGGGGGTACCATGGGTACCCCCCATGTGCACCCCCCACTGCCCCTTCACCCAGGGGGCCCGCAAGTCAATTTCCATAAGCTTTTCCACAGCGGAAAAGCCGCTGTGGAAAAGCATCTCTTTTACTCTATCCTAATATGGCTGGCGGTGTCTGATAGACACCGCCAGCCATGTTACAGCTTTTCCGCCGCGGTTGTAAGTCAACCGCGGCGGAAAAGCGGCGGACTTAAACCAGGACCCACCAGTCATCCTAATGTGGCGGTGGGTCTTTCGTGGGTCCGCAGAGGATTTTCCGCATCCTCCGGGCCGGCGGTGGTTTCCGCCGGCCCGGAGGATGCGGAAAATGCTTCATCCTAATCAGCCCCTAAGTGTGGGAAACCCATGATCCGTAATTTATAGTGTCAGAATTAGAGCCTTTATTTCTGCCAGCTGCGCTGTGCAGTCACCAAGTGACTGCATGTAGGTTTTCTCAGGATGGAATTTTCCATTGTTAATGCACCCTTTCACATTTGTCCATGCAGCTGAGTATTGGTTCTTAGTCCCCATGGTAGGATGGGCAGACCCATCAGTATATATAATGTAATCATAGTGATTTGGAGGCATTATTTCATTGGGGAGAGGATATTCCTGTTTGTATTGCAGAAAAGCATGTGTTTGTAGTGTTGAATCAACTCTGTAGTCTACATCTGTTGCGGTGAGTGAGTTAGCCCATTGTATCCATTGTGGATGTAAAGACTTAGCTTTCAGAATGCTTGATTTGGTGACGGCATCTAAGGTCGGCACTGGGGTCATGACAATTATGCCTTTACTAATTATAGGCAAATTTTGCGGATCAGTGGTCTTTGAATTCGTGCGAAATCGTAAAAAGATCCGCAAATTCGCGGATTTTCCCGCGAAATCGCAGATTTTTTTGCGATTTGCACTGGAGTACTTTCTACTGGCTAATCCAGTAAGTGCTACCTCGTTGGGTAAATGTATAGTGCTTTTCCTACACTGCAGCTGCATAAAGGGCCAGAAGATTTGTCTCCACTGGCCATGTGTGCCTGTAACTTTGCCACTGCGCCAAAAGGCGCCGAGGCCCCTTGCGCGAGCTGTCCATCATAGTTGGGAAAGGGCGGTAATACGTTTGATACCGCAAGTGTGTAGTGCGGGGCCAAACGAGCGGGGCTTCTATGCATGTGAACATGCCTCTTGTGTATAAAAGATCAGAGAGCGAGCAGGGCAGCAGGTGAAGAGAAAGCAGCCTCCTGGTCACAGGAACTACACGGTGGTTGTGCTCGAGAAACTCAGGGATTCAAAGACCTCCCTCGAGTATTACAGCTAATTTTCAATGGCAGAGACAGGGATAAAGCACACTTGCCCAGCCTCGACAGTGCTCACTTATGTTTTGGGCTGATTAAAACGTTACTGAATTTGAGCTTCAACTCGGGCACCTGCTATATCTGTAAGTGCTTCCTGTTGAGGTTTAATAGAATGAATCCTGCCCTGCATAGTTCTCCATGAAGATGCCACCATTTTGTACAATACCTCTACTCAACTGGAGTACTTTCTACTGGCTAACCCAGTAAGTGCTACCTCGTTGGGTAAATGTAAAGTGCTTTTCATACACTGCAGCTGCGTAAAGGGCCAGAAGATTTGTCTCCACTGACCACGTGTGCCTGTAACTTTGCCACCACGCCAAAAGGCGCCGTGGTGCCTTGAGTGAGCTGTCCATCATAGTTGGGAAAGGGAGGGAATACGTTTGATACCGCTAGTGTGGGGTGAGGGGCCAAACGAGCCGGGCTTCTATGCGTGTCAACGTGCCCTTTTGTGTATAAAGGGTCAGAGAGCGAGCAGGTGAAGAGAAAGCAGCCTCCTGGTCACAGGAACTACACAGGGGTTGCGCTCGAGAAACTCAGGGATTCAAAGACCTCCCTCGAGTATTACAGCTAATTTTCGACGGCAGATATGGGGTTAAAGCACACTTGCCCAGCCTCGACCATGCTCACTAATGTGTTGGGCTGATTAAAACGTTACTGAATTTGAGCTTCAACTCAGGCACCTGCTTTATTTATATCTGTAAGTGCTTCCTGTTGAGGTTTAATTTTTGGCCCACAGGAAGCACTTACAGAGTTAAGGCAGGGGCCCGAGTTGAAGCTAACTTTGTAACCATTTTAGAATGGCGCCTGCAAGCTGCCAGAGTTGTTTACTTGCAAGTTGCAACTCTGGCAGCTTGCCGGCGCCATTCTAAAATGGTTACAAAGTTAGCTTTCTTCAACTCGAGCACCTGCCTTAACTGAAATCCGCCCGCAAGCGGATTTGTGGATTGTTCGGCAAATTTGCGAGATTCGCAGATCACAAAATTGCAGAAAATCCGCAAATTCCGTGAGCGGAACGGATTTTCCGCCCATAGTTAGCCTTTACCCTGGGCCAAGGCTCGCTCTTTCACCACAGCAGTCTGCACTGCTGTCAGAGTTTTCAGTAGGTGCAAAACGCATTTCAGCATTAGTGTATACATGCGATTTATATGCAAGTGGTACAGTATGACCTTCATTGAACGTGAAGTAAGTGTACCCTGTATTTCTGACAATGACGCGGATCACCAGGTATTATGTCAGCTTGCACGGGATGCAAAATATTTGCGTGTTCCTGTGTTCAATGTGTGCTTGAAGAGTCTGGACATATGAAGCCGTAGAATGTCACAAGGCTTTTTCCTTCACTTGACAGCTCATATCCCAGAAAAAGGACATTGAGATGGGCAATTTTATATTTTTTTTAATTGAATGTGTAGCCCATGTTAGCAAACCCTAAAATGATATGATCTACTCTTGTCAAGTGTTACATGAGGTCATCAACCATCAGATATCTGTCATCAACATAGGGCAATGCCTGGTTAACAATATTGTGTAGTAGTTCTGTCACTCTGGCTGAAAACAGTCCAGGGCTAGTCTTGTAGCCCTGGGAATATTGACAGAATTGTCTCTGAGAGCTTAGTTTCTTTCACACAATGTTGTTTATTACTGTGGCACTGTGTGTATTCTTTACTGCAAATGTGAAAGTAGCTGTATTTAAGTGTCTGCAGTCTAATACTAGACGGTAGGAAAGGTCTGGTTTCATTGCTGGAAACATAAGATTATACATAGATGAGGTAAAACTTATATTACTCCTTGGTATTCAAGTTGCACTAGGATTTCCTTAATTTGTTTTTTAGCTTCATGTTTTATTGGGTATTGTCATTGAGGTTGTGGGGTCGTGCTCAATGGGATCTCATGATAAAAAGAACCGTCATCCCACCCCACATGGAAGTGGTATAACGCAGGAGCTAGTGCTAACACCCACTCCTTGGCATATGAATGTTTTACTGATTCTGGAACGAGGTCGGAGAAAGCAGGAAAAATTACTGTTGCCAAAAGAATATCGTAACCATAAGTTAAATCCTCCCAAAAGAGAACATTGATGTTTTGGGGTTCATGTTCCTCTCCAATCATAGTTGTATTCCATATAAACGATGGTGGACTTTTACCCTAGTATCAGGTGTTTCCAACGTGATATGCCCACTCAGCGCTACTTGTACCAGACAATCCATCAGGTTCCGGTGAACTATTGTGACTTCTTCCATGCTGTATAGCATTGTCACTGCCCGTTCACCGCTCAGAAGCGAAGTCCTTAATATCCGAGGCATGCCTGGCTACCTTTTTCTTTTTGAATTGAGACTTGGAAAGTTTCAGTTTATCTTCCAGTTGTATTATGTAATCAGATGCGTGCTGTGTGCCCTTCTTCGGTTTCACATGCTTTTCCAATCTGCGTTCTGATGTTTCACCTCTCTCCAAATGTTTATCACATGGTACCTGAAAGGAACAAGATGAACATATATAAGTATCCTGATACCTATCAGGCAGTCTAAAATCATTACGGTTTCAAAAATTATATCATTTTTCAGTGGCTTCCTGTTAAGGAGACCCACCAAGTGATTTTGGTTTGTTGTTATTTTTTTCTCTACTACCCCACTTCTATGTTGAAGAGTCGAGTGGTGGCTTAGAGTTATCCTTTTCAGAAATACTCTTCATTTATGATTTACCAGGTTTGGCTCCTAAATTATCTCTACCTAGCGTAGCATAGCTTTCTACGATAACTTTAGGTAATTTGCGCTCCAGCTGTGTAGGAGTCAAATTCCGTATACACTGGCATACAGCCAATGCTACTGTTTCCCCCTTTATGTTGCTTAACATAACGGCAGATTCTGTTGCAACATTGCACATCGATTTCATCCCCAAGACTGGGGCACTTGCTGCCCTGTACTCTTTCGGCAGCTGTTTCAGCACTTCAGGCAAAACAGCTAGGAAAGGGGCACTATACGTTCTGGTATATACTACAACAAAGACTGCATGCTAAGTAGTGCCGTCTTCCACAAGATGAGTCATCCCCATCCGCAAGCAAATAGTTAATATCCTGTGTTTTTCCTGCAGGCCTATGTGGAGAAACACAGCTTCTAGCTGACTTGTATTTTGTGCAATCCAGAACGAAATCTCCTCTCGTCTGAATCGAACTTTTCCCATGACAGCATTTAGCGTTTGTGGGCTGATAACTGGGGTTGCCAATGGTGGGTGGTTCTGTAGCTTGAGCAGTCCACATAGGGTTAAGTCATGTTAATGTTCGCATAACAAACTGTGTAAGACATCTATATATTGTTACTTAATATTTGTATCGTCTTCTCACCTCTGCTGCTTTATAAATTGTCAACACACGGATGTTGTGTTTAACTGGCTATGACTGGTCCTTCAAGGCTAACAGTTGCTGTTGTGTGTGGGAGGGTGCCTTTAAACCAATGTATGTGTTCTTGGTAGGTTAGCGGTATATCTGTCTCTTCATATGGAATATACTAATCTGTTATTTCATCCTGAGTGTAGGTGTGAAATAACTGTGCATTGTTGTCTGCAGCCAGGAATGTAGCCCAAGAATAGAACACCTCTGTCCTAAATGCTCTGTGTGCTTCAACCACAAAGGTAACATCTCCACCCCTGGGTATGAGACCATGGTGTAATAGTTTCAGATTAACTGCATGTCTGCAGTTCTATGCAATGTTTAATGTTTAATGTTTTTAATGTTTAATGCTCAAAGACCTTTGTCTATGGACATAGGAAAAAAGAAATTACAGAGTGGGTTTACACAGTGGGAAGTAGATCCTTTAGGAGTTCAAGCTTGCCAGCTTAAAACTAATACATAGGAGTTACCTACTGAGTTGAGGAGGATTTTCCCTACGACCATGCACGTCTTTGGTTAGGAGATAACTAGGATTCTCTGAGTAGGCACGATTGAACTACTCAGGTGGTCCATTAAAATAAGAAACTAATCAACATTGGTGGCACCATGTTGTGTAGTTCCACCTTGCGGTAGAAACTGAGCGTTTGTGGACAGCATAACCATTGAGATGCGTCTAGACTGATTCCATGCATCCCCTCAGGATATGTTGTCCTGTAGACCAGCTAGCTCTCAGTGCCTCCAGTAGTACCCCTAAACCTAGGCGGGTAGCAAATAGTTCTGCCAACCACTGAATAGGACAACCCTGAACCCTGAGGAAACGTGGTAAATGATCTAGAGCCCTTTCGGTCAGTCACTCGTACTCTCCCTTCTTCCTAGAGAAATACAAGGAATACACAGTGGGACGTTTACTATCTTTATTGAACCAACGTGATTCTTGTATAAAATATAAGTGCTGCAATGATCAATAGACAGAAGCAAATGAAAGTTATTAGAAGTGTTAGGACAGTGAACAGAATAAAAAGTTCCACCATCGTGCTGAGACACTGTACTTATGCAGGCATATAACACAATATGGAAATCTGGCGTACCGTTACTATGCATCCCTTAACCTAAGTGTTTAAGGCGTGTGTGTATGTTCTGCAGAGAATCCTCGCATTTGATGATCCAAGCCATTACCTGAAAGGAAAGAATGGAAGTCGCCTTCATCGTCATGAGCTGGACACCCTTCGTAGCGATATCAGCAAGTTGATGGCTGAAGCTTCAGCGTGAAGAGGCCTCACCAATGACAACAAAGCGCTCCTCTGCCTAAATCTGGAAATGCTTGTTTATTTATAATGAAAAGTCCTCAGGCAGAGCAGCATTGTTATGGTTTATAGACAGCCGTGTCACCTCATGGATTAAAAATGTAATGATATCTGCTCAATGTGTGTCGAGGCCTTGAACATGGTGTTCAAGGAGTTGGGAAAAGGGTCTCGTGAAGTGAAATCTGTAAGCGAAGCAGTTTCAAATAAACTAATCCTGCATTGTCACAAATGCAAATGTGTGTAAAAGGTTACTGTATGAAAATGAAGGCAACTTAAGAAACGTGTACATGGTAAAAGATAGCAGCGTTTCTTCAAGGGCCTAACTAAGACACATGACACCAGCCCTGGTTACACAACAGAACTCTGAGTGCTCTAGTCTGCACAACACTCCCATCCATGGTTAAAGAAAACTTGGAACTGGACTAACAAGTGGGTCAGTGGGTCCTTTTTAGGTCTCGTAGCGATACAGTGCGTTAGCACTGTACTCGCCGAGATCTATTGTTACTGACTCTGCTTCCCAGGAGACAGCGCCGGCCGCGCGCTTCTCTCAAAATGCGATCGGCGCAGGCCACGCGCTCGCCGTGTCTGTCTCCTGGGAAGCGCATACATACACAGGCACACACCCCCCCCTGCACGCATGCGCACACACATACACAAGCACACACACACGCACGGAGAGACATCCCCCCACCCCTCCCCCTCCCACACACAGACACACGCACGCACAGATACAGGCACCAACCCCTCCCCCCCTCCCCGCTCCCTGGCACTCCGGACTTGTGCAGCCCCATGCCTCCCCCCGAGCCCAGCTCCAGGACCTGGCCGATTGTCCCCACTGCCGTCCCGGCCCCCACACTCACCTCTGTGCCCTCGGCGGACCCTAGGCTGCTTCGCCCGGACACGGGTGAAAGGAACGAGAGGGCTGCAAGCTCCGACTCAGGCTCACCGCGCCTGCGCACACTGACGGCTCCCGCAGGCCGGCATGAGCTAAAGAAGGGACTGGGGAAGTATAACAGGGCATGTACGTCAGGCAGGGGACGTTCACTACGAGCAGAATTGCCAGATTCCACAGAAAAACCTCCAAATTTACAGTTCGTAATCTGGGCATGCTGATGGACTGAACGGAAGTAGCAACACTACCCGATCACAGCATCGTTCAGCTTCTCTCAATGGTTCTACATTCTAATTGGAATATTCACTGTTGGTGCTTTTTGAAAATCCAGCTGAACAGTCGCCGAGAAGTTTTTACTAGCAGAGTAAGGGCGAAGTTGAAACGCTGCATTGGTAATCTGTTTTTGAAGCCAACCTTTTAAGATATTTCTTGTTTATTTGTGTGTCGGTGTTTAATGGAAACAGACATTCTCATAGAGAAGGTATTATTTACTTCCTAAGGGCACGTCTTTTTCCTCTCCTTTTAATTCCTGCTGGAAGCGGATTGTGTCCCAGTGGCACAGTCGCGCCATCGAGAAAACAAAGCCATCTACAACATGTAGAAAGGTGGGAGTGTGCTTTGGCTCTACCATAACTTAATATTTCTGTCTCATGAAGCATACTGCTCGGTCTCCAGAAGAAAGTCCGAGCCGCTCCAGCATTGTTTATATTTTGATTTCCCTCTACGATGATGCAGGATTGTTCAGAGTTCTTTGTGCTTTAACTTAAACATCTTTAAAATGTAAACCGTGTTGGCTGCGCTCTGGCTGCTCGGGCTCTCGCCCCTTTAAATTGCATTTTGCCAGCGTAGCCCACGTGAAATCAGATTACAAAAGCGGAACTTGGCTTTACACGGTTTATTTGTACATAGAAACTGAGTTTGTCAGTCACCGATAAGTAGCAAACAAATTAAAATTTGTCAGGAATGTGTTTTTTCAATGTATACCTTGACATGCGCACACACATACACAAGCACACACACACGCACGGAGAGACATCCCCCCTCCCCCTCCCACACACAGACACACGCACAGATACAGGCACCAACCCCTCCCCCCCTCCCCGGACTTGTGCAGCCCCATGCCTCCCCCCGAGCCCAGCTCCAGGACCTGGCCGATTGTCCCCATTGCCGTCCCGGCCCCCACACTCACCTCTGTGCCCTCGGCGGACCCTAGGCTGCTTCGCCCGGACACGGGTGAAAGGAACGAGAGGGCTGCAAGCTCCGACTCAGGCTCACCGCGCCTGCGCACACTGACGACTCCCGCAGGCCGGCATGAGCTAAAGAAGGGACTTTTCACCATTACAGATGCAAAATTGTATGAACATTGGGAGCAGCATAATAAAGTATAGGCGGTGCTGTTGTGCCGTTCGGAAATTGTGTGACTTCATGAATTTCTCACCCTAGTTGACACCGCAATTAATTTGTGCATATATGCACTGTTGTACCAGTGCGTAATCTGTTTGCCCTGAATTCCATGACGATTACCCAAACGTGAGGTACAGTGTGTAGTTTGATCAACGACAGAGTGTCTGCATAAATGAAGTCATTAGTTGAGTCGATCATCTTGGCGTATTATTAGCATAGTCCCCAAGAAATTTAAATGGTCTGTTTTTCAGAGAGTTTTCCAGAATATCGTTTGCTTCTGCATGTAGTTTGTAGTTCCTATTTAAAGTGTGTGATATCAGACTACTATTCGGATTTGATGAACGGTAAGATATTTGCGTGCATAGAAAAACTACCTTGTAGCTTGAATGTGGCACGTGCCTCTCGGTTTCTGGTGATAGCTTAGTGATGTCTACAGTTTTCTGTGCATTATATAGTTCTGCTCCATAGCTCATAAAAAGGTCGGCAGGAGTTTTTTTCTGATTTCGATCTCTTGGGAGCTGCCATGCTGTTTGTCCTTTATGTTTGGCCTGGGGCTAGTAGAGCTTGTCGCTCGAATGCTTTTTCTTTTATGGATGTTGGTAGCTAATTGTATGTCCAGTTAATTATGTGTCTGTTGCCCTGGGCTGAGAGAAGAAATGAGATGCTTTTATAGTCGAAGTGAGTATTCATGTGTGCCAGCAAGTTTCAAATGGTATGTGTGAAAAAACTCAATGCTAGTTTGAATGAAACTAGGCATGAGCTGAAACATAGTGTGGTCATGAAACTCTGAATCAGGGTAGGCGGATACAAGGATCTGTGAGACATACACTTAGTACACCCCGAAAAATCATGGGCTTTAGCTATAAGTAAGGACTGTCAATAGACACCTTTTGTAATTTCTCTTGGTGATTCCGCAAACTTTCTATATTTTCTGCCCCATGCGTGAGGTGCATCCTCAGAGCTGTGTGAATAAGCTTTGAGCCCCTGCCTGAGGTGCATCATCAGAGCTGTGTGAAACAGCTTTGAGCCCCTGCCTGAGGTGCATCATCAGAGCTGTGTGAATAATAACAGCTGTGAGCCCCGTGCTGAGGTGCATTATCAGAGCTATGTGAATAACAGCTGTGAGCCCGTATCTGAGGTGCATCATCAGAGCTGTGTGAATAATAACTGCGTCAGCCCCGTGCGTGAGGTGCATCATCAGAGCTGTGTGAATAATAACTGCGTCAGCCCCATGCCTGAGGTGCATCATCAGAGCTGTGTGAATAATAACTGCGTCAGTCCCATGCCTGAGGTGCATCATCAGAGCTGTGTGAATAACCGCTGTGAGCAACAGCGTACTCTTGCACACACTCTCACTGCTCACCAATTCAAAGTTTGCAAAAAAATTTATGCAACGCATTGTCATACACAATGCCAATAACTCAAACTTTAATGCTGCGAGACCTATTGCATTGTAAATGCTTGTTTATATTGTAAACACACATAGAAGATGTGGATCAACTGTCTGCATTTTCAGAATCAATTTTGGGTGGTTCTCCTTTCAAGTGTTATTTTTGTAGAGTGGTGCTGCTCGCCAGCCAGGAGTACTCACAATAAAGAAACTGAGGTGTGAGCTTTCTGCATCTGGCTGTCGTCACCACACTGAACAGTGATCAGGCACATACAAAAGTGTGGCCTCTCTTGTGCAGGGGGTAGGGGTTGGCCTCTATCTACTTGAACCACAAAGACTGCAGTCCCACCCTTCTACTTACTAAATGGTACTGGCACAGGAAGATTAATTAGCGGCTCCTCTAACCAAAAGGCACAATATAATTCAACAGGAGCCTTGTCTCCACTTCCCACACTTTGGTGTCTAGAACTTCTCCCTCCTGCATCGGGAATGTAAGCAATACACTTCCACTCACTGGTGAAGCAACCTTGCCTCTATATTGTGCACAAGGCCAGGCAAGGGGCATCCAAAAGTGAACCCTCAGACCTCAATGACTGATTCACTCATATGCACAATACATGTAACAAGCAGGCCACATAGACAAAAATAAACAACATATACTCGGGATGTTACCGCTAGGATCTGAATTAATACATAGAAGTGAAACAAAAGTACCATTCTAATTCTTTTGGGCTCTGTAGAAGCGTGCTACTTGCAGAAAAGTGCTTTGATACCTCATCTGGGGTAGTTAGCGCTATGTAAATACAATTACAATTCTACTTGCTAAACCCAAAAAGAACATTATTTCACTGTCACTGAAATGAGGGCACACTTGGTGCACCATTCCAGGTCTAGGAAAGGCCCACAAACTCACTAATTTCAAAGGAACAAGGGACAATCATAGGCCTTTGTACATCAACACTAGATTAGGAAACAAAAGACAGGAGACCTGTTTCATGCCTTCAGCCACGCAGGGCAAGGGAATGCAAAGGACATTCCCGTCTCAATGAAGCTAACTAAACAGATAATTGAATCAGAACTGTTTGTTTACTGTGAAGGCCAACACATTTGCCAAAGTCCTTACTTTCAAATCTAAAAATATTAACGATGTATGTAAAAAAAATGTACTCCGTGTGCTGGGTAGATTCCTTGATATTTTATATTTTTGGATCCAGCAAATGCTTGTGCGATGCTCATGCAAGTTATAACTACGCATATATTATTATCTGTAGATCTGTATATATCTGAATTTAAATAGTGAAAAAGTTGTGCTCTTAAACTAATTGGTCTTACTAATTATCGTGTATACACTGCTGGAAAGGTATCAGGAGAATGCATTAATGCATATTACTATACACAAAGCAATTCATTTCATATTTCACACTACATAGGTTTTTATGATGGATAATGAACGCTGAAGCCTCTGATACACAAAAAAACTCGGTTTCTAAGGCCCCATGGGTTTCTTTGTTTGCATTTCATTAAATCAATAGAAATGTTAATCATACTTTAAGGTGCTAATGCGCTTGCAAAAGCTAATTTTGGAACGGTCACATTACATTTGTTTAGTTCCACCACTACTCACATTTTAGTTATCCCAGTCAACATTTAGATATATAATTGGCAACCAGCCCTATGCATCCCGCAGTCACTTTCATCCAGATCAGAATTTTTATTCACAGTACTCTGCATGCTGGGATTTATACAAAGCGATACCAAAGGGGATGATGGACGGAGCGTTTGAGCAAATCAAACACTCACCCCCAGTCAACTGATCTGGGTTTAATCCATCACCATTCTATAGCTCACTCCACCACCCCAGTTCAGACATGGCCATATGCAAATCAGTCTGACCCTGTGCATCATGGGAACAGTCCAGCCCGAACTGCCAAGCCATGTCTGCCAAGCCATGACCGGAAACTAGCATCCTGGGACCGGTTTCAGATTCATAATCCTCATCAGCCAGGCTAGCTTGAATTCAGTGGTAGAGTGAGCAAGGGACCCACGTCTGGGCATCCCCTGCCAACTTAGGGCGAACAAAGCAATATCAATGTGGATGATGGACAGAGCGTTTGAGCAAATCAAACACTCACCCCCAGTCAACTGATCTGGGATTAATCCATCACCATTCTTTAGCTCACTCCACCACCCCAGTTTGGACATGGCCATATGCCAATCAGTCTGACCCTGTGCCTCATGGGAACAGTCCAGCCCAAACTGCCAAAACATGTCTTCCCTGGACCGGAAACAAGCATCCTGGGACCGGTTTCGGATTCACAATCCTCATCAGCCAGGCTAACTTGAATTCAGTGGTAGAGTGAGCAAGGGACCCACGTCTGGGCATCCCCTGCCAACTTAGGGTGAACAAAGCGATACCAAAGGGGATGATGGACGGAGCGTTTGAGCAAATCAAACACTCACCCCCAGTCAACTGATCTGGGTTTAATCCATCACCATTCTTTAGCTCACTCCACCACCCCAGTTCAGAAATGGCCATATGCAAATCAGTCTGACGGATTCATAGGCTCATATTGAAAATAGAAAATAGAAAAAACAAACACTACGAGTACTAGCTTGAAAATCCCTATAGTCTGAAAAGAAAGGACTGGATCGAGATGATCTACAGAGCATAGGATCTGTTGGAAGTGATACCGTGGTCTTTTTAAGTTTCTTTAACTCACCTTTACTAACTAGCTATTTCAAAGTTTGTTGTGTGTTGGAGGAAGGAAGATTAACCTGACCCCCTGGAGCTTTTCTCGCATAAGCATGAGGACCCCAGGACCTGGGGAAGAAAAAAGCGATAAAGGAATAAAAAATGGACAAAGAGTGAAGGAGACAGAGAAGAGGATACAATTTGAAGACAGACTCTCTTGTCGTGTTTCAGAAAGCTTATGCAAATCCAGAGAGGGAGAACCACAGAGAAAGGGGAGAGGGAGAAAAAAAGCAGGAAGCTAAAGGGAAGATGAGACACCAATGAGGGAGAAGTGTCCCAGAGACATGGGGTCGTGACCACAATTGACTTAACTAATGGGCATTGGAACATTCTTTGAACACAGAGAAAACTGAATTTGCCACACTCCAAGGTTTATTTCACTTCATAGTACTACCATTTGTTTTTCAAGGTACTCAGGCCACCTATCACTGTTAATTAAATTAGATAGTGTAGCCACACCAGTAGTTTGCCTATGTTTATTTAGGCAATATTAAAGTCTTTAGCAAAAAGTGGAAAGAATACCTGAAATACTTGACTTTAGTGTTAACCAATTTACCAATGCTGGGTCTTTACATAAATCCAAAGAAAAAAAGGTTGGAAAATGATAGCTTGAAGTGCTTAGGATACCTCTTATATAATGGGTTAATTCAACCCCAGGAAGAGAAAGTAAAGGGAATAACCTCAACAACTTTGGCAAACAATAAAAAAGCTATGAGAGCTTTTTAAGGCCTATTGAATTACTATAAAATATTTATTCTGGATTATTCACATATTTCTGCTCCTTTAACTGACCTAAAAAACTCTGCTCCCAATAGATATTATCAACACCTACCCCCACTGGCTTTCAAGCATTTTAAACCCTAAAAAGTATTATAATCTTCAAACCAGTGCTACAGTTCCCAGAGCTCAGTAAAATGTTGATATTGCAAACAGACACGTCACTCACAGGAATGGTGGTGGTTCTTTCTCAACTGAACGAGAGACAGGGAGAGAAGCCAGTGCTCTTCATTAACTAGAAACTGTTCTTGAGGGAATATAGATATTCAATATTAGAAAAAAGATGGTAGCTTGTAAATATGTTGTTGAGAAATTAAGGTACTATATGGAGCGTCAGTCTTTTATATTTTATATACTGATCACGCCACACTTACGTGAGTCACTACAGGGAAAATAATCTCAGAATTCTAAGGTGGTTCATGTCTCTACAAATGTATCAGTTTGAAGTAAAACATAGAAAAACACAAGAATAAGACAATGCTGAATTCCAGTTAAGGTATCCACTAGCTCTTTATGAAGGAGCTAAGGGTGGAGAAATATATGGGGGAAAAAGACTTACCCGACACCCTGGAGCTCTTCTCGTCTCAGTGAGAGGACAGGAAATCCACAGGACCTAAGGTAGATGAATGCAAGAAAAAAATTGGAAAAAGAAATAGAAAAGGGACAAAGGCTGAAGGAGACAGAGAAGTGGATAAAAAGTAAAGACAGATTCTTGCTGTATCTTTCAAGAAGCTTACACAATGGCAGGCAGGGAGTTACAAGGAGAGAGCAGGGTGAGAGAAAGATGTAAGAATGTCAAAAGGAGAAGAGGCCTGGGAAGGACCCCAAGCATGGCACATACCGGTCACAGCAGAAGGAAGACAGACTGAAACTGTGGGAGGCAAATACCAGCATCTAAGTGTTTATCAATGGACTTTACCTGAAGTTGGCTCATCTCACGTCCCTGGAGGAATGTTGCTGCCCAGGTGGGTGCAAGAGTATGGGGTTGGTAATGCAGCATAGTGCAAGGGCCAAGCAAAAGACTTGCAAAAGCTAACTGGGACACGCCCACTCGAGGCCACGACCCCTTGTACCAAAACCTTACAAATATCGCGCTGAACCACGAGCGCTTAGACAGCCAGACATCTCATGAGGCACAGCCGGGAGCAGAAACGAAAATTGTGTATTTTAAATGACAAAAACTGAAAATTTGTACTTATTTTAAAAAACCCACTCACCTCCCTGTTGCACGATTACTGTGTGCAGGCACCCTTTTTTGCTCAAAAACGAGCGCTGGGTAGGGCGAAATCGCTGTTTAACACCAGCTGTATCCCTCACAAGCTGACTGGGACACGCCCACTCGAGGCCACGCCCCTGCACTGCCCCTTGCTATAAACATGTGTATATACCGGAAGCGCAGCGGACGTGCGCAGCGGGCGCGACGATTGCGCGCCGAAGGCGCGCATTAGGCAAGCTCGTCTGCGCTTGTCCGCGCCGAGTCCGGGCCATGGGCCACTCCTCCTGCCCCCCAGCCATTACAGCGCAGATGCTACACCCCGGCAACCCTCTATGGACTAAGGCCCTCTGCTAACACCTGTACTCGACATATTCTTCAAGCCGAGGATCTACCGGTAACCTGCCCCACATGCTCCGTATCGCTCAAACCTAAACCTTGCTCTGTGCCTTCGCATGATTTTCACATGCTCCTACTAAACTGCCGCTCCCTGCCCAAACATAGCGCAGAAATGGCCCTGCTGTTGGAGGAACACACCCCAGATATAGTATTCCTGACGGAAACCTGGCTCACTTCTGAGTCCGATCCTGCGATAGTAGATGCCCTCCCTGCCGGCTTCCAAATCACACAGCAAGATCGACCTAAAGGGAGAGGAGGAGGCCTGGCTATTATTCACAAGGAACAATACCACTGCCTAGTCACCTTGGAGACTATCTCAGACTGCGAAAGTATTGGTTTTAATATCGATCTTTCACCCAATAGCTGTTTTTCGGGCACCCTTATCTACCGCCCGCCCGGCCCCCCGAAGCAATTCCATGAATCACTGCCATCTAGTGTGGCCGACAGAGTTAGTACCTCCTCTAACTTCACCGTGTTAGGTGACCTAAACTTTCATTTTGATTCCCCCTCTGACCATACAGCCATCATCTTACTAGAGGATCTCGCAGCCCTACAGCTTACCCAACGTGTCACTACCCCCACTCATGCCAAAGGCCACTTATTGGACCCAATTTTCACCAACTGTCCTGACATCACAGTGGACCCAGGCATCCCCCTGCCCTGGACAGACCACCTTTTGATCCCCTTTAGGTGGACCACACTTAAAACTCCACCACCAGCTTCTACTGCAAGGCTCAGGCGAGCCTGGTCGCGCCTCGTGGTTGATAACTGGTCCATTAAACTTGCCAGCTCACAACCCGAGAATCAGGAGGACCCTACCCTAGCGAATCAGGCCTATGTCAACTGGATTACTCACACCCTTGACATCACTCTCCCTAGGAGCAAGACTGTACTGAAGCGTCCACATAAAACTGCCCCGTGGTATACGCAGTCTCTTAGGGACAAGAAACGTCTCTGTAGAAGGGCGGAAAGACGCTGGCGTTTAGACAACTCAGCAGACAACAAAACCCGCTACCGTGAAACTCTTAGCGAGTATAAAACCCAAATAAAAGCAGCTCAGTCCACTTACTTCGCCGATTAAAATCCTGCAGGTCAAATCTAAACCTAGAGAGATCCTCCAGATCATTAAAAACTTAACAAACGAGGGGGCGTGGCTAGCAGCCAATGATGGCGGCAGCAACCTAGAGAGGCTCCCGTAGCGCGGCGGCTTCCCGCATCAATCCGCATGCCTATCCGCTCAATAATCGACCCAGAAGGGGTGTCCTGGGTTCGGTGACCGAACGACGGTTGCAGGAGAAATTTGGGAGCGTTTACGCCCCGGGAAGAGGAGGAAGGAACTACTTTGACTTCTACAGAAGTGCGGCCTGGTGGCACGAGTGCAGCCGCGGTGGTTTAGTCGAGTTCCATCCGGGCGGAAGTGGACCCTCATCGGCGCAGCCGACAGGAAGTGCCCGCTGCGAACACAGATCGACACCAGCGGACCTCCGGACTGGCGGGTCCCTCTTGAACACTCAACTTCTAACTCTAACTCTCCGGCTACAAGGCGGAGCAGTGGATTACGGCGGCGAATTGCCACAACTGAAGCTCGAAATTCACTGCGTAGTCGCCGCCATCTTGCACCTCGTCTGCCAGTGCCGATGCAGACTCACTGCCGAAGGGACTAAAACACCAGTAGCGGTTTACAAACTGTGCCTAGCGGGACTCTCCGTCAAGACGCCTTGGCGCCATTGGACGTAGGCGGCCTGCTTCCCCTTCTACCGAGAGTGCCCCGACGTCGAGCCAAAATGGCGGGGAAAGGACTCCGACAAACCGCCGCTCAGGCAAAGCTCGACAAATTCGCCTACGACAAACAGGCGCTTTCTCAATCGGAGCAGCGTAAATCTCTGGGCAAAGGTGCGGACAGTGACGGGGCTAAAAAGGCTACCCTGGATGATGTTCTACGCACCCTGGAGCAGGTTCAGGCAACGGTGGGCTCGACTGCTACCGAGGTGACCCTAATACGAGCTGACCTCCAGAGGATGAGCGAGAGAGTGAAGCAAGTGGAGGTGGTAGCCAAATCGCTTGTGGAGGATGTCTCGGATCTACAGGTAGCGATGGAAAAGTTGCAGGCTGACAATAAACTCCTCAAAGATAAGCTGGACGATCACGAGGGGCGCTCCAGGCGGAACAACGTCCGCATTTTGGGGGTCCCGGAATCTGAGACCAAAGGGGCCATGGACCTGTACGTGGAGGATTTGATCAAGAATCAGCTAGCCCCCAAGGGGCTCTCCAACTTTTTTACTGTAGAACGAGCCCATAGGGTACCCGGTGGAACACCTAAGCTGGGGGCTCTCCCTCGTCCTATCCTGGCGAGACTTTTCAACTTCAGGGATCGGGACACGATCCTCCAAGCGGCCAGGGTGGCACCACCTATCCAGATCCAAAACTCGCGCATTTCCTTTTTCCCGGATTACACAGCGGAGGTCACGAGAAGGAGGAGAACTTTTCTGGAGGTGAAAAAAACGCTCCGCGAACAAGAATTGCCGTACTCCATGCTGTACCCGGCCCGGCTGCGAGTGGTGGCCGACAAGAAGGTCTGGTTTTTTGACTCTCCGGAGACAGCAAGGGACTGGCTGGAGGGATGGCGCACAGTGGACCGCACGTCTGGCCGACAACGCAACAGGCCCCAAAACGACAGCCGGCCCGGCTCACAGACATCGGCTAGAAGGAGTGCGAGTGCATCGCCAACGCGTGATCTATCCGGGGCTGCCGGGGGCGATTGAAATTCACAGGCCACGGAATGGTTAGACTCTGACTTCCTCCCACAAGGATTGCTCAACCTCGTCGTTATTGGACTCCGGCCTGGACATCCCGAGGGCGGCAAGGGGACCGCCTGCTTTGGGGGACACTCTCCCCTGACGCGCAAGTACTCTGTTTGTGGGATGGATTAAGCGCTCTGCTAAGTTGGGGTGGCGGGCAGTTGAAGGTCCGTTAAGCAGGGAGGCAGGGTGGGAAGGGGTGGGGAGGGGTTGGTTCTTTTTCCTGGGAAATTCACTAAGTCGATCAAGAACTGTAAAGTGTGTTACAACTAAAATTGTGTTATTGCAGGTGCGAATGATTCCTTCTGGACGTTTTGTGTGTTGGGTGATTGAAGATGGCGGATGAACGACTCAACGCCGTGGGGATGGATGGGGCGCAGACTAGTGGCTCCGCCCTCCGGATCCTTTCCTGGAACGTGCGGGGCCTAGGAGATAAGGTGAAACGTGGCCTAGTTCTGTCTCAGTTAAAGCGCCATAAGCCAGACATAGCACTCCTGCAGGAAACTCATTTGGTGGGAGGGGCTACCAAGGCCCTGGACAGGAGGGGGTATAAGATGATTGTACATTCCGAATTTTCATCTGGTTCACGGGGCACGGGTGTCCTGATTAAAAAATACTCCCATTTCATCACACTGAGCACTAAAGCCGACAATCAGGGGTGCTTTGCGGCGGTGGTGGGGCAGTGGGACGGTCGTCCGTTAACAGTGGTCTCGGTGTATGTTCCGCCGTCCCTACACTCAGTGATGCTTCCAGCCCTGGGCGACTTCTTGCTATCTCTCCCGGACGGTGACGTGATCTTGGGTGGGGACTTCAATGCGGCTGCGGACCCGCAGCTTGACAAGTTTCCGTGGCCGCTTTGCCGGGGGGACCCTCCCGGTTTCAGCGGTTCTTAGAGGCACTGGGACTGATAGATATTTGGCGCCATGTTCACCCCCTGGTCAAACAATACACGTTTCATTCCACAGTCCACAACAGTCTCTCCCGCATTGATTATTTCTTAGCATTGGGGGAGGGGTTACAGCGAGTGGACACGGTAGACATACACCCTCGAGGCATTTCTGACCACTCTCCGTTGACCCTCACCATTTCCACCCGGACAAAGTCTCGTCGCCGCATATACCCTATTCAGGCCTCCTACCTTAAAGTCCCGAAAATCAGGAGGGATCTCCAGAGGGCCACGGAGCAATACTTTGTTGAGAACGACTCGACTGTGGCATCCGCCGAGGTTCTCTGGGAGGCCTATAAAACAGTGTTGAGGGGACAGGCTATAAGCTCAATATCGGCGCATAGGAAGCAACAGGCAGCTGAATACTCTGCTCTCGAGCTCCAACTGCGCGAAGCCACAACCACCCACGAAGCCGACCCCACAGAGGACACAGCACACACCCTTGCACTCCAACAGCGATTATACACGGACCATGCACGCCTCACAGTACAGGGACATATCACTGAGACACAGAATCGGGTGTATGATGTAGGGGACAAGGCGGGGAAGATGCTGGCCTGGCTTGATAAGAGAGGGGGTAGCTCCAAGGGGATCCAGCAGGTGAAGGATGGGAATGGCACGATGCTGACTGACCCCGAACGGGTGGTGGAGGCGCTGGCGGCCCACTTCGAAAAGGTTTATACTCCCGAAAGGGAGGTGACTGCGATTGCGGCCCAGTGTGCGCTGAGCGACATAGATATCCCAACTCTGCAACCGGAGGCCATGGCCGACCTGGATGCGGCACTGACTACCGACGAACTACGGATAGCCATAGGGGCGCTCAAACCCGGAAAGGCACTTGGTCCGAACGGCATTCCGGTCGAATGGTTCCAAGCACGCTCTGAGGACCTTTGTCCCTACCTACTTAAGATGTATGAAGAGTGTCGAGAGAAGGGGCAGCTCCCACTGGACCAGCGAACGGCCACGATCGTGGCTATACCAAAGCCTGGCAAGCCCCAGGAGGAGTGCTCATCCTACCGCCCCATCTCCCTGCTGAATGCAGAAAGTAAAATTTTGGCGAAGCTTCTGGCCAACCGTCTGCTGCCTCACCTGCCTGATCTTATCCACCCAGATCAATCGGGGTTTATGCCTCATAGAAACACTGCGCTCAATCTGCGTAGGGTCCATGGGGTGTTGGCGAGGGCAGACCAACTTAGCGATAGTGCAGTTATATTGGCCCTGGACGCGAAGATGGCTTTTGACTTGGTGGAATGGGTCTACCTTTTCGAAGTTCTGACTCACATGGGCTTTGGCCCGAACTTCATATCTTGGATAAAGCTACTCTACGCGGCACCTGTGGCGCACGTGGTGGCGAATGGCCACATATCACGCACGTTCCCGCTTGGAAGGGGCACCCGGCAGGGTTGCCCTCTATCTCCCCTGCTCTTCGCGCTTACCCTGGAACCTCTGGCTATTCGCATCAGACAAACTCCCTTACTCAAGGGAATTCAATGGAAGGAGGGATGGGAGGACCGCTTGTCCCTCTATGCGGACGACATGCTGGTGTATCTGACGGATCCCGAGCATGGAGTCCCGGCCCTTTTGCGCTTGTGCGACGAGCATGGCAAGGTTTCTGGTTACACCATAAACTGGAACAAGTCGGAGATGTACGCGTTGGCGGGTCAGACCCCGACACTCGGGCCCGACTGCCCTTTGAGACTGGCTGGTTCCTCCTTTAAATACTTGGGCATCCATGTCACGAGGGACCCGTCCGAATACCAGAGACTGAACCTGATACCGCCGCTGGAGCGTCTCAAACAGGACACCAGCTTCTAGGCAGGGTTGCCGTTAACAATGCTGGGGAAAGCTGCGTTGTACAAAATGAAATCGCTGCCCCGCTTTCTATACATCCTGGATAACACACCATTCCCGGTGGCAGCGGGATACTTCAGGAGGGTTGCAGCGGTGGTTTCCGGGCTGCTGTGGGGCAATCGGCCTGCGCGCATAGCCCAAGCTAAACTTTGCAGAGGCTGGTATGATGGGGGCATTGCACTTCCTAACTTACACTTGTACTACTGGGCAGCACAACTCAGGCCCATTAATCAGTGGCTACACGCCCCGCAGTCCGACCCGGCATTCCAAGCAGACAGGGCGCAGTTGGGCACCAATAACATACTTGCCCCACTTTATGATCGGAGAAAGCTGAGACTGCTCAGAGGACTCACTAAACTCACTGTAGACACCTGGCACGCGGCGACAGCTGCGCTGGGATGGAAGGGTACACTTACCAAGCTCACCCCGCTCTGGGACGCGCGCGCTTTGGGCAATTTGAGGACCAGTAAGGGGTTTTCCCACTGGGACTCCATTGGCATCTCCACAGTGGGGGACATGTGGGAGCGGGGGGATGTCATTTCATTCACCCGCCTGAGAGAAATATATGACCTTGGGCCGCACGAGTCATATCGATACGTACAGATTCGCCATGCTCTGCTCTCGGCCATCCCCTCTGGATCGACTCTCCCTGAGTCCTCCCCGCTGGAGGATCGCCTTCTGACCGACTTCATGGTGGAGAGAGCGACCTCCTTGACATACCGTAAGCTCCTAAACAATTCACTGGATCCTCTGGCTTCCCTCAAGGACAGGTGGGAGCAGGAGGTGGGCGCCCTGGATGAGTATGAGTGGAATGAGGCTCTGGCTTCCCCGAAAGAGGCGGGCATATCGGCCAGGATGAGGCTAGTCCAGCTAAAAGTCCTCCACAGGGTATACTACACGAGGACACTTCTACACCGCATCCCCAGAACTCCACACCCATTTTGCTTGCGTGGCTGCGGGGATGAGGGTACCTTCTTTCACACGCTTTGGGAATGCCCACGCATACAAAATTATTGGCGCCAAGTATTGCGTACTGTCTCCCAGGTGCTAGAGGTCTCGGTTCTCCCGGAGCCAAGGCGGTGTCTCCTCAACATATGGGAACCAACAGATCTGTCTCGGCATGGCCGACTCTGGGTGACACTGGGAATGATGGTAGCGAAACGGGACATTGCGCAGCGTTGGGGGGCGGCAGACCTTCCAACAACGTCACAGTGGTGCATGAACATGGACAGAACAATGGTGACTGAAAGGGCGGTGTACTTGAGCCGGGCTTGTCCAGGCAAGTGGAATAAGGTGTGGTCCCCATGGAATGTGTACCGAGGCGACATTTGCGATCCACTGCCAGAGGACGATCCGCTAGACTCAGATGATGAGGGAGGGATGGACTGAGGGGGAGCGGTGGAGGTAGGGGGACCTACGGGAGGGAAGTGGGGGGGGTGGTAGTTTCTACACACTCCACATTGGTTCCTAGATAATACACGGCACTTTATCCTGTCCTGGGGATCTTCCTATAGCTATCCTGCAATGTTCTTTATCAATGATCGCACTGTGATTTCCTGCTGTTCTTTTGTTTCCTTTGTTATTTTTCTTCAAAAAATAGAAAACGAAAACCTCATTTCCTCTGTATGAAACATGTGCTAGTGACCTTCATTCATTTCTGTGGCGAGCCTTTCACTACAGTGACTTTTTCACCCCATGGACTTTAACTCCACGAGGCTGTCATTGCTATTTCTTCATTTAGCGGCCGGCCCCTCGGGGTTGTAGGCGACGTGCTGTGTAACTGTAAGAAGGTACAATAAAGGTTTTCAAAAAAAAAAAAAAACTTAACAAACCCACCCCCTGCGTTGCAGGTCGCGAAATCTGTCACTCACTGCAATAATATTGCCGAGTTTTACTATCAGAAAGTAAACAAGATTTATTCAGCATTTCCCTCCCCAAAAATTAACTTATCAATCCAACCCAATATTTCCCCTATCCTCTCCCCCTTTCCCTCCCAACACATCTTAACCCATTTTCCCCTACTGAACCTTTCAACCCTTGAATCACTAGCTCTCAGTGTCAAATCCGGCTCACCGGACGACCCTGCCCCACCAGACATCTTAATGGCAGCATCCCGGATTATCTTGCCCGTCGTCAGGGAGGTACTAAACGCGTCCATCTCTTCCTGCACTGTACCAACTGTCTGGAAACAAGCCTTGGTCAGGTCACTAATTAAGAAACCCAATTTGGACCCGTCTGACTTAGCCAACTATCGCCCCATCTCCTTGCTCCCATGGGTGAGCAAGGTCCTAGAGAAATACATTAATCAACAGCTAGTGAATTATCTGGAAGACTATCACATACTAGATCCCACGCAGACGGGCTTCAGACCAAAACACGGGACTGAAACCGCTCTCCTCATGGTTACCGAGGAAGCTAGAAAAATCCTGGATCAAGGAGGATCAGTGGCAGTGATCCTCCTTGATCTAAGCGCGGCGTTTGACACGGTCAGTCATGACACCCTACTGAACCGCCTGGCCTGTGCGGGGATTAAGGATAAAGCCTGGGCGTGGTGTAAATCTTTTTTGGAGAATAGATCCTTTAGGGTTTTTGATGGCGAGTCTGTGTCCTCCAGTAGGCCTTTAAAGTGCGGTGTTCCTCAGGGCTCCTCTCTGAGCCCTGCACTTTTCAATCTGTACATGAGACCACTAGCCGACGTCGTCCGCCCATTCGGAGTTAAGATCATCTCCTATGCGGACGACACGCAGCTAGTGGTCTCACTGGCGCAGGAGGCAAACCATACTGCGCCAGGCGGGCTCAGAGAATGCCTGGAGGAAGTGAGGACCTGGATGTCATCATCATCCCTGAAGTTGAACGGGGACAAAACAGAGCTGATGCTCTTAGGCCCTTCTGATCTGGCCCTTCCTCCCTCTCTGTGGCCTCCCTGTCCAGGTCCCCCTCCACTCCCCAAAAATAACATCAAAAGCCTTGGAGTGTGGCTGGACAGATCTTTATCCTTCAATGTGCAAGCCACAAAGCTTTCAGCCACCTGTTTTGGCATCATGAGGGTGCTAAATAAAATATTTCCCCTCCTTCCCATGGAAGCCAAACAGGTAGCCATTCAAGGTCTCATACAATCACCCCTTGATTTTAATAATGTACTCTACCTCGGCACCCCAGAATATACTCTACACAGGCTGCAGATTGTACAGAACTGCGCAGCGCGTCTTCTGCTCAAAATCCCCCGTAGACACTCAGTGAGGGCCGGACTGACCAGCCTTCATAGGCTACCAATTCGGCAGAGAGTTTTGTTCAAGACATTATGTATAGCCCATCAAGCCTTCTGGAATATGGGCCCTAGTATCACCCGTGATCTGGTCACCCATTACATCCCAAACCGAAGTCTTCGTTCCAGCCAGACCTTCTTGGCAGTGGTGCCAAGAATAAAAAGATCTAGATCTGGCGGAAGTACGTTCGCATATAACGCGTCCAAGACTTGGAACACTCTCCCACTCCATCTCAGAACCAACCCTAACCTCACGGTATTTTGCAAGCAATTAAGGACTTTTCTGTTCACATCCTCTTACTAACTGCCTGTCCCCCTCCTTTGCCTATCAGTAGGTTTGTGGCTTTCTCAGCGCTTGGACGCCTCCGGGCAACAATTCGCGCTATATAAATCTACAAGTTTACAAGTTTACAAGTTTAAAAGAGGTAGGGAAATGCAGTTGAAAAAAAAGGGAGCATCTGAAGCCATTAAGCTAGAAGAAGACAGCAGACAGGCCTAAGATGCATATCTGGGAAAAGCCTACTGGGGAGAGGGAGGAAAGAACACTCTAAAAGAGTTGAGACAATTGTATACCTTGAGAGGGGAACAAAAGGAGGGGTTATGGAAAAACTAAAAGAGAGATTGCTGGAGACAGAAAATGCTAGCAAAGCTGACAGACTTTAGTCGAGTCTGACAGAAGGTTAGGAACTGAAGAAGAAAGAGCGAGACAAAAGTGTACTCATCTCACAATTCTTTCTTGTTTTTCTGAGGGTATGCGCCACCAGTGACTGGTTCCGGAAGACCGGAAGGACAGAAGAAATGGAATTACATCATAACTAATAATAATAATAACA
This sequence comes from Lissotriton vulgaris, assembly GCF_964263255.1. NCBI lineage: Eukaryota > Metazoa > Chordata > Amphibia > Caudata > Salamandridae > Lissotriton > Lissotriton vulgaris. Next base: position 644,620,009 of record NC_141687.1, on the reverse strand, counting down.
ATAAGAGCAATAATCCATTTGTGGAGAGCACAGCTACTTCCAAGGAAGAGTCTTGGTGCTAGCAGCAAATTCATCATATGGTGTTACAAAGTGGGAGAAATCTGGACCTCAGCCATTAGTAAAACAAGAAAGGTCTTTAAATATTTTTCAAGATGGATTCAGAAGCGTAACTAATGGTAGAGTGTTCCACAGTTTGAATGTAATATTTAAAAAAGATCTGCCCCCTCTACTAGCTAAATGCACTTTCGGAATTTGCAATAGTCTAAGGTTGTGTGATCTAAGGGCTCTAGATTGATAGTGTGGCTTAAGTCCTTTTCTTTCAAGCGTTTCTGTGCTAAGGCTATGTGGGCCAGGGTTAGAGCCTTAAATTGAATACTCTCACATAGTGGCAACTAGTGCAAAAGTTTCAAATGAGAAGTGACTGATTACTTAAAAGGTATTCTCAATATTATCTGTGCAGATTGCATAATCTGGAGTAGCTGGATCAAAAAGGCTGGAAGGCCCAAATACAGGCTGTTGGTGTAGTCTAATTTGTATGTTACAGTATTATGGACAAATATCTCACAGGTACTAAACACAAAGTTCTTTTTAAAGCCTTCAGTTTGGCAAAACAAAAAAAGAGCAGATATATTCTAAATTTGGGGTTCAAATGAAAGATTGGTATCAAATTTGATACCCAGATTTCTTACTGAAGGAAGATGCAGGTGTAGGGGCAGGGCTAAGCTCACCTGGCCATCATCTACTGCGATCTGGAGAGCATTTTGTCCCAAAGAAAAGGATTTCTGTTTTATCGGAGTTTAATTTGAGACAACTGTTGTCCGTCCACTCAGCTACACCTCTAAAACGGTGCTTAAAAGACGTCAAAGCCTTCTCATTATACTCCTGAAAAGCCATAAGGAGTTCCATGTCATATGCATATGAAATAACTTGTATTCCCCAGGATTCAATAAGGCTGGCCTGAGTCTCCAAGGATATGTAAAATAAAGTAGGGCTTAATGTGGAGCCCTGTGAAACCCCATAGCAAGAGGTTTTGCACTAGATGTAAAAGCTGGAAGATAACCCGCCTGAGGTCTATCCTCCAACAACAATTTTACCCCCTCCAGAGTTTGTCCTTGGATCCCAATTTTTCATAGACTATCTAGTAAAATTAGATGGGATCCCATATCAAATGCAGATGATAGATCAGGTAAGCCACCATAGCAGACATACCCTGATCTAGATTGTATTTAATAAAATCTGTGACTTCTCACAAGCTGATTCGGTGCTAAAACCCTGACAGAAACTAGATTGAGAATTATGCACAATTGATTGGTTTCTAGAAAATGAGTCCATTACATAAGTGAGATTTGAATAAAATTGCTTTAAATGGTTGGATCAATATTTGGCTTTTTTGTAAGGGGAGCAGTAACTTCTGTTTTCTGTTCCTAGGCACTATAGCAATATCCAGTGCATTATCCAGACTATTATTCGGCACTTGATTGATAGCAGTGGATGCAAGCCCTTGAATGTGAGGGGGACACTGTTCCAGATGGGTGTCCTGGTTTATATTTAGCTCGTTCACTGGTAGAATCCGAAGAACAGAACTTGAAGAATTAGCACTAGTGATTGACTCTTCTCCTGTAAACTGACATAGTCCAACTGAAGGAGTAATTTAGTTTTCCCGGGCCGCAGAAGGTCAAACGGAAATAATAATTTTTTCAAGTTGATGAGGCAAGCTGGTTGCTGATGAAATTTGGTCTGAAATATATTCAGTTTGTGATTTATGTATAGAATTGCTGAATTTCTTTATGGCCATTTTTTGAATAGATTTTGCATCATCATCATCGTAGAACTTTCGCAATTCTCTCTTTAGTGTTTTACAGATACTTCTTTTTTCTCATTCAAGGATGCAGAGACCCAAGGAGCAGAACGTTTAGACTTTCTTGAGATGTGTTTTTTTGTGGCCCTATACTACCTAAAGAACTCAGATTGCCAATTATTGAGATTTCCACATCAGTGTGGACAGAGCCCATTTGAGCCAGTGAAATGGACCGAAGGGTATCAGTTAGAAGGGGTTCAGAAATGTTATACCAGGATCTTCAAAGTTTATGTGTCACTTCATTAGATCTTCGAATCATTGTATAAAAAGTAAAAGGCACCAAAAAACGGTTGGACACGACAATTTTTAAATCAGGTTTAACAAGAAAATCAGAGAGGTTAGAAAAAAATAAGATCCAATCTGTGCCCTGCCTTGTGCATAGGGCCAGAAACTAATTGTCTTAGATTTGTGCCTGCTACAGCTGCTTTAAATGTATTGGTTGCCGAGCAATATATCAAATTGAAATAGAGGGGTAAAGCAGAAGTCCTCCCTGAGAAGCCCAGACTGGAAAAGAAAGATCCCTGCCCAGACACATAGATGTGCTGCAACGTAAACCCAAGGACTATTATGAATCACAAAAATAAAAAAAAATCTGTTGGCAGCCATCTCGTAGTGCTGAATCGCTACACTCGCTCTATGTTCTACACTTAGGCCAGGTCGCTCTCGGGAATTACCGCAATTCAACCGGATGCACAGCCACACAGCTGCGGCTCCCCCGCTGCAGCTGCTGCAGTTGTTGCTGCTGTTGTTGGCGCTGTTGTTGCTCCCTTAAACTTAACGGTATATCGCGCCTCGGCATGCGGTTCTCTTGTTGCCGCTGCCCTCCTGCTGCTCCATTTTTATAGTGCCGGCTAGGTTACCTGGGTCAGCCGGAGTGCGTGGTGAGTTGGAGCAAGGAGCGAGGGGAGGGAGGTGCAGAATATAGTGGCAACTTAGCAGTAAAGCAGCGGCATCAAGCAGCACCAACCAGCAAGTAGCTCTACATGGTGTGTGACCCCTGTGCTGGTTCTGGCCCAAAGGCTCAAGGCCCAAAGGATAAAACTGAGGACAAGAAGCCTCTAACTGGTGAGTCAGTGGGTAGGGTCTATGGTATTTATCCCTCTTCTCTGACTTCCTGTGGCACCTGCACTCCCGCATCTCTGCTAGACCCTTTGCCGGACCAATTTCCAGCCAATTGCCATTAAGATCGCTCCATCCAGTTTGTGAGTACGGGTGAGGCTGCCATTAGACGGCGGCTGTGAAGAGAGGCATGAAGAGAGCTGCAGAGGGGGTCCAGTTAGTTCCAGCTGCATCTTGCAGCCATCCCATGATGCCCTACTCGAAACTACTTCTTAATACTACCCTAGACTCTCCATTTCCTGCTACTACTTCAACTCACAGAAAAGTGTTATGAGTACATTTAACATCTCCTGGTGATTGGGAAACACATGAACTGGTGAGTGGAGGAAGGTGAAGTACAGCCTGTATTTGTTTTCACCAGGCACTATACTGTAGACCCCCTGTTGGTTTTTTTCACCCTTATGAGCCTCTAAAAAAACATTAAGCAAGAAACAAGCTAATATTAGAGACAGATTATTGCACCAACACCATCATTTCTGATAGTAGCATGCGCTCAGGTAAAGAAAGAGTTAATGTTCCCCCCACAAGAAGAGAAAAGAAACTGTAGGATTTAATAACATCAAAAAAAGTAAAAGCAAATACTTAGGAAGGAAACAGTCTCTAATTTCACCGATTGCACGCATGTTTGAAAAATGTATGAAAATTCCACACAAATCTGATTTTATGAAAGATCCCATTTGAGCCATGTTGTCAATACAAACGGTAACGGGTTCTCAGGAATTAATGTCCAGAGTTAACAGTGGCAGTACAAACCCCCTGGGATTAGATTCAGAAATAAGATCTGATATGGAGAACAGAATACCCTTCAACAAGCATTCAGGCGAGCAAGAAGGCCATCAAGAAAAAAAGGAGAACTCAAAATAAAAGAGGAAACAGCTTTGGAGTACTCTGTGTAACAATCATACTTGCTGTGATGAAAAACGCCCAAGTACCACAAAAAAAAATAGGAAGAACAATGAAACCCTTCAGTTGGCTCCATAAATACATCACAATGTGATTCTGAATGCCAGCAAACTCAAAACTTTCCTACTTTGGGTAAACAGGATTTAGGGTCAATATGGGCCATATTTTATAGAACCACACACCTGAAATTAGAAGTTCTTATGCTCCAATCAAATAAAATGGAGGTACAAATTGAATTAATATGGTAAATGCAGTGGCCAGCCTGATAATAAGAGTTCAAACACAAGCAGCTGCCACATATTTTGAATGTACATGTGCCCCAATAATCAATAAATTGGTAACAATACCGGATGTGATGAATACTATGCTGGAAGACCTAAAACTGAGCCTTCAAATTGTAAGATCTAATGAACAATGGAAAAATAGAAAAACAACGGATATTGAATCAATTACAAGTTCAATTGAACTCACTGAGCGAAACGGCAAGTATGCATAAAATAATAATGGCTACAGCTCAAGACCAACAACAAGAAGTGTTGATGTCGAATGTTGCACAAAAACCTGTAGGACTGTCTGCAGGAGAAAATGATGAAGATCAGGGGGATAAGCAAGTAATTTCCCCATTCTTTAGTTCGACAAAATAAATTAGAAAAAATTACAAAAAGCAAGAAGCAAGGCTAAACGTAACTCAATAAATACTATAAAACACCAAGAAATAGGACAAAAGGAGACTAGTGTAGACAGTACAAAATAATATAATGAAACACATGGAAATAAGCATAAAGAAATACATGGAAAACAGTCTACTCAAATGCACCAAAGAAGCAAGAAGTACTATGCTTTATTCAATCAAGGCAAAAGTGGAAAAACGCTAAAGGAACGAAGCAATGAGTCATTTGATTGACAAAATTCGCATTTGAAAATAAAAAAAGTGGAGTACATCCTTATGAACTAGTCAAAGAAGGGATAAATATAAACACAACACACAACAGAGAAAGATGCTGCATTGCTAGAAGATCATAAACTATTAGAGAAGATGTTAGAGGCTAAAACAGATGTATTGCAGTAAAAGGCTCAAATACAAAAGAGTTTATTGATTCAGGTAAAAACTGAAGTACTCTGGATTGATGATGCCGAAAGTTATGCTATACTTCCAATATAAAGAACAATCCAGGTATATAAAAATTTAAATCAAAGTTTAAAACAAATTCCAAAATACCTCCAAAATCAATCAAATAAGAGCTTGATGGAGCCAATAAATGTACATCGTAGTCTAGCAAACAACGATTATTCAACCACTGCAGAGGATGGAAGCAAGAAATCAATCATCAACGGTAATATCCAACTTATATTTACACCTGAAAACTGCTCCAGGGGCAGAAATGATGTATAAAATCGAGGAAATACCCTACGTATTTTTAAAGCTATCCCGTCATTAGATAAAATCACAAGTAAAGCTATTGAATTCCTTCCAAATAAAGTAGTCAAAAAATGACATTGATAACTCTGAACTCTGCCTATGTATTGGAATTTATCATTAACGAAAATGATACCTTATTAAACTGGGGGATAAAAATCAGTAGGCCTCACAAAACGGTATATCCAAGCCCATTTACCTTAAATGAGAGCCCAAATTTTCAACAGAAAAATACAAATCGTCAAGTTTTTTCAGTATTGAAAAACCCCATAGGCAAAATGGATAAATCAGCAACAACGATAATGAATCAAACTCAAATAGAAATGCCAATTAGATTAAATGAAGGGTGGATTACAGCAGCCCTACATGGGAAAAGCCAACATTGACAGAATAATTCTAGAAGGCCCAAGGAGGAAAAATACAAATTCACTGAACCCATAAAACTTTGCTCTTGGAATATAAATGGGGTATGTTTAAAAAAATGCATACCCAACCTCAATGTCAAACAACTACCAGATTCTAACTTTACAGAAAACTTGGTCTACAAACTCCGTAATGCTTGAAGGTTACAAAAGTTACTTTGAGTCAACAATTAAATAAAATAAATATGGACGCCCTAGTGGGGGCATAGCAACATTTATAGCCATGGATTTGAAAGTAGAGCACCAACAAGTGGTTTTAAATAATAATCTATTAATAGTAAGGCTGCGATACACTGAAAATAATAAATCAAAATCATTATTACTTATAAACTTATATATACAGAAAGCTCAAGGAAGAACATGAGCACTATTCTTACTTATGTTCTTATTACAGAAAATGATTGAGGACCAATTCATTGAATATATTATCTCAGGAGACATTAACTTATTAAACTAAACATATTAGTGCCCTATCAAGAGACGACACAATGCTACAACAGGATTATTTATGGGCAATTCATCAGCAAACATTACCAACGGTACCACCTTCCTTAAAGTTATAGAAGCGATGGGATTAAGAATTTTTAATGGAAGGCTTCCACAAGATACACCTCCAGAATGGATATTTCATTCACATAGTAACCAATCAAGAATTGATTATACAATAGCATCTTTGAAGGTTTATAACAAGATTACATCTTTCCATATGGAGAAACTGATCGATAGTGACCATAGCCAGCAAATACTTGTACCCAGTCAGATGGGAACAATTAATTAAAGGAGACTAAACTGGAAAGAAGACTCCAAAGAAGTTACCAGGAAGCGGGCTCAAAAATTGGTTAAAGAATGCTTTGAAGAGGAAATTTGACTATAATGGAAAGATGGGCGTATTTCATAAAACAAACTAATTAATACATATGTGTCAAAACGCCATTATAAGCAATTTTAAAAGAGTCAAAGGGAAGTGAGAAATAAAATCAAATTATTACATACTACGTGGATCTTGAGAAGATCTCGTAATAGCCTTCGGCGACAGATAAAAAAAACATCCAAATGACATGGTTTTACGATCTACTTAAAAAAGTATTAATTATAACCTGCAGAAATTAATCTGGGGTGAAAAAAACAAGCAAAGCAAGATCTCTGAGCTAAGGCACTGTATTCAAGTAAACAATCAGACTCAAGAGATTTCTGGAAAATTAAAAATGGTTTATCACAATTTACTGAAACAGCTGTATCATCCACAATAAACGAAGAAAATCAGATTAGATTCTTGACAACACACCTAGACATGAACTGGGAAATCACCCAAAAGGACAACAGTGAGAAGGTGAAAGATATGCTAAGAAAGTATTTGGACTTTTTAATTGGCATAACAAAAAAACAAGTATGCAAACTAATTCAAAAACCAAAAGATGGTACTCCTGGTCCCAATGACATTCCATTCACATTATATAAGGAAAGCCTTGCTCTTTGGGCAGAATATTTCACAAAAGTATTTAAAGAAACTGTTGAGACACCAACAATATCCAAAACATGGAAGGATCATTAATATCACCAATATATAAAAAAAAAGGTGACCAGGGGTGAGACTGGCAATTATCGATCAATTACCTTACAATACACTGATGCTAAATTATTTGCAGGAGTCCAACTATCAAAATTATCTGCATGGGTAAAGGAGAAACAGATAATTACTTCAAATCAACCAGGGTTCATACGAGGATTACATACCACTCCAAATATATTAGTGTTATCATTATTAATGGATAAATATATTGTAAAGAAACAACCACTGTGTTTTTGTTTTTTGGGACTTTAAATCGGCTTTCAATTTTATACACAGGCAACTACTTTGGCAAACATTGAAAGAACAAGGAATTCCATTCTCCCTTTTAATATATATCCAATTTCTCTATTTAAAGACTTGGGTTAGAGTTCGGATGGGTGATGGCTTGTGTGTAACGAAGAAAATTCCAACTTCCATGAGCCTAAAGCAAGGGTGTGTTTTTGCCCCATTGCTTTTTAATCTGTTCTTATCAGACCTAACCCAAGCGATGGAGGAAGTGAATGCCTACCCTCCAAAATTAGCTAGTCCTCAAATATCAAATCTGTGATATGCAGACAATGTTATTCTACTAAGGCAAACAAAGGCTGGCCTGGTAAATAGGATATCAAGGTACTCACAGGCGAATGGTATGGTCATAAATGAAACCAAGACAAAAATTATGGAGGTTAACAAAAATCTTTGTCAGGTCAAAGTATAAACATAAATGGTGCCTCCAAAACTTGCGATTAGAACAAGTAAGATCCTACAAATATCTGGAAGTACTATTTGACAATAAAGGATCATTTCATTAACATATAGTTGATATGCAAAGGAGAGATAACACCCTACTGACAGCATTTAGAATCGTGCAGAAGTCATTAGGAGGGCTGAGTTACCTCCTACTTTTAAACGTAATATAGGCAAAACTATTGCCAACACTAATGTATGGTAGTGAAGCATTGTGTGGAAAAACGTTATAATCATCAATAATGCTGTGACAAAAATCTTCAAATCACTTTTTCAACTTCCATATAATGCATCACCTGCACAGATTAGATTGGAATTTGGGCTAATTAACCAGCTAATTGCAAGAAAAGGCCAATTTATAAAAGTAAAATGGATAATTTAAATCCAATGTCCAATCTGTTATGGCAGGAAATAAAAACAAATCATGACTTTTTAATTCTGGAAGTATTTACAAGCCTCCTTAGATGAATATTCAGCACACAAGACCTGGGATTATAACAATAACTACCGATTTGTTTAAAAGATCTGTCAATAAAATAACAAAACATCTATCACTGTATATTGATAAAGATTCTCTAGCAAAAAGAACGCATGCATGGTCATTTATGAACGGGAATGCAAAAGTGAGAGTTCAATCATATTTAGAAACTCCATGGTCTTTGAAACATAAAAATATTTTTATAAATGCTCATTTTGGTGCCTTCCCAGGCTTATGTCACGTAATGCCTTGGCTATGCTCAATGGAATTGATGACCTGTAGCCTATGCAAAATGGGAGAAGACAATATTATTCATTTGCTGTGTATATGCTCAAAATTTAAAGCTGAAAGAAAATCCATGCTTAAGTGGCATTTTAATTCCTAAGGAATACAGCCCTGTACACAAGCACTAATAAGATGTCCACATTCTGACCACATAGCACTGACTGCAGCTTTTATAAAGTTTCTATTAATCATAAGGATGGAATTAGACCAACAAGATTAATTTGAGATGTAATACAGGATGTATATAATATGTAATTCATATTATGACGTTAGAATTATCAAGTGCTGCTATATTTAACTAAAAGGATGATTTATTTATTTATTAGTGTATGATTTTATTAATTCTTAAATCTGACTTTTATCAATAATATACTCACTAAAATAGGAATTATTGTAAATATATTGTAAGATTTTAATTATTCAAACAATAAAAATTGAATTGAACTGAATTGTTGGCAGATGGCCATGTGTAAGTGGGTCAATCAATCAATCAATCAAGAAATTTGTATAGCGCGCTACTCAACCGGAGGGTCTCAAGGTGCTTGGGGGGGGGGGAGGTCTGCTACTGCTCGAACAGCCAGGTCTTGAGTTGCTTCCTGAAGGAGAGGTGGTCTTGGGTCAGACGAAGGTGGATGGGGAGGGAGTTCCACATCTTGGCTGCCAGGTAGGAGAAGGATCTTCCTCCCATGGTGGCTTTTTGGATGCGTGGAACGGCGGCGAGGGCGTGGCTGGTCGATCGTAGCTGACGAGTGGGAGTGTAGAAGGTCAGGCGGTTGTTGAGGTACCTGGGGCCCAGGTCGTGGAGGGCCTTGTGTGCGTGGGTGAGGAGTCGGAACGTGATTCTCTTGCTGACGGGGAGCCAGTGGAGGTCTCTCAGGTGTCCGGAGATGTGGCTGTGACGGGGGATTTCCAGGATGAGTCGTGCGGAGGCGTTCTGGATTCGTTGGAGTCTTTTCTGAAGTTTGGCTGTGGTTCCGGTGTAGAGGGTGTTCCCGTAGTCCAGTCGGCTGGTGAAGAGGGCCTGGGTGACCGTCTTCCTGGTTTCGGTGGGGATCCAGCGGAAGATCTTACGGAGCATGCGTAGGATGTTGAAACATGATGACTTGCCTGGTCATTGAGAGTGAGGAGTCCAGGATGAATCCCAGGTTGCGTGCGTGGTCCGTTGGTTTGGTGCGCCGCCAAGGGCCTGGGGCCACCATGAGTCGTCCCATGCAGAGGGTGAAGATCCGAGGATGAGGACTTCCGTCTTGTCTGAGTTCAGTTTCAGGCGGCTGTTCATCATCCATTCGGCTACGTCTTTCATCCCTTCGTGTAGGTTGGTTTCTGCCGGTGGCTGGGTCGTTGGTGAGGGAGAGGATCAGCTGGGTGTCGTCGGCGTAGGAGATGATGTTGAGGTTGTGTTGGCGTGCGATGGCCGCGAGGGGGCTCATGTAGATGTTGAAGAGGGTGGGGCTGAGTGATGATCCTTGTGGTACGCCGCAGATGACTTCGGTGGCCTTGGATCTGAACGGGGGGAGGCGGAGTCTCTGGGTTCTTCCTGCGAGGAACGAGATGATCCATTCTAGAGCCTTCTCTTGGATTCCGATGTTGCTGAGGCGCTGCACTAGGGTGCGGTGGCAGACAGTGTTGAACGCTGCGGAGAGGTCCAGGAGGATGAGGGACTGTTTCCCAGTTGTCGAGCAGGGCTCGGATGTCATCAGTGGCTGCGATGAGGGCGGTCTCGGTGCTGTGGTTGGCTCGAAGCCAGACTGCGAGTGATCGAGGGATCCGTTCGTCTCGAGGAAGGCGGCGCGCTGTCTGTTGACGGTCTTCTCAATGACTTTGGCAGGAAACGGGAGGAGCGAGATGGGGCGGTAGTTCTTGAGATCGGTGGGGTCTGCTGATGGCTGATGGGGTCACCATGCATTCAATGCTGACTTTTCATTTAACATAAGTGAGTTATGGGAGATGGTGTCTTGCTTTTCCACCATTGGATAAACACACCTGATGACAATTATATAAGAAAGGAAATATCATGGTTGGTTTAGTCATTTATAACATTTATACGGTGTGTTATGCAAACTAAACTCCTCTTGACACTGGCCACAAACCACCGGAAACAGATCTGCTATGCAAAGAGCAAGAGACAGAATACCTTGAACGAAATGCAAGTGGCATAGTTATTTCAACAGCATCAAAAAAAATCACATTAAGAAGCCTATAGAAATCAAGCCAAGGGTACAGTACCAGAGCATAAAAAAAGAAAGTTCCAAACAAAAAGACTGAAATAAAGACCCACGTTTGGACCCTGGATATAACCCACTGAGCTAGACTAGCAAGACCAAGAGGAGTTGTTATCTAAGAACACCACATGACAATTCTCTAATAGCTTTATTTGGCAGATGCCCTGATTACTTACTTAGCCCTACTTGTTTTCATCCTAGTCATTATTCAAGAGGTAGTCAACACCTCAAGACAGAAAAACTCAGAAGTATGCTAGAAATTTGAGCCCAGGAAACAATGCTGGGCAACTTACTATGGCTAGTATTCTCACCATTGCTCCTGAAAAATCTAAGTCACACCAAAGCTGGACAGTTATGGGAACAGAGGACAGTTTTTTTTGACTAGCCCTATGGAAGCCATTGCTGTTTTAATTGGAATTCATCTTATACTCTCGTCCTGTGCTACTCCTTGATGACCGGGCCTGCAAAAAAGCCTGTCCAGAAATCACATGATCTCAAACAAACAAATATGCTCTGCTGAACAACTTGTAACACAAGGCTTGCTCAAGGACACTAATTGCAACATGCATTATCTCACGAGCTCAGCAACAACCATCCCATATATATAGATAAGAGTAAGCGTCTATCCCTGACTGGACAAGTATGTACCAAACTATGTTATTGTCAAGTTCTGGAAAGTTCCCGCTGTCCCAATAATTGAGCATGTGAACATCACGAACTCCGCAATATCGTATCACGCCGGTGGCATGGATCATCTTTGTTGTCTGATTGGTTATCTTGTTAAAGATTGTGTTATTCTGTCCTTTCTGATTATTCTGATTAACAACACACAATGTACTTGTTCCTGATAATAAAGAAATCTTCTTGTCACTGTAACCTTATTGGATGCATATTTTAGCCACCTTTTATGGTTTACGGGCATAATTGACCCAGTGGAACTTGTGTACTTTGGACATGATTTTTTTGTGTCTCTATCATCATGATAAACACTGTCTATGAAATATTGCAAATTGTTTCTTTTTCTTTTATTTAGCTCACACAGCCCAATGAGGATCAAAACTGAGATGAATGTTACTGGTAAGGAATCTGCAGCCAGATTCATCAAGCGAAATGCGCTCGCAAAAGGGCCAGATTCTGAGAATCTGGCCCTTTGCGAGTGCAATTTTTGCATTTGGGATTCATCATCCCAGATGCAAAATTCGCTAATAAAGAATTCGCAAATTTGCGAGGATTAGCATTTAAGGAATCTCTATTAGAGATTCCTTAAATGCTCTTCATGAAACATTTCAAAATTGCGAATTCGCAATTTAGGAGCACTATTTACCACGAAGTTAAACCTCGTGGTAAATAGCGAAAACTTAGAAAAATGCATTTAAATGCATTTTTCTAAGTTGCATGTTACACACACACACATGTTCTTTGGACATGTGTGTGCACAACATCAGTGTAAATTCACATTTCAGGGGTGCTACTGGGTGTCCTTTGGACACCCCTGGCACCCTTGAAATCGCATCCTTATTAGCGATTAGCAAATTGCAAATCGCAAATAAGGATTGACTCCCCATTCATTCCTATGGGCCTTTGGCAATAGGAATGAATGGGGAGTTATTCCTTATTTGCGATTAGCAATTTGCTAATCGCTAATAAGGAGGCTGTAGGAATCGCAATTTATTTTGCGATTTCTACATGAATCCCGGTTTGCAAGTCCTTAATAGCGATTCCTTAATAATTGCTATTAAGGACTCGCAAATCAGGACTTTGATGAATCTAGCTGCTGATGTTTACCTCTATGTCCCTTTCCAGTCGCTATATTGCCCCCGTGGCTGCTTTGAATAAATCTGTCAAAATTAGCCATGGGATAGGAGAACACTACTCCTCTGAGCTGCCGGATTTATTCAAAGCTGCCACGGGGGTAATATAGCAAATGGAGTTGAATGAATTGTTTTCAACTACCCATCATTTTATTAAAATTCCCCCCTACGCATTGGCAATTGCTATGCTTGTTCTATCATGTGACTGGAAATTGTTTGTTTGGACGCTCAGCTAAATTTTATGTCCTGGTGATGACCGTGTATTTATAACAAAGGTTGAAATGCCGTAGACGCAACTGTGGACGCAATTAGTGGAGGACGCATTGTCTTGTTTGTTGTAGTTCCAGCGTTGTTCTAAAACTCCCACTTTTATGTAACCCCTTCTGTCTGCCACCTTTCTGGTCTTGTATTGTATTTTAAATTCAAATGTTATGTGTACCAGTCTATACCTCTGAGCTCTATGATTCTTTGGATTACATATTTATTGACCTTGGTTCAGGTGTATAGGGCTGCCCCTGTTGTGGTTAATGAATAATCCTAGTAAGGGTAAGTCAGACATATAACATAAATAAACCTGTCATCACCCTCTGGTAGCTTGGCATAGACCAGTCATGCTTAATTTAAGAGGCAATGAGTAAAGTATTTGTGCACACTTAACTTACAGTAATACAGTGAAAACACCACAAAACACCCCCACACTAGTTTAGAAATATAGAGAATATTTAATAGCAAAAGTTGAGATGTGAATTCTTAAAGATTAAATCCAAAAACTGCTTCGAAGTCAATAACGCTAAAAGGTTCCTTGAGGTCACGCTAGACCGGGGTAAATCCAAAGTTTAGCCCAAGCACGATGGATGGCAGGTTGGCTACATGACCCACGCAGAGCCCACTGAAAAAGTACCTTAGTGTAGAGCAAGGGACGATGTCAAATACTTGATGTGTTGGTTCCGATTCACGCAGTCGGGTCGATGCGTGGAACTCGAGCCTCACACTCAGTGTCAAAGGATCCATGTTGCATCAAAGTCGAGCCTTACAGCTTTGTCTCCAGATCGGTGGTGCACCGTCCTAAAACCTCGCAGTCGGATTGATGCATAGTCATCGTGCCACGCAGAGATGTCCTTGGATCATCACTGCGTTGGAGTCAGAGAGCACTGCATAGGTTCTGATCAGCGCAAAGGGGTCACAACATCGATTTTTGAAGAAAACAGCTGCAGATCCCACTTCTTAGGTCCAGGACTTGGGAGGGGGGTACTACAGACAAGGGAATGATTCACCAGCAGAGTTGCAGAAAGTCCTTTTTTGTCACTCTGAGACTTTAGAGAACCGGAGGCAAGCCAGTAAACCCTTGGAGAAACTTGGGTTCAAAGATGTAGAGATCAGGCCCATCCCTCTCCATCCCAAGCAAGAAGCAGCAGGACAACAGAGCAGAGCAAGTAGCAAAGCGGCAGTCCCTCCTATAGTACAGGTGGAGAAGTGTGGCTCAATGCTTAGAGCGGCAGACCTTGATGCAGAACGCTGGCCAGGGACCAGGGTTCGATTCCCGCCTCGGCGGGTTCGGGCTTAAATTCCTCTGACCGGATATTCTCGCCTCAGTGCTGATTCTAAGCATGGGTCACACGCTGCAACTCTGGGCAATAGCTTGCTTAGTCTCCACAAAGGCCCCCTGATACACAAGGGATGCCTGGTTTCACCATGGGATGCCCAGGAGTGGACACCCCACAAGGAAAAGCCAGGAGGGGTTCCCTTGTGGTAGGAGTACAAGCGCCGGGATGCCTCCGGGTCACTGTTCGCGCTATACAAATACGCCACATTTACATTTACATTTACAGCAATCTGCAGGCCCTAGGCCAACACACTAATGCAGGTAGGAAAGTGGCAGTCCCTCCTACTGCACAGCAGCTCTTTTTTCAGGCAGAATGTCATTGGTTCCAGCAAACGTCTGATTTGGTAGTGTCATGGGTCCAGTACTTAGATCCAAATGTGCCTTTGAAATGGTAGAGACTTTGAAGAGGCCTTTATAAATCACAAGGTCCCTGTCTTTCCTGTTGTGGCTCCAGACTCAGTAAAAGAGGCAGTTTTTTATGTGGAGACAGTCATAGCCCTATCCAGGCGCAAGTGTAAGCTCCTCCCTTCCAATCTACCTCAGGAAGGCCCATCAGCCTGATGATAGGTCATCAGGATCCCCATTTTACACCCCAGCTCCCTTTGTGTGACTAACTTGAGGGAATGCACTGAGCCCAGCTGTCACCCAACCCAGATGTGTATTTAGAGGCAGGCAGAGGCACAGAGTGGTTAAAGTAGGAAAATTCCAACTTCACAATTTTAAATCCAACTTCACCATAAGTTGGATTTCAAATTGTAAGTGCATAGACATCAAACTCCAAATCTCTATCTTTTCCCAATTGGAAGCAAAACTTCAAGGCTGTTTTAAGATAATCCAAATGTTAACCTATTGGAGAAATAGGCTTTGCAGTAGTGAAAAACGAATTTAGCAGATTTGCACCACCAGGGCACTTAAAGCTCAAAAGGACCTTTCCCACCTTTTACATACACTGCACTGTGCCCATAATTCTGCCTAGGGCCTACCTTAGGGGTGACATATGTAATTGAAGGGCAGTTTGGTCCGGGCAATTAGGTTAACTTACCAGGTTGAAATTGCAGTTTAAAACTGCATACACAGGCTCTGCAGTGTTAGGCATGAGCCCTGTTTATAGGACAACTGAGTTGGTGGCACAATCAGTGCTGCAGGCCCACTAGTAACATTCAATTTGCAGGCCTTGCACACAGTTAATACACTCTACTAGGGAACTTATAGGTAAATTAAATATGCCGTTTGTGGTTAAGCCAATGTTACCATGTTTTGAGTACAGAGCATATGCCCTTTAGCACTGATTAGCAGTGGTAAAGTGCCCAGAATTCCAAAGCTTGCAAAAATAAAGTGAGCAAGACAGGAGGCGAGAAGGCAAAAAGCCAGAGGAAACCATGCAAAGGATGCCAGGTCTAATGTAGTCCAAACCAGTCAGTGGTACTCCCTTGACAGTTGACTTAACAGTAGGCCATAACTTGGCAAAGCAAACAGTTTGGCTCCAACCCTTCAAGACAGAGGTGAACCAGATGTAAACTGTATTATTGACACTAATCCTGCCATGTGATCCAATGGAATGGAATGGGGACGCATGTGAAATGTGGTAGAAAAGTCAAACAATATCGACCCCACCAACGTCCATAATTAAACTCATTAGTAGCCTTCACTTAGACATTTTCAGTGCTAAGGGTGCAGGAAACCAATATTGCACAGAGTGCAAAAGATGGTTTGTTCTAGGTAGTTTATTATCTGATAATTTCGGAATTAGAGGGAGGAGGGAATAAGGCCAGCAATTTGCAAGATAGAGGGGTTGGCTTTACATTTTTTCATTAGAGGGGTGAGCAAAACTACTTTCCAAGATGCTGTTACCTTTTCAGAAAGGAGCAAGGAGCTGCACAAGGTGGATAGTGTAAAAGTTATGTTATAAGTAACTTTCTTCAGGTGATGCACAGGGCAGGGATCAAATGGAGAATCATAAGCAAGTGAGATATACACAATAGGGACCGTTCCCAGGATAAGACCTAAGTCATAAAGGGTGAGTTGCCCACTAGTTATTGGGCATCTCACAAAAAGTGATAGACTGGCATCACACTCCACCCGGAGTCATGCTTCATCATCTGCCAGTCCTCGCCCTCCAAAAATCGCGTTTGATGGAGGACGGGCATGCACCTGGAGACAGGGATGCACTTCTAAGTGAGTGGGGGCCCAGAGTGAGAAGTGATTTAAAAAGCCATCACAGTGCACCCATACATCCTTTATTCAACAGGAGACTGTGTGGATTTAAAACAAGTCATGCGGTGAATAAGGACACTATTATCCCATCACCGCTGTGAGGTTTTTTAAGAAGTGGTCAACATGTTTCTGCCAATTTGTCCTTATGGGTACATGGCATTTGTCAGGACCAATTACAACAAGGGCTCCAATCTTACCAAATGTTTTGGCAGTGCCACTCCGTGGGTATGATCAGTATCATTTTTCCACTAGATGGGTCCATGGACCCTTAAAGAGGGTTGACTTGCCCCATAGGAGGGGGAAGCGATGTCCTCAGGAAGTGCCTGTGACTACACATAAGTTAGTGTAGCTCTCGTAGGTTCACCTACAGCGTGCGCCTCACCTCCTCCCCGTTGATGGCCAGTTTCCTGACCATCTGTTATATAGTATTTGGTTCAAATCATGACCAAAAGGGTGTGTCTGTGTCCATATAAATGGTGTGTAGGGGCATCTTTAGACTCATACTGAGATGGACAAAAGTGGCAGCTGTTTTGTCAAGTAAAGTCAATTAACATTTTTAGGACACATAAAGCTAGCATAATACATACTCTTCGTGCAACTGCATTATCAACCCAACATGAAAGTTACAAGGCTAAAAGCAGATAGTTTCTCAGCCTACTTTTATAAAAAAGTTAGCTACTCCTGTTCTGATGCTCTACTGAGAGATCATTCCAATACTTGACCTGACACTTGGGGATACTATCCTCATAATGTAGTGCATTTAGTATTAGGAATTTCAAGCTAACCTCGACCGAATGATTTTTATTAGTGAGAAGGGCGATTGCAATGGACAGACATAATGAATCAGAGTTAAACATCTGAATTTAATAGGTAAAACATCATCAGAAACAAATTAAATTCCCATATAGTTATGCACTGTGGTTCATAAAAATCTAATTGACAACATTAACCAGGATACTTTCCATTCTATGATATCTTGTTAACATACTGGCTAATCCTGTACTTTACTAATTTTAGTGGTATCGTTCCCAGTAGCCCCCCGGCCTCCCTGCCCAATTAGCACATACCTGGGCTAGCCACACGCCTTCAGGAACGCGGCGGGGTGGGTCATAGAATTGATGGTCTCCAGACTTTCTTCTGATTTCTCCCCAAGGTCCTTGGTAAACTGGCTCTCCTGGATTCTACCTTGAGATGTGGTTCTCACCATGTTTTGGGGTCACTGCATTGGTCTCCCCTCTCGCGCCCTCTCCCTCCTCCTGGTATCCTGCCTTGTACGTCAGGCAGTCTCCTTTCATTGGGGCAGGTCGCGGTCACCTGGCCCTCTGGACCATAACATTTAAAGGGCTCCTTCATGTACTTTAAAGAATGTTCTTCCCATATTCGAGACACGCTAGAGGCTATCTGTCCCACTTCCTTCTGCCTGTCTTCCGGTGAGGGGTATATATAAATAGTAGGTAGTTATAATTAGGGGTTGTATGATTTAACAACTACCTCTGGAATCACGAGTGCCTAAACGAGGAAGGCTAAACAACGACCAAATCCCAACCACTATGTTTTGAACCACGACTCATTGAACTGAGAAATAAATGCCATTTACATATTAATGTAGTAATAGTAATAGTAGTAATCCATATTCCCCATAGTAATCACTTATACACACTGGATAGGGTGCCTGATTTCTTTGGATTTATTTTTCTCAAAACTCCTTGTTCTCCCTGACAGAAATGTATGTTAACACAGGCCAGGTTTCATGTTAAAATATCAACAGCTTTTGACAGCACTCCTTGCAGACATCTTCCTGGACTACGTATTATTCAAAGAAAGTTTGCTCACATATTTTGTTTGCAGAAAGCAACGGTTTAAAACTTGCTTGCAGCAGCCAAGGTCTACAAGTCCTCTGCTCATGGTGGTTTGGTTGAAAATAGGTTGCATCTTGGACATAAGCAAAGCCACACCCTTCACATTCACCGAAGAATTCACCAGGTGTTCTGTCTAAAAGATTGTAGCCGTAAAATCTATGGGATGCCTAGTGCACAAGTCAAAGTGTCCCAGGGCGGAGTTTGTGCAGAGAAACAGATGAGCCTTGTGGTGTACCACAGACCCCCGCTGAAAAGCAACATGTCAGGCAGTGCAGGGCTGTGATCTCAAATCAGAGGTTCCCTCTGCTTTAAGACAGTGAAACACAGATCCTTGTGATCCGTGCCCAGGGTCCTCCTGCCTGAAAACAATCCCAGAGTGACATCTACTGGCCAAACAAAACCAGGTAAATTAAAATGGACTATCATTAGATGTTTATTAAAATTAGTATACGTTTCAAATGTACTTTAAATAAATTCATTTTTTTTCATGTTTAAAGATTGGAGTTGTTGTTAAGGCCCCTCATTGTTTAATGAAGTAGTTGTTAAGAAGGTCGTGGTTCAGTCCCAGGTCGTTGTATTTGAGTCATTGTTGAGGCCACTTGTTGTTTAAAAATCGTTGTTCAGCCCGCTTCCCATAGTTAGGACCTAGTTACCATAGGAAAATAGCAACATTCTATTTCCAATAACTTAAGCGCCAATTGACGAATCTTTTTGAAATTTTCAAAACTTATGGTCTGCTTCGATCCGCTCCTATCTTGAAAGTTTCAGGGTGATTTGGCAAGCGGGGGCCGAGAAAAAAGGAGGGTCCCAAAACGTGTTTTCTCCATGCAATTTTCCATTGGAAACTTTAGACACGGCTACAGCCCGAACTTCTAAACGGAATTACACCAAATTTGGCAAAAATGTAGCCCTTGGTTCAGAAAGAGCCCTTTTAGTTGTTAAATGGTGTAAATCTGTTCAGAAGTTTTTTTAATACTAATGGAAAAAGAAATATATATATCTGGGCTGAGCCTAACCACGCATCTCACCATGAGATCTGATTGGCTGTCAGCACTTCATACAAGAAGTGTTGTCAGCCATCTTGGGACCAATATACATGATAGCACCTCATTAAAAAGCATTGCAGTTAATAGAAGGTTTAAAGATTTTAATTACATTATAAATCATTTGTTGATGGTACCATACTCATTTTAGGAATTGTGGTGTGTTCTAAGGTGATTTTAGCATGTGAAAAGCCTTCTGCTGAGAAAAAACTATTTTCTTATGCTTTTTCCACAGAGGTTTGGAAGGTGATCTATAAGCTAAACTGAGAGCATATTTTCCGTAAATTCACTATATCTTTCTCAGTCATGTGAGAATGAAGTCTGACATTCTCAGTAAAACATGTACATCCAACAAGGGCAGAGACTGTCAGTTGATTCATTTGTGGGGCAGGAGCAAGGGTGAGGTACGGCCATATGGGGGAGTGTTCTAACAAATTCCCTATGCAAAGGGGGGTTAGACGGGGTGCATTTTAGCACCCCTATTATTCACCCTATATGTCAATTCCATTGGACAATATCTTAGGGATTCACAACATGATTATCCCACTATCAGCGGGACCCCTGTACCAATATTATTATACGCCGACAATGCAGCTTTAATGTCGCAGACTAGATTAGGATTACAGAGACCTGTAGACAAATGTACTTGTTTTATGCGGGAGAGAGGCCTAAGAGTAAATATATCAAAAACCTATACAAAGTCCTGCGGGCAAGGGACAAAGAGGGTGCCCTGTCCAATTTTCCTCGATGGGAAAAGAATTGAAACCACGGATAGGTTTTCTTATCTAGGCGTGAATTTCGATAGAAGGGGAAATTGGAAAGCAGCAGTAAGCGCTAGACAAATACCCTTCACACATACTATCGGAGCCCTGAGTAATTTTGCTGCCAAATTAGGGGGAAAACCAGCGAAAGAATTAATATACATTTATAAAGCTAAATGTGTTTCAACAACTACATACGGTGCTGGCCTGTGGTGGCTGGAAAATGCGCAGATGGTACAACGCTGCGAAAATCAGTTCATTCGTCATCTACTAGGCGTGTCCAAATCTACTTCTACGTACATGCTACATATAGAAGCCGTACGAAAGGGGGTGGTGATGGACGGAGCATCTGAATCAATCAAACACTCACACCAAGTCAAAAGATCTGGGTTTAATCCATCACCGTTCTTTAGCCCACTCTGCCACCCCAGTTCAGACATGGCTATATGCAAATCAGTCTGACCCTGTGCCTCATGGGAACAGTCCAGCCCGAACTGCCAAGCCATGTCTTCCCTGGACCGGAAACAAGCTTCCGAGGACCGGTTTCTGGCATTCCAGCCGTCTTCAGCCCGGCTTGCTTCAATCCAGTGGCAAAGTGAGCAAGGGACTCACGTCTGAGTATACCCTGCCACACTTATGGTGGCCAAAAGCGGTACAAAAGGGGGTGGTGATGGACGGAGCATCTGAATCAATCAAACACTCACACCCAGTCAAAAGATCTGGGTTTAATCCATCACCTGTTCCCATGAGGCACAGGGTCAGACTGATTTGCATATAGCCATGTCTGAACTTCCCAGAGTGTTCTAAAGAACAACTAGAGCGCTAACAGTCCTACTTATGACAAACGTACTGAACACCTGAAGCCATCTTGATTGGAATAAAGTGGTATCTCTTAATACATTTAATTTAAAAAGAAACAAAATGAGGTGGTTCATTTTGCCATAGAAAGTATGATTACGGCTGCAGAAAGAAAAATTAGGGCACATTTTGAGTGACTTCTTAAATCCTCTTCTATTTCATTAAAAAAATCAGACATCTCCGAGGGCAGTTTCAGATGAGACAAGGAAATCTCTGGACCTCCCCCTCACGGCGGAAGAGCTGGGTGACGTGTTAGGGCAGCTCAACACAGGGAAGGCACCCGGGCCGAGTGGCTTTCCATGCGAATTTTATAAGAAATTTCAACTCCAATTGGGGTCCCACTATAGGACAGCGCTGGAGACGGCGCGGGAAATGGGTCGCCTGCCAGCTGACTGGCGACACGCCGAGGTTGTAGTTTTTCAGAAGCCGGGTGGACCCCCATACCGACATGAATCATATCGCCCCATATCCCTACTCAACATCGAGGCTAAATTGCTGGCCAAGGCGTTGGCGAATCGCCTTCTCCCATATGTGGCTGACCTGGTCCACCCGGACCAGGCTGGCTTCATGCCCCGCAGGGCAACGCGGCACAACATCAGACGGGCGCAGGCGGTTGTCGACGCCATAGGGGCCACAGGTGAGCAGGCGGCCGTGCTGTTAGTGGACATAGACAGGGCCTTTGACTCTGTCAGTTGGACATATCTGTTCGCTCTTCTGCCTTATCTTAATCTGGGCCCGGTATTTATTTCATATATCAAACTGCTATACACTGATATCACTGCGTCCATGCGTGTATCCGGGGCAGTCTCGGAGAGGTTTTCAGTCGGTCGGGGACCCGGCAGGGATGCCCACTGTCCCCTTATCTCTTTGCGCTGGTTATGGAGCCCCTTGCCTCTTGGGTACGCATTGACGCGCAGCTGCGCGGCTTCTTGTGGAGCGAGGGACTCTCCGACAGAATTGCACTCTATGCGGACGATGTCCTCTTCTTCCTTACTGATCTAAATCGATCAGGCCCCCGAATCTTGGAAATTATGCGTGTCTTTGGTGAGGTGTCGGGCCTTCGTCTTAACCCGCGTAAGTCCACCCTATGGGTACTGGGTGAAGAGGCGAGTACGTACCCATGGGCGTCGGCCTTGCAGGTAGCGGCCCGGGGACTGAAGTACCTGGGAGTCTTCCTGTCCGAGTCCGCAGACATTGCATGGGAGCGCAACGTGTTATCAGTGTGGGAGAGGGTCCAGACGGACATTAAGACGTGGTCCCGAATGCCCCTCACCATATTTGGTAGGTCCGCGGTCTTTAAAATGGTCGCACTTCCGCGCCTGTTGTACCAATTACAGAATTACCCAGATCGGATCGCGCCCCGATGGTTTCGGCATGCCAACTCTGTTTTGGGTCGCTTGCTGGGGGTGCCGCCAGGGTGGCGTTACGGACCTACTTTCTGTCCACGTATTGTGGTGGTCTGGCCACGTCGGACGTCCTGTCCTATTATCAGGCCTCCCACCTCTTGGTAATAAATTAATGGTGGTATGGCGATAGAGGAGACCCTGCATACGCCCTTGAGCGCTTGTTGATGGGAGACACCACGTTGCACACGCTCCTGTATTCGGCCGGGCAGCGGAGGAAGCTGCCATGTGCCACTCAGGTGGTCTTTGCGATTTGGCGATAAGTACTGCGTAGTATGTGCTGGTGGGGTAGGCTAACAACAGAGACCCCATTGTGGAAGAACGTACAGCTCCCAGCATTGGCTTCGCTGACGGGGTTTGGTGGCTGGGATTCGATCGGGATTTAATCGCTTGGACACGTTCTGACCGGGGTAACTCTCAAGTCCTTCCAGGAGCTTAGCACTGAATTCCATATGCCCAAGACCCAATTCTTCAAATACCTACAGTTTCGCCACGCGCTCGCACCTAGCCTAGTTGGCCTGGAGCTGCTACCGGAGTTCAGTCCGGTGGAAGTGAAAGTTTTTATGGGGGACCTTGGGGATAAAAAGGTGTCCCGAATCTACCAAACGCTAATCACTCATTGCTCCTCTTCTTTGCTTCCGTTAAAAGAGGCCTGGGAAAAGGATGTTGGACCCATGGACGAAGATGATTGGAGGGAGGCCTTGGAGTCCCCGCGTGGAGCTTCTATTGCAGTACGACTCCGATTGATCCAGTTTAAATATCTGCACAGGGCTTACTATACCCGGGATCGGTTGTGGAAGGCGGGCCTGATTGTGTCCCCGGAGTGCCTGCACTGTGGGACTGAGAGGGGTACGCTGTTGCATATGGTATGGTCTTGTGTCGGTTCTGGAATGGTGTTTGGAGCTGTTTGTCGGAGGTACTGGGATGGGATCTCCACCGCACTCCCCGTTTGCGACTTCTCCATGTCTTAGAGAGTGTGGGTGGGAACATCTACAAGCGTCATCTTTTGTTATTGGGTCTGGTGGTTGCCAAGCGAGATCTGGCGAGAGCTTGGAAGAGTGAGCGGGCTCCTCCACTGGGAGCCTGAAAGGCCGGTCTAGAATACTTCATGGGGTTGGAGCGACCTGTGTTTGAGGCCAGAGGATGCCCCCGAAAACATTACAAAATATGGAAAAGGTGGGCAGATTACAGGGGTTTGACTCTAGAGCCTCCAGCAGACCGGGACGATGGGTTACCTACGATGGAGGACCTTCAGGCCTAAAGAGGCGCTAGATGCCTAAATGTAATATACTTAAATGATGAAGGCTTATTGTGATCACGTGCACCGGGTTAGGGCGGGATAAGGGGTGGGTAGCCGGGATGTTGGGTAGCTGGGGTTGTAGGGGGGAGACGGGGGGGTTGTTCTTTTTTATTGATTAGGTTTGTGATGATACTGAGACTTGTCTTGCTACTTGGCAGTACTCTCCTGATTGTGGAGAGCTGTGTTTATGCCTTTGCCTAATCAATCAATAAAATTTGTTGTGAAAAAAAAAAAGTCAGACATGAAGTCTGAAGCATGCACTTTCAAAAACCAGCAGCAGACTTCCCTGGTGAGCAGTAGCTTTACTACAGCGATCCAATAAGCAACTAGAGTGCTAACATTCTGAATTGATAGAAAATGTGTGACACATCTGAATGCCTTCTTGATGGTATCAAGGTAAAAACTTTTACCTTGCACATCACACACCATGGCACCCAAGAAAAACCCCAAGTTCACAGAGAGTGAGTTGAAGGTCATGGTGGATGAAATCATCCGTGTCGAACCACATCTGTTTGGTACCCTAGTCCAGCAGACCACCTTGTCAACCAAAACCACCATGTGGGACAGGATAGTGACCAGAGTCAATGCTTCAGGGACTGTGCCACGCACCAAACACGAGATCCAGACGCGGTGGCACGACCTCAAGGCAAGGGTGAAAGGCATCAGGGCCAAGAACCACCTCCGGGCACAACACACTGGCGGTGGCACTCCCCCGGAGCCTGTACCATTTTCCGAATGAGAGGAGAAGATGCTGGGCATACTGCACCCTGAGAGCCTGGAAGGAATAGAAGAGGGACTAGAGGCTGGTAAGTACAAACCAATGACCACTATCACACTGTCATGGTCTGCCTTGCACACCTGCCAAAACACATCTCTCAGGCTCCAATCCATGCATGTGGACCACACAGTCACCCAAATGTGAAGTCCAGGGCTCAAATGCACCCACCAGGATCAACCACAAATGTTGCCTCTTACGGTCCCAGGTTTGCATGTTCACAAAGCAGCTAACACCACAACTCCCAACAGGCCCCCATGTCCACATGGAGGGTGGTGTTGGGGGGATAGGGGAGTCCAGCACTACAACTCCCTACAGGCCCCCATGTCTACAGGGAGGGTGGTGGTGGTGGGGTGAGAGTCCTGCACTACAACTTCCAACAGGCCCCCATGTCCACAGGGAGTGTGGGGGTGGGTAGGTGTGTGGGGGGGCCAGCACTACAACTCCCAACAGGCCCCCATGTCCACAGGGAGGGTGGTGGTGGTGGGGTGAGGGTCCTGTACTACAACTCCCAACAGACCCCGATGTCAACAGGGAGGGTGGGGGTGGGTGGGAGTGTGGGGGGGGCGCAGCACTACAACTCCCAACAGGCCCCCATGTCCACAGGGAGGGTGGGGGGGTGGGTGAGAGTCCAGCACTACAACTCCCAACAGGCCCCCAATTCCACAGGGAGGGTCGGGGTGAGTGAGTGTGTATGGGAGTCCAGTACTACAACTCCTAACAGGCCCCGATGTCCACAGGAAGGGTGGGTGTGTGGGGGGTCCAGCACTACAACTTCCAACAGGCTCCCATGTCCACAGGGAGGGTGAGGGTGGGTGGGTGAGAGTCCAGCACTACAACTCCCAACAGGCCCCCATGTCCACAGGGAGGGTGGTGGGGTGAGAGTCCTGCACTACAACTCCCAACAGGCCCCAATGTTAAACGGGGTGGGTGGGAGTGTGGGGGGTCCAACACTACAACTCCCAACAGGCCCCCATGTCCACAGGAAAGGGTCAGGGTGGGTGGGTGTGTGTGGGGGTCCAGCACTCCAACTCCCAACAGGCCCCCATGCCACTGGGAGGGTGGTGGTGGGTGGGTAAGAGTCCAGCCCTACAACTCACAACAGGCCCCCATGTCCCCAGGGAGGGTGGGGGTGGGTTGGTGTGTGGGGGGTCCAGCACTTCAACTCCCAACAGGCCCCATGTCCACAAGGAGGGTGGGGGTGGTAGGGTGTGTGGGGGGGTCCAGCACTACAACTCCCAACGGGCCCCCATGTCCACAGGGAGGGTGGGGGTGGGTGGGTGAGAGTCCAGCACTACAACTCCAAACAGGCCCCCATGTCTACAGGGAGGGTGGTGGTGGGTGGGTGAGAGTCCAGCACTACAACTCCCAACAGGCCCCCATGTCCACAGGGAGGGTGGGGGTGGGTGGGTATGTGGGGGGGGGGTCCAGCACTACAACTCCCAACAGGCTCCCATATCCACAGGGAGGGTGGGGGTGGGTGGGTGAGAATCCAGCACTACAACTCCCAACAAGCCCCCATGTCCACAGGGAGGGTAGTGGTATTGGGGTGAGAGTCCTGCACTACAACTCCCAACAGGCCCCCATGTCCACAGGGAGGGTGGGGTGGGTGGGTGTTTGGGGGGGTCTAGCACTACAACTCCCAACAGGACCATGTCCACAGGGAGGGTGGGTGAGAGTCCAGCAGTACAACCCCAAACAGGCCCCCATGTCCACAGGGAGGGTCGGGGTGGGTGGGTGTGTGTGGGGGTCCAGCACTACAACTCCCAACAGGCCCCCTGTCCACAGGGAGGGTGGTGGTGGGTGGGTAAGAGTCCAGCCCTAAAACTCCCAACAGGCCCCCATGTCCACAGGGATGGTGGGGGTGGGTGGGTGTGGTGGGGGGTTCCAGCACTACAACTCCCAACGGGCCCAATGTCCACAGGGAGGGTGGGGGTGGGTGGGTGAGAGTCCAGCACTACAACTCCCAACAGGCCCCCATGTCTACAGGGAGAGTGGTGGTGGGTGGGTGAGAGTCCAGCACTACAACTCCCAGCAGGCCCCCATGTCCACAGGGAGGGTGGGGGTGGGTGGGTGTGTGGGGGTGTCCAGCACTACAACTCCCAACAGGCCCCCATGTCCACAGGAAGGGTGGTGGTGGGTGGGTGAGAGTCCAGCAATACAACTCCTAACAGGCCCCCATGTCCACAGTGAGGGTGGGGGTGGGTGGGTGTGTGGGGGTGTCTAGCACTGCAACTCCCAACAGGCCCCCATGTCCACAGGGAGGGTGGGGGTGGGTGGGTGTGTGGGGGGGTCCAGCACTACAACTCCCAACAGGCCCCCATGTCCACAGGGAGGGTGGGGGTGGGTGGGTGTGTGTGTGGGGGGGGGGTCCAGCACTACAACTCCCAACAGGCCCCCATGTCCACAGGGAGGGTGGTGGTGGGTGGGTGAGAGTCCAGCACTACAACTCCCAACAGGCCCCCATGTCCACAGGGAGTATGGGGGTGGGTGGGTGAGAGTCCAGCACTACAACTGCTAACAGGCCCCCATGTCCACAGGGAGGGTGGGGGTGGGTGGGTCAGAGTCCAGCACTACAACTCCCAACAGGCCCCCATGTCCACAGGGAGGGAGGGGTAGGGGGGTCCAGCACTACAACTCCCAACAGGCCCCCATGTCCCATCACAGAGCAAGATGGAGTCTGCCCACAAATTGCTGACCAGTGCATCTCCCCCGTCAAACTTACAGGTAGTTAGCCATCTTCACAGGGGCACCATCCAATAGCAGGACCGGAACACACAAAAACACGTACTGCCTACCCACCTCCACACCACCATAATGCCCAGTACTGTCTCCCACACCAACATGATGACACCAACAACCATGTCCTGATTCCCTAGAAATTTGTAATGTAACAACAACAAATCTGTCATGTCCACAGCATTGATTATTAAATTCTTGTCCCTCAGGTGATCGCAACTTGACAAGCCAAACCAGCAACCGCCAGCACCAGTCGCCCCCCTCGCAGCCAGGACTCTCCGGTGAAGATTCCATAGACACCTCGGGTGCAGAGGACGATGCTGGCCCAGGCACACTCACAGGCCCCTCAGGCTCCCAGGACATCCCTGCCTCCACCACCTTGGCCAGTGTCACAACACCAACACCTGCCATTGTGAGCTGTACAGCTACCACCACCACCACTCCTGTCAGTGCCACCCTGCCTGACCCATCGTCCGATGATGATCCATCAACATCTCAGGCTAGCAGGGAGAGTCGACGGGGGAGGACACAGGTGAGGCCACAGCTCACAAACAGGAGTGCAGGTGCAAGGCGAGATCGGGAACAACACCCAGCCCATCCTGGGATAGAGACCCTGGATGCCAGTGCCAGAGTGCAAGCCTCCTACGAGCGGTCACAGGCAATGGCAGAGATGGGTCACACCAAGACTTGTTACAGACCTGCCAGCTGTTGCGGTCCATGGACACTCGAATGGGACAAATTGTTGACCTCTTGGGTCAACAAACAGCTCACTGGAGGGAGTGGTTATCCCGCTCCACACCACCTCCCCCTCCCCAAAGTGGCTAGCGGGACAGGGCACCAACACCACCTCCCCCTCCCCCAAGTGGCCAGCAGGACATGGCACCAACACCACCTCCCCCTCCCCCAAGTGGCCAGCGGGACAGGGCACCAACACCGCCGCCACCATCACCTGAGGCCATTGGCAGGAAGGTGGTCCCAGAACAACCTGCCCCCACAGCTGGCTCCGCTCCGGCTCCAAGACGGAGGGGCCGTCCGAGGCTGGATCCAGCACCTAGCAGTGGCAATGCACCATCCACCGGCTCAAAGAGGGGCCACCACTGACTTCACCCTTCCTTGAGCCTGGCATTCACTCTGCGAACTATCTTGTCCCACAATGCCAAGCATTGGCATATGTCTGCTGGACTAGGTGAACATCACACAATGTGGTCTCCCCACGGTCTTGGCATCTGACATGACCTTCAACTCACACTTCCACCCAACACCTATTTGTAAATATGCACGAACAGTAATCCACACCCTGTAAATAAAAATCACGGATACACTGAAGGCTGTGTGGTCTCCATGTTGAAACACAGGTTTGTCACAGTTGTTGTCATCACCAGGTGCAGGGATTAATGTTGTTTGGAATCATGGCTCTGTGTGAGTGACCTATGGACAATCAGAGAACAACAAGCACAGGTCAGGAAACTGAATCACACCCATCACACAACAACGTACTGCAACATCCCACATCCCACAATCATCTCAAAGTAAGCGGATCACGGGACACACATCAGGGAGCATTGCTCGTACAACATGTCCCACACACATGTGCGAACAGAACATAACAGGCAGCCTTCACACACCACATCCAGCCATCACCAGCAGACATACGTCACGCATTGAACAGCAGCACAAGAGGTAGCTACTCACATTCAAGGAAAGTAGCGATCAATGAGATGACGCCTCTGGTCCACACCTTCTTCCTCCCCACTATCCTCATCACTGGACATGGGTGGTATGGGAGGCGGAGCAACCTGTTGGTCTGCAGGGTCTTTGATCAGTTCAAAGTTCTTGCATAAGGCCAGGTTGTGGAGCATGCAACAGGCAATCACTATTTTGCATACTTTGCCGGGTGAGTATTGCAGGGCCCCTCCAGTTTTATCCAGGCAGCGAAACCTAGACTTCAGCAGTCCAAATGTACGTTCCACTACACGACGTGTCTTCCCATGTGCCTCATTATAGCGCATTTCACCTGGGGTAGTTGGATTTCATAGGGTGCTTAGCAGCCATGGGCAGTTTGGGTACGCAGAGTCGCCTAGGTGGGGGGATTACAGACACATACATCATTGCCAGGATTGGTGTGAACAGCATGGCACACATACAACACAGTAATCATCACAGCACACTCACCTACAAGCCACGCACGTTCATGACACAGATTAGCCATCAGTTGGGGGACAATGCTGCTCTGCAGGAAGTGGGAGTTATCTGCCGACCCGGGAAATCTGGCACACACATGGGAGATGATGTTGTCAGCCAGGCACACCACTTGCACATTGATAGAATGGTAGTGCTTCCAATTGCGATAGACGTGTTCGCGTGCCTGGGGTGGAACCAGACCAATATGTGTGCCATCAATGAAACCCACTACGTGTGGAATCTGGCCCAGGGCATAGAAGTCACCCTGCACTGCAGCCAGCTCCGCCAGACGTGGGAAATGGATGTAATCATCCTTGTAATGCATCATGGCTTGCAGCACATTCCGCAGTACCATGCTGAACATGGATTGTGACATCCCCCCGGCATGACCAACTGTGTACTGGAAAGTGCCAGTCACGAAGAAGTGAAGTGCCGCCATCACCTTTGCTGTGGGTATAATTGCTCCTGGATATGTATGTATGTATGGCATATTTATATAGCGCAGAGACTGTCACCCAAAGGGTATCCTGGCGCTTTGACTTTTGACCAACGATACGCGATGTGATATGGCCTGCGTGGCTGCAGATGAGGTGCCAATTGGGCTACAAGGTCCTGCAATGTCGTTCGGTCAAGCCGGAATTTGCGGATGACCTCCTCTTCAACCATGTCCTCCATCACCGTGTATGGTCGATGCACATTTGGAGCCCTCCTGTGTGGGAGTAGATGGGAGCAGGTGTCAATAAACCAACACTGCACAGCTGTGACACACTATCACATCTTGACCAACACAATACAAATGATACATGTTGCAGACACTGATTGAATGTGTGACAGAAATATAAGGCACTACAGCTAACTACACACACAATGTTCACCCACAAACAACATCCTGTGTGCAAACATGTCCAATAGTACATGCACACATGTTGAAAGAACAGCCAACATCACATGACTGAGGGACCATGTGTGGACAAGCATCCCCACAGACACACATGGACGTGCACACACAACACGAACATGGAACACACCCTCCTTGTCTTCATGCACCCAAATACCCCACCTACAATGCTGTGCATCCTATCATGACAGGCATGGACATACAACAGGCGACACACAGACGCATACACAGAATGCATGTATACCCCCATCATTGCTACTTGCACACACAAACCACACACTCACGACTGCTTCAAAATGTGGGTACACAGCCTTAATAGACTGTGTAGATGTGTACAATTAGAAACGTGTGACCTCTAAACCAAGACGTCACCACATCGCCATGCACATATGACGCAACTTGGGCTCACATCAGTGGCCTTTGTTAACCACTGGCAAGGTCAATAGTAGGACCACACCTGCAACTAATGTACATAAATGAGACACGTGGACACGTGCCATTGCCATGACCTATTGATTCTTGACACATTCCGGACATGGCCTGTCACACATGTACACCTACAAAAATTACATGTGTGCGGAGACATGCAGTGTGTGTACACATGGCATCCGGGTACGCCTTCCGCCAACACAGAAGATGATCCTTGATGCTGCAATTTTGCGTAACAATTGCTGCATGGTCAAGGACCATCATGATCACACCCCGCCAACCACATGTGCGCGCTACCGCGGTGGTGCATCTTTTAAAAATCATCACTCACTGGCATTGCAATGGCGGAGCACGCATTCCGTGGGGGCGGGGCAGGCTAACACATACACTTAAATGTGCAAGTGGAAATGGCAGCTGGTATCCCCCCTTTCAGTCACATAGCAGCACCCACCGCAGACCCCCGGGTGCGGGCGGTCGCCCACCGCCGGGTGCGTGCGGTCGCACACCGCTGGGTGCGGGCGGTGGGTGACCGCCCTGTGTATTGATGTTACCCTGGCATGGATGGCCATGGCCGGTCACCCACCGCCGGGTGCGGGCTGTGGGCGTCCTTGTGCTGCCTCAGAAGTACCTGCTCTGTTGTGAACTCTGCCCTGTTGCTGTTAGGATGCTGCATTGTGCCATCTCATGTGCTGCCTCACATGGACCTGCTCTGTCGTGAACACTGCCCTGTTGCTGTTAGGATGCTGCATTGTGCCCTCTCATGTGCTGCCTCAGATGTACCAGCTCTGTTCTGTACCACGGCCTGTTGATGCTAGTTGCCCCTCTCATGTGCTGCCTCAGATGTACCTGTTCTTTGCCATGGCCTGTTGATGCACTTATCCCCTCTCATGTGCTGCCTCAGATGGACCTGCTCTGTTGTGAACACTGCCCTGTTGCTGTTAGGATGCTGCAGTGTGCCCTCTCATGTGCTGCCTCAGATGGACCTGCTCTGTTGTGAACACTGCCCTGTTGCTGTTAGGCTGCTGCATTGTGCCCTCTCATGTGCTGCCTCAGATGTACCTGCTCTGTTGTGAACACTGCCCTGTTGCTGTTAGGATGCTGCATTGTGCCCTCTCATGTGCTGCATCAGATGGACCTGTTCTTTGCCATGGCCTGTTGATGCACTTATCCCCTCTCATGTGCTGCCTCAGATGGACCTGCTCTGTTGTGAACACTGCCCTGCTGCTGTTAGGATGCTGCATTGTGCCCTCTCATGTGCTGCCTCAGATGGACCTGCTCTATTGTGAACACTGCCCTGCTGCTGTTAGGATGCTGCATTGTGCCCTCTCATGTGCTGCCTCAGATGTACCTGCTCTGTTCTGTACCATGGCCTGTTAATGCTCGTTGCCCCTCTCATGTGCTGCATCAGATGTACCTGTTCTTTGCCATGGCCTGTTGATGCACTTATCCCCTCTCATGTGCTGCCTCAGATGGACCTGCTCTGTTGTGAACACTGCCCTGTTGCTGTTCGGATGCTGCATTGTGCCCTCTCATGTGCTGCATCAGATGGACCTGTTATTTGCCATGGCCTGTTGATGCACTTATCCCCTCTCATGTGCTGCCTCAGATGGACCTGCTCTGTTGTGAACACTGTCCTGTTGCTGTTAGGATGCTGCATTGTGCCCTCTCATGTGCTGCCTCAGATGGACCTGCTCTGTTGTGAACACTGCCCTGCTGCTGTTAGGATGCTACATTGTGCCCTCTCATGTGCTGCCTCAGATGTACCTGCTCTGTTCTGTACCATGGCCTGTTAATGCTCGTTGCCCCTCTCATGTGCTGCCTCAGATGTACCTGTTCTTTGCCATGGCCTGTTGATGCACTTTTCCCCTCTCATGTGCTGCCTCAGATGGATCCTCTCTGTTGTGAACACTGCCCTGTTGCTGTTAGGATGCTGCATTGTGCCCTCTCATGTGCTGTTTCAGATGGACCTGCTCTGTTGTGAACACTGCCCTTTTGCTATTAGGATGCTGCATTGTGCCCTCTCATGTGCTGCCTCATATGTACCTGCTCTGTTCTGTACCGTGGCCTGTTGATGCTCGTTGCCCCTCTCGTGTGCTGCCTAAGATGTACCTGTTCTTTGCCATGGCCTGGTAAAGCTCTGTGCCCCTATCATGTGCTGCCTCAGATGTACCTGCTCTGTTCTGTACCTTGGCCTGTTGATGCACTTATCCCCTCTCATGTGCTGCCTCAGATGTACCTGCTCTGTTGTGAACTCTGCCCTGTTGCTGTTAGGATGCTGCATTGTGCCCTCTCATGTTCTCCATCAGATGGACCTGTTCTTTGCCATGGCCTGTTGATGCACGTTTCCCCTCTCATGTGCTGCCTCAGATGGACCTGCTCTGTTTTGAACACTGCCCTGTTGCTGTTAAGATGCTGCATTGTGCCCTCCCATGTGCTGCATCAGATGGACCTGTTCTTTGCCATGGCCTGTTAATGCACTTATCCCCTCTCATGTGCTGCCTCAGATGTACCTGCTCTGTTCTGTGCCATGGACTGTTGATGCACTGTGCCCCGATCATATGCTGCATCGGATGTACCTGCTCTGTGCCATGGACTGTTGATGCTCTGTCTCCATCTCATGTGCTGCATCAGATGTACCTGTTTTGTGCCATGGACTGTTGATGCTCTGTGCCCCTCTCATGTGCTGCATCAGATGTACCTGCTCTGTTCTGTGTCATGGACTGTTGATGCTCTGTGCCCCTCTCATGTGCTGCATCATATGGACCTGTTTTTTGATATGGCTTGTTGATGCACTTATCCCCTCTCATGTGCTGCCTCAGATGGACCTGCTCTGTTGTGAACACTGTCCCGTTGCTGTTAGGATGCTGCATTGTGCCCTCTCATGTGCTGCCTCAGATGGACCTGCTCTGTTGTGAACACTGCCCTGTTGCTGTTAGGATGCTGCATTGTGCCCTCTAATGTGCTGCCTCAGAAGTACCTGCTCTGTTCCGTACCATGGCCTGTTAATGCTCGTTGCCCCTCTCATGTGCTGCCTCAGATGTACCTGTTCTTTGCCATGGCCTTTTGATGCACTTTTCCCCTCTCATGTGCTGCCTCAGATGGACCTTCTCTGTTGTGAACACTGCCCTGTTGCTGTTAGGATGCTGCATTGTTCCCTCTCATGTGCTGCCTCAGATGGACCTGCTCTGTTGTGAACACTGCCCTGTTGCTATTAGGATGCTGCATTGTACCCTCTCATGTGCTGCCTCAGATGTACCTGCTCTGTTCTGTACCATGGCCTGTTGATGCACTTATCCCCTCTCATGTGCTGCCTCAGATGGACCTGCTCTGTTGTGAACACTGCCCTGTTGCTGTTAGGATGCTGCATTGTGCCCTCTCATGTGCTGCCTAAGATGTACCTGTTCTGTTCTGTACCTTGGCCTGTTGATGCACTTATCCCCTCTCATGTGCTGCCTCAGATGTACCTTCTCTGTTGTGAACACTGCCCTGTTGCTGCTAGGATACTGCATTGTGCCCTCTCATGTGCTGCATCAGATGGACCTGTTCTTTGCCATGGCCTGTTAATGCACTTATCCCCTCTCATGTGCTGCCTCAGATGTATCTGCTCTGTTCTGTGCCATGGACTGTTGATTAACTGTGCCCCGATCATATGCTGCATCAGATGTACCTGTTCTGTGCCATGGACTGTTGATGCTCTGTGCCCCTCTCATGTGCTGCATCAGATGTACCTGCTCTGTTCTGTGGCATGGACTGTTGATGCTCTGTGCCCCTCTCATGTGCTGCATCAGATGGATCTGTTCTTTGCCATGGACTGTTGATGCACTTATCCCCTCTCATGTGCTGCCTCAGATGTACCTGTTCTGTGCCATGGACTGTTGTTGCTCTGTGCCCCTCTCATGTGCTGCATCAGATGTACCTGTTCTGTGCCATGGACTGTTGATGCTCTGTGCCCCTCTCATGTGCTGCATCAGATGTACCTGTTCTGTGCCTTGGACTGTTGTTGCTCTGTGCCCCGCTCATGTGCTGCATCAGATGTACCTGCTCTGTTCTGTGCCATGGACTGTTGATGTTCTGTGCCCCTCTCATGTGCTGCATCAGATGTACCTGCTCTGTTCTGTGGCATGGACTGTTGATGGTCTGTGCCCCTCTCATGTGCTGCATCAGATGGATCTGTTCTTTGCCATGGACTGTTGATGCACTTATCCCCTCTCATGTGCTGCCTCAGATGTACCTGTTCTGTGCCATGGACTGTTGTTGCTCTGTGCCCCTCTCATGTGCTGCATCAGATGTACCTGTTCTGTGCCATGGACTGTTGATGCTCTGTGCCCCTCTCATGTGCTGCATCAGATGTACCTGTTCTGTGCCATGGACTGTTGATGCTCTGTGCCCCTTTCATGTGCTGCATCAGTTGTACCTGCTCTGTTCTGTGCCATGTACTGTTGATGCTCTGTGCCCCTCTCATGTGCTGCCTCAAATGTACCTGTTCTGTGCCATGGACTGTTGTTGCTCTGTGCCCCTCTCATGTGCTGCCTCAGATGTACCTGCTCTGTTCAGTACCATGGCCTGGTAATGCTCGTTGCCCCTCTCATGTGCTGCCTCAGATGTACCTGTTCTTTGCCATGGCCTGTTGATGCACTTATCCCCTCTCATGTGCTGCCTCAGATGGACCTGCTCTGTTGTGAACACTGCCCTGTTGCTGTTCGGATGCTGCATTGTGCCCTCTCATGTGCTGCATCAGATGGACCTGTTATTTGCCATGGCCTGTTGATGCACTTATCCCCTCTCATGTGCTGCCTCAGATGGACCTGCTCTGTTGTGAACACTGTCCTGTTGCTGTTAGGATGCTGCATTGTGCCCTCTCATGTGCTGCCTCAGATGGACCTGCTCTGTTGTGAACACTGCCCTGCTGCTGTTAGGATGCTGCATTGTGCCCTCTCATGTGCTGCCTCAGATGTACCTGCTCTGTTCTGTACCATGGTCTGTTAATGCTCGTTGCCCCTCTCATGTGCTGGCTCAGATGTACCTGTTCTTTGCCATGGCCTGTTGATGCACTTTTCCCCTCTCATGTGCTGCCTCAGATGGATCCTCTCTGTTGTGAACACTGCCCTGTTGCTGTTAGGATGCTGCATTGTGCCCTCTCATGTGCTGTTTCAGATGGACCTGCTCTGTTGTGAACACTGCCCTTTTGCTATTAGGATGCTGCATTGTGCCCTCTCATGTGCTGCCTCATATGTACCTGCTCTGTTCTGTACCATGGCCTGTTGATGCTCGTTGCCCCTCTCGTGTGCTGCCTAAGATGTACCTGTCCTTTGCCATGGCCTGGTACAGCTCTGTGCCCCTATCATGTGCTGCCTCAGATGTACCTGCTCTGTTCTGTACCTTGGCCTGTTGATGCACTTATCCCCTCTCATGTGCTGCCTCAGATGTACCTGCTCTGTTGTGAACTCTGCCCTGTTGCTGTTAGGATGCTGCATTGTGCCCTCTCACGTTCTCCATCAGATGGACCTGTTCTTTGCCATGGCCTGTTGATGCACGTTTCCCCTCTCATGTGCTGCCTCAGATGGACCTGCTCTGTTTTGAACACTGCCCTGTTGCTGTTAGGATGCTGCATTGTGCCCTCCCATGTGCTGCATCAGATGGACCTGTTCTTTGCCATGGCCTGTTAATGCACTTATCCCCTCCCATGTGCTGCCTCAGATGTACCTGCTCTGTTCTGTGCCATGGACTGTTGATGCACTGTGCCCCGATCATATGCTGCATCGGATGTACCTGCTCTGTGCCATGGACTGTTGATGCTCTGTGTCCATCTCATGTGCTGCATCAGATGTACCTGTTCTGTGCCATGGACTGTTGATGCTCTGTGCCCCTCTCATGTGCTGCATCAGATGTACCTGCTCTGTTCTTTGTCATGGACTGTTGATGCTCTGTGCCCCTCTCATGTGCTGCATCATATGGACCTGTTCTTTGATATGGCTTGTTGATGCACTTATCCCCTCTCATGTGCTGCCTCAGATGGACCTGCTCTGTTGTGAACACTGTCCCGTTGCTGTTAGGATGCTGCATTGTGCCCTCCCATGTGCTGCCTCAGATGGACCTGCTCTGTTGTGAACACTGCCCTGTTGCTGTTAGGATGCTGCATTGTGCCCTCTCATGTGCTGCCTCAGAAGTACCTGCTCTGTTCCGTACCATGGCCTGTTAATGCTCGTTGCCCCTCTCATGTGCTGCCTCAGATGTACCTGTTCTTTGCCATGGCCTTTTGATGCACTTTTCCCCTCTCGTGTGCTGCCTCAGATGGACCTTCTCTGTTGTGAACACTGCCCTGTTGCTGTTAGGATGCTGCATTGTTCCCTCTCATGTGCTGCCTCAGATGGACCAGCTCTGTTGTGAACACTGCCCTGTTGCTATTAGGATGCTGCATTGTACCCTCTCATGTGCTGCCTCAGATGTACCTGCTCTGTTCTGTACCATGGCCTGTTGATGCACTTATCCCCTCTCATGTGCTGCCTCAGATGGACCTGCTCTGTTGTGAACACTGCCCTGTTGCTGTTAGGATGCTGCATTGTGCCCTCTCATGTGCTGCCTAAGATGTACCTGTTCATTGCCATGGCCTGTTGATGCTCTGTGCCCCTCTCATGTGCTGCCTCAGATATACCTGCTCTGTTCTGTACCTTGGCCTGTTGATGCACTTATCCCCTCTCATGTGCTGCCTCAGATGTACCTTCTCTGTTGTGAACACTGCCCTGTTGCTGCTAGGATGCTGCATTGTGCCCTCTCATGTGCTGCATCAGATGGACCTGTTCCTTGCCATGGCCTGTTAATGCACTTATCCCCTCTCATGTGCTGCCTCAGATGTATCTGCTCTGTTCTGTGCCATGGACTGTTGATTAACTGTGCCCCGATCATATGCTGCATCAGATGTACCTGCTCTGTGCCATGGACTGGTGATGCTCTGTGTCCATCTCATGTGCTGCATCAGATGTACCTGTTCTGTGCCATGGACTGTTGATGCTCTGTGCCCCTCTCATGTGCTGCATCAGATGTACCTGCTCTGTTCTGTGTCATGGACTTTTGATGCTCTGTGCCCTTCTCATGTGCTGCATCATATGGACCTGTTCTTTGCCATGGACTGCTGATGCACTTATCCCCTCTCGTGTGCTGCCTCAAATGTACCTGTTCTGTGCCATGGACTGTTGTTGCTCTGTGCCCCGCTCATGTGCTGTATCAGATGTACCTGCTCTGTTCTGTGCCATGGACTGTTGATGTTCTGTGCCCCTCTCATGTGCTGCATCAGATGTACCTGCTCTGTTCTGTGGCATGGACTGTTGATGCTCTGTGCCCCTCTCATGTGCTGCATCAGATGGATCTGTTCTTTGCCATGGACTGTTGATGCACTTATCCCCTCTCATGTGCTGCCTCAGATGTACCTGTTCTGTGCCATGGACTGTTGTTGCTCTGTGCCCCTCTCATGTGCTGCATCAGATGTACCTGTTCTGTGCCATGGTCTGTTGATGCTCTGTGCCCCTCTCATGTGCTGCATCAGATGTACCTGTTCTGTGCCATGGACTGTTGATGCTCTGTGCCCCTTTCATGTGCTGCATCAGTTGTACCTGCTCTGTTCTGTGCCATGTACTGTTGATGCTCTGTGCCCCTCTCATGTGCTGCCTCAAATGTACCTGTTCTGTGCCATGGACTGTTGTTGCTCTGTGCCCCTCTCATGTGCTGCCTCAGATGTACCTGCTCTGTTCTGTGCCATGGACTGTTGATGCTCCTTGCCCCTCTCATGTGCTGCATCAGATGTACCTGTTCTGTGCCATGGACTGTTGATGCTCTGTGCCCCTCTCCTGTTTTGCATCAGATGGACCTGTTGTTTGCCATGGACTGTTGATGCACTTATCCCCTCTCATGTGCTGCCTCAGATGTACCTGTTCTGTGCCATGGACTGTTGTTGCTCTGTGCCCCTCTCATGTGCTGCATCAGATGTACCTGCTCTGTTCTGTGCCATGGACTGTTGATGCTCTGTGCCCCTCTCA
The DNA here is from genome assembly GCF_964263255.1 of Lissotriton vulgaris. Taxonomy (NCBI): domain Eukaryota; kingdom Metazoa; phylum Chordata; class Amphibia; order Caudata; family Salamandridae; genus Lissotriton; species Lissotriton vulgaris. The sequence continues at coordinate 644,581,105 of NC_141687.1, read as the reverse complement.
TGTGCTGCCTCAGATGTACCTGTTCTGTGCCATGGACTGTTTATGCTCTGTGCCCCTCTCATGTGCTGCATCATATTGACCTGTTCTTTGCCATTGACTGTTGATGCACTTATCCCCTCTCATGTGCTGCCTCAGATGTACCTGCTCAGTTCTGTACCATGGCCTGTTGATGGACGTATCCCCTCTCATGTCCTGCATCAGATGTACCTGTTCTGTTCTATCCAGTACCCATGCTCCTGGCTACTCTGGGAATCAACCCCTATTATGTGCAATAAAGCAAGTCATTCCAGTGTAGTGGTTTCGCTGTGTCATTCCTGGTTGTCTCCTTGCATTGTTGACATATTGGTGCTATCGTAAATGCTGTGTCCCCAACATGCCCCTCCCCCTCACAATGTCACAGCCCCGGCAGGTACTCTCCTTCCGACAGCGATTGGTGTGTTTGAGTACCTGCGTCGTCGGCGGCGACGGTCCATGACTTGCTGGTGGTGGAGCACGAAGAGGAGCAGAAATGCGTGCAGAGCTGGGTCCATGACGGCGATCTGCCTGTGGTGGGTATCTCTCCGCAATGTTTTGCCTCTCTGCTGTGGGGAATCCGCCATGTTCAGGCTGGTGGTTTTTCCACTGCGATTTGCTGTGTCTTTTACGCCATCGTTAAACCGTGGACGGGCGGAGACGTCATTCCGTACGGCGGTGTCTCTGGATTGGTTACGTCTGCCGCGGGGTAGGTTGTATTTACGCGGCGGTGCTTGTTCTTCCGCGGCGTACGGAAATTTGACAGTGCTTCCCATCCTAATATGGCGGACGGACTGGCCGCGGCTGGCGGACTGAAAAAAGGCATTTTCCGCCTACTCCAGGCCGGCGGTCGTCCTTCCGTCCGCCATCCTAATCGACCCCTTAGTTTTTTAGAGTACTAACCATAATTTTGATTCAAATAAGACCCTCTCATATATGTAATTTCTAAAGGAAATGCTCTAGGTATTACAGTTTTGATTACATCAAGATGGCGCCAGGCGTTCAACACTTTTGTAATAAATATAGACTGTTAGCAATCTAGTTGTTCTTTAGGATACTGTTGAGAGGCAGAGCGCAGGGGCACAGACTCTGAAAATTGAAGGCAGGTAGGAGGGTGCAGAGGCAAAAATTTGACCACACTAGGCAGGCAAGAAGGGCAGTTGTGTTATGTTATGTTATGTTATGTTAATGGGTGTCTTATATAGCGCACGGCTACTCCAAGGAGTGTCCCGGCGCTTTCTGACCCATAGCTGAAAAGAAAGAAGAGGAAATAAGGGACAGACCAGTTATTGACTGTAAAGCCAAGTTTTCAAGGCCTTTCTAAAGGCCAGCAGATTGGAAATGCGGCGAAGATCCACGGGAAGGGAGTTCCACAGTTTAGAGGCGAGATGTTTAAACGAGCGACCACCTATCCTGGCTTTCCTAATGGATGGGACAGTTGCCAGGCCAAGAGATTCAAATCTGAGAGATTGAGTGGGCTTATAGAAAAAAAGCTGTTTCTGAATGTAGTAGACCCCGACCGAGTGGAGAGCCTTATGGGCCAACGTAAGTGCCTTGAAAACAATCTGCTTCCTGACAGGAAGCCAGTGAAGGGAGAGAAGCAACTCCGATGCCCTAGCATGGCGGGGTAGGCCAAAAATGGCCCTTGCCGCGGAGTTTTGGACCACTTGAAGTCTTTGCAGGAGGTAGTCCGGAAGACCAAGATAAAGGACATTGGAGTAATCAAGCCTAGAACAAATTAAGGCCTGTACCGTCAACCTCCTGTGGACCAGAGGAAGCAGAGGGAGGAATTTGCGCAGCATTTTTAACAGACCGAAGCATGTGCCGGTGAGACCAATTATTTGGGATTTCAGTGAAAGGGTATTATCAATTTTGACCCCAAGGTTTTTGGCCACCGAGGAGGAAGATGATGGAGGTGACATACTCACCGGCCACCATTCCTGCCAAGGCGGGTCAACCTGACAGCCAAAGAAGAGCACCTCCGATTTGTCAGGGTTGCACTTGAGGCTGCTTCGCTGAAACCAGTCAAAGACAGCCCCAAGGCAGCCACGGATGCTCTCCCCGTCAAACTTCGCACCCTTTTTACAAGTGAAGAGAAGCTGGGTGTCGTCAGCGTATGATATGATCTGGGCACCAAGAGACTCCGCCAGTACCGCCAGTGGAGTCATAAAGATGTTAAAAAGTGCCAGTGCCAGCTCAACAGACTATGGAGGGCAGTGGAAAGAGGGGCAGATGCAACAAACCAACAATACAGGACTGGAAAGAGAGGCAGTGGCAATATAATCGGCCATTGTGGCCAGAAGGAAGAGGCAGTGGTAGTACAACCATGCATGCCACCAGACCCGATTCAGCCAGGAAACGTCCAATGTTTTTAAGCCCAAATGGGCTTTATTTGATCTGTCTCCTGTCTACAATCTCCTCTTTTTCAATATAAGCTAAAGGGGAAAATCAATACCCCCGTTTTTAAAAACAAATTTCCCTCTTAACAAATTTAAAATGTTTGTAGAAATGGTACATTGGATCATGGAAGGCAGGAGGAATTGGGATAGGGACATGGACTCGGATAACAGAGGACAGGAGGGACATGGAGAGGTGCACCAAACTGACCCTATAGGGCAGGCATCAGGGCTTGCAGCAGCACAATACAACACACAGGGCATGCAGGATGGGAGTGCAGCACAACAATCCATTGAAAGCAATAGGGAGGGGACAGGACCATGCATATGGATAACAGAAAACAGAGGGGAAATGGTAATGGCAATGGTAGCTAGCTGACCATAATGGACAGACAGGAGAGAAAGCTACAACATAACGGACCATAAAGGGCAGGAGGGACGGATCAGGGGCATTACAATGAAACAGACAAGCCAGGAGGGAGGGAATAGGGGTCTGCACATGGAAACAGAGGGCTGGGGGCAAGGGGGCTGGGCAGGAGCAGCAAGATGACCATGGAGGTCAGGCAGGATGGGCACTGTTAGACCTGACACCCTTGGCGTGGTTTTCCCCTATCTTTTTACCTTTGCCTTCTGTATTTTTGATGGTGTGCTGGATTTCGTTTTTGCTGGTTTAGATGCTTTGGACACTCTACCACTGCTGATCAGTGCCAGAGTGTAAGTGCTCCCTACGGAAATTATCCTATTGATTGGATGTACCTGATTGGCATATTTGTATCACCACGAAGTCCCTAATAAAGTACACTGGGTGTGCCAGGGCTGGTGATGACAGATGCTACTAGTGGGCCTGCAGCACTGATTGTGCCACCCACATGAGTAGCCCTAAAATGGTGTCTCAGGCCTGCCACCGCAGTGCCTGTGTGCAGTCAGAGGACTGCCATGTCCTCCTGGTCAGTGTCCCCACTGGCTAGGCCTAACCATTCCCTTTTTGTGCACATTGGTCACCCCTATGGAAGGCTCAAGGTACCCCCTTGGGCAGGGTGCAGTGTATATGAAAGGTAGAGCATGTACTAGTGCAGGTAACATGCTCTGGTAGTGAACAGCAGCCATTTTGTGTGATCACTGCTGCAAGGTTATCTAGCTCCATAGACTAACATGGGGAGGCTGGTCCCAATGGCTACCCGCCTATCTTCCCATAGTAACAAGATAGGACATAAGTGATTGATATCCCTGAACACAGAATTTAATAACACATCTTTTAGGAAAGGTTATTTTTAAATTCTGTGTTTGAGAACAGTACTTTTAGAAAGTGGCTGTTCTTTTGTTTGACCTTTCTGTGTGCCTTGGCCTGCTTGTGGATTGACTGTCTGGTTTGAGGGTGACAGGGGCTGGGGAGCCCCCAGGAGGTTGTCTGAGTTAGCCCTAGGCTGAATGACTGCATTTGCAACTGGAGTGGTGGGAGGGGATAGCACCTGGGACTGAATAGGGCTGTGCCTGCCTGCCACAATGCTGGCTCCACCTCCTGCTGGGCGGCTGACGACTCTGCCCCTCACTCTGAAAAGAAGGAAGAAGCCAGGAAAGCAAAGTACTGAAGCAACACCCAGAACTGGTTTAGCCCGGGCTCAGGACCCACTTGCAAAAAGACTTCAAAGACTTTTAGGGGTATAAGAGAAGGACCCCTAACAACAGATTTTCAGATTCTACAATCAAGAGGAACCTCTGCCAGAAGAAGAACTGCTGTGGAAACTAAGGAAGACTACCCTTGCTGTGTGCTCTGGGGCTGACCTGTTTTGCTGTTCAACTGAAGAAGGGGACTTTGCTGTGTGCTGTGACCCCTGCCTGCTTGATCCCCAGACTTTGCTGTGTGCTGTGTCTGCAAGAATCTCCAAGGGCCTGAGAAGAGCTGGCCTCCTGTCTTGGAACCCATGGTCAAAAGGTTCCCCAGAAACTACAAGACGCTGTGAAGATTGTGCTTTATTTGCTACTTGGTGCGTGATTTGTAACTGCTGGCCGTGAAAGAGGATCGGTGTGCTCATCAGCATATTATTGCAGAGGATCGGAGGTTCGTTGTGCTTTCCTTCGTGATTTATCCCCCAAAAGGAAATGGTGGCTTCACGAGCGCTCTGCCCGCCTCTTTCACCCTAAAAACCACTGTGCTGCTTATCACGCCACTGCCCAGGGCCTGAGGCAGTCTGTGAATCTCGCCGTCCCTTGCCGGGGCCGTGGAGAGAGAAACAGAAGGAGCAGCCCTGATTGGCTCAGAGAGACGAGCCCCCTCAGCAAAGCCGCGCTGTGATTGGTTCCCGGGCCGCCGCATCGTTCCCAAGCTCGCGCTGGGATTGGAAGCTTCGCCGAGGGCTCGCCGAGGAGCTGCACCATGATAGGCTGACTCCCAGGAAGCTGCATCGTCACCAGGGGCTCGACTGTGGAGCCGCGTCCAAGTTGTGAAACGCCGAAAGAGCCGTGTGCATCATCCCCGGCCTGCCATCCTCGCGTCTGAAAGGTATTTAAGCTCCCGCCGCTCGCTGGATTGTCGAGAGGGGGCGGAGAGCTAGTGCGACCGACAGAGGCCGAGAGTGGGTCTTTTTTTTTAAGTAGACTCTCGGGTGCAAACGCGCTAGAAGCGCTTCCTTAGAACCGCGCTGGGCACGATATTGAACCATCGTTTTTAGTATTACCACCCGCATATAGTTTTCTTGGCTATTTGAGACTGAGACTGAACTAACTTCCTGAATAAGTGCAAAACCACAGAAGAACCAAATGATTCTATGACTGCATTACCATTGGTTTTTACTGCCTAAACTAGATAAAGATATTTTTGATATACTTACCTGTGTGGTGTCAGTTTGTGGTGCATTCTGGAATTATTGTGTGTGTTAAGTGCAACTATCCTACACATTGCCTTTGGGATATGCCTGTCTGCTCGTGCCAAGCTACCTAGGGGATGAGCAGGGGTTATCTACAGTGTGTATCTCTTTACCCTGACTAGAGGTAATGGTCCCTATTTGGTCAAAGGTACATACCTCTGCCAACTAGAGACCCCCAGTTCTAACAGGCACTAGAAGCAAGACACACCATGGAGAGCAACAGTGAGACTATAATGGCATACACACAGACCATGGAGGGAAGGTGGGAGGGGGTCAGGGGCAGCTAGCTGACTACAAAGGGAAGGTGGGAGGGGCCGTGGCAGCACAGAAGACCATGCATGGCAAGCGGAAAGGTTAGTGGCAGCACAATGGCTATGATGGACAAGAAGGAGGGTGCAGGGGCATGCACAAAGGACCAATGGAGATAGAAGGGAGGGTCAGAACCTGGGCACAGACAAGAGAGTTCATGGGAAGGGGCCTCACAGCAGACCACGCAGGGCAGGCAGGAGGAGCAGTTGCAGCACAACAGACCAGAGAGGTCAGAAGGGTGTGGCAGTAAAATGGACCATGGGGGACAGGAGGAAGGGGATAGGGGCATGGAATGTGGACAGGCAGGGTGGAGGTGGCAGGGACAGGTTACAGTCATCTGACAATGCTAGGCAGGTGGGAGGGAAGTTGCAGCTCAACAGAACACTCAGAATAGATAGGAGTGGCAGGTCCATGGAACATGGTGGGCCAAAAGGATGGAGCAGGGGCATGCACAAGACATCGGAGGGCAGGAAGAAGGAGAATAGGGGCAGCAAGCTAAGCACAGAGGCTAAGCAGGAGGTCAATGATGGGGAATATAATTGGGCAATGGAGGGCAGGAGGAGTGGACTGGTACATCATGCTAAACGGAGGGCAGTGGCAGCACATCAGACCATGCATGGCAGGAGGGAGGAGGCTAGTCCATGGATTCAGACAACAGAGGATAGGGGGGAGGTGAATGGGGCAGCAAGCTAACTGTTCAGGGAAGGCGGGAAGGCAGTGGCAGAACAACGTCCACACAGGGCTGTAATAAGGGAGCAGGGACATGGACTTGGACAATGGATGGCTAGGAGGAGGGAAGGCAGGAGCAGCAATCTTGGGTGGGGGCAGCACAATACCAGGCCCTGCTTCCAACCCCCCACCATTCATTGTGATATAGATCTTATTTAACGTTAAAAAAAACCTAGAAATTTGCTGAAAAAAACAAAGATTACAGGGACGGTATGGTTAGACTCAGATTTCGCTCATACACAACCAGTGAAATTCAGCAGTCATAGTTATCTGAGCTAACTATAACTGACGCCCCATTCAATGTACTGCACTAATGACCTTAGACATTACATCATTCATGACATGGTCAGTTACAACACTCATGACATCACTCATTACATCTCAAATGAGCTGTGAAAGGAACTATAATCGCTAGAACTTTATTTAGGGATAGTGTTTGTATATTAACACCCCTTTTTTTTTTCTTTTGTGTAAGAACCATTATAATACGCAACGTGCCCAGATGAACCCCTTCCATGCTCATGACAAGCTCAGCTCGTTATGCAGTACACTGCTCGTGTGCTCAAACACGTGAATCACGTCCTTTGCAGATAAATAACTACTACCTGAGTGCTGATTCCTTCCTTGTAAGAGTGAGAGGAGATTAAATACATATATATAAAATTCACTGAAAAAAACACAAGTTTCAGGGACATTATAGTTAGAAATTAGCATTTAAAAAACCTCAGAAATTCACTGAAAAAACCATAGGTTTCATGGACGTCATAGTTAGTTGGACATTTCACTCGTACAAAACAAGAGAAATTCGGCCGTTATAGTTAGTTGTGCTAACTATAACTCCCGCCCCTGCAATGCACTGCTGATGACATCACATATTACATCATTCATGACATGGTCAGTGACGTCACTGATGACATCTCAAATGACATCACTGATGACATCATCCACGTGACTACCATTCTCGAAACCATAGACACACCAATGCTAGTACAGCTACAATATTCTGTGCCCTATGCATGCAGACCTCTAACCAGCTACATACTATTGATACGCTCTCCTAAATAGCAAGCAACGAGTATTGTACAGAGTTCCCCAGTGGGAGCCAGTGGATTAGCTCAGTTTGTCTTCTCTCTCACTAGTTATAAAGGGATAAGTGCATGGTGCAGACCCTTTTCAGAATATAGGGATACCTCACACAGGTTACCGGCAGGACAACAACTGTTGTCCCAGCCGATGGCCGTCCAGCGTCATCATCGGTATCCTGCTCCTACGGCAGGCTGGTGGTGCAATGCCCGTCGGGCAGCTGGGGGAGCTGCACTTTTGGCGGAGATCTTTTATTCTGAGCCAACGGGTGTGTGTGTATGAGGGGCCTAAAAAAGTGCAATATTGAGCGTGGGGGTGTGTGTTTTTAAAAAAAGTCAGTCGAGTCCATTGGGGATTATTTTAATAGAAAGGCTCGCTGCTTTATTAAAAATAAAGGGGTATTAAGGAGTGATGGGCAATGGGACCAATCCTTATTCAACCCTTGATGTGAATGCGGTCGACATGTTTCTTGCCATAAGGGCAATTCGTCAGGACCTTAGTGCTCATATGATTGCTGAAGTCCTCTCAAGAAAGAGAACTCCGGTATACGACCTGTATAGTATCGCACAGAAATAGTTCCTTGCGAGGGACCTCCCGGGAACTAGAGAGAAATAAGCAGACATTAATGATGTTAAAATGTATTGTAACCTAAATACATCATATCATGCCTGTGTTCATAGTGACAATAGTGCGTGCCCAGTGAATAAAAACTGCCTGTTTCATGACAGAGTTTGGTGGTGCTGTGAGAGAGAAGAGAATTAAAAATTACAGAGCGCGAGAGGGGCACGTTCTGTATTGGGCTGTCATGCTGTGTCGTTATAGCATGCATCATGGTGAAGAGGCTGGGCTCACAGCTGTGCAACATGCTGAGTAGGGTGGGCAATCAAAGTTCAAGGCCAGTGGTACACCCTAACACAGTCAGGTGGCGTGAGGGGCCAGTCTTTAAGGATATATATGTAGACTAAGGAGTTTAGCCACATTTAACAAAAAACCAAAAAACCAAAAAACCGCACAGATAGAACGATCGTGTGTAGTTTGACACTCTGTCTCTAGGTGAGGTCGGCGCTGGCGTGATGGACGTGATTACCAGCGAGGTTAAAAATAATAAACTAAGTGCCCTGCTCGACGAGTGCGCATGAGCGGGGACAATGTCAAGATCAATGATGCGCTTACCCGTTGTAGTTCCTCCTGAAGGCCTCACGAGCTGTCCAGGTGGGGCCAGCAGCGAGTGAGGAGATCCTAAAGGGAGAGTAAGGCATCCCGCGGGATCGTTAGGAGAAAACGAGCCAACCGGCACCCCGCGTGAGAGAGTGCAGCTGAGTGGTGACTCGCCGCGCGTCTGGTAGAGAGCACGCGGGGTTCCAGGGGAAAGCTCAACACCTTACCTCAAAGTTCACTGATGGCAGGTATCTCAGCACCTACCCCTCCCACGAGACACCGAAGTCAGGACAGCCAGCAAGATAGTTAGGACTTGTCCGGTGTAGATAAGGGAGAGCTGAGCGCGCACTTGGGGGGCGTGTCCCTCCGGTTGCTGGGGTGACGGCACGCGGGAGTAGAGAGCAAAGAGGGATCTGCTCAAAACAGCGAGGCCAGTACACTGCAATGCGGGGGCCATCTTGGAAAGGGCAGAATTATCTGGTCAGGACTGTTGGTAATCGTCTGGGTATGGACAAAATAGTCCAGATTGATAACTATCTGGCGAGTGTTGTCCAGGGCACCCCATCGTTCAATCCCAGTTCATCGCACTGTAGTCGATGTATCCATCTTTGTTCGAGTCTGAACAGGGCTTGTTGATTGAAGTTGGGTAAACATTCAAGGACAGTCCACCGAATGTTTTCTGGGAGGTGATGGTTTTCTTTGCAGTGATCATAAAGCTTGGTGTGTGTCTTGTGACACCGGATGTTGCTGTTGTGCTCCATTATCCGATGTTTAACAGGGCGCATGGTCATCCCAATGTACAACAACTCGCACGGGCAGATCAAAACATAGATGCATCTAGAACTGTTGCAGTTAGTATGTTTGTTCATTGTCCAAGTGTAGTTGTTTTGGAGTACAATGGTCTTGCCCTGGATGGTCTGGGGGCAGACAACACAGAACCCACAGCGATAGTGCCCAGTTACTGGAGGGAGGTCCCAGAGAGTGTTGACAGCTTGAGGATTGGTTTTCTTAGGACGGGTGTGAATTAGAGTGTCCTTGAGGTTTGCCGTCCTCTTAAATGCAAAGCGTGGGCACGGTAGCTCCATCCCTGCAGAATTGAGAATGTCCCAGTGTGAATTGATAGTTTTTTTGATGAATGAAGAGTGTTTAGTGAACGAGGTCACGCAGGTAATCGTGTCGTCTTGTTCCCTGGGATGCACCTCGAGCAGGGCCTCCCTATTGTTGTTAAGGGCTCTTTTGGTGGAAGTTTTCAAAAGACGTGTTGGGTAGCCCCGGTCCAGAAGCTTGGTTTGTAGGGAATGCGCCTGCTGTTTGAAATCAGTGATTGAACTACAATTTCTCCGTAGGCGGAGAAATTGGCCGAAAGGTAAATTGTCCCTCAGGGATCTCGTGTGGTGGCTAGTATAAGGCAATAGACTGTTCCTGTCAGTGTCCTTTTTGTATAGGGTGGTACTGATAGTGGTTGGTTCCAGTGATATAGTAAGGTCCAAATAGGGTATGGATTTATTGGAGATCGTGCCCGTAAACTTTAGAAATGGGTCTTGTTGGTTTATCCATGTACAGAAGGCCTCACATGTCATACGGTCACCCTTCCAGAACACCAGGATGTCGTCGATGTATCGACGCCAGCACGTGAGATTTTCACGGTATGGATTGTGTTCAGGGGGGTAGATGCATTTTGTCTCAAATGATGCCATATAGATACATGCCAGGCTCGGCGCAAAGGTCGAGCCCATCGATGTTCCACGGACTTGGTGGTATAAACTGGATTCGTATTTGAAAAAATTTTCAGTAAGTGCAATGTGTGCCAACTCCATTATGAATGATATCGGGGTGGAGGACAACCACTCCTCTTGTCGCAGGAGGGAGTCCACTGCTTCCAGCGTTGCCTGTTGAGGGATGTTTGTGTACAACGCTTCCACGTCGAGGGTAAGGAGGAGATCGATGTCTTCTCTGCCATCCATGTCGTCAATGAGACGTAGTACATCTCTGGTGTCTTGAAGATAGGACGGGATAAGTTTGACCAGTGGCTGAAGAAATGCATCGCAAAATTGGGACAGGGGTTCTAAAGTAGAACCGATGCCTGACACGATCGGTCTCCCTGGGACTGGGGTGGTGCCCTTGTGTATTTTGGGCAGGGTGTAAAAATACGGTATGACCGGGTCCGTTGTCACCAGGAATTCTGCCTCTTTTTTACTGATCCACTCATTAGTCTCTGCTTCAATGACAAGAGACATCACGGTAGTAGTCAGTCGATTGGTGGGATCCTCTGTCAGCAGTCTGTAGTGGGTTGTGTTGGCTAGTTGGTGTCTGCACTCCCGATCATAATCGTCATAGTTTTGTATGACAGTAGCTCCCCCTTTGTCAGCTTGCTTGATGACAATTGAGGTGTCCCTACCAAGGGAGGTAGCTGCCTGTCTTTCAGCATTGGACAGATTATTAAAGGGTTTGATTGAAGGTTTGTTCTGCATGGTTCTCAGGACTGCTCTTTCAAAAGTCAAGACTTCCGGTGGTACCATACCATCAGAGGGGGTAAAGGTGGAAGGTTTCCTAAGACCTGTGTCTTCAAGACCCATTTCTAAAGTTTACGGGCACGATCTCCAATAAATCCATACCCTATTTGGACCTTACTATATCACTGGAACCAACCACTATCAGTACCACCCTATACAAAAAGGACACTGACAGGAACAGTCTATTGCCTTATACTAGCCACCACACGAGATCCCTGAGGGACAATTTACCTTTCGGCCAATTTCTCCGCCTACGTAGAAATTGTAGTTCAATCACTGATTTCAAACAGCAGGCGCATTGCCTACAAACCAAGCTTCTGGACCGGGGCTACCCAACACGTCTTTTGAAAACTTCCACCAAAAGAGCCCTTAACAACAATAGGGAGGCCCTGCTCGAGGTGCATCCCAGGGAACAAGACGACACGATTACCTGCGTGACCTCGTTCACTAAACACTCTTCATTCATCAAAAAAACTATCAATTCACACTGGGACATTCTCAATTCTGCAGGGATGGAGCTACCGTGCCCACGCTTTGCATTTAAGAGGACGGCAAACCTCAAGGACAATCTAATTCACACCCGTCCTAAGAAAACCAATCCTCAAGCTGTCAACACTCTCTGGGACCTCCCTCCTGTAACTGGGCACTATCGCTGTGGGTCCTGTGTTGTCTGCCCCCAGACCATCCAGGGCAAGACCATTGTACTCCAAAACAACTACACTTGGACAATGAACAAACATACTAACTGCAACAGTTCTAGATGCATTTATGTTTTGATCTGCCCGTGCGAGTTGTTGTACATTGGGATGACCATGCGCCCTGTTAAACATCGGATAATGGAGCACAACAGCAACATCCGGTGTCACAAGACACACACCAAGCTTTATGATCACTGCAAAGAAAACCATCACCTCCCAGAAAACATTCGGTGAACTGTCCTTGAATGTTTACCCAACTTCAATCAACAAGCCCTGTTCAGACTCGAACAAAGATGGATACATCGACTACAGTGCGATGAACTGGGATTGATCGATGGGGTGCCCTGGACAACACTCGCCAGATAGTTATCAATCTGGACTATTTTGTCCATACCCAGACGATTACCAACAGTCCTGACCAGATAATTCTGCCCTTTCCAAGATGGCCCCCGCATTGCAGTGTACTGGCCTCGCTGTTTTGAGCAGATCCCTCTTTGCTCTCTACTCCCGCGTGCCGTCACCCCAGCAACCGGAGGGACACGCCCCCCAAGTGCGCGCTCAGCTCTCCCTTATCTACACCGGACAAGTCCTAACTATCTTGCTGGCTGTCCTGACTTCGGTGTCTCGTGGGAGGGGTAGGTGCTGAGATACCTGCCATCAGTGAACTTTGAGGTAAGGTGTTGAGCTTTCCCCTGGAACTCCGCGTGCTCTCTACCAGACGCGCGGCGAGTCACCACTCAGCTGCACTCTCTCACGCGGGGTGCCGGTTGGCTCGTTTTCTCCTAACGATCCCGCGGGATGCCTTACTCTCCCTTTAGGATCTCCTCACTCGCTGCTGGCCCCACCTGGACAGCTCGTGAGGCCTTCAGGAGGAACTACAACGGGTAAGCGCATCATTGATCTTGACATTGTCCCCGCTCACGCGCACTCGTCGAGCAGGGCACTTAGTTTATTATTTTTAACCTCGCTGGTAATCACGTTCATCACGCCAGCGCCGACCTCACCTAGAGACAGAGTGTCAAACTACACACGATCGTTCTATCTGTGCGGTTTTTTGGTTTTTTGGTTTTTTGTTAAATGTGGCTAAACTCCTTAGTCTACATATATATCCTTAAAGACTGGCCCCTCACGCCACCTGACTGTGTTAGGGTGTACCACTGGCCTTGAACTTTGATTGCCCACCCTTCTCAGCATGTTGCACAGCTGTGAGCCCAGCCTCTTCACCATGATGCATGCTATAACGACACAGCATGACAGCCCAATACAGAACGTGCCCCTCTCGCGCTCTGTAATTTTTAATTCTCTTCTCTCTCACAGTACCACCAAACTCTGTCATGAAACAGGCAGTTTTTATTCACTGGGCACGCACTATTGTCACTATGAACACAGGCATGATATGATGTATTTAGGTTACAATACATTTTAACATCATTAATGTCTGCTTATTTCTCTCTAGTTCCCGGGAGGTCCCTAGCAAGGAACTATTTCTGTGCGATACTATACAGGTCGTATACCGGAGTTCTCTTTCTTGAGAGGACTTCAGCAATCATATGAGCACTAAGGTCCTGACGAATTGCCCTTATGGCAAGAAACATGTCGACCGCATTCACATCAAGGGTTGAATAAGGATTGGTCCCATTGCCCATCACTCCTTAATACCCCTTTATTTTTAATAAAGCAGCGAGCCTTTCTATTAAAATAATCCCCAATGGACTCGACTGACTTTTTTTAAAAACACACCCCCCCACGCTCAATATTGCACTTTTTTAGGCCCCTCATACACACACACCCGTTGGCTCAGAATAAAAGATCTCCGCCAAAAGTGCAGCTCCCCCAGCTGCCCGACGGGCATTGCACCGCCAGCCTGCCGTAGGAGCAGGATACCGATGATGACGCTGGACGGCCATCGGCTGGGACAACAGTTGTTGTCCTGCCGGTAACCTGTGTGAGGTATCCCTATATTCTGAAAAGGGTCTGCACCATGCACTTATCCCTTTATAACTAGTGAGAGAGAAGACAAACTGAGCTAATCCACTGGCTCCCACTGGGGAACTCTGTACAATACTCGTTGCTTGCTGCTTCCTAGGACGAGTACATTGGACCCCATTAAAAATCGTCCACTTGTATTCCCCTTGTTTGATACTACCTACGCTCTCCTAAATACCCAGTTAGTAACTATGCAGTCTAGGAATCGTTCTGTCTGTCCCATGTACTTCTCCATTCACCCATCCTGCACTATTTACGTATCCTATCACTCCACCAATACCTAAGCACTTATAAATTCAGCACACACTTTCTTTGCAACACTGAAATTAATCCAGTTATTAGTCCTATACTTAGGGAATGGCGTAGTCACTAAAACACGTGCAGGTACAATATTTTGTGCACTATCCAAGCAGACCTCTAACTAGCTACATACTACTGATACACTCTTCTAAATACCCAGTTAGTACCCATGCAGTGTAGGAATCGTCCAGTCTGTCCCATGCGCTTCTTTAATCACTTATCTACCACTATCTACTTATCCTATCAATCCACCAATACGTAAGCACTTATAAATTAAGTGTTTACTCTGTTTGCAGCACTGTCATAATTTCAGTTACTAGTGGTATTCTTATAAAATGACCTATGTACCAACACAAGTACACATAAAATATTCTGTGCATAATCCCTACAAATCTCTAAGCAGATACATTCTATTGGTCCACTGCATTAAATACTGAAGTTGTACCCCTGCAGTGTAGGATACCTCCTGTCAGTCTCATAAAATTCTTCAATCACCCATCCAGCACTATGTTCTTATTGTATCAGTCTGCCAATTATTAAGCACTTATGGGGCAGATTTACAAGCAACCTGCGCCACCAGTACGTCACTTTTTGTAACGTAGTGATGGCGCCTGCCACTCCTTCATATTTACAAGGAGAGGAAAAGCCACCCTGCATGGTTTTTCCTCTCCATGTAAATACGACCCCTTCATACACAGAACTTTGCGTTGAAGGGGCGTTCCATAGGTGCTACTGTAAGTGTTCCCACGCAACACCTGTAGAACAAGACACATCTCCAGATTTAGGAGAAATCATAAATCTGGATATGTATGTGAATGCTGTGCCATACTAGAGTTGGTGTAGGAAGAGAATTGTTTTCATTTCTCCTCATTTTTTCCTCTTTCAATGCATGCTACATTCCAAGCATACATTGAAAGAGGAAAATGCCATTACTGATTGTTTTTGTGAAGGAAGGTGTCCCTTCCTGTACAAAAACAAAATCCGCACGACACAGACATCCTTGCACCATGATGCAAGGGTGCCTGTGTCACTGCATGGCTGCAGTTTGTGCAGCAGTGCAGAGGGAAGCACAGAGTTGCAACATATTCATGTACATGTGTCACATCCCTGTGCTTCAGAAGTGCCACAGCACAGTGCAGCTAAAGAGCTTGCAGTGTCACGCTGCAGTACTTCCTCATAAATCTTCACCTATAAATTCACCACACACTACTAATGCATTCTTTCAGTCAATCATGCTGTATACATACATTCAACCAAACTTTCAACACATTATCTTGCAATTATAGTTCTTTCTTTAACCCGAAAAGGTAGTTCTGATAAGAACTTTTTTCTTCTTTTTTCTTTTATATATATTTTTTTGAACAGTTTTGTATTTTTTGGGGCATTTGTTTCAAAAAATGAACAAAAAAAGAACAAATAAAACAGGAAACTTTTGGAATTACTTATCATTGCAAAAACAAATAAAAAAAGTATCAATGATGGTTGTGTTGCGCAGCATAAACTACATTCACCGACTGCTCACAAACATATACGTTTCTTACACTTCACGCAGTGTTGCTCGAGAAAGGCGAATTCTGGCCTAAAGTTCATTGCAGGTGTTCCTGAGGACGCTCCAGACGTACTTGTCACAGCAGGTGAGGGGTTCAAAGCAGCTCGACTCATTTCTGCCCGAGCAAGATTGAGAGGATGTGTAGTCCGGAGATGCTTGTACATAGAAGCAGTGCCAAAAAAGTATTTTTTTTACTGCCTCTTGACAGGACTTGGTCACAAATTGCGCACGTTACCTTTCTCGCATTTACTTTCTTCTCTCCAGGTGGAAAAGTGAAGAATTTCCACATGACAGATTCCGGCCTCTGTGGACGTGGTGCCACCTGCAAGAATTCTTCTTCAGAAGATACTTCCTCCTGCTGCTGTCCAGATGCCATTTTGTTTGATATTTTTTGAAAAACACCACAAAAAAACAAGCAAAAAGGGTTCTTGTAGGAAAAGAGATGTCTCTCTAAAGATGCTCCAACAAGAATGATTAAAATGGTAGGGGCCCTTCAATAGTTACAGTGGGAAATGTTATGAACCAATGAAATCTTTTTTTTTGAGGTCACATGGGATCCGCGCACTCTGCTCTCAGTAAGCACGCACTCAACATGACTTTGTGAAAAAATATATAAAAATAATATATGTTTACTATAAGAAAGAATATATTATTTTTAGGAATATCTTAGATAATCTCTTGCCCTAATATGTATATAAAAAAAATTGCGGGAGTCGTGCACCCAGCGCGCCCCTGCACGTATCTGACGTCACGCGGGACCTGCAAACGTTGCGTACCGTAATGCGCATGTGTCACGAATGCGCAGGAGCAAGTGTCGTGGACTGGTTGCATACCAATCGAGCACATCATGTAATATTAAATGTATATGATGTAACTGAAAACCATGCAGCCATCGCATTCTGTACGCGGCTCCTTCACGACTTTTCTAAAATGGCGGCTTGAATCCGCCTACCCACCGTGATGTGTACGATTAAGGAGCGCAACTTCAAAAAAATTTTGAAACAAAAATAATATAAATATATAAAATAAACAAACAAATCAAAAAAATGTAACTATATGTTTGAATTAAAACATTTTTTTTGCCATTTTCAGAAAAATATATAATGTTATTTCATGAATAAAATATTAAAAAATAAATAATGAAAAAACTAGAAAAACAGTATAAAAATAGGTATAACTACTAGTACACTTAAAAATTAGCATTTAAAAAAATTGTTCTCAGCCCCTGCTTGCCGAATATATATATATATATGATGTTCCCCTCGTGCCTGCCATTGAGAAAAGGAAACTCTTCCCGAAACGCGTCTGGCACAACAAGGCATTTGCACACTTTAATCACGGGAGCTGCCGTTTTTGTTTTTGTTTTCAGCATGGTGTCAATAAAGAAGTGGGCATACACGCAATGTGAGGCTTTCCAATTTTTTGGTTTCGCATAAGGAAATATTTAGTGGCCTGCCTCAGTCACGGAAAGCCACATCGCTAACTGTGCGAGTCCTGAGCGCCAATGTAAGTGAGTGGCGCTTATGGAGTTGCGTGTGATGATTGACCCTGTCACAGAAGGCTGAACACTTGCACGGAAAGCTGCCTGGGATCCTACCAAAAGTAAACAATAACGGAGGAACAGAATGAGAGGCACCCACGAAGCATTGATAATAACGGACTCCAACTACCAAAATGCACTTAAGCCACGCCCACTGTGAAAAGACTTGAAAAACACGCAGGAAGTGGAGTGATACCTTTGCCCTCTGTGTTCCCCTCATGCCTGCCATTGAGAAAAGGAAACTCTTCCAGAAACGCGTCTGGCACAACAAGGCATTTGGACACTTTAATCATGGGAGCTGCCGTTTTTGTTTTCAGCATGGTGTCAATAAAGAAGTCTGCAAACACGCAACGTGAGGCTTTCCAATTTTTCGGTTTCGCATATGTATATATATATATATATCCACCAAACAGGAACCACAAATGTGACAGAGGCCTCAGAAAGTAATCAAAGCAGCTTGTTTATTTTCATCAGGCAACTTGCTGGCATAGCGCTTTCAGGAAACAAAGTCACAAGTGAAGCGCCGGTCGCGTTTCAGGTTAAGAACTCTCTTCTTCAGCGCCAAATTTTCAGCATGCATGATGGCGCTTTACATTGCACTTATATCTTCACAATCCCCTCCCCAGTAGGCGTTGCCTAAAAAGGCCTTGTGGGATCTGTAGTGCATGTTCGTAATACCCCAGTGGGCGCGCTGTCAATGTATGCTGGATACATCAATAAATCCCAAGTGGGCTGACTTGTAATCTGGCAGGCTGATGTCGTGCTTTGTAGTTACCTTCACGAACATGCACTACAGATCCCACAAGGCCAGAAAAGCGGCCACCATGTAATCCTTTTCTTTATTTAATTAGTTCATCCCTACAGTAGGACCTACGAGAAAAGCTTTGAAAGGAACATGCCGGTTTTACAAGGAAATAAAGAACTCTTCTACACATTGGGGGCTCCGCATTGTTGTTTGTGTGCGTCGTCTCCGAGCTGGTGGCACCTTTTTATTCATGTTTTACGGCCTGCCAAGGTCGTGGAGGACGCATCGCCACGAAAGCATGTGGACTGCTGCGAGACACTAGAGACTCGAGGTGCAGTAAAACAATGTCCTTTTAAAGATTGAAACCGGCTTTCCTTCTCGAAGCACCCACTGGAGGGATGAACTAATTAAATAAAGAAAAGGATTACATGGTGGCCGCTTTTCTGCAGATTGATCCTACAAGTTCCAGCATGCCTGCAGTCTGCACACCGGAGTCAGTCCACTTGAGGGCAGGTTATGAGTGGATAAAGGTGGGACTTGCGGAGAAGAGGCTGTCACTAATCACACCGGTCCGTGAACAAGAGGCAGGAGCCTCGAAACGCGTAGGACCTACGAGAAAAGCTTTGAAAGGAACATGCCGGTTTTACAAGGAAAAAAGAACCCTTCTACAAATTGGGGGCTCCGCATTGTTGTTTGTGTGCGACTCTGAGCTGGTGGCACCTTTGTATTCATGTATATATATATATATATATATATATAACCTACTGGCGGTCGCCAGTAGGTATATATAGTTAGGATTTTTTCTCTATGGGACTTTTGAAAATTCTATGTCTAATAACTTTAGCGTTTGTGGACGGAATCGGCTGAAATTTTCTGGAAAATGGCAAATTTTGTTTCTGAGCAGCCCCTGAAAATTTGGGGGGGTTTCGTCAAGGGGGGGCCGAGAAAAAAGGGGGGTCCCAAAACGCGTTTTTCCCATTCATTTTTCCATAGGGCGTTTGGCCTCACTTTTAGCTTGAACGGCTGAATGGATTTGCACGAAACTTGGCAAAATTGTAGGGACTGTTAGCCCGATGTGCCTTTGCTAGGTCTCAATATGTGTGCTCCAGTGGATTTTGAGAAATTAACGTTTTAAAAAACAGATATATCTGTGACAGCGTCCCGGGTAGCGCTCCGGTTCGCGTACTTTTCGCGTAACGGAACTTTGCGAAGCGAAGCTGATTGGCTCTCCGGTGTCTGTCAACATTCTAAACAGTCAGGAGCGGCCGCAATCTTGTCTCTCGGTAGGATCGAGAGACAAGAGGTGGTGAAAAACGAAGGGGGAAATGAAGGAAAGGGGGCAAGGTAGACCCCTTCCGACCCCCTAGGATTGATGAGGGGGATATTAAAGTGCCCCGCGGGGCAAAAATTTTTTTTTTAAAAATTGCGATTTTTCGCCGTAGAGGCGCGTCCCGGTACGCGAACCGGGCAGCTAACCGGGCAGCTAACCAGCAGCGTAACGGGAGTCTGAGGAGAAGGTGATTGGCTGTCAACATTGTAAACAGTCCGGAGCGGCCGCCATCTTGTCTCTCGGTAGGATCGAGAGACAAGAGGTGGAAAAAAAAGGTGTAAATGAAGGAAAGGGGTAAGGTAGACCCCTCCTGACCCCCTAGGATTGATGATGGGGCTATTAAAGTTCCCCGCGGGGCAAAAGAAAATTTTTTTTTGTGATTTTTCGTGGTAGAGGCGCTTCCCGGTACGCGAACCGGGCAGCTAACCGGCAGCGTAACGGGAGTCCGCCATCTTGTGTTTTTGGAGCGTCCGGTTTGCGTACCGGGTAGCGTTCCGGTAAGCGGAACAAGGGGAAAACCAAGAGAAACAGTAAAATAAAATTTAAAGGAATAGATTTCCACCAAACTTGGCAAAATTGTAGGGACTGTTTGTTTGATGTGCCTTTGCAAGGCCTCAAGACATGTGCACGTGTGGATTTTGTCTAATTAAGGTTAAAAAAAATATATATATCTGTAAGCGTGCTCCGGCGCGCTTACGTTACAGGTTTTGTTTGCGCTGCAGAGCCGATACGTCACGGTTATGCGACGCGTCATGAGGCGTCTCACGTGGCTACGTGATACGTCACGTAATAAAGAATATATTTTACAGCTATAGATATTAGCTTTTAAAAAACCAATGAAATTCACTGAAAAAACCATAGGTTATAGACCATATATAGTTAGGAATTTGCATTTACAAAACCTTGAAAATTCACTAAAAAAACCATAGGTTAGAGACCATATATAGTTAGCTGGACATTTTATTGATATAAAACCAATGAAATTCCATATATAGTTAGTTGCACTAACTATATATCGCGCACCCGCAATCCACTGCTGATGATGTCACATATTACATCATTCATGACATGGTCAGTGACATCACTGATGACATCACTGATGACAACTCAAATGACATCACTGACAACATCACTGATAATATTATTCATGTGATAATACGATGAACCTCTTCAGACTCTAATATAACCTTAGATACAATCAGTGTAAACAGACACTCACAGACTGTCACTCATCCATGGAGTTACTCATACATCTACTCAGTCATGCAAAGAATCAATCACACCTCCATTTCCGCAACTGTACAGTTATACACACCTTACTAATTCAAACATATTGTAACACATATTTAATCTCCTATACGATCCCTAATACAAGTTCACAATGATCCATACAGCCACTCACACATTCACTGGCTCTTATGCACGGTTATATATGTCATCTCTCACTTGCACTGTGTTTTACATATGTACTTACTTTGACATGTTGCACTGAGATATCCATTCACTCACCAATACACTCATGCACACAGTCAACCACCCATGCAGCTGTTTCCACATGCACTTTTGAACCCATACATCTAGTGAATCAACTGCTCACACATCTATGCACAGAGTCATACACCTCCCAGCCACTCATACACATACTCAGTCTCCCATACAAATACTTGGGCAACCAATGAATATCCCATATAGTTACTCATATAGCTACTGATTAACACATTCAGCAGTTTACAGAACAACAGACATAATGATGCACAAATTAAGACAGTTTAGTCACTAACCCATGCACTCAGTGAGACACATTTAATCACTCTCTCATACAGTCAGTCATGCACCTACTAAATTCTTCATCAAGACACTTAGACATCCACTCATTCTTCAATATGTAAGACATATTTTAACTTTACAGAAACATACAGTCATTGGATAATGTCATCAGTGATGTCATTTGAGTTGTCATCAGTGATGTCATCAGTGATGTCACTGACCATGTCATGAATGATGTAATATGTGACATCATCAGCAGTGAATTGCGGGTGCGCGATATATAGTTAGTGCAACTAACTATATATGGAATTTCATTGGTTTTATATCAATAAAATGTCCAGCTAACTATATATGGTCTCTAACCTATGGTTTTTTCAGTGAATTTTCAAGGTTTTGTAAATGCAAATTCCTAACTATATATGGTCTATAACCTATGGTTTTTTCAGTGAATATATATATATATATATATATATAAATACATATATATATATATATATATATATATATATTTATATATATATATATATGTGTATATATATATATATATATATATATATATATATATATATATATATATATATATATATATATATATATATATATATATATATATAATATTATATATATGCATTTTCCTTCCCTGAAATATACTTAAATTTCTTATGTAACAATGTTGTTGTAAAAGCCTTTTTATTGTAGGTTGTAGAGAGATTTTCGTTATAAAGCCTCTCGTTATTAAGCTTTTAAGATATAAGCTGGTTCTCATCTGTGTGTGGTCACCATAGACATGTTATCCTGTCCCTGGTCTTCCTACATATTATGCCTCTACACTGATGAACTAGCACAAGAGATAGAAAACAACCTTGAGGGACTCCACATACAATGTAAAGCCGGCAAACACAGCATCTTTCACCACCTGTGTGGTATGTACCTGTAGAAAAGATTTAAATCATTGCAGTGAGGAAGCATAGCAATTCTTACAAATATCTGACCAGGATATGATGGTAATCTGCATAAAAAGCTGCTGAGAAATGTCGAATTTTGCGGTATGAAGCATTTATTATCGACTGTCCAGCAACGCAGTTTCCATGCTGCAATGACGTTGAAAACAAGACTGCAACTGTGTATGACTGGCAGAATGTTGCCATCATGCCTGGTGGGGAGCTGACACAGAGATTCCAAGGAATTTAGAAGCATTATATCAATCACTTAAGATAATTTTTTTGTTCTCAGCTTGGATAAATGCCCCGGTTAATTGCCCCGGTTAATTCCCAGTAATATTCACTGCGTCTAGTCACAGTGTTCCTCACCACAGTTGTAACTATGTGAGCTTTAGCTTCTTTGGAGAGATCCTTTTTAAGAAAAAGAAAATCACACTCTAGTTGTTCTCATCCCTCCCAAAATGGCCCTTTTCCCTTGAGAGACCTACAAATGTCCCACTCTTTCCTTATCCGGTAAGTTCCCAAAACTCTAATTAATAAAGCATGGTGAGAAGGATGGAAAACCTTACACTATAGCGAGGATGACTTGGACGTAGAGTAATGAAAATTACTGGTAAGTAACTGGGGCATTACCCCCTTGACTGTCTTTTCACCACAGTTGTAAGTATGGGAGCGGAGAGCAAAGCATTATTCTTATTCATGATATCTCAATTAATTACATGAAACCATTAAGATTTTGGATTTCTTGACAAATGTTTAGACTTTAGGTCTAGATAATTATACCATTCATGCCCAGTGACAGCACTAAGGTCCTTTAGGGGTCCTAACTTAGACCATCTTGCGCCATTCGTGTCAAGGCTTATGAGAAGGTGTTTTCTCAAAAGGCTAATATAGTTGTGTGTTGTCCATCTCCTTCTTAGAATCTACCTTTAGTGTTAAAGGCTCTACAACTTTCACCCTTTCAACCTCTCTGGGAGATAGATGTCAAGTTTTGTTGTTAAAAGTAGTCTCTTTGGTGGCCATTCTATCAGCTAAAAGAGTAGGAGCATTGGGGTCATTCTTAAAGTCAGTCCTTTCTTAATTTAGAGTACTGCCAGACAAAATTGTGTTAAGACTGAATCCAACGTTCATGTGACTGTAATTATAAAGATACATAAGGAGTATACAAGAAAGTATGTAACAAATTCAAGCTGTGTATACCAATGTTTGATATGTCAAAATATGAAAATGCTAATAAAAATATTTGACAAAAAAAAACTGAATCCAAAACTTTAACCTAGAATTCAATATGCCCCTTAGGGATCAAGGGAGATCATTTTACCTGAATTTCTTTCAGCGCCTTAGTTGCAAAAGCAGGCTTTCATACATCTGCTAGATGTAAATAGGGCATCTCTATCTAAATACAGATGCATAATTGTGAAGGATTGAGAACCTATTTGTGATGTTTAATCCAGGAGGTAAAGGACTGAAGCTATTGAATTCCACTCGGAGCAGTTAGATAAAGCAGACAATTATACAAGCGTGTGGAGTCCCATCCACCTGTCAGCTGGAGTCTGGGGAAACTGCCCAACAGCTGAACATGAAAGTTCCATAACCATGGAGATGATCGAAGAATAACATAAACAAGGAGCAAGAGTAACAGTTTTACAGGTACATGCATCATTGCGGCGGTTTGCGATTCCTTAATTGCGAAAATTAAGGAATCGCAATTAAGGAATCGCAAACGACAATGCATTAAAAAATTGCAATTTATTCAGCGATTCCTTATAATTCCTTAATTGCGATTCACACTTTGCGAATCGCAATTAAGGAATCCCTTCCCATTGATTCCTATGGGCCAGAAGGCCCTTAGGAATGAATGGGAAGACAATCTCAATTTGCGAATCACAATTAGCTAATCGCAAATTGAGATTGCGATTTCAAGGGTGCAGGGGTGTCCAAAGGACACCCTGTTGCACCCCTGAAATCAATCTATGCACATATGTTGTGCACACACATTCCCTAAGGGCATGTATGTGCACAACATGACAGTTAGAAAAATGCACAAAATTGCATTTTTAAGATTTTTCGCAAAGTACCATGAGGTCCAAACTCATGGTAATTTGCTCCCCTTAATTGCGAAATCGCAAATTTTAAATGTTTCTTGCATTGCATTTAAGGAATCGCAAAATGCGATTCCTTAAATGCAATCACAATTTGAAAATTCGCAAACATTTGCGAATTCTTAAATTGCGAGGGCCTTGAACCTTCATGCATTCCAAAAGAGGATTTTGCGATCGCAAACGGCCGATTTTTGCGATTCTCACCGTTTGCGATCGCAAAATCCTTTGATGCATGTACCTGATAGATACAAAGAATAACAACATTAAATTAACACTATATTATACATCTTCCCTCTATCCAAAAAAAATACCTAAATGTGAAAAGTGTGTTACCTTCAAGAGAACAAACCAACACTTCATCACAAAATCATCAAACTTTACAAGTTTAATTTTTGTTCTGGTGCTCTTTTCTCTAGAAATAATGTTGGATGGAAATAACTGATGTTGTTTTCCATTCTTCAGATTTTTTTTAAAAGTACCACTCTATTGAGATTCCAGATTCGAGATTCTTCAGTCTTGATTGCATTGCTTAAAACTTTAATGACCTTCTGTGGGGGAAACATCCTTTACAACACAACTTTTACAACGCAGTGCCTTTACGACGCAACTTTTACAACGCAAACCATTACAACGCATTGCGCTGGGGGGCGCTCTAGGATAGGGAATAAGTTTAATTTACTATCCAACACCTTCCCTAGTGTCCACGGGGACTGTAGTTGGAATAGTAAATTAAACTATTCACTATCCAGCACCCCAAAAGCGCTATGCGTTGTGAAGGTTTGCGATGTAAAAACCGTGTTGTAAAGGCATGCGTGGTAAAAGCATGCATTGTAACGTCATACATCCCTTGTGTGGCTTAAGAAATAACCTTGAAGATTTCCGTCCTTCAGGAGCTCTGATTATGGCAAGATCCCCTACATTAACAACAGTAATCTTAACAGATTTTCTAGAATCAAAATTTCTTTTCCTTGTAATCACCTTTTGTTCCTCTTCAGACTTCCATGTATCATGAGAATGATACTCTTCCCTTTGACTTAAAGCTTCATTTACCCAAAAAGGTGCAATCAGAGTATTAGGGCGTCTTTTCTTTAACATATTAAGCGGTGTGTAACCAGTAGTGGCATGAGGTGTGAATCTGTAAACCTCAATTTTTTTGTTCAGTTTTTCTTTCCATTTCAACTTGTTTTGCTTGGCCAATGCAATAGTTTCCTTAAGAACACGAATAAAGCATTCTACCATACCATTCGTTTTCAGATGATAAAGAGAACAGCGTTTATGCTCTATGGAACAGAGTTGTAAGAATTCTTTCATTTCAACTGATACAAATTGGACCCCATTATTAGTCAATAAAGATCCAGGCAAACCTTCACGTGTGAAAACCTCTTTGAGAAAATCAATTACACGCTTACTGTCAATACCTTTAGTTAATTTGATTTCAGGCCACCTGGAAAACATATCTATTAGAACAAAAACGTAATTGCCTTCGTTCTCTGAGAGCTCATTCCTTACATTCCAAAATTTCTCTAACTTGTTATGAACATTCTTAGTCCACCCCTTTCTTATTAGTGAACACAAATCATCTTCAGCTGTGCACTCCTCTCGCCACTTGTATTGTCTGATTTCATCATGTTCAATATTACACACCCATTCATTTTACTCGTTATCAGCTGAGCTCTGATCCTTCTCATCATACTGCACTAGCCTTGAGACTGTATCAGCAATACACTTTTTTGCACCAGGCAAATATTCAACATTAGAATCATAAGGTTGAAGTGCCACAATCCATCTAGAAATTCTGCCCGAAATGGCATCAAAGCCCTTTTTGTTGAAAACCTCAGACAAAGGTTTATGATTGATTCTCATGGTGAATTTAGAACGCAAAGGCAAATCCTTGATTTTTTTTATGGCCTAGTGAACAGCCAAAGCCTCCCTCTCTATAACTGAATACCTCTTCTCCGCCCCCTTTAGACTACAGGAAAGGAACAAAATGATATTAGAATTATTGCCTTTATCTTGTTGTAAAACTGCACCCAGACCCTTCATACTGGCGTCTTTAATTAAGGTAGAATTCAAAGAAGTATCAAAACTACTACGTTTTGAAGTTTTTTTGAGAGAATTTTTCAAATCAACAAATTCTTTTTCACAACATTCACACCAGTTGAAATCAACGACTTTGCATAATAATGTTCTCATATTTATAGTCTTTTCTGGAAACCCTTTAACAAATTTGCTATAGTGTTCTGTCATCCCTAAAAATGTCATGACTTCTTCTTTATTTGTAGGGGAAACAAGATTCTCTAGTGACCCATCTAACTCAGACTTTGTTTCACACCACTCCCAGATATTGTGTGCCCAAGATAGTCTATAGAAGACTTCCTGAATATACATTTGTCAATTCTGACAGCAAGATTGTATTGGCTGAATTTTCCTAACACTTTCCTTACCCTTAAATCATGTTCATCATTGTCACTTCCAAAAATTAGAACATCATCCTGGAAAATTTGAACGCCAGGTTGACCACGCAAAACTTTCTCAAGTGCCCTTTGAAACACTGATGCAGCCGATACTAACCCAAAGGGCAATCTGAGAAACCTGAAAGTCCCAAAGGGTGTAATAAAAAAAGTGTAGTCTTTGGATTCATCCCCTAACCTAATCTGATGGTAACCAGATTTGAGATCAGCAGTTGAGAAAACCTTAGCATCTTTCAATAACATCAGCATATCAGTAATCTTAGGAAGTGGGTATCTGCCAACAATGACATGTTTGTTAAGTGTGCGTAAATCTATGCATAAGCATAGACTGCCATCAGACTTGCGCACTGTGATCACCAGTGCCAACTATTGTGTTCCCTCCACTTCTTCAATGATGCATTCATTTTTTTATTTGTCTAATTGCTCCTTCCTTTCTTTTCTTACAGAGAAGGGAACACTACGAACCTTGCTAACAACATGAACAGACCCTGGTACTAATTTAATGTTGAGCACATAGTCTCGGAGACAACCTAACTTTCCATTGAAAACATTTGGCAAAGCCTCTTTGAGACTAGAAATATAGGCAGCTTCATCATCATTGCTATTGACCAATTTCCTGTGAAAATCTTCTTTTAATAGAATGGGAGGTTCACTGTTGAGATCTAACATAACCCCAAGATTTTTCTGGTGAAACCAACTAAAAATACCATCCCCTTCATGAGAGATATAAACTTTTCCTGCTATAAATTTTCCTTTGTATACCTTGAAAATAACCTATAAGTTTATTTGGTTCATCACCATAAGCATAGGGATTGATGTCTATCTTGAAAACTTTGACACTTCCTTGTAGGTGTTGAGTGTAGAAATGGTTTGAAACCATGGTAATGTTTGCCCCAGAGTCAAAGAGAACCCGAGTGCAATTTCCATCGACTAACACTTCATCAATGGGACCTTTCTTACCATCGTGAGAAACTTGAGAGACAATTTGTCCACAGTCTATTTCTGAATCAGTATCGCTCTCTGAGAATGCTCCACGAGTGATTGCACTTACTTTAACCTTATTTTTCTTTGCCCGACATGCAGAAGTATAGTGACCAATCTTTTTACAATTGTTACAATTAGCTTTCAAAGCAGGGCATTTTTTATCATTTGCCAAATGACCTAGGTTTCCACAACGAAAACATTTGGCTTGAAAAATAGGTTTTTGAAACATACGTGAATTATTCTTATCAGTTTTAGAGATTCTTTTAGAGAAATTATTTTTGGGAGCAGTCTTTACCTCTTGTATAACTTCGTTTTTGTTTTCATGCTTAGTAATGATTTCAACACACTTTAGAGAATGTTCAATTTGTTTGGCAATGTTTTTTCACTTCCTCTAACGAAGGATCATCTTTCTGCCAAATATCATCTCTTACCTTTTGGACATTGCAACCCAGCATAAACTGATCTCTTATTCCCTCTTCTAGTAGGGCGCCAAATTTACAGCAAGCCCCTACTTTTCTTAGTGCTGTGATGTAATTTTCAACGGTCTCACCCTCATTTTGATTCCTCCGTCCAAAATGATATCTTTCCAGAATTGTACTACCCTTTGGTAAATAATGCCTGTCTAATTTTAAAATACAAATTTCATATTCATTAAGAATGGCGTCATCAATATCTGGAAGATGGTCAAAAACTTTTTGCCCCTCAGATCCTAGACAATGTAGGAGAAGAGCTGTTCTTCTGTTCTAAATTAGTGCCACATACTTAGAAGTATCTTTCAAACACCTTTTTCCACTTTTGCCACCTGATGGGAGGATCACCAGGTGTCGAAAGAAAGAAAGGTGGTGGCGCCACATTTTGCATGATGAGATAGTGTTACAAGTAAAGTATGTTTTTCTTAAAACTGTATGCTTAAAAGAGAACAAGAATGAAAATATAAAATTATCCAAAATGAGTATTAAATAAACAAAAAAACACATGTGAAGTGAATTGAATAATAACCTTGTGCTGTAAGCTGAAGAAAATCAAATACAATTTGAGGAATAAAGATGTAGCAGATGTGTGAATAAATAATTAACTACTGTAAAAATAAATATTAGTTAAAATTCAGAAAATGTAGTTAAACACGTTGAGTAAATAAAGTTAAGTACATTTTCAAATGAATATGATACTGCAGACCATATGTTTTCTTGAAGAAAAAAGGCTTACAAGTCCTTAAATGCACTGCAACGTGTATGAGGCTTTAGCAATGAATAAAGACGCTCCGATGTCTGATGCTCGTGTCGTCCCAAAATCTGTATCTGTGTTCAATGTATACAAAAAATGTACCAAAATGGCTGCTACGTTACATGCGTCAGGCACGTAACGTGATGACAACGTAGCTGAACACAAAAAGAAACACTGTACCGCAACCTAAAACTTGAGATGAGTGACCTTCCAAATGGAAGTTCTTTCAGCACAACGTAACGTGATGACAACAATGCTGGAAATGACGATAACATCGATGATGAAGCGATGAGAGACGAAACTCTGCAGAAGTTCTAGATAAGAATGTGAGTAGTTGTTTTTGTTCAAGATGTGAGGAGTAGTTTACAATATTGTTTTAGTTTAAACGAATAACAACATTCACGTCGTGTAGGTCACGATCTTAACATTTTTTAAATGAAACAAACATTCACAGAAAGAGAACGTTTGCTTCATGTAGATCACAAACTTAAAAAACTTTTCAATGAAAAAAACCTTTAAACCAAAATGAAAAGCATAATTTCTTTCCTTTCCCTGTTCAAGTCTCTTGGCACACCTAGACACTGAGATAAAAATAGGACTCTCTGAAAGGTGACACTATATATATCCCTTTCTTTTTTTTTTATTCTGTTGAAGTCTCTTGGCACAGTCTTCTTTTGAAAAATTAAGATAAAAATAGAAAAACAAGTAGGGTTCGCCAAAAAGCTGATGACAACTGCCCACTTCCCTTCTTCATGAGATTTATGGTCCACCAACTCACAAATAAATTCTCAAAACTGGATATAAATCTTGTGATTTAAAATACGTAAATATCAGAGCCCAAATCAAAGCCTCCCAACCCTTTTTCAATGGAAATTAAATAATAAAAAGAGTGAGGCATGTGGCGGATGCTCAGAGTTGGTAGAATTACTCACGTTTTGAAGTGAAGGCTTAAGGATGTCTGTAGTCAGCGTTTAGGATGAAAATCTTGCTTGGAAGATGTTGGTGTTGGGACCAATTTTCTAGAAAGTCTGGAAATGGTGAGTGGGACCTTCTTCCATCGTCGCCAGTGTAAAATTAAGTGAATTCACTTAAAATGAAGAGTTTAAAAGAAAGTTTATTCCAGAGTAGAAATAGTTCCATCCACCTGTCAGCTGGAGTCTGGGGAAACTGCCCAACACCTGAATGTGAGAGTTCCATTGCCATGGAGATGATCAAAGAATAACACAAACATGGAGCAAGATTAACAGTTATAGATACAAAGGATAACAACATTAAATTACCACTATATTACAGATAGCATTCTTGTTTGCTGCTCCAATATTTAAAGGGTAGAAGGGATCAGCCCCTTGTTCCATCAGACCTGCTAGGAACTGAAAATCTTCCAACAAGAATTGGAATACATGAGAATAAGATAAAGCCTCCCTGAAGAAAACATTTGCACCTACATAAGTGCGCTTGACTGCTGCATTTACATTTTTATCCACTGGGTCTGAAAGTGCTGCTTCTTCCGATATAACAGTTCCTTTGGAGGCTAAGCCTGCCAATCAAGAATCAACTTTAACTGACATGAAATATTCATGTGTGAAGTTTTGGATAGGATACCTTTTGGTTAGATATCGAGGAAAGGTAGTTTTATTCACTTCCTTCCATTCATTATTGACTACTCTTTTAATAGAGGCATGAAAAGGTCGAGATTCTGGCTCTTTCCAAGTAATTGGTCTCCTCCGTAAAGACCATATATTTTTTTTTACATTGTAGAATCTATTTTAACTCCTGAACATGGCTTTCTTTTTATCCTCCTCCCCTTCATGATCTCCTACAGAAGTGGAGTCTAACCCCAGCTATTGGGGTGAGGGAGAGCATTCTCTCTCTTTAAAAGCAATAGTCAATGCTGCTTGGATCATCTGCTGGATGACTGCCAAGGACAGTGAATTTTCAGCCTCTGATTGACCCTCGATGCTATGCCTCTTTTCCTTTCCTTTACCAAATTTCTCCATATTGCCCTCCACTACAATCAGCCCGAGAACAGCAACAGAAGCTCCACTTCTCACTTATATATGGCTCCCAACCAACAAAGCTGACATACAAAAATGGGTTTGGATCATTTCTTAGCAATAACAAATACAGCTGAAAGCCACACATGCTCAATGCCTGGAAGCCACCAGCACTAGCAGGACTTGCTTTGGGTCCCCTATAGCAGGACCTTGAGAAGGGGTTTGATGATGGCAAACATACCCACTGAAGCGCAACTCCCTAGAAGTCTGCTGACGCAGGATGTCTTATTAGAAACATGGGTCTGCCATAGCAAGACCTAGTCCAATATCTGGAGCATACTAAACACTTCCTTGAAGGTTCCATTGCAAAAACTAAACAAGCATTGGTTTTGCCAATTGGTCTTGCCAAACAAGAACTAGTGGCTCTGCCAAAGTGTTTTAGCCATGTTGTACACTAGCCTGGCTGCTGTTCTTATTGGCTAAAAGTTAGTGACATAGAGGAGAGGGGTGTAGATGTCGTAGAGTGGAATGGTAAAAAGTAGAGTGTAATTGAGTGTTGTTTATTCGAGTGGCATAGAGTGGAGTCGTGTGTGTGGCATACAGTGTAGTAGAGTAGAGTGTAATAATATAGAGTGCATTGGCATAGAGCGTTGCAGAGTAAAGTGGCATAGAGTGCAATGGTGGAGAGTGCAGCGGCATAGAATTCAGTGGTGTACAGTGCAGTATCATAGTATGCAGTGGTGTAGATTCGAGTGTTGCAGAGGCGTGGAGTGCAGTGATGCAGAGCAAAGTGGTATAGAGTGAAGTGGTGTAGAGTGGTGCAGAGTAGAGTGGTGTGGAGTAGAGTATAGTGCCAGAGTGCAGTCGCGTAGAGTGGAGTACTGCAGAGGGAAGTTGTGTAGAGTGGAGTGATGCAGAGTAGAGTGGTAAAGAGTGCAGTGGCGTAGAGTAGAGTGATGTAGAGTAGAAGGGCGCAGAGTAGAGTGCAGTGCAATGCAATGGTATAGTGGATGACAGTGGAGTGGAATAGTGTAGAGTGGAGTGTACAGGTGTAAAGTGCATTGGGATAGAGTGCTGCACAGTATAGAAGCACAGAGTGAAGCGGAATAGAGTTCAGTGGTGTACAGTGCATAGTCGTAGATTGCAGTGGCGTAGATTAGAGTGGTGCAACGTAGAGAACAGTGGCATTCAAGTTCAAGTTTCAATTTTATTTTATTTGCATAGTTCGTTAAAACCATTGCAATACAAGAATATTTAATTTCAAGAAAATTTTTACACATAAAAACTCAATACTTCTAAAAACATTAAAATTCTGTTAAAAGACAGTACTATGTTGTTCAAATGTTACAAGTCTAGTGTCTAGTTTGTAGGCGCATTATGACCAGCAGAGCAGATCTCGTTTCTTTGTCCGGGATATTTGGTTTAAGTCCTTATGTTCCTTAGTGTGTTATTCGTTAATACATACAATATGAGGAGATTGTAGCTCAGAAATAAAGTTCATTGTAGCTAGACATTGAACTCCTCCTGTTCCTGCTTTTTTTTCCTTATCACTGGGTTGGTTATCTGCCAATAATTTGGTTTCCGACATTTTCTTTTTGCTGTTTAATTGAGGGTCACTCGGTGCGCAACAAGCCAGGACAGCCTGCCTCCTAGTTGGAATTCCTCACTGGTTGAATTTAACTTCCAGCAGTCGTTTCCGTTCTTGTGAGAATTGTTTGCAGGAGCATAGTAGGTGCAGCAGATCTTCCGGTGCTGACCCTCATAAGCAGCACCTACGGTTCGCCTTTTTAGCCAGGGTGGAAAATGCTGAGTGAAGGGTAGCAGACCAAGTCTAAAATTCATAAAACACATTTTTGTATGCTTCACATAACCCAAATTGAAGTACTTCTGAGCTACTGGCTCACAGTAGGTATTCAAAGTCATCCATCCGTGAGACCTTTTATTGAGTAAGGCTTTATCCACCAGCCACGAAAGCTTTTTGACTGTATTCCAGACTAGTTTCTTAAGCACGCCAGTACTAGTGGGTGTTTCCCACAGTTGTTTCAATCCCAATTTGTGTAAGCCGTTTTTGAGATATCTCACTGCGGTGAGGGGGTAACATCGTTTACGATGCGGTTTTTACACCGCAGTGCCTTTACCCCGCAGCTATTACAACGCAAGTCGTTACTACGACTTGCGCTGGATGGCGCTGTGGGATAAGGAATCTTGCAATTTTATATTCCAACACCTTCCCTACTGTTACGGGGACTGGTGTTGGAATGTAAAATTATAAGATTCCTAAATCCACGCCCTCCAACGCAAGTCATTGTAACGACTTGCGTTGTAAGACTTGCGTGGTAAAGGCAGGCTTTTTTACAACATGCGTTGTAACAACGTACATCCGCGGTGAGGTGGTGTAATGTTCTAACTCTTTCCATAACTGTGCATTTAATGTCCCTGGAGCGGCTTTCCGTATTTTGTCCCACGCTATGATGTATCCCCCATGTCTCACAATAGATTGCTTCTGTATGCAAAACTCAAGCCTGATTTGTGGGGGTGAAATATGATTAGGCAGCCCAAATATAATCCTATATGTAGTTATTACTGTGGAGTCAAGTAGTTTGTCATCTCTTCCTTTCTGGGCCACATTACCATATGTAATTGTTGGCAGTAGCTTTGCACGGATCACCTGCGCAATAGGCAGAATCGATGGACCGATTAGTTTAGAATTCAGAGTTTTTAGGGAGATTGCCAGGGCAATGCATTTATGCCTGATTCTGTTTCTCTGAGCCAGGAATTGACCGCCTTTGTACATCTTTACGCCCAGGTATTTATATTCCATGGTGTTCTTTTTTCGGGTCTTCCCCCAGAATCATGCTGTAGGTTTTTACCTTTTTTTACTGACTGTAATGGTTTTTGTTTTGTCGAGATTTATCGTTAAACCGTTTTCTTTTGAATCGTCCTGTGTAGCGTTTATAAGATGTTGAAGGCCTACTCTTGTTTGGCTAATCAGGACTATGTCGTCTGCGTATAGGAGACATGGCAATAAAATGTCTCCCACTTTTGGAGCATGTGAGTTGCAGGCGTTTAATATTGGTACAAGATCAGCTATGAACAGGTTAAAAAGTGTAGGTGCTAAAACACAACCTTGTTTAAGCCCTTTGTCCGTTGGTATGCATCACGACAGGTATGATCCGTCACCCAACTTAATATGGACCCAGGTGTTGGTATGCAGGTTGATCAGCAGGTTTAGAAGGGATTGGGGGAGCCCCCAGCTATGCAGTTTGGACCACAGTCTGTTTCGATTGACGTGGTCAAAGGCTGCTTTATAGTCGATAAAGGACAAATGCAGGGAACTCCTTGTCATTTGTGCCTTGACAAAGAGCATTGCCATTTTTATTATATTTGTGGTTGTCCCTACTTCTTAAGCAAATCCAGTCTGGTTTATTGGGATAGCAGATTTTTCGTCTGCCCATGCCTGGAGCTCTTCCAATAACATACCACCAAAAGAATGTGCCTCATTGTCCATTAGTGCCACTAGTCGATAGTTCTGTGGCTTAGACCTATCCCCTGGCTTGTAAATTGGTGCAATGACAGATCCTCTCCAGGACTCTGGCAGGATGTTTGTCGTCCTTGTTTATTTATTTATTTGCGGGTTTGTAACGCGCTCGAATCGACTCCGTCAGGAGTATCTCTGGGCACAGAAAAAACAGACAAAAACAAACCAGAAGCACGGTTATAAGCAGTCAGTATGACAGAAACAGGGAATTAGGTCTTGAACAGAAACGTTTTAAGTTGTTTCCTAAAACTCAGATGTTCTGAGCATTGCCTGAGCGCGAAAGGGAGCTTATCCACAGAGTGGGTCCGACGACGGACAAAGCCTTGCCGCCTTGTCTGGCCTTCCTCGCAGCTGGCACTCTCAGTAGAAGCTGGCTGCTTGACCTCAGAGACCGGACAGAGTTATATGGGATAAATTTGTCTGTCCAGTAGGATGGCCCTAGTCCATTTAGGCTCTT
The DNA here is from genome assembly GCF_964263255.1 of Lissotriton vulgaris. Taxonomy (NCBI): domain Eukaryota; kingdom Metazoa; phylum Chordata; class Amphibia; order Caudata; family Salamandridae; genus Lissotriton; species Lissotriton vulgaris. The sequence goes on along the minus strand of NC_141687.1, from coordinate 644,546,415 downwards.
ATGAATTAGGCAGCAAATTTTGAACTTAACCCTGTTTTGAACTGAGAGCCAGTGTAATTTATGCAGGAGGGGTTTAGATGGTGATCTAGGCGGGGCGTTTAACACCAGCCTAGCTGCCGTGTTTTGCACCACCTGGAGTTTAGCTAGTACACCCTCATTGGCTGACAGCAAGAGTCCGTTACAATAATCAAAATGGCTCAATACCAGGGCCTGCACCAAGGTTTTTCTGGTAGAGTCAGGCAACAGGCGAAAGACTTTTCGTAAGAGACCAATAACGTGGAAACATGAGCCTACCACCCAGTTACCATGCTGTTTAATGGAGCGCTCACAGTCAAGACGTACCCCTAGATTTTTCACGAACTGTTTGGGTTCAGGCACAGGGCCAAGATCCTGCGGCAACCAGTCCGGTGTCCACATGATCCTAGCCTCCCCAAAAAGCATGACCTCCGTCTTGCCTATGTTACATTGAAGGTAGTTATTTGACATCCACTTAGCCACAGCTTTCATGCCCTCAGAAAAGGACGTCCTCACTTCGTCGGTGAGAGCTCTGAAAGGAAACAAGAGCTGAGTATCATCCGCGTAAGAAACCGAGATGAACCCAAACTCTCTCAAGATTCTAGCCAGGGGGCCACGTAGATGTTAAAGAGAGTAGGGCTCAGACAAGAGCCCTGTGGCACCCCCTTAGTGATCTCAGTCTCTGCCGATCGAAATGAGGCCATGCTGACAGATTGGGTACGGTTAAATAAAAAACTCCTTAACCAGGCCAGTGCTGTATTCTCAGTGTCAATCTTAGCAAGTTGTCCAATCAAGGTCTAGAGATATATATATATATATATATATATATATATATATATATATATATCTATATCTATATATATATATATTCACTGAAAAAACCATAGGTTTCACAACAGTTATAGTTAGCTGGAAATTTTACTGATATAAAACCATTGAAATTCCCACGTTATAGTTAGTCGGACTCACTATAACTTGCGCGTGCAATGCACTGCTGATGACATCACATATTACATCACTCATGACATGGTCAGTGACATCACTCATGACATCACTGATGACACCATCCTTGTGACACAGTGACAGACCTCCTTTCAGTGTAATGTAACCCATGAAACACATATTCAAAAATAGAAACTAATATTTTCAAAAAAGTGGATATACCCATACCAGTTACAACAACCAATTCAGTAATACCACCATCTAATACACATCCACTCATGTGTATGTATATGGGTTATTAGATATTTTTATTAGTATCAGTATGAGTGTCTATATGGTTTGGTGGGGGTATTACTTAGCACATAGATGCATGAGTGACTGACTCTTTGTTTGTATGTGTTTTGAAGACAACATATGTACAGGACTGTATGGGTGGATGAGTGTCTATATGTGTTTGTTAGTGAGTGAATGACTGTCTCACTAGTGTCTTTATCAGTAACTACATATGTTTTAATCTAGTATATATGAATATTGATGTATATAAGTGAGTATATGTGAGAGTAAGAGATTGTAAGAGTTCCTGTTTAAATAAGTATGTGTTTCTATAAGTGATTGTTTAAGAGAATAAATATGTGTAATTTTAAATAGAAGTAAGGTGGAAGTGTGTGTATAACTCTATATTCAAATAAATGGATGTCCAATAGTTTATTTGCACGTGTGAATATGTGTGTGAGTAACTTTTGGATGAATGTCGGTGTGTAACAGGATGTATAGGTGTATCACTTCATATGATGAGTGAGTATATGTATGAGTGACTATATAGAACTGTTGGTGAATGAGTGGATGTGTATATAGATAGTGGAATTACTGAATTGCTTGTTGTAACTGATATAGGTATCTCCATTTTTTTTAAAATTTCAGTTTCTATTTTTGAATATGTGTCTCAAGGGTTACATTATAGTGAAAGGAGGTCTGTCACTATGTCACAAGGATGGTGTCATGAGTGATGTCACTGACCATGTCATGAGTGATGTAATATGTGATGTCATCAGCAGTGCATTGCACGCGCAAGTTATAGTGAGTCCGACTAACTATAACGTGGGAATTTCAATGGTTTTATATCAGTAAAATTTCCAGCTAACTATAACTGTTGTGAAACCTATGGTTTTTTCAGTGAATTTAATAGGTTTTTTAAATGCTAATTCCTAACTATAACTGGTGTGAAACCTATGGTTTTTTTCAGTGAATTTCATAGGTTTTTTAAATGCTAATTCCTTACTATAAGTTTCACTTTATAAATAAGACTGTTAGCACTCTAGTTGTTCTTTTTAACACTCTGGTACATTCTGTCATTGGGCTACAGTTGTGCTACATCTAGTTGAATTTTGGGCTACATTTACAATTTTTGATCTCTGGTGGCCATCTTTGGGCTTCATTGGGCTACTTTGGGCTACATTTGGGCTACATTTTGGCTCTAGCATATATTAAGCCCAATGTAGCACAATACATATTTTTATAAAGTTAATTTTTTTACAAACCACTTCAGAATAGGGCTACCTGTCTCTACAATTATCCCATTTTTTTTTTTTAATTTTTGGGGGGAGCGCTCCCAGAGCGCGCCCCGGAGTGCGCCCCGAAAAGCGTATTTCTGAAAAGCGCCCCCGGGCGCGCTCCGGGGAGCGTCTCGTGAGCGCCAATATCGCAAACGAAAACATGACGTATCGCGTAGCCGCGACCGCGTGATACGCACGGCGTAAGCGCACCCGGAAGTACTCGAACGAATACGATCGCAAAACGTAAACTTCCGACGCGCTTACGCTGCGCGCCCCCGTGCGCGTAGCGTAAGCGCGTCGGGTCATGTGAGCAGAAAATAACACTTTTCATTGGTTCATAACAGTTTTAGTTTCATAATGATGAAGCCCCTGGTCTTGTGACCTGAAAATAACACTTCTCATTGGTTCAGGACAGTTTTGTTTTCCAAATGATGAAAGCCCCCACCTTTTTTCCTTATTCTGACTTTGTCCTTTGACTGAGGAAGATCTGTTTGGAACTCTCTGTACCTTTTTGTACTTTAAAATGGCTTCAGTAGCAGCAGCAGCAGGAGCATCTCAGCCACCACCACCACCACCACCACCAAGAGGACCAGCTCCAAATTATATTGGTGGTCAAGAACAGGAGGAGGAGGAAGAGGAAGAGGAGGAGGGGAGAAGAAGATGGCTGCCTGAAGAAAACACACCTTATAAACCCAAACCACACTTCATTTGGCAGTTTTTTTCAATCCCAGAGGGGAAAAAAAAGGTGAATGCGCCCAAAGTCACTTGCCTCATCTGCAATGATGAACTTTCACGGGGCAACCCAAATAAGAAATATTCTTTTGGTAACTATACCATGATTCGGCACATGACAAGAAAGCATCCAAACAACTACTCTCGCGCAGAGTTCCGGGAACTGGCCAGTAACCTCCCCCAGTCATCAAGGACCCCCTCCCAAAGAAAACAACCCTCTTCCTCGCAACCAGAAACATCTGAGGTGATGCCTTGCATTCAGCCGAGATTTGCTGATTTTAAAATTACTTGCACTGCTTGTGGCAAGCTTATCTCCTATGGGGAACAAAGTATTAAGCTCATCGTCCTTGCAGGTGATAATCACAAGTGCCCCAAAAAGAAATAATTTTTTGGGTTTTTTGTTTTTTTGCTCCAGTTGAGCCAGTTTCAATTCCCTTTTTTTGTTTCTCCCCCTAAAAAATACAAAAAAAATATAAAACTGTTTTGAAAAGCCAAAAAAAGTTTAAAAAGTTCCAAAAACACAAAAAAAATATAAAACAACAAAAAGAAGAAAAAAAAAAGTTCTTTTAAGAACTACCTCCAATTTCTAAATGAAAACTTCATTTTTTTAAAACTCTGTCATCTTTTTCCCTCATTTTACGCTCCCCGGTGCGCTACCTGGTGCGCGCACCGAGCGCTTCCCCCGCGCAAAACGAAAAAAAAAAAAATATTTTAAATGCCCCGCGGGGCCCTTTTATAGCCCCCACATCAAACCTAGGGGGTCAAAGGGGTCTATCCCTGACGCCTTATGGTCAGTTCCCACTTTGTTTTAGCCACCTCTTATGTCTCGATTTTACCGAGACACAAGATGGCGACCGCTCTGGACTGTTTGGAATGTTTACAGACACCCGAGAGCCAATCAGCTTTCCATGCGCACCTCGCGTGTCGCGCCTGGAGCGCACTCCGGTGCGCGCACCTGTGCGCTGCTATAGATATATATATTTTTTTGGGCCTAAATTACTCAAAATCCACTGGAGCACATATCTTGAGACATAGCAAAGGCACATCGGGCTACCAGTCCCTACAATTTTGCCAAGTTTGGTGTAAATCCATTCAGCCGTTCGGGCTAAAAGTGAAATCGACCGCCCTATGGAAATTAACATGGGGAAAACGCGTTTTGGGACCCCCCTTTTATCTCGGCCCCCGCTTGACGAATCCCCCCCAAACTTTCAGGGAAGGACCGGACCGCCATGAGACCATTTTCCTGAAAATTTCAGGCAGATTCGTCAACCGGCGCCAAAGTTATTCAAAATAGAATGTTGAGATTTAACATTGAAAATTATCCTAACTATAACTACCTACTGGCGACCGCCAGTAGGTAATATATATATATATATATATATAGATATAGATATATATATATATATATATATATATATATATATATCTATATATCTATATATATATATATATATATATATATATGCGAAATCGTGTTGAACGCTGCAGACAGGTTTAGTAGTACCAGGATAACAGAATAACCTAATAACCTCTGTCCTGGTACATATGAAGGTCATCTGTCACCAACAATAAAGCAGACTAGGTACTGTGTTTTGGTCTAAAACCAAATTGGGAGTAATCTAGCCTGCCAGCCCATTCGATATAATTTGATAGGTGTATATTTACATATTTTTCTATAAGTTTACCCATAAATTGGAGCAGGGATATCGGTCTAAGATTAAACATGTCAGTCCAGGGAATGGTGGAATTTTTCCTGATAGGTCTGACCAATGCTTTTTTCCATTCCCCAGGAACCCATCCTTCCATCAGTGAGAGATTCACGAGTCACTGGATCCCTAGGCTTAGTGTATTCCCTACCACCGGCATAATTCTGGCCTGGATAGAGTCTGAAGGGCTGCCACTCTTAATCTGGCTTACATAGCATTCAACCTCTACCAGAGAAAGGGCGGGAATATATCAAGGGTCATAGAGCATTGTTTTTCTTCCTCATCCAGGGGCAGAAATGTCCCTCCTGTGGAAGATAGATTCGAATTGGTGATGTGATCATGTATCCTGTCTATCTTATTAGTAAAGAACTGTGCAACTTCATCACACAATTGCTGCGAGGATAATTGAGGGGTTTCACATGCAATTGGTTTCACAAAGGACTGTAGGATTTGATACATGACCCTAGGGGTATTGCCCGCAGCTGAAAGTAGTGACCCAATGTGAATTTTTCGTGCACGTCGGATGTCTTTGTGATAGGTGGTAAGGGCCGCCCAGTAGCGGTTCTTACCAGCTTCACTGTGGGTTGTTCTCCACACCTTTTCCAGCTTTCTGGCAGATTGTTTAAGAGATCTTAGATGTTCCAAGAACCATACTTCCTGTTTATGTGCTGGACGTGGTTTGAACACTTTCATAGGGGCAATAGTATCTACAGCAGTGAGGATTGCTTGATTGAAATCGGCTAAGGCGTTTCCACTCCCTCTGAAGAGCTAATAGGGGGCTCAACAAACCTCTCCTGAAAGGCTTCCGGGGTTACCTTGTGCAATTGCCTCCATCTGCTGGGCAAAACTTGTGTCTGAACGGGGGCTTTACCTAAATGTGATGTGTCGAATTCCATGACAAAATGGTCTGTCCAATTTACTTGTGTGGGGGGGAACATTTGATGGTATTGGGTTTATTGGAAAAGATGAGGTCCAAGGTATGCCCTGCCTGATGTGTGGGACCAGTATTCATTTGAGTTAGGCCAAGTAGAGAAAGATCAGTCAATAAGGACTGCACCTCCCCACATTCCTTCAGTTCAGTATGTACATTAAAATCTTCCGGGAGAATGAATTTCGTTCTCAGAATTAACATGTCTGGCTAATGCCTCCAACAGTAAGATAGAGAAATTAGCACAGGGGCCAGGGGGGAGATAGACTAATGCCCCTTTATAACTGTTCTTAGTGGAGATGCAGACTTTAAAGATCAGAATTTCTAAGTCAGGAGTGCTACATTCCTCTAAAATAGAGATCGACAGATCGCGTCTATAAACGATCGCTATACCTCCCCCAGTTTTGACTGGGTGATCTAACCTAACTATTTTGTAGCCCTCCGGGATCCCTAAGGTAATGGCTGGGATCGAGTGGGGTTTTAACCATGTTTCGGTTAAAAACAGAGATCTGGTTGCAAAGAGGAAATCAGATCCCACACTTCACTGTAATGCTTAGGCAGGGATCTGATATTGCACAAGAGATTTCTACCTCCTAATTGCGAATGTAATCCTGCCCCCCTAACGGGAGATTCATGAGAGTCATCTGGTAATCTGTCATATAGAACCTGGAAATGACATTTTCGGCAAGAGAAGGGGCCCACCAGGGGTACTCCCACTCCTCCTGAACAACTCAACTAAGGGGGCATCCATATACCTAGTAGGTCCAATGATGAGTAGCTTACCCGAGATGTAAAACTGTCAGCTGGATGAGCAGATGCAAGAGCCATAGCCCCTAACCCCGTCCAGTCGCGGACGGGCGCAGACAGGCTTCTCTTGGGCTTGTCTTAGGCGTGTCCTTAGGCGCACCCCTGCACGCGACCGCTGCACGCTCGGGGTGTCGAGAGGGCTATGTAGCCCTCGCAGCTGGGAAAGCTAGAGTGCTAACTGCTCGTGATGCGGAAGTGTCTGGCTCTGCCTGTCTGCCTCCGCTCAACGGTAGCAATCACCGAGTCGGACCGAGGTGTGCAGGCTGGTAATTGAGCCCAGACTTCCCTACCAGATCCGTGCGAGTGAGTGGATGCAATATATTCAATTTAACATACACGTTTTTAAAATGTCATCAGTTTTTAAAATTACATGAGAAATGTAAATCGTGCTGCGCAAACCCTTCCACTGAGTCTTGCTTGCTTACTGCAGCGCTTGCTGGCATCTAAGCGGGTCAGGGGAGACTCTGCCACCGTCAACACCTTACCGCCAGGAGCCCGCCGCTCCTCGCTGCCTATGTAGCCCCCGCAGCTGGGAAAGCTAGAGCGCTAACCGCTTGTGATGCGGAAGTGTCTGGCTCTGCCTGTCCGCCCTCCGCTCAACGGTAGCAATCACCGAGTCGGACCGAGGCGTGCAGGCTGGTAATTGAGCCCAGACTTCCCTACCAGATCCGTGCGAGTGAGTGGATGCAATATATTCAATTTAACATACACATTTTTAAAATGTCATCAGTTTTTAAAATCACATGAGAAATGTAAATCGTGCTGAGCAAACCCTTCCACTGAGTCTTGCTTGCTTACTGCAGCGCTTGCTAGCGTCTAAGCGGGTCAGGGGAGACTCTGCCACCGTCAACACCTTATTTCCCTGAACAGTGGTTCTAGTGCTTCAGTCCAGAAAGTTGACTCTTGCTTGTAAAACACTGGTAGTATTCCCTCCTGCCGTTGCCTATTTGCCTTTTAATGATCTTGAATCAATTTGTTGGCAAGTCGTTAATTAGGATGTCTTCATCAGCTTTGCGAAGTGCGATCTGGTTGCTTCTTGCATACGTCGTGCTGATGTTAAGACCATCAGATGCGCCAGAGGATTATTCCCCCTTTGTGCTAAACTCCGTGTCTTGATGGAAATGAGACCAAAGATATTTTGTCCATACTTCCTCCGAAATGTTTGAGGAAATGCCATTGTGGTTAGGATGAACAAATTGATTTATGGTTCTCCCAAAACTTGCGCTGTTATTTTGTTTGATATCAGGGTGTAGTTTTGCCCATATATCATTCTCTATATCTCTGTTAGCATCCCTTTTTTGTTTTCTCAGCAGAGCCTTTTTCTTTTGCAGTGAGTTTAATTGTGTTATATCTTGAGGATTACACCGTAACTGTCTCAATGAGCGATAGATAGATTTCTTGGTATGCTTAATTTCTTTCATAGCAGATTGCGATATTGACTTTGCTCCGCCGAATCTCTGTTGGGTTTTAGGTTTGATGTTGGTTGCCTAGGCTGCCATGGTGTCTGTGAAGTTTTCCCACTTCCTGACCTCATCTAGTCTGGCCCTCAAGTCAAAGTGTTCTTTTGCAGTTCCCAGCATTCTGTAATATGTTGCAGTCCCAAATTTGATTCTCTTAAGATTAATAGTGAACTCTGTTCCATGAGGGGTCCGGCACTGCTCGAACATATAGACAGTTGTTCGGAGCTCGATTTCTTGTGACCGGTGATCGCTGTCTCCTTTAACACCTAGTTGAAATAGGGTAATTTAGTGGAACAACTCAAGGGAGACAAAACTGTAGTCTAGTATGGTGTTCGTTCTGAATGAACTATGTTTTGCAACGGGGGGATTATCTCCACTTGATCTGCCATTTAGTGCTCTTAAGTTTAGATGTTCCAATTCCTCCAGGGCCGACTGTCCCGCCTTAGATTGCTTGCATGAACGTGGCTTCCCTCGCTTTGGGATATTCCAAATTGTATTTTGTAAGGACATTTCGTCGTCCACGGAGGATCCCATTAGGTTTAAGTTTAGGTCACCCGGAACAATAAGATCCGTTGTGGGTCCTTCTTTAATGTATGTTTCTACCAAATTGCACATTTCTTTTATTAATTTGCTTTTTCGTTTTATTTGAATATAAACGTTGATTATTATAATGTTGAAGTCCATTGTTTGTGTTGAGTCAGAAGAGAATAAATTTACAGCAAGAGCTGCCGATGAAGAGGGACCTAGTTCACGGGCAGTAAGATTGATTCTGCATGCAACATATATGACCAGACCCCCTGAAGGTGATCATATTTTGCCCCTGCTAGTGCACTTGTGTAGAAGCGCAGGACTCCTTGCATATGTGGTGGATCACTCAGCCAGGTCTTTTGTAGAGCCACAATATCAAAAGCCCTGATATAGTTGATAAAGTGCAGATCCATCAGTATATTTGCCAGGCCAATGAGCTTTAGGTGCTAAGGAGTTTTACGGCGCTCTAGAAGGAATACACTACATATACAATTTACTGTTACTATATAGCGTACGGGTGCCTGCAATAAAATTTGGGGAAGATAGCACCTCACTTCCCACCACCTAATCAGTCGATTAGGCACAATTGACAAAGATATGATACTGCAGCACTCCACTTATCACAATATATTAAGTCTCTTAGTTATAGACTCAGCACTCCAGTAATATCAAATAGTCCCAAGGCTCTTCAATACTTCTTCTTTTATTTACAAATCCGATTCCAATCCCATGCCAACACGTTTCGCCGAGGTTAGAGATAACCAATTGGCTTCATCAGGGCTGGAAATAATACAAAATACGTTTTTTACCATCCCCACTTCAATTAGATTTGACAATTCTTATTCACAGAGCCTTTTAAAACCCCCAACAACAACCATGTGCTCAATAGAAACCTCTCCATAGTGGTATACATCATGCACATAATATACATTTTATCATATGGTGCACTGTGCTTTTCAAAAAATTATAGTCTCAAAGGTTAAACAAATAACAACAAACAATTCATTATCATGATACATTTAAACGGTGCCGTAATCATTTCATGCATTTAAAGTGAAAGGAAATTGGTTCATTACAACTGAGACCACTCGTGATATATTCACAGCACTCATATGCATGCTATCTAGTTATCATAAATGATATTTACCTCAACTTGACTTTACAGTGTTACCTATTTGGGATAGAGAAAACGCATCCTCAATCTCTACCCATTAGGAGCTAGGGCTGCACTTCGGATCAATGCGCTGTATTTACATAAAGATATTTTATAAAACCTACCTCCTGCTCTACTACTACTTTCTTTATCCAGTAACCTCCAGTAGCCTTCATATCAATACCATATTCAAAAATAAATCTGTTACCCTAAAATAGATGGAGGCAAATCTTACTACTTTGTTTTAGTCAAATCATCACGTTTACTTGGTGACTGCAATTACATTGCCACTTCTTACCTGTTTTACTACAGGTTGATGCAACGTTATCACTAGTTTTCTAGGTGTTTCACTTTCCCTTCGTACGGTGGTTAAACAACCTAAAAGTAAATGGAAATCTTACTATACATATACTGCCCATCCTGCATTGCTCGAGTTCTATTTAAGTTCAAAACAGAATTTGTACCTTGTAAAACGCCGATTCTGTCAATGCCACAGCATCACCGTTAAGTCCTATGGTTACGCCTGCAAGATTATACATTTTCATTACTGATGGGTTCTATATCGAATTTAACAACTGAAATAGCCACAACTCGCATTTAGCTTACCTTGCTCGGTAACTCCGGTCGCTTCCCGAGTACAGGAAACACCATGCTCACTCCTACTTCCGATTATACAGCCGCTATTGAACAACAATAACGGACTATTCCTTTGAAGCTGGTAGTCGCGTAGGTATATCGCAGCCGCCATTTTGGAACGGTTTGGTTCCCTTATTGCTTACTTATGTTTCGAAACCAGTTACTTGACAAATTATACAACAGTCTACGCAAATTGAACATAGATTACGTATTAGTTTTACATTCATGCTTATTTATTTCTTAGATTCAGCAGTCTGGACAGTGCATCTATTCTGTGCACCTCCCATTTTAATTCATAGTCGCACATTAATGATTTTACCCTTAGTCTTTAAAACCTGTCTGCGCAAATTGGCGCAGATTAGGTATTAGTTGTACATCAATACTTGTCAATTCATTGAATTCGTTTTTTGGGCAGTAAATCTATTATGTGCATCTCCCATCTTAATCCATAGTCGCACATTAATGATTTACCCTTGTTCTTTAAAACCAATCTTTTCAAGGGTCAAAATTAGTCGCCCAGGAAAAACTGAAGCTCCTGATCAAAAATTAGTCCTTCCTCTACCGCCCTTAAGCGCATGATCCATCATGCCTCCTGCCTCCTCAATCTTAATTCCCTATTCCCACCTCGTGGGTCAACAGGTATGTGATCAATGCCATAAAATTTGAAACTTCTGTTGTAGTCCTGTTTCTCACAATTATTTATATGTTCCGCTATCGGATACCTCACATCATTATTTTTCACAGCTCTTAGATGTTCACTCATTCCTTCCTTAAGCATACGGATTGTGCTGCCCACACACACCCTCAAACATTTACATTCAATGATATAGATGACATACTTGGTGCTGCATGTGATGTTCATTCTAATATCATATTGTTTCCCATCCTTGATTTTAAAACATTTGGTTTTGTACTTTGCACATCTGCACATACCACAATGGCCACATTTGTAAAATCCTTTAGCATGTTGGTCAAGCCAGGTGACATTTTGTTGTGATAATGGATAGCTGGGGCTTAGAAGAGAACCCAAAGTCTGACCTCTTCTGTAGGATACTTGTGGTCTGCCCCCTATATGTTTTCTCAGTGTGTTATCCAATCTCAGAATATGCCAATGCTTATTCATGCTTTGCAACAATGTATTACTTATTGGGGTATAAGTTGTGACCAGTCTAATGGGCTGCTCTTCCTTATTGTGTTTAGCTGTGGGTCTAAGTGTCTCACTACGCCCCACTTTCAAAGCCCTCTGTTTAGCCAGTTTTACAATTTGCTTGTTATATCCTCTTTGTACAAATCTTCTTTCCATATCACATATGCAATCATTAAAATTGTCAATTTCACTACAATTTCATCTAGCTCTTAGCATTTCACCAAAAGGAATTGCTCTAACTTGGTGACGTGGGTGAGCACTCTTCGCATGCAAAATTGTATTACATGAAGTTGGTTTCCGGTACATTTTACTTTCAATGCGCTCATTCTTTACATACAGTTCAACATCTAAGAAGGTAATATTCGTTGTGCTGTGGCAAGTGGTGAACCTAATATTCATGTCATTGTTATTGAGATACTCGAAAAAACCCTCTAAGGATTGTACGGATCCCATCCAAATCATGATGCAGTCATCAATGAATCTACCCCAATAGAGGATAGATCCATTCCATTCATTAGCTCCAAGGCCCCAAACATACTTCTCTTCTAGCCACCCCATGAAAATGTTCGCATATGCTGGGGAAAATTTGGAGCCCATAGCCACACCCTGTTTTTGCTTAAACCAATCACCTTTAAACAAAAAAAAAATATTCTCCAAATCAATTCGGTCATAGCCAGGGTCATTTGAGTATGTTGCCAATGACTGGCAGGTCTTCTAGACAAGAAGTGGTCTAAGGCTTTCAGCCCCAATTCATTCTTGATACTCGTATATAACGAGATCACATCAAGAGTAACCAGTATCATTCCGGTTTCCAATTTGATATCACCCAAAATATTCAAAATATGGCGTGTATCTTTTATATATGATGGTAAATTGGACATTATTGGTTGAAGAAAGACATCAACAAATTGGGACAAATGCTCTGTTTGCCCCCCAATACCCAATACTATCGGCTTACCTGGTGGTAATGGTAGGCCCTTGTGAATCTTTGGCAGTGTATAGAGACGCGGGCACCTGGGGCGATTCACCTTAAGAAAAAGATATTCATCCTCATCTAATAGACCCTCATCAAACCATTGCTTAGGATGAGTATTTATCACAGCAATCAGAGAGAACATTGGATTATGACTCACTCTTTCATAACATGTCTTGTTGTTTAGTTGGGAGTAAATTTCTTTCTCATAGTCATCTCTATCCATTATAACTATGTTCCCCCCTTTGTCCGCTTTTCTGATAATGACCTCAGTATTGTTCACTAGTTCATTAAGAGAAGCCCTTTCATCCCGTGTTAGGTTATCCTTTAAATAACCTCCTGGATTGGCTTTTCTCTCATTCGCATCTAAATCAGCAATAACCATTTTATGAAAAATTTCTATGTTATTACCACTTGTTAGATTAGGTGACCATTTGGACTTATTCCTTAGACCACTAGATATTGATAGATCTGGCCGGATTTCAAGATCATCTAAGACTTTTGCCATTGTGATAGGATCTTCCTCCATCTCTGTAATGGAAAGAAGTTATACCGTGTCCTGTATATTGTTTATTGTAATTGAATCAGACACTATGCTCTTTGCTTGCAGAGTTTTATCTTTATTCTTCATCGGATTTAAAGCAAAATGCTTAACCAATTTTAGTCTTCAGATATATATGAACAAATCAATCTTTGTGTCACAAATATTGCCTCTTACAGCCGGGCAAAAGCTCAAACCCTTCTTAAGTAACTCAATCATGTGCTCCGTAAGTATCATTTTGGATAAGTTCACCATCTCCACCTCATTATTTGTGTCTCTTGTTAGACCTTCTTGTCCCATGATCTCAGTTTCATCCCTCCCCGCCCTCCTCTGGCTTCCTCTTTTCTGACCTCTTCTGGTTTGTTTGGGGGCCCCGGGCACCTTACTTGCCCTCGATTTCCTCTTTTTATCCTGCTCACCTCTAGTGAGAATGATGAGTTGCCTAAAGGGGGTAGTTGCCTGACTGATGAGCCAGAAGCCCCTTCTGATTCGCTGCCACTGGTAGGAATGCTACTAAGAGAAGTATTGCTAGAACTTGCAGATATGGATTCTTGCTGCTGCTTGTTTTTGTCTGTCTGCATTAGATGATCATATTTCCTAGAGAATGTAAACACCCTACCACTGGTGTAATCTATCTCATCTCTTGTAAGCTTACGCGCTTTTCTCTGCTTAATATCATTCTGATGGTTCATTAAAATTCCCTTCAGAATATCATAGTTTTTAGCCATTGGGTCAGGCAGGTTAAGGTCAGTTATCTCTGCTTCCAACTGTGAGATCTCAGCTTGAAACGTTGATATTACTGGAGTGCTGAGTCTATAACTAAGAGACTTAATATATTGTGATAAGTGGAGTGCTGCAGTATCATATCTTTATTTGCCAGGCCATTCTCGTTCCATGAGCATGTCCATATAGACACTTTAGTGTCCGGCCTTTTTTTGTTCCAGAAAATCGTCAATCTTTTTTCTTGTTGTTTATTGTTCTTGAGATCCATCTTATATCAGAGTCCCATTTCAGCGATGTAGGGGAGTCTCGATGGCTTTCAGATTCTGCCAAAAAGACTTCTCCATTCGTTTTGCTTTGCCCCATGACTCCTTTCAGTACTGATGTAGAGGACCTGTTTGCAGACACCACGTTTTCCCCTGTGTTTTTTGGCCTCAAGAGGTTGGGATATCCTGCCTTAATATATGGAGTAATATTTATTATTGAGTGTCTATGACTGTGATACTCATGACACTCTATTTTTCATATAAAATGTCTATTTGGCATCAACCGATTCAATTACATCAAGAGGTAAAAACAACCTGACCTCCCACACTTTTAAACCATAATTGTTCATTGGAACGTTCTAACGTTTTTGAAACAGGGAGAGGACCTGATTCTACATGGAACTCCAGTTCTTTACGATTTATACATCTATTATTTCCAAAGTTCATACGGAGAAACGATCTAAGTTTCCACGGAAGTGACAAGACCTATTTGCATACCAACTCGAGAAACAAGTTGAGTCTAGAAAGCGGGTTGATTGGGAACTACAACTCCCAGACATTCTTTACGTGAATACGTAGATCACGTGATCACGTGACACGGAACTCACGCTGAGGCGGATATGAATGGCGGCTTCCTGTCCGGTCGGGTACCTCCCTCCAGACAGCCTAGACGGATGTCCGGGGTAGCGACGGACAGGTAAGCGCCTACCCTGCATGTTTACATCTCATGGCACCCCGTGTTACGTATTCCTTGGCCCTCGGCTTAAGCGCGTTGTGAGTTTAACAAACTAACGACAATGCAGAAATCAGCCCCTTGTTTAAACTCGACCCGAAAACACTCAATTGGGGTCGACTCCGCAACCTTATTTTGAAGGCATGGTACAAACGGTTGATACCTAGGCATTGTATCGACTTATAGCCATAGCGTTAAATCATCTCATCTAGTAAAGATTGATAGTTGTAATCAATACTCTTAAATAACCCGAGCCCGGAACAGCTGGAGTATTGAAATTGAAAGGGCGCGACTATGAGTCTATGGCGCTTTTCTAGACACGTGATCCAATAAAGAGCTGTGTTTATGGGCTGCTGATTTTGGAACTCGAGGCTTACAAACAAATAACAAGGAAACAGCGCCCTTAACCCATGCGTGTCGTCTGTAGTCTTTAAACAAAATACATGCTATATTGGTTATTATCACTAGACATCAAACCAATACTTTTTCGTCCCTAATGAATCATGCAGCGTTGATAGTCCTTCCTTGACTTACCTTCTCTTGTCTATTATAGAGCGGTGCTCCGTTTTACCTGAGCTGTAGCCAGGTGGGGTGGAGAGTGCATTCCCTAAAACATAGGTGAGTGACAACATAATTGATCTCCTTGCCTGAACAATACGATGGCAATGACTGGATTACTTAAATAGAATCCATGACCAAAAATTGATTTTGCAACACGCACATAATGCATATACTTTGAAGATATTGCCACTATTTGTAACTCACTATGTATATATTTTGTGTATTTTTTGCATATTTCTCTGCTGACACTGGGTGATCTGTGGACTACCTCATCAGGCGAATTCCAGGGGATACTGTATAATTTTTTCACACTTTGTTTCACAATACGCAGTAGCATTAAATAATGTCCTGAGGAAGCAGTAGAAGACCTCGAGGCTTCATACGAACTGCAGAAACATGTCGACCACATTACAACAATAGTAGTTATTTGCTGATGCTACTATGCACTGTTTTTTAACCATTGGGAGTGGATAGGACCATATTAAAATTGCTTTTTCCATTTCCACCACCCAATTTTATCAATTTTCACGCACTTAGCACTTATTATTTTCACATAGGCACTGCTACTCAGCTTACCCCCTGATGCCATAGTATACCACACTCACATTTGTGAAATTCTCACTAGATTGGGCTACATCCGTCTAATCCACTGTGGGTAGAACCACTTTCATTCAGGGTGAAGGATCCCAAAACATGCAGGGCGGTACAGGTTGGTAATCTGATGGGAACATTTATTCCACAGTGACATACTCTTGGTGGATTTGTCGGTTGTATCCCTCACTTACACAGTCAGTTTACAAATAGTTTGTGTTATGACCCATTGTTATCTAGTTGTTGGTATTTTTAGTTGTTAGGGATGGTAACAATTCGGGGTCGGTAAATATTCCCTTAGACCCTCTTTTTTCGTTTGTACTTTGTTGTAGCGCAGTTAACCCTGCGGGTCCCAATTTCTCACCAATAATCTATATTCCTGATGATGGAAGGTTGAGTCCGGTTGAGGGATTTTTGCTGCAGAGACTTAACGAACAACGAGCATTCACGGCCACTAATTTAGGCCTAGCATTTGACGAAAATTAGATTCAGACTATTCTGTCTGAAAATCCGAGCATGTTAGACTTGATCTCTACCACACAAGTCAACAGTGATGAAGGGTGGGCCAAGATACTAGTGCTAAAAAAGAACCAAGCGAGAGTGTGTGTACATGGAATAGTCATGGCAGAATACTTACGAGGCTATTGTGCCCCCAGTGGTCTCATTGTAAGCAATGTTCCACGGCTTTTCTTAGATGATAAGGATTTTTTGAGCGATTGGTTGCTCATAGCGTGGAAGTGTACACGCGGCTGGTTAGTGCTTATCATCAAAACTGCTAAAAAAACGGCAGACAAAATATTGGTTGAGATTCAGTTACTGGAAGGTCAGATTAGAACCACCATCTCGTCCAGCAAAGTGTTCTCTAAACATCAAGAAGATGGAAACAAGTCTAGTAAAGAATTTAGAGATTCTATCTTATTTACAAAACTTAAAAAATTCAAAAAAGATTTAGCCTAATTCGCAATGGATAAGGTTTATCCTTATACGAGTGATGATTTTACACCTACCTTACACACCAGGAATGGGCAGAAAGGAGGATCAAACTATGGCAGTTCAAGCTCAGATGGCGGCTCTTGTGATTCAGATGGTTCTAACAGTAGTAATCAACAGTACAAACAAAAAGGAAGAGGTAACAACAGAAGGGGCTGGAAAGGTTTTAATCAAGGCTTTGCCCAGCCTCATTGTCCGCCATGGTGGCAATCAACCCCATGGGTCCCCCCTCCCTATCCACCAATGATGAATCCATACGGCCCACCACAATTCTATGGAGACTTGAATCAGCAGTCTTTTTTAGGGTCGGGCAGGAGAGGCCGGGGCTGTCAACGGATGCCCCGTCAGACACAGGTCCGTTGGAATCTACCTCCACAGACTATGGACTTGCGGAGTGGGAAGAGAATAGTCCAAGACCAAGCAGGGACATCAGCAGGACCAGTTTAGTAATAAACTTGAGTTCCCACCAACTGAGCGAACATCCAAGAACAAGTCCTAAATAAGGGGCTAGGTTTTGTCTCTACTAACATGACAGACCCATTCTTAGCCCAAATCGAAATGGGCAAATTCTACAGGAAGATTAGACTCCACTATCTGTTTGCCGACAAGAACAAAGGACTAGAGAATATCAGCACTAATGAAAACACTGGCTTCAAAAGGGCCTCCACCTTCAATCCCTCAGTGTTGGGCTTACCCCCGAAAGTACTAACTTTTGAGGAGGCGGTGGACCATGATTTGAAAGAATTATTTAAAAACAAACCAAGACCTTTTCACAATTTGTCAAAAAGAGAACAAGAAGCTTTGAAAGACCTGGCTAACAATCCTCTTATTGTGGTCAAACCCGCAGATAAGGGGGGTGCAGTGGTACTCTTAGATACAAGCGAAGAGGAAGAGTTCTCCCAGTTAATTTGAGGTCCAGAGGGGGGAGACAAAGGCAAACTAAACATAAGGGGTACCTCTAGAAGGACCTATATTGCTTTTACAAGGAATGAATCCTAACAACATTCACAATGGAAGGATGCTAAAGAGGGAAGCCAGAACTTCAAAATATTATCAAAACATATTTTTCTTTGTTTTTTCGTATATTTTAGTTTGTAAATATTTGTGCATCTGTACATTTCATTTTGTCATATAACATCATTGACAAAAGTTCATCAACATTCATAACACAATTTATATAATTGGATAAAGTGCAAGTTAAGAAAATGAGAAAAAGGAAAGTGCCCCTAACAGTCTAATATATTCCTAACATACATACTTACATTCTTACATACCAGTCATACCTTTGCAGTAGTTTAAAAACATACCTAACAACATAGATACAGAAACTGAACACAATAAGACAAAAACCCAAAGGTGTACTTGGTAGTTTACAGTTAGAACCTAGATTTAACAGTTCTGCCAATTGATCATTGGTCTGTGTGTCATTGACCAATCTATATCCAGATTGTGGATGTACGGCCGACGTACGTTTCGGTGATGATGTCACCTTCCTCAGGGCCAGGAAAAAACAAATAACAGACTAACATATATACATAATATGTACAAGAGTTAAAAGGACAGGGGCATTGCAAAATGTATTCTTTTTCTGAAAATAAAGAAAACATTTGTAAATATTTAATCATTCAATAAGGTTTACATAAGCATTAATAAGCTTTAGCATCCTATACATGCAGCGGTCAACTTAGATCAGTATTTTCTGAAGTATTTACATAGACTGCTCAAGTGTAGCACCTATAACCTTAATACTATAGGGTCTTAGTAAATGAAGACTTAAAGGCAAAGCAGAGAAATAGAAGGTTAACCAAAGGAGTTACATCAAGATTGCACCCGGTGAGGTCATTCTAATCTGCTAGTAGTAGGGAGTGCTCTGTTTCCCAAAGATGTGGAACAAGGGTGTTTAGTAGTGAAAGCAAGAGAGCATTTTTACCTATTTGGGATTCTTTTAGATACACATAGGTTGGATATATGTGGGAAAACGGCATTGGATACTGCTTCTAGCTGCTGCTAGCAGAGAGATTTCTGAAAAGAGTAATGAGACTAGTGAGTAGGTGTTAGGGAGGGAGCTGAGTCTGTGAATGAGGGATATGCAAAGGAGTGTTACCTGTACTGCACAAAGTGCATTACATGACAAGATCCACAGGTTGATAGCAGGAAGTTGCTCCGGTAGATGATCATAAAAATAAGGCGCTTGTATATGGGTGAAGTATATCATCTAATAATTCTGCATAGAAGAAGGAGGAATATCTATAAATGCTCACATACCATAGACATATTTGAACAAAAATAGGTGCGATGAGTGGAGATTAAAAGGTAGAAAGTGTTGGATATACCTGGTCCTTAGACATTATAATTCCCGAAGTGTGAAATTTCATGTGAGGCAGCCACTGCATCTGTAATAGAATAATGAGGTGTTGTAAAATATCTATATTAAGTGGTACGCATTTTAGAAGATGTACGCATATAGATTATAGCCTGAGGTTCTACTCGTCTAGTCATATAGAGATGTAAAGCTTGTAGAAAATAATACAGAGCGGAGGGCGCTGAGACGTAATATGGCGCCTATGCTGACGATTATAAAAGTGGGGCCGCAAGTAACACAGCGGAGAGCGCTGAGACATAAACGTATTGGGCACCTTTGCTGACGATAATAAGAGTGGGGCCGCCAGTAACACATTGGCGCGACTGAGTGCAGTATGACTAAAACTGCGTACACAGACTTACAAAGGGGAGCCTGACTAATGGTTGAACTCTAGCTATCGCGGTTGCTAGTATGTAAAGAGCAATGAATAATTATAGGCAAATTGTCGCTCATTAAATTAGTAACGCGTTTTGTAGAGGTGCCAAGCCCATATACTCTTAGATACAGACATTTACCGAAACGAGTGCCTACGTCAACTTAACGACACAAGGGCATATCGTAAACTTACATCAGACCCAACTGAAAGACTAACTATCGAAATTGGGCACATTGTTGAGGAAGCACTTGCAGAGGGGTGGATTACCAACAAGGAAGGCCAGTACCTTCGTACTCTTAACCCCAAAACACCCTATTTTTACCAACTACCCAAAATTCATAAAAACCAACGCCCTCCACCTGGTCGTCCCATAATATCAGGGATAGGGTCTCTACTCGAGCCCTTATCGACGTTCGTCGACTTCTTTTTAAAACCCATGGTAAGGGAAATGCCAACATTCGTAATGGACACCAAGGATGTCCTGAGACTATTGCCTGACATCGAATTTAATACTCAGACTGACATCTTGGTGTAATTCGATGTCGAAAGTCTATATACTTCGATACCACAAATGGAGACCTTAGAGGTGATTGAGGGATTACTAGCGACTAGGGAGTTGAACTCAATAACACCTGCTAGACTGATTATGACATTGGCTACTCTGGTGATGACCGAAAACTTTTTTCGCTTTGAGGAGTCTTTGTACTTGCAGATTAGCGGGACTAGTATGGGCAGCGTTTTTGCCCCTTGTCTCGCTAATCTATACGTGCATAGCTTCGAACAGGAGCACGTGTTCGCAGACACCAACCCTCATCTCAGGTGTCTGCGAACAGGGAAACGCTACATAGATGACATTTTCGTTATGTGGCGAGGTACGATAGACCAGTTGAATGAGTTCCATGATTGGCTTAATCAAAGGAATCAATTTCTGAAGTTCACTATGGAATATAATGCCGACAAACTGGCATTTTTGGATTTGCTAATCTCGAGTACCCCGACTGGTCTGGCCTCAGAATTATATCGTAAGCCAATGGCGCGTAACTCCCTGCTCAACTATAACAGTTGTCACCCGAAGTCACTGCGTGACAATTTGCCCTATGGGCAATTTTTAAGGATTCAGAGAAATTGTTCGACACGAACCTCTTTTGAAATCCATGCAAAATGCTTGACAGAAGATCTGTTTGAAAAGGAGTATCCTAATAAGTTAATTCGTCAATCGAAAAAGAGAGCCTCAAATAATAACAGAGCCAGTCTATTAGAAGTTTTACCACCTAAACCTAAAACAAATCGATTAACCTGTGTCAGCACTATCGGTGTACAGTCGAATCAAATCAAGAAGATAATAAAAAGACACTGGGGCATTTTGAACACAGGCAACGACACACTGCCTCCCCCACTTTTCGCTTTTAAGAGAGGCCAGAATTTAAAGGACAAATTGGTCCACACACGGCCCAAGAGCGAAATTCCCCGAGCCGTAGGTACCCTATGGGATATGCCCGCGGTCACAAGCCATCACCCATGTGGCCAGTATGCCGCCTGTCCCCAGACATCAAGATCTGTGACTATCGACATCGGCACAGACCAACCATGGCAGCAACGCAGGTTCACAAACTGTAATAGCATGAACCTGATCTATCTGATCACCTGTCCATGTAACAAAAAGTACGTGGGGATGACGACCCGGAAGGTCAAGCTACGTATATCAGAACACAAGAGCTCGATACGTTGCTGTAGACAAGCCACTAGACTCACTAACCACTTTATCCAAGCACACCACCTTCCAACAGATCTACAATGGACTGTATTGGAACAACCTATGATTTCACCCCATATAACAGATGTCAACACCTTTCTTTTCAAACGTGAACAAAAATGGGTTTATAGATTACACACGGACAAGACGGGATTAAATGAAGATATCCCATGGATGTTGCTGTGATATGTCTTGGAACTAATCATTACAGACACTAGTAACTAATGGGTCGTGTATCGTTCATTTTACACTCTGCGGTTGGACGCCCTTTTGCAAAATGACCCTTAGTGTCACACTGACATTAGCACATTTCGGCCTTCTGACATTTATGAATCTGAATTTACCTGCTGAATATATTAAGGAAATCATATCCTGGTTTCACAATGTTTGTGAAATCTAAATATATTATCACAACAGATATGGAATTTGAGTGTCTATGACTTTGATACTCATGACAATCTATTTTTCATATAAAATGTCGATTTGGCATCAACCGATTCAATTATATCAAGAGGTAAAAACAACCTGACCTCCCACACTTTTAAACCGTAATTGTTCATTGGAACATTCTAACGTTTTTGAAAGAGGGAGAGGACCTGATTCTACAGGGAACTCCGGTTCTTTACGATTTATACATCTATTATTTCCAAAGTTCATACGGAGAAACTATGTAAGTTTCCACGGAAGTGACAACAAGACCTATTTGCATACCAACTCGAGAAACAAGTTGAGTCTAGAAAGCGGGTTGATTGGGAACTACAACTCCCAGACATTCTTTACGTGAATACGTAGATCACGTGATCACGTGACACGGAACTCACGCTGAGGCGGATATGAATGGCGGCTTCCTGTCCGGTCTGGTACCTCCCTCCAGACAGCCTGGACGGATGTCCGGGATACCGACGGACAGGTAAGCGGCTACCCTGCATGTTTATATCTCATGGCACCCCGTGTTACGTATTCCTTGGCCCTCGGCTTCAGCGCATTGTGAGTTTAACAAACTAACGACAATGAGGAAATCAGCCCCTTGTTTAAACTCGACCCCAAAACACTCAATTGGGGTCGACTCCGCAACCTTATTTTGAAGGCATGGTACGAACGGTTGATACCTTGGCATTGTATCGACTTATAGCCATAGCGTTAAATCATCTCATCTAGTAAACATTGATAGTTGTAATCAATACTCTTAAATAACCCGAGCCCGGAACAGCTGGAGTATTGAAATTGAAAGGGCGCGACTATGAGTCTAAGGCGCTTTTCTAGACACGTGATCCAATAAAGAGCTGTGTTTATGGGCTGCTGATTTTGGAACTCGAGGCTTACAAACAAATAACAAGGAAACAGCGCCCTTAACCCATGCGTGTCGTCTGTAGTCTTTAAACAAAATACATGCTATATTGGTTATTATCACTAGACATCAAACCAATACTTTTTCGTCCCTAATGAATCATGCAGCGTTGATAGTCCTTCCTTGACTTACCTTCTCTTGTCTCTTATAGAGCAGTGCTCCGTTTTACCTGAGCTGTAGCCAGGTGGGGTGGAGAGTGCATTCCCTAAAACATAGGTGAGTGACAACATAATTGATCTCCTTGCCTGAACAATACAATGGCAATGACTGGATTACTAAAATAGCATCCTTGACCAAAAATTGATTTGGCAACACACACATAATGCATATACTTTGAAGATATTGCCACTATTTGTAACTCACTATGTATATATTTTGTGTATTTTTTGCATATTTCTCTGCTGACACTGGGTGATCTGTGGACTACCTCATCAGGCGAATTCCAGGTGATACTGTATAATTTTTTCACACTTTGTTTCACAATACGCAGTAGCAATAAGTAAGGTCCTGAGGAAGCAGTAGAAGACCTCGAGGCTTCATACGAACTGCAGAAACATGTCGACCACATTACAACATTAGTAGTTATTTGCTGACGCTACTATGCACTGTTTTTTAACCATTGGGAGTGGATAGGACCATATTAAAATTGCTTTTTACATTTCCACCACCCAATTTTAACAATTTTCACGCACTTAGCACTTATTATTTTCACATAGGCACTGCTACTCAGCTTACCCCCTGATGCCATAGTATACCACACTCACATTTGTGAAATTCTCACTAGATTGAGCTACATCCGTCTAATCTATTGTGGGTAAAACCACTTTCCTTCAGGGTGAAGGATCCCAAATGATGCAGGGCAGTACAGGTTGGTAATCTGATGGGAACATTTATTCCACGGTGACATACTCTCGGTGGATTTGCCGGTTGTATTCCTCACTTACACAGTCAGTTTACAAATAGTTTGTGTTATGACCCATTGTTATCTAGTTGTTGGTATTTATAGTTGTTAGGGATGGAAACTATTCCCTTGGACCCTCTTTTTTCATATGTACTTTGTAATATTTATCCCCCAGCTCTTAAAAATTTCACTTTTTTGAGGTATTCTTTGTGCAATAGTGGATGAGCTCCATGGTTCTCTAGTTTTTTCTCCTGCCATGGAGTGCTTTCATTTGATAAATTCAACCGAGTCTAGGTCAGTTGTCTTGATCTCAGTCAAGGATGGAATGTGGGATAGTAGGCGGAGTATGTTGCCTCGGTTCATGATGTCATACCTACACTTAGAGGTGTATTCTGATATAAAGCAAAGGGCATTTGTTTCTTCCCAGTTTATGCCTTTGGGGTCAGTTTATTGCTTAGTAATTTGTGCAGAAGCATTATTCTGACATTCTCCTGTTTCCCTCAGATTCCGGACTACTCTGTCAATTGTACCTTTTAGTCAGCTTCCATCAGTTGGCTTGCTGGCTCTGACATAATTCCGCGCTGATGCGGTTGGGCTCTGAGAATACCACAAGATGCTGTCCCTGAAGGTGCTCTGTATTTGTAGAGGTAGAAGATTTTGTGTCTGTCGTAACCTCATCTCATTTCGAGATTGACAAGTGCTAGTATTCTCCATTTCCCTGTGGACCAGGCCCTGATTGAAGTGATGACTCCTCTTTCTGATCTCTAGATCCATACATTTAATATCCTGATTGTCCAAATTCGCTTTGCTTCCCCCTGAGACTTGACCATTAGTATTTGGATTTTGCGAAATTCCAGATGGCATGTCAACCTGGTTATAGTTGTGCGACTGAGTTCTCGTCATAGTTTCTGTTTTAGTATTTTTGAAACAATTTATAATGATGTTCCTTTCTGAGGATGGCTATGTAGAGTCTGTATCCACTGCCTCTCCTAGTTGCTCCATCGTTCTAGCTTCTAGGGTCCTGATTGTAGCTTTTTGACTTAATACCGCCTTCATATTAATTCCATTTGTTTTAGTTATTTGTGGTATCAATAGATTTTGTTGGTCAATCTCCTTTTTAGTTGTTGTTGTCCGAAGAGGCGCATAAATCAATTTTTGTCACAGATTTGTTTTTGGTTTCGACCTTTTCGCTTTTGTGCTCGTCTTTGTTTTGCATTCAATTTGCTTTCCCCTATGTCCTCTCCTGAAATCTCTAGGACTTTATTTGCAGTGTAAGTTTTTTGACTGATCATATTTTTTCCGTTGTTTTGTATTTGTTTAGTCATGGTGGGTTGATTCTCGTCCTTAGTGGTTACAAGTGGGTGGGTTGTCATGTCTTTATAGTTTCTGTTTAAGGACTGTTCCACTATCAAATAAGAGCGGCTGTTATTTGAGAATTTTTTTATTTGTGCGCATAGATCACTCAACATTGCTGGGAGATTGGCTAGTTTGTCTACAATTGGGCTGCATCCACAGCTTTGACTATTGGCTAAGGCATAGTCCTAAATGTTCTGCAGAGAGGTGTTCACCGTGCCTAGCTTACTGTCAATTGCAACCACAAACACTGCCAAAGTGTTTATTAAGGTTAGTTGGGTGTCCATTTTGTCAGACTGATATTGCAGGACCTTTACCAGGAGTTGAACTGTTTTTAGCAAATTTGCCGAGGCATTCCCATTATCTGATTGATGCGTGTTTTCGGATTGTTTGTTTTTGCTTGCGGCCCCTCTTCTCTATTTTGGGCCTCTGTTTTTGTGTATGCTGGGGTGTTGTTCCTGCCATTATCCTGAGAGTAGGTTTCAAGGAGTGCCTCCCATTCTTCCTTGTCTAGGTACGAAAGCTTATCCAGATTATCGCTCTCGTCCAGTTTGCTGAGTTCGCTGGGGTGGGATATCGCGAGATTGTGTTGAGTTGGTGATGTAGCAAACAGTTTTTTGTGTTCAAAGACCGGGTTTTTGTTTTGGATTTCGGGTGCACCCGCTGTTATTTTTGTTTTTTCTATTTCATCGGCAGGCATGTGTGTTCTTTCCTTTGCTTGTTGATTTTCTTCAAAGCTGTCTAGCTCATGAATGCTTAATGCCTCTATTATAACGCAGTTACCCCTTCAGCCTTGTATCGTGATTTGCTCTTAGGAGAAGGAGTGCTTGAAATGACTGTTTCTTTGAAGTTGTGAAACCCTTTTCTTTCAGTAGTGGATTCCCATTTGTCCCCGTTCTTTATCTTTGTATTCAGCTCCTGTGTTAATTCCATAACTTCTTCCCTGGGTTTATTTCCCGGGGGTCTGAGACATCCTGGGAGCTGAGCTAGCTAAATCCTGTAAGATTGTTGGCTGGTTTATTCGTTGGTTTGTTGGTAAGATGACTGGGCTGTCTAGACCAGTAGCTTCTGACCCGCTGCTTTGATTTATGTTTCCTCCACCCTCTCTGCTTTCCCGTTGGTAAAGAGGCTGTAGGTGAGTCAGAAGGCCCATTGTAGGAGTAGGGCCTGAGAGAAAAGTGTCACCGGAGTTTTTTAGGAAGCAGAATTTTGTGTCTATTTTTGGCTGAAAAAGATGATGCTTTAAACATTTTTTTCCTGGAGTTATGTTGTTTGGCTTTTTAGTGTCTGGGGTTAATTCAAATATGGCATCAGGTTTCTGTGTAGTAGGTCTGTTTTTTGCCTGTGGTTCGCCCACGGTGCCAGCAGGTACTTTCAGCATCCTTTTCCCCTGCTGGAGTTATTTGTAGATGTAACTCCTCCCACACACGTCCTGACCTCATGCTTTGCAGTACTATGCTGCGACTATGTTGTTTGATTTTATCGTTCTATCGTTTTATTGTTTTGAGACTTGCACTGACTTGCAATTGACTTTGTGATGACATTGCAGCTCGCTTGCACTCCCTTTTTATTTGTTCTTTATTTTTGTTTGTGCAGTAACTCCCAATTCCTGGTTCCTGGTTCTAATGCTATTTTCGAGCTGGGCTGAGCTGGGCTTGGCTGGGCTAGACTGGACTGGACAGAGGTTGTTGGTGAATCCAGACACTGCTCTGCTCGGAAACCGGTGTGCCTTGCCTTGCCTTGCCTCGCCCCGCCTCGCGTGTTATCTCTTCCGGCCCTCAACCAGAATGATATTCCGTCCCAGCAACCCCCACCCAAACCCTGCTGACAGAGCAATGCAGGCGGGCAGGGCTGGGCAGGCGAGGACTAGGAGCTAGGTTCAGCGAGGTGCATCTAGGAACAACAAGGAGCAACAAGGAGGAGACTTACACCCGCCAGAGGCTGTGAGGGATGGCCTGAGGCCTCAGCTGCCTTGGCTGCTGTAAAAACTTTAGCTCATAGCAGAGACTCAGCAGTGGCTCTCCTCTCCCTGCTTGCTCCTGCCTACTCCTGTGCGCTAGATTTGCGCTAAATGAGATAGTGTGCTTGGTTCTGGGCGGGTGAGCGTGCTCTCTCGATGCTCTGTAGGCTCTTCAAGGAACCCCAGGGCAGCTAATCACAAGTCACCCACCTATCGCCGCTCCTCACCTCAACACAGCTTTTGGCATCCTGGACCTGGGAATCTAGTTGCGGGCAGGCTGTCCTGTGTCAGATGATTGTAGCAGCAGACACCTGGGGGCGCAGGGCCGGAGAGGGGTGGCTGTCACTGGGTTCAGAGAGGGGAGGGCTGTACGAAGGCTGTGTGAGCAAATGAGTACTGCGCCTCGCAGAGAAGAGATGCGCCCAAAGCACCAATGAGAATTTATGAAAAGAAGAAAGTTCTGTGAAATTTTGTAAAGGCTGCAGTGGCAGATTCCGCAACCAGGCTTGCTGTCTGCCCTCCTGCTCTCTTGCCCTCCTGGGCAGTCATGGGCAATCACAGAGCTGATACATGCCCTAAATTGAAATGACCCTGCCTCCCCTGCCGCTCCCCGCACTGCCCCGCATGCTCGACAGGTTGGAAGTAGTAAGATGTTGGCGTGGCAGATCGGGGGCAGGAAACAGGAAGCGATGGAGAGCCGCCTGCACCCTCGTGGCAGTCTCAAGGGCTTCCACTGCATGAACTGCATATGCAGATGGCGGCGGTGGGTGTCGGCGTGGAGTGATGTGAAGCAGAGCGCAGAGAGGCACCAGCAACTTCGACAGCGGGAAGTAGGCTCTTTGAGAACAGTGGTTTTGAGTACACTTGTGAAGATTAGAGTGTCATAGAGTTTTGTGTCATAGAGTGGTGCGGGGTAGAGTGGCATAGAGGCAGTGACATAAAGTGGTGCAGAATAGAGTACAGTGGAGTAGATTGGAGTGCAGTGGCATAGACTGGATTGCTAAAGAATGCAGAGGCATAGAGTGATGCAGTGCAGAGCAGAGTGGCAGAGAGTTCAGTGAGGAAGACTGCAGTGTTGCAGAGTAGAGTGGTGTGGAGTGCAGTGTTGCAGAATAGAGTGGCGAAGAGTGCAGTGGTGTGGTGTAGCGTAGAGTGGTGCAGAGATCAGTGGCATAGACTACAGTGGTGCAGAGTAGAGTGCAGTGACATAGTGCATTGGCATAGAGTGCACTGGCAGAGTGCACTGGCATAGGGCGCAGTGGCATAGTGTGCATTGACGTAGAGTGCATTGTGCAGAGTCAACTAGAGTGCAGTGGCATAGAGTAGAATATTTCAGAGTAGAGTGAAGTGCCGCAGAGTGGAGTGGTGCAAGGTAGAGTGCAGTGATGTAGATTGGCATCGAGTAATGGTGTAAAGTAGTGTAGAGTGCTGTGGCATAGGGTGCAGTTGTACAGAGTAGATTGGAGTGGCATAGAGTGGATTGATATAGAGTGCAGCAGTGTAGAGTGTAGTGTAGTGATGTAGATTAGAGTAGTTGTGTAAAGTGGTGTACAATGCAGTGGTATAGAGTGCAGTTGTGCGGAGTAGAATAGAGTGGCATTCAGTGGATTGGCATTAAGTGCAGGGGGTAGACTGGAGCGGTACAGAGTAGAGTGCATTTGTGTATAGTGAATTATTATAGAGTGTAGTGGCATAGAGTGAAGTGTTGCAGAGTGGATTGACAGAGTGGAGTTGTGCATAGCAGGGTGGAGTAGCCTAGACTGGGGTGGTGTATAGTGCAGTGACATAGAGTGAAGTGGTGTAGAATGGAGTGGCATAGAATGCATTGACCTAAAATAGAATGTGTAGAGTGGAGAGACGCAGAGTGAAATGGCATAGAGTCTGGCATAGAGTGGAGTAGTGCAGAGTGGGGTAGAATGCAGTGGCGCAGAGTGCAGTGACATGGTGTGAAGTGGAGTGGTGCAGAGTGCAGTGGCGTGGAGCAGTGCAGAGTAGAGTAGGGTGGCATAGAATGGAAAATGCTTTTTAGCACACTTCCATGACATACAACACATCCTCAATTTAACTCACCTTTACATATGCAGACATACAGTTTCACTGCTAAAAGTATACAGTGCACAGATGATAATGTGTGGATATCTCACCGCCTAGTGTATTGATTTGTTTTGATAGTTTTAAAATGTTTGTTTCCACCATACATTAGAATTACTAAAAAATTTGTTTCATTTGGGCTTTTCTAATTCTGAAATATTTCACAGTTCATTTACAGACATTTAAATTTAGTCTGCTGGAAAAAAAAAACGTCGGATAGCCTTCCTCAAACATTCCCAGCTTGATTGTCACATAAATCCTCTCACATTGAAGTCAGAGAAGGAAAAGCAAATACCAAGCTCTCTGGAAAAGACAGCCTGGCATTTAACCTCTATTTTTGAATGCACAGCAAATGTGTCAAGATAAGATCAAAACGTAAAGGCCTGTTTACAGAAATCAAGCACTGGTGTATAAATACAGCAAATATGTTTTGGGCAAGGGACGGGACAAATTCCAGCTGGCCAACCTAAAACATATAGAGCCATCAAAAAGAAAACAGGCAAATGTGAGTTACAAACCACAAAGCCAATGATAAACAACAGGTAGAATACATTCTCTGGGAAGCTTTTGTCCTCAACATGCTGTTAGCATAGTAGGCATCGACCTAAAAACTGCCTAAAGCAGGGGTGCAATTTCCTTTTTTAGGCTGATCAAGGAAAAGCAAATCCGGCAATCTTGGGAGGGATGGGAACAACTAGAGTATATTTGTTTTGCTTAAAATGTTCTATCCATAGGAGCTCACATAGTTACGGGATAATGTCGGTTTTAGGCTGAAAAAGTATTTTTTAAGTAGTAAAAGCTGTATGTTTTTATTTGTCAATTGAAACGTACACACATTTAGAAGAAACTACATTGTAGTATAACGGTCCAGGCACTCCACTGGTTAAGCAAAAGTGTATCATTCAAGAGAAAATGGGCGTTCAATTTTCCCGATAAGTCTATATGGTTTTTTTCCTGAATATGAAGTAATCATTGTCATTATCCAGTACTTTAGGCTAGCTAGTAGCTATCTGATGTAATTCTACAGAATCCGTACCTTTTAAAAAAGTGTTTTTATTATCCATAGGTAATGTTCCTTTTCGAATGCACTCATAAAATTAAAACCATTTAGATAGGGAATGGGACCCAGGGGGACCTGGCGCGAGCCGGTGTCCCCCTGGGAGGGTTCGTGCGGTGGTACAATCCACCTGGTGCGATTGGGCGTAGGGAGGGATAAGGGGTGGGATTAGGAGAAGGCATTTCGGGGAGTGAGGAGGACGGGAATGACGTCAGTGTAGGCGGGTGGAGGTGGCGTCTTGTAGCTTGTGGGAGGAGCGCGTGTTGACTGGCGCTGTGTCGTAGAAGTTTTTCACAGAAGAGGCGTTTCCTTTGAGAATGGAGGGCGACCGCGTCGTGAAGGACGCAGTAAGAGGCATTCTGGAGGCGGGGCGCGGAGACCTTTTTGCGGCTGGGAGCGGCTTCGGAATTGTAGACTGGCTCGAAACGCCCACAGCGTTCAGTGGTGGTAGGGGAATGTCTGACAAATTATTGAAATTCAGATTATCGACATACAATAATATCGGAACAAAAATATCGACATCACTATTATCGACTTCCTATACTTAACTATATATGTACAAAAATATCGATATCTTAATATCGACATACACAAACGTCGTTTACATTGATATCGACTACTTTTACATCGGTAAACATAAATATCGATTTCTAAAAAATATATAGACATTAAATATAATATCGACATCAAAAATATTGTGAACTAACATATCGGATTTTCTACAATATCGACATTTTATATACATCTCTTTGCACACTTATTGAACTTTTTATATGTTTTAACATCTAAATAAACCCACACTACTTAAATTAACACTATTGTAACACTATTACATCTTCTAAACTATGCTATGTGTATCATTATATCACCTACACATATAAAAAATATTCTATGCTATTTTTATAATTTTATAATGTATTTGATTTTTCACTTCTATTACAAAGTAATCACAACTGAAATTCAAATATACTAACTAACCAATCACAACCCTGATTTTTTAAATAAACCAATAGCAAACTAATTACTAATGACACTCCCCTATATAAACAATTAAACTCTAAACACAAACTACTTGCTAAAAGTCACTGAAGGAGATTCATCTCTCTCTGAATTGCTGCACACCAACAAGAAAATCAAGACTATCAACCTACAATTACATCTTCAAAGTAAGTAAATAAAATTGAAACTGCATTAATTGCTACTACTACTTTACTTACCTGCTAAATACCCAGTGCTCCTTTTCTATTCGTACTACTTAACATGCAAATAAATTATATATAACAATTTTTTATAGATACTACGACTACAGAATATTCTACACAAAATAACTGTGAACAAAAGCATAGGAATACAGATTATAATAACTATGGAAGTAAATTGACAGTTTTTAATTATTTGTAAATAAATCTAAACACACTGAAAGTATGACATTTTTCCCACATATTTCATTTTATTCTCCAGATTCTATTACTGAAATCTGCACTACTAATGAACTAAGGACATCATTACTATTTCTACATGACATTTTACTAAGTAAGTATTTGTAAACTGAAATAAAGGTGGAAAAAACCTACAAACATTTTCACTTGTTCTAATCAGTTTGTATTATATATTGTTTTTTTACAGAGCTAACACTACAAATAGATATACAGAAATTATACAGATCTCCAAAATCGGAATAATAAATATACAAATCACCAAGTAAGTATATTAAAGCACACAATTACCCGCTAATCTGTTAAAAACCTACCAACATGGTGAATATTCTAACACATATGTTCCTTATTTTTTTAAGATAACACTACAAACTACTCTCCAGAAGCCGAAGAAACAACTATACTGGCAAACACCAACAAAAATAAAAATGTAAGTATCTTCACAATGTAAATCATAAATCTACACTTATTAGTATCCACTTTTGTAGTCGAAATTAGCTGTAACATTGTAAATATACACAAAAATGTGTAGTAATAAACTATTTTCATGTTTTTCATAACAGCTACAACAACATCACAAACCAGTATCCCCAACAAAAGAATAAAGCAGATCCTAATTTTGCAGTGAATTATAAAACACGTAAGTATATACATTCCTACTTATCACTAACTTAGATTAATTATCACATTTTAATTGACATTAACTATTATGTATATATTTTTTAGATATACAAAGTACAAAATGACAGAAGGAGCTGAATTTGTTACCAGCCAGAAAGGAAAACTATTACTGTGCTACATGGGTTACACTTATACACAAGAAAAGCAATATGGCATGAAAGTTAATTGGAAATGTTGTAAATATTATTCTAACAAGTGCTATGGAAGAGCAACAACTAGAGAAGCTACAGTACTGTATACTAGGGAACACAATCATCCACCAAATGTTATTGAAATAGAAGTTAGAACAGCTTTGGAAAATATAAAAGAGGCAAGTACAGGTTCCCAAAAGCAAACAAATGTCACATTAAAAGAAGCCATTCCTAAAATCCCTAAAACTGCCACAACCCAAATGCCAAATATGCTCTCCTTAAAAAGAACTATAGCACGAACTAAAAAAGCTACTACTACTACTACACCACCTTCCAGAACATATCATGATATAAACTTAAATGCTAACCAAATTATAACTTTAAACAAACAACCATTTATAGTTTACGACAACGAAAACAATGACAAAAGACTTATAATTTTTGGTACAAATATGAATTTAGTTAAACTTCAGCAAAGCCAATATTGGATGATGGATGGAACATTTAACATCTGTCCCAAACCATTTTTCCAATTATACACAGTACATGGCCTCTACCACAACTGCAACATACCACTACTATATGCACTATTACCAAACAAAAATAATTGCACATATATGGAATTATTAAATATTATTAAACAAAAAACAAATGATTTTTCTCCAGAAAAAATAATTCTAGATTTTGAGCAAGCAATGCTCTCAACAATCCTAAAAATCCACCCCCATACCTGCATTCAAGGCTGCTACTATCATTTAAACCAGTGTTTATGGAGACATCTACAAAAAACTACCCTAAGTGTAGAATATGCTACTAACTCATCTTTTGCTTTCCAAATTAAAAAACTCATTGCACTTGCTTATGTCCCAGAAACAGACGTAGCAGAACACTACAACATTCTTATAGACAGCCCCTTCTACAAACAAAATGAAGCTAAGTTAAGTCCATTTCTCGACTACTTTGAAGACACCTGGGTAGGCAGACTCCACAGATCTGGCCACAGAAGAAACCCCAAATTCCTAATACCCTGGTGGAACGTTTAC
Organism: Lissotriton vulgaris; assembly: GCF_964263255.1. Lineage (NCBI taxonomy): Eukaryota > Metazoa > Chordata > Amphibia > Caudata > Salamandridae > Lissotriton > Lissotriton vulgaris. The sequence goes on along the minus strand of NC_141687.1, from coordinate 644,512,941 downwards.
AGAAGCACCTTAAATGGAGAATCTAAAACTAACAACGCAGTAGAAGGTTGGCACAATGCATTTGTACAATCAACTGGCAGAACAAAACCTACTCTAGAACATTTTATTAAATGCCTACAGACAGAACAAAGCTACCAGGAATTCAGAATGGACCAATCTATAACTGAACTAGTCCTTAAAACGTCAAAACAAAATAAGCAAATGCACAAATACCTAGAAGAACAAGTAAAACTGTACCCTAGTACAAAAGGCATAGAATACTTAAACATCATTGCCAAAACGCTACTCTGAATAATTACCAAAACTAAATAAAGCCCTAAAACTATCACCTAACTATGCAAAACATATCAAACGTGACCTTCAAAAGTATTTATTGTATGCAATATATAGAGATATTATTCACATATATGCACACATTAAAACAAAATCACAACTAGAAAACAATTCCATATTAATAATCACATTACCCACCCACAAAAGATAACAAAGAAATGACTTACCAATCATGTTGTAAATCCAATGACGTCCTTCTCCACCAAAGTAATCCAGGTAGTGCAAAAGTAACCCAAAAAAAATGTAAAAATACAACTGTTCCCAAAATAAGAAATCCACGTTGTGTAGAGCCATTGAATAACCATAAAACACCCGAAAAAGTAGAAAAATTAAAGAATTGCTCCAGGAAAACCGAAAAATGTAAAGAAGTGTTTGTAAAGCAGTGGTGAATAAAACAAACAAACACTTCCTTAAAAAAAAATGGAACTTCCGATATAGCGTACACCTATGACAAAAACATAGAAAACAGACATTCCCACCCAAATAAAGTAACACATAATTAAATACTAACATTGTAAAAAACATGATTTAGCTAGTACATATACTGTAAACTTACAAAAAGTAACTCTGTAAACAATCAGTTAACTAAGTAAAACTACGTGTATGTACCACACGGAAATATTCGTTTTCTAAATCTAAAACACAACTCCCTCACATTTAACAACACTAAATATAAGGTCACTACTCTCAAAACATCATTAAAAGACACATAAAACATATAAAATAAACCTTACCTGAAGCGACGTGAAGTGTCTCCCAACCGCGAGCAGCTCTTCATCCAAATCACCCAAAACGACCTAACCCGGTTACAAAATAAAGAACCCAAAAGCAATAAAATAGTCCAAAGTATTAAATATAATATCAATACTTTACTAAATTGCCTAAAATAAATAAAAAATAGCTATGATTGTGAAAAATTATTTACTTTTGTCCTACTCTGATTTGATTTACAAATATGTATAAAAACTTAATAAATAAATATTATGAAAAGAATAATATTTATTTAAACAATGTATAGAAATATTACTAGATTGTCACAAAATATAAAAATGTTAAAAATGTGTTAACAAAATTTGTTACTTATATTATAAACGTTTTATGTTTAGAAATGAAGCTGTAAATAATTTTTTTGAATCAAAAAATTGTTATTACTACATTTTTTTTAAATGTACAATATGTAAAACTATACAAAATAATATTACATATTAATAAAGATACTTAAAAAATATATAATGCTTCTGTAAATTTGCTTGTCATTGTGTTTAGAAAATATGATCATAAAAACCAAAGTTTCATGAATGTGAATTTGTTATGATTAGAAATTGTTATCTCAGAAAAAATAAAAAACATAATAAAAATTTTTTTGTACAATCATGTTGAACTATTTTTATTATTGTCTTCCTATAATCTAACAATCTTATTATATAGAAAATGTCCAATGTATATAAAATTTGAGTAGATGTTGCTGGACACTAATTAATTAATAATTAATATTCCAACTCCAGTCTAAATTGAATGGGAGTAGGTGCTGGACACTAATTAATTAATAATTAATATTCCAACTCCAGTGTACATTAAATTTGAGTAGGTGCTGGACACTAATTAATTAATAATTAATATTCCAACTCCAGTCTACATTAAATTGGAGTAGGTGCTGGACACTAACTAATTAATAATTAGTATTCCAACTCCAGTCTACATTAAATTGGAGTAGGTGCTGGACACTAATTAATTAATAATTAATATTCCAACTCCAGTCTACATTTAATTTTTGTAGGTGCTGGACACTAATTAATTAATAAATAATATTCCAACTCCAGTCTACATTAAATTACAGTAGGTGCTGGACAGTAATTAATTAATAATTACTATTCCAACTCCAGTCTACATTAAATTGGAGTAGGTGCTGGACACTAATTAATTAATAAATAATATTCCAACTCCAGTCTACATTAAATTGGAGTAGGTGCTGGACACTAATTAATTAATAATTAATATTCCAACTCCAGTCTACATTAAATTGGAGTAGGTGCTGGACACTAATTAATTAATAATTAATAATTAATATTGCAACTCCAGTCTACATTAAATTAGAGTAGGTGCTGGACAGTAAATAATTAATAATTACTATTCCAACTCCAGTCTACATTAAATTTGAGTAGGTGCTGGACACTAATTAATGATTTATTAATATTCCAACTATAGTCTACATTAAATTTGAGTAGGTGCTTGACACTAATTAATTAATCATTAATATTCCAACTCCAGTCTACATTAAATTGGAGTAGGTGCTGGACGCTAATTAATTAATAATTAATATTCCAACTCCGGTCTACATTAAATTACAGTAGGTGCTGGACAGTAATTAATTAATAATTACTATTCCAACTCCAGTCTACATTAAATTGGAGTAGGTGCTGGACAATAATTAATTAATAATTAATGTTCCAACTCCAGTCTACATTAAATTGGAGTAGGTGCTGGACACTAATTAATTAATATTTAATATTCCAACTCCAGTCTACATTAAATTGGAGTAGGTGCTGGACACTAATTAATTAATAATTAATATTCCAACTCCAGTCTACATTAAATTGGAGTAGGTGCTGGACACTAATTAATTAATAATTAATATTCCAACTCCAGTCTACATTAAATTGGAGTAGGTGCTGGACACTAATTAATTAATAATTAATATTCCAACTCCAGTCTACATTAAATTGGAGTAGGTGCTGGACACTAATTAATTAATAATTAATATTCCAACTCCAGTCTACATTAAATTGGAGTAGGTGCTGGACACTAAATAATTAATAATTAATATTCCAACTCCTGTCTACATTCAATTACATTAGGTGCTGGACACTAATTTTTTAATAATTACTATTCCAACTCCATTCTACATTAAATTGGAGTAGGTGCTGGACACTAATTAATTAATAATTAATATTCCAACTCCAGTCTACATTAAATTGGAGTAGGTGCTGGACACTAATTAATCATTTATTAATATTCCAACTCCAGGCTACATTAAATTGGAGTAGGTGCTGGACACTAAATAATTAATAATTAATATTCCAACTCCAGTCTACATTCAATTACATTAGGTGCTGGACACTAATTATTTAATAATTACTATTCCAACTCCAATCTACATTAAATTGGAGTAGGTGCTGGACACTAATTAAGTAATAATTAATATTCCAACTCCAGTCTACATTAAATTGGAGTAGGTGCTGGACACTAATTAATTAATAATTAATATTCCAACTCCAGTCTACATTTAATTTTTGTAGGTGCTGGACACTAATTAATTAATAATTAATATTCCAACTCCAGTCTACATTAAATGGGAGTAGGTGCTGGACACTAATTAATTAATAATTAATATTCCAACTCCAGTCTACATTAAATTGGAGTAGGTGCTGGACACTAATTAATTAATAATTACTATTCCAACTCCAGTCTACATTAAATTGGAGTAGGTGCTGGACACTAATTAATTAATAATTAATATTCCAACTCCAGTCTACATTAAATTGGAGTAGGTGCTGGACACTAATTAATCATTTATTAATATTCCAACTCCAGTCTACATTAAATTGGAGTAGGTGCTGGACACTAAATAATTAATAATTAATATTCCAACTCCAGTCTACATTCAATTACATTAGGTGCTGGACACTAATTATTTAATAATTACTATTCCAACTCCAATCTACATTAAATTGGAGTAGGTGCTGGACACTAATTAATTAATAATTAATATTCCAACTCCAGTCTACATTAAATTGGAGTAGGTGCTGGACACTAATTAATTAATAATTAATATTCCAACTCCAGTCTACATTAAATTGGAGTAGGTGCTGGACACTAATTAATTAATAATTAATATTCCTACTCCAGTCTACATTCAATTATATTAGGTGGTGGACACTAATTATTTAATAATTACTATTCCAACTCCAATCTACATTAAATTGGAGTAGGTGCTGGATACAAAATAATTTAAAATTAATATTCCAACTCCAGTCTACATTAAATTGGAGTAGGTGCTAGACATTAATTAATTAATAATTACTATTCCAACTCCAGTCTACATTTAATTTTTTTAGGTGCTGGACACTAATTAATTAATAATTAATATTCCAACTCCCGTCTACATTAAATGGGAGTAGGTGCTGGACACTAATTAATTAATAATTAATATTCCAACTCCAGTCTACATTAAAATTGAGTAGGTGCCGGACACTAATTAAATAATAATTAATATTCCAACTCCAGTCTACATTAAATTGGAGTAGGTGCTGGACAGTAATTAATTAATAATTACTATTCCAACTCCAGTCTACATTAAATTGGAGTAGGTGCTGGACAGTAATGAATTAATAATTACTATTCCAACTCCAGTCTACATTAAATTGGAGTAGGTGCTGGACACTAATTAATTAATAATTAATATTCCAACTCCAGTCTACATTTAATTTTTGTAGGTGCTGGACACTAATTAATTAATAAATAATATTCCAACTCCAGTCTACATTTAATTACAGTAGGTGCTGGACAGTAATTAATTAATAATTACTATTCCAACTCCAGTCTACATTAAATTTGAGTAGGTGCTGGACACTAATTAATAAAAAAATAATATTCCAACTCCAGTCTACATTAAATTGGAGTAGGTGCTGGACACTAATTAATTAATTAATAATATTCCAACTCCAGTTTACATTTTTTTGTAGTAGGTGCTGCACACTAATTAATTATTAATTACTATTCCTACTCCAATTAACATAAATTAGATGTAGGTGCAGTACACTAATTAATTATTAATTAGTATTCCTACTCCTATTAACATAAAATTGATGTAGGTGCAGGACACTAATTAATTAATGATTAATATTCCAACTCCAATCAACATTACAATAGAGTAGGTGCTGGACACTAATTAAATAATAATTAATATTCCAACTCCAGTGTACATTAAATTTGAGTAGGTGCTGGACACTAATTAATTAATAATTAATATTCCAACTCCAGTCTACATTAAATTGGAGTAGGTGCTGGACACTAACTAATTAATAATTAGTATTCCAACTCCAGTCTACATTAAATTGGAGTAGGTGCTGGACACTAATTAATTAATAATTAATATTCCAACTCCAGTCTACATTAAATTGGAGTAGGTGCTGGACACTAACTAATTAATAATTAGTATTCCAACTCCAGTCTACATTAAATTGGAGTAGGTGCTGGACACTAATTAATTAATAATTAATATTCCAACTCCAGTCTACATTTAATTTTTGTAGGTGCTGGACACTAATTAATTAATAAATAATATTCCAACTCCAGTCTACATTAAATTACAGTAGGTGCTGGACAGTAATTAATTAATAATTACTATTCCAACTCCAGTCTACATTAAATTGGAGTAGGTGCTGGACACTAATTAATTAATAAATAATATTCCAACTCCAGTCTACATTAAATTGGAGTAGGTGCTGGACACTAATTAATTAATAATTAATATTCCAACTCCAGTCTACATTAAATTGGAGTAGGTGCTGGACACTAATTAATTAATAATTAATAATTAATATTGCAACTCCAGTCTACATTAAATTAGAGTAGGTGCTGGACAGTAAATAATTAATAATTACTATTCCAACTCCAGTCTACATTAAATTTGAGTAGGTGCTGGACACTAATTAATGATTTATTAATATTCCAACTATAGTCTACATTAAATTTGAGTAGGTGCTTGACACTAATTAATTAATCATTAATATTCCAACTCCAGTCTACATTAAATTGGAGTAGGTGCTGGACGCTAATTAATTAATAATTAATATTCCAACTCCGGTCTACATTAAATTACAGTAGGTGCTGGACAGTAATTAATTAATAATTACTATTCCAACTCCAGTCTACATTAAATTGGAGTAGGTGCTGGACAATAATTAATTAATAATTAATGTTCCAACTCCAGTCTACATTAAATTGGAGTAGGTGCTGGACACTAATTAATTAATATTTAATATTCCAACTCCAGTCTACATTAAATTGGAGTAGGTGCTGGACACTAATTAATTAATAATTAATATTCCAACTCCAGTCTACATTAAATTGGAGTAGGTGCTGGACACTAATTAATTAATAATTAATATTCCAACTCCAGTCTACATTAAATTGGAGTAGGTGCTGGACACTAATTATTTATTTATTAATATTCCAACTCCAGTCTACATTAAATTGGAGTAGGTGCTGGACACTAAATAATTAATAATTAATATTCCAACTCCTGTCTACATTCAATTACATTAGGTGCTGGACACTAATTTTTTAATAATTACTATTCCAACTCCATTCTACATTAAATTGGAGTAGGTGCTGGACACTAATTAATTAATAATTAATATTCCAACTCCAGTCTACATTAAATTGGAGTAGGTGCTGGACACTAATTAATCATTTATTAATATTCCAACTCCAGGCTACATTAAATTGGAGTAGGTGCTGGACACTAAATAATTAATAATTAATATTCCAACTCCAGTCTACATTCAATTACATTAGGTGCTGGACACTAATTATTTAATAATTACTATTCCAACTCCAATCTACATTAAATTGGAGTAGGTGCTGGACACTAATTAAGTAATAATTAATATTCCAACTCCAGTCTACATTAAATTGGAGTAGGTGCTGGACACTAATTAATTAATAATTAATATTCCAACTCCAGTCTACATTTAATTTTTGTAGGTGCTGGACACTAATTAATTAATAATTAATATTCCAACTCCAGTCTACATTAAATGGGAGTAGGTGCTGGACACTAATTAATTAATAATTAATATTCCAACTCCAGTCTACATTAAATTGGAGTAGGTGCTGGACACTAATTAATTAATAATTACTATTCCAACTCCAGTCTACATTAAATTGGAGTAGGTGCTGGACACTAATTAATTAATAATTAATATTCCAACTCCAGTCTACATTAAATTGGAGTAGGTGCTGGACACTAATTAATCATTTATTAATATTCCAACTACAGTCTACATTAAATTGGAGTAGGCGCTGGACACTAAATAATTAATAATTAATATTCCAACTCCAGTCTACATTCAATTACATTAGGTGCTGGACACTAATTATTTAATAATTACTATTCCAACTCCAATCTACATTAAATTGGAGTAGGTGCTGGACACTAATTAATTAATAATTAATATTCCAACTCCCGTCTACATTAAATTGGAGTAGGTGCTGGACACTAATTAATTAATAATTAATATTCCAACTCCAGTCTACATTAAATTGGAGTAGGTGCTGGACACTAATTAATTAATAATTAATATTCCTACTCCAGTCTACATTCAATTATATTAGGTGGTGGACACTAATTATTTAATAATTACTATTCCAACTCCAATCTACATTAAATTGGAGTAGGTGCTGGACACAAAATAATTTAAAATTAATATTCCAACTCCAGTCTACATTAAATTGGAGTAGGTGCTAGACATTAATTAATTAATAATTACTATTCCAACTCCAGTCTACATTTAATTTTTTTAGGTGCTGGACACTAATTAATTAATAATTAATATTCCAACTCCCGTCTACATTAAATGGGAGTAGGTGCTGGACACTAATTAATTAATAATTAATATTCCAACTCCAGTCTACATTAAAATTGAGTAGGTGCTGGACACTAATTAAATAATAATTAATATTCCAACTCCAGTCTACATTAAATTGGAGTAGGTGCTGGACAGTAATTAATTAATAATTACTATTCCAACTCCAGTCTACATTAAATTGGAGTAGGTGCTGGACAGTAATGAATTAATAATTACTATTCCAACTCCAGTCTACATTAAATTGGAGTAGGTGCTGGACACTAATTAATTAATAATTAATATTCCAACTCCAGTCTACATTTAATTTTTGTAGGTGCTGGACACTAATTAATTAATAAATAATATTCCAACTCCAGTCTACATTTAATTACAGTAGGTGCTGGACAGTAATTAATTAATAATTACTATTCCAACTCCAGTCTACATTAAATTTGAGTAGGTGCTGGACACTAATTAATAAAAAAATAATATTCCAACTCCAGTCTACATTAAATTGGAGTAGGTGCTGGACACTAATTAATTAACTATTAATATTCCAACTCCAGTTTACATTTTTTTGTAGTAGGTGCTGCACACTAATTAATTATTAATTACTATTCCTACTCCAATTAACATAAATTAGATGTAGGTGCAGTACACTAATTAATTATTAATTAGTATTCCTACTCCTATTAACATAAAATTGATGTAGGTGCAGGACACTAATTAATTAATGATTAATATTCCAACTCCAATCAACATTACAATAGAGTAGGTGCTGGACACTAATTAAATAATAATTATTATTCCAACTCCAGTGTACATTAAATTTGAGTAGGTGCTGGACACTAATTAATTAATAATTAATATTCCAACTCCAGTCTACATTAAATTGGAGTAGGTGCTGGACACTAACTAATTAATAATTAGTATTCCAACTCCAGTCTACATTAAATTGGAGTAGGTGCTGGACACTAATTAATTAATAATTATTATTCCAACTCCAGTCTACATTTAATTTTTGTAGGTGCTGGACACTAATTAATTAATAAATATTATTCCAACTCCAGTCTACATTAAATTACAGTAGGTGCTGGACAGTAATTAATTAATAATTACTATTCCAACTCCAGTCTACATTAAATTGGAGTAGGTGCTGGACACTAATTAATTAATAAATAATATTCCAACTCCAGTCTACGTTAAATTGGAGTCGGTGCTGGACACTAATTAATTAATAATTAATATTCCAATTCCAGTCTACATTAAATTGGAGTAGGTGCTGGACACTAATTAATTAATAATTAATAATTAATATTGCAACTCCAGTCTACATTAAATTAGAGTAGGTGCTGGACAGTAAATAATTAATAATTACTATTCCAACTCCAGTCTACATTAAATTTGAGTAGGTGCTGGACACTAATTAATGATTTATTAATATTCCAACTATAGTCTACATTAAATTTGAGTAGGTGCTTGACACTAATAAATTAATCATTAATATTCCAACTCCAGTCTACATTAAATTGGAGTAGGTGCTGGACGCTAATTAATTAATAATTAATATTCCAACTCCGGTCTACATTAAATTACAGTAGGTGCTGGACAGTAATTAATTAATAATTACTATTCCAACTCCAATCTACTTCAAATTGGAGTAGGTGCTGGACACTAATTAATTAATAATTAATGTTCCAACTCCAGTCTACATTAAATTGGAGTAGGTGCTGGACACTAATTAATTAATATTTAATATTCCAACTCCAGTCTACATTAAATTGGAGTAGGTGCTGGACACTAATTAATTAATAATTAATATTCCAACTCCAGTCTACATTAAATTGGAGTAGGTGCTGGCCACTAATTAATTAATAATTAATATTCCAACTCCAGTCTACATTAAATTGGAGTAGGTGCTGGACACTAATTATTTATTTATTAATATTCCAACTCCAGTCTACATTAAATTGGAGTAGGTGCTGGACACTAAATAATTAATAATTAATATTCCAACTCCTGTCTACATTCAATTACATTAGGTGCTGGACACTAATTATTTAATAATTACTATTCCAACTCCATTCTACATTAAATTGGAGTAGGTGCTGGACACTAATTAATTAATAATTAATATTCCAACTCCAGTCTACATTAAATTGGAGTAGGTGCTGGACACTAATTAATCATTTATTAATATTCCAACTCCAGTCTACATTAAATTGGAGTAGGTGCTGGACACTAAATAATTAATAATTAATATTCCAACTCCAGTCTACATTCAATTACATTAGGTGCTGGACACTAATTATTTAATAATTACTATTCCAACTCCAATCTACATTAAATTGGAGTAGGTGCTGGACACTAATTAAGTAATAATTAATATTCCAACTCCAGTCTACATTAAATTGGAGTAGGTGCTGGACACTAATTAATTAATAATTAATATTCCAACTCCAGTCTACATTTAATTTTTGTAGGTGCTGGACACTAATTAATTAATAATTAATATTCCAACTCCAGTCTACATTAAATGGGAGTAGGTGCTGGACACTAATTAATTAATAATTACTATTCCAACTCCAGTCTACATTAAATTGGAGTAGGTGCTGGACACTAATTAATTAATAATTAATATTCCAACTCCAGTCTACATTAAATTGGAGTAGGTGCTGGACACTAATTAATTAATAATTAATATTCCAACTCCAGTCTACATTAAATTGGAGTAGGTGCTGGACACTAATTAATCATTTATTAATATTCCAACTCCAGTCTACATTAAATTGGAGTAGGTGCTGGACACTAAATAATTAATAATTAATATTCCAACTCCAGTCTACATTCAATTACATTAGGTGCTGGACACTAATTATTTAATAATTACTATTCCAACTCCAATCTACATTAAATTGGAGTAGGTGCTGGACACTAATTAATTAATAATTAATATTCCAACTCCAGTCTACATTAAATTGGAGTAGGTGCTGGACACTAATTAATTAATAATTAATATTCCTACTCCAGTCTACATTCAATTATATTAGGTGGTGGACACTAATTATTTAATAATTACTATTCCAACTCCAATCTACATTAAATTGGAGTAGGTGCTGGACACAAAATAATTTAAAATTAATATTCCAACTCCAGTCTACATTAAATTGGAGTAGGTGCTAGACATTAATTAATTAATAATTACTATTCCAACTCCAGTCTACATTTAAATTTTTTTAGGTGCTGGACACTAATTAATTAATAATTAATATTCCAACTCCCGTCTACATTAAATGGGAGTAGGTGCTGGACACTAATTAATTAATAATTAATATTCCAACCCCAGTCTACATTAAAATTGAGTAGGTGCTGGACACTAATTAAATAATAATTAATATTCCAACTCCAGTCTACATTAAATTGGAGTAGGTGCTGGACAGTAATTAATTAATAATTACTATTCCAACTCCAGTCTACATTAAATTGGAGTAGGTGCTGGACAGTAATGAATTAATAATTACTATTCCAACTCCAGTCTACATTAAATTGGAGTAGGTGCTGGACACTAATTAATTAATAATTAATATTCCAACTCCAGTCTACATTTAATTTTTGTAGGTGCTGGACACTAATTAATTAATAAATAATATTCCAACTCCAGTCTACATTTAATTACAGTAGGTGCTGGACAGTAATTAATTAATAATTACTATTCCAACTCCAGTCTACATTAAATTTGAGTAGGTGCTGGACACTAATTAATAAAAAAATAATATTCCAACCCCAGTCTACATTAAATTGGAGTAGGTGCTGGACACTAATTAATTAATTATTAATATTCCAACTCCAGTTTACATTTTTTTGTAGTAGGTGCTGCACACTAATTAATTATTAATTACTATTCCTACTCCAATTAGCATAAATTAGATGTAGGTGCAGTACACTAATTAATTATTAATTAGTATTCCTACTCCTATTAACATAAAATTGATGTAGGTGCAGGACACTAATTAATTAATGATTAATATTCCAACTCCAATCAACATTACAATAGAGTAGGTGCTGGAGACTAATTAATTAATAATTACTAATCCTACTCCAATTTAAATTAATTTGATGTAGGTGCTGGACACTAATTAATTAAATAATACTATTCCTACTCCAATTAACGATAATTAGATGTAGGTGCTGAACACTAATTAATAATTTACTACTATTCGTATTCCAATTAACAAAAAATAGATGTAGGTGCTGGACACTAATTAATTCCATTTTATTAAATATTAATTAAAAAACATTATATAAATTTATTATTTTTTACATACATTTTAATACGCTGCCCACCCTTATCCCCTATAAACCCAATAACCCGCTCCTAAAACTAGATATCTAGTATTAAATTTTATATTATTTAAATATATATATTTTTTTAAATTTAAATATATTATTGTTATATTTTTTATTATTTCAATTTTTGTTACATACATTTTAATACACTCCCCACCCTTATCCCCTATAAACCCAATAACCCACTCCTAAAACTAGATATGTATTTTTATAATTTATATTTATTAGATATTTTTGTATAATTTTATTTTTACATTTTATCATAACTTTTTATACTAATTTCTGTAATTTTTTAAACTACTTTATTTTATTTCTTCCATTACAAAACGATATTTTGTATTGTCGATTACACTGAGGACAGCGAAGGGGCTGAGGAGGGACATTTGGAGGACACAGACAGCTTATCTCCACGAACTGCTGAGGATTGCCTGGAAGGTGGGGGTGGGGGGGTAACAGCAGGTACGGCCAGTTTTGAGTTATCACAGATGCCCAATCCTATTGGCCCCCTAGGGTCAAAAGCTGCGTTAGGTTACAAACACATGGTTTTCATTGCGGAATTGGGGGGTTCCAGATAGTTTTGTTGAGGGTGCAGGCTATGTGTGACAGGTTATGGACTTTTGGCCTATCAGGGTCCAGGCCAAGACCTTGCAGTACAAGGTGGTCCTCGTGCTGACATTGTTTCCATTTTCCGGAATCCCGTCCCCCAACGTGCCACCCTACTGTGGACTTTGACTCTGATGTTGGGCCGCAAAGTGGACAATTTGTCTGGTTTGAACATTCCTTTTTCTTGCCTGTGGAGGCTCCGGGTCCCTCAATGCATTGGGTAAGTTGGCAGCGATATCATGCCAGAGCGGTATGGAAGTTTGTGGCAGACTCACCCTATTGGTTGGGTTCTAGTGGTTCATCTTTCCCCTATGCAGAGCACGGTGCGGCTTTTTTGGGGGTCTATTTCTTCTGGAGGCGGATCTAGAGCGGTTTTTGAGATAACGGCCGGGCTCTCTAAGCGGAGGCCTGTGACCTTTTGGAGAGATTATGATGGTGGAATTGGGAACGGTCTTATGCTGAGAAGCACCAGTTTTTACTAATAGGGCTGGCTATGTGATACATGGTGGGACAGTTTATGACAATGCTAATGAATATGATGAGAATATTATGGAGAGGATGGTACATAAGGCGACTCCTTTGGTCTACCCTCAGGAGTTGGATGGGGGATCGGGGTACAATGATTTCTTCTAGTATTTTGTAGAGATCAAGAGCGGATTTCTCGTCGGATCAAGATCGGCGTGGGGTTCGGAGCGACAGAGATGATCTACAGGAGTCATAAGCAGGCTACTCAGTTAACAGCAGGTAAGCATCAATGGTGGGCTGCTTGTACCAAACCTTTAGCGGGTGGCAATTCTGCTGCCTTGGGTGTCGTTGACGGGGATTTTCAATAAACATAAAAGAGTTTTAGAGTCTGTTCTAATGTATCACCAAGGTCACGTTCTGTTTCAAACGCACAGGATTTCGGTGCAGTTAGTCCAACGGCTGTTTCCCGGTAAGTCAATGGGTAGTCAAAATACAGGTACTAGTGGTGCTCGGACAGCTCGGACAGAAAAAAAATTCTTATACGGGACTGGCATACCTCTTAGTATGCATTTATCTGGCAACACGACACAAAAGATTTGGAATCATGAATTCGTAGATGTGTTCCGTCTGCTGCATAGGGCGTCCCGCCCACACGGGGCAGGGCTTTGGGAAGAGCGCATTTGCCTGAAGCAGGTACCTTTTGGTATTTCAAACGTGGTGCTGGCACCAGGCAATTTTGTAAGTTTGAGCATGAGTGCTCACAATGTGGAGGGAGGCATCCAATGTCCCATGGGTTTTTCCCACCCAAAATTTCTTTGACTCTGGGAGGGGACACAGAGGCATCAGGTTTGTTCAATCGGTTGTTCCAAAGGCTCATACCTCGGTTGACTTGCAGGCTATGTTGGTGTGCTAGATCAGTGTACAGATATGGAGGCTGCTTCTAAGCTATACTGGGGTTTTGCGGTGGGATTTTGCTTGGGTTATCAAGAGCCTAGATGCTATCGTTTGGGGCGGATAACTTGAAGTCTGTCAAGGACTTAACACATGTTGTACAAATGAACCTGGACAAAGACATACAAGCTGGAAGTATAGTGGGCCTCCTTTTTAGTCAGTGTCCGTTGGGAAAACTGATTGTGTCTCCTTTGGGGACAATATACAAAAAGGTAGCAGGTGAGTTTTGGCTAATACAGCATTTATGTTGGCCTGAAGGACACTCATTAGCTGCTGGGCATGTCATTTGGCGGTGCTTTTTATGTTGATAGGGTGTTAAGGATGGGTTGTTCCATCTCTTGTGCCCCGTTTGCAACATTTAACACATTTTGGCAGCGGTGCTTGGTACAGAGATGTGGGAACGCCTCGGTGTGTCATTCTCTGGATAATTTTTTGTTTATTGGACAGGTGAATCTTAATGAGTGTAGCACAATTTTGAATGGTTTTCAGGATATGGCAAAGGAATTTGACGTGCCTTTAGCTCTGGACATGACAGACGGTCTCTCAACGAAGCTCACATTCCTAGGTATTGAGAGTGATACAGAAATGCTGATAGCTTATTTGCCGGCCAACAAGATTAGTGGAATAAAGGCCCACATGCATCAAGCATTTTTGGAGTCGCAAACGGTGCGATTCCTTAAAATCGGCCGTTTGCGATTCCAAAAATGCTTTTTGGAATGCATCAAGCGATTTTTGAAATCGCAAAATTTTTGCGATTTCCAAAAATGCGATTGCTTTTAAGAAATCGCAAATTTGCGATTTCTTAAAAGCAATGCATGAATGCTTTTGAAATTGCGAATTCGCAATTAGAGGGATACATTTACCGAGTAGTTGAACTACTCGGTAAATTTGCAAAAAGTGTAATTAACACAGAAAACGCATTTTAAAAGCATTCATGTTACGGACACACATGTCCTTAGGACATGTGTGTGTGCAACATGATGCGAAAAATACATTTCAGGGGTGCAGGGGGGGTTCATTTGAACCCCCCTCACCCCCCTTGAAATGCAATCAGGATTTGCGATTTTGAAATTGCGAATTCACAATTCCTATTCATTCCTATGGGCCTTTAGGCCCATAGGAATGAATGGGAATTGCGAATTCGCAATTTCAAAATCGCATTTTTTATGCGATTCGGTTGAAATAGTGATTTCTACCGAATTGCATAAATATTTTAAAAATAATCATGCATAGGCTTTTGCGATTTCTAAATTGCGAATCGCTTTTTATCGCAATTTAGAAATCGCAAAAGCCGAGATTGATGCATGTGGGCCAAAATCTTTCTTGTTGGAGGTGCTAGGCAGACAGAAGATTGAACTTAGACAGGTACAGCGTTTGCTGGGTTATTTGAATTTCGCTGATCGGATGGTGAGAGCAGGCAGAACTTTTTGTAGACGACTGGGTTTTGCCATGTCAGAGGCTTTCCTACAGCACCATAGGATTAGACCGACTAAAGCTGTCAAAGAGGATCTCGCGATTTGGATGCATTTTATGGAAGAATTTAATGGTTTGTCGATCTTTTTTATCAAAGATAACACCTTATGACAGATTCGGCCATTTTTGGTTGTGGCGGACAGCTGCAAAACGGAGGTTCCTCCAGACATCTGGGCAATGGGAGATTGAGTTTCATTCGAATTGGTGGAACAATCCATTGCACCTTCCACCAGACGCAGTTATCAGCAGGATTGGTCTGAGTTTTTAAAGTTTTTGCTCAATCCAAGAATCAGCCATTCTAGCGGTTGGTAACGAGGTTCAGTTTACAATATGTGTCGTACTTGACGGATAAGGGTTTGTCAAATACTATTAACTTTCTGGTATTTCCTTTTATGGTGAGTTATTTTTGGGGAAAGAAGTTGGGGGTGGGCGGCTAGTGCGCAGGATGTTAAAAGGTTTCAGTAAAATGAAGGTTCATCATATGGCCGGGATGCCTATCACCCCCTCCCAACACAATCCCCAAGGATGGGAAGACGGACGCAGTTCGGAACTTTTGGAAGGCGGGAGGGAGTTACCCTCCCGGCCGTATTTATTAAAATATGAAACAAAATTAAAACATTAAAATAACAGTTTCATATCATGTACAATTTTCATTTATGACATTACGATGTAGACACGTTTATTGGCTAACCTTAACAAATCACTAATACAAAGGTTCTCCTAGCCGAGTCTAAGCATCCTGCAAATGCATACTTTCTAAATAAAAATTGTACATCCTAACATTACGGGCCAACGGCAAGGTCGTAACCGGTGTCAGATCCCTACTACCAGAACTCCCCCCTCACGGTGTGAGGGGTGGGCGCACAGAGGACTGTACCTCTGTGCCAACTTCCAATTTCCCTTGTCTTAGCGGGGGCCCCTTATTTAACTCGACGCCATCTTAATGGTCATCCGAGGACTCGTGTGAGGTGTCTAGAAGGTAGCGTAGAACCCCCTCCCACCCCACACTGCTTATCACATCCGCCGTCGCGGATATCCTGGCCCCGGGAAATTTGTCGGAGGGGCATCTAGCTGCCTCCTCCCCTGGGAGGGGCCTATGACTGCCTTCCCTTAGGTGACCCCATACTTAGTGGGTGCCGCCTCCCCGTGTGAGGGGCCAATGGCCGCCTCCCCCGGGCGCTCCCATCCATAATGGGTGGCGCCACCCCTCTAGGGACCTTGAAATTACTGCTCACCGATCATGACCTTACCGCCCGACCAAAAAATAAATACGACGTTTTATACCTATTGAAGAAAGAAAATAAACTTTACATTGCAATATTTATCCTTTTAACTAAACATTCAACACATCTCTCAATTAGACTGTGATACTCCGCTCCACTGGGGAAGAAAATGTCATGAAGCAAATCATTTTATTGCAGTACAAACATTGACATCTTTATTAACCACTAAACCAGGAGAGAAAAGATTTATCAAAGCAAATCAATTTTATTGCAGTACTAACATTACCATAAGGGGCTAGTGGGTGGGTCAAAAATTGCTCCTTGTTCCGTCGAGGGCTCACGTGCAACGAGAGGGTGCAGCTTCCAAGCACAGGAACAAGAGGATGCTTCTTTGGATTGTTGCTCCTTTTATTCCTCTTCAGGGAGGGCGTGTACCCTCCTCCGGTACGCCTACGGGGCGTGGCCAACGGTGTAGGTGTCTAGGACAACCCTTCTTGGGCGGGAAAAAGGCGCGCCCCGGCTACGCCGCTTCGGGCATACGAGCCGAGACACGCCCCCGCCCAAAATGGTTTCCCGGGGGGATCCGGGCCCCCTACCATACGTTCGGGGGGACCGAGTGGTCGCCCCTTTCCATATGGCCGGGATGCCTATCACCCCCTCCCAACACAATCCCCAAGGATGGGAAGACGGACGCAGTTCTGAACTTTTGGAAGGCGGGAGGGAGTTACCCTCCCGGCCGTATTTATTAAAATATGAAACAAAATTAAAACATTAAAATAACAGTTTCATATCATGTACAATTTTCATTTATGACATTACGATGTAGACACGTTTATTGGCTAACCTTAACAAATCACTAATACAAAGGTTCTCCTAGCCGAGTCTAAGCATCCTGCAAATGCATACTTTCTAAATAAAAATTGTACATCCTAACATTACGGGCCAACGGCAAGGTCGTAACCGGTGTCAGATCCCTACTACCAGAACTCCCCCCTCACGGTGTGAGGGGTGGGCGCACAGAGGACTGTACCTCTGTGCCAACTTCCAATTTCCCTTGTCTTAGCGGGGGCCCCTTATTTAACTCGACGCCATCTTAATGGTCGTCCGAGGACTCGTGTGAGGTGTCTAGAAGGTAGCGTAGACCCCCCTCCCACCCCACACTGCTTATCACATCCGCCGTCGCGGATATCCTGGCCCCGGGAAATTCGTCGGAGGGGCATCTAGCCGCCTCCTCCCCTGGGAGGGGCCTATGACCGCCTTCCCTTAGGCGACCCCATACTTAGTGGGTGCCACCTCCCCGTGTGAGGGGCCAATGGCCGCCTCCCCCCGGGCGCTCCCATCCATAATGGGTGGCGCCCCTCCTCTAGGGACCTTGAAATTACTGCTCACCGATCATGACCTTACCGCCACAGGCCGGATAGTTGACCGGCTATCCGGCCCCCCCACACTCCTACTAAAGGTCATGCTTATACAAACCCCCTAACCATGCTATGAAGTCTCCTATGAGTAAGACATTCCCCTCCCGGGACAAATGAACCCCATCTTCGAGATACATGTGATCCCCCCGAATACATCCATGCGGAATACAATGCAACTGTCCTGAGCGAAACAACCTACCAAGCTTATTATTGACTTTCTTTACTGAATGATTCAAAGCTGATACAGAGAGGGCCCCCCGCCACACCTTCCTGGGAATCATGTGTGACCATGATATCGTACACCCCGGAATCCTTTTCGCCAACCAGCTAACAGTAGATAGCACTCGCTCGAGTAGTACTCGCCGGCCGAGTGTCACCAAATCATTGCCTCCGAGGTGTACTATGATTACAGACGGCGGTGACCTTGTCCGCTCTAACAGTCCCTCAACAAAACATTGAAATTGGTCAATACAGAGCCCGCCCCTTCCGTGGAAGGTCACCCTGCACCCGTATTCCCCAGCCGCGTGAATCATGTCACCTGCTTTGAATACGTCCCCGGCACGCCTCACGTATGAGTGGCCCACGACCCACACCACTCTTTCCTCAGTCGGTGATCTTTGACCGCTGGTCCACAGGTGTCGGGTCGACTGCACAGTCCGCCCCGCATAGCATGCTCGCGAAACTGTAAACCAAACAGAAGACAAGAAGCGTGAGTGCATGACATTGGCTTCACAACATGTGCAACCGCACATACCTTTTATAACAGTTCGAGGACCATCGTCCCAATTGTTTCACCTTTTCCACACTCAGACCCCTGGCTGTAGCCTCTGTAGCAGCCCCTATCCTAAAGGAATGGGTCCCAAAATCGCCCGGGTCCAAGCCCGCTGCCGCGATTGCCATTGTCAGCACCCGCTGGAACTGAAACCTAGTCAGTGGGGTGGCGTCGGTGTGTCTCAGCAAGCTTCCCCCCCATGCTACCGCCCTTTGCGCTAAATATTCCTCAACGCATTTCACCGGGCACATGGGGGACCCTCGCATGCGCTGGACAACAATACTATCCCCCATAGCACCCTGATCGGTCTTGGACCTGGCTATTGTGACTACCATTGAATCACCCTTTATCAGAATGTGTTCCCGACACAGACCTCCCCCCATATCCTGCTTATTTTTTGCCACCAGCTCGCTCAGCCGCATAGCCCCATGGAATGCTAATGCGAAAGCGGCCCGGAACAGCACTGCCTCGGACTGGGAGGAACATGTCGCGGGGTGTACCGACATCAGCAGGGACAACCTTTCTAACCCAATCGGGCGCCTCTCGTCCACTCTATGACCCTCGAGGCGTTGCCACCCACGCAGTGCCTTCTTTACCAGAAAGGACGATGTGGGGTCCTTGATGCCATGCGCCTGTGCCATGAATGCAATGGCGGCCCGGTGCCTATTGGCCGTTGCCGCCGATCGGCCTGCCTTGTGGAGTGCTACTAAAAACTTTAGGACGTACTCCTCCTGCCCCCAATTATCCCCGCCTGCTGGACCCAAAAATGCACAATAGGAACGAAACGCTCCTTCGTATGCCTTCCTTGTCCTGGGGGCTAGGCTTGCTCCCACGAGGTCCTGTAATCCGGGGCACCGAGTAACCAGAGAGCTTCGGGAAATGGTGCTGCCACTAGGTCCGCGGAAGGTAGATAACCCCTGAAGGCCTGCATGTGGGAACGAGAGAGTGCATCAGCCGCCTGGTTCAGCACGCCCGGCACGTGCCTCGCCCTAAACTGAACGTTCAGTCTCATGCAAAGTAATACAATTTCCTTCAGTAATCTCAATATCCACTTGCAGCGTGCTGCCTGATTATTTATACATTCGACTACGGTCATGTTGTCAGACCAAAACACCACTGTGCGATCACAAAACTTATCCGGCCATGCCTTCAGAGCCACAAAAATGGGGAACAACTCAAGAAACCCAATGTTACCTGTGAGCCCACTGGTGTGCCACCACGTCGGCCATATTTGTGCCGACCATCGATTACCAAAGATGGCGCCAAATCCCACGCTCCCTGCCGAGTCGGTCCACAAACCCAGCTCGTCCGAGGATGCTGGTGGCTTGCTCCACACCACTCGACTGTTGAAATCCGCCAGAAATGCCAACCATATGCGCATATCCTGGCGAACCTCTGCAGACAGTCTTGTGCGGTGGTGCCCTTCCTTGAGACCGACCATGGCTTGTGAAATAGAGCGGTAAAAGGGGCGGGCCATTGGTATCACTCTAAGGGCAAAGTTAAGCTGTCCCACTGCTTGCTGTAATTGATGGAGAGTTACCTTTCTTTTGCTAACGCACAGTTCTAGAGAGGCCCTGAATTTCACTACTTTTTCCCTGGGCAAACGGAAGCATCCCTCCACCGAATCGAGCTCAATTCCAAGAAACTCGAGTGAAGTTGATGGCCCCACCGTCTTCCCTGGTGCCAATGGCACGCCAAACCGCTTCATGAGAGTACAGAATTCCAGTAAGGCCTGCGCACATTCCGTGTCGCCGGCTGGCCCCAAGAACAAAAAATCATCTAGGTAGTGCATAACCTGGGTATAGCCCGTGGCTCTGGTGAACGCCCATTGCAGAAAACAACTGAATTTCTCAAAATAAGCACAAGAGATGGAGAAACCCATTGGCATACATCTATCCATGTAGTAGCGTTACTGAAACACAAAACCTAACAAACGTTGATCCTGTGGGTGTACCGGGAGCAACCGGAACGCTGACTCAATATCTGATTTAGCCATCAGCGCTCCGGGCCCCAGGCGATTCAACATGGCGACGGCCTCATCAAAGGATGCGTACCGCACCGAACAAATACCTGGATCAATCGCATCGTTCACCGAAAGACCCCTCGGAGCCGACGAGTTATGAATTAACCTAAACTCACCTGGGTCCTTCTTGGGGACTACCCCCAACGGTGAACAAACGAAATCAATGACCGGCGGGTGCCTATATGGGCCAGCAACCCGGCCGCGGGCAACCTCTTTTGCAATCTTACCTTCCACCACTGCCGTATTCTGCTGAACTGACAGTTGGTTTTTACACAGTGATTCCCCCCGAAAATCCCCCGCCGGGATGTGGAAACCATAGGAGAAGCCGTCCCGCAACACCCCAGCGGAGACATAATCAGGGTATTCATTTAGCCAAGGGATCATTGCCATGATATCTACGGGGGTAGGTAGCGGTAACCTCTGGTCGACATTAGACCTGTTTGGCCCCTCCTCTACCCCCTGTATCGCCATTCTTGGCTCTGCACGAACTCTCAGGGTGTGAAGAGTGTCCCCACCCTGCACACTCATGCCTGAACTTACATGTCCCTTGTGGCCTCGTGCACTTGCCTCTGTTAAAGTTCCAACAAACCCCTTTTCTGCCCCCGTTCCCACTACTCCTCGGTTGGTGGTCACCAGTGGTGCTTGCTCGAAAGGGCGCCGCCGAGTGATGGCGGGAGGGCGCCGACCCATTCCCGCCAAGCGAAGACGACTTCGTCGCGCCCGGCAGGAGCTGCTTCTGCCAAGAGATGGAGTCGAGACAATCCCACGTCAGAGATGCATCGCGCTCCTTGGCCTTACGAAACTTACTATCGTAACCCAACCATTCATTGCCTTCATACGTTTCATAGAAATCCATTATACGTGTCTGATAGCGGGCCAATTCGGTCAAAACCTCGGGCTTACGTTCCCCCATGATCGCAGTAAACATCGCAAATGCCCTGGCCCAATTTGAGATCGTCTCATCCACCCTGAATCCCGCCATTTTTGCACGACACACACTCGGGTGCCACAAATCCTTCTGACTTTTAACATACTCCACCTCGTGGTGTTCAGTCAAGAGAGAAAACATATTCACATACTTATCAGCCCAAATCATTTCTTTCGTTGCCAGCGGAATATGTTGGACCACTTTTTCCCTTCTTGAGGGTAACGCTCCCTCCCTCGCCATTGGCAACGGCTGCTTACCCGAATCCATAGCTGGTCCCGCTGTTTTTCCAACGCCAGACGCCGGTCGTTCTGAAGGAACCTGTGGGGGGACAAGAGGGAGACTCGCCTTCGCGGCATCTCTCGATTGCCGCAACTGCTTCATTAGTAACCTGGCCTCTTCGGCCGTGTCTCCTGGTGCCGTAGCACCCTCGGTATTTTTGCCGAGCCATGCGGCTAACTGAGCGGCCAACTCCGGAGGCATATCCTATTCGTTAGTGGGCGTAACTACAACCGGAATCGGTTGGCCCGCGTCCGGGATCGGAACCGGGGCCTCCACTGGACTAATCGGGCTTGCCGGGGGTGACTCGGGAACTGGGGCCTCCCCCCCTGCCGCCCTATTCCTGGCCCTTTTACCTCTCCCAGCGGGGACTACTCCCGGCAATGCTGGCCCGATCACTTTCTTCGGTCTGCCCTTATTGTTCATTGCCGCCATCTGTTTTTTCATGCTCGCCATATCCTTCATTAACATGCGAAGCATCTGGTCAGTCCCTGCCTTCTTTCCGGCCTTCTTGCCAGGCATCGTTGTCCGGTCTTCAATCCTTGTTGCTCAACGAGGTCCTGGATCCCAGGGTACGGAGTCGCTGAAAGAGAAACACACAAATTACAAGTTCTCAAAAATTGCTCCTTGTTCCGTCGAGGGCTCACGTGCAACGAGAGGGTGCAGCTTCCAAGCACAGGAACAAGAGGATGCTTCTTTGGATTGTTGCTCCTTTTATTCCTCTTCAGGGAGGGCGTGTACCCTCCTCCGGTACGCCTACGGGGCGTGGCCAACGGTGTAGGTGTCTAGGACAACCCTTCTTGGGCGGGAAAAAGGCGCGCCCCGGCTACGCTGCTTCGGGCATACCAGCCGAGACACGCCCCCCGCCCAAAATGGTTTCCCGGGGGGATCCGGGCCCCCTACCATACGTTTGGGGGGACCGAGTGGTCGCCCCTTTCCATTTGCCCTGGCGTGAGCCAATTACGTTTTCTTCATTGCAGCATTTCTTTGCATATTTGTTTAAATGCTGTTGTAATGGTTGGGAGGTGATCCGTTTTAGGCTCTGTATGATTTGGGTGTTCTTTGGGGCGTTTAGAGGGTCTGAATTGTTGAGAGTGCGGGATAAGTCGGGCATGCAAACGAATGATGTCCGTGACCATTAGGGTCCGTTGAGGTTTTGTTGAGACAGTCGAGCACAGATCTAATGGGAAACAGGGAATGGATTCATTTGAGGGGGAGTGGTGTTGTGGGTTGTTGTCCTTTGGGTGAAAGGATTTCTTTCTTGACTTCTCTGGTCTTTCGTCAAGGGGTAATCTTTTGTCATCATGATGGAAGCATTATTACATCTTTTCAGTTATTGGCGATTTTGAAGAAAACTTTAACCTGGGCGGGGCAAAAAACCCCTGTGTTTGGGACCCACTCTTTCAGAGTTGGGGCTGCCACTGAATCGTCAAGGTTGGGATGGGGTTGGGAGGAGATACAAAGAATAGGTAAATGGAAATCAGATTGTTGCTCCAGATATGTTCGCAAATGGGTGCTTGTTCTTAAGGTACGGATGTAAGCCTAATACTCTTTTTGTTTCTCGCCTTCGGGCGATTTAATTCTCTGCCACGGAAAATGCGGTCCTGGATTGTAGGACATTCGTTTGTCAAGTGGTCGGCTATATTGCAGAAAAACAGCTTTGTGGTAGAGCGTTCGGTTTGCATGGGAAGGGTCATGGAGTATTTTGGAAAGGTGTGGGGGGGATGAAGTGGGGTGCTTTCTTTCATTTGCTTTCCAACTTATCAGGAGAGAGGGGTTTCCCAGATTTATTGATTATTCATCTAGGTGAGAATGATCTAGTGGAGCTAGCTGGTTTAACCCTTATCAAATGCATGAAATGGGACTTGACTGTCATAAAGGATACCTGGTCAGGTACATTGGTGGTTTGGACGGAATTTCTTTTTTGTCATCACTGGAGAGGAGCTCGTAGCCATACTGCTGTGGAAAAGGCTCGGAAACAATTGAATCGAGAAATGCAAACTTTTTGTCCGGCTATGGGTATTAGGGTTTTATCTCATGAATACATCGTAGGTGTTGAAACACATTTATTTCGAGATGATGGGGTACATTTGTCACAGATGGGTCAAGCCTACTACTTGCTGGATTTGAAGGATTTGTTGGCGAGATTTTGGGGAGAAAATTTGTGGTGCGATAGCAATGTCAAATAGTTTTCTCCTATTTTGTTTCATTATTTTGGGTGGGGGCGAGGAAAACTCTTCGGTTTTCCTGGGTGGCCCTGTGTGGGGGGTCTGGATAGTCTAGAGCGGGCTAATCCTTTCACTCTGGGGGTGGGGGGAGGGAGGAGAAACAATGGTTATGGATTTATAAAGAGGACAAAAAAGTTAAATGCTGGGTTGGTACAGTTTTGGGGGATTGGATTTGACAAAGTTGTTGAGAATGTTTTGGTTATATACAATGATTATGGAAAATGTTGGGGTAAAATGTGTCAATGGGTTTTATTTGTAGGAATAAGTACAATTATAGGATTATCTGTTTCGACTGTCTTAATAAACAGTGACCTTTTTTGCTACGAATATCAGGTGTGGATTGTTCTTATTGCGCGATAAATATATGCTCCGATATTGGCGCGCTGCTACTAACTTTTCTTAGCCGCAGCTGCTGATTTAACAGACTTGTTTCGCGATATAAACTTTACTGAACAGTTTGCGGCACAGCAACTGTCAACCGAAAATACACCGTAAAGTCATTGGCCAATGAAAAAACACGGAGCTGACAGCAAGGTCACGAAAGACCCAATAGAAGCAGCTGGGTATCAGGCTGCAGACACACCTGAGGAGGAAGAAAATCTATCACCCCCGAACATGTAGAAAGGAAAATCTACTGAGCCTTCAAATTTCCTTTGCAGAAAAGCGCACCCAGGACCTATTTGTTTCCATGAGATGTCAGGCGCGTGCACCCCGGCTTCATTATTTGAGTGATCAGCTGCTCGCTGTTGTTCCAGTTTCCCTCAGCTGATGCCAGCTCTTCAATCAGTTACAGGCTGTCTTGTTACCACTGGGCTGTGGGCTTGGACAAGGAATTGCGCGCTCCTTTTCTGCGCGCTGACATCTGAAGAGAATTGCAGACACGCTAGGCAGAAAATCATTCAATTTATTATCTGTACGGGTAATCCCCGCGCCTGCTTCCACGGGAGCGTTGCATTAGCAAGACAAATGTGCATTATGCACATGTTGGAGCACCGAGGTCGAGCTCTTGGGCAGTGCATTTGTCAAAAACCGACTGGTTTGCAGGAAGGATGTTTCTCGGTGTCCCAGGCCCCTTGTATCCGGCTGCCCCGTGTTAGGTGCTGTAGCCGGTACAGACATCGTGAGGAGAAATGACATCACTCATCATGTGAAGATACGGACAGGATGACAAATTCTGCTGTGGGCGCTAGCAATTGAGTGAGAGGGAGAATAGAAGCTAGGAGTATGTTGGATCTTAGGAAAAAGGAAGGGATACTGCCAGACCCATTAGTGGTATGAGGCGCCATGGGTCCTAATTCAACTAGGAAAATTGACCACCCCGTCCCTCAGATGCCAATAATAGGGTGAAAGGTCTGTAAAACTTCACCACGACTCATGCAATTTATTTGATCTGGAAGTGTTATGGCATATTTAAACTGGCTATGGTGCAATTTATACAGTTCGGTCTCAGAAGGACTGAGGTTTTAGTCATCTCTTCCTGTCAACTGTTTTTAATTTTTTGCTTTTCTAATGGTTATAAACCTATCTTTAGTACTGTCAAAGCTGCAACTCGACCTCCCTTCTGTCATAAACAGTGAGGCAGTTAGAACTATTATTAGACAACACTGCAAATCCCAGAATAAACGAGCAAATACCCAAAAATAAATTAAAATCCCAATGGCCATATCATGAGAATTGCAGCGCATGTTAAATCTCATTGTAAGAATTGATTATTGAGTGAGGAAGTTTACATTTATATAAGGATGCCACCTCTCTATAAAACAGTATTTTCAGCCCTGATCTTTTATTTGAAAATCTAATGCATTTTGAGAGCTGGAGTCTTCATTTGTTTCCATAGAACCAAATGGACTACTGTACCTGATAGCAATGAACAAAGTGTGAAAAACCATCGGATTGAGGTATAATGTACTTAAGCTATTGTGTGAGAGGACAACCACAGCCTCATCATTCAAGAATCTGAAAAGGTCTTGAGTTGATGGAAATGTAGAGTAGGGGGGTGAAATCGTGTAAAATCCACTCACTTATGGAAGGCAAATGATATACCAGCTCAATGTATTGCCCATATAGTGTCTACAATCATGAGGTGCATGCTGCTAGTGCAGAAAACCCAATCCCGACACCCACCCATGTTTTCAGTTCCTTTGAGTTGTATACTGTTCAATGTAATTCTCCTGCATGCAACAATCATGACAGAAATTGCATACTATGTGCGCTGCCCAGTAATAATGTGTCAAATTATGATTGTGCAAAATAAGTGTGCACATTCCCATAGTAATGTTGAAGAACCTGTGGTTAAGGTAACCAGAGGACTAAATGTCAATAAAATGCCTTTATGCAATGTGAAAGTTGTAGTTATGATCCCCCTCAATAAATGGCAGTTAGGGTAAACCACTGGATTACAATGGTTTGTAAAAGGAAAGGCCAGGACTGACTCTGTTACTCATAGGTAATCTTCATTACTCCGAGTCATAGTCTTCCTAGTCACAGTCACCTAAGAACAACAACCGGAAAATCATTTTTGGAGAACGGTAGAGAAATACCTCTCATGGTCTCTGCACGTTTCCATCTTTGATTGATACAAAAACAAAACAAAGAGGGGCTTATTTACAAGCCCCTTGCGCCGCCAGTGGGTCAGTTAAAAGTGACACGCCTGCAACACAAGACGCTTGTAAATAAACCCCAGACAATTTTGGTTGTCCCCTTCGTGATGTAACAGAGACCAGAAGACCAGATGAAGACATCTGCAGATAATGTACTGCACCTTAAGCTATTCATTTGCCAACGGATTCGGTTTATTCTATTTACATCTTCAATTATGCAAATAAGCTGTAAAAATAGCTCTGTGTTTCTTTCGCTTTCATTATCTCGATGCAGACGGCACAAACTAAGTTCCTTGTCAATAGACAGTGGTAATTATTTTCTTTCACAACATGCTATTCTCTTCGCCTCCCTGTTGAATAATGCATTTCCAGTTCTGTGAGCACAGATTTGAATAGGCTGGTCCTGTGGTGGGAGACTTTTACCTTGGATTAATGAAGGGTTTAAAATTCTTCCACTTTGAGGACTGAAAGTGAGTTTAACCAGCTTTAATATACTCAGTGACACAAAGGGATTGCTCAATGTCGGAGAAGCACTGCGTATTCATTTTCAATTCACAAGTTAGTGCATTCTGGGACATGTAGTCCTCGTTTTCTGCATGGGAACCGCTCAGGCTAACAATGGCCTGCTGACATAGAAAGACAGAAAGATCTAACAATTTAAGAATAATTACTGTCTACATCAATGAGCCGTTTTGACTTCAAAATTGCGGGTGACAGATGAAGCCAGCCATCAGTGCAAATGCATGTCACTGTTATGTAGTCAGGTGGTCTTGCAAACATAACCCGTTTCACTTGGTTTTAGCAGGGGTGTATCCGGTCTGTAATCGTGTCTTTTTGTGGTGCTTTTTGTCAGGCAAGTTGTAGAATTTTGTTCCGGTTATTTACCGTCAGTCTCCCTCCCCACAGTAATTACCATTGGAAGATAGCTGGTTTCCAGAACCTTAATAGCAAAATCCCCATTCTAGTGTTACCCATTCCTCCCCTAAGATGGCCGTCTTTCTCTTCCCACATATACATACAAAAGGAAGCCACCCCTAACTCCTGCCATTTCCCATGGCTCAAGAAAACATGAAGCCGAACATCAAGGGAAGGGAGGGATAGGGAACTTGACTGTGGTGAGCAAGATGTGGACCCGGAGTAATGAAGATTACATATAGAGGTATGCAGTTCCCCTGACATATGTTATACTGCACATATTATTGGCTACAACTTCAGTTCAAAACAGATGGATAGGAGTTGGCCTAAAGGCTAGGGCGGGCAACCTCGCATCTGGGGGACTCGGTTCGAGTATCGGCAATGTCCTGTGATTCTGGGCAAATCACTTAATCTCCCTGTGTCTAACAAAAATGAATGTGTGTCCTCATGTAACGTAACTGGTGCTATGTAATGTCTGATACCTGATCGGGTCAAGTTTGCGATATATAAAACTCTGCAAAAAAAACAACAGGTGGCTATAGTGTTACCTTCTAACACCAGTCCATAGGGATCCATGAAAGTGTGGGGTGATGACCATGTGGCTGCACTACAAATGTCTTCCATGGACACCCCCTTAAAAGTGGCCCATGGTCGACCTGTTCCTTGTAGATCCACCCTGGACCTGATGATGTAAGGCAGAACCTTGAGCTGCATAGGCCCAGATAGTAGCTTGCTTCAGCCACCTACTCAAAAGTGAATTAAATAGTTGTAAACCACTTCTCACTGAACCAAAAGTCACAATAAGATCATTCACTTTTCTGAAATCCTCTGTTCTGTCCAGATAGAGTAACATCACTCTCCTCAAATCCAAGAGATGTAAAGCCACCTTCTCATCAGACTGTGGCGCAGGAAACAAAACTGGTAAAACTACTTCTCTTTTCCTATAAGAGATGGAAGGTATTTTGGGTAAAATCTTCGGATTAAACTGTAATACAATTTCATGTGGAAACACCTTCAGAAAAGGCTCATACTAACAAATTAACCCAGTTCTCCAGTTCACTTTGCTGAAAACATTTCCATGAAAAACAGAACTTTGAGAGTAAGAAATTATTAAAACTACATTCTGCAATGGCTCAAAAGGTGGAAGCTGTGAAGCTTTCAACACCAAGGGCAGATCCCAAGAAGTAGAAGGATTCACAACTCTTGTTCTCTTTAGAAAAACATATTTATTATTTTAGCAATCAATAGCGACAAACCAACTAGGCATGGACTTCTAAAAGTCTGTGTGCAGCCTACTGTGTTCGCAAAGTGGAAGGATCTAAACTCAAAGAAAACCCATCCGACAGAAAGTCTAAAGTCTTTACTGGATTCACTTCACCTGATCAAACCCTCTTTCTGTGCACCAATAATTGAAAAAGCTCCAATGCCTGGCATACAACTTGAATGTGAAAGGATGTCTATAATTTTTAAGTAAATCAACCACTGTGGCTAAACAACCTATAGCCAACAATTCTACCCTTTCAGTAGAAGTTGTGACTTCTCCTATTCCCCAGGAGAAAGTGCAGCTGTTACCAGGGAGATGGATGCATTGGAATCTTCCACTGCAGCTGTACTGCCATCTCCAATAACAAAAAGAACCTTGAACATCTTGCCCACCCAGGAACAATGAGGAGAATGTTATCCTTGTCCTCCCTGATCTTCTGTAGAACCTAAGGGATTGAAGGAATTGGAGGAAATGCATACATTTGTTCCCCCCTGCATGGGAACGACGGTGCATCCAACCTCTACACCTCCACACACGTAACAATTGTGCAAAAGCATTGTCCATGCTGGCAAAGGGGTCAATCAATCAGTCAATCAGAATACTTGTAAAGCGTGCTACTTACCTGTGAGGGTCTAAAGGCGCAGAGGGGACGGGGTGCCGCTACTGCTCAAAGAGCTAGTTCTTGAGGAGTCTTCTGAAGGCGAGTAGGTCTTGGGTCTGCCGTAGGTGGGTAGGGAGGGTGTTCCAGGTCTTGGCAGTGAGGTATGAGAAGGATCTGCCGCCGGAGGTTCTTAGTTGGATGCAGGGGACAGCGGCGAGGGTGAGGCTGGCGGAGTGGAGCTGGCGGGTGGGGGTGTAGAAGCTGAGTCTGCTGTTCAGACAGGCTGGCCCGGCGTTGTGGAGTGCTTTGTGTGAGTGGGTGAAGATCTTGAAGGTGATCCTCTTGTCGACGGGGAGCCAGTATAAGTCTCTCAGGTGGGGGTGATGTGGCTGCGGCGGGGGACATTGACGATCTGTCGGGCGGAGGCGTTTTGGATGCGTTGTAGTCGTTGTAGGTGTTTGGCTGGGATTCCTGCGTAGAGTACGTTGCCATAGTCCAGTCTGCTTCAGACGAAGGCCTGAGTCACCATTCTTCTTGTTTCGGTCGGGATCCACTTGTAGATCCTGCGGAGCATGCGGAGGGTGTTGTAGCAGGAGGAGGAGACGGCGTTAACCTGTTTAGACATGGAGAGGGAGGAGTCGAGGATGAATCCTAGGTTGTGTGCATGGTCGGTGGGTGTCGGTGCTGTTCCCAGTGTGGTCGGACACCAGGAGTTGTCCCAGGCTGAGGGGGTGGGTCCGAGGATCAGTACCTCTGTCTTGTCCGAGTTCAACTTCAGACGGCTGTTCCTCATCCAGTCGGCGACAGCCTTTATTCCCTCGTGGAGGTTGGTTTTGGCAGTGTGCGGGTCCTTGGTGAGGGAGAGGATGAGCTGGGTGTCGTCAGCGTAGGAGATGATGTTGAGGTTGTGTTGGCGGGCCACTTGTGCGAGGGGGGCCATGTAGATGTTGAACAGCGTTGGGCTGAGGGATGAGCCCTGGGGGATGCCGCAGATGATGTCTGTGGCCTCGGATCAGAAGGGCGGGAGGCAGACGCTCTGGGTTCTGCCGGAGAGGAAGGACGTGGTCCAGTCAAGGGCCTTCTCTTGGATTCCGGCTTCTAGGAGGCGTGTCTTTAGAGTGCGATCGCAGATCCTGTCGAAGGTGGCTGACAGGTCCAGGAGGATGAGGGATGATGTTTCGCCGTTGTCTAGTTGGCGCCTGATCTCGTCTGTGGCGGCGATGAGGGCTGTCTCGGTGCTGTGGTTTCGTCTGAACCTGGACTGGGACGGGTCCAAGATGCTGTTGTCTTTCAGGTTATATAACACAAATTGCCCAAACCACAAAATCTCCACAAGGTTATTAAGAGGGAAAAGATCAATTTATTGTGATCCCCTCGACTTCTTATTTAGTGTCAATGTTTTTTTGTCTTTTTCAAGTTATGACAAGCTGTATGACAGAAAACAACAATACATTAAATATTTACACACCTATATATACTTTGTACATACATGAAAAACAAATGCTTTACACAGTACAAAAAGGAAATTTCTTGCATCAAACATTACAAAAAACTAAGAATACATCACAAACAACATTAATACAAACATTACAATCAAAAAATGAGAAAAATATAGGAAAAACCAATCCTAGGGGGAATTATAAGCAAATGAATGGCTCTTAAACAAATCAATACTGGGCCAGCCGGTCCTAGTATCGCAGAGATGACATTATATTCCACCCTATGAAAGTGCCGACACGTTTCGAGCTCAGGCAAAATGTCGCTGATCTCTCATCAGGGCTGTTTTATTCTTTGTATCTGCAAGATGCAAAGAAAATATTTTACTCATCACTCTCAAAACCAAACTTCTTTTAAGGCAATGGGCTGAGGAAGAAAATTGCTTCGTACCAAACTTGGTTGTAAGTAGAGCAGGGCATTAAGGCGTAAAGGATTTCAAACCAAATGTTTCTAAACGTGGCCGAGCAGGACAACCTACAGGAAATTTTAAAACAATTTTTGTGCATTGGTAAATCTGACCAACTCGTGGTTTCATTACTAAGGCGTCACCCAGTGCTACATAAAGCATACCTTGCTATTGTCCACTGCCGCCAACCGGCGTTCTTATATGTAATCCACCACCATGAAGGTAGGCTCCTAAAACAATAGTGGCAAATGTTTTAGTGGTGGGGCTATTGATTACAATGTTCGCATAGTGCATGCATTATTAAAAAACCAAGAAAGGCAGGAATCATTTCGCCTACCTTGGTGGTGGATTACGCCTTTACGCCTTAATGCCCTGCTCTACTTACAACCAAGTTTGGTACGTAGCAATTTTCTTCCTCAGCCCATTGCCTTAAAAGAAGTTTGGTTTTGAGAGTGATGAGTAAAATATTTTCTTTGCATCTTGCAGATACAAAGAATAAAACAGCCCTGATGAGAGATCAGCGACATTTTGCCTGATCTCGAAACGCGTCGGCACTTTCATAGGGTGGAATATAATGTCATCTCTGCGATACTAGGACCGGCTGGCCCAGTATTGATTTGTTTAAGAGCCATTCATTTGCTTATAATTCCCCCTAGGATTGTTTTTTCCTATATTTTTCTCATTTTTTGATTGTAATGTTTGTATTAATGTTGTTTGTGATGTATTCTTAGTTTTTCGTAATGTTTGATGCAAGAAATTTCCTTTTTGTACTGTGTAAAGAATTTGTTTTTCATGTATGTACAAAGTATACATAGGTGTGTAAATATTTAATGTATTGTTGTTTTCTGTCATACAGCTTGTCATAACTTGAAAAAGACAAAAAAACATTGACACTAAATAAGATGCCGAGGGGGATCACAATAAATTGATCTTTTCCCTCTTAATAAGCTGGTGGAGATTTTGTGGTTTGGGCAATTTGTGTTATGTATTCTATAAAGGGTCTAGCCCCCACCACGTGTTTATGGACCTATCCCCTTTTGTTCTCAGTTGTCTTTCAGGTGGCGGACCAGTTGTATGTTGACGATTTTCTTGATGACCTTCGCCGGGAACGGGAGCAGGGTGATGGGCCGGAAGTTCTTGAGGTTCTTGGGGTCCGCCTTGGGCTTCTTGAGGAGGGCGTTGATTTCGACGTGTTTCCAGCTTTCTGGGAATGTCGCTGCTTCGAACGAGATGTTGATGACCTTCCATAGTTGGGGTGCAATGGCAGCGTCTGCTTCGTTGAATACGTGATGTGGGCACGGGTCTGATGGAGATCCGGAGTGGATGGAATTCATGATCTTGCGTGTCTCGTTGTCGTTAACGCTGGACCAGGAGGACAGGCGTTGGTGCTGGGGGTGTTCACAGGGGAGGTTGAGTCTGGCGTAGTCGGGCGGTCATGGTGTTGAAGCTGTCATGGATGTCAGTGATCTTGCGGTGGAAGAAGATGGCCAGTGAGTTGCACAGTTCTTGTGAGGGCGGTATATCGTTGGCATTGGCACTGGGGTTGGAGAGTTCCTTTACGATGCTGAAGAGCTCTTTGCTGTCATGTGCGTTATTATCTAGGCGGTCTATGAAGGAGGATCCCTTGGCTAATCTGATGAGGTGGTGATGTCTGCGGGTGGCGTCCATGTGGGCTGTGTGGTTTTCCGGAGTGCGTTTGTGGAGCCATATCTTCTCCAGTTTCCGGCATGCACGTTTGGAGGTCTGCAGCTCGTCAATGAACCTGGTGGCTCTCTTGCTGGCGTGGTTGTTGGAGGGTTTCTTGAGTTGGGCGAGGGTGTTGGCACAGTCGTCGATCCACTGTCTGAGGTTGCGGGCTGTGGTGTCTGGGTTGGTGTGGTCGGTGGGTGGGTTTTGGGTAAGGGTGGTGATCAGCTGGTCTTCAGTAACTTTGCTCCTGCAGCGGCGAGGTAGCTGTTGGGTGTGATGGTGCGTGGTTGGTTTATTGAAGGTGAAATGGCTAATGTAAGGGACAAGGTCCTAATTTC
Source organism: Lissotriton vulgaris (assembly GCF_964263255.1). Classification (NCBI taxonomy): domain Eukaryota; kingdom Metazoa; phylum Chordata; class Amphibia; order Caudata; family Salamandridae; genus Lissotriton; species Lissotriton vulgaris. Next base: position 644,478,960 of record NC_141687.1, on the reverse strand, counting down.
TAACTTGAGGCGGGAATACAAAGCAAACATCAAGACGAGGAAAAAGGAGATTAAAAATAATGCTTGGAACGATCTCCTCACTATAGATGTCCTTAGAGATAGCAAACGATTTTGGGACATTATAAATCATCCTTTCTTTTCGGGGGATGATAATACCGCCACAGACTGTGTGATCCCGGATGAGAAGTGGGTGCAGCATTTAGTGTAGTGAAACGGCTAGAATTATAGAGGGGGATCACTACGTACCCGCAGTGGAGTTTACTGAGGAGGAGGTCCGCAAAGCAATAATGGAGTCCTCTAAAAATAAGGCGCCTGGCCCCAACGGTGTGCCGGCGGACTTTTTTTAAATACTGCCCGACACTTTGGTCTAAAGTACTAACTAGAGTCTTTAGGGCAATAAATGAAGGAATCCTCCCCGATACATGGGCAACATCTATCATAGTACCCATTTTTAAAAAGGGAAACCGGGAGGACCCAGGGTGTTATCGCCCTATTTCCCTCATTGATTCTGCCTTTAAGATCTTGAGCAGAGTCTTACTGGGCAAACTGTGGGAAAATCTAGAGCTGTGCGGGGGGCTTTCGAATATCCAATATGGGTTTCGAGAAAAACGGGGCACCCTCGAACAATGTTCCAACCTGCACCTTTTGGTCTCTAAATATACGGTGGCCGGGGAGGGGTTAGCATATCTGGCATTTATGGACCTCTCCTCGGCCTTCGACCTGGTGAATAGGACCAAACTATGGTCTCTTTTACTTGAGATTGGGATAGAGGCACATTTAGTAGCTCTCATTGCTAGTTTGCATCAGGAGCTTTCTGCTAAAATAAGGGTCTCTAGGGATGGAAGGTGCACTGTGGAAATTAGCAAAATTAATGTACCTAAGCGGTGTTCATTTGCCTTTTCCCATTCCCCTCCCTGTAAGCACCATGAATACCGTGAAATATTGACCGCATCATTCCGCCAGTAAAAGCCCGTGCCCATATGTACATGACAGCCATTTTAGGCACCATGGCCTTTTTGCCCGCTCATTGGAATCCCCGGCTTCCCTCCTGCGCGTATTTGAACACCCCCCCCCTCTCACATGCATAGACCATAAAACCCTCTCCCTCTGCGCGACCCTGCTCTGAAAAGCAACCCTCCTGCTTGACCCATGCAAACCCCCCATTTCCACTCGAAGAAGCATCCTTCGCCTCAGCTGACATAACCCCCCCCAGCTGTACCTGACTGCCCCCGTTCTCTCATGTACGGGTCATAATTATTATTATTATTTATTTTTATAAAGCGCATAGTCACCCGGAGGTATCCCAGCGCTGGAGAACCCTAGAACAGTAAAACTGAGGACCGAGGCTGAGTTCACGAGGAGGACATAGGAGCTAGGGAAAAAGATGTGTCTTTAACAACTTCCTAAAACGCAGGTATTGGGGTTCGAGACGTAGATCACGAGGAAGGGAGTTCCAAAGACGGGCCGCTTGGACCGAGAACCGTCTTCCTCCTGAACGAGCTTTCCTAAATCTTGGGGCGTTGATGAAATTTTCTGCGTTGGAACGGAGGGATCTAGTGGCTATGTAAGGGGTGATGAAATTGCGGAGAACTGGGGGGCCTTGGTTGTTCAAAGTTTTGTGCACCAAACACAAGGCTTTAAATTTAATTCTCTCCCTTATAGGGAGCCAGTGAAGGAGTTTGAGGGCAGGTTTGGCCGATGATCTGGCCGGGGTGTTGGTAATAATCCGGGCAGCAGTATTCTGAATTCTCTGCAGTTTATTCAGTGTCGCTTCCGGTGCGCCCAGATAAATCGCATTACTATAGTCCAGTCTTGATATAATAAGACCTTGGACTAGTAATTTTTGCGATTTCGGAGGAAGAAGGGGCAGGACTTTCCTCAAGGATTTTAGAAGACCGAAGCAGGTCCCTACGACTTTCTTTGCTTGCGGGGCGAATGAGAGTTCAGAATCAATCCATACACCCAGACTTTTCACCTCTGTCTTTGGGTCTGGGGGAGGACCTAGACATGTTGGCCACATGTCCAGGGGAAGTGAAGTTCCTTTTGAGCCGAGTAAAAGGACCTCGGTTTTTGTCCCGTTTAGTTTTAGCGCTGATCTATTCATCCAGTGATGGACCTGCGTGAGGCAGTTGAGGAGATCAGCTTTCTGTTGTTTAGGGTGGGACAGAGACACCACTAATTGTGTGTCGTCAGCATAGCTGATGACACTCACTCCGAAAGGGGTGATAACCTCCTCCAATGTGGACATATAGATATTAAATAATGTGGGGCTCAGGGAGGAGCCCTGAGGCACACCACATTGGAGGGGCATTTCGGAGGAGCGGGCGTTCTTCTCCCAGATCTGATAAGATCGTTGTGTCAGGAAGGATGAAAGCCAGGATAAGGCTGTGCCTTCCAGTCCAACTCTTGCCAGTCTTTCGATGAGGAGTTGGTGGTCAACGGTATTGAACGCTGCGCTAAGGTCGAGGAGGATCACTGCCACTGATCCTCCCCCATCCAGCAGTGTTCTGGCTTCCTCTACCGCCGCCAGGAGGGCGATGTCCGTGCCCTGTCCTGGTCGGAAACCCGTCTGGGAATTTTTCAGTTTGTTATTGGCCTCTAGAAACTGCGAGAGTTTCTTGTTGATAAGTTTTTCCGCGATCTTACTTACTCCTGGGAGTAGGGAGATGGGCCGGTAATTCGCCAGGTTTTCAGGGTCAAGAGTGGGTTTCTTCAGTAAGGCCTTCACCACCGCCTTCTTCCAGCTCAGGGGCACAACTCCCTGTTGAAGTGACGTATTAATCAACTGAGTGAGGGAGGGGATGATAGAAGGGGCTACCTCTTTAAGGATCCGAAGAGGAGCAGGATCTCTGGGGGAACCGCTCTTCATGGAGTTGAGCGTCGTCCATACTTCGTCTATTGTGACCTGGCCCCATGTGGACAGACCAGTAGAAGAAGTCGGATATGGGAGAGCGATTTCTCCCCTCGGGCTCAAGGGAGGAATTGAATCCAGGATTAATCGGATTTTGTCCTGGAAGAAGTTAGCCAATTGTTGGCATTTCTCCTGGTCGGCTTTGGGGTCGGAAGGAGGTCCCCGTCCTTGTTCTGGAGGTTTTGAGAGCTCTTTAAGGATAGCAAATGCTTCCTTCCCGGAGCAACCCGCTCTATCTATTCTCTCCTGAAAAAACACGCTTTTGGTTTTCCGGATAGCGGTTTTGTAATTTAGAAGAGAAATGGAGTAGATATTTTTATTAGCTCCTGTTTTATCACGTCTCCATGAGCGTTCGGTTTTTTTACATTCTTGCCGTAGGGCTTTAAGCTCTGGAGTGTACCATGAAGCAGGGGATATCCTTTTAGGCTGTTTAAAAGTAGTGATTTTTGGAAGTAAAGTGTCGAGAGATGACGTGATCCAATCACTGAATTGTTTGTCGGCCGCATTCGGGTCAGAGGAAAGCTCGGGAGTGGAATCTGTAAGAGAACGGGCCCATATCTCAGATGACAGTTTGTGCCATTGGCGGTCGGTAACCTGGGTTTTAAGGGTTAGGTGACTAGGTATGGGAGTTTCCCAGAAGAACGGGACCAGGAAATGGTCAGTCCATGGAAGGGTCACAGGAGGGTTGGTGGTCATCGTTGGTATATTGGTAAAGATGGAATCCAATAGATGGCCCTTCTCATGGGTGGGCTCGTTGTTCACCAGACATACCTCTAGAAATGTAAGGTCGTGTCTAATGTCCGAGGCGACTCGATCCGTCGGGTCAAGGAAGTGGAGATTAAGATCACCTAGTAGCAGGAAGTTGGAGGTGGAAGAGGCTAGTTGGGAAATGGATTCAACTATGGAGTTGGTAAAATTACCTGGGGCCCCAGGGGGACGATAGGTCAGAAGCCCTGCCATGGTGAGGGCTGGAGAGATTTGGATGGAGAACTGGCCGCACTCACAGTCCTCGATATCAGCGTTAATCATCCTACAGACGTATCGTTCCCTGTGGATTATGGCTACCCCGCCTCCTCTCCCTTTAGGTCTATTTAGCGCTTGACAGAGATAACCTGTGGGGAGGGCTGTGACGACATCCGGATCGGTGCAGTCAGATAGCCATGTCTCCGTTAGGAACAATAGGTCAAAATCCTGATTTTGAATTAGGAGATTTACTTCGGTGGCGTGTTTCGGGAGGGAGCGGCAGTTGAGGAGTCCTGCTTTCAGAGCCGGTATGGTGGTTTTAGGGGGGGGAGTCGGATTGCAGTATGAGCAGGTCGAAAAGACCTTACCTGCAGTAACCGTGTGGTAGCAGGTCCGGATGGTTTTAGGACGTAGGGCGCGTAATGTATCAGCTGTATACATCACTCGCTCCTGAGGGTCACCTGGCAGAATAACGGGGCCAAGGGCCGTCCGGGTCCGGACGGGCCCAGACGGGCTTGCCTTTGGCGCGCCTTCGGCGCGCTGACAGCGCGCCCGCTGCGCCCGTCCGCTGCGCGTCCGGTGATTGCACATTATTTTATGGGGCTAAGGAGGGGGGGATGGGTGTGGCCTCAGGTAGGCGTGGCCTTGCTTCCTCGCCGTAAATGGCGGCGGGAAATTGTTTTTCCAGGGTTTGCTCGTTGCAGCGAAGGAGTCGCTGTTTAAGCGTGACTCTAGCCCGCTCTGACTGTTTGCCGGGTGAGTGCGCTTTTTTTAAAATACAATCTTGGTAAAGTGACACAGAAATACAGTGGTGATAATTTTTAAAAATTTCGGCGTTCTCCCGGCTTCCGCCTCAGGAGTTTTCAGGTTCTGTCAGTTTCAGCGCTGCTGGTCGCGTATATATGCTGAGGGGGGTGGGCGTGGCCTCAGGTAGGCGTGGCCTTGCTTCCTCGCCGTAAATGGCGGCGGGAAATTGTTTTTCCAGGGTTTGCTCGTTGCAGCGAAGGAGTCGCTGTTTAAGCGTGACTCTAGCCCGCTCTGACTGTTTGCCGGGTGAGTGCGCTTTTTTTAAAATACAATCTTGGTAAAGTGACACAGAAATACAGTGGTGATAATTTTTAAAAATTTCGGCGTTCTCCCGGCTTCCGCCTCAGGAGTTTTCAGGTTCTGTCAGTTTCAGCGCTGCTGGTCGCGTATATATGCTGAGGGGGGTGGGCGTGGCCTCAGGTAGGCGTGGCCTTGCTTCCTTGCCGTAAATGGCGGCGGGAAATTGTTTTTCCAGGGTTTGCTCGTTGCAGCGAAGGAGTCGCTGTTTAAGCGTGACTCTAGCCCGCTCTGACTGTTTGCCGGGTGAGTGCGCTTTTTTTAAAATACAATCTTGGTAAAGTGACACAGAAATACAGTGGTGATAATTTTTAAAAATTTCGGCGTTCTCCCGGCTTCCGCCTCAGGAGTTTCTCTCTCTGTGCGACTCTGTCCCTGGGCATCACACCTCGTGCCTGACCATCACCTCCCTTCTTCCTATGAATACCCCTCCCTTGATGACCCCTCCACTGAGCCCGATTGTCCGCACGGACCACTGGTCATCTCTTTCGCCTGAGGATACAGTTCATTGCCCACCACTGTATGCACTCGTCCCTCTTCAAAAGAGCTACTATTGACCATGACCTCCCCACCCCTCCGAGAATCGATCAGGCGCACACATTCCAAAGAAATCAGCGGAACACTCAGCTGAGCAATAGCCCCCTCCCATTGTATGGTGTGAGGACCTGTACTGTAGCCACGTGTTGGATTGCGCTAGAACGGGGAGGGGTCGGGGATGTCTTTTCCTTGCTTCACAATGTTATTATTGTAATAAGGAATGTTTGTGATGTATAAAAGGCGATGTCTCAGAGAACTTGTTAGAGCACCTCCCGAAAGACACTGTGTTTCGTGTCCGAAATGACAGGCTCTCCTCATGAGAAATAAAACTCTGTTCTTGTGTTCCTGCTTCCAGCGCCCGTCTCTTTATTTGGTAACTATTCAGAATGGGAACTAAGAGGCGTCTTGCGCCAGCAGCCTGGGCATCGGTAGTAAATTGGGCTGACTTTCCACAGCACAGACAATTTTAGGTCTGAGAAAGGGGTGCGCCAGGGCTGCATCCTGGCCCCCCTTCTCTTTACCATTTACATAAACGGGCTGGGGAAATATCTGGAAGCAGGAATGGCTGATGTGCCGCGTATAGGAGGAGCTGTATAAACACAGGGTTAGACCCAAAATAGTCACTGGGACCTGGGTAATGGTTGATACGGACAAAGGGGTCCCGGACTTATGCCGTGATATAAATATAATTGGAAGCATAGAATGAAAAAAGAATCAAAAAGGAACAAACAAATGAGGTTACGATGTTTTAATTCACAAAGTACTTTGTGAATTAAAACAGCGTATAGGAGGAGAGCAGGTGCCGGCACTCCTATACGCGGACGATGCCGTGTTAATTGCACGTACGGGTATTGGTCTACAGGCCCTTTTGGACCGATTTGGCTCCTTCATGGAGAATCTTGACTTAAAAATTAATGTAAAAAAGTCACACACTATGATTGTAGGCCGTAAAGGAAATAAGTTGCACACAAAATCCTTTACTTGTAAGGGTGAGGTTCTTTCCAGGGTCCCTGTTTTCCCATATCTGGGGGTTCTTTTTGACCAGAGAGGCTCCTGGGTCCCCCAGATTAAGGCAAAGAGTATAAGCCTAGCCCGATCAACATCAGCCCTGTTGGCTTTTACAAAAAGACTAGGGGCCAAACCATTGGAGGCAGTGATAAAGGTATACAACAGCAAGTGCATCCCAATTGCCATGTATGGCTCTGTCATGTGGGGATATGTAAATCTAGATAAAATCCAGAGGGTGGAAAATGGGCTCATTAGAAAATTTTTATCTGTCCCCAATTCCACCCCTACCTTCACGATTCATGAGGAAATGTGTTTGTCTTATATTACTGATAAACTGAAATTAGCCCCACTTCTTTTCTGGGCTAAAACATGGTCGAACCCGGAGTTAACACTCAATTGTAATTGTAATTGAAATTGTAAGGGAGTTTTTGTAAAGCGCATACTATCGCTCCAAGGAGCATCTTGGCGCTGTAATTCCGTAGCCTAGAATGGTGGGCCGGAAATACTACTCACATCAGTTTCAGAATACCTGAAGGTTTATTTGAGCCTAGACTAACTGTTTACTAACCGTGTCTGGTAGATTAAAAATCCAGGTTTTCAGGGCTTTCCTGAATTCGATTTCAGTAGGGGTTTGCCGTAGGCTTTGTGGGAGTTTATTCCAGGCTTTAGTACCAAGGACGGCAAGAGATCTTCCTCCTTTTGTGGCTAGTCTAAATCTGGGGACTGTTAGAAGACACATGTCTGATGACCTCAAGTTCCGACTTGGTATGTACGGCTTGAACCGTGGGAGCAGATATTTAGGCCCTTTTTTGTGGTATGCTCTAAAGGTAATTACTAGTATCTTAAAGAGCACTCGCTTATGTATGGGGAGCCAGTGTAGCTGTCTTAAGGCAGCAGAAGCAGAAGATCTCCTTGGAAGATTAAGCACCAGGCGTGCAGCAGCATTTTGGACAACCTGCAACCTGTGCAGGGTAGATCTATTCACTCCTGCGTATATGCTGTTGCAGTAGTCTAAACGTGATGCAATTAGTGCCACTGCAACTGTCTTTTTTGCTTCCAAAGGGATAAAGTTGAAAAACTTTCGAAGACCACGTATGATGTTGAAACAGGATCCTGCCACTGCATTCACTTGTTGTTTAAAACAGAGTTTTTCATCAAATCTGACTCCCAGGTTACGTGCGGATAGTACTGTTTTTGGCGGAATTTCCTCATTAGGGGGCCACCATAGCTGGGGGGAAAACAGATTTTGGGGACCACGATATTCTTAAAGATGTAATCTCAAGGGATCAGGCCATGAGAATACCCTGGCTAAAATATATAAGATCTGCATTTGCCACGCTTGGGAGACCGGAGCTCTTTACCGCACCAACTAACATCAGGAGGGAAGACATCAGGTGGATTAAGCAAGAATTTCTGGAGAGGGCTTGCCTGGAGAGAGAGGAGTTGGAATTGAGGAAACCCTCTGTAAGAGCTCACATAGTTCTAACCACTACTCCCTCCCTGGAACCATATTTAAAAATCGTTACTAACCCACTCCACAGATTCTTGCTAACAAAATTTAGGTTGAACTTGATTCATTATTTACTTGGTAGTTTCCCCGTGTGGACAAAACCAGAAGATGGTCCACCCTGTGTTTGTGACCAGTTTTCGATCCAGGATACCCTCCATTTTACATTATTTTGTGGTCTGTATACCACTGAGAGGGCAAAATATTTATTACCTGTCCTGAAGGCTGCTGGCTTCATCCAAGTAAGGCCAGCGCTAATTTTCCTCCAATCACTAGCGGACATTCATACTATTTTTAGCGTTGCATGCTTCTTAACAGCTGCCTTCAGATCAAGGAACAAAAGAACTCCTCGGAAGGTTTTATTTTAATCTTATTTTAAATGTGGTTTTATCTGTAATTATCTGTAAACATTAGGAAAAATGAGATTAATAATTCATTGTCATAAATAGTAATCAAATTCTTTGATGTTTTTAAAAATTGTTTTGTATTGTACCTTGCCTTTTATGATTTTAACAAAAATCGAATAAAGTGTATTTTGACTGACTGACTGACTGAAGGTGAAATGGATGCTGCGGTAGTCGGTCCTGTGGAGTTCGGTGGTGTGGTCGAAGGTGACGTGGGTGCCTGTGGAGAAGACTGGGTCCAGCGTGTGGCCAGCGGCGTGGGTGGGTGCGGTGACGAGCTGTCTGAGGCCGAGGTTGGCGAGGTTGTCGATCAGGGTGGCGGAGTTGGCGTTGTTGTTGTTCTCGAGGTGGAAATTCAGGTCCCCGAGGAGGATGTAGTCCATGGAGGCGAGTGCGTGGGTGCTGGCGAGGTCGGCGATGGAGTCGCTGAATTGAGCTCAGGGTCTGGGGGCTCTGTAGATGAGTGTTCCTCTGAGGGTGGTGTTGGGGTCAGTGTGGATCCAGAAGTGCAGGTGTTTGGCGGTGTTGAGGGTGTCGTCTGCGTGGGTGGTGACCTTGAGGGTGGACTTGTGGACGATGGCTATTCCTCCTCCGATTCCGTTGGCACAATCCCTGCGGGTGATCTTGTAGCCGTCCGGGATGGCTATGGCGATGTCAGGCGCCGAGGAGTCGTTTCACCAGGTCTCGGTCAGGAATGCTACGTCTGGGCGGAGGCGTCGAGCAGATCCCGGAGCTCGACGGCGTGTTTGCGTGCGGAGCGGGTGTTGAGGAGTATGCAGCGGAGATGGTTGGGTCCAGTCCTTGGAGGTTTGGTGGCTCTGTCGCAGGTGAAGCTGCAGGTGTGGCAGGAGAAAGGTCCGTGAGCCTGTTTCGTGGCGGCTTGGAAGCAGGTGTTGTTTCGGTCAGCGTTGAGTGCATAGAGAGTGCTGGCATCGTAGCAGAGTCTGGTGTTGTGGTGTTCGCGGGGTCCAGGGGTACTGGCGCTGGGCGCGGTCCGGGTGTGAACCGGCGCAGACGGGCTAGCCTTTGGCGGCCTTCGGCACGCCAGCGGTGTGGCCGCTACGTGGCCTCCATAAGTGGGGGATAAGGAGGGAGGAGCTGCTGGGAGGCGGGAGGCGGGTGCGGGATGGCCAATGGAGAGCAGGGCGGTGGGGCTGCAGGGACGCAGCGGCAGGAAGGAGCCGGAAACGGCAGGAAAACAGGCAGGCGGCAGGGAGCAGGTACGAGGCAGCTGGCGCTGTGTGGTGGCGTGGGGAGCGACCTGCTTGCGAGCAGGGTCAGAGGTCCACTTGGGGATACCTGAACCTCCCCTAAAAATATCTGGAACACCTCCTTCCTCAATGATTTAGCACTCATTGAAGGGAAGATGCGACTCAGGTTGTCTGCTGGCTAATTTTTCCTTCCTTAAATATAAACCACCCTGGGGAAGCTTAGATTGGATTCTGCCCAACTGCAAATCTTTTGAATCAATAACCACAGGGACTGAACTGTGCAACCCCCCTGATGGTTCAGGTGTCACATCATCAACTTGTTGTCTGTTCTCACCCAGGTGACCCAGAAGGTGATGAACAAACCCCTACAGAGCTAGAAGAACCTCATTCAGCTCCCTGAAGAGGAAGAATAAGAGGCCTGAAACTGACTCCACTCCATCTGAATTAACGAGGATTCTAATGTGGTTCCAGATTCCAGCTTACTGGCACCTGTGATGACCACTCGTGTATCTATTATATGAAAGGGGAGTCCCATGGTCAAATTATGCTCCTCCAACCACCATTCCAAAGAGTTCTTGAAATGATCTGATAACAGAACGTGTTGTGGGTACACCGGTGATTTATTAAAGAGTACATGTGAAGCCATGCCCAGGGAAGGGCATTGGTAGATGCCAACATCAAACCCTGTAATAACAGCCACTGGGATAGTGGAGGAGCCTCTAAACCCCAAAAATGTATGATTTTCCTTTAAAGAGTAATTATCCAGTCCCCCTGCAAGAACACCTGGTGAATCTTTTTTTTGATAATACATTTTTATTAATGTTTTCTCAAACAAAGCAAAAGGTAACAAATGTATAGTGTACATATTGTATCTCATAAACAGCAGTATGTTACTAGAGTTGGGCATTAAAACTCCACTCCACTCACAGAGTTTGCCCAACTGTGCGTGCCGCGTAGTGTGCCGAGTTCTGAAAAACTCTGCTCTGCGGAGCAGAGTTCTCCGCCCGCTCCCACTCCCCAATGTTTAATTGGCAAGCTCAAACAAGGAAAATCTTACTCCAGACCACCTTCCGGCAAGATTTCTCAACTTGTGCGGTCGTGGATGACCGGTTGAGAAACCTTCCGTTCACGTTTAGGAAGCTGTCACTCGAGTAGAACATCTACTCAAGTGGAAGAAAGAAGCAGCACCCTCTTGCACTACACGTGGGGCTGTTCGAACTGATTTTCAAGTGTTTGGCAAACACCTGTTTCTATAAATCAGCACAAACAGCACGAACAAACGAACCCCGCCGCTTACAGAACTCTGCATAGCACAGCAGAGTTTTTGGGTCAATTCATAGAGTTCCGCATAGCAGAAGTCTGCTAACTTCACCTAGGCTTATACGTTACAGACAATGACAGCGAGGCCATACAGGAGGGGGACCCCTTCAAACCATGGAAACCCCAAGACCAAAGGGTGTCCACCACTTCCCCCAGATCTTGTTATGTTTCTGAGGACACCCTCTTGTCTGGTATTCTGGCACCTCCATCATGGCATACCATTCCACTCCTATCTGCAATTTAGCCAGAGTGAGGGCTTGGGGATAGTGCCATTGTGGGCAATCTCCTGTTTAGCTATATGGTAGCAACCTCTATCAAGGTATGCTCCACTTAAGGCCCTCCCACATCCTCTAGGATACCTAAGAGGCCAACCTGTGGAGTCAGCGCCACCTCTCGTTTCAGGACCCTTGACAGAATAGCTTCCACTCCCTGCCAAAATCTTTGTGTACGGGGACAGGATCACACCAGGTGAAAGAAGTCAGTATGTAGGGTAGGACTGCAAAAGCAAGTGGTTGCAGAAGTGCCCCCACATGCCACACCAGATGACGTATGACATAGGAGAGATGTAAGTAGTACAGTTGAATAAGGTGCAGTCTGGTAGAGATAGCAATCACAGGGCAATGCATGGGGGTCCTGCCAGTCTAACTCTGGGCCCAACCACCCCTCCCACTTCTGCATGAGGGAAGGAAAGTCTTCTGGAGTGTGAATAACCAATGTATTGTAGATTTGGGAAAACAATCTCTTCCCCAGGTGACCCATGAGTATTTTCGCCTCCAGTGGGCTAAACTCAGGGGGGATGGTGGAATCCTACAGGTGGCAGGCCAGGGCGTGGCAGAGCTGTAGGTATTTTGGGAATTTGGAGCACTTAAGGGAGACGTGTAATTGCAGGTCTCAAAAGGAACAGAGGTGCCCACCCTGCCAAATGTCTCAGAGTGCAGAAAGATCAATCCTATCCACCCCTTAAGCCCTCAAGAAGCACAATGTGGGGCAGCCATTGTCCCTCCCACAGGGGAGTGGGTTGTGTGAGTGTCTTTTCCCACTTATAAAGCGCACAGCTTCCAACCACACATTGAATACTACCGCCATCAGGCAGGGCAGGGCACGGGACAATGGATTATCATAAAGCAGTCCCACAACAATGTCCAGGCTCAAGCGGGTAAGCTTCAACCGATAAGTGGGGTTGTGCCAGTCTTCTGTTAGCCATTCGTTGAGGACCACTAAATCTGATGCCCAATAAGAGAGTCTGACATCGGCGGACCAGAGACCACCATCATGTGTCGCCTGTTGTGCCGGCTCAACATAATGCAAGAACAGCAGTTTGACCATAGAAAGTTACGAATGGAGGTGTTGAGGGTCTGGAACCAATTATTGGAGTTGGGGAATGGAAAATGTAGAAAGGAACTGAGGGGCATGATTTTGAACAAACCTAATTTTCCCAACACATTAGGAGGCAGACAGTCCCACTTCTGGAAGTTGTGTTTCATGTTATGGATGAGGAGCATGAGTTTGAGGTGCCAGGCCAAGTCAGGGTTCGTAGAGATGTGGAAGCCAGATATTGAAAGCTCATCCGCTGGATGGGTATGGACTTTTACCCGTCCCGTTAAGGCAGTTTCCATTGTGCGGGAGAAGGAGTAACTTACCGTTGGTTAATCGGTAGACTAGAGGTCATTTCAGAGAGGTGGAGGATTTCTAGCGCTCCAGGTCCAAATAGGTGCGGGGGTTCAAGGTAGAGGAGAATACCATCTACATATAATGTGATTCTATCATCAAGTTTTTCAGTCCACCTCCACCCCCTTATCTATGCATCAATGCAAATGAGGCATCCCAGTGGCTCAATGGGGAGAGCATAAAGGAGCAGGGAAGGGAGCAGCCCTGCCGGGTCCTTCTGCCAATCAGGAACTCCTTGGAAAGGACTCGGTTGACTTGCACTTGTGCCCTAGGTGAGGCGTACAGCAATCTCACATAAAACCAACACTTGGGACTAAAATCAATTTTCTTGTGGACATCATGAAGGAAGGACCAGCTGACTGAATCAAAGGCCTTCTAAAAAATCAATCATAAGAAGGGCCCGCGGGCATCCTGTGTGACAGCACAGGCCAGTGCCATCTTAACAGTCTGTATAGAATGCCTGATGCTTTGCTCTGGGTGTTTTAGGGTGGGCAGGACTTTCAGCAGCCACGTGGCCGGTACTTTGACATAGATCTTGGCTCTGCATTTGTCATGGAAATTTGGCTATAAGAAGAACATTGCCCCGATTGTTACTTAGCTTTGGGAATTACCACTATTGTAGTGGTGCCAATCCTCGGAGGGAAGCGTTCTTTGGCCAAAGCCTTTGCGTTCATCTCCAACAGGAAAGGGTTGAGTGCCTCAAAGTGTTTTCTATAGTACTTGAGGGAGAACCCATCAGGCCCAGGGTTTTTCCCAGATTTCATAGCAACTACCACAGATGTAAGTTTGCCCAGTGCCAGTGGTGTCTCCAAGTCAGACCGGAGTTTGGGGGAGAGTTGCAGCAGGCGAATGTCATTAAGGATCGGGTGGTCGTGTTCAGCCAGGTGTAGAGTTGGCAATAGTATACTGCGAATGCAGCGGCTATCGCAGGAGCGGTACGCCAGCAGGTCCCAGTCGAGCCCACTATTTCGGGGACAATTCTGGCGGTTAGGTCACAAGTAGTCAACCAATAGAGCGATTTGCCACTTTTGTCTCTCCATTCGTATACCCTCTGGACCTAGCCCTCCAGGGGGAGTCGACCAAACCCGTTTTGTGGTCAAAACAGTCTTGTAACTCAGACCATAGATATTCCTCACATTGGGAGTCTACCAGGCACCATGCATTGAGGACCACATAGATGATTTGGGCGCCCAAACTGGAGGGAGACAGGAGAGTGGTCCGAGATGCCCTTTGGAAGAATCATTACCCCAGTGACATGGGGGGTGTCTGTCGCAAGCAGGAGCAACAAACCAATACTGAGAAGGTCCTGCGAGCTGCCGAGGTATGGGTGTATTCACGATCTCTAGCGTGCCATATGTGCCAGACAGTGCACAGCCCCAAAGAGTTCATCCATGAGGGCAGCTTGCGGGCACGGAAGAGACTATTGGCCACATGCATCATTGCACCCGTTTGCGATTCCTAAATTCCGAAAATTAAGGAATCGCAATTTAGAAATCGCAAACTGCAATGCATGGACAATTCGCATTTATTTTTGCGATTTGGTATTTTTCCTTAATTGCATTCACAATTTGCGAATCGCAATTAAAAAAAACCCTTCCCATTGATTACTATGGGCCAAAAGGCCCGTAGGAATGAATGGGAAGGCATTCACATTTTGCGAATTTCAAATTGCGATTCGCAAAATGTGAATGCAATTTCAAGGGTGCAGGGGGGGTCCAAAGAACCCCTCCCTGCACCCCTGAAATGTAACTTTAAATGCAATTTACACACACACATGCCCCAAGGGCATGTGTGTGTAAATTAAAACTTTCAAAAATGCAATTTGTGCATATTTGAAAGTTTTCGGTAAATTAGCATGAAGTTCAACTTCATGCTAATTTACCACTTCCAAATTGCGAATTCGCAATTAAAAAATGATCATGCATTGCATTTAAGAAATCTGAAATTGCGATTTCTTAAATGCAATCGCAATTTTAGAAATCGCAACATGGTTGCGATTACTAAAATTGCGAAATGCATGATGCAATCCAAATTAGTCAATTGCATTCGCAAACGGCCGAAAATTGCGATCCGTACCGTTTGCGAATGCAATTGACTTTGATGACTGTGGGCATATGTGTATTAGGTGAGCTGGAGCAAATTTGAACTAGATAAGGCAGGGCATTAATTTCACCTCCCACATTCACAGCGCTTGAGGGGAAAGCAAGCAGCACTTTCTGAAGATTGGAGAGGGCCAGTACCAGAGCCTGGGGCGGGACATAAATGCTGAGGAGGGCATATGGCTTCCACTCGAGAAGGCCATCCACGCCCATGTAACGGCCCAGTGTGTCAACAACTGTGGAAGTCACCACCAAAGGGAAGTAAGTATTAAGGAGTTTTGCCTCCCCTCAGAATCCCGTGGTGCAACCCGCATGATAGCCCTTGTCAAACCCAAAGCACCTCACGAAGGTGTACTGGGAGACACGGAGATGGGTCTCCTGCAACATTAGAACATCTGGTTTGGAACACCTAGAATACTGGAGGACTGTAGTATGCTTACTTATTATAATTATTTTTTTTGTAATCTTTCGATTGCTTTTGTTTACTTTCAAGTACAGGAATGCCAAAAATACACTATGTAGTGACAATGCCAACTGACAGTGATATAATGTGTGATTGCAAAACAGCATTATTAGGACAAACTGCAGTAGTAGCATCTTGTTGTGCAGGCCTAAAGCATCAGCCACATAGCCTGTAGACTCAATTGAGAAGAAATAAGCATAAGGCACACAAAAAGTTCATTAAGATGGGAGTATGAATACAAATAAGAGTGTTCAGCAAGTGAGGGTACGCATTTTTCACAGGAGACAATATTTTGCAATATCAGAGATAAACAACTGAGTAACTTAAACAATTACAACTGGAACAAAAGAAAAAAGAAAGATAATTAGAAACTAATATGCTAGTCTTACTTCAAAACCCAACTCCCCACCAAGTGACACCACGCATCTATTGAATCAAGTTCTTGTGTCCATCACTAAAAGTCCTAAGGCTTTAGGCAATGTTAGGTGGGAGCATGTGAATTCAGAAACGGGCATGTCAGGGGAGGTTGTTACTGGGGGGAGCGTATCTCCAACCACTTCTCCCATCTCTCCATCCCAGGTCAGCTGGGCATCTGGTGGTTTGGAAGCATCAAGTATATCAGTGTGTAGGTCAGTCATAATGGAATCCCAAAAACAACAGTTGATGGACAGAATGCAGAACAATGTCATACATTCACCCCAGTACAGAGGTCTGGGCCTAAATCCATCGTTTTTTTGCTCACCATGCCATTCCAGTTTGAACCCAGCTACATGCAAATCAGTCCTGACCCTGTGCTCCATGGGAACAGTCCAGCCGACCTGCCAAAACAGGTCCTCCCTGGAAACAAGCATCCTAGGACCAGTTTCGGGCTTTCAGCCCTTATCAGCTAGGATAGCTTGATTCCAGTGGCATGGAGGGCACAGGACTCACGTCTCAGCATACCCGTCCCACTCGGGGTGACAAATGCAAAAACAACAGTTGATGGACAGAATGCAGAACAATGTTATACATTTACCCCAGTACAGAGATATGGGCATAAAGCCATCGTTTATTTGCTCACCATGCCATTCCAGTTTGAACCCAGCCATATGCACATCAGTCTTGACCCTGTGCCCCATGGGAACAGTCCAGCCCGAACTGCCAAGCCAGGTCGTCCCTGGACTGGAAACAAGCATCTTAGGACCGGTTTCGGGCTTTCAGCCCTCCCAGCCAGGATAGCTTGATTCCAGTGGCATGGAGAGCACAGGACTCACGTCTGAGCATACCCATCCCACTCGGGGTGACAGATGCAAAAACAACAGTTGAATGAAAAGTGTGGTGCTCTAGTGCTGCTGGCATTGGGGATTATTATCAAAGTGGATACCGCGGACAATCCAAGTTAGCACTATGTAATGTGATGTAATGTAAGTCATGCTGTTGTGGGCGGGCAGGGTAGCGACGGAGCACAATTGATGGAGTTAATATTGCGCTCATGTGCTAGGGTACTGTCTCATAAGTGACTGGCTGGGAACAAGCATATGTAGCATGTGAAAACAAGAGCAATATAAAATAATGACAAAGAGAAACAATGAATACCATGCAAGCAGTACACCAACTGAACACCCACCCAGACCAATCAGTAATTGGCATTTAGGGAATAAACAAAATCTCTGCATGAGGGGGAGCAAAAACACAAGAGGTAGCTAATCCCCAAATTCCAAGTAATAGTAAGCACCAATACAATATAATAATCAACGATGCAGACATTATTCCTCCTAGATCTCTTCTCCATGTCCTCACCTCTCCACTCTAGCACACTGACACTCTCCAGCATTATCTGTATGGAGGGGTCCATGCATTAAGTCTTCGGCTGTAGACCGAGTGGCGCTGTAACATCCAGGAGCTTAGTGGCATCAGTGTCGCTTTTATCATCCAAATGAATGTTAAAGTCTACCAGCAATAGGCAATCGGTCGATCTTGTACATAAGGCCGAGACCACCGCGTTGAGGTCGTCAAAAAAAGAGCCCAGGGGACCAGGGGGGTCTATATATAGAAAGCACTGCATACACTAAATGAGGTGACAGAGTTAGGGAGAACCCAAGGGATTCGCAACCCCAGATGTCCTCAGTAGGAGTAATAGTGCACGAAAAGCGCTTATCAACAATCAGAGCAATACCCCCGCCCCTGCCCGAAATCCTGTCCTTCCTGATAATAACATAATTGGGAGGAATAGCTGTTGCTAGGTCCGGGCCTGCGGCTTCGCCCAACCAAGTTTCAGTTAAGAAAAGACATATAGGGTTTACCTCGGACAGGAGGTTGTAAATGTCAAGGGAATGCCTGGTAAGGGATCAGGTGTTGAGAAGCAGACAAAAACCTCCATGTATTAACCACACTGCTGAATCAGTCTCTGCTACGGAAAGGTAACTGTTCTATTTGTTCTATATGTAACAGCATGTAAATTGTGTCCTTCATGGACTTATATTTCTGTTTATCAGTCAAATTAAATGATAAAAACAGCGCAGAAGCATTCAAATAATCCCATGGAACTTTCCCCATTTTGAGCGTTTGTAATGCCCAAGCAAATTGCATTACAGAGCACAATTGATTATGACCATGATACAACACAGATACATCAGTCTGTACAATCTCAACAACAGACGAAACAATATTATCTAAGGTGTATATACGGGAAGCTAATTTATTAATAATATTATCTACCACTGCAAGAACTTTTTCCAAATTGGCCTGGTCAATTTGGCGCAGACGGTCAGCAGCTTCCATCTGCAACAGTTTACATCCTTTATTATATGCTTCATTAATAAATCGTTTTTATCTAGGTGATTTAGGGCCTAACATAAAATCAGCGACATTTATGTCACTCGATAAAAGGAACAGGTGTTCTTTCACTGACGACAGTGTGGAGTGTCCCCTCTATTGCTGCCACAATTTCTTTACCGAATACTTGGTGACTGAATGAGAATGTGGGAAATGTGGATCATGTCTGCTTCGTGTGAAACCTGTTCTTGCATTAAGAAAATGCAGTTGACATGCATTGGAACGTATTGGCCACACTAATCACCCCAAAGGGTCAAAATCAGAAGAATTTATACTACCATTTTGGAACAGGACAATCAACACCTCAATCGTATGATTGGTGTGCGTTCACCATGGATTGTACTCAGCCAATGAGGGAATAGAAGGCATATTCAATTTTTTGGCAGTTGCTAAACCAAAACAAGTAGGAATTAGAATAAATCAGTTTAGTGTGCTTCAATATGAATTTAGATTGAAATGGCAATTTTAACTTACTCCCTGTATAGGAGTCGGACAATGCTCCCACTGAGTACAATTCTGAATTGGTCTTAACGTATTCGGTTTGTGCAAGAAATGATGGCCATAATTTAGGTAACAGAACAAATCTGCATAATTGGCCGAATCCAAATACAAATCTTCAGCATCAAAAGCAGCATAATATTTTAAATCAGAAAACAATGAATGAACGGCTTGAACATCCCAGTTGTCTGAGTGTATGTCCTGTGATACCACATCTCCTAGTGAAACAGGGAACACATAGGGAATGTTCAGAAACTCCACCAACGTAAAAGCCCTGATGAAGGTGCAGCCATAAGATCGGGCCAAGCACCGAAACGCGCGTCAGCGTTGTCTTTTCGGATCGTGCTAGCTCTATCTGGGGTCTCCGGCCTTGTGCTGAGAAGACCCTTCAGGGTTCTTAAATGTTTCACTCTGAATTAATGATGAGGATGGTGTATGAACTATGTTTTGTGTGGTTAGCTGTTTGAATGTGCGAGGAGGTATAAGTGAAGAGAATGGATGATGTTCGATGATTGTTGAGAGGGTGAGGTGGGGCCTATATGGAACCTTGTTAACTGTGACATGTTACCAATTTTATTGTTATTTAACTTTTGATGCACTACGGAATTATATACTAAAAAGAGAATAAAAATTTCTATTTTTCTATATGTGGTTTGATTAATCGTGTGGCCTGATCGTGTTTTGTGGTGAGCTCAATGTTGTTAATTTGAAACCTTTATACTCCTTGTGAGCCGCTAATCTACATCATTCAGGGCAGATCGTTTCTAGTTTGGTTTCTCAGAAACTCCATCAGACCATGGATATGGAATGTAACTTTATCCCAAACGATGCCATCAGCAACAGAAAAGGCCGAAATGTTAACGAAGGCTTGACCTCTTTTCATGATACGGGACGATGTATGGGGAGCCAGAACACCATCAACAAATTTTACAGCAGAGCGTTCAGGCAAATAATGACCATTGATGAGCAAGGAGAACACTTTCCCAAAACCAATCCACATGAAAAGGAATATAAGCGTGCGCACCATCCAGATGTACGTCCAGGGTGGGACCAGTTAAGTCTTCTTGAACCAGGCCATAATAAGACTGGTACGTGTCGATTGTGATGACACAGATAAGGACGAAGAAGATGACTCATAAGGAAAACGTGTGTGGTCCATGTAGTAAGCGCTTGCTCCCAAATGCAACAATGGAAGCTGTGCAGCATTAGACGGATCATGTAGGGTATGGTTAGTAATGTTAATGATGACCTCAACTGGAGGAAAATCCTACTCTATGTCTGCATTAGGGGAAGATGAAGGTACGACAGGCAAGAAATCAAGAGAATTTACAACTCCCCCTCCATAATGCGGGGGAGTAGTCGAAGAAGCTGAAGCCATCGGATTTAAGGAAACTGCTTGGCTTGGAATACTGTGGGTCATACTATTCAGTATCGGCCATAAGTTGTAACTTGACATTGTCAATGGAGATAAATCTGTTTTCCTTGCGGCCAGGCAAAGGAGGTAACATTGCTGTACGGGTACCTTTCAGTCCAAGAACTGGGATCGGTGCACGATAAGAGGGACCATATGCTTTTTTGTTCTCCAGCTTTTCTCGAACCAGATCACCACCTTTAGGAAGCAAGCCAGTCACATGAATCAGCAACACTGTTTCAGTGGATGAGGGTTAATGATCTTTAGCCAGTTTATCACAGGTCTTTTGTAGTTCCTGCAACATAGTAGAATGGTTAAGTACAAGTCCTGTGCACATGTATCAGGATATTAGGTTCTAGTGTTAAAACCAAATAAATGTAATGATATTTGAGGAAAAAGTGACAAAGGTCGACATACAGCGTTACATAAAGAATAGATTTATAATTCAATCTTGGTAAGTACAAATGAAACAAACTAGCCGACACGTGTTTCGTCACACCGTGGTGAAGATGTGACTCTTCTGGGCTGGGAAGGACATAAAATGAAAATAATAAACTGACGGAAATGAAAAAAACTACTGAAATTCACAGTTTAAAAAGGGTTATCAAGGTGAAAACTCGAGAGCCACCTATATAGCTGTGGAAACCCTATTATGTGGAAGTACATGGAAAAGTGACATCATAAACATAGAAACAAACCAAAATTCGTGTGGTGATATTGTGTGTCGAAATCTTCAAAACGGAAATTATTGACGGACAATGTACTTAGAGCACAGTCAGTTAAGAACTACACATTAGCAAATGTCCCAGAGCACACTCTAAGAGAAGGCAAAATATAGAAAATAACAGTCTGCAAATCTGCGCTTGTATGTAGAGCAGTAATTGTTAAAGAGACTGATCACCTGGGGTCGGAAGAGAAAAGCCGCAAAAGACAGATAAATCTTATGGCAAAGTTGCTAAAATAGAGCAGGTGAAAACCGCGACATGATCAAAGGTAAAGTCTACATGTGTAGCCAAATAAATTGCGTCCAGTGCATGAAAGCGCCATACTACATGAGAGAGAACACCATCACTCACTAAGTCAACATCTGTGCGTAGAGAAGAAAATTGAAAAAACACGTACAAAGTAAATCACATTTTGAACTACAAAATATTCACAAGCACTGTCCAAATTACAAAATTCCCGTGAGTAAGGAGGCCAGATTTGAAAGAGAGAACGGACAGACAGTAGTGCACAGGCACACGTGAAAGGACTGCCAGAGGTGTAAGGTTGTCAGGCGAAAGTATAGAAAGGCTGCCAAACCCTCTTAACAAAAAACGCAATAAATAGTAATCAAAGCACTGGGGAGGTAATTAGATCTATAACTGTGCATTTGTAGAATGAGTCGGGAAATCTGTGGGGGAAAAAAATATATAAGGACCGTGGCAGGTACAACAGCAGGAAGATAAAATAAAGTAGTGCCCAAGTGTAAGGAAAAATAAGCTTACTGCAACACCGGTGTTAATTCCAACCCGGCTGAAGCATGGGTCAAGGTATGAGGAGTTGAAAAGGGGAAGAATGGGGTCCTGGGGGGGGCGGCCGACCAAAGGGAGGCCTGCCCCGCCCAGGGGAATTTGGGGGCCGGGAAAAGGGGGGGGGGGGTGGGACTGGCGCCGCCCGGGGACGGGTTTAAGTGTTTTGGTAGCTTTTGGGCTGGGGGCTGGGGCTTTGGTATCCGGCCGGGCACGCGGCAGAGACACCATTTTAAGTGTGGTGTCTCGGCCGCCGGGCGGGGGTTGGCAGATGGACAATTATTCTGGACATTTTTCTTCAAATCATCCATTGTCTCACACGGCACAAGTGGATAGCCTGCAGAAGAATGGACTCACTGAATGTGTGTGGATACAATGGGACATTGCAGGCTTGGGTGAAACCAGATTTTCCCGGCAGGCTGGACACTTCGCTGGTGCAGGGACGGGCCGTGGCAGGAGGTATGCTGGACACATCGCTGGATGTAGGAGGAGCTTGGGAGAGCAGCATGCGGCTCCACGCGGCCGAGCGGATGGGCCTGTTCTGCCTGGTGCGGGCGGTCAGGCTCTCACGTGGGACTAGGTGAGTCCCAGCTGCCCCTACCCGAAGGGTCCATACGGCCGCCGGGGTTTAAATTTGGGGCAGGGGAGTAAAGACTGAAGTACTTCTTGGGGGTGGAAATTTTTAGTAGTGTACGCTGGGGGTATGGACTTCTTGGTGGGGTAGGGGGTTGGGGGGGCGGGAAGAGACGGGAGGAATGGGTGTTACGGTACCTGCGACCGCTGTTACGTAGATTCCAGTCGGCACCGTAGTTCATTCGGTGAGAGTCTCTTCGTGTGGGGGGTTGGCTCACGTCTATAGTGACGGTTGTTTTGGCGGGACATTGGATTTCAACCGGTTGTCAGTCGGATGTTGGGTGTGGTTGTCCAGGAGGGGGGCCTGCACCATTGCTCATTTACGGGGTCTGCTTGAGAGGTGAGGTGCTAGGGCGCCTGACGGGGATGCAGTGAGGACGATTTTGTTGTGGCCACTCCTGGGATTCTGGTGCTTTCTGGGAGCAATGTGGATATGGAGCCTTTCGGGACGGACTCAGCGGCGGGGGGCTCTGCAGGCTGGGCCGACGGTGCCACGTCACCCCATTGTTGGAGGTGTTCGGGCGTGACAGAGCTGTGCGTGGACGCGCTCTCCATAGCACCCACTGTTCCTTCTTGGTGGTCTCGGGAGCCCGGAGGGGAGGCACGGGTCTGCTCTGACAGCTTGGCTCAGCATGGACTCGCGTTTCTCGCGTGGGGCTGGTTGGGAACTGAAATTGGTTGAATGGGGAGGTGGCACTTGTGAGCACTTTAGCGGAGTTCTGGCGAGGTCCCACCGGAGTGCTACGGCGGGACCCGCTGCTCTGGGGGCCCCCGGCCGAGTCTCACGGTTGAGGGGCCGAGCGGGGGAGGGGTTCAGGCGCATCTATGTTGCAGTGGCATTGGTGTTTTCGGCTTTCTTAAAATCTGCGGGGATGTTTGTTCATTGGAGTTGTCTCCGAGGCTGCTTGTCGCGGCTTCTTGTGACTGCGAGGTGGTCTGTGTGTGGTGAATCGGGGAGGGGAGAGGGAGGAGCGCGGAGCGGGTTTGGGGGCCCACGTGCTGTGCATTGGTTCCTCAGTGGAGGGGATGTTTGCACTCTCGGTGCGTGGGATGGAGCAGCGTGGTGCTCGGATGCAGGCGGTGCCCACATTTTATTTTATTGATTGGAAATGGGTGCAGTTATTGATGGCTCACGCTGGGCTGCGCATTTGGTAGCTGCAGAGTTGTGACAGTTTTGGTCATTCGCAGAACGAACGTTGTACTCTTCCTTTGGTGCCGTGGACCCAGGGAGGTGTGGCTATGCCCAGTTGTCTTGTGGACGGGAGGAGCCATCGTAGATGCACTGGTGTTGCATGGCGTGCAGACGACTGACAACATGAACATTGTTGCACATGATTTTCCAGCAGATCGGGGGGCCTTTGGCCAAACTATTCGTTGGAAATTAGTCTTCTGGTCCCTGATTGCACTGGGTTTGACCTGCCATTGTCCGGATGGTGGGCCCTCCGTCCAGCGGATGGATCGCTTTTGGAAGCCCTGCTGGCGGTGGGGGGAGGAGAGAGAGCGGTGGGCCTTCAGATGTGCGGACACTAGGCTCCCGCAACATGACCAGGGAGAACTTGTTTTTGTGCCCGCCACAAGCATATTTATGATATTTAGGCCAGAGGCTGAGTACAAATGCGCCCCCCCCCTCCAATCGCAGAATGTGGTGCACACCCGGCTCTGGATACTGTATTGCTTCCTGCCCATTCCAGTTAGATTCGTCTCCGTCGGGGCACGATAGTACTACGAGAAGTTTGGTTGGAGGTGACGACAGGTCGCCGCAGTGGCAATAAGCAGTTCTTATCCCCAGCGTCCACCTTTGCTTCCTGTGCAAAAATGTATAGTTGCCTCAGGCTGAAGAACACACAGTTGGCAACGTGCCACCGCAGCTTAAGTGGGCCGGGTCCTGCCGGTGCCCAGCACTGACAATTCTTAAAGGCAGGTACCGAGACGGGTCCCTGCCGGGCTCAACATTTTCGGCCTAGCTCTCTAAATGGAAAGAAATCTTACCTCTGCAGCAGTACACTGTTTTTGACGTAGCTTTTATTGTTTGCAGTTATATATTGTAAAACTCGAAGTGATTTCCCTGAGCATCTACAAAGACATATTCATTATTTTTTGGTAGGCACTGGCGATTAATTGATTTGCTCAGAAACACTGTACCTTGAGCTGATGCTGAGACTCAAACCTGCTTCCTGAGCCCCAGAGTTAGTAGCTCTCTAGCCATTACGCCACAACCACTCGCACAGGAACCAAAGCATTTTCAATAGTATATACAACGAAGCCATGGTGTTATGTATGTATGTATGTAGTATGTTTATCTTATCCAACTAACAACCTTTGGCAAAGCCAATAGTCATGGCTTGTTGTAGGTGTAATGTGACTTGTATAATAAGTGGAGGTAATAACAGAAGCAGCAAAATACCAGTTAAGCTGAGCACATATTGGTATTGATAAGGGGGAGCCAAGTGCAGGGGTGGATTGTCTAGAGTGTATGGGAGGGCTATGGCGTCTTGGAGGACTACACGTTGCTTGGGGCGGCCTGGGTGAAGGGCTGGGGCTGGAGTTGTATGTAGGGACACAGGGGCATTGATAGGGGAGTCGTTCGGGCCTCATTCGGGCTCCGGTGCAGCTTTGTCGGTAACCTGGGGTTCTGAAGGGGGTGGAGTCTACCCGTCTCGCAGGGTAGGGTTTTTTTGCGGAGCGTAAAGGATCCTTTTCTGGCGGTTATGGTGAACATGGGGCGTTTTTAGGTGCTGACTACTTTTTGGGGTGTCGGCCTAGGTGCAGGTTTAGGGGGCTTGAGCGGACGGTACGGGTGTTATAGGCGTGAACAGGGACAGCGTCTTGGTTAGGCCGCGGGCATTTCAAGGGCATTTGGGGGTCGTGCGTGGGTGAGAGGTACGTTCTTTGCAGTGGGCTTTTTCCTGGCGGACAGGCTCTGGGGGGTGACGCACTGTGTGGAGGACTTCTTCCTGGGCGCCAGAGAGGACGCACGGTCCCATGTCGGTGTGGTCATTCTCCGTAGTGAGCTCGACTCCATGGTCAGGGAGCACGCCCGCCGGAGGATAGGGGGGTCGCAACGCGCGGTGGGGTCTGACGCAGAACGGTGACGCAGCCATGTCGGGGGCTGCGGGGTATGGTAGGTGACGGGGGGCTTGGGGGCACTGCGGCAGGGGTTTCTTCCTGGCGGACGGGCTCCGGTGTGGGACGCACCATCCGGAGGGCTTCTCTCTGGTGGGACGGCCGGCTTCGGCGGACTGCCTGCAGGCGCTGGGCGGCTGCTCAGGCCTTGTGTTGACAGGGGGGGCCCTGGGCGCCAGAGAGGGGGCACGGCCCCGGTTCAGTGCGGTCATACGTCGTAGGGAGCTCGATTCCGCGGCCTGGAAGCACGCCCCGGGGGGTGATGTTGACTGAGGGCATGGCCCTATACATTTAGTGACGGAGGGCATGGCCCTATTCATGGGTGACGGAGGGCATGGCCCTATACATTGGTGACGGAGGGCATGGCCCTATGCATTGGTGACGGAGGGCACGGCCCTAAGCATTGGTGACGGATGGCATGGCCCGATGCATTGGTGACGAGGGCAGGGCCCTATGCTTTGGTGACGAGGGCATGGCCCTATACATTGGTGATGGAGGGCATGGCCCTATGCATCGGTGACGGAGGGCATGGCCCTATGCATCGGTGACGGAGGGCATGGCCTTCGGCATTGGTGACGGAGGGCATGGCCCTATGCATTGGTGACGGAGGGCATGGTCCTATGCATTGGTGACGGAGGGCATGGCCCTATGCATTGGTGACGGAGGGCATGGCCCCTATACATTGGTAAGGAGGGCATGGCCCTATACGTTGGTGACGGAGGGCATGGCCCCATACGTTGGTGACGGAGGGCATGGCCCTATACCTTGGTGACGGAGGGCATGGCCCTATACATTGGTGACGGAGGGCATGGCCCTATACGTGGTGACGGAGGGCATGGTCCTGTACGTGGTGACGGAGGGCATGGCCCTATACATTTGGGATGGAGGGCATGGCCCTATGGTTAGGGGGGAGGACCTGCCGGCGGTACGATGGCATTGACCTGACAGCACTGGGCTTGAGGGGGGTCCGCGGCACGCATATGGTTAGGGGGTGGTCCTGCCAGCTGGGTCATGCGGCACGTCCCGGGTTTAAGGGATGGGGAGTCCTGGGGGGGGTCGAGGACCGTTAGCACGTCCCTCGAGTGGCGGTTCTTCCTAATATAGGGGGGAAGAGTAGGAGAACTGTTTGGATTATCGGGGGTAGGTCAAGCACAATAAAGTATTTAGCCAGGTGGAGAGGCAAATTGACGTTATGCTAATTGTTACTGTTTGTGGATTGTGGGAATCAGTTAGGGGAGGGGGTGGGGGTGAGTCAGGAAATTATATATTTATGAGGTTTAGATTGTGCGGCGCAGGCCAAGGATGTTATTGTGTAGGATGCACCTGCTTCCAATAAAGCGGCCTTTATCACACCTTCATTGAGTCTCGGGTCGGTGCTTTTCTTCCCCCCCCCCTCCCTTTCCCCAATGGGCCCCAATGGGGTCCTGGGGGGGGCGGCCGACCAAAGGGAGGCCTGCCCCGCCCGGGGTAATTTGGGGGCCGGGAAAAGGGGGGGGGGGTGGGACTGGCGCCGCCCGGGGACGGGTTTGGGTGTTTTGGTAGCTTTTGGGCTGGGGGGTGGGGCTTTGTTGGGCTTCTTTTGGGCTGGGCTTTGGTATCCGGCCGGGCACGTGGCAGAAACACCATTTTAAGTGTGGTGTCTCGGCCGCCGGGCGGGGGTTGGCGGATGGACAATTTTTCCCCTCCCTCCCTCCCTGGGTCATGTTACAGTGGGGGGGGGGCCCAGGGGCAGGTATTCCCCTTTTCGGGTGAGTTTCTTTTTCGGGGGAGTTTTGGGGGTGTCAGGGGATTTTGGGCGATGTTTTGTTGGAGGCTGGTGCAAAGGGGGTTTTAGGATTGGGTGGGGGGTTTCGCATGTCGCTGGAGCAGGTGTGGGGTGCATTCTGCATGTAGGGGAGGTTCTTCCTAATATAGGGGGGAAGAGTAGGAGAACTGTTTGGATTATTGGGGGGTAGGTCAAGCACAATAAAGTATTTAGCCAGGTGGAGAGGCAAATTGACGTTATGCTAATTGTTACTGTTTGTGGATTGTGGGAATCAGTTAGGGGAGGGGGTGGGGGTGAATGAGGAAATTACATATTTATGAGGTTTAGATTGTGTGGTGCAGGCCAAGGATGATATTGTGTAGGATGCACCTGCTTCCAATAAAGCGGCCTTTATAACACCTACATTGAGTCTCGGGTCGGTGCTTTTCTCCCCCCCTCCCTTTTCCCAATGGGCCCCAAAGATCGATTCCCTTGTGGACTGTGCGTCAAGAAATAGTAAGACACCGGACGGGTGCGTCCAAAGTCGATGGCTTCTGAAAATGGGCAAGGAAAGGTTGAGTGACACTTCCTACCATTGTCTAGTCATTGCGGCAAGAAACGGGGGATAAAAGGAGCCGTGGCTTATGTAATGCTTGTGCAGCACGAGAAATTAGACAAAATACCGGACGGGTGCGTTCAAAGTCGTAGAGATCTGAAAATGGTCAGGGAAAGGTTAAGTAACACTATTCTACATTAGTTAATTACTGAAAATGGGGGATGAAAGGAGCCATGGCTTACCTAAAGTTCTGAGCAGCGCGTGAAGTAAGCTTTCTGTCAATCCAGGTAGCAGAGAACAGAAGCGCCGGGCAGCCATGTATAAATGTGAATGTACTGACGTGAAATCGCGCATTACGTTTAGGGTGGGACCGCGTAAGCGGAAGTGAGCATAGGGCAAAAGCACTAGGCGACTAGAACATGAACTAACTGTAAGTATGTGAACCCACAAATAGGTAAAACCCGTGTTGAGCGGTGCCGAGAAGCATCGTGAAAAAAAGAGGGGGGAGGGGGTGGGCGATTCCTGATGCTTATTCGATGGAGAAAATGAGTAAAAGGAACTGGACACCGGAGAACAGAACATCTAATAGGCCTCTCGAGAGCGTGAGAGAATGCCAAAGTCAACCACAAATGGGGCAAACACAAGACAAATGAGCTCTGGGGAGTAAGGAGAGAAGCTAAATTAAGGAAAAGTGTAAACAGAGGAGAGACAAAGATGTAAAGCTAGGTGGAGGTATGATAGGTTAGAAGAGAGTGTTGTAGAGAAAAAGGAAATAAAGGCTGAGTAGGTGAATCAATATAGCAGGGACAATATCATCTAATGCCTGAAATTGGTACTTAAAGATACACAGTATAGTAATGAAAACGGTCAAAAGTGGAACACATGACTATTGCGTTTAAGCAAACAGAGTAGAGAAACATAAATGAAGCATTGGATAACTTTACTGTATATGGTCCCAAAGATAAAGTGAGAAACTGTGCATCACATTGACGGTTGAGTATACATTAAAATGCACAAAGTGTGACCTAGTCATTGGTATGAGTTACAAGATAATGACACAGTCTGGTTGTTTGACTACAAAAGCATTAGGAACCCAAAAAATATTGTAGTTTGTGGTCAATGTTGAGACCATGTCTCATAGACTGGAGACGCATTATCCAAGTTGCTTCCAGTCTCCTGAGTCTCAGTTAGTGATTGCCACCCCTCACACTGGGTTCTGTGACACCAATTTCGAAGAAAGTTAGACTTTTGTTGGGTCCTTGTGTGGCGCATGTGTTAATATGTGAGGACATGGGGTATCTAGCATCCCCATTGCACATTGCCCTCACATGTTCCAAAACTCGTTCCTTTAGGGCTCTGATGGTGCTGCCCACATAGTAATTTTTGCATGTGCATTCCAATATATACACAACATATTGGGTGTTACAGTTGATGTTCCTAGTGATTTGGTACTAGCGTCCTTTCCAGTCTTTGAATTCTTTAGTCCTGAGCTTTCAAAACTCTGTGTTGCGACACAGTAATGTGTCACCTGCCATGTGTGGGTGTGTCGCAGAGATGCAGTGTCTTAACTGCTCTGCCCCCAATTTACATGCACTTCTCTGAGCCTCAGTCTCTGCGTGGCTCACCAGCCTCTCCTCGGCTTTCTTGCCATTTCAGTACTGCCTTTCACCCATGCCCTGCCCCATCCCCAGACACTACTCCTCTTTCCCTTTAAAACTGCCCGTATCATCCCTGCTGCCCTGCACTGCTCTAAGCGTCTGTAATTTCTTGCCTGAAGAAAACACTGACGTGAATTTTTATCAACCGGGAAAAGTCAGTCTTTGGTTACCGCTGCCCAAGCCCCTCCTTTCATAAGCTGACATATAGCACCATGCAGCGCGACCATGGGTACAGTGGCGCTCTAATATTGCACTTTTATATAGCGCAAACTCGATCCAAATGTATTGGATCGCTTTAACATGGTACATTACACAAGGTAACATTCCTGTTGTGAGGCACAAGAAGATTATGTGATTTGGCCAGAATCCCAGGATGTTGTGCGGGCCCAGAGACTCCAATTTTGCTCTCTGGTGCCAGAGTCAGCAGGTCTGTCACTAGGTCCACGTCCTCTTGTTCCTGTGACCCCCAAAGGCACTCATACTCGCCGCACAGCCTGACCTTGCGCCATTCCCACGCAGTGCATCGTAGTGCACCTCATCAGGGTTCTTAGGACACTTTGCTATCATGTTGCCCCCTTTCCATCGGCTTGGATGCAGGCTGGCATGATAATTCGGTGGTGGCAGTCGGGCCACGTTGTCCTGAAGTTTGAAGCCGTTGGGCCTGGATGTGCACTCCTGGGCTCATATCCTGGTTAACTTATACTTATTCAATTACTCCAGAATTACTCATTGAACAACCTGCTGGTGTTTTCATGATTGGCCACACTTCAGGTGTGAAAAATTGTGACCGGTGAGAGCAATAGGTGATAGAGGCACACGTGGGTGACAAAGACACAGCCAAGAGTCAGACAGAGGAGAGTACCAGTGAAAGGTGATGTCAATATGGGAGATGTGATACAGACAGGAACAGATGAGAAAGAGATAGGATTGGTGAGAGAAACATTATAATAAAGCAGAGATAACTGCTGAAAGAAGGTAGACAATTTTGAGTAGTGATAAACTGAGTGCTTAATGGAGATAAAGCGGTTGTGCAGCCTTACTCAGGTTCCCTCTATACAATTTTGGGGTTGTGTTGGGAGGGAACGTTTGGCTTGCAGTTTATTTTAAATCTTCACCTTACTGTTTAGAAGACCCTCTGGTGGCGTGGTGATTACGCTCTGTTTGAGTGGAGAAGGCAAGGCACTCCTCATTGGCTGCTGGCCACCATTGGCTGCTGGTCACCATTGGTTAGCAGTAAGCATGGGCAAATTTTGCGAATTCGCGATCCGCGGATTTGCGAATTCGCGATCCGCAAAATTCGCGAATTTGTGCGAATTTGCGGATTTTTGTTTTTTTGCCTGTTCGCAGGGTTTTTTGCGTGTTTGCGGGGTTTTTTGCGTGTTCGCAGGGATTTTTGCGTCTTCGCGAGCCGCTTGCCTAGCGAAGTTACCCATGCAGTCGTTTATGGGAGAGGGAGAGAGGGCTAGATAGATAGATAGATAGAAAGAGAGAGAAAGAGAGGGAAAGAGAGAGGGAGAGAGAGAACGAGAGAACGAGAACGGATCTCTGAAGGGCCAGATTCCTGAGTTGCCCCTACAGAACATACAGCTTTTTATTTTTAGCAAAATGCATATGAAAATTGTGCTGTAAAGGTCTCTTTTAGTTTAACCCCTCCTGACAACTCAAAATGGGTGTATTTGCCATCCTCTCCCTTCTTCCTGTTTTTTATATCTGTAAGTGCTTCCTGATGAGGTTTAATTCCTTGGACGGGTGCCTCGTTGCCTACTTGTAACTATTCTCTGACCCTGCTTCAAGGGTCAGAGCAGGGTCAGAGAATAGTTGCAAGTAGGCAATGAGGCGCCAGGAAGCAATTAGCAGCAGGTGTCCAAGTTGAAGTTAATTTGTTTGTAACCCTTTTGTAAAAGGTTACAAAGAAATTAGGTTCAACTTTTACACCTGCTGCTGTAACCCTTGCTTGGCTGAAAATTCGTCCCCGCTGATTCGCGGATTTTACCGCGATTTCGCGAGATTCGCAGATCGCGAAATCGCAGAAAATCCGCAAATTCACCCGCGAAGCGGATTTTACGCCCACCCTTAGTTAGCAGTCGAGCGCTCATCTCTGCTACACTATTTAGCCAGATGATAGCATGGCCGAGCCCTTACTCATGTTCCCTGAAACCAGTTTAAAAAAATCACCATATTTTAAGTATTTGAAGTTGTGTTGGATGGAACTTTTGGCTTCAGTTTATTCTAAATCTCTGCCTTACTGTTTAGAAGACTCTTCGGCCTACCCCAGCATTGTGATTACGCACTGTTTGAGTGGGGAGGGCTGGTCTAGGCAGGTCACTCCTCATTGGCTGATGCACACTTCTCCACTGGTTATTGATCTAGCACTCATATGAGCCACAAGTTGACATTCTAGACGCACATCAACAGGAAGCTGATAATCATTGTACAGAGGAGGGGGCTCACTAAACAGTCACCATGCACCTGGGATCCGTCAACTAACCTCTACCTGAGTCTACCTGACCGTAAGTGTGGAGGTGTACGAGCCAGAGAATTCATGGGAGGGCGCTGCCTTGGCTCTAAGAGCCGAAGAATGTGCAGAGCCTGGGGTAAAACTAGCATTGGCAAACTAATAGGTCTTCTCTATCTCGTTTAGCCATTCTATCAGCGGATAAAAACAAACAGGTACTGAGCACCACCCTGGAAGCGGGCAACAGACACCTGCCCAAAGACACATAATAATACTTGATTTATATGGCAAAGTGTCACAACCCCTGAAGGACACAAGCAGGGACTGTTCCCTCATGTGGGAGCGTGAAACGGCCATCTGCTCTGTAGGTTTCAGCACCGTATACTACTCCATCACATTTCTGGTTCCTTGGGAAAGTGTGTCGAACAGCAGAGAAATAAAGAGTGAATACTACAGCCATCTGTTTGGTTTTGGCATAGTGATGCATAGAGTTACTGTAGCCTTGGCATACAAGGCAATGAGCCCTGAGCAACCCGCGACAGACCACACACTTTTCCTCCAAACAGATGCAGACACACACACTTGGCTGTCCTCTGCAAATAGTCATTTCATCGTTGTGCATTATGCCGCAGCATAGGGCTCCTTTGGCTGACACTGACGACACTACGACTTGTTGGAACTGGAGCCAGAGTTCTGCCATTTACTCATCTTTACACCTGGCTATACTACACGCAGCTTTTGTGAGCGCTAATGTGATCAATAGACTGTCCTGGTGTTTATATTACAAAGCAGCCAGCGAGTGTCTGTCAGCAGCAGAAGCACCTTCTCCAGCTCTGACTGGGGCAGAATATTGTAGTTATTTTTGGTAGCCTTATATCTTATATGCAGTTAATTTTACCTCAAAGTGGTGAATGGAAAAACATATGACTCGTCTTATTTTCTGTTGGCTTTTGGCGCACTGCTCTGAGGAAAGCGGTCCCACCTGAGTTCAATGCACAGAGACCGGCTGATAAGTAGCATGATTGGTTTACCGCTCACGATTCCCCCTTCCTGAACAGATTTTTGTATAACTCATATTCAGCAAGGCAGCAGGCGGACTTTGTGCATGGTTAAAAGGGTTGGCAGTGCGTGCACCCGCCCTTTTTGTCCATAAATCACTAGGGTATGTGTCAGTGTTTCCATGATTATATTCTTGTTTCATGCACAAACCTAACCTTACACCCTGTTTTGCCAGTCACTGTCTTAGCTAGAACAGATTCACAGTTGATTTATTAACCTTCCTGCTTTCTCAAATTTGCTTTTAAATGCACAATTTTCCCACTATTTTTTCTAAATTTTCAAAGGGATGGAGAACTCCCTCCCTCACCCCCCACCCCCGAAACCCTCTGAAGTTGTTCGGGCTCGCTCGCATTACCATGTCGCAAAATGATGAATGTTGAATAAGCATGTCACCAACATGAAAAGTTTGGAAAGCTGGAGCCCATCTGCAAGCTCCACAGCATCCCCATTTATGGAAGCCCATAGTAGAATGGTTATCTACGTCAAATGTTGCGGCAGCCGCCACAACATCTAGACCATCAAGGTCGGGCACAAACATTTTAATGACAAAGAGCATTTTGTATGGAGTCCGTCCCCCCAGAGATCTTGGGAGATTTTTTAGTGCATGTGGAACCCCATACAAATGAGTCAGCCAATCCCTGCCAGTACCTAAGACTCTATCTTTTAAAGATTGCTTTAAGTCACAGTTCATTTGCTCCACTATAGAATTGCCCTCACACGTGTATGGAGACGAAAATTGCACCAGCACCCCCAGCCTTAGAGGCAAACGCAGGACCTTGGTCAGAATAAAAGGTGCCACAGGGGAAAGTCCTGACAGACACGCAAATCTCTAATGACATTTCTAGCATCAGCACTGCATTGCAGTGAAGCACAAAGGAACCTAGTGCGTAAATCCACTGCAATAAAACATTTTTCAAAGGCAGTGTTAGATGTCAAAGGACCGCAGTGATCACGCTAAATACAACCAAACGGTTGATTAGAAATGTTCAGCTGTGTATGCGGGAGACGTGCAACCGTAGATGGTTTAATCTGTTGACAATGTCCCAAGACAGTATATAATTATGGGTTTGTTTGTACATCATCACCCTGATGCAGCCCTGAGCTTAAGTACCTAAAAGTAAGCTGCAGGAGAGCAGAATGTTTTTGGAGACAAGATTATAGCAATGAGAAGAAAGCAATCTATATCCAAGCCCTCCAACAATATAAAAATGCAATCACTGCTGCCAAAAAGCTATACTTTACAATTAAAATTGAGGAAGCTGGAAATTCCACCAAGGAATTATTCAAATCAGTCAAACTGCTGGCAAAACCAAAGCAGAATAATGCATTTAAGATAGACCAAGCAATGTCTAATAAATTAGCTGTTTATTTTCAGAGTAAGGTGCAAGTGATCTATAATGATCTCTTGAATACTCGGGGGACTCATGCTGGGCAATGGCGATTTCTTGACGATGCTCGATCAACTCATTGCAGATTATGCTGTTTCCAGAAAATTACTAATGATGAGGTGCAAAAACTTCTACTCTCTATAAGATCTGGATCACCTATTGACCCATGTCCCCCGGCCATTATGCATCAGGCCACTAGGAAGATCTATGACAAGCTTACCCTCCTTATCAACCAAGTCTTGGAGTCGGATATCTATCCTACAATTTTGAAAAAAGTTCCATTAGGCCACTGCTTAAAAAGCCCACCTTAGACCCAAATGAGCCGAAACATTACCTCCCAATTGCTGGTCTGCCAATAGCAGCAACAATTCTGGAGAAATCATTGAAGAAGGTACTGAGTGATTATCTTGACACAAATAACCTGTTGGACTGCACGCAACATGGTTTTCAGTCCTACCATTCCACCGAATCTGCTCTGATCATTGTAACAGAGGAGATACAGAAAATCGTGGATGGGGAGGCAGGACGGTCCTCATACTCCTAGACCTATCGCCAGCATTTGACACCATGAATCACACGGTGTTAGTGCAGCGGCTGAAGATTCTGGGGGTTGAGGGCACTGTCCTGGCCCTTCTCTCCTCCATTTTGGAAGCAAGGAAGCAAAGTCTGTTCTGGGATGGCTTGAAATCTGATAGTTTCCATCTTCCATGTGGGGTCCCACAGGGATCTGCCTTATCCCCAACAATGTTTAACATCTACGTCACTCTGTTGGCCAGACTTATCAGGAGACTTATCAGGATGCATGGTTTCGCACTGGTCTCACATGCTGATGACTCGCAGCTTGTTATTTCTATCTGCAAGCAACCTGAAGTCACAGCCGCCATATTTCATGCGTGTCTGTCAGAGATCATGACCTGGATGAACCATAGCTTCCTGAAAATTAACACAGATAAAACGGAAGTGATAGAATTTGGCCATGGCCGGTCCCTGTGGAATGACTCCTGGTGGCCGATCGAGGCCGGGAATTGCTCTCGTCCCGTCCCCAAAGTCAGGAATCTCGGGGTCATGTTCGATGACCAGTTGAACTTGCCTGCACAAGTGAATAGTCTCACTTCTTCCTGTTTCTTTCTATTACAAACTCTGAGAAAGATCGTTCCTTTTATCTCACAGGAACTACAAAAGACGGTGATGGTGAGTCTCTTTTTGGCTAAACTAGAATATTGCAATGCCCTCTTTTTGGGCATTGATAAGACTCTGATGAGGAAACTTCAGTCCTTCCAGAATGAGGCAGCAAGACTGCTTTTGAATATCCCTAAAGGATAACTAACTTCAGCAGGAATCAAATCACTGCACTGGCTTCCTATCCAGCAGTGGGTGGAAT
Source organism: Lissotriton vulgaris (assembly GCF_964263255.1). Taxonomy (NCBI): domain Eukaryota; kingdom Metazoa; phylum Chordata; class Amphibia; order Caudata; family Salamandridae; genus Lissotriton; species Lissotriton vulgaris. Next base: position 644,443,534 of record NC_141687.1, on the reverse strand, counting down.
TTAAGTCCTTATGTCTGGTCCACAAAGCACTTCACGGTGGTGGTGGCGAGGAAATTTAAAGAATGTTCTTACCTTACATCCCTTCGCGTGCCCTTAGATCTGTCAACCTAGGCCTACCTCAGATTGCTAAGATTAATCGGGCAAGATGGGGAAGAAGGGCATTATCGAACGGCACAGTAAAACTATGGAACAAAATGCCAATGGCCATGAGATGTCAAGCAAATCGGCAGCTTTTCAGGAATGATCTGAAAACATGGCTATTTTCATCCACCTAGTCCTTCCGGTAATAAAGGCCTTTCCTCTGACATACACTAGCGCCAAGAAGCCACAGCAATCGAGCGCTCTATAAACATACATCCTATCGTATCCTAAACCACGCCACCAATAACCTTTCTGTAAAATGGAAACAGTCCCAGACACTCCAACAAGTGCAGAAGTCATGCATTCATATGCAGCTGTGATCAAAAGAAGCCTGCGGTTCTCGTTGGGAATCAGCCGATCCCCAACGGACGGTATTGTAGCAAAAGGAACTTGCTCAGGTGACAAGGGAAACCTTGGGAAAATCCTGTCTCCCCCTTCGTAGCAGCGATCGCCGCAAGAATATCATTATCAATTTTAGTCATGGACCTAGTTACTGCTGCTACTGAACGTGGCCACTGCAGATTTGGCTGCCTCATCAGCCAAAGAATTACCAACAGCGTATGTTCCCACGCGCTGATGGCCAAGATTATGGATAACATGTGTGAGTGGCAAATGTTCTTTAAGTTCTGTCACTCGGACCCAACGCGTTTTATGCTTTCTTGCTCTACCTTTAGATTCTTGATTTTCATTCTGAGACCAAAAGAATGAGTCATTGGTAGATTTGGGGGTCTCTAGTTGGCACAGGTAGGTAATTGTGACAAATAGAAACCCTTGACTCTAGTCAGGGTAAGGGGGTACACTCCTAAAATAACCACTGCTCAACCCCTTGGTAGCTTGGCACGAGCAGACAGGCTTATCTCAGAGGCAGTGTGTAAAGCATGTGTGACCACATACAGTGTTATAAATAAAATTGAGGTCCTAACATAGGTACTCTGTCTCAGAGGCACAAAACCTTTGTCTCACAGAGACAGGCAGGCCCTTTCACACAGGCAGGCCCTTTGACCTAGATTAGCCCTCCCTTCACAACAACGAGCAACATAGAGGCTGTCCCTTATCTGATGTGTGCTCTGGCCACAGAAGACGGTCCATCCTAAATATGTAAGCTCCATGTCCAACAGTGACTAACCTACGTCACAACAAATTCTTGGAAACAGGCCCTTTCTCCAAGAACACAAACTTTGGAAACAGACTCTTTCTCCCAGAACTCATCTTCCTCTAACCAACTTTGCATCACTCCAAGGCACCTATCCGGTATAAATATAGCTCCCTTTGCCCAAGCAAACCAGAGGAGACCGAGACTTCCATGACAGAGGCGCTGAAACCTGCGTCATGCCACAGCTCCAGCTGGCAGAGGTCCATCACCCATCTGTGGGTGTCCAGCTTGAGATCAGGATGAAGTCCCACTAAGGTAATGGGGTTAGACTAAATCCTAGGGGGATTCTTGGCTCTCTAAGACCTACACAGTTGCTAGGTACACTTAGGTACATCTAGTGAGGCATCATAGGGGTATAGGCTTTATCTTAATGCATGCTGTATTTCATGTATGTGTTCATTACTATTGCAAAATGGTAGAACTATACAATGCCTTTTTATTTAACTGCACTGCTGGCCATAATTCTCTGTTACTGTCCAACAGTTGTCGCAGCACATATAACCAATACTAGAATAACAAATGTGCAATAAAGTTTATTGTAAACACACCCAACTGTGTCTTCTATGTACTTCTCTGAGATGAGTGACTGAATAAAAAGTAGTATATTGTTTCCACGATCCTGAGGGATCAGGGTTTTATGTTATGTGGTTGCCAGAAGCTATTCCCTTCTTGTCTCAAGAAGTTTCTAGTGACCTCTGAGCTAGCTGGTACACAGTAATTAAGTTTAATATACATAATAGGGGCATACTGACCTCAGTCCTATGCCAAGCCTATCGTGTATGTTATTCCAATGCGCTGAACCTATATGGGAAATAGGAACTACACTACAACAGTAATCAAGTGACAACACTACAGATGGACACCACACAGGTTTTATATCAAAAATAGGTATTCTTTGTATAGACTTATCACTAGACCACAAACGACAAGAATCCACAATACTGTACCTAAAATTGTAGTTTGAGCTTAGTTCTGTTCAGCTCTTAAAATGCGACACGTTGAGTCAATGTACCTTACGATGCGTTACACTTCCACAGGAAAAGTGTTGCAGCGATGGAAATGCAGCAAAGTTCCGGTGCAAAGAAATAAAGACGTGAAGATCTTCCAGATGCGGCAGGCTTCTCCGATGATGCGAGAAGTCTCGATTCAATGTGTCAGCTGCAGCGGCGACACCCTTGTTCAGCGATGCGACGACAACAGCTTCGGCTGCGACACTCTTCTCCGACGTTGCGAGACGCTTACGCACAATGCGACAACTACAGCGGCGACATTCAAGATGCGAGGGCAGTAGCTCCGACGGCGACACGCTTCTCCGTGTATGTGAGGTGATTTTCTTGATGCGGTGCAATACGACAGCTACAGCGAGGACATCCAAGATGCGACAGCAGCAGCAGCGACTACGACACGCTTCCTCTTAGATGCGAGACGCTTATCTCGATGCGGTGGAATACGACAGCTACAGCGACGAAATTCAAGATGCAACGGCAGCAGCAGCGACGGTGACACGCTTCTTCTTCTTGAGTCGCGCTTCCAACTCCTTGTAACACACAGTCCCTCAGAAGGCCCAAAACAGCAGCAGGCACTTCCCAAGGAACTCTGGGGAACTGGGGGTTGAAGTCTGTTGTCCCTGAGACTTCAGCAAGAAGCAAGCTCTGTTCCAAGCCCTTGGGGATCCTTACGAGTTGATGAAAGTACGCAAAGTGCCTTTCTCCTCTCTTTGGCAGTCAGGCAACCACTGCAGGCCAATCCCACAAGCAGCACTTCAGCGTAGGGATAGTCTCTCCTCAGTTTCTTCAGGTTCCTCTCCTCAGAAAAGGTTTCTTCTTGTTTGTCCAAAAGTGATCTAAATTCTTTGGATCACGGTCCTACTACTAATACCCCAAAATCCTTTGTCCTCTGAGGACAGAGGGGCCTTTGCCCAGTCCAAACCAGCTCTGGAGCATTCTGTTGACATGACTACTTCTTTCCTTTCACAGTGCAGGGCAGAAACACCAGACGCCCCAAAAGAGGTGGAGCTAGCATTATGGAGGGAAATCACTGCCCTGGAGCACATTGTTGACATGATTCCTTCTCTTCTTTCACAGTGCAGGGCAGAGACGTCAGCCGCACCACAGGGAGTGGAGTCAGCACTGTGGGGGGCAGGCACAGTCTTATTCAGGTCTCAGGTGCAACTCCTCCCTCCCATTTAGATGCAGATCTCTCTATTCACCACTGGGCGGACTCACCCTGTCTCCTGGAATCCCCCAGCCCTGTCACTCAAAGTCCAGACAAGGAATACACAACCTAGCAGAGACAAGCTTGGATAGTTAGACAAGAAAATACCTACTTTCTAAAAGTGGCATTTTCAAACACAGAATGCTAAAATCAACTTCACTAAAAGATGTATTTTATCATTCTGAGTTCAGGCGTACTAAACTCTAATTTCTACCATGTTCTCTGAGTCAGTTAGGATTATAAAATGTAAAAATATAACTGCCCATTTCGGCCTATGGAGAACAGGTAGCCTTGTAATAGTGAAAAACGAAAATGGCTGTAATTCACTATTAGGACATGCCACAAACATCAGTGCTTGTCCTACCTTATACTTACAATGCACCCTCCCCTTGGGCCTACCATAGGGGTGTCTGATATGAAGAAAAGGGAAGGTTTAGGGACTGGCAAGTGGGTGCACTTGCCCAGTCAGCATGGCAGTACCAGACTGCACGCAGGCTCTGTAATGGCAGGCCTTAGACACACTTTTAGAGGCAGCTCCTGTGGGTGGAAAAACCAGTGCTGCAAGCCCACCAGCAGCATTTGGTTTACAATCCCTGGGCACTCCTGGTGCACTGTACTAGGGTCTGACAGGTAAACCAAACCAGCCAATCATGGAATCACTAATTCATACATCAATTTACAAAAAGGAGAGCATATGCACTTTAGTACTGATCAGCAGTGGTAAAGTGCCCAGAGTCATAAAACCAACAAAAACAGGTCAGACAAAATACAGGAGGAAGGCAAAAAGTTCAGGGATGACCCGGCAAAAAGGGCCAAGTCCAACAGTTATTGAAAGCCTGCTCACAGTAGTAGGAATCGCACACAACCAGAGTGTTCACATCAGGATCTGTGAATTCTAGAGCTATAATCAAAGCACGCAGCTCCGCCAATTGAGCCGCACAGTCCCCAAGTACCTGTGTATGGACCTTAGAAGACTTAAATTCACCATTTACAATTGAGCCAGCCACAGTAGCGCAAGCAGCTGAATAAGCATGATTCGACCCGACGGCTGGCTGAGCATAGCCGTCAGTATAGATGATACATTTGTACTGATCCAATGGTAGTAACGACAACGGAGGAAGATGAACATGTTCATATTGTAAAAACTCCTGTGTCTGCAATGAGGGATCAAAGATAAATGTGACATCAGCCGATGTTAAAGAACTCACCCATTGTATCCAACGCGGATGCAAAGCTTTCGAATTTGGAACACTCACCTTTACCACTGTGGAAATTAGCAATATTAATGTACATAAGCGGCGTTCATTTGCCTTCTCCCATCCCCCTCCCTGTAGGCACCATGAATACCGTGAAACGTTGACCGCATCATTCCGCCAGTAAAAAGCCCGTGCCCATATGTACATGACAGCCATTTTAGGCACCATGGCCTTTTTGCCCGCTCATTGGAATCCCCGGCTTCCCTCCTGCGCACATTTGAACACCCCCCCCCACTCTCACATGCATAGACCATAAAACCCTCTCCCTCTGCGCGACCCTGCTCTGAAAAGTAACCCACCTGCTTGACCCACGCACCCCCCATTTCCACTTGAAGAAGCATCCTTCGCCTCAGCTGACATAACCCCCCCCCCCAGCTGTACCTGACTGCCCCCGCTCTCTCATGTACGGGTCATAAGATCTCTCTCTCTCTGTGCGACTCTGTCCCTGGGAATCACACCCCGTGCCTGACCATCACCTCCCTTCTTCCCATGAATACCCCTCCCTTGATGACCCCTCCACTGAGCCCGATTGTCCGCACGGACCACTGGTCATCTCCTTCGCCTGAGGATACAGTTTGTTGCCCACCACTGTGTGCACTCGCCCCTCTTCAAAAAGAGCTACTATTGATCATGACCTCCCCACCCCTCCGAGAATCGATCAGGCGCACACATTCCAAAGGAATCAGCAGAGCACTCAGCTGAGTGATAGCCCCCTCCCATTGTATGGGGTGAGGACCTCTACTGTAGCCACGTGTTGGATTGCGCCAGAGCGGGGAGGGGTCGGGGATGTCTTTTCCTTGCTTCACAATGTCATTATTGTAATAAGGAATGTTTGTGATGTATAAAAGGCGATGTCTCAGAGAACTTGTTAGAGCACCTCCCGAAAGACACTGTTTTTCGTGTCCGAAATGACAGGCTCTCCTCATGAGAAATAAAACTCTGTTCTTGTGTTCCTGCTTCCAGCGCCCGTCTCTTTATTTTGTAACTATTCAGAATGGGAACTAAGAGGCGTCTTGCACCAGCAGCCTGGGCATCGGTTGTAAATTGAACTAACTTTCCACAATTGGCGCCCCACGTGGGGCCCACCAGTGACATAGGGTCCAGTAAGAGAGGTCCAGACGATGGGGTGAACATCTAAAAAATTGGAGTATACCTGCCTTGAGAGGGCCCTCGTCCGGCTGCCGATTGAATGAACTTCACCGATTCTGAACGGACCTCTCTCGAGTGACCTATTGTCCTGGCTGGAAGCCCACAGGAATGCTGCATGGAGTAAGAGAACGATCGGGCGCTGGAAAGGGAAGACGAAGAACTGTCCACATGGTCCGGTCCGGGTAAGATTAAGTAGGGCGTTTTTCACGCCTGATTGGTAGGATGGCTTTACCCATCTGATTGATTGATTGATTGATTGTATTGGAATCGGTATTTAAATACTGATATTGTTCGCTTATTGGTTCATTTAGCTTTGGTTGCTACTTGAAATATTGGTTCTCTTCTTGAGACGAGACATTCTCTGTTTGCAAACAGCGGCGAATAGGAACGTTCGTCTCTCTTTGCAGATAGAGAAGGGTAGGTAATGCAGACTTTTGTCCCCGTTGTAATCCGTCATGCCTACCTTTCTCCCCACTGATTGTTTGATATCGATTTATATCGATTGTTGCTCTTTGAGATCTTCCCTGTCTACAAACAGAGACGAATAGGAATATTCCGTCTCCCTTTGCAGAGAGCGAAGGACAGGTAATGCAGACGTTTGTCCCCGTTGTAATCCGTCATGCCTGTTTTTCTCCCCACTAATTGATTGATTGACTGGACATTTATTGTTCAAGGAATAGTTCGTTTGAGGTATTTTCTGTTTGCAAATAACGTGGAATAGAAATATTCTGTCTAGTCTTTGCAAGTAGTAAAGGGTAGGTAATGCAGACTTTTGTCCCCGTTGTAATCCGTCATGCCTACCCACTCCCCACTGATTGATAATCTAGTTCCACCCGGACCATTTATTGGAGGTAGATCATCCGGCTCAACCGGAGGGTATCCCTGATAAAAGGACATATAAAATATGAAGTGATCACCGAATCCTGTTAACAGAAACTTTAGCATGAGACACACACTAGAAAAGGAAGGAAAAAGAAATCGAGCTAAGTCAGTAGCCCACTGATGAGTTTCCGACTTCACTAAAAATAAGAAACATTAGAAATAGTCCGTAATAAGAAATATAAAATGGCGAAAGAAGCCAAGCTTGATGCCAAGACAGCCACGAGGTAGCTAGGCCCCGCCGCCCCCTCGCTATCCAAAGCGTGTCTGTCCCACCGCCCGCCACGCCCAAATAACGGTAACATGAAATAGATACAAATCAGCAGATACCTACCCCCATTCCGGAAGCTCCCGAAGTGCAACAGGTCCGCGGTTACGCCCATCCGGAAGGCGAGGCCTCAACACGTGCAGAGCAGGGCCCGGCTGGCCGCCATCGGAAGGGGAGGTTGTGGGGCGGACGGCCCGATAGTTGTAATGGTCTCCCCTTTCTCTTCTTTTGGCTGCCCTGCGGGCCACGGGGATGGGGGATGTCTTGCCTCTGCCACCGACCCCCCCCCCCCTCTCTATCGCCTGCTCCGGCCATCAGAAAAACAAAACCGGAGCCGAGGTCAGCATCGCCCTTCTGCGACAACACTGGAGGGTTGACAGGCAGCGCCCTGCTTCGACAACACTGGAGGGTTGCACACGGCGGCACTACTTCTTTCTTTTATGATGGCCCTGACAACAGAGGGGGGGGGGGATGTCTTGCACATGCCACCAACCCCCCCCTCCCCCTCGCATCGCCTGGTCTGGCCGCTACGAGAAGTCCAGAGAAAACGGTGCCCTGCAGGCCGCGGGGGGGATGTCTTGCTGCCTCCGACCCCCCCCCTCTCTTCATTGCCTGGTACGACCATCCCAAAGTGCTGGAGCCGAGAAACGGCGTGGGGTCGCTGGAAGGGGGAAGCGGCGCGAACGAGCCTCCCCCACCTCCCCAGGTGGAGGCTTCCAGCGACACCCCAACGCTTCGATCAACAGGGTCCCAATCGAAAAATGGCTTTTGGCCCAGGACTGGTGCACGTCCTGTGCTCTTCTCCTCGACCTTGAAGATTCTAGAAGAGCCGGGGGGGGGCCGACCCCTCCACGGGCGCCCCCGCCCCCGTCCCCCGATGGAAACCACGAGACGTCGGCGCACTCCAGCCGGCGCCAGCCTCAGTTTTGAAATGACTAAAATCCTGCAAAAATACATATTTGTTCAGTCCCGGTGGAACACCAGAGTGACCCGGTAGGAGAGATTGTTGCCTCCCTCCCCACTTTTGACTGATGGTTCATATCGCCAGTCTGTTACCCTATTGCGAAAAACTCTTTGAACTGCCAAAAGAGGTTCTGGTCCAACCACGAGTCAGTGGAGACAATCTGACTGTACTGGGACCTGCCTGACCTCGCCCAAAATGGCGCCGATATAAATGAAACTTTCAGCTCTTTGTTGTACCCTGATTGCTCAAGCCTTGATGCTCTGAGATATGTATGTAGTTTTTGGACGATGAAAGTAGATAAGATGGATATTGATAATGTGTTCAGAAAAGGAAGTGATATAAGATGGATATTGATTATGTGTTGGGACAATGAACTGGTATAGGGTGGGTACCAATTATGTGTTAAAGCAATGAATTGATATGAAATAGGTACTAATTGAGCATTCTGACAATGAATTGATATTAAGTTTTAACGCACCATGGTTATTGAAAGTTTGACTTTTCGACATTTATGATGTATACTCCCAATGAATTTCGAAAGAATGTTATTGCACTTGCCGCACTTTATATTATGAAATGAATGGCCACCGACTTCGTCCCCCTCACGCCCGGCTCCAGTCTGCTCTGTGGCCGGCCCACTGGGTTGTAGGCTCGTATTTGTGCGCCAACATTTTTATTAAAGGTTTTTGAAAAAGCAAGTACAACTGTAGCGATTGCATTAATGAGTTTCGAATGTGTTACTACTGTCTCCGATATAAGCGAAAGGTAAGCAGCTTTATTAAGGTTGAAGGTTAAAAAGCCCAATACTTAAGCCGTTGCGTTGTATGCCACAGGCAGCAGGAAAAACGTTTTAGATGCCCTTAAGCAATACTGAAGAAACGCCACCTGGCCACCACCCACGCACATGATCTAAAAGACCACGCTCGAGTGATTCATGCGGATACGCAGAACACCAATGATTATGTTTCTAACACTACTGGTCCCTCTGGGCTTAAACACCGAGATGGTAGAGAATGCACCGTGTGGAGATAGGTCGAGTATGTGGTAAGTAAAAACATTTTCGGATTTGTGCGCGCTGATGTGTTTTGAATGTTGCCCCCACCCCCCTTCTTTCTCCTCCCATCTGCAGGTCACGTCGGAACATCGGCTGAAGTATGGAGGAGTGATGACCGAACGACCGACGGAGGGGGAAGTAGGGAATTGGAGCATAGTGCTTATACATGACGAGCTTTGTAAGATGTAACACCCCCCTTACTTAGACATGACTGTTCCTCCCTCAGAACCTAGTGATTGGGAGGATGGACTGACGTAGATACTCGACGGGTTAGTACGATATGACAGACTATGACTCGAACCAGCACGCCAGATAATGCAACTATGACGTTTAACTAGATAGGGAAAGGACAAGGAAAGTTCCGGGGTAAGGTTTACCTAAGCACCGCCCGTCTGGAAGACTAGGAATGCTGTTAATGTTTAAAAAAAAAAAAACGTGTACCACCTCCTTCTCGCACCCTTATAGATATAGCTAAGCTGTCCGACTGTTCTCCCTATTAATGCCCTCCGTTGCCTCAGCCTGGAGAACCTTTTCGCCAAAAGGGAGAAAAGGAAAAATGATTCAAAGATCCCACCGTGAGCAGTAACCCGACCAGGTTAATTCCTGACCAACTGACCGAGGTGTAAGTATTAGTAACCGAGAACACTCGCAAAGATGGCAAACAAGAGGAAAAGGAGGAAAAAGGTAAAAAGAGCTCAGAACGTAGATAAATAGGACACTAAAGATGCGCAGCATGCAGAAAGAGATCTTTTTGGCCAATAACTGTTCTATGTTTTGTCGTGAATTTTTTGTATGTAATGTATGGGTTTATGTCTTCCCTCTGTTTGCGTTTCCGTGTTACCTGACCCCTGCCGTTCTGTGTTGTGAGCGCACTAAATGACCTATTACCGTACACGTCTCTCTCTTTCTCTCTCCCTCTCTCCCTCTCTCTCTCTCTCTCTCTCTCTACCTTTCTACATGTCATACGTGTACCGAATGGCTCGTTTAGAATGCGGACGACTCTCACTCTCTATGAGAGCCTTCCCCCCCCCTATTGCCTCTTCCTTTTTGTGGTAAAATTGTGCCCCGCCGGCACCAGCCTAATTGGATACTTATTGAACGCAAAGGTGTTCAGCAAAATTGACAGAAACTAAAATGATTGTAACTCGCCATATTACTACCTCTCCTTTCTGCAAAATGAAAGAACTTGAATTGGCTAAGAAGGAAGGGACAGGTAAGACGGCTGAAGTCCCCTAATCTGGCCCTTTTATAGAGGGACTATATGTCAATGGCATCCTATTTTCCAGTCCGTTAGAGATACAAGCCCCAATGTCCAGATTGATCCCCAATGCCCAGATTGCCCCACCCCTCTGCACTCAAGCGCGAATGTCCAAAGCGTCCCCGCCTCTCCCTGACCCCTGCTCCATATCAGCTGTCCTCGAAGTATAACTGATGACCTTGATTAACTGTCGCTCCTCGATGAAAGCCTGTTTTCCCTCCCCCTCTCTCGATGATAGCACCCCTGCCCTGTTTTTGAAAGGGTTAGCCGGAATGAACGATAAATAGACTTGGCACAAACACAGTAGTAATGCCGACATATATACTTCATGGTGGTAGGGTTCTGACTGTGACCGATGAACGTAACCCCCAAATGCGTAGAATTGAGGGCAGAATTCAAATGCATAAATGTCTTCTCCTGCCAGTTCTCTAAAACTTGTTTTGTACCCATTCAAAGATATACGATCATCGGAGGAGAAGGGTCGGACGTGACATACAGCCTGGCTGCAGATCTTGAGACACATGTGACCTCGACCAAAGGTGGAGCTGCAGAGCAACAAGATACGGGACGAGACAGCAATCTCAAACGTGGAAAATGAACGGTTGAAGGGCTGCCCTGAAGCCCTCTGTCTGCTAACCCACGTGTGCCTGAAGTCTTCGCCCCCTTTTTGGGCCCGATTGATGGGCCTGCCTGCTCGTTTTCCTTTGCTCCCTTGGTCCCTTGATGTGTCCAAGAAAAGACCTGACCCCACTCCGCCCTCTCTTCCCTCGACTATCCAACACCCCCTCTTTTCCACATGACTTTTTGACTCAGACAAGAAGAACAGCATTCAGATGGAAATGGGGTTTGCCACAGAAGGAAAAAGGAAATACAGGTGCCGAGCATAAGGCACCCTTAACCCCTTCGAGGCTAATGACGAGCTGGGCTCGTCATGGCGCTTACCTGTCGTGCGCGGATGACAAGGCCAGCTCGTCATCAGCCCCACCCTCGGGAGAAGCGCTGGCGCTCCCCCCGAGGGTCTGCGATCTTGGTTGTGCTGCTGGGGGCGGCAGCGGAAGAGCTTCCGCTGCACCCCCCGCCCCCCCCCCCGTGGGAATCCCTGATGACGTCAGCGCGCACAGCGCGCGCTGACATCATCAGGGATTCCCTGCGCTCGGGAAGCCATTTGCTTCCTGAGCGCCGTGCAGCAAGGTAGGTTTTTCGAACTCCGGCGGGGGTTTGGGGCAGCGAAGAGGCATCAGGGGAGAGGAAAGAGATTTTCCTTTCCCCTGAAGTCTCTTTGCAGGGCATTTCTGCCTCACGATCGCGCACAGCGTCGCGATTGTGCGGCGGAAATGCCCCCACTAGCACCAGGGATTGTTTATTTAGCTTTTCGGAAGCGACCCCTTGGGCAAGGGTCGCTTCCAGGTGGGCAACAATATAATTTTCGATTTTCTGCCCCCCCTGGGGGCAAATCGGCCCGTTTTTTCGGCCGTTTTGCCCCCAGGGGGGGCAGAAATTTCCCACTAGCACCAGGGTTGTTGTGTTTAGCCAAGATGGCGGCGATTCTTTTTGTTTACGTTTTTCTGTCCCCCCCTGGGGGCAAATCGGCCCGTTTTTTTTGCCGTTTTGCCCCCAGGGGGGACAGAAAATGCCCACTAGCACTAGGGATTTTGTTTTTAGCTTTTAGGAAGCGACCCCTTGGGCAAGGGTCACTTCCAGGTGGCCTCATATTTAACTTTTTGTTTTTCTGCCCCCCCCGGGGGCAAATCGGCCTGTTTTTCGGCCGTTTTGCCCCCAGGGGGGGCAGAAATTTCCCACTAGCACTAGGGTTTTTTGTTGGGGCAATGTGTTTGTTTTGGGAAGCGACCCCTTGGGTAAGGGTCGCTTCCAGGTGGCCATGATGGTTTTTTTGTTTTTCTGTCCACCCTGGGGGCAGTTTTGCACCCAGGGGGGGGGCAGAAAATGCCCACTAGCACCAGGGAATTAAAATTTTGTTTTTAGGTAGCGACCCCTTGGGCAAGGAGTAGTGCTTGGCTGGCGGTGTGTGCGGAGTGGCGCTTGGCTTGCAGTGTGCGTGGAGTGGGGTTTGGCTGGCGGTGTGTGTGGAGTGGCGCTTGGCTGGATGTGCGTGCAGTGGTACTTGGCTGTATGTGCACGGAGTGATGTTTGGCTGGTGGTGTGTGTGGAGTGGTACTTGGCTGGATGTGTGCGTGGAGCGGTGTTTGGCTGGTGGTGAGTGGCGCTTGGCTTGCCGTGTGCGTGGAGTGGTGCTTGGCTGGCGGTGTGTGTGGAGTGGTACTTGGCTGTCGGTGTGCGCTGAGTGGTTTTTGGCTGGCGGTGTACGTGGAGGGGTACTTGGCTATCTATGCACAGAGTGGTGCTTGGCTGGCAGTGTGTGTGGAGTGGTACTTGGCTGTCTGTGCACGGAGTGGTGTTTGGCTGGTGGTGTGTGGCGCTTGGCTTGCGGTGTGCGTGGAGTGGTGCTTGGCTGGCGGTGTGCGTGCAGTGGTACTTGGCTGTCTGTGCACGGAGTGGTGTTTGGCTGGTGGTGTGTGTGGAGTGGTGTTTGGCTGGCGGTGTGTGTGGAGTGGTACTTGGCTGGATGTGTGCGTGGAGCGGTGTTTGGCTGGTGGTGAGTGGCGCTTGGCTTGCGGTGTGCGTGGAGTGGTGCTTGGCTGGCGGTGTGTGTGGAGTGGTACTTGGCTGTCGGTGTGCGCTGAGTGGTGTTTGCCTGGCGGTGTGCGTGGAGTGGTACTTGGCTATCTATGCACGGAGTGGTGCTTGGCTGGCGGTGTGTGTGGAGTGGCTCTTGGCTGGTGGTGTGTGTGTGGAGTGGTCATTTGCTGTCTGTGCATGGAGTGCTGCTTGGCTGGCGGTGTGTGTGGAGTGGCGCTTGGCTGGTGGTGTGCGTGGAGTGATACTTTGCTGTCTGTGCACGGAGTGGTGCTTGGCTGACGGTGTGTGTGGAGTGGCGCAAGGCTGGTGGTGTGCGAGGAGTGCTACTTTGCTGTCTGTGCACGGAGTGCTGCTTGGCTGGCGGTGTGTGTGGAGTGGCGCTTGGCTGGTGGTGTGTGTGGAGTGGTACTTGGTTGTCTGTGCACGGAGTGGTGTTTGGCTGGTGGTGTGTGTGGAGTGGTGTTTGGCTGGCGGTGTGTGTGGAGTGGTACTTGGCTGGATGGTGTGCGTGGAGCGGTGTTTGGCTGGCGGTGAGTGGCGCTTGGCTTGCGGTGTGCGTGGAGTGGTGCTTGGCTGGCGGTGTGTGTGGAGTGGTACTTGGCTGTCGGTGTGCGCTGAGTGGTGTTTGGCTGGCAGTGTGCGTGGAGGGGTACTTGGCTATCTATGCACGCAGTGTGCTTGGCTGGCGGTGTGTGTGGAGTGGTGCTTGGCTGGTGTGTGTGCAGTGGTCATTTGCTGTCTGTGCACGGAGTGCTGCTTGGCTGGCGGTGTGGGTGGAGTGGCGCTTGGCTGGTGGTGTGCGTGGAGTGCTACTTTGCTGTCTGTGCACTGAGTGGTGCTTGGCTGGCGGTATGCGTGGAGTGGCGCTTGGCTGGTGGTGTGTGAGTAGTTACTTTCTGTTGGTCACTACACACATTGCTAGTTGAGTGACACTCTACGCAGTCCATCTTTTTCTGTAGTTGCTGTGTCAGATATGTGGGCGTGTGAAAGTGATGGGCCCTTGAATGGCGCTGGCGGTGTAAATGTTTTGTATGTGTCACACGTACAAAAGGTATATGAATGTCCTTACTGCCCCTGTGTGATGGGGGTACTGTTAGGAGCAAAAGACTGACTGGCACCAAAGGGGTCTGGCAGTAAAAAAAATTCAAAAAATTAACCAGTGTCTTGATGTTAAACCTCATCTAATCCCAATTGGTCTAAGCCCTATTTGGTGGCCCATCTTGCTGAATTTAAATTTGGGGGGCAAGTTTGTGTGTTGTTTTTTGAATTGTTATATTGTTTGTGAAATGTGGTAGTTATTTTTTTTTTCTTCTCTATTTTTGTCTTGTTTCAGGCTTTTGCTGTTTGGATTGTTGTAGGTTGCGTGTCTGTTAGCAGCTTGTGTAGTTGCTTGTGCTTGGTAAGTGAATGTATTTTGTACTACTTTCCCTTGATGTTTGTCTTATTGAAAAAGGTTGTACTTCTACCAGTTTGTGTGGCTCTGGTTTTTTTTGTTTTCAGTATTAGTGCTTGATGTGTACTTTGTTTTCTAATCTGTCATTTCTTTTTTTCTTTCTAGTGGGATATCATTTCTTTTTGCTGTGTCTCAACAGAGTAGGTGCTGGTGAGTGTAGCTATATTTGGTTAGAGTGAAATAGTTTTGGATTGTATTTATCTGTTTGTGAAAGCCTTACCTTGTTTACTTCTTACTTTGCAAAGTGTAGGTTGTTGTTCACTTGTGTGTGCAGTCTTCTTGCTTTTGAAGGATAATGGCTAGTCGCAGGATTACTGCTCAGCAGGTTCTTGGTTTGCTTTTTGAGTCTTCCTCTGACCATGGTTCAGAGTCTGACTCCGATTTGGACTCCCAGGTGGGGGCAGAAGATTCAGGCAGTGAGTTTTCTCTTCGCATGGTATCATCATCGGAAGATGAATCTTCTTCTAGTGCTGATGAAGGGCCTATGTTAGAGGAGGACATTGTGATGCCGGTAGTGGGCCAAGAGGCATCTGTGCTGCTGCCTAGGGCCGCAAGGTTTCCTTTCTTTTTACGTCGGCAAGAGGTAAGTGGGCTGGAGCCTGCGCCCAAAAGGCTTCACATTGCTGTGGTGCGCAAAGAGGCATCTGGTGCTTTTCGTCTTCCTGCTGGTGTAGTGCAGCAAAAGGCATCTGTGGCTGTTAGGCTTCCCGGTGGTGTAGTGCAGCAAGTAGCATCTCAGGCTGCTGGGCTTCCCGTTGGTGTAGTGCATGATGCGCCCTCTGGGGATGCTATGTCTTCTGTTGGTGTTGTGCAGCCTGAAGTATCTGTGGCAGTTAGGCTTCCCATTGGTGTAGAGGGGCAAGAGGCATCTGGGTCTGCTTGGTTTCCCGGTGGTGTAGTGCAGCAAGAAGCATCTCAGGCTGCTGGGCTTCCCGTTGTTGTAGTGCAGGAAGAGCCCTCTGGGGATGCTATGTCTTCTGTTGATGTTGTGCAGCCAGAAGTATCTGTGGCTGTTAGGCCTCCTGTTGGTGAACAGCAGCAAGATGTTTTGGTGCTGCAGGCTGGGGCGACTGCTCCCCCCGTTGATATGGATGGCCTCTGGGTTCCCCCTGGCATGGTGCAGCCGGCATTGCCAGAGTTCACTGGTGTTCCTGGGTGTAGAGTGAATACTGAGAATTTTCTGCCAATAAATTTTTTTGAGTTGTTTTTTGACAATGTGTTTTTGCAAGGGATTGTTGATCAAACCAATTTGTATGCCGAACAATATTTGAGGGCCAACAGTGCCAGCCTTAAGCCCCATTCTAGAGCAATCCGGTGGACTCCCACAAATGTTGAAGAGTTGAAAAAGTTTTTGGGATTAACATTTTTGATGGGCTTGCTAAGGAAGCCATCAATTACTTCATATTGGTCCACTAGTCCCTTGATGGCAACAGCTATATTTCCAGCAATCATAAGTCGTGATCGGTATACGCTTCTTCTTCGGATGTTGCATTTTGTTGATAATAGTTTAGCGTTGTCACGCGATCACCCTGATTGTGACCGTTTGTTTAAAATTCGACCTGTCCTGGATCACTTTGTTGATCGTTTTTCTGAGATCTTTGTCCCTGGTAAAGAAATTGCAGTGGATGAGTCTTTGCTGTTGTTCAAGGGCCGCTTGGTTTTTAGGCAATACATTCCTAGTAAGAGGGCACGCTATGGAATCAAACTGTATATGCTGTGTGAAAGTGAGACTGGATATGTCTACAATTTCAGGGTGTACACTGGTAAGGAGTCCAGCATTAACCCTCCTGGTTGTCCTTCTACTTTTGGAGTGACTGAGAAAATTGTGTGGGAACTAGGTAGAGGATTATTTTACAAAGGCCACCATTTGTATGTAGATAACTTCTACACTGGTGTGCGGTTGTTCAAGGAGTTGGCCAAAGTGGGCACTGTTGCTTGTGGCACAATGCGCAGTAACCGGAAAGGTTTCCCAAAGGAACTTGTTTGCAAAAGGCTTGTGCGGGGACAGTCTACGGCTTTGCGATGTGGGGAGCTTCTAGCTGTGAAGTTTTCAGACAAGAGAGATGTGTACATGCTGACTACTATCCACAATGAAAGAACAGAACCTGTGCCTGTTTGGGGTCAGGGTGCTGAAGTGCGCAAACCTGTGTGCATTTTAGATTACAATAAGTTCATGGGAGGTGTTGACAGAGTAGATCAGAGGTTGGAACCTTATGCTGTTCTTCGAAAGGCTTACGTTTGGTACAAGAAGTTGGCTATCCATCTGTTCCACTTGGCAATTTTTAATGCTTTTGTTGTGTATCAGAAGTCTTGTCCTCAGAATAAGATGCCTTTTGTTAAGTTTCAGGAGTCTATAATAGGCAGGCTTGTACTTTTGGAGGAGGCAAGTGTTCCTAGATTTGGAGTGGTGGAGGAAGTGGCTAGATTGAAAGATCGCCACTTTCTTGAATCTATTCCTTCCACTCCCGCAAGAGACTTTCCGACTAGAAGATGCAGAGTCTGTTGGCGAAGAGGCGTGCGGAAGGAGTCTCGTTTATACTGTCCTGACTGTCCTTCTAAGCCTGCATTGTGTCTGTCAGGTTGTTTTAAATTGTACCACACGCAAAAGAAGTTTTGGGAGTTTGAATGAGCTCTAAATTGAATTGCCTGGTCTGCATTCTGTAAGAAATTTTTAGTTTGTTTCAAGGATTGGCATTAGTGCAAAGTGTTTAGTTTAAGAATTTGTGTTAGCTGTTTTGTAGGTATTTCCATTTGTTTAGTGTTTTTTCAAAAAAAGAATTCTCAATGTGTTTGTGGTGTGTGCCGGCTGGTGCTTGGCTGGCGGTGTGTGTGGAGTTGCGCTTTGCTGGTGGTGTGCATGGAGTGGTACTTGGCTGTTGGTGCAAGGAGTGGTGCTTGGCTGGCGGTGTGTGTGGAGTGGCTCTTGGTTGGTGGTGTTCGTGGAGTGGTACTTGGCTGTCTGTGCATGGAGTGGTGTTTGGCTGGTGGTGTGTGTGGAGTGGTGCTTGGCTGGTGGTGTGCGTGGAGTGGTGCTTAGCTGTTTGCATGGAGTGGTGCTTGGCTGGCGGTGTGTGTGGAGTGGCTCTTGGTTGGTGGTGTTCGTGGAGTGGTACTTGGCTGTCTGTGCATGGAGTGGTGTTTGGCTGGTGGTGTGTGGAGTGGTGCTTGGCTGGTGGTGTGCGTGGAGTGGTGCTTAGCTGTTTGCATGGAGTGGTGCTTGGCTGGCGGTGTGTGTGGAGTGGCGCTTGGCTGGTGGTGTGTGTGGAGTGGTACTTGGCTGTCTGTGCATGGAGTGGTGTTTGGCTGGTGGTGTGTGTGGAGTGGTGCTTGGCTGGTGGTGTGCGTGGAGTGGTGCTTGGCTGTCTGTGCATGGAGTTGGGTTTAGCTGGTGGAGTGTGTGGTTTGGTGTATGGCTGGTGGTGTGTGTGGAGTGGTACTTGGCTGGATGGTGTGCGTGGAGTGGTGCTTAGCTGTTTGCATGGAGTGGTGCTTGGCTGGCGGTGTGTGTGGAGTGGTGCTTGGCTGGTGGTGTGTGTGGAGTGGTACTTGGCTGGTGGTATGTGTGGAGTGGTTCTTGGCTGTCTGTGCACGGAGTTGTGCTTGGCTGTCGTTGTGTGCTGAGTGGGGTTTGGCTGGCGGTGTGCATGGTCTGGTGCTTGGATGGTGGTGTGGGTGGACTGGCGCTTGGCTGGCCGTGTGTGAGTAGTTACTTTCTGTTGGTCACTACACACACTGCTAGTTGAGTGACACTCCACGCAGTCCATCATTTTGTGTAGTTGCAGTGTCAGAAATGTGGGCGTGTGAAAGTGATGGGCCCTTGAATGGCGCTGTCTGCTGGTGTGAGTGTTGAAATGTGATGGGTCCGCGGCTGGCGGTGTGAATGTTTTGTATGTGTCACACGTACGAAAGGTGTATGAATGGCCTGTAAAGAGGTTGGTGCCTTGACGTGGCTTTACAGCTCACGAGCTGTGAGTCAGTGGTTCAGTTTATCATACTTTCAATTATACGCAGTGTATTTCATTTTTTTGAAATTACTTGCGAATACAATTGTATGTACTGAATCATCACTCACCCTCGTGCCAAATCCAACCAGAATGTGTGTGTGCTTGCGGATTAGATGGCTGTGCAGTAATGTTTGTCTTTTATCTCTTTCTGAAGTAGGGTGTACCTTGTCTCTTATTGTGATTGTTGTAGTGTGTTGCTGTTCTTTCTGGATGGTGTCAATGGTCTGGTTTGTATCAGGTATGAAAGGCGCGTGAATGGCCTGTAAAATGGTTGGTGCCTTGTCGTGGCTTTACAGCTCACGAGTTGCGAGTCACTGGTTCGGTTTTTATGCATTTTTTTATTGACAGTGCATTTCATTTTTTGAAATATCTTGTTAATAAAATTTTATGTACTGAATCATCACTCGCCCTCGTGCCAAATCCAACCTGTATGTGTGTGTCTTTCAGGAATACTTAGCCGTGCCTTGAATGTTTGACTTTTGAGTAACTCTGTTACGGTGAACATTATAGCTATAAATAACTTACTAAATTTAGTTATTATTGTTAAACCATGGAAGTATATGGTCATATCTTTCTGGTGAATTCTATTGTGGATTTTTATCCAGAATCTCCTGCAAACTTGAAATTGTCTGTCACAATTTCCTTGAATCACACGCTCTCAAATTGAAAACTTATTTTTCCACTGTATGATTTGGACCGCTTCCTGTTGCTGCCACTATGCCTACCCACGCAAGTGAGGTACCATTTTTATCGGGAGACCTGGGGGAACGCTGGGTGGGAGGAAATTTGTGTGAGCCCAGTGATGCCACGCTTTCCCATGCAAAAAAGTGTGAAAAAAACGTTTTTTTTTTAGCTAAAATTGAGGTTTGCAAGGGATTCTGGGTAAAGGAACGTTGGAGGATCCACGCAAGCCATACCTCCTTGGAAGCCCCCGGGTGTCTACTTTTCAGAAATGTATGGGTTTGGTAGGTTTCCCTAGATGGCAGTCTAGCACGGGGCCAAAAACCCAGGTAACCCCTCTTGCAAAAGCTGGTTGTATTGAATGTCAATACCGCCTGCTTTTGCAAGAGGGGTTACCTGGGTTTTTGGCCCCGTGCTAGACGGCCATCTAGGGAAACCTACCAAACCCATACATTTCTGAAAAGTAGACACCCGGGGGCTTCCAAGGAGGTATGGCTTGCGTGGATCCTCCAACGTTCCTTTACCCAGAATCCCTTGCAAACCTCAATTTTTGCAGAAAAAGTCAGTTTTTTCACACTTTTTATGCGTGGGAAAGCGTGGCGTCACTGGGCTCACACAAATTTCCTCCCACCCAGCGTTCCCCCAGGTCTCCCGAGAAAAATGGTACCTCACTTGCCTGGGTAGGCATAGTGGCTGCGAAAGGAAATGGTTCAAATTGTACGGTGGTGAATTTACAATACCAAATTGCAAAACAACCTTGATTTTGGGGGGGGGGCACCTGAGTTTTTGGCCCGGGGCTCGGTGGTATTCTTTGGAAAGTACAAAACCCAAACAGTTCTGAAAAGTAGACCCCCGGGGGAGTCCAGGGAGGTATGGCATGCGTGGGTCCCCGAACGTTTTCCTACCCAGAACACCTTGCAAACCTTAAAATTAGGTAAAATAATCACTTTTTCAAACTTTTTTGCGTGGAATCACCGTGCCGGCAAAAATGTCCTACCACCCAGCGCTCCCCTTGTTCTCCCGAGTAAAAGGATACCTCACTTGTGTGGGTGCCCCAAAGCAGAACAGGCCAAAAACGAATGTTGAAAAAAGTAGTATTTCAGTGTAACAAATTAAGCCCCCCTGCCTTAGTCACAGGCCTTTGGCCCACCCACACAAGTGAGGTATCATTTTACTCGGGAGAACAAGGGGAACGCAGGGTGGTAGGACATTTGTGCCGACACGGCGATCCCACGCAAAAATGTATGGAAAACTGTTTTTTTAACCTAAATTTGTGGTTTGCAGGGATTTCTGGGTAGGAAAACATTGGGGGACCCACGCATGCCATACCTCCCTGGACTCCCCCGGGTGTCTAGTTTTCAGAACTGTTTGGGTTTGGTAGTTTCCAAAGATGCCCGCCGAGCCCCGGTCCAAAACCTCAGTCCCCCCCCCAAAAAAAAGAAGGTAATCTTGCTATTGGTTATTGTAATGTCTCCACCGTACGATTTGGACCGTTTCCTGTTGCAGCCACTATGCCTACCCACGCAAGTGAGGTACCATTTTTATCGGGAGACCTGGGGGAACGCTGGGTGGGAGGAAATTTGAGTGAGCCCAGTGACGCCACGCTTTCCCACGCATAAAAAGTGTGAAAAAACTGACTTTTTTGCAAAAATTGAGGTTTGCAAGGGATTCTGGGTAAAGGAACGTTGGAGGATCCACGCAAGCCATACCTCCTTGGAAGCCCCCGGGTGTCTACTTTTCAGAAATGTATGGGTTTGGTAGGTTTTCCTACATGGCCGTCTCGCACGGGGCCAAAAACCCAGGTAACCCCTCTTTCAAAAGCTGGTGGGATTGACATTCAATACCACCAGCTTTTGAAAGAGGGGGTACCTGGGTTTTTGGCCCCGTGCGAGACGGCCATGTAGGAAAACCTACCAAGCCCACACATTTCTGAAAAGTAGACACCCGGGGGCTTCCAAGGAGGTATGGCTTGCGTGGATCCTCCAACGTTCCTTTACCCAGAATCCCTTGCAAACCTCAATTTTTGCAGAAAAAGTCAGTTTTTTCACACTTTTTATGCGTGGGAAAGCGTGGCGTCACTGGGCTCACACAAATTTCCTCCCACCCAGCGTTCCCCCAGGTCTCCCGATAAAAATGGTACCTCACTTGCGTGGGTAGGCATAGTGGCTGCAACAGGAAACGGTCCAAATCGTACGGTGGAGACATTACAATAACCAATAGCAAGATTACCTTCTTTTTTTTGGGGGGGGACTGAGTTTTTGGACCGGGGCTCGGCGGGCATCTTTGGAAACTACCAAACCCAAACAGTTCTGAAAACTAGACACCCGGGGGAGTCCAGGGAGGTATGGCATGCGTGGGTCCCCCAATGTTTTCCTACCCAGAAATCCCTGCAAACCACAAATTTAGGTTAAAAAAACAGTTTTCCATACATTTTTGCGTGGGATCGCCGTGTCGGCACAAATGTCCTACCACCCTGCGTTCCCCTTGTTCTCCCGAGTAAAATGATACCTCACTTGTGTGGGTGGGCCAAAGGCCTGTGACTAAGGCAGGGGGGCTTAATTTGTTACACTGAAATACTACTTTTTTCAACATTCGTTTTTGGCCTGTTCTGCTTTGGGGCACCCACACAAGTGAGGTATCCTTTTACTCGGGAGAACAAGGGGAGCGCTGGGTGGTAGGACATTTTTGCCGGCACGGTGATTCCACGCAAAAAAGTTTGAAAAAGTGATTATTTTCCCTAATTTTAAGGTTTGCAAGGTGTTCTGGGTAGGAAAACGTTCGGGGACCCACGCATGCCATACCTCCCTGGACTCCCCCGGGGGTCTACTTTTCAGAACTGTTTGGGTTTTGTACTTTCCAAAGAATACCACCGAGCCCCGGGCCAAAAACTCAGGTGCCCCCCCCCCCAAAATCAAGGTTGTTTTGCAATTTGGTATTGTAAATTCACCACCGTACAATTTGAACCATTTCCTTTCGCAGCCACTATGCCTACCCAGGCAAGTGAGGTACCATTTTTCTTGGGAGACCTGGGGGAACGCTGGGTGGGTGGAAATTTGTTGATCCACGCAGATTCCAGAACTTTCCACCACAGAAATGTGAGGAAAATGCGTTTTTTTTTCCAATTTCTTAGCTTTGCAAGGGATTCTGGGTAAGAGAACCTGGGGGTAGGCAGTCGAGTGACCTCATCCTGAATTCCCCTGGGTGTCTACTTTTCAAAAATGTATAGGTTTGCTAGGTTTCCCTAGGTGCCGGCAGAGCTAGGGTTCAAAAACAAAAGGTAGTCTCTTTGCCCAAAACGTGCACAATTTCACTGAAAAATTGAGTTGTGACCACGTTGCGTTTTGCACTGTTTCCTGTCGCAGCCACTATGCCTACCCAGGCAAGTGAGGTACCATTTTTCTCGGGAGACCTGGGGGAACGCTGGGTGGGTGGAAATTTGTTGATCCACGCAGATTCCGGAACTTTCCACCACAAAAATGTGAGGAAAATGCTTTTTTTTTTCCAATTTCTTAGCTTTGCAAGGGATTCTGGGTAAGAGAACCTGGGGGTAGGCAGTCGAGTGACCCCATCCTGAATTCCCCTGGGTGTCTACTTTTCAAAAATGTATAGGTTTGCTAGGTTTCCCTAGGTGCCGGCAGAGCTAGGGTTCAAAAACAAAAGGTAGTCTCTTTGCCCAAAACGTGCACAATTTCACTGAAAAATTGAGTTGTGACCACGTTGCGTTTTGCACTGTTTCCTGTCGCAGCCACTATGCCTACCCAGGCAAGTGAGGTACCATTTTTCTCGGGAGACCTGGAGGAACGCTGGGTGGGTGGAAATTTGTTGATCCACGCAGATTCCGGAACTTTCCACCACAGAAATGTGAGGAAAATGCGTTTTTTTTTCCAATTTCTTAGCTTTGCAAGGGATTCTGGGTAAGAGAACCTGGGGGTAGGCAGTCGAGTGACCCCATCCTGAATTCCCCTGGGTGTCTACTTTTCAAAAATGTATAGGTTTGCTAGGTTTCCCTAGGTGCCGGCAGAGCTAGGGTTCAAAAACAAAAGGTAGTCTCTTTGCCCAAAACGTGCACAATTTCACTGAAAAATTGAGTTGTGACCACGTTGCGTTTTGCACTGTTTCCTGCAGCAGCCACTATGCCTACCCAGGCAAGTGATGTACCATTTTTCTCGGGAGACCTGGAGGAACGCTGGGTGGGTGGAATTTGTTGATCCACGCAGATTCCGGAACTTTCCACCACAGAAATGTGAGGAAAATGCGTTTTTTTTTCCAATTTCTTAGCTTTGCAAGGGATTCTGGGTAAGAGAACCTGGGGGTAGGCAGTCGAGTGACCCCATCCTGAATTCCCCTGGGTGTCTACTTTTCAAAAATGTATAGGTTTGCTAGGTTTCCCTAGGTGCCGGCAGAGCTAGGGTTCAAAAACAAAAGGTAGTCTCTTTGCCCAAAACGTGCACAATTTCACTGAAAAATTGAGTTGTGACCACGTTGCGTTTTGCACTGTTTCCTGCAGCAGCCACTATGCCTACCCAGGCAAGTGAGGTACCATTTTTTTTTGGGAGACCTGGGGGAACGCTGGGTGGGTGGAAATTTGTTGATCCACGCAGATTCCGGAACTTTCCACCACAGAAATGTGAGGAAAATGCTTTTTTTTTTCCAATTTCTTAGCTTTGCAAGGGATTCTGGGTAAGAGAACCTGGGGGTAGGCAGTCGAGTGACCCCATCCTGAATTCCCCTGGGTGTCTACTTTTCAAAAATGTATAGGTTTGCTAGGTTTCCCTAGGTGCCGGCAGAGCTAGGGTTCAAAAACAAAAGGTAGTCTCTTTGCCCAAAACGTGCACAATTTCACTGAAAAATTGAGTTGTGACCACGTTGCGTTTTGCACTGTTTCCTGCAGCAGCCACTATGCCTACCCAGGCAAGTGAGGTACCATTTTTCTCGGGAGACCTGGGGGAACGCTGGGTGGGTGGAAATTTGTTGATCCACGCAGATTCCGGAACTTTCCACCACAGAAATGTGAGGACAATGCTTTTTTTTTTCCAATTTCTTAGCTTTGCAAGGGATTCTGGGTAAGAGAACCTGGGGGTAGGCAGTCGAGTGACCCCATCCTGAATTCCCCTGGGTGTCTACTTTTCAAAAATGTATAGGTTTGCTAGGTTTCCCTAGGTGCCAGCAGAGCTAGGGTTCAAAAACAAAAGGTAGTCTCTTTGCCCAAAACGTGCACAATTTCACTGAAAAATTGAGTTGTGACCACGTTGCGTTTTGCACTGTTTCCTGTCGCAGCCACTATGCCTACCCAGGCAAGTGAGGTACCATTTTTCTCGGGAGACCTGGGGGAACGCTGGGTGGGTGGAAATTTGTTGATCCACGCAGATTCCGGAACTTTCCACCACAAAAATGTGAGGAAAATGCGTTTTTTTTTCCAATTTCTTAGCTTTGCAAGGGATTCTGGGTAAGAGAACCTGGGGGTAGGCAGTCGAGTGACCCCATCCTGAATTCCCCTGGGTGTCTACTTTTCAAAAATGTATAGGTTTGCTAGGTTTCCCTAGGTGCCGGCAGAGCTAGGGTTCAAAAACAAAAGGTAGTCTCTTTGCCCAAAACGTGCACAATTTCACTGAAAAATTGAGTTGTGACCACGTTGCGTTTTGCACTGTTTCCTGTCGCAGCCACTATGCCTACCCAGGCAAGTGAGGTACCATTTTTCTCGGGAGACCTGGGGGAACGCTGGGTGGGTGGAAATTTGTTGATCCACACAGATTTTGGAACTTTCCACCACAGAAATGTGAGGAAAATGCGTTTTTTTTTCCAATTTCTTAGCTTTGCAAGGGATTCTGGGTAAGAGAACCTGGGGGTAGGCAGTCGAGTGACCCCATCCTGAATTCCCCTGGGTGTCTACTTTTAAAAAATGTATAGGTTTGCTAGGTTTCCCTAAGTGCCGGCAGAGCTAGGGTTCAAAAACAAAAGGTAGTCTCTTTGCCCAAAACGTGCACAATTTCACTGAAAAATTGAGTTGTGACCACGTTGCGTTTTGCACTGTTTCCTGTCGCAGCCACTATGCCTACCCAGGCAAGTGAGGTACCATTTTTCTCGGGAGACGTGGGGGAACGCTGGGTGGGTGGAAATTTGTTGATCCACGCAGATTCCGGAACTTTCCACCACAAAAATGTGAGGAAAATGTGTTTTTTTTTCCAATTTCTTAGCTTTGCAAGGGATTCTGGGTAAGAGAACCTGGGGGTAGGCAGTCGAGTGACCCCATCCTGAATTCCCCTGGGTGTCTACTTTTCAAAAATGTATAGGTTTGCTAGGTTTCCCTAGGTGCCGGCAGAGCTAGGGTTCAAAAACAAAAGGTAGTCTCTTTGCCCAAAACGTGCACAATTTCACTGAAAAATTGAGTTGTGACCACGTTGCGTTTTGCACTGTTTCCTGTCGCAGCCACTATGCCTACCCAGGCAAGTGAGGTACCATTTTTCTCGGGAGACCTGGGGGAACGCTGGGTGGGTGGAAATTTGTTGATCCACGCAGATTCCAGAACTTTCCACCACAGAAATGTGAGGAAAATGCGTTTTTTTCCCAATTTCTTAGCTTTGCAAGGGATTCTGGGTAAGAGAACCTGGGGGTAGGCAGTCGAGTGACCCCATCCTGAATTCCCCTGGGTGTCTACTTTTCAAAAATGTATAGGTTTGCTAGGTTTCCCTAGGTGCCGGCAGAGCTAGGGTTCAAAAACAAAAGGTAGTCTCTTTACCCAAAACGTGCACAATTTCACTGAAAAATTGAGTTGTGACCACGTTGCTTTTTGCACTGTTTCCTGTCGCAGCCACTATGCCTACCCAGGCAAGTGAGGTACCATTTTTCTCGGGAGACCTGGGGGAACGCTGGGTGGGTGGAAATTTGTTGATCCACGCAGATTCCGGAACTTTCCACCACAGAAATGTGAGGAAAATGCGTTTTTTTTTCCAATTTCTTAGCTTTGCAAGGGATTCTGGGTAAGAGAACCTGGGGGTAGGCAGTCGAGTGACCCCATCCTGAATTCCCCTGGGTGTCTACTTTTCAAAAATGTATAGGTTTGCTAGGTTTCCCTAGGTGCCGGCAGAGCTAGGGTTCAAAAACAAAAGGTAGTCTCTTTGCCCAAAACGTGCACAATTTCACTGAAAAATTGAGTTGTGACCACGTTGCGTTTTGCACTGTTTCCTGTCGCAGCCACTATGCCTACCCAGGCAAGTGAGGTACCATTTTTCTCGGGAGACCTGAGGGAACGCTGGGTGGGTGGAAATTTGTTGATCCACGCAGATTCCGGAACTTTCCACCACAGAAATGTGAGGAAAATGCGTTTTTTTTCCAATTTCTTAGCTTTGCAAGGGATTCTGGGTAAGAGAACCTGGGGGTAGGCAGTCGAGTGACCCCATCCTGAATTCCCCTGGGTGTCTACTTTTCAAAAATGTATAGGTTTGCTAGGTTTCCCTAGGTGCCGGCAGAGCTAGGGTTCAAAAACAAAAGGTAGTCTCTTTACCCAAAACGTGCACAATTTCACTGAAAAATTGAGTTGTGACCACGTTGCTTTTTGCACTGTTTCCTGTCGCAGCCACTATGCCTACCCAGGCAAGTGAGGTACCATTTTTCTCGGGAGACCTGGGGGAACGCTGCGTGGGTGGAAATTTGTTGATCCACGCAGATTCCGGAACTTTCCACCACAGAAATGTGAGGAAAATGCGTTTTTTTTTCCAATTTCTTAGCTTTGCAAGGGATTCTGGGTAAGAGAACCTGGGGGTAGGCAGTCGAGTGACCCCATCCTGAATTCCCCTGGGTGTCTACTTTTCAAAAATGTATAGGTTTGCTAGGTTTCCCTAGGTGCCGGCAGAGCTAGGGTTCAAAAACAAAAGGTAGTCTCTTTACCCAAAACGTGCACAATTTCACTGAAAAATTGAGTTGTGACCACGTTGCTTTTTGCACTGTTTCCTGTCGCAGCCACTATGCCTACCCAGGCAAGTGAGGTACCATTTTTCTCGGGAGACCTGGGGGAACGCTGGGTGGGTGGAAATTTGTTGATCCACGCAGATTCCGGAACTTTCCACCACAGAAATGTGAGGAAAATGCGTTTTGTTTCCCAATTTCTTAGCTTTGCAAGGGATTCTGGGTAAGAGAACCTGGGGGTAGGTAGTCGAGTGACCCCATCCTGAATTTCCCTGGGTGTCTACTTTTCAAAAATGTATAGGTTTGCTAGGTTTCCCTAGGTGCTGGCAGAGCTAGGGCTCAAAAACAAAAGGTAGTCTCTTTGTCCAAAGAGCGCAAGATTTCACTGGGAAATTGAGGTGCGACCACGTTGCGTTTTGCGCTGTTTCGTGTCGCAGCCACTATGCCTACCCACGCAAGTGAGGTACCATTGTTTTTGGGAGACCTGGGGGAACACTGGGTGGGTGGAAATTTGTTGATCCAAGCAGATTCCAGAACTTTCCTCCACAGAAATGTGAGGAAAATGTGTTTTTTTTGTCAAATTCGTAGGTTTGCAAGGGATTCTGGGTAACAAGACCTGGTGGTAGGCAGTCAAGTCACCCCATCCTGAATTCCCCTGGGTGTCTACTTTTCAAAAATGTATAGGTTTGCTAGGTTTCCCTAGGTGCCGGCAGAGCTAGGGTGCAAAAACTACAGGTAGGCACTTTGCTAAAAAAGGGTCAATTTGTAACTGCAAAATTTAGGTGTCACCACTTTGCATTTTGCGCCGTTTCCTGTCGCAGGCACAAGGGCGACCCACACAAGTGAGGTACCGTTTTTATCGGGAGACTTGGGGTAATTCAGATTTGTAAATCAACTGTTATTACCAATTGAGCTTTTGCGCATTTCTCCCTTTCAATGAAAGACATTGTGTAACAAAAAAATAATTTTGAAAAATGACCAATAATTCTCATGCTAGTATGAGTATTCCCAATTTTGAAAATTAGCAATAATATACTGTTTCTGAACTCTATATTTTGTACCCAATTCAGAAATACATAGGTGTCTTTCATACAGATTTTTCCATGTATACATTTTCCAAGACAAAGTGCTCTATACCCAGTAAATGAAAAAATACCATTGCAAGTTGCTGCTCAGTTTTTGGATCTGGGTTCGTCGGGTTCTTGGTGAAACTACAAGTCCTATATATCCCCACAACCAGGAAGGTCTAACGGATGTAACGGTATATTGCTTTCTAAGAGCTGTCAAAACTAGAAAAAGTTATAGGTGAAAACGTTGAGACAAAAGGCTGTTTTTTTCAACAAATTTTCAATTATTCCAATATTTAACTGTTAGTTTCTATAAAGAAACCTTCATGGATTTAGACAAATGACCCCTTTCTGAATTCAGAATTTTGTCTACTTTTTGAAAATGTACAGCTTTCTAGGATCCATTATTGCTTTCAAACTCATTTCTACCATTAACTGGAAGGAGGTGGAAAGCTCTAAAAATAGCAAAAATAGGCTATGTCCCAGAAAAATGCCAAAACTGTGTGAAAAATGTCGGTTCTCTGACAAAAGACTGTCATTTCCTAAAAGCTGAGAAAATGGAGATTTCAGCCCCACAAACCCTTTTTTGATAACATTTTCAGGGAAAAACCCAGAGGCTTTCATTTGCAGCCCATTTTTCCCATTTTTCTGAAAAAAACAAAAAAATCACTATATTTTGGTTAATTTCTGGGACCCCTCCAAGGTAATCCACAAACCCTGGGCACCTTTAGAATCCACATGATGTTGGAAGAAAAGGACGCAAATTTGGCGTGGATACCTTATGTGGTCAAAAAGTTACAAGGGCCTAAGCGCGCACTACCCCAAATCGCCAAAAAAGGGCTTAGCACAGGAGGGGAAAAGGCCTAGCAGCGAAGGGGTTAAAGAATTGGTTAGGGAACAGGACTGTGGTCTAACAGCAGAGGACTGACCGCACCCTGCAACGCGTAAGGTTAGATCCGAGCGGGACCTATAGCTCCACCGCCGGTGCTCAACAGCGCCAACGAAAGAAAACGGACTAGAGCCTACCAGTGATGGCTCACTGCTAAAAAGACACTGTGACGAAGACACCCATCAATTTGACTAAATTACTTGTGTCAAACTGAATTCCACCCTCAACCACTTTGTATTGCTTTCAAAATGTTTTTCGGTCACTTTTAAAAGCTGTACATTGATGCCACCGAAGAGAAAGTCAGGACATTTATACTATGTAGTATGCTGAACTCTAGGCTTGTATAAGTAACCCAACAACTGTGAATTCATATGTGCTGCATTCCACCAACCGCGTCGATTGTGCCATGGTTATATGCAATTCGCTGGTATTTGACAAACGCCATCTCATCGACCACACATGTATTATATGTACGCCCATTAGTTAGGAAATGAACTCACTTATGTTAAAAGCGGCGACTGTGGAAATTAGCAATATTAATGTACATAAGCGGCGTTCATTTGCCTTCTCCCATCCCCCTCCCTGTAGGCACCATGAATACCGTGAAACGTTGACCGCATCATTCCGCCAGTAAAAAGCCCGTGCCCATATGTACATGACAGCCATTTTAGGCACCATGGCCTTTTTGCCCGCTCATTGGAATCCCCGGCTTCCCTCCTGCGCACATTTGAACACCCCCCCCCACTCTCACATGCATAGACCTTAAAACCCTCTCCCTCTGCGCGACCCTGCTCTGAAAAGTAACCCTCCTGCTTGACCCACGCACCCCCCATTTCCTCTTGAAGAAGCATCCTTCGCCTCAGCTGACATAACCCCCCACCCCCCAGCTGTACCTGACTGCCCCCGCTCTCTCATGTACGGGTCATAAGATCTCTCTCTCTCTGTGCGACTCTGTCCCTGGGAATCACACCCCGTGCCTGACCATCACCTCCCTTCTTCCCATGAATACCCCTCCCTTGATGACCCCTCCACTGAGCCCGATTGTCCGCACGGACCACTGGTCATCTCCTTCGCCTGAGGATACAGTTTGTTGCCCACCACTGTATGCACTCGCCCCTCTTCAAAAAGAGCTACTATTGACCATGACCTCCCCACCCCTCCGAGAATCGATCAGGCGCACACATTCCAAAGGAATCAGCGGAGCACTCAGCTGAGTGATAGCCCCCTCCCATTGTATGGGGTGAGGACCTCTACTGTAGCCACGTGTTGGATTGTGCCAGAGCGGGGAGGGGTCGGGGATGTCTTTTCCTTGCTTCACAATGTCATTATTGTAATAAGGAATGTTTGTGATGTATAAAAGGCGATGTCTCAGAGAACTTGTTAGAGCACCTCCCGAAAGACACTGTGTTTCGTGTCCGAAATGACAGGCTCTCCTCATGAGAAATAAAACTCTGTTCTTGTGTTCCTGCCTCCAGCGCCCGTCTCTTTATTTTGTAACTATTCAGAATGGGAACTAAGAGGCGTCTTGCGCCAGCAGCCTGGGCATCGGTTGTAAATTGGACTAACTTTCCACACCACTGCTTCTAAAGTAGGTACAGGCGAGACCATGAGAATGTGTTTTCCCTGCGCCAGAGAGCGTTCCTTCAGTATTGCCATCTGGATCGCTGGCAAAAATGTTTCAAGTGTGGAAAAGCGCATTTCCGTTGATGTGTACAAGTGCAATTTATAAGCAATGGGTACTATGTCACCTTCATTGAATGTCAAATATGTGAAACCTACAGTCCCTAGCACAATTCTTATGACCAAGTTCATAGAATTGTTACATGTTAACAAGAAGTTGGTTGCAAGCAGATCAGACTACAAAGATCGAAGAATCAAGGTATGCTCCAAAAGCCAGCTGGAAGACGAAAAAGAGGGTTGTATCAACTCGTAAAGCGGTTTGATACGCTGGGCATATTCAGGAATGTAGATCCTGCCGAAGTTTAAAAATCCCAGCAAGGATAGTAGTTTTTTCAATGTGGACGGCGGTTGCAGTTTTGCACATTTTTCCAGAAAGTGGGGTGCTAAACCCCCACCTTCGCTATTGAGCTCTTAGCCCAAGAAAAGTATAGCCAGACAGGCGATGTGTAATTTAGAAAAATAAAATTTGTATCCCAAGTCGGCAAAATACAGTATTATGCGATCCACAAGTACAAGATGTGGTTTTAACTCGTCATCTGTCAGATAAATATCATCGACGTAGGAGAAAGCATCAGGGTCAATGTTGTGTAAAAGAACACAACACGCACAGCAAAAGCCCCAGGACTATTCTTATAACCCATAAGCAAATGCGTAAATCACTTCTGATTGCCGACCGCAGTAAATGCAGTCAAATCACGGCTATCAGTATCCAAATTGTGTCCATAAAACCCATCGTAAATATCCAGTGTTGTTTTGTACTTTTTGTGAACTATATTATTCACTAACGCGGAGCTGTGTATGTTTTGTACTGCAAATGTATGAACGTGACTGTTTAAATGTTGATAATCCATAACTATACGATATGAACCATCCTTTTTCGATATCGGAAAAAGAGGATTATTCATGGATGAAACACAGGTTCATTGACACTCTGGTATTCAAAGTGGTTAAAAATTTTATTTACGGATGCTTTTGCTTCATTCTTGATCGGATATTGTGCCTGTGGCTGTGGCATGGATCGTAAAGGGATTTCATGTGCTGGTGAATCCTTATCCCAGCCTACCTGATTAAGATACAAAGCGGCACTAGGGCCAAAGCCCATTCCGAAGCGTAAGCTTGTTTATCCTCTTCAGAGACATAACGGAAAAAACTCAGGAGTATTACTTCTTCCCCTTGGGAAGGCAACAAAACAAATGGAGGAGTCCAATCGGTCTCCGCCAACAAAATGTCATAAGAGGACGTAAGGTTGTCCCAAAAGACTTCCTTAATGGTCCGTTTAATATCACCTTCAATTTGGAGGACTATCTCATAAAGCCTATCAGGTGGTGCAAACCATGTATCAGCTCTTTTCACTGTAAGGAAAGTATCAGTTGCTCTCTCCTTTAGAGATGGACGGAGAACCTCCCGCACTATGGTAACTTCTGCCGCGCTGTTGAGGAGTGTCACTGCCCATCTTCAATTAAGGAGCTGTGTTCTCACTGTCTGGGGCATACTTCGCTTTCAAAGCGGGAACTTACTTCTTCAGGTATGTGGCTCCAAAAGGAAGTAGTTACTACGATTTGGTTTTTGCATCAAACGGGTGCGGAGGATGACGTTGTTGCTGAGTGGTCTCACCTTGTCTGCGATCCTGACGCCCTCCACCACTGAACTGTGGATCTGATAGTTCCTGAAAGAAACGAGGAGAGCGCAGATCAGGAACTTGGAACATCTCTGGTGTCGTAATTTTAGATGGGTCATGCAAATCATATCTACATTCAGCAGCATCGGGTGTCGGTGAATTAGCACGCAAACCCTGCTTCTGCTGTTGCTGCCATGGATTTCTGTTCCAAGTCTTTTTAGGAAAGACTGAGCGCCCCTCCTTTTCAGGCTGGGTCTTCGTCTGCAGTTGAGTAAAAGGTTTAATTCCCACATTATTGCGCCCTAAAGATTTATATACTTTTGCAATAATCTGCAGTAGTTCACGTTGTTTATCCACGTCAGCTACCACCTCCTGTCGCTGACTCACCTGCAAGCTAACTGCTTCCCCCTTGACGTTAGTAAGGCTAATGTCGGAGACAATAGGGAACGCGCCAACTAATCTCATCCCCCAACTCCAGGGCGGCCTCCGCACCATGTTCATATGTTCATCCGGAACCTTCTTAAGAACCGTTGGATTCACGGTCATTGAGGGGGTGTCAAAATACAGCAAATAAACTGATGCAAACAACTTCCGCTAAGTGGTAAAATCAGCAAGATTGGGAATTAGGACCTTAGGTAAGCTCATTGTAAGTATCCTGTGTGGAGTCACGCTACTGGCGCTGCCGGCTCACAGCTCACAGCACGGCTCGGCTTGCTTGCAAAGTTGCTGCTTGCTGTTTGTCTTTCTTGCCTTCCTGCCTTCCGTGCTGCCTGTGGTCATTTTGTCCGGGGGGGGGGGGTCTGGCTGGATTTTCTTGCCTGCTCGGACCCGCGCCTTCATGAGTGGCCGTGCGCGGGTCCGAGCAGGCAAGAAAATCCAGCCAGACCCCCCCCCCCGGACAAAATGACCACAGGCAGCACGAAAGGCAGGAAGGCCCAGCCTAATTCGGCCCGCTGCTGTTTCCGCTGGTCCCTGTCATTGAAACGGACCAGCTCATCCCAGTGCTGATGTGCACACCTGACATTGGTGCCTACGCCTGGATTGTACCAGAGTTTACTGCCAGAGGCACCAGAAACAGGACTGCTGGGGCTGTGGGCGGCGGAGGGCAGCAGAGGAGTGCGAAGGTGAGAGGTGCAAGGAGGGAAAGACTGTCAACACGGGCTGTGGCCCCTGACGCTTGGCGTCAACTCCCTTGCTCTGCTCCGCTTTGCCTTGCTATGCTCTGGAGGGCTGGACTGGACTGACTGATTGGTCTGCTGTGCACGCTTGCCCTGGGTTGTGCTGCACTGTGGTCTGTGTCCTGGGTTGTGTCCTGTATGAGAGCTGCGCTGAGTCACAACCAACTGCTGAGGTAGCTGAGCAAGACAGAAGCCAAACAGCCAAACAGAGCTAAAACAGAGCTATCACCCCAATAGGACTCAGAGACGCGCAAATCTGCATACAGCTACGCAGTGAGGGAAACGGCTAACATTCACCCTCTACATTTGCCCATACCTTGCTTTGCCTATCGCCGGGAGGGGAACGGCCCCTCCGGCTCCACCTGTACCACCACACCGCTGTGAGGGGATCGGCCAGGTGGCAAGTAAACTACACCACACAGGAGGCATTGCGCAGCGCCAGCAGGGGGCCATCATGAGAGGGCGCCAGAGGCACTCATGGCCAGCGCGGACCTCCCGAAGCGCGGGACGCGCACGAGCGTGCCCGAGCGTGTCAGAGCCTGGGTGAGGTTGGGCTGTGCCACCCCCCTAACAACTAGCTTTTTGTAAGTGCAAATATATGGGCAGTCAAGACCAGGGTGAGTTGAAAGCCAAAATGTCTAGGAAGACTTCATCCATTATCTCCTATTTGACTTCGGCTGTGGGTGCCTTGAATTAAGAGATATAAAATGCTGAGCATGAGCTGGGTCTGGCTACTAGCCAAAATTATGCTGAAGGGACTGTGGCAATTGCTCAACAGAAACATTTTCCTGTACCATTAGAACCGCTTGTTTTGATTAACACTCCTAAAACAAGTAGTGAGGCTCAGAATCTTAAGACTCATGTGAATTAGGGTGCTTCTCCTGTAATTTCTATTGCGAACAAGAAGAGATCTCTAGGGGCTTTGAAGGGGGTGTCTGTGGAGGGAAAAGGTGGTATTACAAAATCCAGTACCCGGCAGAAAGCTGTAAAAAGAAACTCTTCGAAGGTGACGGCAAAGGTGGACAAAACAACACAATTGCTACTGCGGAACTTGATAGAAGATATTTTCAATACAAAGTTTGAATCTATATTAACTGGTATAGCTAAAGACATTATAGACACGTTGAACTTATGTGTGGCAGACCTGAAGAAAAAATTTGAGAAATTGGACTCCTTTTTAAGTAATTCAGTTGTCTCGTCACAAGTCATTCCTAATCTTGATCCAGTTTCTCTCCCTACCCCATGTATAAAAAGTATGTCTAACCCTGAAATGGTAGTCCTTGAAACACAACTGTTACGTCTTTTAAGGGGAACAGGTAAATCCTAATACTGTTATAAGCAGGGAGATTAGCTTTGGTGGGGTCCCAGAAAGGGGGAATCTCACCCAAATTGCTTCTTGTATAGCTAATGTTCAACCTCTTGACCAGTCCCTGTCGCACATCAGGAATCGGGCCCCCCATGACAGTAATTCAAGCCTTAATGTATGCAGGGTACATCTAAACCGCTTAGTGACTCTAGATGATAATGAATCTACGGCAGCCCTGCTATGTAAGACAAAACATTGGTCTGACAATTATTGTAGTGGCCAATCTGAGTTGTCTTCTCATATTATAATTGGATCAACGGGTGGCTTGGGTGGGTAGTGGACCTAAACAAGTGCAAGGAGATTGCAAATTTAAATTTCATTAGGAGGGACATGGCGGACAGACTGCTCTGAGATGCTTTTGGGTTAGAGAGGGGGGAAATCAGGGCATTACCTTTGGGCTTTTTTTATCCCCCATCGCAACCTCACGAAGTAGAAAGGGTCGCTGAATCTAGAAACTGTTGCCATCCCCAAAATTGTATCTACCCAGTAATGGTTTTGTAAGACAATCTGATTTAATTAGTGGGACAGCATCTTTAGACCATGCCGCATATGTATCTGGGCCTGTTGTGGGATCCTCACCCCTCTCAAATAGATTCTCGCCACTTACACAGTTGGATGGTAATGATTGACTGAAGGGGAAGAATGAGTGTATTCTTTACCTGCCCCCAATAGCCCTGGGACCGGGGTTATAGGAGTAGTAACTCCCCCTAAATGTACTATTATAAGTTGGAATATCCCAATCCTTAGATCGAAAAGAGATGACCCAATTTGGTTAGATTTTATTAGATCCCACGATATCATAGCGCTTCAGGAGACATGGGACACTGGGGAAAACTTCTGGTTGGATGGCTTTAGTTCCCATTTTCAGTCAGCTCGGCCAGTATCTGTGGGTAGAGCTATTGGTGGCTTGGTCCTTTTACTTTCTGTTAAATTAAAGGGTTCCCTAAAAAGGATTGAGGTAGACTATCCAAACTGCTTGGCAGTTGTAGTTAGTTCCCCTTATCATCCCAAGCTATTGCTCGTGAATTTCTATAATTCTGGGGAATCTGATTTTAGGAACCAACATTTGCGTTTTTTGAACTTATTTTTAGAAGATTATAAATCAAATCAATCCACTTCTTATTATATAGTACTCATGGGTGATTTTAATATACATTTGTGTGGTTTGAATTGTTTTATTGATGATGATCTAGGACACAATCACTCGGTGACTCCTCACTTTATACACTCCTCTGAGGGGAAGGCTTTGGAATCTCTTTTGGCAGAAGCCGATCTCTTTGAAACTATTTTTTCACCCTTTCAGATCGGTGTCCAACGTTCATGTCAAGGAGTAGTGATACTATTATTGAGTATATATTTTTTTCCCCCCAGTTATTAGATACAGTAGAGATTTATAATGCTAGGGTGTCTCCCTTCAGTGACCATAACCCTGTTCTATTAGTATTGGATACTAGCTATGGTTTTATGGATATGGTAGGGGCAAAATGGGGTGGAAATCTATTAGTATCTTGTGATCAAGGGAGGAGGCTCAAATGGGCTCAAGTCACCCCAGACTCCCTTTTCAAAGCTTTGTGTTCAAAGGTGAAAGGGGAGCTTGCAATATGTGCAGACTCCTCAAATTCCAAGAGTGAGGTTCTTACTGCCTTTGGGGGCATATGTAGACAGATTGCAGCAGATCTGTCCATTGCCAGTAGACCCAAAGGAACATGCGTGAAAAGGTGGTTTGATGAAAAGTGTTCTCGTGCACATGGCTCCCTTATTTCAGCCCCGAAAAGTGTACCTCATGATAAGGCACGGATAGCGAGTCTACGGATGCAGTACAAATTAGCTGTTCAAACTCGAAAGACTGAGATTAAGACAGAGGCATGGAATGCTCTTTTATCAGTGGAGGTTTTGAAGGATAGCTCCAGATTCTGGGCAATTGTTAATACCCCTTTCTTTTCGGAATCGGAAAATGACAATCAGGATAACAACATCACTCAAGAACAGTGGTTGGCTCATTTTGAAGGAATCTATGGCTTTGACAAGACAGCGTATTCCCCCTCCAGGCTATCAGCCCATTTGGAAGTAGCACCATTTGTCTTTATTGAGGCGGATGTTGAGAGAGCCATACAGGAGACCTCTAGTAACAAAGCCCCGGGTCCTGATGGGGTGCCAGCAGATCTATATAAATCTGAACCCAAATATTGGGTAAAAAATATTGACAAATATTTGTAATGCCTCAGGATCACAAGGGTTTCCTAGTGCCACTCAACTATTATTCCTGTTTTTAAAAAAGGCCAGAGAGGGGACCAGCGTTGCTATAGACCCATATCACTGATTGATTCAGCTGTAAAAATTCTAGGTAAGGTGGTCTTAGCTAAACTCTCTGATTGGGCCAATTACAATAAAATCCTATCCAATTTACAATATGGATTTAGGAAACTTTGAAGCACCATGGATCAATGTCTTAACTTATACTTACTAATCAATAAATATACTATAGCTAAAGAAGGATCCCTACAGATGGCATTTATGGATTTATCCTCAGCTTTCGACCTGGTTAACAGGTCAAAGCTGTGGAGTATCCTGTTAGAAATGGGGATTGAGCTGTGTTTAGTTTATTTTTTGGCAGATCTCCACAGGGACCTTCTAGCCTCAGTGAGGACTTCCCATGACGGCAAACACACTAGGCCTTTTTAAATCACAGAGTGGTGTGCGTCAAGGGTGCTTATTTGCGCCCTTGCTTTTCATTCTCTATTTTAATGCTTTGGATAAATCCCTAGCAGAGGTGAGCCTGAATATACAGCGTATAGGAGAATGTTTTGTTCTCCTATACACGGATGACGCCTTACTCTTAGCACGGACCGCGGTAGGCCTGCAGAGGCTATTAGATGCATTTGGTGCTAACATGAGGTCATTAGACCTGATTATTAATACCCGGAAATTCCATACTATGACCACCGGTAAAAGCTACAGGAAAACTAAGGTCTTCTACTGCAATGGGGTGGAAGTGACTAGGGTGTCTTCCTTCACATACCTAAGGGTGTTATTTGAGGAGCGAGGCTCATGGGTCCCCCAAGAGAAAATTTTAAAAAATGCAGTTTCTTGATCTACATCATCTTTGCTAGGGTTTGCCCAGCACTTGGGGGCTAGGCCGGTGGAAGCTATTCTTAAGGTGTATTGCTCAAAGTGCCTGGCCATTGATTCCAAAGGTTCTTCTATATAGGGTTTTAAACCGCAGGAGGGGTTGCAGAACGCTGAAAATAAATGATTGCGTAGTCTCTTGTCTGTACCCCAGTCAACCCTAACTTTTTCCATACATCAGGAATTAGGGCAGGGCTATGTTTCGGACATTTTGGGTACTGCCCTACTATTGTGCTGGCTTAAAACCTGGCTTAACCCAGAATTGACCTTGAATCATCAAATCCTACGGGATTGTGTCAAACTGGACAAAGCTAGGAGAATTAAGTGGTTGCTTTATGTTAAGCACATGCATTTTAAATTGGGGTGACCGGAACTGTTTGAAACACCGGACAGAATTTGTAAGGAAGACGTGAAGTGGGTCAAAAGGAATTTTATGAATTTATTGATGCTGGAACGGGAAGAACACAAGATGAAGAAGCCCTTAGTTAGGGCTCATTGTTTAACTAAAACTGCTCTGTTAATTAAACCCTATTTGAAATTGGTGAACAGGGCCTTTCATCACTGGTTATTGACCAGGTTCCATTTTAATCTGATCCACTATGCTCTGGGTAAGTTCCCTGTGTGGTGTAAACCTGAGGATGTAGCTCCCTGCCAATGTGACAACTATTCTGCACAAGATACTATGCACTTTATGATGTTTTGTGACTTTTTTTAAATATAATCCGTAGAAAGTTTTTAATCCCTATATTGACTGGCAAGGGTTTTTGTGCAAGTCAGACCTGCCTTACTCCACCTTCAAATGCTGAGTAACCCTAGGGATAGGCTTGCCATTGCTAGCTTTCTTCTAGCCGTTATGCGAATAAAACAAA
Organism: Lissotriton vulgaris; assembly: GCF_964263255.1. NCBI lineage: Eukaryota > Metazoa > Chordata > Amphibia > Caudata > Salamandridae > Lissotriton > Lissotriton vulgaris. The sequence goes on along the minus strand of NC_141687.1, from coordinate 644,404,707 downwards.
AAAGTTGTGTCAGATTAATAACTGCATAATTATTAGGCCTATTATAGTATGGCTTTTATTTTTTTAACTGTTTAGGTAATTTTATGGATATAGAATAGTGTTTTATGAACATATTGAAAATGTGTTTAATTGTGAACAAGTCTATTTTGTCTAAATGTATTTTGTACTTTTATGATTTTAATTAATTGAATAAAGTGGATTGACTTGACTTGCTCCCGCCGCCCAGCTGACCCGCCCTCTCGTCCCCCTTCTTATGACTCCCCCAGAGCGACCGCGCAGCGGACGCGCGCAGCGGGAGCACCGATTGAGCGCCGAAGGTGCGCCAAAGGTAAGCCCGTCTGCGCCCGTCCTCGCCTGGACCGCGCCCAGCGCCAGGACCCCTGGCCCCCGCAGACCCCAGCCCACCCACCGGACGTACGACGCCGCCACCCTCAACGCACTCAACGCCGGCCGAATCCCAGGATGCTACCGAGCCACCCCGAGATGCACCCACGGACCCTTCTGCTGCAACGCCTGCAAGTTCACCTGCATCCGGACCAGCACTACTCCTGCACCAACCAAGACCAAGACGAGCAACAACAGCAGCCACCTGATATGCATCCTGCTCAACACCCGCTCCGTCCACAGACACACCATCGAGCTCTGGAACCTGCTCGACACAACCTCACCAGACGTCGCCTTCCTCACGGAAACCTGGATGAACACCTCTTCAGCGCCCGACATCGCCATCGCCATCCCAGACGGCTACAAGATCATCCGAAGGGACCGCATCAACCAGACCGGAGGAGGCATCGCCATCATCCACAGGAACACCATCCGCATCACGAGCAACATCGAGGACACCCTCGCACCCGCCGAGCAGCTGCACTTCCAGGTCCACATCAACCCCAAGACCACCCTCAGAGGCACCCTCATCTACAGACCCCCGGAACCCTGCACACAATTCAGCGAAGACATCGCCGACTTCATCAGCCCGCACGCCCTCCTCTCCGCTGACTACATCCTCCTCGGGGACCTCAACTTCCACCTGGAGAACAACAACGACCGCAACACCACCACTCTGCTGGACAACCTCGCAAACCTGGGACTCAAGGAGCTGGTCACCACCCCCACCCACTACGCCGGACACACACTCGACCCCGTCTTCTCATCCAGCAAGGACATCGCCTTCACTGGACGGACCACAGTTGCGTCCACTTCAGCTTCAGAAGGACCACGATCCACCACCACCAGCATCAGGTTGCACACAGAAGCTGAAACAAGATCACAGCCGACCAGCTCACGACCTCCCTGAGCATGAACCCTCCCACCAGCGCAACGAACCCAAGCCAGGCGGCCACCAACCTCACGAAGTGGATCAGCGACTGCGCAGAAGACCTCGCCCCTCTGAAGACCCCGCCTAGCAGACCCGGTAGCAAGAAAGCCCCATGGTTCACCGACGAACTCAAGAGCTCCAAGAAGAACTGCCGAGCCCTCGAGAGAACATGGCGCAGAGACCCAACACCGGACAACATGACTGCCCTCAAGCTCGCCACCCGAAAACACCACCAACTCATCCACGCCACCAAGAAAACCGCATTCAAGGAACGACTGGACAACAACGCACACAACAGCAAGGAACTCTTCAACAACGATAAAGAGCTCTCCAACCCCAACGCCGGAAACAACGACATTACCCCTTCGCAAGACCTCTGCAACTCCCTCGCCTCCTACTTCCACAACAAGATCGCGGACATACACAACAGCTTCAGCACTCAACCAACGCACGCCACGACCGAAACAACGCCCCCCACCACCACCCTCCGCGCCTGGACCCCGATCAGCACCGAAGACCCCGTCCGCACGATGAACTCATCCACTCCGGATCTCCTACCGACCCCTGCCCTCACCACGTCTTCAACAAGGCCGACGCTGTCATCGCACCCCTCCTGCGGGACATCATCAACACCTCCTTCGACACCGCTACCTTCCCGGAGAGCTGGAAGCACGCCGAACGCAGCGCTCTACTAAAGAAGCCATCAGCCGACCCCACCGACCTCAAGAACTACCGCCCCATCTCGCTGCTCCCGTTTCCTGCTAAAGTCATCGAGAAGACCGTCAACAAGCAGCTGGCCGCCTTCCTCGAGACGAACGGATCCCTCTACCTCTCGCAGTCCAGCTTCCGGGCCAACCACAGCACCGAGACCGCCCTGATCGCAGCCACCGATGACATCCGAGCACTGCTTGACAACGGAGAAACAGCAGCCCTCATCCTCCTAGACCTCTCTGCGGCCTTCGACACTGTCTGCCACCGTACACTAGTGCAGCGACTCAGCAACGTCGGAATCCAGGAGAAGGCACTGGAGTGGATCATCTCCTTCCTCGCCGGAAGGACACAGAGAGTCCGCCTCCCCCCGTTCAGATCTGAAGCCACCGAAGTCATCTGCAGCGTTCCTCAAGGCTCCTCGCTCATTCCAACCCTCTTCAACGTCTACATGAGCCCCCTCGCAGACATCGCACGCCAGCACAACCTCAACATCATCTCCTAGCCCACGACACCCAGCTGATTCTCTCCCTCACCAACGACCCCACCACCGCCAGAGCCAACCTTCACGAAGGGATGAAAGAGGTAGCCGAATGGATGAAGAACAGCCGCCTGAAACTGAACTCGGACAAGACGGAAGTCCTCATCCTGGGATCCTCACCCTCCGCCTTGGACGACTCCTGGTGGCCCCCCGCCCTAGGTAGCGCACCCAAACCAACAGCACGCACGCAACCTGGGCTTCATCCTGGACTCCTCCCTCTCCATGACCAGACAAGTCAACGCCGTCTCCTCGTCGTGCTTCAACATCCTGCGCATGCTACGTAAGATCTTCCGGTGGATCCCCACCGAGACCAGGAAGACGGTCACCCAGGCCCTCGTCACCAGCCGGCTGGACTACGGCAACTCCCTCTACGCCGGAACCACCGCCAAACTCCAGAAGAGACTCCAGCGGATCCAGATTGCCTCAGCACATCTCATCCTGGACATCCCCCGTCGCAGCCACATATCCGAACACCTGAGAGACCTGCACTGGCTCCCGGTCAACAAGAGAATCACCTTCCGACTCCTCACCCACGCACACAAAGCCCTACACAACCAAGGCCCAGGATACCTCTACAGCCGCCTCAACTTCTACGCTCCCAAACGCCAGCTTCGATCGACCGGCCACGCCCTCGCCGCTGTCCCCCGCATCTGAAGAGCCACCACAGGGGGACGGTCCTTCTCCTACCTCGCCGCCAAGACATGGAACTCCCTCCCGACCCACCTCCGCCTGACCCAGGACCACCTCGCCTTCAGGAAGCAACTCAAGACCTGGCTGTTCGAGCAGTAGCGGACCCCCCTCCCCCAGCGCCTTGAGACCCTCTGGGTGAGTAGTGCGCTATATAAATGCTTTGATTGATTGATTGATTGATGATCCTGTGTTTATCCATAGGAGATATATGTGGAAAAACAGCTTTGAGTTGCTCAAACTTCTCGGCCAACGAGAAGGGAAAGTCATCCTTAGTCTGTGGACGTTTCCCCTTTATTGAGTTAATCATAATAGGACTAATAACCATGCCACAACCATGCACTGGTGGCTGAGTGGCACCAGCCGGTGCCGCAGGTATATTACAAGACATATATTGTACGATACTTCTGTGTATATGAATTAAAGATGTGTGTAACGGACGCTGATCTACAATAGTAACTCCAAGATCATTTGGATGAGGAGTAAATCCTGCCAAAACAGACCATGTTGCTCTATTGACCGATAACGAGCCAAGACGGAGCAGTGAGACAGTGTGAGGAAGGGTGCCATTAAGCCATGTGGTGTGCTCCCAAGCTGACAACGGAACTTCAAGTAAATGAAACGGGCGGTATACTTGTGGAACCGCACAACTTTCATATTCATGAAAGAAGCCGTAAACTTAACTCAAGAATAAAATCTTTGAAAAGGAAGGCAGAGTCCGCCTCTACTACAAATGTAAAATCTGCTCCTGCAGACGGGACTCCATGTTGAGTCAAATGAGCAGTAACTGTGGCGCTTTTAGGTGCAGCAATGTTAATTTGTTGCACCCTTATATACACATACATCAGAGAAACAGTAGCGAAATAGTGGGTGAAGAACAAAGAAAATAAAACCTCTTAAAAAATCATGCTTGAAAAAAAATATAATTCTCATATATAGGAGGGTAACCCCTTGCACCACAGACTTCTCTGCAACTGGTGAGAAAGTATTGTGGACAAGCACAGGTGCTATACAGCGGCCACGTGAATAAGTAACACACCAAACGTTGGTCGCGCCATGTTGCAGAGATTCTGTACATATACAGAACTATGTGCAGGAATATGGGACCTCAGCATATAGGGGCTAAGCCTTTCCACCACATTAGTGTCCACGAACCCAGGACCGACTAGCTATAATGTCTCACTCGCTCTCTTACACACTCATGAAGAAGCAAATGATTAGACACCCCAGAACACAACACTCCTGGATCTCTTAGGCAATCGTGGTAACAAGACACACCTTTACCCCCACTCTCTCGTACATGTCCACAATAGGAACTGACCCACGGCTTTGGCCTATAATGCCTGGCATAGCATCAGAGGCCCCGCAATGAGAGGGTTCACTGGAGAGCTGATGCAGCCAGTCTGCAGCGAAAATATCAAGAAGTACCTTCTCTCTCTGTCTATCACTATAGTGGTGAGGTAGCGGGACTGGGACTGTTAAGGAGTACGTTGAACGTGGTACTTCTGGATGAGGCCAATGGATGGATAGCCTCCATTTAAGACACCTCCTTTGAGGTACCCTGATGGTTGTGACACAGCTAGAGGTGAGATGCAATTGTTCCCTGATGCAGGCCCTAAACACTGAGGGGGTGATTATGTTGTCCGCCCGACTAGAAGTCGGTAGTCCCGTTGCCCACATTACGATGTGACTGCCTTCACAGCGGTCGCAAGGTGTATATTTTGCATTTTGGCTGCGGCACACGCCGCAATACAAAATATACACATTTAAAACATTCTTACACTATGTGGCAGGCACCATGCGGTGCTGGAAGACACAGGCAAAAAAGATCATATGGGGAGACTTGATCTTGGTGTGAAATCCACAATTAGACAGATCCAAGCCACCCAACGCATGTATGGGTAAGATGGCTCACACAGTTTTACACATGCTGGACACTGTGTTTGCCAGATCTGTGGAGGGCCAGACATCAAACAATGAAGGCATACTCCTGTTACGCTTCCGCTCATCATATATCATCACACATATATTATTGGTCCAAATTTGATCCGATAATTTCCTGGGTAGACAACAGCATACCATTGATATAACACTCAGAACACTCCCCATTACTACTATTACTCACTTTTGCCTGCCCGGTGTCCTTACGTGCTAACTGGAGATTTCCCACAGAGGTTGTTCTGGGCTCATTGTTCCATAACATTATTCATACTGCTATAAAAGAATAATTAGAGCTCAATGAGTGCTTTGTCTCCAAGTATTCCATCCTCTGAGAGGCTTTCAAACCTTATGACCCTGGTAAAACAAACTAGAATCCTAAGTGACATTTGTACACAACAAGGAATATTGGAGAGGGCTATTGAAATCCAAGAACGGCAGATGGAAATTGATGGAAAGGGGATACAATGGTGAGGGAAAGCTACTCATCTCCATATAAAAAAAAGGAATACACACTCCCCACACCATAAAACAAATACAGAGTGCAGATGGTGGCATGGTGGTCGACAATCAGGGTATCCTCACTGAATTTGTAACATTCCTCCAAACCACCTCTAGTTGAGTGATGCCATTATGGCATCGCAATGGCCTGGCTGAAAGGTAATCACAGACATCTAACAAGTGCTGCCCCCTCCACCGATGAAATCTTATTAGCAAATGAGACAATGGCCATTTCTAGCCTCACAGGCTAAATATATAAGGCATATTAAGAGCTCTAGGTGAACCATCCTTGGCATTTATGCAGAAGCCCTAGAGGTAAAGCTTCTACAACATACTATGTTTGAGGAGACCCCAAACTCCTGAGGCGTGAGCCAGGAACTAGAATGTGCTTGTTTGTTCTCTCTGTTCTATGCTGAACTCTGCATCATTTTAAAGATTTTTAATAGAGCACCGCACTCACTTTTATTTTGGGCCCTTACCAGTTGCTGTGTCTCTGGTTGTTGCGGGGATGGTTCAGAGGGGCTGTGAGGCGGCTTGGCGGGGGAAAAGGCTGTGGCTCACCAGGGACGGTCGGAGTGAGACCACCTTCTTGGGGGGAGTACAGGTTAGAGGATCAGTTGTTTTGTCCCTGACTCTTTAAATGACGGTACAGCTGCGACCGCGCAGCAGACGCACGTAGAGGGCGTGCCGCTGGTGCGCCAAAGTCATGCCAAAGGCAAGCCCGTCTGCGCCCATTCGCGCCGGACCATCGCCAGTCGCCAGTACCCCTGCTCATTTTATTGCAGATCCTATCAGGTACTCACGTGACAAGCTCTTGACCCTGGAAATTAATAGTCCCTCCCTGGCCTTGGCCCCCCAGGATGGCTCTTTTAAATATAAGTTTTCTTCAATACAACTCCTGCTGAAGGAGTTGGTCTCCTGTCCTACAGACTGCACGAATCTTAAGTTTCTTAGTATAAATTGCTGGTCACTAGTGAAACATCATGCCGAGATTTTTGATCTTTTAACCGATGAGTCTCCAGATGTTCTATTCTTAATAGAGACCTGTCTCATGCAGGAATCAGTGGCAGAGCCCTGGCTGGCTCTTCCCCAAGGCTACGTGATGAAGAGTGTAAGCAGAGGGGCCGGTAGAAGGGGCGGTATCACAGTCATTATTAAGGATGTTTATAACTGCAGCTTCAGCAAGGAGAATATTGTGGGCTGCGAAGGTGTATTGTTTAAAACCATGCTGAATCATAACTTCACTGTGACCGGCCTCCTCATCTACCGCCCTCCGCTCCAGGGAAGACATACTGAATAAAGTTGCGCTATTCGCGAGCAGGGCAGCCAATTTCACTATTTTAGGGGACCTTAATCTCCATCTTGAGAATAGTGGGAAGGTTGAGATTACCAGTTTTTTGTCCGACCTTGAGGCCTATCAGATGGCTCAGCGTGTCCTTGAGTAAACGCATGTGGCAGGTCACTTGCTGGACCCCATTTTCTCTAACTTAAGTTCTCTAACAATTTCGCCGCAGGTTGCGCAGGCTTGGACAGACCACTTTTTGGTCTCGTTCTCGCTGCGGTTGCAGGGGAAAGATGACTTGATCCGGGCCATCCCAGTCTTAAAATGTCCCTGGCATAAGCTGGGCATGGGTCTTTTTTCTGCTTTTCTTTTTAGTCATATGCCTCAGTTGCCACAGGATGTGTATTTGGCAAACTCTTTTTTTCATGAGTGGTTGGTGTTAGGCCTGGATAGCTGCATCCCGGATATATTGGGGGGGAAGATTTGTGGGCCATCCAACCCTTGGTTTAACGATTCATTAACCATAGCCAAAAAGGGCTGTAAGCAGCTTGAACATCCCTGGAGATACTCTTATGACGTGATAGCTAAAAGTAAAAATCTAGTGGCCATTAAGCAGTACCATAAGCTTGTTCAGAGAGCTCGAGCGGAGTACGTGGCTGATAAAATCTCCGCTAGTACTAATCCCGCTAAGACGATCTTCTCCCTGCTGAAGGGTATGAAGAGCGCGGGTGATACAGGGGTCTCCCCGATCTCCTCGAACCATCAGTGTAATGAGCTGGCTCGGTACTTTGCGAACAAAGTCGAAAAAATACCTTGGTCTGCCTACCCTGGCTTTGTCTGCGGAGGTGGCGAACCCGGGGGTTATCGGTCCTTTGGTAGGAAATATTCTGTCATCTTTCCCTCCTCTGACACATATGGAATTCAAGACCCTCTGTTTTCAAATCAAATTGGGCTCACCTGCTGACCCTTTGACACCTGCCCATTTTTCCAGTTTCACACTCTCATTTCTCCACTGAACATTGACTTGGTCAACCTTTCTCTGTCATCAGCATCCATACCTGTGGCGTGGAAACACGTGAAAGTTATTCCATTGCTTAAAAACCCTCTTAGGACCCTGCTGAGTCAGGGACCTACCGCCCTATTTCCCAGCTGCCTTTCTTGGCAAAGCTGGTCGAATCCCATGTGAATTCCACTCTCTCTAAGTTTATTGGGCAGAATGCCATTCTGGATCCATCACAGCATGGTTTCCGAGCACACCAGAGCACCGAGTCCGCCCTGTTGGTAGTGACGGAAGCTATCCAGGCGAGTCTGGATGTCGGGGATTCAGTGGCCTTAGTCCTTTTGGACTTAAGCGCCGCATTTGATACTGTTTCTCATGGGATACTTCTAAGACGCCTACAGGAAATTGGCATCAGGGATGTGGCACTGAACTAGTTTCGGGCATTTTTGAAGGGGAGGTCTTTCCAAGTCTTCATGCCTCCTTTTCACTCACAGGAGTTTGCTTTGCATCAGGGGGGGCCGCAGGGTTCAGTCCTGAGCCCCTTATTGTTTAACATCTATGTCCAACCCTTGGCTGCGGTAGCTTAAGGAAGGGGCTTTTCACTTGTGTCGTATGCTGACGACACCCGATTGGTGATCGCTTTCTCTAAGAAATGTTGCACCAAACTGGAAGAGTTTAAAGAGGCCCTTTTTTCAGCGGTTGCGGACTGGATGCCGGTAAACTGTTTGCAGTTGAACACCAGTAAGTCTGAGATCTTATTGTTCGGGAAGGATCGGGAGTTGTGGTCTGAGCAGTGCTGGCCGGATCGCCTCAAACCTGCCCCCTTGCCCAAGGAGGCAAGGAGGCTGTGAAAAACTTGGGCGTGTGGTTCGATAGTGGCCTGACGTTCGACACTCACTCGAAAGTAGTAGCAGGGGCGTGCTTTGAGCTTTTGCGTGGCCAGAAACCGCTGTTGGGTTTCTTTTCTCCAAAAGTGTGTCAAATCATTGTCCAGGCGTTAATTCTATCCAGACTGACCTATGGCAATTCCCTCTACTTGGGCGTCAACAAGGCCAGTATTAAGCGTCTGCAGAGAGTACAGAATGCAGCAGCTCGCATTCTGGTAGCTCTTCCGAAATCCTGCTCAGTTTCTCATGTGATCCACAAACTTCATTGGCTTCCTGTTGAGAAGCGCATTCAGTTTAAGTCTCTTTGTTTGTCGCACAGGATTCTGATGCTATAGGCACCTCTGGGGTTGGCCAACCTGTTAGAGTTCTACGTGCCACGGCGTTCTATTAGATCAGCCGATCAAGCGTTGGTCTGCATTCCTCGAGTTTTGAAAAGCCAGAGCTGGTGGCCGTTCTTTTCGCAGTTTGGCTACGAAACTCTGGAATTCGCTCCCTGCTTCCATCAGAGCAATCCAGAACCACCTGGCCTTTCGAAAAGCCACAAAGACCTGGCTTTTCCCTGTGTAACTTTTAATTTTCTTCCCTCCGTTTACGTCTAGGGTCTGTGGTCGCGCTGGGACGCCCCTTTGCTAGGGCAGCTACCCGCAATACAAGTCTGAAAAATAAATAAATAACTAGCCAGGTAAGGGTGTCACACAATGCTAATCATACCGACTACTATCCCTGATGAATCTAGACAACAAAGTATAGACAATAATTAAAGCCAGTGCTTCATTTGTAAAAGAATAAGGGTTGTGCCCAAACTGTTTCCCAGAAACATGCCAAATTCTCTTCCATATATGAATACCACCCATTCTTGAATTCCACATTCGTCTCTTTCATCCATTACCATACTTTGCCTGCTCTTTTCTCTCATTCTGTCGCGATCGTCCTCAAATAGAGAAAACGCCGTGCATTGGTGTCATTCGCATATGCGAGAAAAGGATGGAAGAACTACGTGTCCCAGAAGGCCATGGGGTGCAGGAAGTAAGGGGATTGACGTCTCGTATTTAAGTGCCTCCTCTGCACTGGGAAAGTGCTTGACAATCCGGATATCGTCTCAAGCCGTAGTCGGAAGGTGTGTTCTCGGCGGAGTCCAGGAAGAAGCCTACGCCGATCAAGAGCCTGCGTGGTCAGTGAGTTTCTTCTGCGAGGGTCTACGCCGATCAAGAGCCTGCGTGGTCAGTGAGTTTCTTCTGCGAGGGTCTACGCCGATCAAGAGCCTGCGTGGTCAGTGAGTTTCTTCTGCGAGGGTCTACGCCGATCAAGAGCCTGCGTGGTCAGTGTGTTCCTTCTTCGTCCTGTTCCTCAGACTTTTCCTGTGTTTTCCCTGCTGTGTGGTTTTACGCCCTTCCTCCTGAAAACTACCAGAGTATCACAAGTACAATAGGAGCGCGGGCTCGCCTCCTTTCTACTTTACTTCCATTTTTGTTTTGTTTTTCTTTAGTCTGTACTTTGGGAAAACTTACCCTTGTTTTCCATGTAAAATACGGTTTCCTGTGGTCTGTTTAGCAGTGCTTAAAACTCGTTACTTCAGCCCTTAGTCAAAGTCAAAAAGTCAAAAGTTTTTATTTTTGTTACGGTACTCTTTCGAGGACCACAAAATAAAATATACATTATACATTCCATTTAATACATTTTCAATGAGATTTTCAAAAACTTAAAAATTCTGTAACAGACGTATTCGTTAGGAGGGCTTTTGCATAATGATAAAAAATCCTTTGAGTTTACAATCCTACAGGACCGATTGATGCGCTTAAGACATGTTAACCTTGCGTTTACTATTTCTGTATTAGGACATATAAAAAGTAAGTGTTCCAAATTCTGGTTGCCCCCTTGGCAAAGGGCACAGAGAGCAGAACTGTCAGGCCTCCAGGAGGAAGTAAAGGTTTGTACAGGAAGTGTTCCCAGGCGCAACATCATGATTGCAAGCCTTGCACCGTGTTTAAGAGTATACTCTAAGTAAGGCTGGCTTTGTTTATATTCCTGGGAGTCTGCATAGGTCTTATACGACGATAGTCTATTGCAATGTAAGTGGTCAGTCTCGTAGCTCAGTTTAGGGGTGAACTTTTTTAGAAAAAGTTTGAGTTGAGCTGGTGACCACATAGACAACATTTCCACACTGACATTTGCAAGCTGTAGGGCCTCTTGCATATTTTTTGAAAAGGTAAGATGGGTAGAGCTGATCTTGAATGTCTCTACTTTTAATAAACTTCGCAGAGTGCCTTCTTTTGAATGAAGAAGGTTATAGGCCCACCTTATAATACTAGCTATGGCTGTAGCATATGCACTCGTGATGGTACATTCCAGTCTCAGTGCCTGTACTGGGGTAGATGTGGAGATTTTCAGTAGATTTTTTAATATTTTACCTTCTACTGAGTCCATATAGGTCCATTGTTTAAAAGGAATATATTCCGAAGCGTAAGACAGGACCGGTGTGATTTTGGCTCGATAGACTTGTATTAGTGCAGAGAAATGCCTGTGTCCAGTGGCCGAATATAAGCGAGACAAGGCCCCAGCATGTAGGTCACTTTTCCTTTTCAGGTGATTGATTTGATTGATGTTGCTCATATTTTGTGAGAAAATTCTGCCCAGATATGTATATTCCTTTACCTGTTCTAACTTCTCACCTCCCAGCTTCCATTCGTACCTTACCCTTTTCTTCTGGTTTGAGAAAGCAACCACTTTTGTTTTATTTATATTTGGGGTTAAATTTTTTTTATAGAGTACTGGTATAAAATATCTAGAAGATTTTGTAGTCCGAAAGGTGTTAGGTCAAACATGACTATATCGTCCGCGTACAGCAGGGAGTGAATACATTCAGTGGCTATCTTTGGAGGAGTGCATATCCCTTGTTGTAGTTGGGAAGGTAGGTCACTTAGATACAGTGAGAATAAAATTGGAGCCAGGAGGCACCCTTGTTTCAGGCCATTTGATGTTTGTATTATCTTCGATAGGCCCTTGTCACTCCCCATTTGGACACGGCACCAGGTATCACTATGTAGGTTCACTATCAAGTGTAATAGCTGTTCCGGAATGCCCATTCTTCTTAACTTTGACCACAGGGTCGGTCTATCAACTCGATCGAAAGCTGTCGAGTAGTCAATGAACGCTGCGTAAATAGTTTGTTTTTTCCCTGATGCATACTTGTCTAAGATAGTTTGGAAGATTGCTACATTGTCGGTGACTGAGTGGTTTGGGCGAAATCCAGACTGAAACTTAGGGATTAAACCCAGTGAAAAAGCCCAATTTTTCAGCCTATCCAGAATTTCTGCTGCAAAAATCTTCCCGGCAGCATCCATTAAGCATGAGCGAATTTTGCGGATCTCGCGTTCGCGAATTTTGCGGATTTGCGGATTCGCAATCCGCAAAATCCGCGAATTCCCGCGAATTTGCGGATTTTTTTTTTTTTTGTGTTCGCCCGTGTTTCTGCCAGTTCGCGAGGGTTTTGTACACTTTCGCAAATTGCGAACTTACCTGTCGGGTCGCAAGTTTCGCGAACTTGTTGTTTCTACGTGTCCAGCCTGTTTGGGACACTCTTCTTCATCACTGCCACTCTCTGTCACCACTGCCACTCTCTGACTACTCATGCCACCCTCTGGCCCACCCATGCCACCCTCTGTTTCATCACCACACCCTCTGGTTGTCCAGTGTACATTATTTTCGGCAAAGCAAAGCACACCTTCCCTGCCTCAAGTGACCTGAATTAATTTGGGGCTGATTCATGTGTCACAGAATATTTTTTTAGCTGGCACCTGCTTCCTTAGTGCGCCCTGATTAGTGATCTTTTGCACTTGCTAAGTGCTTTCATTGTTGCAAAATTAGTTACAACACCTGCCCTGCCCCAACTGACAATAATGAATTAGGGGCTGATTAATGGATTTTAACTTCCAGCCTGGCTCCTGCTTGTCTCCCTTAGCTGTAATTCAGGACCTTTGTGGCATATGTGTAACTATTCTGAGGTTCAGAGCAGGGTCACATACTAGTTTCAACTGGCAACTGAACTCTGGAGGGGCCCCTCAGGAAGCACTCCAGGAAATGGCTACTAATGATGAGCCTGAACTTTTGAACCTGGTAAGTAGTTACTTTCAGTTTTGCTAAGATCGTATTTCTGCAATTTTGCACTTATTCGCGGGGCGCGAACTCACGCGAACAGTGCGAGCAGTGCGAGCAAAATCCGCTGCTCGCGGATTTGCGGATTTTGCGGGAAATTCGCAAATCTCGCGGATTGCGGATTTCCCGAAAATCCGCAAAATCCGCGAGCGGAACGGATTTTCCGCCCACGCCTAGCATCCATGAGGGCAATTTGCCTATAATTTCCCGGTATGTTTCTTTTTCCTTTTTTGTAAATCGGGATTATAATACTTCCTTTCCAGGAGTTTGGTATTTTGCCGCTGTCGAATATATAATTAAATAGCGGCGAGAGCAACAGTCCCCACTCTTTATGATCGGTTTGATAGACCTTGATTGGTATCTGATCGGGGCCAGATGCACCCGTGCTCCTTGCCTTTCTGATATTCGTAGAGACTGACACTGCCGACGTTTTGTTGATCTTAGTATCATTAGTTTCCACAAGTTGTTCTTCAGCCTCTTCATTTTTAGAAGACTTGTTCTGTTTATATAGCTCACGAAGATAAATATCCCAGTTTTCTTCTGAAACAGGAGTTGCTTCCAGCTTTTTTTTGGATCCTGTCATTATTGCAATCAGTGCCCAATATTTGCGCTGGTTGTTTTGTTTAGCTGCTTGTTGGATTTCAGTCCAATTGGAGTCGTGCTTCAGTTTTTTCTGTTTAGTTTTTTCTCGTCGTATTTGGTTCTTTAATCTATTGATTTCCTTTTTGTTTGCAGACGAGAAATTCAGATACTGGGCGCGAATCAACCTATTGAGTTGCTTTACGACTGGTTGGTTCCAGTTTTTATTCTTACTTCTCCATTTACTCTTTACTGATCTGTTGTGTTCTAATTTACTTTGCAGAGCTTGTTTGAGATTATTTGTTAATTGTTCAAAATTCTTTATGAGATCAACTGAATATATGGTAGTCAACATATTGGTTTCGGAAATTAGTAGCCTCAGATGGTCCAGATTTTCTGTCCCCCAATAAATGCGTCGCCTCATTATGTTTACTTCCGTTTTAGTTGTGTGAAATATTGGCTGGTTATAAAAAGAAGACTGTGCAATCCAATGGGTTGAAAGGTTTAGAAGAGCGTGATCACTTTCCTCATTGAATATAATCGAAAGTTGAATCATTTGTTCTTTTTCTTCGATCCCACATATAAGATAATCCAGGATAGAGGGAGATCCATTTTCCTGCCTTGTGTACGATGCTGGTATGTCACCATTGATGTTACCATTTAATATAGTCCCATTGATACTGGGGAGAAAAGATAATAGTGCGCGTCCTCTCTTATCTGATTTAGATCCTTTTGGGAATTCAGGGAGTGATGTTTCCAAAGATTCCTCTTTGAAAAGACGAGCCCATTTCTTTATCTCACAGTTTGAAATTTTAGCGTTCAAGTCTCCCATTATAATATATGGCAAGTGAAATTGATCTTCAATAATACGAGTGATAATCTCCATTAGGCGGTCAAACAGCGAATCACTGTTGTTACTGGGAGGTGCGTAGATATTAAAAAGTAATATTTTTTCAAGTGTGGCTGACGTTTGAGTTCTAAGGGATACTTTTAAGCATTGTAGATTGTCTATATTTGTGTCGATTATTTCCTGTGACCAAGAGTGATCTTCTTTTAATAATATTGCCAGACCACCCTTGGCGTGTCCCCTTCTAGATCTTTTTGCCAAAGTTTCATATACGTAGTATCCTTTTTGTATAAAGGTATTAGTTAACCATGTTTCCTGGAAGGCAATGATATCTGGGAAGTTTTTAATTGCATGTTTCATTTTTGTATCAGTTTTCCCTGCCAAATTCCAGGACAATAACGTCAGACCTTTGCTAAACTTGATATTGTTGTGAATTTACCATTTTTTTGCTGTTTAAGGTTTCTGATAACCATGCCCACGATTTTATTGAATTCTCAGTGTTACTAGAGCTTGAGTTCCGGGACCATACTGACCTCTCACCTTGTATTACTTGTATTTTAAGTGAGTCTTTCCTCATAATATTTGATGCTGGATCTCCCCAATTAGGACTGGTATTTTCTTTTCTTCTGTTAGTTTGTCCTAATTTACCTTTGTTTTGATTGTTGGTTTTAAGATCTTCTACCAAGATTACATCATAGCCATTTTTGTGTAGAATTTCCTTCTCTCTGATTATTATTCCAGGCAAAACTGGGGAATAAAAGGATACCTGTACTAGTTTATTATTTTCTTTTATTGGAAAGAGTACTAGGTCGATTTCTTTGCTTGTCAGAGAGTTCAGGGATGGTATTTCTTGTAAGAGATTGATTATTCTACCACGATTAAACGGCATCTTATCTGTGGGAAATAGTTCTTCAATAGTTATGTGTTTAGATGGAATTACTTCCCATGATTGAGATTTATTATCATGTAGTTCTTTTATATCCATGATATTTTGCGTTGTTATTCTGTTTTCTATCGGTGGACAAAATTCGTCTGCTTTTGGGTTTAAGGGTTTTGCCGACGGTATTTTTTGAGTTTCTGGAGAGATCACCAAGTTTAGGGGAGTAAGTTTTTGGAATTTAAGCTTATTCCCTTTTTTTCTCTGTATTCTTCTCAAAGGTTTTCTCTTCTTCTTCCCTCTTGCTTTTTCCCTGGCATTACTTTTTTCAGACTGTCCTCTTTGGCTGCAATCCTGTTCGGCAGTAACTCCCGATAACTCTGCTTTATTTTCCCCGATAATCTGATCTCGATTGTTATCGGATACTTTATTCGAAAAGATAGGATAATGTTTAGTTTTACTTTCGGTGATGGTTTCCGATTCTTCTTTAAACAGTTTTTTAAGAGAATATGTGATAAGAGGTTTTTTTTTATTTCTTAGTCCCTTGATTTTAGTCTTGATTATCACTACGTCGTTCGTTTGCGAACTTGCTTCCTGTTGTTTTGGAGTCGTACTTCCATTTTTATGAAAATCATCAATTTGTTGTGATTCGACTGCTCCGGATTGTTTTGGTGTAACTTTAGTTTGATCTTTTTTCTTTTTTTCTTCAACCAGGAATTTAAGTATTCCTATTTGTACGTCTAAAGTATCGTCAGAGTTAGCTAGAATTTGACCAAGATGAGTTAGTACCGATTCCAAGATTTCTTGCAATGAGAAAAGTGCTTTTGACAGAGGAGAGGCAGTATTTCCAGAGTTTGAATTAATAAAATTAGGATCAGAAAGATTAGCCTGATTAGTATAAAGATTAGGTGATTTTTCTGGTGAACTGGTTAGTGGATGTTTTTGACTTAGTAATATTTCTGTTTTTTCTTCTTCCGTCTTCGTGTTATGATTTACAGATACATCAAAGAATAAATCGTTGTCCTGGTTTTTTATAGGTGTTATAGATATTATTTGAGACGTATCTGGGAATGATTTTTGACGTTCTTCCGAGAGAGAGATATTTGCCAAATTACTTGCAATTGTTATCTGACCTTGTTTATAGGATTTCTGATCTGAGAAAAGTAACGAATCATGTTCAACCTTATTTATTGAGGGATCCAGCTTATTTTGATCATCAGTTGAGTATGGAGATAGATACTTTTTCTTGGAGAGGGTAGAGAAATATTGACTTATAGCTGGAGTACTTGATATTTGACCAGGTTTCAATGATTTGTCTACAGATTTTCTAACAGCTGCGTCTGTCCCCATACGCCTCATGTAGATTGTTCGTGAGCGTAGTTTTTTTAGAGCCCTCATATTTGGGGCCGGAAATCTACTTTATAATTATAGTAGTCGCAGCTGGTTTTGTGTAATTGTAGTAACTTTATTTCACAGACTGCATTAAGGGTTGATCAGTAAAGAATGAGAGGTGTTTTCAAATCAGTTTCAGGATATAGTTGAGTAAGTACCTCGTGTGCTGGACGTTAGTGGGGTGGCCCGTCCCGTCCTCGGTCGTCCCCGGACGGCCTCAGACGGCCCGCCCTTTGTCCGGGCTTCGTTCCGCGCTTGGTCCCGCGCGCGTCCCGCGTCGCGGTAGGCTAATTGATTTTTCTACGTTTCGTCACTGGGCGTGTCCGTGGGCGTGTCGCCTGGGGGAAGAGGCACCAGCTGATCCCAGCTTGGAATTCTGGTCCTCGCAGTCCCCCAGGCTAGGCGCGCTGTAGTTTTTCTCCCTGCCTCAACCCTTCTGACTCCAGCTGGGAGCGACAGGCAGAGCGTGCGGATTGCAGCTCACGCTCACACCAGCGAGTCAAGGGGAGGCGCACCACGGAGTAACAAACAAAGAGAGCGTCAGCTCAGGCACAGCAGCTCGGGGCACAATCGGCAGGCGGAGATAGAGATCCCTCGCCAGGCACAAGTAAGCAGCAGTTCACAAAAACCAGATAGCGGTGAGTGGCGCCCGCGAAGCGGGTGTCACGAAGCTTTGTCCTGCCTCGTCAGTGGGCGTGTCCGTGGGCGTGTCGCCTGGGGGAAGAGGCACCAGCTGATCCCAGCTTGGAATTCTGGTCCTCGCAGTCCCCCAGGCTAGGCGCGCTGTAGTTTTTCTCCCTGCCTCAACCCTTCTGACTCCAGCTGGGAGCGACAGGCAGAGCGTGCGGATTGCAGCTCACGCTCACACCAGCGAGTCAAGGGGAGGCGCACCACGGAGTAACAAACAAAGAGAGCGTCAGCTCAGGCACAGCAGCTCGGGGCACAATCGGCAGGCGGAGATAGAGATCCCTCGCCAGGCACAAGTAAGCAGCAGTTCACAAAAACCAGATAGCGGTGAGTGGCGCCCGCGAAGCGGGTGTCACGAAGCTTTGTCCTGCCTCGTCAGTGGGCGTGTCCGTGGGCGTGTCGCCTGGGGGAAGAGGCACCAGCTGATCCCAGCTTGGAATTCTGGTCCTCGCAGTCCCCCAGGCTAGGCGCGCTGTAGTTTTTCTCCCTGCCTCAACCCTTCTGACTCCAGCTGGGAGCGACAGGCAGAGCGTGCGGATTGCAGCTCAGGTTCACACCAGCGAGTCAAGGGGAGGTGCACCACGGAGTAACAAACAAAGAGAGCGTCAGCTCAGGCACAGCAGCTCGGGACACAATCGGCAGGCGGAGATAGAGATCCCTCGCCAGGCACAAGTAAGCAGCAGTTCACAAAAACCAGATAGCGGTGAGTGGCGCCCGCGAAGCGGGTGTCACGAAGCTTTGTCCTGCCTCGTCAGTGGGCGTGTCCGTGGGCGTGTCGCCTGGGGGAAGAGGCACCAGCTGATCCCAGCTTGGAATTCTGGTCCTCGCAGTCCCCCAGGCTAGGCGCGCTGTAGTTTTTCTCCCTGCCTCAACCCTTCTGACTCCAGCTGGGAGCGACAGGCAGAGCGTGCGGATTGCAGCTCACGCTCACACCAGCGAGTCAAGGGGAGGTGCACCACGGAGTAACAAACAAAGAGAGCGTCAGCTCAGGCACAGCAGCTCGGGACACAATCGGCAGGCGGAGATAGAGATCCCTCGCCAGGCACAAGTAAGCAGCAGTTCACAAAAACCAGATAGCGGTGAGTGGCGCCCGCGAAGCGGGTGTCACGAAGCTTTGTCCTGCCTCGTCAGTGGGCGTGTCCGTGGGCGTGTCGCATGGGGGAAGAGGCACCAGCTGATCCCAGCTTGGAATTCTGGTCCTCGCAGTCCCCCAGGCTAGGCGCGCTGTAGTTTTTCTCCCTGCCTCAACCCTTCTGACTCCAGCTGGGAGCGACAGGCAGAGCGTGCGGATTGCAGCTCACGCTCACACCAGCGAGTCAAGGGGAGGCGCACCACGGAGTAACAAACAAAGAGAGCGTCAGCTCAGGCACAGCAGCTCGGGGCACAATCGGCAGGCGGAGATAGAGATCCCTCGCCAGGCACAAGTAAGCAGCAGTTCACAAAAACCAGATAGCGGTGAGTGGCGCCCGCGAAGCGGGTGTCACGAAGCTTTGTCCTGCCTCGTCAGTGGGCGTGTCCGTGGGCGTGTCGCCTGGGGGAAGAGGCACCAGCTGATCCCAGCTTGGAATTCTGGTCCTCGCAGTCCCCCAGGCTAGGCGCGCTGTAGTTTTTCTCCCTGCCTCAACCCTTCTGACTCCAGCTGGGAGCGACAGGCAGAGCGTGCGGATTGCAGCTCACGCTCACACCAGCGAGTCAAGGGGAGGCGCACCACGGAGTAACAAACAAAGAGAGCGTCAGCTCAGGCACAGCAGCTCGGGGCACAATCGGCAGGCGGAGATAGAGATCCCTCGCCAGGCACAAGTAAGCAGCAGTTCACAAAAACCAGATAGCGGTGAGTGGCGCCCGCGAAGCGGGTGTCACGAAGCTTTGTCCTGCCTCGTCAGTGGGCGTGTCCGTGGGCGTGTCGCCTGGGGGAAGAGGCACCAGCTGATCCCAGCTTGGAATTCTGGTCCTTGCAGTCCCCCAGGCTAGGCGCGCTGTAGTTTTTCTCCCTGCCTCAACCCTTCTGACTCCAGCTGGGAGCGACAGGCAGAGCGTGCGGATTGCAGCTCACGCTCACACCAGCGAGTCAAGGGGAGGCGCACCACGGAGTAACAAACAAAGAGAGCGTCAGCTCAGGCACAGCAGCTCGGGGCACAATCGGCAGGCGGAGATAGAGATCCCTCGCCAGGCACAAGTAAGCAGCAGTTCACAAAAACCAGATAGCGGTGAGTGGCGCCCGCGAAGCGGGTGTCACGAAGCTTTGTCCTGCCTCGTCAGTGGGCGTGTCCGTGGGCGTGTCGCCTGGGGGAAGAGGCACCAGCTGATCCCAGCTTGGAATTCTGGTCCTCGCAGTCCCCCAGGCTAGGCGCGCTGTAGTTTTTCTCCCTGCCTCAACCCTTCTGACTCCAGCTGGGAGCGACAGGCAGAGCGTGCGGATTGCAGCTCACGCTCACACCAGCGAGTCAAGGGGAGGGGCACCACGGAGTAACAAACAAAGAGAGCGTCAGCTCAGGCACAGCAGCTCGGGACACAATCGGCAGGCGGAGATAGAGATCCCTCGCCAGGCACAAGTAAGCAGCAGTTCACAAAAACCAGATAGCGGTGAGTGGCGCCCGCGAAGCGGGTGTCACGAAGCTTTGTCCTGCCTCGTCAGTGGGCGTGTCCGTGGGCGTGTCGCCTGGGGAAGAGGCACCAGCTGATCCCAGCTTGGAATTCTGGTCCTCGCAGTCCCCCAGGCTAGGCGCGCTGTAGTTTTTCTCCCTGCCTCAACCCTTCTGACTCCAGCTGGGAGCGACAGGCAGAGCGTGCGGATTGCAGCTCACGCTCACACCAGCGAGTCAAGGGGAGGCGCACCACGGAGTAACAAACAAAGAGAGCGTCAGCTCAGGCACAGCAGCTCGGGACACAATCGGCAGGCGGAGATAGAGATCCCTCGCCAGGCACAAGTAAGCAGCAGTTCACAAAAACCAGATAGCGGTGAGTGGCGCCCGCGAAGCGGGTGTCACGAAGCTTTGTCCTGCCTCGTCAGTGGGCGTGTCCGTGGGCGTGTCGCCTGGGGGAAGAGGCACCAGCTGATCCCAGCTTGGAATTCTGGTCCTCGCAGTCCCCCAGGCTAGGCGCGCTGTAGTTTTTCTCCCTGCCTCAACCCTTCTGACTCCAGCTGGGAGCGACAGGCAGAGCGTGCGGATTGCAGCTCACGCTCACACCAGCGAGTCAAGGGGAGGCGCACCACGGAGTAACAAACAAAGAGAGCGTCAGCTCAGGCACAGCAGCTCGGGACACAATCGGCAGGCGGAGATAGAGATCCCTCGCCAGGCACAAGTAAGCAGCAGTTCACAAAAACCAGATAGCGGTGAGTGGCCCTTAGTCTCCAATGCAATAATTGGTAGACGTGGAGAGTCTCGGCCTTCTCGATTGGGAGTGCTGGTGACTTGGGGGTGCGGAGTCGGAGGAGAGGGTGGACTTTGCGGTGAGTGGTACTGATGGTAGTGTTCTTGTCTTCCTGTCCTGCAGTATTCCAAGTCCCACCACAACCCTGCTGTACATCTGACCAGACCTTGTTGGAAGTACAGAACATTCCGCTCCCTTCTTTCTTTGTTCTCTCCCTTTTTTCCCTGGGCACAGGTTCAAGCAGTGAATCCTTTCATTGGCGGGAATTGTGTCAGGGGGAGGAAGGTGGAATATCATCTGCCATCGTCTCTGCTGTTCATCTGTTTCAGGTTAGTGGCGTTTGTTTGTTCTTGCGCCGCTTGCAATCCCGACAGATTGTCAAGCCCAAGAATAACTTCCGGCCCAGACGATGGATACGGATGGGGTATTAAACTCATTGTTAGATGGATTCTCAGCCCTACAGCATGAGGTCCATACATCGCGCTTGGAAAATCAAGCATTACATAGGGAAATGTCCAGCTTACGAAAGGAGGTGGCCGACCTCACTCAGAAAGGTTCCAAAGGGAGGCATTACATTAAACCAGCCACATTGCCTCCTCCCTTATCCCAGACCGCCCCTACTTCTACACAGGAGGGTGGGTTTTTCGTAGCATCACCTGCCACATCCCCTTCCCTGGATACCGTACCCACTGTCCAAATCATTCAAAACACAGGCATACCTTTGCCCCCCCCTGAAAGGTTTTACGAAGATCCCAAAAAATTCGAGACATTTTTAAATCAATGCCGTCTCCATTTTTTGTGTAAACCCGCGGTTTTCCAGGAGGTAGCTGCAAAAACGGCCTTTATGATGTCCTATATGGGCGGGAACGCAGCCAGTTGGACCATCCCTTTATTGGAGAGGAATGACCGTGTGTTGCACCATTTTCCCGACTTCTGTTTGGAACTGAGAAAAATGTTTGACAGAAAATCCCACATGATGACGCTTAATCGTGAATTACTAACCTTGAAACAAGGGTCACAAGACCTGTTGTCATACATCACCAATTTCAATCGTTTGATAGTGGAGACGGATTGGCCTGCCACAAAAAGAATCTCACTATTCCATCAGGGACTACGTGGGGAGTTGAAAGATGTGCTAGCTCAAGTGGTTCAATTACCTTCTACCTGTGAAGATCTTATCGACTTAACGGTTCAGCTGGACCATCGATTGTTAGACAGGAGAGGAGATCGAAACAAAGGGGAAAATAAGTTTTTCTATCCACGAGTGCGCACCGGAACAGAAGCGACTCCTAAAACGCCTGAAGGGCCTGAGCCGATGCAGATCGGAGGCATACGGGGACCTCTTACCATGGAAGAAAAGGACAAGAGGCGAAGGCTTAAGCTCTGCCTGTATTGTGGAAAAGGGGGTCATTTCATTAAAGAGTGGAGAGCCCGTAATAACAAACCAGGAAAATCCCCCTTCCCTCGCTTACAAGCCGCCACGACGAATGAAGAACCGTCTGAAAACTAGCGGTTCCGAATCAGAAGGAGATCTCTGATTTGGAACACCCCTGCAAACTGGTCTCCCCTGTTCTTGCTAACACACTTCATCCTGCAGTCGTGCACATAAATATCGGTGTGTCTCTCTGAGTCACGCCACGAGATACTAGTCAGGTCGATGCCCTCTTGGACTCAGGGGCCACCGGGAATTACATCGACCAAGAATTCGCCAGGCGGATGGGTATTCCTTGTGACAAAAAGGAAAAACCTGAAACCGTAAAAACAGTGGATGGGTCAGTCCTTTCTTCAGGACCTGTAGAGTACCACACACGTGCGTTGTTGATGGAGTATGGTAAGGAACATCATGAGTACATACAATTCGACCTTATCGATGCGCCTCAGTTCCGTCTCATTTTGGGGATGCCGTGGCTTACATTGCATGATCCCTTGGTAAGTTGGACTTCTCGCTCAGTTAAAATGAACTCGGATTATTGCAGAGAACATTGTCACAACATAATGGCATTGTCAGCAACAATGGAACCATCGCCCGCTACGTACATAGCAAATGCATGTACTTCCAACCATTTCTGCTGTGCCACAGTCTTACCCACAGAGTATCATGAATATCAAGCACTGTTCAGCAAACAAAAGGCCACCTTGCTACCAGCCCATAGGGTATATGACTGTCGCATCGACCTGATACCAGGAGCAGACATCCCTTGTAGTAGGGTATATGCATTAACTGAGAAGGAAACGCAATATCTAAAAACCTATATTGAAGACAATTTAGCTTCAGGTTTCATTCGCCACTCCACTTCCCCGGCCTCCTCTCCCCTATTCTTCATTCCGAAGAAGGACTGCGACGAATTAAGGACATGTATTGACTACAGAGCCATAAACAAAGCAACCATAAAAAATCGCTGCCCTATTCCTTTGATTCCCGTATAGCTTGATCAACTGGAAGGAGCTCGCTACTTCACGAAACAAGATCTACGTGGAGCCTACCACATTTTATATCTTTACCTGGCCTTCCTTCATCCTCCGAGTTGGCTAAGACATTCCTGCAGCACGTTGTCAGAGCCCATGGTTTACCTAGCATTTTGATAATTCGCCTACAATAACGCTGTTCATACTACCTTGGGGTGTTCACCTTTTTTTGCCTCTATGGGTTTCATCCGAATATGCTTCCTTTTGAGTGGCCTGTAGAATCCCTGGTTCCTAGCATACACGAACACCATGCGCATCTTAGAGCTATCATGATAGATGCACAGCGTAACTTAGCGTCTGCACAGACTTCCCAGAAGCATTTTGCTGATAGGAAGAGAGCCCCTGAACCTGAGTATAGAGCGGGGGACAAAGTGTGGCTATCCACTCGTAACCTACATCTGAGAGGGGTTAGCAAACTTAAGCCTAAGTATGTGGGACCCTATGGTATCAGTGAGGTTATCAACCCTGTCGCAATGAGACTGTCCCTACCTGTGTCTTGGAAGATTCATCCAGTATTCCATGTGTCCCTACTGCAGCCCTGTCCACTGGGCATGTGGTTACCACATAGACCTCCGGCTATTGAGATGGAGGGACGGGACAAATTTGAGGTTCAGGCAATCTTGGACTCCCGCATGGTACGAGGCCGAATACAGTACTTGGTGGACTGGAAAGGGTTTGGTCTTGAAGACCGAACCTGGGAACCCATGACCCATCTCCATTGCCCTGAATTGGTTGCTCGTTTTCATGAGGTGCATCCCAGTAAGCCTGGTCGTCCGCCGGGACGGCGGTCCTCGAGAGGGGGTACTGTCACGATCGTCCTCAAAGAGAGAGAACGCCGTGTATTGGTGTCATTCGCATATGCGATAAAAGGATGGAAGAACTACGTGTCCCAGAAGGCCATGGGGTGCAGGAAGTAAGGGGATTGACGTCTCGTATTTAAGTGCCTCCTCTGCACAGGGAAAGTGCTTGACAATCCGGATATCGTCTCAAGCCGTAGTCGGAAGGTGTGTTCTCGGCGGAGTCCAGGAAGAAGCCTACGCCGATCAAGAGCCTGTGTGGTCAGTGAGTTTCTTCTGCGAGGGTCTACGCCAATCAAGAGCCTGCGTGGTCAGTGAGTTTCTTCTGCGAGGGTCTACGCCGATTAAGAGCCTGCGTGGTCAGTGAGTTTCTTCTGCGAGGGTCTACGCCGATCAAGAGCCTTCGTGGTCAGTGTGTTCCTTCTTCGTCCTGTTCCTCTGACTTTTCCTGTGTTTTCCCTGCTGTGTGGTTTTACGCCCTTCCTCCTGAAAACTACCAGAGTATCACAAGTACAGTAGGAGCACGGGCCCGCCTCCTTTCTACTTTACTTCCATTTTTGTTTTGTTTTTCTTTAGTCTGTACTTTGGGAAAACTTACCCTTGTTTTCCATGTAAAATACTGTTTCCTGTGGTCTGTTTAGCAGTGCTTAAAACTCGTTACCTCAGCCCTTAGTCTCCAATGCAGTAATTGGTAGACGTGGAGAGTCTCGGCCTTCTCGATTGGGAGTGCTGGTGAGTTGGGGGTGCGGAGTCGGAGGAGAGGGTGGACTTCGTGGTGAGTGGTACTGATGGTAGTGTTCTTGTCTTCCTGTCCTGCAGTATTCCAAGTCCCACCACAACCCTGCTGTACATCTGACCAGACCTTATTGGAAGTACAGAACATTCCGCTCCCTTCTTTCTTTGTTCTCTCCCTTTTTTCCCTGGGCACAGGTTCAAGCAGTGAATCCTTTCATTGCCAGGAATTGTGTCAGGGGGAGGAAGGGGGAATATTATCTGCCATCGTCTCTGCTGGTCATCTGTTTCAGGTTAGTGGCGTTTGTTTGTTCTTGCGCCGCTTGCAATCCCGACACATTCTTGCATGTTCTTTTTCATTTAAGCTTTCTCCCTTTGTCATTTTTTTCTGTCTTTCTCATACGCCATCATTCCCCTTTTAGTGCCTCTCTCGTTCTTCTTCTAAGACAAAGTCTGATAATGAAAACTAAGTCCTGGTCCCAGGCAAAGAATGCTAGTGGGCCCCACCCACTTACTCAGATTAAGCACTGATTATAGCTAATCTCTAGCACATTGATGATAGATATTGTCTGGTTTTGGGCAGGTCAACATCCACCAAACTTCAGACAATCTATGCGACTTTCCAGCATATTGATCATGGTGGTCATAGTGGATAATGGAAAGGGCTATTACTCTTTGGAATTACCTTTATTGGGGACCACGCTTCATAGGTTGAGCTTGAGGCATTACATGGTGACAAAGGACTTTCTTCAATCACTGTATAATGATGTTATGATGTTATAAATTTTAATGCATGTTTTTTAAAACTGTATGAATTATTTTTTGAGTAAGAACTAGAATAGGAATTATTATATGTATTAGAAAATTAGTTTTTGAGCATATGTTTGTAAAAAATGTTATGTAATAAATGAACTCAAAATGATTTTAATCTAATAAGAATAAAATTCAAGAGACACAAGTAATCCCAGTGTTGTGCAGAAATAATTACCCGGGTCACTATTGAACACTAGAAAAGTGATATCAATGTGTAGGCCCATTGGTCACAAATAGAAAGTCAGTAACACAGAAAGGAATTCTCTTTGATTTTGTTTGATACCCAGTCCTTTCTGGTTTTCTGGGAAACTCTTTTTTGAAAGTTGAGCTTGAGGCACTACATGGCAGACTTAACATCCCTCTTATAGACTGCACCAATTGCTGGGCTCAGGGTTAGTGGTTCGATTTCTGAAACTTCCGGTCCCCACAGGGACACCAGGCAGGGCTGTCTCCTCTCCTCGTTGCTATTCATTACTGCCATGAGGCTTTTGGAGTGCTTGTGTAGAGAAAAGATCAAAGAGGTCTCACCTTTAAAACAGGTCATGTCAGTGTCCTTGTATGCAGACAACATGTTGTTGTTTTGTAAATTTGTCCACCCTAATTAAAGAAATAATTACATTTGGGAGACATTTCAATAAATGGAGGTAAATCAGAGCTCTTCACAAAAACAGTTATGGAATTTCTCCTTCGATGGAGTGATGGCTGAGTGAGTTACCTCTGGGTAACTATTCATAATGATTGTAAAACCTTTGTTCAGGCCATTTATTGTTCTATGTTAGAAAGGTTCACTCGCAATGTTGACACATGGATCAAACTACCAGTTTCTTTGACAGGGAGAATTTCATTTATTAAAATGGTGGCCCTCCGCCATCCTTCATATCTAATGATTACTATTCCAATCCCTCTTAAGAAACATGTTTTTATTACACTAAGATCACTTCTCATTAAATCAGTACAGGTGTAAGCAACTAAGAATAAGCTGGAATGTGCTCATGCTGTCCTATGAAAGGGGTGGATTTGATGTCCCAGACCTAGCAGTATATTTTTTGGGGCTATATGACGTTGATACCACCTTGTCTCAGGAACCACGTACTTAATACTTGAGAGAGAGCAAAGAGAAAAGGGCACATTTGAACAGACGGGTTCGGCATCGAGCCTGCGGCCAGTATGGCGGTCCCGCCGGCCCCACCCGGTAGTCAGAGGAGGGAGGGGTGGCCGCGCACAACAGTGACGTAGCCAACGACCTCCCCCAAGGGGTCAACCAATCCCCGTGCGTGGCAGCCCGACCCGGAAGCACTGGAAAGTGCTTCCAGGTCGGTGTCGGTCTCACAATGCAAGGGGCAGACCAGTACAAACTGGTCTGCCCCATACTAGGCATTAAAAGGGGGAGCGGAGCAGAGAGGCTTTCTCTTCGCTCCGCTGCCCCCTTTGCTGCAAGACACACGCCTGTTTCTGTCTGGTCCGGGCCACGGGGGAGGCCTGTTGTTTAATTTTTTGTTTCTTTTCTAGGGTGGAAGGATCAGCACATGTGGAGAGCAGCAGCTGTTGGCGTTTGGAGAGCACCGGCGGACTAGCGTCAGTGCCGCAGCGGAGCTGCTTCAGGGATTTTAGCCCAGTCGGCAGCGGGGACCGCATTGTAGGAGTGCTAAGGGGATTTGGCCCCATCGGCAGTGGAGACCGCATCGTGGGAGGCACTGCATGGGGAACCGGGACCACGGATAACGTGTGCTGGGTGCTAAAAGCGGAGGCGGCAGCCCGGTGGGGTAAGCGCGCACTGGATGCGCATTGTGTGTGGCTGATTCCAAACAAACTAGAACGGTAATTGCGGGGCAACTTGCTAGCACTGTGGATGAGCATTGTGTGCAGCTGAATCCAAGCAAGCTAGCATGGTATTTGCGGGGTAACTTGCTAGCACTGTGGGACTGGGATCGCGGCCAACGTGTGCTGCGTGCCGCGAACTCAGGCCCCCGGTGAGGTGAACGCGCGCTGAGTGCGCATTGTGTACTGCAAAAGGAAGAGGGAATGAAACGTGAATAGCAGCGGGTACATTGGGAAAGGCGCTGCAGGAGGAAGCATTTTGGGGCATTTGTTGGCAGTTTTTGGCTCAATTATGCAGGGGAGGCCCGTCTACCAGCATTCTTAGTTTTCTCGTTATCGTGAGAAGGTGCTTTGGGGTTTTAAAGAGAAGAGGGAAGCACTTGTTTTTTCCCTCCTTATTTCCCTTCCTGATTGTGCTCCAGGACTCAAGGAAGTCACAAGAAAGAAGAAGCCTAGACACCGCGTGACTGGTCTTTTGGGCGAAACGATCTGCTGGGAGGCAGCACCGGCAAGCCGCACTTCCATTGCCTCCGGGAGCCACGCGGGTTAGAGTTTTCACACACCTGCCCTAATAGATTAGCTGGTGGAAAGTGGCTCCGGTTGCGTGGGTGCTGGCCTGGCTGGTGGCTGCTACAACTCGCCAGGTATGGGTTTGGGTATACCAGACCGAAGGTCTTAGGGTGACCTTTTGAGGTTCATTGAGTGTTGGAAGGCGTTCCGAGCTTGTAATGGCCCCTAAGGCAAAGCGGGGTAAGAGCCCTCCCGCATGGAAGCTTTTATGGAGAAAATGTTACAGGAAATGGCAGTGTTGGGCCAAGCAATCACTGAATTACGGGAAAAAACTGAGGGGTTGGATGGGGCATCAGGGAGCAGGCCCAGGCGACCTATAGTTCCCCCTAAGCCCTACTCTCCGCTATTGGCCAGGGGAAAGAGGCCCAGGAAAGAGAGGGGGGGGGAAGAGAGGGTCACGGACGGGGGGAAGCACTTGAAAGTGCTTCCAGGTTGGTAACAGTCTCACAACGCAAGGGGCAGACCAGTCTAGACTGGTCTGCCCCATGCCAGGCAGTAAAAGTGGGAGCGGAGCAGAGAAGCTTTCTCTTTGCTCCGCTGCCCCCTTTGCTGCAAGACACACGCCTGTTTCTGTCTGGTCCCGGCAGGGGGGAGGCCCGTTGTTTAATTTTTTGTTTCCCCACCCACCGTCCCCTACAGCAGATAATTTGTATGTAAAATATATTTGTTCTCGAGGATGGATGCTGTTTTCTTTCCAGGACAAACTATGCGTCAAACTGTTTTCTTGTGCTTTAATGTGCTATGAATAATATTTTTAATCCCTTTTTTAATTTTGCAGAAAAATGACCGTCGTATTTAGGTGTTTCCCTGGTCAGGCGGTAAGGTCATGATTGGTGAGCATAGTCTGCCGTCACTCTCATAGAACTCACTCCAAGGGGCAGTTCTAGCCGGAAGGTTGAATGGGTGCGGGGACTGGGGAGCCACGCTTCCAGTCGGCCTGGTGGCCAGCCCCGCACGCGCATGCACTCAAGGGTGCATTAACGCATGATTACAGGGTCCCGTCATGAAGTTGAGGGTCTGGGCGTAGGGAGGGGCCGGGGGAGGTATCTTTCTGGTAAGGTGGATCCCCTTCCAACATCAGTCTGGTGTGAGGCAGGGAGCTTTTAGATTGGGATCTGGGGCTGCCAATCATTGACCTAGCCGTAGGCTTTAACAGGGTTACGCAGAAAGTAAATCATGTTCAGCATTTAGTATAAGATAGGTATGGATATGTATTAGGAACATGTTAAAGTTAGTCAACAAACACCTTGTACCTATACATATATTAGACTTTCTGCGTATTGTATATAATGTAAATAATCATAATTTTTTATGTCATTAATTCTGTAATAAATACGTCTGGGGTCTGCGATCCCTAGTCCAAAGAAGTTGTGGTGTCTGAAGATTTGAAGAGAAGGGAATGTGAGGGCCCCCCTGGAGGGCCCCAACATCACACGTTGGGTCTCGGGCAAATTGGGGGATGCGGGGGGCGGGGGGGGGTTAGGCGGTACCCGCCCATATGGCTATACAATTAACTCTACGTCTACCCAGGCCGCGAGGAGTCCTGATAAGTAAATCTACTGCCTGCAAGGTATGGATGTTGAAGGAACAAAATGTGGGTATTGATAACGATGGGACAAAAAGCAAACATGGACTTGGCATATTCTCCACAGATCCATTTATAATGCAATACATCAGTGCCACTAATGGTGAGAAAGTGGTTGTTTAATTACCAGGACGGGTACGGCTTCACCAGCTCGTGTCATTTACATATGGCAGACAAAATCCAAACCTTGAAGCTACTCAGGGAGGGCTGACCAGCAACAGCCCAGGAAACGTTTATATACTTTCATTTCAGACACCAAGTGGGCTCTAGGCTTCCTGAATTTCCTAATGAAACTCATGAGCTGACGGCACTGACGCAGATAATTCTAATTTGAGGATCATAAGAGGTGGTTTGTCAACCTCATATCCATTGTGAGTGACAACAGGAATCTAAATGCCCCTTGCTCCAAGTCCTACTGGGCATAGGATCCTGATGGGTACAAAGATGAAAAAATTTCACAGCGGTGGCGGACCCTATTCACAGAACTAATTTAAGACAAAATCCTAAACTTACTACCATTTTGGTATTCACAGAAGGCACTTACTCATTTAGGTATTCACAGAAGTTAGGAGTCATACCTTTAGGACTCCTAAATGTCTTCTGTGAATAAGGAAAGTCCTAAAGTTAGGATTTCTCTCAGTTTAGGAGTAGTAACGTTAGGACTCCTAACTTTAGTACTCCTAAATGCCTTCTGTGAATACCGAAAGTCTTAAAGTTAGGATTTTTCCCAGTTTAGGAGTACTTTAAGACTTTCGGTATTCACAGAAGGCATTCAGGAGTCCTAAAGTTAGGACTCCTAACTTCTGTGAATACCGAAATGGTTAAGTGCCTTCTGTGAATACCAAAATGGTAGTACGTTTAGGATTTTGTCTTAAGTTAGTTCTGTGAATCGGGCCCGCCATGTTTATTATAGACTTGGTGCTGGAGTGTCCATCAGCTTAAAACTTCTGTGAACAGGTGTTTAAAGAGATATTGATTATAACTGAACATTCTCTGTAGAAGGGCTATGTGTCGAAATGGTTAAGTGCCTTCTGTGAATACCAAAATGGTAGTACGTTTAGGATTTTGTCTTAAGTTAGTTCTGTGAATCGGGCCCGCCATGTTTATTATAGACTTGGTGCTGGAGTGTCCATCAGCTTAAAACTTCTGTGAACAGGTGTTTAAAGAGATATTGATTATAACTGAACATTCTCTGTAGAAGGGCTATGTGTTGAAAGTCCAAAAAACAATCAGTTGGTTGCCTGCTATGGCATTGCTCAAGGCCAGCTGAAAAGTGACTATGACTTGTTACTGAGGCCGAAGCCTCAGGGTGTTGGAGTTGGTCAAAGATATGGCTGTTTGTAATTGGCGGGGAGGATACATTTGCAACATTGCAATCGATAGCTTTTGGAGCAAACATATCTGGGCTCTGCTCTAAAGTTATCTGCTTACAACACAATTGACAACAGAGTCACTAGACAGCACTCAAGACTCCCCACCAAACATTAAAATTACAATTCCACAGCCGCCTTGCAGGACAGGACCCACATGTTGGCAATCCTTAATCATTTACAATGTTATAATGCCATGGTATGGTGCATGCATGTTTTATATATTGTAATAACGTTATTTAATTTTTTTAATTGCCGATCAACTGTTAATATGTTTCCTAAATTATGATGCCAAATGTTGATCATTCTGTTACTGCACTAATCGACAGCTGTAAGGGCTGGTAGGCACTGAAGATTGTATTGAGCCCACATAGTTTGGAATATTAGTGTTTTGATGTTGTTGTATAATATTCCAAACTTTTATAACATATTAAAAATTCCAAAGAATGATACTTCCAGGTTCTTCTAAAGTAAACAAAAACCGTGTTAACTGATATAGTTGTTGTAGTTGCAGTTTCACTGGAAACATGACAGCTTTGGCTCATGTTTTCGTATTAAGCATGCAAGTGTGTGCATTTTCCAGCATTAAAATGTCGAATCTGTGCAGCTTGGACTTTCTGCTGTAAAGCACACTTACAGCTGACTTACCTAATGTCAGATTATTATTTAAATGTTAATAAGTGCTTCATTGGAAATTTCAAATCTGTGCCATTTCTGCTTTTCAGCCCATGCGCTTAGGTTTAGATTCTGTAATGGGTTGTCGAAAGCTTTGCTGCAGCAAACGGAATCTTTTACAGCATCTGTGCAGCTTCTGCACTTGCAGTGGACTTTTACAAGTGAAATATGCATATTACTGGCATTAGTCAGACTGCGGCAGACAAGATCTGATGTCAGAATATAATTTCCAGAAATACTGTTGGGCAGTAATTTTGGGTCCTAAATATTGTTTTCAGAATTATAATCCCATAGGGCGTAGATTATAGATTGTTAACTCTAATGGGGGTGATATTTTGTAAATTTTATTTAGCACATGATATTTATGGCGATTTCTATTCTTCAACGTTAACCTGGTTTCATACTGCGGACGAGATGCCCTTTAAAAATGGTGATGATGTTCCATCAGCAGTATTAGTAGTTCATTAAAGTCAACAGCACTCTCTACATGGATGGACAGGACATCCACACAATTTTGAGAGAGCCAAGATTGCCGAACTCTAATTAATACCCTTAATTATCTATAATGGTTAAAACACATGTATATGAAGCTAGTAACTAGCCTGAGGCCCAAAATGCGAACAATCCAAGTCCACAAAAAAAAATCCAGGGACACTCATAAAGAAAGATGGACAAGTATGGACAAGTATGCTGTTGTCTGGTGACAACTTACACTTTGCAACATCCCTAACAATATCATGCTGAAAGTAAAGTATAATGTGAGGTGACAAATTTCAGTCACAAGAGACAAAAGTCATTTAGGGGCCCGATGTAGGTAGGGCGTTACCGATCGGTAACGGCCGAAAATACCGATTTTTTGCCCTTACCGATCGGTAAACAGCCATCGAGATGTAGGGAACGAAAAACATAAAGAATCGGAGTGAAAACCGATTCGGAATGAGTACCGAATGGGAAAGAATCCGATACGTACATACCGAAAATCGGATATGTAACGAATCGGAAAAACACCGATTCGGATGCAAAGACCGATTCGGTCCATTGACCGAATCGTTAGTGACACTGAATCGGAAAATCACCGATTCGGACCATGTACCGAATCGTAAGTGACACCGAATCGGAAAATCACCGATTCGGACCATGTACCGATTCGTTATTGACACCGAATCGGAAAATCACCGATTCGGTCCATGTACCGATTCGTTAGTGACACCGAATCGGAAAATCACCGATTCGGTCCATGTACCGATTCGGTAGAAAGACCGATTCGGACATGAGCCGAATCGGAAAACATGCCGATTCGTAGGAATCGCCGATCTGTAAATTCCCCGATTCCGACAGTTGGGGAGATGTAGGGAGGCACCGAAACACCGAAATCGGCTCAAAATCGGTAGAATTCACTCGGTATTTACCATGGATTGCAATCAGGTGGTAACCAACTCCAACCCATATAAACAGTCCCAAAATGCATTGCAACTTGCAGGATGGCAGCTTTCTATGTCATTGCGAGGCGGCTACGGCTACAGCAGGAAGGACAGAGGGAATGGCTAAGAAATGAACAGGTCTACAGACAGAGGATAACCCTGTTCATGCTCACAGAGGCAGAGATACTACAGAGATACAGGCTGGACTCTGACACCATACTTGAGCTCATCAGGGATCTCAAGCCATTCTTGGACCACCACACCCCAAGGGCACACGCCATCCCTGCGCACATCCAGGTGCTATGCAGCCTACACCTGCTAGCGTCTGGCAGCTATCAAAGTGGTGTAGCAGCAGCAGGAGGGGTGAGCCAGAGCAGCCTGTCAAGGTTCTTCCACACATTCCTTGACGCCATGATACACAGGATGGACCAATACATCTCTTTCCCGGCAACCCACGCAGAACTGCTACAAACCAAAGCTGACTTCTACCAGATGGCACAATTTCCCCAAATCATCGGTTGCATAGATGGCACGCACATTCCGATTTGCCCACCA
This sequence comes from Lissotriton vulgaris, assembly GCF_964263255.1. Classification (NCBI taxonomy): domain Eukaryota; kingdom Metazoa; phylum Chordata; class Amphibia; order Caudata; family Salamandridae; genus Lissotriton; species Lissotriton vulgaris. The sequence goes on along the minus strand of NC_141687.1, from coordinate 644,371,140 downwards.
GCGGACACCGAATACATATACCGCAATCGCAAGTCTACACACACCATCAACGTGCAGGTGATCTGCAATGCAAAGTGCACCATCACAGACCTGGTAGCAAAATTTCCAGGGAGTACCCATGACTCCTATATTTTCCAACAGAGCGGCATATATGCACGGCTGATGGCTGGCGAATTTGGAGAAGGATACCTCCTAGGTGAGACACATCATCAGACCCCCATAACACATAGTAGGTAGGTGGAATACATGTATGCATGTGTCTAATGTGACCCCTTTCTCTTCCAGGCGACAGTGCATATGCCCTCCGCTCATTCATACTCACCCCCTACCTCAACCCCTCCACACCCAGCCAAAGGAGGTATAACCGGGCCCACATACGCACAAGGAATGTTGTCGAACGGACCTTTGGCATCTGGAAAAGTAGATTCAGATGCCTGCACAAGAGTGGAGGTGCAAGGCAGTATACCCCCATCACCTGCTGCAAGATCATAGCTGTATGTGCTATGTTACACAACCTTGCGGTGAAGAAGGGCACTGAGGTGGAGTTGTCTGACTACGAGGACCATGACGACGACGAAGCTGTGCCACTGACACAGCCAGCTGGGGTGTGTACGCCAAGTGATGGCAGATACAGACGTGAGGAGATCACTGAGAACTATTTCTGACTGAGTACAGATGCAAAGACAGCTAAATGTTGCTTGGAAAAAACAAATTTTAATAGTGTTGCAGCACAGTTACAGCACTGATGTGCAACAAAAAATGGAGTATGGTAAATGAAATAAAGTCCAAGGTACTGGTTGCCTCACCCGCCCTTGCCAGGCTATTTCTTTGCCCGCTTGCCAGACCCACTGGGGTGTCCCTCAGCCCCCTCTGAATGCCCAGCAGCATCAGCGGAGCGCCTGGTGCTCCTCCATGGCTCAGACGCAGCGCTGGCCGGGCTGCTGCGGCTGCTGCTGTCCCCAGCATCACCCAGGTCCAGGGCCGGATTGGAGGCGGTGTTTGAAATTATCATGGCCTCCATGGCAGTGGTGATCCGGGCCATCCCCCTAGTAAGCTCAGCCGTATGCTGACTAAGGACAGATTCCTGGTTGGCGCTGCGATGGCACAGTTGTGCCGTCGCCGCTGCAAGGCGGCCCATGGCGCGGTTCAAAACCCGGGCATCCCGCCTGCGCACCAGCTCATGCTCCTCCTGTCTGCTTGATGAGTGGGTGATGGCAGTGGTTAGCCTGCCTAACCCTGCTGCCACCTCCTTGTTGGATTCCACGACGGCCTGGAATCCCTTGACCAACTCTCCCATCTGCATGTTGTGCTGCAGGAGCTGGCGTTGGCAGGCCATGGTGGATCTTGCTTGTTGCCTCTGAATTTTAACCATCTGTCCCTCCAGGCCCAGGAATACACTGCCCTCCCGTGCTGGTGCAGCAGTGGTGGTGATGGTACGGCGCCGGGCACTGCTGCTTCCGGCCTGCTGAGTGGGCTGGGGTGCCACTGGTGGGGGTGTGAAGCTGGCCGGTCCCTGAGCCCCTGCTCCCAGGACAGGTTGAACAGGTGGCAAGGCCACGGTTGTGGCAGGAGCTGGTGTAGGCGGGATGGTGTCCCTTGTAGGGGAGTTCTCTGGGGAGAACTGCAAGGGGGGTGTGCTGGCCATTACTGGGGAGTGCAGTGCATCGTAGTCAATGACCAGGACTCCCTCCATACCTAGCCCTGTGGTGTCTCCTTCCTCCTCCTCCTCCTGGCCAGCCTGGCTGGTGCTCGGCCCTGCGACTGCAGTGTTGGACGGTGCTGCTCCCTCTGCTGTCACTGTTGTTCCGCCTGATGGGGCCCCTAGGTACAAAGAAGCATTTGTAAACTGAGTGCCGATGTATTACAGTCAGTACAATTGTAGCATTCCACATGTCCTTGCATCTCCTTACACTGTGTCACACTGTTTCCTGTCTTGTGATTCTGCACTGCCATATTTAGCTAACTTCTGCTGACTACATGTACCATGATGCTTGTCTCTTGTATGTTGGTGACAGTACTGTGCTGGGGTTTGCCTATGCATTGTGTCTAATGGGGAGGTGTCTGGTAGGGTGTGTCATGATGTGCATGCTTCTTACCTGTAGCTGTAGCTCTCGCAGAGCTGTCCAGGGTCCCGATTCCACTGACGCTCTCCCTCTCAATGGTGCTGGAGACCAGCTCCTCCAGCTCGGTGAGGGGTGGCGCCGGGTTGTTGCCTCCTCCAGTGAGTCCGGCCTGCCTCTGTATGTCAGCCAGCTTCCTCTTCGTGAGGCTGCGGATGTCATAGAATCTCTTTTTCAGTTCTTCTATGGACCTGGGGGTGACACCCGCAGCATTCACCTTCTGGGCGATGTCGGCCCAGATCCTCCTCTTTGTGCTGTCAGGCACGTTGAGGGACAGCTTGCCAAACAGCTGGCGGTGCACCCTCACCACCTCCTCGACCAGCACCTGAAGTTCGGTGGTGGTGAACTTCGGCTTCCTCTTCTGGGAGGACTTCTGGCTTCCTGACTGCTCTGCCATGTTCTCCAGTTCAGTTGGCAACCTCCTACTCCCACTGCTGCTAACTGTGAGTGTTGAGCTCAGGCTGGCTCTCCAGAAACTTCTTAATTAGCTGCACCTGCCTGGGTTGCCACTCCCTGTTTGGGTGGGGGAGGGGGAGCCACCTCATTGGCTGAATCGGCTTTTGCCGATTCGGATTTTACCGATTCGGTAATAGCCGAATCGGTAAAATCCGATTCGGTATTATCCGATTCGGTAAAAGCCGATTCGGTAAAAGCCGATTCGGTTCCTTCAATGCATTCCTATGGGCTTTTTCGCCATGGGTGTGTTTTCATGGCTTCGAATCTATGATTGCCGAATCGGATTTTACCGATTCGGCTTTTACCGAATCGGTATTCGCCGAATCGGGACTATCCGATTCGGTGGTAACCGATTCGGTAATTTCCGATTCGGACCGTGCCGAATCGGAACGTACCGATTCTCATTACCGATGCCGACCGATTCGGTATTCATTCGCTTTTTTTCCCCTACATCTCGTTTTCCGATTTCAGAATACCGATTCGGCCCGCCTCGGTATTTTGAAATCGGAAAATCGCGTTTGCCTACATCGGGCCCTTAGTTTGGTGAATATGGACAAACCATGCATCCAGATTAGAGTATTTGCACCTTTATACACAGGACATTCACCAATACTTACTAGTTTGTTCTCATCCACCAAACACTAATAGACCACCATGAAAAGCAGGTGATAATAAAGACAACAGAAGATGGCTATATTCATTTTTAAAAATATGAATCATCAGAGCGAGTACTCATATTATTCGGTGCCTTGAAGTTATAGTTTATACAATGATTTGAGAAGACATCCTGAATAAAATCCAAAATAGTGCCACAGCGTGTATGGAAATGGATACTTTAACAAGTGAGTAATTACTATGAGCACTTCATTCTAGAGAGACTACCATACCCGTCATAAAGGAATTGGTCCACCGATAGAGATAGAAAGAATATTGACCTGAATCACAAAGCCATTTGCACATATAAGTAAAACTTAGGTGAACAAAGGGCCTATTTAACTGCGTTTAAACTCAAGTTTGGAATTCACAAAATGTGAATTCAGTCTTGTAAATTAACTAACTTACATGTAAAATTACACCAGCATGGTAGAATGTTTCATGAGAGTAAATTTTCTTCTAAGGCCAAGGAGTGGATGTTTTAAGATGGGGATGTTATAGACATAAACACCCATTAACAGTGTACTTGTGGGTATTTGTAGGATGTTGGGTTATTGGATGAGGGAGTGATACCCACCTCAAGTAATAATCACAATACTTGTCAAGGTAAATACTTGAAGTCTCTAAATTAACCTGCGCTCAACCCCCTGCTAGCTACAGCACAAAACAGACAAGCCTAACTTAGAGGCAATGTGTAATGTATTTATGCAGTATTAAAACAGTAAGATAGTCAAAATGCAAAACAATAAAATTCCCAAAATAAATTAGAAAAGTAGAGTAAAATCCAATAAAACAGATACCCACCAGCAGGATAAACATCCAATAAGAGGAAGCGGAGACATACAATTTACTGTTTTTTAGTAGAAATACCACTAAGAAGCACAAAGTGCCAATGATACTCTATGATCTCAGTAGAACCGGGCCTAGGTGTAATTTGACAAGAGTACTTCCCAAGCAGAATCTGACACTGTGATGTCAACAAGGGGCCCACTGTGATGGATACTGGTCTGGTTGGGGGATCAAAGAAGGGTGCAGGCCTGAGTGTTAGGTACTTCTTCTTGGGACAGGAGAGGCCTCTCTGACATTACTCAAGTCCTTTGCAGATGAGGAAGAGCAAAATGCAGATTTAGCTTCCAAGGACTTCAAGGAAAGCAAATGTAACATTTTAATAGCCATCTTACCTAAATATTCATTACAAATCTGACTTCACCAGTGAATTGGGCTTGCAATAAATATTTTAAAAAGCCCATAAAATAAATCTGTAGCTTTTTCTTAGGTGGAGATAACATTTATTAAACATAATGGTTTATCGTAATGCTTTCCTTGGAACAGCCAACTCTGCTACAGTAAAAATAACGTTTTGGGGCTAGTCACAGTATGGCTATGTTTAACACTAACTCTTACGTTTCCTACTTGTAAATACTATGCACCATGTTTTCTAGACAATACGGCCTACTTAGAGGTGACTTATAAATATCCAAAAGAATGATTTAGGCTGTCAAAAGGGGTTATTTTGCAAAGTTGAATTTTCACCTAAAACCAGCACAGCCAAGCTACTGGTGGCAGGCCTGCAGTCATGCTTACATTGTCACTGTCGTGGATGGCATGATGAGTGCTGCAGTCCATTTATGACATTTAACTTACAGGACCTAGGTACACTTTAGTACCATATACTAGAGAATTATACATAAGTTAAATATGGCAATCAGGAGTATACTGACTTTACAATGTTGAAAGGAGAACCAAAAGCACTTTACCACTGGTCAGCAGGTGTAAGGCACACAGAGTTCTATAGCCTACAAAAAAATCAGAGTGACCCTGCAGAAAGGGCCAATTCCCAACATAGGCCCCCAAGATCAAAACCGAGGGTAGACTAATCAATAACTTGATGGGAGTCTCTGCTCTGGTGATCGATCATGGACAATTTCCCTCTTTTTCAGTGGCACTTGTCGGTTCTAAGCCCCTCTTAACTTATCTGTACCGATTCTATAACCATCCCCTTGGGTATTGGATGCCCCCTGAAAAAACCTTCTCCTCATCTCCAGACTCCATATGTGAGGCTATTAACCTTAGCTTACTAACAGAAGCAAGCATTCTGCACCTTAAGTCAGACTTCTGTACCAAGCCCAAGGAAAATCTCTGTCCACAGGGACAACAACTAACAGAGGCCACTGACAGCTGTCAGGAAGGTCCTGGCTTGGCATTCGAGCTGAACTGTTCCCATGGGAACCAGGCTCAAGACTGATTTGGATATGGCTGATTCCAAACTGGACTTGGTGAGCAGAAGTACTATGAATGAAACCCAAATCTTCGACTAGAGGTGAATGTTTTGACAATGTTCAGCATTCCATCTATCATCTTGTTGAGTTTGCTATGTTTGCCCTTAGTGACCAAGGGCATGCTCAGACATGGGTCCATTGCTCGCTGTGCCAGTGGATTCAAGATAACCTGGCTGATGGGGGGTGATACCCCGAGACCGGTCCCAGGATGCTTGTTTCAGATCCAGGGAGGATCTGGCCTAGCAGGTCAGGCTGGACTTTTTCCATGAGGACCAGGGTCAAGACTGATTTGCATATGGCTGGGTACCGACTCGAGTGGCATAGAGAGCAAAAGAATGATGGATTAATTCCAGATCTCTTAACTGGGGGTGAGTGGTTGAAAAGTTTAAGCAATGTCCATCATCCTGTGTTTGCTATGAACTCTACCCTCCACAATAGTTCAAGACCCAGACTGTTGATCATCTATAGTGCTCAGAGGTAACTGAAAGATGCCACGTAGCACTATATACAATTTCTTGATACATAAATACCATATCAATATTCAAGTAACACATTTGTGTGTTGACCTATCTGTTACAGCAAAGCAACAGCGAATTTTTGATATGATATACATGACCCTAAATTGAAAGAAACTTACAGAAGTTATGCAATCTTATCCTGCCATCTATTATGAATGGAATTCCGCAAGGTAATATCAGTAATAACGTATTAAATCAAATGCACATACCTGTGACACCTTAAAAGAAGTGTACCATGCGATGAGGCAGTTTTATGTCTAGAGATCTAAGGTTCTGTTTAAATGAGAGCTATGAGACGCCCTCCTGCCTGTGTGAAGACTGCATATAATACTAATGCTTTCTCTCAACAGACGTAAAGGAGACTAGCATAAGTGAGTGCCAGGCCCCAGTTCCCAAGGCCAGAATTGAACGAGTGCATATTAGCTGGGACAATGTGATGCTTCTGTATTTCCAACAATTATGTTATTATTGGAATCGACGGGGCTGTGTACAGGATGCTGCACAGATGCGTGTGAAATTAAAAAAATGACTGTACATATGGCTCGCACATTTATTGAGTTTGTCACTCCCTTGCTTCTGAATTTACATACTTTTTCCTCACTCAGCTACAAATACATTGTTCCCGTTTGTCAGTTCTCTGTGCTGTTCTCGTCAAAATCTGACAGCGCACATGTCCATGAATCAGCAAACAATCATAACCTGTCAGCAGAACTAATAATTAAAAGGGAAAAAATATGTGATGTGTTTATCTCAACCTGCATAATGCTGTATCAACGCCTACATTTTCTGAGACCGGTCGCTGCTTTCTGAAAGTCTCATCTCTTTGTGGGCACAGAGCCCTGGCAGGGTTCCCGATAACGTTTGATTCGTAAGGGTGTGGTGCCTGGTAGATGAAGTGATATTGACAGGATCAGAGAAATTTGGAAGGGGCAAAAAGACCACTGTCAGGAGTCTACCTTTGGCTGAGAGCTATACTCCCATCGATTAGGCGACCCCAATCCCTTTAACATGGCGCAGTTCTTCAAATCCAGGCACATTTGACATGTCTGGTTGTAAATCCGTTCCTGTTTCTTCTCTGTTTCATTTGGTGGTCTATGCCTACAATATCATGGTAGTTTCAACTCAAACTAGTCAGGGCTCTGGTGGCTTCCACTACAGTCCCAGTGCAGGTGGTAGTATGTTTACTAAAACAGTTAACCCCCTGAAATTAAAATGTAGTAAATACGCGAATGATGGTTCTGAGTAAAATCTAGCATGAGTCAAATCTAACACCAGTAAAATCTAGCACCTGAAACATCTAGCATCATTGGACAGCGAAGCAGCAAGAGAGAGCAAATAGATGTTTCTACTTATCTCCCCTTCCATAGTGGATCAGTTGATTATAAACAGGTTAATTCATACAATGGTGCAGAGGTTGAGGAAGTCTGTGATGTTTCCTAGTTTCCATTGGTTGCCATGAGTACCCCACGACGGGGGGCAGATTGATTTGATGCTATCCATAGCATTTGTAAGTGAATGTGGTACTTTCAATGTTCAGGGCAAAGGATCCCACGTAGGTATCGAAGAGAAGAAGCAACGTAGATCCTTCCTGGGGGACACATCAGGGATTTTTCCTTGTAGATAAATACAATAATGTTACCATTCAAGACAAAAGGGAGAGTGATGGAAACATTTCCTCGAAGAGAACAGATGCAGATGCAATCTTAAAGTAGAGATACACCGCCATCATGAACAGAGGAAGACATTGACAATGTTTTAGGAGTGGTGGGTGACTCTTGAAATAGTATCCCAGCCCATGCCCCTTGGTTGAGCTTGCACCCAAGAGGCTCCATGATCTTTTGAATATCAGTCTACATATGTGGAAGTGTTTGACTTAGTGGTAGTTTAAACTGAAACATCCTAGCTCTTCTGGGCCACGAGAGAAGCGATCCCTAATTGTATCAGAAGATCTGGGTGAAACACGATGGGAAATACATGCTATATCTGACCTGCCTCCTGATGGGAGTCACCTTTACTTATGATGGTTTAATGAGCGCGCTCCACACAATTAGAAAGAGTAAACACCCCCGTTGCAAAGTTAGCAATGCACAAGTAGCTTGCTTGTATGACAATACAGCACATGTCTTCCCCACGCATGTCTTTACTGTGCAGATGCTTTTGCCACGCATGGCTTTTTCACACATGCTAAGTATAGTCATAATAATACATACTTACCTTACCAATCCTTTCCATGCATGGTAAAGTATGCATGGTAAAGGCTGTATCCCCTTAACCTCAACCAATCCCTAAACCTTAATATCACACACACTTCCCTTTACCTCTACCCACTCCTATACCTTAAAATCAACCTTATATCCCTTTACCTCTACTCACTCCTATACCTTAAATTCAACCCTATATCCCTTTATCTCTACCCACTCCTAAACCTTAAATTCACCCTTACCTCCCATTAGCTCTGATGATCCATATGCTCTGAAATTACTCTTATTTCCCTTTACTTCTACTCAGCCCTATACTCTAAAATTACCCTTACCTCCCTTAACCTCTATCAGCAACTAAATAATTTTTTCTTAACTAACACCCAAATTCTGTTATTCAAAAAAATATGTACCCACGTGGTTAAGTACTGCGTCATAAAGGTACAAATATTTACATACATGGGGCCCGATTCCCAGAACTAACTTACGGCAAAATCCTAAACTTGCTACCATATTGGTATTCACAGAAGGCACTTATTTATTTTGGTATTCACAGAAGGCAGTTACCAAAATGGTAGTTAGTTTAGGATTTTGTCTTAAGTTAGTTCTGTGAATCAGGCCCATGGTACTGACCTGCATGGTGAAGGTCATGTGTGGTAAATGATCCATGGCATAGGCTGTTCCCGCTTCATCATGTGTTGCCCTCCCAAATACCTGCTGCCCCACATGCTCTATGTTGCTCCCTCCTCTCTTCCTTGTGTGCTACATTTTTTATCAATACCCATATCACCACACGCGCTCTTTGTTGCTCCCTTGTCCCCTCACCCCAGTTTGTTTTATATTAAAATATTTTCCCCACAGCCTAAAGCTTGTCCATTTCTCACCCCATCCACTCCCGGTTGTTACCCCTACTGCTGTTCCATTGCTCCACCATTTCTCACAGTCAGTCAAACGTTTTATTTTTAAAATGTTTGGGGGGCCTGTCAGCTCGAATTTTGCTGTCAGGCTGCTCCACTTTCAAAAATACGCTTTTGTGCAAGTGAGGAGTCTTTTTTATTGACCACTCCAAGTAGTATCTGTTATCTTGGATCAGTCAATAAAATAAAATATTAAAATGGTGGCTATGTCATCCAGTAGGCAGGTGCATCCATGGAGATGCACACCACTACCTAGGTCATTACGATGCGGCTGCCAGCATGGTTATGATACATCAGGGGCGGCTTCTCTGCTAAGGTGGAGGAGCGTCGCCTAGCGGAGATGCGTCGCCCCACTGCTCTATGAGCAGGTAAAAAAGGAATAAATAAAATAATAATAATGCACTGTTATTATCGTTTTATTTTTCCTTCGTTGCTCAGCTGGTTAGGGGCGGGCCTAGCTGTGACAGGAGCAGGGGGAGGAATAGTGAGCACTCTGTAAGTGTGCATGACAGTTTGGCCAGCCGCCTTGGGCCGGCCAAAAAGTCATGCACACGTTGCATGTTCTCCACCAGGCTATATTGCACAGCCTGGTGGAGAATATGCCCAGCCTCCCAGTCCCTCTCAAAGCACTGAACTACGACGCTCAGACCAATCACAATGCTGCTATCAGCAGCATCATGATTAGCATGGGGAACCTGGAAGCCTGAGTGCTTCCTGTTCCTGCTTCCTGCCCCTAGAGTCCTGGAAGCGGACTGAGAGGCTTGGATAGAAGGCAGGTAAGTGTGTTTAATTTTTGTTTTATACCCTTGCCCCCAACCTCCTGCGACCCACCACTGTTAAGTAGCAGCTGCCACTGCGATACATGACCATTCATTCACATGCTGCATCTTTGTGTCTTTTTCTATTTTTTTTTGCCAATGCTGCACAACATCTGCAAAATGCATTAGCACAGTCAATAATCCAAAAAGGGAAGACCTATTGGCTTTGCCAAAGCTTGTTTCAAGAATCTCCTCCAATTAAACAGTTTTTCTGTAACTTAGCTCAACTTCTACTGCTACGAAGTGATTCAAGCTGCTGTCATGCTGTTCAAACAAGGCCTTAATTACGGTTTTAAAGTTTCCCTTTTGTGGCAGGAATTTTTTGGCGGGCCGTTCCCCTGCTGCCCCCACCTCTCCCGGCTTGACTCGCACTCACTGAAACACTTTAAAAGGTGCCAGTTGAAGAAGTGGAAGAGCAGTTAATGCCTCCTGGATATACTGTGACCGGCGCCAATTCAATGTGCAGCATATTAGTGCTCTGGCATAGGGAGCCGCAACTGGGTATAGCATTTGTAACTTAATCTGTAAATTTGCATGAACATTTCAAACAGAGCCTGGGGAGAGGGACAATTCTGACTAAATTGCTCTGCCTCCACAAATGGAATTTGACCTGGAATTATTCACAGCTTGAAGGATGGAGTGCCAAGGGCGTGGAATTCTACTGCACTGCCGAGAGAAAGTCAAAAGGAAATACCTGCTTTCTGAAAATGTGGTAAAGGGCATCAGAATATAAACATTATCCTCGTGACACCACTGGTTGCAAAAGTGTCATTCTTTTTCAAAGATCCCTGTCAACATTGTTTAAAAGTTGTGATATGTGCACACATACTAGTACATGAGTAACAAGCATTGCTATATGCAATAGGTTTCGCATAAGTGAATATAATATATGTCTATATACATCATTATCTACTGGCGGTCACCAGTATATAGTTATAGTTAGGACCTGGTTTCCATAGGAAAAGCATTTTTTGTTTTCCCAATAACTTTGGCGCCGGATGACAAATCTTTGCGAAATTTTCAAAACTCGTGGGGCACTGCGGTCAGCTCCTGCCTTGAAAGTTTCAAAGTGATTCGTCAAGCGGCCCAAATAAAAAGGGGGGTCCTAAAACGTGTTTTCTCCATGTTATTTTCCATAGGAAACTTTAGACACGGCTACAGCTCGAACTACTGAACGGAATTACAACAAATTTGGCAAAAAAGCAGCACTTGGTTCAGAAAGAGACCTTTTTGTTAAATGGTGAAAATCCGTTCAGTAGTTCGTGAGAAATTGAAAAAAAAGAGGTCAGAAAATCAATTTCCCATAGGAAATTTTAGACATGGCTACAGCTCGAACTGCTGAACCGAATTGCACCAAAATTGGCAAAAAAGTAGCCCTTGGTTCAGAAAAAGACCTTTTTCTAAATGGTGTAAATCCGTTCAGTAGTTGCTGAGAAAATCAAAAAATAAAAGTTTCGATATCTAGAGGTGATGTGGATCTGCTGACCCTCCCAACCACGAACTTTATTCCAATTGGCTGTCAACACTACAAACCAGGAAGTGTTGGCAGCCATCTTGTGACTCGGTAGAACCGAGTCACAAGAAAAGAGAAAAACAAACGCGAAAACCACGAAAAGGGGGCAGGGTAGAAACACCATGACCCCCTAGGCCTGCTCAGGGGGTCCCACAAGGACCCCCAGGGCCCAAAAAAGCATTTTTTAAAAAGAATCGCCCGGATTCGCGCTGGGTGAGCGAATCCGGCCGAGAAAATTAAAAAAACGAAGTGCCGGTTCCCGCGCTGCATTGTATTGAAGCCCCCGGGTGGGCCAGGTCCCAGGGGCACTGAAAAAATGTGTGGGTTGACCCAATCCCCCCTAATCCCCGGGGACTGCCACCCCGGGGCTTTCATTAATTATTTGCGGGGGCCCGCAGCCCCCCGCAGCCCCAGGGACTGCCACCCACTGGGGCTTTTTTAAATTTTAAATAAACCTGTGTGGAAGGCTCGAGCCCCCCAACATGCCCCGGGGACCGCCACCGCTCGGGGAACTAAAATGAAAATTTGGGCATCTGATACGGACTCCCGAGCCCCGGGGACCACCACCTCCCCGGGGCTTTGGATTTGAAGGGAGTTGGCTGTGTGGTCCCCCTCCTGGATCCCGTGATGGCCCTGGGGACCGCCACCCCCCCAAGGCCGGCTCCTTCAGTGTCCTGGGGTTCCCACCCCCGGGACACTGCTGTTTGCTATGGTAGGGTAGGAGCATGGCTCCCGCCGTACCATAGCAAACTCTGCTTTGTTTCATTAAAGCGAGAGCAGGGAAACCTGCTCTTGCTTCAATGAAGCAAAGCAGATTGCTTTTCCACATGGGGAGCTGCATATTAGCAGCTCCCCGTGTGGAAAAGAAATGCCGGCTCCTTCAGGAATCGGGGAGCTGGTGGGACCGTGGGGGCATTGAGGCTCCCCCATGGTCCCCAAAGGAGAGGGTCGGCCCCGGGGGATGGGGTGTCCGGGCCACAAGTGGCCCGGGAGGGGGGGAGCACGTGGCCCCCCTCCCCAGTAAAATAAAACGAGGCAGAGCCTGGGGGATGGGGTCTCTTGGGCTAACAGAAGCCTCAGGAGTGGAGCCATGCAGCCCCCCTCCTTTGAAAATATATTTAAAAACATATATATAGTGACTGCGTGGCCCCCTTCTGTTTAAAAAAAAAATATTAACAAATTAGAGGTCAGGCCCTGGGGGATTTGGTCCCCAGTTCCCATAAAATAGGAAAGGAAAGGGGGCCACACAGACCTCCTTCTAAAAAACAAAAAAAGCCAAACGCACCTTTTGGCGCATTTTAAGTTAGGTAATTAATTCCACTACAATCCTGAGGGTCACTGGGGGCCAACTAGCCCACCAGGTACCTCCAGTTAGCGCCACAGGGCTGCGTTGCAGAGAGGTGGTCTGAGCATATTCCCCTTTTTACACCTCTCTGCAATGCAGCTCTGTGGCGCTTACAGGAGGTACCTGGTGGGCTAGTGTTCTCCCAGGGACCCTCTGGATTCAAGGTGACTTAATCCCCCACCTCAATACGCGCCACAGGGGAGCGTTTGCACACTTGTCACATCAGGTCCCTCCCCATCCCTTCACTACTGTGCAATCACGCCCTCTGGTGCATTGTAAGTTGGGGGATTAACTCCCCTTTAATCCTGAGGGTCCCTGGGGTTCAACGCAGCTCCCTGGCGCATTCTGGAGGTACCTGGTGGGCTAATTGGCGGGATTAGGTCTGAGGGTTCCTGGGACCAACTAGCCCACCAGGTACCTCTACTAAGCCCCAGGGAGCTGCCTTGCAGAGAGGTGGTCCTAGGCCACACACCCTTTTTACACCACTCTAAAATGCAGCTCTGTGGCACTTACTGGAGGTAGCTGGTGGGCTAGTTGGCCAGTGACCCTGAGGACTCAAGGGGACTTAATCCCCCAATTTACAACGCATCCAGTCACTACCCATGCACTCATGCAATGACCCATGCAGTAACTCATGCACCGCTACACTACCCTGAGCAGTACCAATGCAGTCAAGCCATTGCCCTGTCACTACCCATGCACTCCACCAATTACCCAGCGAGCACTATGTACTTATCCAATCACTCCGCCAAATCCCAGGCACTTATAAATTCACCATGCACTCTACTAGCAGTACTCTAATCTTCCAGTCAGTACCCATGTACCCAGGCACTAACACATGCACTGCTACTATCCCTTGTGCACTACCCATACAGACCTCTAACCACCTACACAGTACTGATTCACTCCTCCAGTTACCTAGGTTGTAACCATGCACTCCAGAAATCCCTCTGTCACTACCTATGCACTCCTCCAATCACCCGTCCAGCATCATGTACTTATCCAATCACTCCGCCAAAACCCAAGCAGTTATAAAATCACCATGCACTGTCCTTGCAGCACTCTAATCATCCAGTCACTACCCATGTACTTATGCAATGACCCAGGCACTAACTCATGGCAAATACAGAGGAGGTCATGCTCATTACAGGGGCACCCCAACACATATTGTTCCCTAGTGTACATAGGTGTTTTCTCTGTATTCTAAGTGTCTTTTAGCACAGCACTGGCTACGGTCCCGGTTAGTCAGAGTCAGTTACCACCAGTACCCGTCACTAAAAAGTTGGGGGCACAGGAAGACTTTCTGCTCCTCTGTTGGTTCTTTCTGCACATCTCTTGCTTCTTCCTGCACTTTTCTTTGTCTTTCTGGACTTCTGTTGCCTCTTTCTTAACATGTTCTAACTTTGTAGACATAGTTAGAAATTAGCATTTAAAAACACATTGAAATTCACTGACAAAACCATAGGTTTCAGTCACATTATAGAGATAAATTAGCATTTAAAAAACCTTAGAAATTCACTGAAAATACCATAGGTTTCAGAGACGTTATAGTTAGTTGGACATTTCATAACATTTCCCATTGTAGCAGATGAAGAATGCCACCTATTTTAGTCATTCTCTCTACAGCATTTGATGAGACACACCTCTTCTGCTTAGAGAGCTTTTTTGAAAACTTTTTGCTATGTATACATATCTTACACTACACACAACATGCAACCATCATCTTCATCAATATTCATGGTCTGTAAAGTAGCCTTCCCCCTGTGATGGCCATGCACCTAAAAGTTACATAACCAAAGTTTTCCCTACTGCCAGAGGTAACATGGTTGCATACACGGTCCACAATGTAATGTGGTAATGTCCAGGAGCAGTATCATGCATTGATAATGAACACACAGGCACAGATAGATAGTGGCAGTGGGTACGGGCACATGCGCTCGACTCCTTTTTATTACCAGGGTCACATATCCAGTGACCTCTGTGCTCGATGCGTGTGGGGTGAGTGTAAATCAGCCCTCAGGGAATGGTTGCTACTAGCATCAACTACAACAGTAATCATTGCATCACACACAAAGATTCAATGATAAATGGGTCAATAGTTTGTGCTGCAGTAAGTTAGGGACAGTAGATGTGAAATAATACACAAAAGATTTTATCGTAAAAGAAGCAAAAGTTGTGTTATACTGAAACACAGGCAATAGATCTGAAATAATACACAAAAAGATTGTATCATAAAGGGTCCATCAGTTCTAGTGCACTCAGATAGCTACATCAAAAGCATTCAGCATGTGCACAGCCAGCGATGATGCGTGCTGCGGGTGGGCCGTACTAGTAGCAATGTCTGTTGCCTATAGGACTGCATCATCTGCAATAACGACCCGATCTGAATTGTGAACACTGCTTTCTGCAGTGTAGGCCAGAGAGAGTGGTCAGCAAGGACCCACAGCCACGTGGCGTTGACTTGAGCTGCCCAGTTTGTAATACATGAAGCAACAAAAAGAGTGTGGGGAGCCTGTGCTGATGCGTATGCGTGGTGTGGACAGAGAGCCAACTAGCCCATCAGGATTCAACGGAATGACAAAATGGCTGCCAACACTTGCAACAGTTCACAGCCAATAACCAGCAAGCTTGTGCTTGTAACGCCTCAGCCAATCAGATGGCAGAATTCCCAAGTGTTGATATCTGTAAATTTCAATATTTCTCCAAAACTACTTAACCGATTTACACCAAATCGTGATTTCTAGACCATGACCCTTCTCCCTGCCAAATTTGGGGTAATTGATTCACCCGTTCGACCTGTAGCCTTGTCTAAAGTTTCCTATGGAAATTGCATGGAGAAAACATGTTTTGGGACCCTCCTTTTTCTCTTCCCCCCTTGATGAATCACCCCCAAACTTTCAACATAGGAGCTGATATGAACAAAGAATTAGTTTGGAACATTTCATGAAGATTTATCAAATGATGCCAAAGTTATAAGCAAAACAAAAAATGCTCTACTTATGGAAACTTGGGGAAACTTATGGAAACTTGGTTCTAACTATAACTACCTACTGGCGACCACCAGGTAATACATATATATATATATATATATATATATATATATATATATATATATATATATATATATATATATATATATATATATATATATATATATATATATATATATATATATATATATATATATATATATATACATATATATATATATATATATGTATGTAATTGCACTGTGCCATCAATTCTGTGATTCTGTGAAAATATATATATATATATGTATGTAATTGCACTGTGCCATCAATTCTGTGAAATCCGTACCAGTTAAAACACAGGCATTATGCAATTAAAGGGTTAAAAGGGGGAGGCCGTGAACACCAATTGCCACCCCTTTTTAGAGCTCAATAAGTACCCTCATCACTTACAGCAATGTATCATGTGATAAACGAAACGCGTCATGCGGGCTTGCTGGGTGTTAGTCTGTCAAATGGAATAAAGCACTGATTACGCACCAGATCTGGGTTTGGCTTATTCGTCTTTTGAGGTCCGAAAACAGTGTGGCTGAGACGCTTGGACGTCAGACAGAGTGAATGGGATATATATATATATATATATATATGGGTAAACACGTGGTAGCTCAAGTTAAAGACGCACACGGGCTCCGGCGTTCGGTTACTAGCCTTTATTTCATCAGGTACAGACAGGCGTCCCATGCAAGTAAGTAATGCAGCTTTCCCTGCTCCCAACGCGTTTCGAGTTTCCTCTTCATCAGGGAATGTGTGGAAAGTTTGTGCTGTTGTGGGCCAACTCCCAATATATACATAGTCCCGCCTTCAATTTCGTTTTGCAGAGACTTGTGGGAGTTGTAGTGCCACAGCCATTCAATTTACATTCAGCGCACTTATTTCTGCTATTTGAAGCCCTGGATGGACCCCCGCATGATGGTCTATCTTCAATCCTGCGTCGTCGCCCCCCTCAAGGACAGTGAATCTCTGCCTCGTGGCCCCCTGGGAATCTTGGGGTGGTGCAATCCCTGGCGGATGAGCCTCCGCCTGACAATGGGTAAACACGTGGTAGCTCAAGTTAGAGACGCACACGGGCTCCGGCGTTCGGTTACCAGCCTTTATTTCATCAGGTACAGACAGGCGTCCCATGCAAGAAAGTAATGCAGCTTTCCCTGCTCCCAACGCGTTTCGAGTTTCCTCTTCATCAGGGGATGTGTGGAAAGTTCGTGCTGTTGTGGGCTAACTCCCAATATATACATAGTCCCCCCATCAATTTCGTTTTGCAGAGACTTGTGGGAGTTGTAGTGCCACAGCCATTCAATTTACATTCAGCGCACTTATTTCTGCTATTTGAAGCCCTGGATGGACCCCCGCATGATGGTCTGTCTTCAATCCTGCGTCGTCGCCCCCCTCAAGGACAGTGAATCTCTGCCTCGTGGCCCCCTGGGAATCTTGGGGTGGTGCAATCCCTGGTGGATGAGCCTCCGCCTGACAATGGGTAAACACGTGGTAGCTCAAGTTAGAGACGCACACGGGCTCCGGCGTTCGGTTACCAGCCTTTATTTCATCAGGTACAGACAGGCGTCCCATGCAAGTAAGTAATGCAGCTTTCCCTGCTCCCAACGCGTTTCGAGTTTCCTCTTCATCAGGGGATGTGTGGAAAGTTCGTGCTGTTGTGGGCTAACTCCCAATATGTACATAGTCCCGCCTTCAATTTTGTTTTGCAGAGACTTGTGGGAGTTGTAGTGCCACAGCCATTCAATTTACATTCAGGGCACTTATTTCTGCTATTTGAAGCCCTGGATGGACCCCCGCATGATGGTCTGTCTTCAATGCTGCGTCGTCGCCCCCCTCAAGGACAGTGAATCTCTGCCTCGTGGCCCCCTGGGAATCTTGGGGTGGTGCAATCCCTGGCGGATGAGCCTCCGCCTGACAATGGGTAAACACGTGGTAGCTCAAGTTAGAGACGCACACGGGCTCCGGCGTTCGGTTACCAGCCTTTATTTCATCAGGTACAGACAGGCGTCCCATGCAAGTAAGTAATGCAGCTTTCCCTGCTCCCAACGCGTTTCGAGTTTCCTCTTCATCAGGGGATGTGTGGAAAGTTCGTGCTGTTGTGGGCTAACTCCCAATATATACATAGTCCGCCTTCAATTTCGTTTTGCAGAGACTTGTGGGAGTTGTAGTGCCACAGCCATTCAATTTACATTCAGCGCACTTATTTCTGCTATTTGAAGCCCTGGATGGACCCCCGCATGATGGTCTGTCTTCAATCCTGCGTCGTCGCCCCCCTCAAGGACAGTGAATCTCTGCCTCGTGGCCCCCTGGGAATCTTGGGGTGGTGCAATCCCTGGCGGATGAGTCTCCGCCTGACAATGGGTAAACACGTGGTAGCTCAAGTTAGAGACGCACACGGGCTCCGGCGTTCGGTTACCAGCCTTTATTTCATCAGGTACAGACAGGCGTCCCATGCAAGTAAGTAATGCAGCTTTCCCTGCTCCCAACGCGTTTCGAGTTTCCTCTTCATCAGGGGATGTGTGGAAAGTTCGTGCTGTTGTGGGCTAACTCCCAATATATACATAGTCCCGCCTTCAATTTCGTTTTGCAGAGACTTGTGGGAGTTGTAGTGCCACAGCCATTCAATTTACATTCAGCGCACTTATTTCTGCTATTTGAAGCCCTGGATGGACCCCCGCATGATGGTCTGTCTTCAATCCGGCGTCGTCGCCCCCCTCAAGGACAGTGAATCTCTGCCTCGTGGCCCCCTGGGAATCTTGGGGTGGTGCAATCCCTGGCGGATGAGCCTCCGCCTGACAATGGGTAAACACGTGGTAGCTTAAGTTAGAGACGCACACGGGCTCCGGCGTTCGGTTACTAGCCTTTATTTCATCAGGTACAGACAGGCGTCCCATGCAAGTAAGTAATGCAGCTTTCCCTGCTCCCAACGCGTTTCGAGTTTCCTCTTCATCAGGGGATGTGTGGAAAGTTTGTGCTGTTGTGGGCTAACTCCCAATATATACATAGTCCCGCCTTCAATTTCGTTTTGCAGAGACTTGTGGGAGTTGTAGTGCCACAGCCATTTAATTTACCTTGAGCGCACTTATTTCTGCTATTTGAAGCCCTGGATGGACCCCCGCATGATGGTCTGTCTTCAATCCTGCGTCGTCGCCCCCCTCAAGGACAGTGAATCTCTGCCTCGTGGCCCCCTGGGAATCTTGGGGTGGTGCAATCCCTGGCGGATGAGCCTCCGCCTGACAATGGGTAAACACGTGGTAGCTCAAGTTAGAGACGCACACGGGCTCCGGCGTTCGGTTACCAGCCTTTATTTCATCAGGTACAGACAGGCGTCCCATGCAAGTAAGTATTGCAGCTTTCCCTGCTCCCAACGCGTTTTGAGTTTCCTCTTCATCAGGGGATGTGTGGAAAGTTCGTGCTGTTGTGGGCTAACTCCCAATATATACATAGTCCCGCCTTCAATTTCGTTTTGCAGAGACTTGTGGGAGTTGTAGTGCCACAGCCATTCAATTTACATTCAGCGCACTTATTTCTGCTATTTGAAGCCCTGGATGGACCCCCGCATGATGGTCTGTCTTCAATCCTGCGTCGTCGCCCCCCTCAAGGACAGTGAATCTCTGCCTCGTGGCCCCCTGGGAATCTTGGGGTGGTGCAATCCCTGGCGGATGAGCCTCCGCCTGACAATGGGTAAACACGTGGTAGCTCAAGTTAGAGACGCACACGGGCTCCGGCGTTCGGTTACCAGCCTTTATTTCATCAGGTACAGACAGGCGTCCCATGCAAGTAAGTAATGCAGCTTTCCCTGCTCCCAACGCGTTTCGAGTTTCCTCTTCATCAGGGGATGTGTGGAAAGTTCGTGCTGTTGTGGGCTAACTCCCAATATGTACATAGTCCCGCCTTCAATTTTGTTTTGCAGAGACTTGTGGGAGTTGTAGTGCCACAGCCATTCAATTTACATTCAGCGCACTTATTTCTGCTATTTGAAGCCCTGGATGGACCCCCGCATGATGGTCTGTCTTCAATCCTGCGTCGTCGCCCCCCTCAAGGACAGTGAATCTCTGCCTCGTGGCCCCCTGGGAATCTTGGGGTGGTGCAATCCCTGGCGGATGAGCCTCCGCCTGACAATGGGTAAACACGTGGTAGCTCAAGTTAGAGACGCACACGGGCTCCAGCGTTCGGTTACCAGCCTTTATTTCATCAGGTACAGACAGGCGTCCCATGCAAGTAAGTAATGCAGCTTTCCCTGCTCCCAACGCGTTTCGAGTTTCCTCTTCATCAGGGGATGTGTGGAAAGTTCGTGCTGTTGTGGGCTAACTCCCAATATATACATAGTCCGCCTTCAATTTCGTTTTGCAGAGACTTGTGGGAGTTGTAGTGCCACAGCCATTCAATTTACATTCAGCGCACTTATTTCTGCTATTTGAAGCCCTGGATGGACCCCCGCATGATGGTCTGTCTTCAATCCTGCGTCGTCGCCCCCCTCAAGGACAGTGAATCTCTGCCTCGTGGCCCCCTGGGAATCTTGGGGTGGTGCAATCCCTGGCGGATGAGCCTCCGCCTGACAATGGGTAAACACGTGGTAGCTCAAGTTAGAGACGCACACGGGCTCCGGCGTTCGGTTACCAGCCTTTATTTCATCAGGTACAGACAGGCGTCCCATGCAAGTAAGTAATGCAGCTTTCCCTGCTCCCAACGCGTTTCGAGTTTCCTCTTCATCAGGGGATGTGTGGAAAGTTCGTGCTGTTGTGGGCTAACTCCCAATATATACATAGTCCCGCCTTCAATTTCGTTTTGCAGAGACTTGTGGGAGTTGTAGTGCCACAGCCATTCAATTTACATTCAGCGCACTTATTTCTGCTATTTGAAGCCCTGGATGGACCCCCGCATGATGGTCTGTCTTCAATCCGGCGTCGTCGCCCCCCTCAAGGACAGTGAATCTCTGCCTCGTGGCCCCCTGGGAATCTTGGGGTGGTGCAATCCCTGGCGGATGAGCCTCTGCCTGACAATGGGTAAACACGTGGTAGCTCAAGTTAGAGACGCACACGGGCTCCGGCGTTCGGTTACTAGCCTTTATTTCATCAGGTACAGACAGGCGTCCCATGCAAGTAAGTAATGCAGCTTTCCCTGCTCCCAACGCGTTTCAAGTTTCCTCTTCATCAGGGGAGGTGTGGAAAGTTCGTGCTGTTGTGGGCTAACTCCCAATATATACATAGTCCCGCCTTCAATTTCGTTTTGCAGAGACTTGTGGGAGTTGTAGTGCCACAGCCATTCAATTTACATTCAGCGCACTTATTTCTGCTATTTGAAGCCCTGGATGGACCCCCGCATGATGGTCTGTCTTCAATCCTGCGTCGTCGCCCCCCTCAAGGACAGTGAATCTCTGCCTCGTGGCCCCCTGGGAATCTTGGGGTGGTGCAATCCCTGGCGGATGAGCCTCCGCCTGACAATGGGTAAACACGTGGTAGCTCAAGTTAGAGACGCACACGGGCTCCGGCGTTCGGTTACCAGCCTTTATTTCTTCAGGTACAGACAGGCGTCCCATGCAAGTAAGTATTGCAGCTTTCCCTGCTCCCAACGCGTTTTGAGTTTCCTCTTCATCAGGGGATGTGTGGAAAGTTCGTGCTGTTGTGGGCTAACTCCCAATATATACATAGTCCCGCCTTCAATTTCGTTTTGCAGAGACTTGTGGGAGTTGTAGTGCCACAGCCATTCAATTTACATTCAGCGCACTTATTTCTGCTATTTGAAGCCCTGGATGGACCCCCGCATGATGGTCTGTCTTCAATCCTGCGTCGTCGCCCCCCTCAAGGACAGTGAATCTCTGCCTCGTGGCCCCCTGGGAATCTTGGGGTGATGCAATCCCTGGCGGATGAGCCTCCGCCTGACAATGGGTAAACACGTGATAGCTCAAGTTAGAGACGCACACGGGCTCCGGCGTTCGGTTACCAGCCTTTATTTCATCAGGTACAGACAGGCGTCCCATGCAAGTAAGTAATGCAGCTTTCCATATATATATATAGCCGCCGCAAGCATCTGATCCCCCCGCATCACTCACCTCAGTCAAGAACTGCATTCTGGGACCTGTGGTCTTTGCTGTAGTCAGGTGTAGTAGATTGACCATTTGGGAGGTGGGGTCAGAGGCGAACCTATAGGTGTGCGGCAGGACATTGCTTTATCTTCATCCTGTGCCCACACCCTGCTCAAAGACTCTTGGCGCTGAAGAAGGCTACAAAATGCCGAAATGCATCCGCCGTGTACAAGTCAAGCTGCAATTAAAGTGTTTCCTGTCATCCCCTACGTGGCCTCTTCTTCTTTCTTGGAGAGGAGTGTGCTGTATATTTTGCGCGATTGCCAGTATCGCGCTACAGGGGCCCCCGCATTTCAAGTTGGCCTGGAAACTGCTGGTACTGCTTCGGCGTTTTTCTGTCTTCAGGTTACTGAAAATTCCAGGTCCACCCTCGAGGTTGAATAAAAGGATTCTAACGGTGTTGGAGGCATTCGTGCACCACGAAGGACAAGTTCGATTTCCGGACGAGTCCCGGTCATTCTCCTACATTCACTTCGGAGGTTTTGCGGTTCAGGGGACGTGAGGGGGCACTTCAATGGAGCTACACGCAGGACACTTGTGCTAGCAGTGATGACAAGCCCTAGCCGCCGCAAGCATCTGATCCCCCCCGCATCACTCACCTCAGTCAAGAACTGCATTCTGGGACCTGTGGTCTTTGCTGTAGTCAGGTGTAGTGGATTGACCATTTGGGAGGCGGGGTCAGAGGCAAACCTATCGGTGTGCGGCAGGACATTGCTTTATCTTCATCCTGTGCCCACACCCTGCTCAAAGACTCTTGGCGCTGAAGAAGGCTACAAATGCCGAAATGCATCCGCCGTGTACGAGTCAAGCTGCAATTAAAGTGTTTCCTGTCATCCCCTACGCGGCCTCTGCTTCTTTCTTGGAGAGGAGTGTGCTGTTTATTTTGCGCGATTGCCAGTATCGCGCTACAGGGGCCCCCGCATTTCAAGTTGGCCTGGAAACTGCTGGTACTGCTTCGGCGTTTTTCTGTCTTCAGGTTACTGAAAATTCCAGGTCCACCCTCGAGGCTGAATAAAAGGATTCTAACGGTGTTGGAGGCATTCGTGCACCACGAAGGGCAAGTTGGATTTCCGGACGAGTCCTCCTCATTCTCCTACATTCACTTCGGAGGTTTTGCGGTTCAGGGGACGTGAGGGGGCACTTCAATGGAGCTACACGCAGGACACTTGTGCTAGCAGTGATGACAAGCCCTAGCCGCCGCAAGCATCTGATCCCCCCGCATCACTCACCTCAGTCAAGAACTGCATTCTGGGACCTGTGGTCTTTGCTGTAGTCAGGTGTAGTAGATTGACCATTTGGGAGGCGGGATCAGAGGCGAACCTATCGGTGTGCGGCAGGACATTGCTTTATCTTCATCCTGTGCCCACACCCTGCTCAAAGACTCTTGGCGCTGAAGAAGGCTACAAGTGCCGAAATGCATCCGCCGTGTACGAGTCAAGCTGCAATTAAAGTGTTTCCTGTCATCCCCTACGTGGCCTCTGCTTTTTTCTTGGAGAGGAGTGTGCTGTATATTTTGCGCGATTGCCAGTATCGTGCTACAGGGGCCACCGCATTTCAAGTTGGCCTGGAAACTGTTGGGACTGCTTCAGCGTTTTTCTGTCTTCAGGTTACTGAAAATTTTAGGTCCACCCTCGAGGCTGAATAAAAGGATTCTAACGGTGTTGGAGGCATTCGTGCACCACGAAGGGCAAGTTGGATTTCCGGACGAGTCCCCGTCATTCTCCTACATTCACTTCGGAGGTTTTGCGGTTCAGGGGACGTGAGGGGGCACTTCAATGGAACTACACGCAGGACACTTGTGCTAGCAGTGATGACAAGCCCTAGCCGCCGCAAGCATCTGATCCCCCCCCCGCATCACTCACCTCAGTCAAGAACTGCATTCTGGGACCTGTGGTCTTTGCTGTAGTCAGGTGTAGTAGATTGACCATTTGGGAGGCGGGGTCAGAGGCGAACCTATCGGTGTGCGGCAAGACATTGCTTTATCTTCATCCTGTGCCCACACCCTGCTCAAAGACTCTTGGCGCTGAAGAAGGCTACAAATGCCGAAATGCATCCGCCGTGTACGAGTCAAGCTGCAATTAAAGTGTTTCCTGTCATCCCCTACGTGACCTCTGCTTCTTTCTTGGAGAGGAGTGTGCTGTGTATATATATATATATATATATATATATATATATATATATATATATATACATATATGGTAACACACACTCGTTCCTTCCAACGAAAGTAGACGGCACTCTGATTTTGATTTTGAAAGGTGATTTATTGGCATATCCCCCTGCCCCCTTGACAAACGCGTTTCACCTTTAAGGCTTCCTCAGTGTCAACCAGTGTATCGTAGTAAGCACCAATTTATCTCCACCCCTCCCCAGTCATAGAGAGAGGACTAATGCGCCCAGTTCATTATGGCGGCCATCTTGCAGTGTACTACAAAATTTGTAAAAATGCAAAAAACATTAAAAAATATATGTCTACACGGAGATTGGTGCCAATAAAGTGCTCGTGAAATTAAAAACAATATGGTGCCAACCATATTTAATCCCATTCACAGTTTGATGTGTTGCATATAATACACAGTTCGTTTTTTAGGGGGAAATGAATCTTTAATATCTTTGGATTTCAGAAACGTTACACATATACATTTCATACTGTCCAAATCATACTTAAATCGCATTTCAAGAATCATGTGATTACATTTCATGTCAAATACATGGAATTATTTCAATAGTAATCACATTCTAGTTGGAGTGTTTTTGTCGAACGACCTCACTTCGATATGTTGCCCTTTTTTTTTCTATGTGTATTTCTATGCATTTTTTACTTTTCTTCCTACCCTGAATGGGCATTTGTAATTATAACATATTCCATCCTCCTCTTATCTCGCCCTGTATGGGCCTATGTGTCAGTGTAGCTACTACGTGTTTTGGTGAGTGAGATATGTTGAGATGATGTTATATTTATTGCCTTTCTGTATTCATTGCCTTTCTGTATTCTGTTCGGGTGTTATCAAGCGGATCTAATTTGGATTGGACATTTTACTTTTGAATGTTATTCAGAATAATAAGTAATCAATAGAGTAGGGAGGAGGAATGAGTGTCCACTTGCTTCCCCTGGGTAAGTATGAAGGTTATCAGGTATGGAGTGGACACTTGTAACAAATCTCAACTTTTGGATAGATTTATGGTATTCTCAAAAACACAATGTTTTCGTTGGATTAGCAGTATATATCTTTCATCCGCCCATACATTGTAGTTGTGGCAGTTATCATTGAATACCATAAGACGTGCTAGGTGCCTACCTCATCCAGAGGCTCCTCTGGTTTCGATTTGCAGTGTCCAGAGATCAAAAAATTGAGGTGAAAAATAAGATTATAGGGACCCCAAAAGAAAAAATAGATTTAAAAATTAGGTCTACACCCAAAGTTTTATTGATGGTGTGGATCTAAAGGATAAAATGTATTGATACTTATACTAGATCAAGTGACTGGATCTAGAAGTATGGCTTCAAAAAGTGGTGTCAACATGTTTCAGCCCCCTTTGGCTCAACGGAGTCTGCAGGGCTTTCGTCAGGACTATACAAACATACAAACATAGAATGGTTACTTACACAATTTGTGCAGTTACTTAGATGGCTATCTGGTAAATTATTCAGTGGCCATTCCAGCTCTTTTAATCTAAAAGAGAAATGATGAAAATCAGTACATATAATGTTATTTATCTATATGTACTTAGGCACCTGAGTACGTATCAGTCTATTCTTAAGTATATAAAATTACAGAATATTTCTGATGTGGAGTTGCAAATGGAACAATGTGTGGCAAAAGGAACTGAGACATGGAAGTGAGCAACTAAATTGCTGAATTGGGCAGACAATAGAAAAGCTATTGGCATATCTCAACAGCTGTGCAGATGTGACGCCCAAGGTAGGTAGTGTGATGATTTAAAAGACAATTGGTCCTGTTGTAAATTAGCGGACCATTAGAATACTGCCGGCATATCGTTATGGCGATACGAATGCAGTGTCAAGGAAGGTGGCAAGGTAACACTGGTCTAGAAACAGTACATTGCTACATAGGTTAGCTCTCGGAGGTGCGGTAATATTACAGAGACACTCGGAATGTTAAACACTCAAATTGAGCTACAAAGGACTGTTAGGTATTACAGGTAAAATAGCTGTAAATTATTGGCTTCTATATTAAGCAACATATGTTGATGCGGGTGCTCATGTTGATAAGAACCAATATTAATCATATGGCGGTAGTGCGAAGCGTATTACACACATTCCCCTCTGGGCAGAAAGACTACAGTACGTATATAGAAAGTAAAGATTAAAGTCTAAAAGTTCACTAGCCTGGCGCGCGAGTGCTCTTACCTATAGTTAAATAAGAAGAGGCTTTGTCAGGGGTACAGGCTGTGTTGTAGCCACAGAGCCGCGTGGGAGGAGACTTCCACTTCTTGTGATGACTCTGCCCCTGGACGCTGGGTCAATGTCAGTAACACGTATTTGTAGTGAAACACGTGATGATTGAGAGTTGAATGGAAAACTTTATCAACAACTTCAGGGCTATGTTGGTAGGCTCCAATATAAACAAAAGGAGAATGCCGGGATCGACATTAGTGACTCGTATTAGTAATAGAAACGGTTATTGTAAAGAAACACTTATAAATAACTATTTCTAAATCACTCAGAGGCTGTGATAATTGCTCTCAAGTAAAATTGGATAAGAATGAATGAATATCCAGGTAGTTCAGTGTATAGCAGTGTTTCCTGAACCCCATTTTAGAGATAGCCCATGACGGATAATAGCGATGAGCTACTCTGTGCTGGTATTGAATGAAAAATTAAATCCAGTGCAGTTCTGCTGGTTCGCTTGTTAGACTGATGATTTATTTAATGTGTGGCGAACTGGTGCCAGGGTATATTGTCGTTTAGTCCCCAAACGTGAGTGCTGAGGCGATTTACCCACCTCTGCTCTTTTTCATAAAGTTTTTTCTCAGCGTTGTGTGTTTTGTCTGTAAGCATTTCGATGACAGTCCAGCGTATATCCTCACAGGTGTGTCCTGCCTCAATGAAATGGGCACAGAGTTTGGTGGTGGTTTTTTTGAGCCTGATGTTACTCCTGTGTTCGCCAATACGGGTTTTGATTTTGCGACATGTCATTCCAATGTAGCTCTTATCACAGGGACAGTTTGCCATATAAATTATGTGGGTAGAGTTACAGTTCGTATGTTGTCTCTGGGTCCATATGAGAGTCTCTGAAAGTTGTAGCTGTTTTGAAGGAGTTGTGTACTTACAGGCTATACAATTTCCACAGGGATAGTGGCCTGTGACTGGAGCCATCGTGATGTCTCTTGTTAAATTCACTTGTTGTTTTTTCTTCGGTCGGGTATGTACCAAAGTGTCACGCAGGTTTTTTGTTCTTTTGTTGGCAAATCGGGGTTTAGGCCATTCAAATTTACCAGTCATCAGGATTTTCCAGTTTTTGTTTACCAGTTTTTGCATTTCATACGTGGCTGGACAAAAAGTCGTTACGCAAGTGACTAGATCTGCCGGGGGTTCTTTTGGATGAATCTGCAGGAGACACGCTCTAGGTTGGTTGTCGGCGCGTTTCATACATCTGCGGATGGTTGTCTGGGTATAATCACGCGCTTTGAGTTTCTGGCTGAGTACCAGAGCCTGCTCCTTGTAGTCCTCTTTTTTGGAACAGTTTCGTTTGATTCTGAGGAACTGACTATATGGAAGATTGTCTTTTAGTGGTTTAGGATGAAAACATTTATAGGAAAGTAAACTGTTTTTTGCAGTCGGTTTGGTGTAAGTTTTTGTCTGTAAGGTGTTGTTCTCAACAAAAATGGTTAAGTCCAAAAAGTCAATCGTAGAATCATTTGCTGTGTAAGTGAATTTTAACCAGGGGTCACGTTCGTTCAACCAGTTGATGAAAAGTTTGAGGTCATTTTTGATGTCCCATATGAGGAGAATATCATCTATGTATCTCTTCCAGTATAGTATACTGGAAGAGTACGGGTTGGAATCATTGAGTACATGTTGGTCTTCAAACTGACTCACATACAATCCCGCCACCGAAGGGGCAAAAGCACTGCCCATGGAAGTGCCATGGTTCTGCAAGTATAGCGCTCCATCATATTCAAAGAAATTTTCTTTAAGCGCTAGTTGGCAGCATTGTAAAATAAAATGTCTTGGGGTGTGAAAACTCCAGTTTTCTTGGAATAGTACATCTTCAAGCATCTGAAGAGTGTCGTCTTGTGGGAGACTCGTATATAATGCTTCTACATCGAGGCCCACCATAAGCATCGAATTCTGGTCAAAGTGAATGTCCGAAATCTGTAACAGCAAGTCTCTTGTATCTTTTAAATAGGTGGGAGTTTGTTGAACTAAGGGCTTCAGATATTCATCCGCAAATTTTGACAAAGGTTCCAGCAGGGAACCTATACCAGCAACAATTGGTCGTCCTGGTGGAGGGATTTTATTTTTATGTATTTTTGGGAGTGAATAAAAATATGGTGTCTTAGGTTTTTTTGCCACAAGATAGTCCGCCTCTTTGCCTGATATCCATCCATTAGTTTCTGCTTCAAAAACCATCATTGAAATGGTGTTTTTGAGTCTCTCAGTGGGGTCTTCTGTGATCTTTGTATAAAACTTTGTGTCTGAAAGGAGGGTTAAACATTGTTGATTGTACCCTTCTTTGCTAAGGATAACAAGCCCTCCCCCCTTATCCGCGGGTTTGATCACTATGTCCTCATTTTCTTCCAGGATTTTGAGTGCTTTACGTTCATTATTACTCAAATTTTGGAAGGGGGTCTTCATCTTTTGTTCCATGGCATCTACACCCTTAAGCAGAGCGTGCTCGAAAGTTAGAATCTCGGGCGGGACACTACATGTGGGTGGATTGAAGGTGGATTTTCTCTTCAAGTTAGTGTCTCCTTCAGTAGGTGGTATTGGGGTACCTGCAAAGAAAGCTTTCAGAATATCCAATCCGAAGATTTACTCTAAGTGTACCCAAAGTTCCTCGTCATTGTTCAACCCTCTTGGTTGCATGCTCTGGAGATCAATGATATATTTTGATTCTAATGCCCTCAATGCTCTTATCTTATCTCCACCTCGTTCTTTCCTCTCTAACTGGTCTATGAGGAAGAAAGTCAATAGATCCCTATTGCTATTATGGTGGGTTTCGAAGTGGCGTGCCACAGGATAGCTTTTATCTCTGTTGGTTATGGCGCTCATGTGCTCTAAGATACGCTTTTTAGCCGGGTTGATTGTGCTCCCGATGTATCTCTTCGAGCACGGGCAAACCAGGCAGTAAATTACAAATTCTGAAATACAGTTCAAAAATTTTGTAATTGCTCTGGTGGGTCGTGGGTCATTGGGCCTCCCCTCATACTTTGTCTGCTTTTTGCTGTACTTGCATGCCTTGCAGTGCATGCAAGGAAAAAAGCCTTGAATGGATTTTGTTCTCAATTGTTTCTGGATATGCCAGTTTTTGTTAAGTATTTGGACCAACTCACTGGCTCTCATGTTATAGGTGGTAATCATCCTCGTCACTGTCTCAGATTCAATGATTTTATTTTTGTTTTTCAGGAGGTCTTTCCTATCTACAAGCTCTACTCTCCTTGAGGTATCTGTTAGTAATGCCTTCGAGTAGCCTCTATCTTGAAATCTTGTTACTGCTGCATCTCGTGCCTGTGAAAAATCACTTGGGTCTGAGCAGTTCCTCTTTAAGCGGAGCAATTCCCCAAAGGGGATGTTTCTTAAATTCTTATCATATATTGAGGCTGATGACTTCCCGCATGTAACACAGTATTGCCCGCTGTAAACTTTCGGTAGAGTTTTGTTTGTAGAGAGCTCCCTGCTATAAAGACCTCTAGATCGGGATAGTGTACGGATTTGTCACTGATAGTGCTCGTGAATCTCAAATTGAGATCGTTGTCGTTTAGCGTTGCAACATACTCCTCAGCAGAGGATCTGTCGCCCCGCCAGACGACAAACAAATTGTCATTATATCTTGTCCAGATCATTATGTGGTCTAGCCATTTTTCGTTGGTCCCCCCCCAGGCCACGTGCTTCTCCCACCAGCTCACAAACAAGTTCGCGTAGCTGGGGGCGAAGCACATGCCCATGGCGGTCCCTCTTGTCTGACGGTACATAACACCTGCGAACAGAAAGATATTGTTGTAGAGGCAGAATTCCATCATTTTAAGAAGCATACAATTGTCCTGGTGATATTGTATGTTCTTCTTGCGAAGAAACCATTTTACTGCTAGGATCCCTTCTTGATGTCCAATACAGGTATAAAAATTGGCGACATCTAGGGTAATTAGAAGCATATCCGCCTCCCACTTGATGCCATCAATTAACCTTAGGAAATCTTGGGTGTCCCTGACGAAAGAAGGCAGATCCTTCACAAAAGGGGCCAGGTAGGTATCAATAAACCTGGATGTGTTTTCCATGAGGCTTCCTAACGAGGAAACAATAGGTCTCCCCGGGGGATTTCTTATGTCCTTATGCACCTTGGGAAGGTGATAAAATGTGGGAATTATCGGGTGCTCACAGTATAGATATTCAAATTCATTTTTATTGAGCATCCCTTCATCGCTCCACCCTTTTAGTAATGCATGATAGTCTGTGGTGCATTTGTCAAAGTCTTTCCTGTTAATGATTGAATAACAGTCCTTATCCTGCAATTGTCTTAGAGCCTCTTGTTTGTATTTGATCTTACTGAAAATCACAATGTTTCCCCCTTTGTCTGAGGGTTTTATTTCGATCAAACTGTCCTCCTTCAACGATTTTATGGCTTCCCATTCCTTTCGTGAGATATTGGAATTCTTCCTAGTCAATTCCGTATTCTTGATTGTCATTTTTTCCAGATCTTGTAGGACAGCATCATTAAAGACATCAATTGCGTCATGTGTGACGTGCGGTAAGAATCTGGATTTTCGTTTCAGATTGCTTGGGTCTCTTTTCTGCGTGATCTCTTCTCTCCTCAATGTTTCAATCGAGCTTGGAACTTCATCCAAACCTGCCAGATTATGTGTTGTTGCAAGGAGAGGCAAATCATTGTCCGTGAGAGCATTCCCGATTTCATCAGTTTCTTCTGGGGTTGATTCAATTCCGGATTGTGGTTTTGATGCAAATATTTTTTGCAATTTAAATTTTTGCACAAACTTGAGGATGTCTATTCTAGTCTGTACTGGATCGAATTTGGCCGTAGGGCAAAAGGTCATACCTCTGTTCAAGACCGTTTCCTCATGTCTTGATAGCTTTCTCTCTGAGAGGTTTATTATGTTTTTTTCATGTTTTACTATCTCCCTCTCTTGCCCTTGCTGCGAGTTACCATAGGAGACGCCACCTGTGCGCCCCCTCTTGCCCCGCCTGGTTTTCCTCCTCTTTTTTTGGAGTGATTTCTCTAGCACTTGGGATTGGGGTCGTTGTCGTGTCTCCTTCATGACCTGACATTCGTCTAAAAAAGGGACCGCGGCTACATCCCCAGTAGGTTTTTTCTTGCCTTTGTTGTTCCTAGTTGCCTCATCTTCTGAGAGTGACGCATCAGATTCTGATGTTATGGCCTCAACCGGAGTTTGGATCCCCTGGGCAAGCCTCTTCCTTGTTGCATCGAATTTTTTAGCAAAGGTGAGTATCCGCTCTGTTAGGTAGTCCTGCTCATCCCTTTGGAATTTTGTTTGTTTCCTTTTCTTTACCCCGCTCTCGTATTCTTTTAGTCTCTTTAGCATCTGGCCACGCAGATCATCAATAGTTTTGGTGTCTTTGTCCTTACTCATGATATCCTCCAGTCTCTGGATCTCTGTGAGGGCTTTGTCCCTGTCGCTCCACGCGTATTTAATCAGCATAAGCAGCATTCCTTTGCTTGAATCTGCGGTGTATAAAAAAAAATATATATATATATATATATATAGAGAGAGAGATATAGATATAGATATATAGATATATATAGATACATATATATAGAGATATATATATATATATAAATATAGATATATATATATTCACTTCACTTTATAGGATGAATACTGTGTATGGCAAGTGGTTGGGGTTCAGTGGAGTTGCAGGCCTTTACAGCGTCCAATTGTTAAGTTGATTGCACCTCAGTGAGTGGAGACGAGGAAAACATGTTCTGATAGTCTACAATGTTCTCCAATGTAACCATACAAAACAGGTCATTAAAAAAGCTAAAACAAAATAAAGTTTAATGACAAAAGAAAACATGCAAAGTGCTGGTGATTCGAAGAAATGCATACAATATAAAAGAAAAAAATCTGGCGTATCAGCTCGAAATTTGTGTTGAAGTCGCCAATTTGCACTAACACTGTCACCCCCATCCTGATCATTCCGTTCTGAAACAAACTGAGCTCTTTCGATCTGCTAAGCACATTCGGTATTGATAAGGACTTCTTATGTAACTCCACTTTAAACACGGAATTTGTACTACTGGAAAAGCATGGTTTTGAGACTACCAGGCAATACCCAAGACGCAGCTTTTTTTAAAAAATAGATAACTTAATATATGCACCACCGTGGCTTCTAGGTGTGGACCTCCATAGCGTTTGAAAGAACCTACAGCACAGAGTAAAGAGGCGCTAGAGGACTACACCTAATCAAGAGGTACCACACTTCAGAGTTGTTCCTAATCCCAAATGGACAGCTGGCTCACATGGAGACGGAAGTTGTCACACAGTTAATCGATCAATCAGAAGGCAGGGAGGGTGGGTTTTTAAAACCTGTCCCTGTCAATCAGAAAGGCGCTGCCAGCTCAGGTAACAGCAGTGGGGATGTGGGGCTGGGGCGGGCGGTCAGGGGGGAAGTGGACAGATGGGATAGAGAAAGCAAAATAAAGAAAGAAATAAAACCACTTACCTTGTGCTCGCAGCATCGCTGACTCAGCGATGCAGCAAGTGCAAGGTAAAGTAAGGGGCTATGTTTCTCATTTATTTTACTTTCCCTATTCCGTTATCTGTCTGCCCCCTCACCCCCACTGCCCCACAGCTGTTGCCTTTGCTGGCCATGCCTGCAATCAGAGAATCTTGCAATTTACCGTGAGCAACAGAATGTGGCGCTCTTCAAATCTTTCAATAGGCATTTCTAAAGCATTTTCATAAGAAATAACAAAATAAAAACTATTTGTATGATTCTGTTATTTATATGCCTTGGGATAGCTAACCCTCAAAGTGTTGTCAACTGCATGTCATTAAGCACAATAAAACTATTTTAAATCTCTGCTTCTAAATGCAGATACAAAAAAATATCAAGCAGGCTTTTGTGGGTATAGCTAAAGACAGCAGGTATATTTTGTTAATGTGGGCCAGTGTAAGAAAGCTCAGTTTAGAATATTAAATTGAATTGTCAGACCACAGGAAACCATGAAAATTCACAAAGTTCAACACGCATGAAACAACCTGATTCTAGTAGTCCATATAAAATCAATTGCCAATGAAGACCCATTTTCTGTAACCAAGTCATTACCAATTTGGCAGTTGATTATATTTTCCCACGGTTTGACATAGGTGACAAGTCTATATGACGTGTTCAACTAAAAAATTTAACTTGGAATTCACACCTTTTATCTAAACATTTTATTCGTTGACACTATCCCTCAGTGACTCCCTTATGCAATATTAAGCGTTTGTTTTTCAGAATACTTGTGGTACTACTATCCTGTTTCCTCTTAACAATAGATCTTTAGCAGTCACTGACAGTTCTTCTTGTACCCATCTAAATTCAAGCACTCCCTCAGTCTTCATCCTTTTTTAAAACTTTGTCATACCATTGGTGTGTCTCCACTTGTTTACCTAAATTATTTGGATCACTTCTGGCACAGTTATATTCTGCCTTGGTCAAACTCTCCAATTCTTCCAACATTATTCTTCATGGATTTGACATTCCTATAAAGAAATTGATATATTCTTCAGCTAGTAAACTACTGTGATTCGGAGTAGACAGTTGGTGATGTGAAATGTAATCTGCTGGATTGTGCTCCTTTCCATGTTTGTGTATTGTTTTGAAGTCATGATCCGCGAGTCTCATTACACACTGTTTGATTCTCTGTGGCATTTTCTGTTTAGAATGCTTTATTGATATTATAGACAATGTAAAACATCAGTACAAAGGCTGGTAGCACCAGGATATTATTACAAACGTACACAGCGTAGGTGGAAATAACATAAAATATCCACCATAATAGAAAAACGGTACTAAGAGAAAAATGCATTTTATAAAGATTTTTGTTTTAAGAAAGCAAGAAGAAAGAGAAAAGAAAGGAAAGAAAAGAAAAAGAAGAAGGGAAAAGCTGATGGGAAAGAAAGATAATATAAGAGAAAGAGAAAAAGAAGAAAGAAAGAAAAAGGGATCCTAAAAATTCAACAATAAATTATATATATAGCAATGTTAAGCATGTAATAAATAATAACATTATACATAACGAAGAGAAACAACGTTATACTCTGTGGCATTTTCACCTTTGAAATTTCATATATTGGAATATTGT
The DNA here is from genome assembly GCF_964263255.1 of Lissotriton vulgaris. Classification (NCBI taxonomy): domain Eukaryota; kingdom Metazoa; phylum Chordata; class Amphibia; order Caudata; family Salamandridae; genus Lissotriton; species Lissotriton vulgaris. The sequence continues at coordinate 644,336,705 of NC_141687.1, read as the reverse complement.
GATAGTGTGAAACATTGTGAAAGGTTTTCCATATTGAAATAGGTGGTGGTCTTCACAAGCCCACACAACTGCTAAACTTTAACTTTCTGTCTGAGAATATGTTTCCTTTACCTCAGACTGGCTCTGGCTTGCATGTGAGACTATTCGTTATGATGACTCTCTTTTCCTGACTTGTGGCAAGTACTGTTCATAAACCAACAGAACTTACATTTACTGTTACTTCAGTGCACAGCTGTCACTTGAAATAAGACATGTTTTTTGCTGAGGCAACTTTTTTTTTTTTTTTACTAAACACCCCAATAAACCCCAAAGTCCACTGGAACACACACCTTTTCTTTGTTAATTTTTGGTTTGTTAAAGTCACTGTCACAAACTGAGGTTGAAAATGGACACAATCATGAGCACGCATCTGTCATAGCTTGTGGTTCTCATGTTTTTTTTAACTGTTTCCATTTTACTGGGACCTGGTCTCATGTCATTACTTATAAATGAATGATGAAAGAACATCGGCAGTCTTCTGTTAAATTCACATTTTTCTGCATTCAGCCTTAATCCTGCTTCCATCTTTTGTACATACTTCCATTATTACCTCATCATGTTCTGTTTGAGTCTTTCAAAAACACCAGAAGGTTGATATTCCGAAGTTCAGTCTTTTCTTGTAAACACAGTAAAGTATACTGGCTGTTCATCCAAATCAAGCTTCATAGGTCTTAGTTTGTGAAGACAACAACTCCTTTCAAGCACTTTACCATGTTAGTTAGTAGTGATACAGGATGCCTTTCTCTTTCAGTGGCAGTGTTCTGTATCCTCATATCGACACAGACATATATTTTGTACGCAAATTTTCTTTTGAACTGCCTAATTGGAGCTACTCCAGGAGTTAGTCCTGACACAGAGGGGCATATTTACAAGGGGATTTTGCCACCAGAACACCACTTTTAGTGACGTTCTGGTGGTGATATCCCCTTCTCGTTATTTAGAAAGCGGTGTTCAGCCACTTAAAGTGGCTGAACACCACCTTATGAATAAGGCCCCATTTCGCACTTCAATTAGTGGGAAATGGGTGTGCAATGGGTGTTTCAATGGGTGTTCCACCCCAACACCCATTGCTTTTTGATGGTGCCCTAGATTTACAAGGCTGGGGCAGCGCCAAAAACAAAGGCCAGATAATACCAGGTCTTAGACTGGCAGTACAAGGAGAAAATATTAATTTCTCCTCGTGTTTTGCTCTTTACATGTGTGCCGGATTCTGCGACACACACAGAAAGGGCAAATCCCCTTTCAAGATTGTTTATGTGCAAGAAGGGGTCCCTTCCTGCACATAAACAATCGCCCCTGCATCACAGGCACCCGTCCAACATGGCACAAGGGTGCCTGCGCTGGTGCTAGACAGCTTTATTAGCGCTAGGAGAAACACAGGGGTGCGCCGTATTATTGTAAATACTGCGTATCCATGCGTTTAAAAAATGTCGAGCATGGCGATACCAATTTTTGGCGTAACACCACAACATTTTATTGTAAATATCCCACAGGTTTTATTATCTCTTCTTCTTATAAGCTTTGGATTTGTTTCTTCTACTTTTCCTTGAAAGGCAGATTCACACTCCTCTGTGATTGCACGCAGGGTTATTTGAAAAGGTTTGTTTCCCCAGTGCATGAAATAACCAGGGATATTATTTCATGATATGATGTTCGTTCTTAACTCTGTAAGTCATAGTAAATGAGCCCATCACTTGGGACGTTACTTTGTTCCCTAAACATGGTGCCAGAATGGTTGTATCCAAAGGATGACAGGAGAAGGAAGTAAACTTAAGGATTTAAGTTTATTCAGAAATATCAAGTACAGCACTAGATCAATCAGAGTGCACATCCAAGAAGCTTCAATCTTCAACTGAAGAAGAGAAGTATAACATTCCATAATAACCTAGCAACCAAAGCACTAGGATACAACCATATGAAAGAACACATGTAATGAAAAGTATTACAGAGAAAGAAAGGAAATAAGAAAACATAGGATATAACACTCCTCCTTCCCCATAATGAACAAAAGAAAACAAAACATGTTAAAAATAGGCAAAAAATATAAAGTAAAAGTAATACAGAAACAAAACTCCAACCAATATACAACATATCAAGTGGTATAATCATCTAAGTATTTAGGTGTAAACTTAATTCTAGTGGACCTAGAACAAGGTACAGATACATCCGTGGACCCTGAGCAAGGTGGAGATACATCAGAAAAAGACATGTTACAATTGTCAGTAGTCACATTGTCAGCAGACAAAGGTATCCCAATCCCATGCACATTTGAATTGTGAAAAAAAAACACATCTCACCATCACCCACATTGAGATTACGAGCAGGAGAATTATGAGAACTAAGGCTACAAGCATTACCCATCAAAGGAGATAAAGCTTGACTTCACTAAGAACAATGTTCGAGTTCTTGACCTTGGAAACACTTCTTTTACTCCACCACTTGCCACCAATTACCTTGACAGCATGTTTACTGATTTGAATAATAGTTGTTTCTGGATAAAATTTAGATCCCTTAACCTTACTTGGTCTTCGGATTCTAACCTTGTCGCCAATGTCAAAAGAAATGTCTTTCACATGTTTATCTTGATCATACCTAATTTTGGATTTAAGCTGAGCAGATTCAACCTTATCTTTAACTGGATCTAAATCAGGTACATCCTTACCAAGAAAGGTTTTGTTAACAACCCAACCAGGAGACAATTCATTAAAGGACTGTCTTCCTCTTAACAAAAGAAAGGGTGTCACTCCAGTAGTTGAATGTGGCGTATTGTTATATGACCAAATCCTGTCACTGACAACATCCTGAACAGAAAGACCAGAAGAAACAGCTAATTGGACTGCATCCTTCAACACACGATTCACTCTTTCCACCAAGCCATTACCTTGCGGGGAATATAAAGCAGCAGTAACATGCTTAATGGCAAGATTGTTCAGAAAACTTTTCAACTCATGTGACACAAACTGTACACCGTTGTCTGACACTAAAAAATTTGGAATTCCCTCAGATTGAAAAAGTTTTTTGAGACATTTTATGACATTACTAGTATTAGGTTTCTTCAAAAACTCAAAAACAACCCACTTTGAGTGATAGTCAACTATGGTAAGTATAAATCTAAAACCCTGATTTAAACCACCAATGGGTCCTAGGAAATCCATGCCTAGTTTCTCCCATGGACTGTCAGGAAAAACAACAGGACATAAAGGTTTGTTAACAGTAAGTAAGGATTTCTCAGCATGAGAACACTCACTACAGCCATTCAAGAAGGTGTCCACACAAATGTCCATACCTGGCCACCAATAATAAAGTCTCAGTCTCTTCTTGGTACTTGTAATCCCACCATGACCTTTGTGAGCGATGTTGATAATCTTGTCCCGAATAGAGACAGGAGGAATAAGAGAAAACCCTCTCAAAATGAAATCACCCTCCAAACTTAAATCATCCTTGACTTTAGAGAAAGGGAGAAGATCCTTATCAACCAGGTTCTCCCTTGGCCAACCTTCAGCAATGTACTTTTTTAAAGTACGAAAGGAAAAATCCTGCAAAGACGCCTTAATCCAGTCAGACTCAGAAATCACGTCCTTTGCTAAAACCAAGCCATCTAGAAAATTAACTACCACTTCTTTGTCATCAAGAATAGGAGAAAACTGTAGAGAACTTGAAGGACACCTAGACAAGAAATCCGCAGTGAAGTTTTTTCCACCTGGAATATGTCTCATAACAAAATTAAAATCATAAAGTTTCGAAAGAAGACGACTTAATCTTGGACTAGCATTCCTTAAACCCTTGTCATTCCAAATAAAAATCAATGGTTTGTGGTCTGACACCACCACAAAATTCACGACCCCAAACATACGTAGAGAAGTGCTTAACTCCCCAAACGCAAGCTAAGGCCTCCTTTTCAATTGTACTATAATTTCTTTCCGAAGAGGAGAGTTGACGGGACGCAAAGGCAACAACATTTTCATTACCACAATTGGCTTGACTCAGTACAGCACCTAAACCAGTATTACTAGCATCTACTGTAATGAAAGAAAGAGAGTTCTCATCAAAAGGTTTGAGAGCTGGAGCACCTATAATTAGATCCTTTAAGGAATTAAAAGTCATTTTATGCTCTTCACCCCACACAAATTTAACATTGTTCCTGGTAAGCAACCTCAAAGGCTCACTAACATGTGCAAAATTCTGTACAAATCTTGAATAGAATTCACTTAAACCCAAAAATGATCTCAACTGATCTTTATTACTGGGTTGAGCACAATCACGAATGCCTTGCAAGAGATCATGTTTGGGAGCAATGCCTTTATGGGAGATAGTATGACCAAGATACTCAACCTCACTGAGGAGAAATTTACACTTCTGTTTTTTAACAGTCATACCATGATCACTCAAAATGCCAATGACTTGATCTAATTTGATGAGATGTTCTTCAACAGTATTAGTAGAAATCAAGATATCATCCTGGTAGGCTAAAACATCACAAACTTCTCCAAACAACTGAAACATTAATTTCTGAAAGACTGATGCCGCTGAGGCAAGACCAAAAGGTAACCTCAGATATCTATAGAGCCCAAAGGGAGTACTGAAGGCAGTTAAATCCCTAGACTCTTCACATAACTCAATTTGATGGTATGCTGCTCGTACGTCTATAGTAGAGAAGACCTTTGTACCTCTCAATTGAGCTAGCATATCCTGAATACGTGGGAGGGGAAAACAATCCACTTGAATATTTTTGTTTAAAGCTCTAAGGTCTACACATAGCCTGAGCTCATCACAGTTCTTCTTAAGTGCGACTGCAATTGGAGAAACCCACAATGAAGAATTGATGTTTTCAATGACTCCATCCTTACTCAGTTGAAGAAGATGAGTTTTCAATTTTTCCATAATACTTAGGGGAACATGTCTGACCTTATGAATCACCGGAACAGCATCAGGCTTCAAAATAATTTTGTGTTCAAAGCCTTTAACTGAACCAAGATTATCAGAGAAAACAGTACTATATTTACTCATGATACCATCTAAGGACAATTCTTCAGTAACCAGAGCATTAAGGGCTAGATGTAGGTAGGAAAGATTTACCGGTTTTAAATTACCGAATTTCACCGATTCGGTAATTTAAAATCGGTAAATCTATGGGTCCGACATGTAGGTATTCCAAATGTGCTGGAATACCGAATCGGATGAATTCGGTATTTACCGATTCGGTAAATACCGAATCGGTAATGGCCATTCATTCCTATGGGCTTTGAAGCCCATAGGAATGAATGGGCATTACCGAATCGGTATTTACCGAATCGGTAAATACCGATTCACACAAGGGTGCAGGGGGTGTCACTTTGACACCCTCTGGCACCCCCAAAACAGGCACGGGTGCCATGTGGCAGTCATACCTGCCCTAAGGGCAGGTCTGCCTGTCACATGGCATAGGTGTGCATGCACACATGTGCATGCACACCGGAATCGGTATTTTACCATCAAATTGGATTTGATGGTAAAATACCGATTTGTTAAGGCTCCTGGGACTCTGAAGAGTCCCACCTACATTTGGGTGGCTCCGAATCGGTAAATTTACCGATTACTTATTTTACCGAATCGGTAAAATTACCGAATCGGTAATTTTACCGATTCTGTAAAATAATGCCCCCTACATACCATTCGCCTATTTACCGATCGGTAACGGCCGAAAATACCGATTTTCGTCCGTTACCGACCGACCTACATCGGGCCCTAAATGTGGTAGATCGATCTAAAGAAATAGGGTTTTTAGTGCCAGGTCTTAAAACTAAGGGGAATTTTCCTTGATCTTTCCAACCCAAGACATTATAACCTTTCTTAGCTACATACATTTTTGCTTGAATAGAACGATCTTCAAAGGTTAGGCTAACATTGAAAAAACCCATTAAGTCAATAACCTTCCCATTAAATGCAACAGTACAAATATCAGGAGGCAAAAGTAAAATTTCTTTCCAATGTTCAAGGAAAAGAAAGCCAGCAATAATAGTAATGGGAGATCCAGAATCCACAGTGACCTTAACAAGTATCTCTCCAATTTTTAAATCACACACTGGATCATAGATAGAAGAATCTTCATGATTGTCTATCATGTCAACAGACAACAACATTTTCTTTACAATTTGCTCTTCACTAATATTAGATACATCTTCCGAATTAGTGACTTCAAGGTACATTGTTTTAGACTTGAATTTGCATACTGCAGCAAAGTGACCAATTTTTTTTACAATTGGAACATTGTTTCTTCAAAGCAGGGCAAGAAGTCGAATTGGCAAGATGTAATTTAGATCCACATCTAAAACAACTGGGAGGTTTGTCAGATTTCTTCCACTCAAGTTTTGGAGGATGAATACATTGATTACTATTTTGAGAAGAACTAGATTTTACTGAATCTACATGTGTGAGTTTATTATTGCTCAATTCTTTAGAGGCAAAGGCTGATCTTTCTATTCCTCTGGCTAATTCTAATGTTTCTAAGAGTGAGAGATTTCGACAGCATAAAATCCTTTCTTGAACTTTGTTACTGAAACAATTTACCACAATTTGGTCTCTGAGATATTCATCAATTGGACCTTCAAATTCACAAGTTGCAGCCAAGATCCTCAACTCAGCTAAAAATATATCAATGTTTTCGTATTCTCTTTGTTTACGGGTATAAAATGTATGTCTTTCAACAATTACACTCGGTTCGTCTTTAAAATATTTTTCTAAGCGTGCAATGGCCTCAGTATACTCATTCCAATCATCCGAAGGAGGTCTAATAATAGGGGGTTGATGATCAAAGATTCTTTGACCTTCAGCACCTAAAGCACTGTATAACATTGCATTTTTTCTAACAGCAGAAAATTTTACCGCATCAATAGCGATTATATAACTATTAAAGGCTTTAAACCAATGTGTCCATTTAATCTTTGGTGTACCTGGTTCAGGGAGAAAAGAAGATGGGAGAACTGTAGTTTGTTGAGCCATCCTAAATTAGTAAAGTTGAATTGTATGTAAGCATTAAATGAAGACAAAATTGTAATTAAATACGTAGTCAACAGTTGTATGAAAGCTTGAACATTGAAAAAATTTAACTTTTAAAATCAGCTGTCTGTATCAGCGTAGGTGCAGAATGTGATTAATAGATAATGTCAGCTGTGTGTATCAGCGTAAATGATACACGTTGTTAAAATCAATTTCAGCTGTGTGTATCAGCGAAGACAAGTATATGTTATAAATTCAAGTGTGAATATGAGTATAAATAAATGATACACATTGCAAGCACCAAGTCCAAGAGCTGTGTGTATCAGCGAAGAGAAAGAATAGAAGAAATGAATAGTAAACGAAAAAAAATACCTCGTAACAGCATACAATGACGAAGCTTTCAACAGAAGTGATTCATGCACAATCGTGTTTAACGTTGCTAAGCAACCCAAAATGGCCGCTGCGTCATACGAAACGACGTGTTGCCATGAGCGTCAAATCGTAATGACGTGCTTTGTTGTGCAGGTTTCTGATGTAACAAGCTGAAGGAGACGCTGCGTGCCGTTCTCGTGCCGTTCAAGCCGCCGGTGGAGGAAGAATGGCGATCTTTGAAAAATCAAAGTTCTAAAAAAGTAAGAGCAGTTAGATGATTAGTTTGAATGTCAAATTAATTGATAAAAATGTAGTGGGAGTTACAATAAAAGTTGAAAAAAAATATCTTGAAAGCCATGAAAATATTTAACGAATATGCCGCTTGAGTAGGAGCGTCTGCCGCAGGTGCAATCAAGTGCACAGTTAAAGTTACAGCCGCTGTAATATTCAAGTAGGAAGTAACAGTTAAAAAGAAATGATATGCGAATAAAGAAAATAGTTGTGAAGCTGCCGCTGGTGCAATCCACTCCACCCCACTGGAGTCAAGCTAGCCGGGCTGATGAGAGGTGTTACCTCGAAACCGGTCCGGTCCTCGGATGCTTGATTCCGTTCTGGGAAGGACATGGCTTTTGTAGTTCGGACTGGACTGTTCCCATGGGGCACAGGGTCAGAGCTGATTTGCATATCGCCATTGTCTAACCCAGGGTGGTGTGGAGTGCAAACAAACGATGGATTTGGGCCCAGATCTTTTGACTGGGTTGAATGTGTGACATTGATCCACATTCGGTCCATCACCTGTTTTGTTTGCAGCTGGTGCAATCAGGGCACAATAAAGAGAAACAGGCGCTGCTGCTATCAAATCACAAGTAAAGAAAATAAATTGCTTACTTTCACACGAAGATAATGTTGTTTTCAAGTAGAAATCCAATTCTATGGTAGTTCATAAAAGAGTTGAAGTGATAGAAGTTCATAAAAAATTTCAGAAAAAATGATGATGAGCGCTGAAGTCTGATGAGATCTGTTTTTCAAGTTGAATTTGGGCGTAGGTTCGTGGAAAAATGCTGACTTGACCACCTCGTTGCCAATTTATGTTGTATCCAAAGGATGACAGGAGAAGGAAGTAAACTTAAGGATTTAAGTTTATTCAGAAATATCAAGTACAGCACTAGATCAATCAGAGTGCACATCCAAGAAGCTTCAATCTTCAACTGAAGAAGAGAAGTATAACATTCCATAATAACCTAGCAACCAAAGCACTAGGATACAACCATATGAAAGAACACATGTAATGAAAAGTATTACAGAGAAACAAAGTAAATAAGAAAACATAGGATATAACAAGAATGTCAACTCTTAATCCTTAATTTTCTTCGCATGAAGTTAAACTTTCACATTTCACCGAAATTTTCCTTGGGATTATGTGCTCCCCACTTAGAGATATTAATGCTAGAAGGTTTAAGCATGGGCCTACCGTTCATTTTGACATATTCAGTCACACAATTTATGTTGCAGGTTGCCCCGCTGTCCAGTAAAAAAGTTGCTGGATATTCTTCTGTTTGGAAATAAACCAAATCAGTTTAAATTTTTTTTATTTCATTCCACAAAATAGATTTTTTGACTCTCTCTGTCTTCCATTATATAAAGACATTGTCTGACTTTGTTGTTTAAGGAAATTTCTTCTGTACCGTCCATCTTTTGATTTTTCGTTTGACAAACATACTGATTATTCCCGTTATCCTCTTTTCTGCACATCTGATTTTCCTTAACGCTAGGATAATTACCTTTTGCTTTACAAACAGATTCATAATGATTGTATTTTCTGCATTTCTAACCCTGCAGGCAAAACCCACAGTGAGAAAATGTTAATCAACGTAGAATAAAGTTGTTTCCAGTCTATTGTCTTGCCTGTTTTTCTGTGTTGCCTCTGAGTTTTTCTTTTTAACTGTTTTCCTTTGTAGCACCTTAACAACCACTTTGTTTTTTCCTGAATTCTAGTTGCATGATTTTGTCAAATCCATGGGTGCCTTTATCATTGGTTCTGAAAAGTTAAATGCCCTATTGTTGCTTCCCCAGATTCACCCACAGACCATTAATTTACCCACAACTTCATTGTTCCCTCGTCCATATCCTGTAATTGAGAATTCAATGAAAAACATGACCTAGCCATATTTTCTGTCACAGGTATTTAGTCAGGCCACACTAACATATCGGGTTCTCGTGCCATTCATTTCTGCAGAGAAACATCAAATGGTAGTCTGGATACTAATCAACCAAGACTTGGCTACGGCAACACGTAGCATTTCATATCAAATGTCTTCATTAAGTAAAAAAGCACTACAGTTCATCTCATGTGCCTGTGAATGCATTAGTCATTCAGTGGACAAGACTGACCATAACCCAATGTGTTAGAAATGTAACATCATCTAGGATTTTTCTGCTTTTTTACTGAACCCTATATTTGTTCGCTGTAGAACTCTATGCATTTTACCCGTATTAACCATGATAAAGTGCTTGCGGTCTCCTTTTTAAACATGTTCAAATTGGTAAACACGATTGCTACATTTATTTTCTTGTACATTCCTATTATATGGTACCACCTGTACTCAAGGTCTGCAAAATAAAGTCTAGCTAGTAGTGTGGCTGCAGTACTCATTCTGTAACCCAGTAAAGTAGCACTGTAAAACATGTCTCCAGGCCTCCCACTGCAGTCTGGGTGCGAAGTTTTAAACTGACATTAGCATTTTGACCTGGTAAAATAAACATTTGCCAGGGCTAAATCTTCCTTTTAATACTTAGAAGTCGCCCTAAGGTGGGCCCCAAATGCTCAGAAGGGCAGTGTGCATAGTAGTTAAAAAGTACGAAATTTATATTTAATGTTTTACATAGTTTGGCAATGAAAACCTCCAAAGATGTTTTTCACTGTGGCAAGGCTGGCTTTCCCATAGGTTATCACTGGGGTATATTATTATATTTATTAAGTAATAAATCCAGTTTGGGAGTAGCTAGACAAATGGTTCTATGACTCATTTTAGTAGTAATTTAAAATTACTATTGTGCCAATTCCAATTATAGAAATTTTTAATTTTCCTGCCTAAAACCAAAAGGCTTTCGTACCAGTGGTCTGTTCTCTCCTGACTCCTGATGGCTTCCCTGTGTTAAGATGTGTCTTGATCTCAGCCTTTGGGCCAAGTGCTCCGGGTGTGAGGAGGTGGAGTCCTCCCTTGACAGGATGGCCTTAGGACTCTTCTTAGACCCTTCCTGAGCATCAAAAGAGGCAAAGAACTGACCAGAACTGGTTAAGGGGTGTCACATGGCCCATGGGGGCTTTATCGTTTTTCACAAATTTAGCATGAGCATGCTACAGCTTACCTGCTGCTTTTGCGCACGTTACTACACATCTTTATTTTTGCTACATTTAAAGGACTGCTTTCACATGAGAACTCAGCGCTAGGTTCACTCTCTGCATGTTCCTGGGATTTTGACTGAACATTATGTGCAAGGTCGAACAACAATGCCCCTTGTTATTTTGTTCTGGCCAGACCTTAGCCTTTAGACAATACATACCAATGCAGCTGTTGTTTGAAAAACGTACTTTGCTTGTTAGTGAGGAACACAAATTAGGTAGGAAACCCTTGGAGAGGGACCTTTCCAGAGAGAAGAGCAAGACAGCACCTGTGATGTAGATCTACATTCCATAGGCTTAGGTATGGGGTCTGCTCACAAAGCCCGGAGATCTTCTAATATACAATAATACTGCTTCTTAGCAAGGGTAGGGAGGATAGGCTTCACTGTCTTTTGTATGATGACATCTCCCTTCATGATTTGTGGACTAGCTGCAATGCTGACTATATTTGTACTATGCATTTTCCTGCTTGTTGTGGCACGTTTACTGCATGTTAGGGCACGTTGGTTCAAATAAATATTTTAAACTATTTTGTGAATCCGTCAGATCTTATTGTGGATGAGTACAAGAGTGAGAGTGAAAGGGTATGTCTTATTAACACGATTCGTGAGAGATATGGGAGTGTTGTGTTCTGGGGTGTCTAATCATTTACTACTCGGTGAGTGAGTAGGAGAGCAAGTGAGACACGATAGCTAGTCAGTCCTGGGCTCATGGGCACTAAGGTGGTGGGATGACTCAGTCCCCATACACCAAGGTCTTATAATCCTGTGCATACTTCTGTTTTGATTTTGGAAAAGGTGATGGACAGAGTTTCTGAATGATGCAGAATACTCCTACCCAGTCAAGAGATCAGGGCTTGATCCATCACCGTTTTTTAGCTCACTGCACCATCCCAGCTCAGAACCTGGCTACATGCAAATTAGTCTGTTCCTGTCCCAGTGAATGATGGGAACAGGCAGACCAAACTACCAAGCCAATTCTTCACCAGAACGGAGACAAGCTACCGGGGACCGGTTTCTGGCATTTCAGCCGTCATCGGCCCGGCTTGCTTGAATCCTGATGGTGCAATGAGCTAGGGACTCATGTCTGAGTATACCCTCCCACACTTAGTGTGGATAAAATCAATTTTGGAAAAGGTGATGGACAGAGTTTCTGAATGATGCAGAATACTCCTACCCAGTCAAGAGATCAGGGCTTGATCCATCACCGTTTTTTAGCTCACTGCACCATCCCAGCTCAGAACCTGGCTACATGCAAATTAGTCTGTTCCTGTCCCAGTGCATGATGGGAACAGGGCAGACCAAACTACCAAGCCAATTCTTCACCAGAACGGAGACAAGCTACCGGGGACAGGTTTCTGGCATTTCAGCCGTCATCGGCCCGGCTTGCTTGAATCCTGATGGTGCAATGAGCTAGGGACTCACGTCTGAGTATACCCTCCCACACTTAGTGTGGATAAAATCAATTTTGGAAAAGGTGATGGACAGAGTTTCTGAATGATGCAGAATACTCCTACCCAGTCAAGAGATCAGGGCTTGATCCATCACCGTTTTTTAGCTCACTGCACCATCCCAGCTCAGAACCTGGCTACATGCAAATTAGTCTGTTCCTGTCCCAGTGCATGATGGGAACAGGGCAGACCAAACTACCAAGCCAATTCTTCACCAGAACGGAGACAAGCTACCGGGGACCGGTTTCTGGCATTTCAGCCGTCATCGGCCCGGCTTGCTTGAATCCTGATGGTGCAATGAGCTAGGGACTCACGTCTGAGTATACCCTCCCACACTTAGTGAGGATAAAATCAATTTTGGAAAAGGTGATGGACAGAGTTTCTGAATGATGCAGAATACTCCTACCCAGTCAAGAGATCAGGGCTTGATCCATCACCGTTTTTTAGCTCACTGCACCATCCCAGCTCAGAACCTGGCTACATGCAAATTAGTCTGTTCCTGTCCCAGTGCATGATGGGAACAGGGCAGACCAAACTACCAAGCCAATTCTTCACCAAAACGGAGACAAGCTACCGGGGACCGGTTTCTGGCATTTCAGCCATCATCGGCCCGGCTTGCTTGAATCCTGATGGTGCAATGAGCTAGGGACTCACGTCTGTGTATACCCTCCCACACTTAGTGTGGATAAAATCAATTTTGGAAAAGGTGATGGACAGAGTTTCTGAATGATGCAGAATACTCCTACCCAGTCAAGAGATCAGGGCTTGATCCATCACCGTTTTTTAGCTCACTGCACCATCCCAGCTCAGAACCTGGCTACATGCAAATTAGTCTGTTCCTGTCCCAGTGCATGATTGGAACAGGGCAGACCAAACTACCACGCCAATTCTTCACCAGAACGGAGACAAGCTACCGGGGACCGGTTTCTGGCATTTCAGCCGTCATCGGCCCGGCTTGCTTGAATCCTGGTGGTGCAATGAGCTAGGGACTCACGTCTGAGTATACCCTCCCACACTTAGTGTGGATAAAATCAATTTTGGAAAAGGTGATGGACAGAGTTTCTGAATGATGCAGAATACACCTACCCAGTCAAGAGATCAGGGCTTGATCCATCACCGTTTTTTAGCTCACTGCACCATCCCAGCTCAGAACCTGGCTACATGCAAATTAGTCTGTTCCTGTCCCAGTGCATGATGGGAACAGGGCAGACCAAACTACCAAGCTAATTCTTCACCAGAACGGAGACAAGCTACCGGGGACCGGTTTCTGGCATTTCAGCCGTCATCGGCCCGGCTTGCTTGAATCCTGATGGTGCAATGAGCTAGGGACTCACGTCTGAGTATACCCTCCCACACTTAGTGTGGATAAAATCAATTTTGGAAAAGGTGATGGACAGAGTTTCTGAATGATGCAGAATACTCCTACCCAGTCAAGAGATCAGGGCTTGATCCATCACCGTTTTTTAGCTCACTGCACAATCCCAGCTCAGAACCTGGCTACATGCAAATTAGTCTGTTCCTGTCCCAGTGCATGATGGGAACAGGGCAGACCAAACTACCAAGCCAATTCTTCACCAGAACGGAGACAAGCTACCGGGGACCGGTTTCTGGCATTCCAGCCGTCATCGGCCCGGCTTGCTTGAATCCTGATGGTGCAATGAGCTAGGGACTCACGTCTGAGTATACCCTCCCACACTTAGTGTGGATAAAATCAATTTTGGAAAAGGTGATGGACAGAGTTTCTGAATGATGCAGAATACTCCTACCCAGTCAAGAGATCAGGGCTTGATCCATCACCGTTTTTTAGCTCACTGCACCATCCCAGCTCAGAACCTGGCTACATGCAAATTAGTCTGTTCCTGTCCCAGTGCATGATGGGAACAGGGCAGACCAAACTACCAAGCCAATTCTTCACCAGAACGGAGACAAGCTACCGGGGACCGGTTTCTGGCATTTCAGCCGTCATCGGCCCGGCTTGCTTGAATCCTGATGGTGCAATGAGCTAGGGACTCACGTCTGAGTATACCCTCCCACACTTAGTGTGGATAAAATCATTTTTGGAAAAGGTGATGGACAGAGTTTCTGAATGATGCAGAATACTCCTACCCAGTCAAGAGATCAGGGCTTGATCCATCACCGTTTTTTAGCTCACTGCACCATCCCAGCTCAGAACCTGGCTACATGCAAATTAGTCTGTTCCTGTCCCAGTGCATGATGGGAACAGGGCAGACCAAACTACCAAGCCAATTCTTCACCAGAACGGAGACAAGCTACCGGGGACCGGTTTCTGGCATTTCAGCCGTCATCGGCCCGGCTTGCTTGAATCCTGATGGTGCAATGAGCTAGGGACTCACGTCTGAGTATACCCTCCCCCACTTAGTGTGGATAAAATCAATTTTGGAAAAGGTGATGGACAGAGTTTCTGAATGATGCAGAATACTCCTACCCAGTCAAGAGATCAGGGCTTGATCCATCACCGTTTGTTAGCTCACTGCACCATCCCAGCTCAGAACCTGGCTACATGCAAATTAGTCTGTTCCTGTCCCAGTGCATGATGGGAACAGGGCAGACCAAACTACCAAGCCAATTCTTCACCAGAACGGAGACAAGCTACCGGGGACCGGTTTCTGGCATTTCAGCCGTCATCGGCCCGGCTTGCTTGAATCCTGATGGTGCAATGAGCTGGGGACTCACGTCTGAGTATACCCTCCCACACTTGGTGTGGATAAAATCAATTTTGGAAAAATTGATTTTATCCACACTAAGTGTGGGAGGGTATACTCAGACGTGAGTCCCTTGCTCATTGCACCATCAGGATTCAAGCAAGCCGGGCCGACAACGCCTGAAATGCCAGAAACCGGTCCCCGGAAGCTTGTCTCCTTCCCAGTATAAGAATTAGCTTGGTAGTTTGGTTTGCCCTGTTCCCATCATGCACTGGAACAGGAACAGACTAATTTGCATATAGCCAAGTTCTGAAGCTGGGATGGTGCAGTGAGCTAAAAAACGGTGATGGATCAAGCCCTGATCTCTTGACTGGGTAGGAGTATTCTGCATCATTCAGAAACTCTGTCCATCACCTTTTCCAAAATTGATTTTATCCACACTAAGTGTGGGAGGGTATACTCAGACGTGAGTCCCTTGCTCATTGCACCATCAGGATTCAAGCAAGCCGGGCCGACGACGGCTGAAATGCCAGAAACCGGTCCCCGGAAGCTTGTCTCCTTCCCAGTATAAGAATTGGCTTGGTAGTTTGGTTTGCCCTGTTCCCATCATGCACTGGAACAGGAACAGACGAATTTGCATATAGCCAGGTTCTGAAGCTGGGATGGTGCAGTGAGCTAAAAAACGGTGATGGATCAAGCCCTGATCTCTAGACTGGGTAGGAGTATTCTGCATTATTCAGAAACTCTGTCCATCACCTTTTCCAAAATTGATTTTATCCACACTAAGTGTGGGAGGGTATACTCAGACGTGAGTCCCTTGCTCATTGCACCATCAGGATTCAAGCAAGCCGGGCCGACGACGGCTGAAATGCCAGAAACCGGTCCCCGGAAGCTTGTCTCCTTCCCAGTATAAGAATTGGCTTGGTAGTTTGGTTTGCCCTGTTCCCATCATGCACTGGAACAGGAACAGACTAATTTGCATATAGCCAGGTTCTGAAGCTGGGATGGTGCAGTGAGCTAAAAAACGGTGATGGATCAAGCCCTGATCTCTTGACTGGGTAGGAGTATTCTGCATCATTCAGAAACTCTGTCCATCACCTTTTCCAAAATTCATACTTCTGTTTTGTGCAGAATCCTTGCAACAGGGAGTAGACAAAGGCTTGCTCTCCTCCCACATACTGGCACTGGGCATAATGGTGACCCCACATACCTCTCCTCAGAACACTCCTGGACCTAGGAGTAATCAGAAGAAGGACTGCTGCGCTGTCTGAAGACCAGACCTGCTTACCCTGAACCCAGGGCGCTAGAAGTGCTCCAAGGGACAGTTGGTTACCCTCCTGTTTGAGCCCCAGGGGCTCAACACGTTTGTGCTTTTTGGTGCAATTTGTAATTCAAGCTTTACAAAGTAATATCTCCTGTTCTACTTTTTCGATCTTTGTTGCTTTGGAATAATTAAAAATATATATATATATATTTTACATTTTTCTAAATAGTTTTGGGTTGTTTCTCGTTATTACTATACTGCTTAATACTTTGCACATTGCCTTTAAGTTAAACCTGCCTGCCTGCTTTGTGCCACACTACTGGAGGGTTTGGCACAGGTTTATTTAGTGAATTTAGTGGTCTAACCCCCCTCAACTAATATTCCAATTTCTTACACAGAACCTTTAACGTGTCCTGCTCTGAACAAAAGTCTGTAAATATGAAACCAGTGGTTAATTTTAAAGCACAATGTCCCCAACAAACTGTTTAAAAAAAGATGTTGATTTTGAAGAGAAGTTGAAAATCATTCGAATACCTCAGGGTCCAGCACCGTACCAAGAGGGTTACTTCTCTGTAACAGCAAAACTTCACTATTTTTGTAACAATCTAATGTACCATGGCACAGAACATAAATGAGGGGACTAGACTACAGCCACCATAAGTCTCCATTTGGAATGTGATCAAAAAGATCAGCCAAGCGTTCTCACAACCCAAGTTAGATCAACAAATCAGATTAAACCCTTTAAGGAATCCCACAAGTAGTGAGAAGAATAAAAATACTGAAGACTTCTAGTAGCTACGGAGGCCAGAGATCCTGATTTTTGGAAATCAAGCGTGCCAAGGCGTGCCAAGGGACTTACTTGCAAAATACACAGGCCTCTGCACTGCTGCCTCTTGAGCATGTTTTGTTCCGATTGCAGCATGCCATCATGGCTAACTCAACTGGCACTGCATGAATTTCATCACTGTTTCAACACATTCAGGTGAGATGGTGCCTCAGCAAATGAAGAAGTCAAATACTTCTGGTCAGAATATTTGCAGCATTTGAAATCTGGCATGAGGTTCAATGAAGATCTGAACATTATCAGCTAATAATATTCTGTTATATCTCGTGTTCCAACACCTTTTCTACTGTCGCATTTTCGTAATAAAAATGTTCCTATAATTGCTGCATTTTAAGCAACTAGGGGCGATATTGTGCTAGTTCCCCTGGGGATGCAACAGGCATTTGCAACTGCTTTGCATGGCCCTGGTGCACTTTAGTATTACACAAGGGGCTGCAGACGCTTGTGCGTCCCCTCCTGTAATACCGATAGAGCTGGCACACATAAAGTGCCAGCGCTATCTTCAGAGGGCATTCCCTCATTTGGATGGGTTTGTGGCCCCATGCAAATGAGGGAATCCCTTTGCCTTTGGGCCCGCGTTGTATTATGCAAGCAAGTCGCAGAGGCAAGGAAGATGTCAGGATGCGCACTGTCATTGCGCCCCCTTATTACAGCTCTCTGGAGGGGGGAAAGTGAGCCCTATCACCACCCCAGACATCCCCTTACAGGTGGTTGCAGTCACTCACTGAACCCGCCTGCAAGGGGATCTCTAATCCCCTTTAACAGTGCCGGCGGATTGCCACCTGCCTTTTGAAACAAGGAGCATCTTCAAAGCAGCCGCTCCATTTTTCACCTGAATCCGATGCAGTACGAGTTTGTGGACGCCCGGGGGCAGCGCAATCCATATAATAATGCACACTTTGCCTCTTTGCACCCTTTGCACCTAATTTAAGGTGCGCTGGGTGCAAACAGGGAAAGTGTGCACTTTACATAATAGGGCCCAAATCCACGATGAGTTTATCAAATATTAAACATGGACAAAAGACCATATGTACGGGCAGTGAGAGTCGTAATTACACAGTAATAACTTCATGGAGCCTGATTCAGAGAAAGGAGTCATAAATGTACTTCTGTAGGTTTTCTCCTACATGTTCACTACATGTACCACTACTACAGAATTTCCAAAACAATCCACCTAGGAATCCACCTAGGAACCGGCAACAATAATAAATTCCTAAGAGGATTTGTGGAATTCATTTGTGAATTTCATGTTATTCAACATGCGTTATCATCTACACATGCATAGATGTACAAAGTTTACCTTTACACATGCTTAAAGGTAAACAATACAAAGCAACTGCTCTTTTATAAAAAAAAACCCCATTAAATATTTTTTGGCGTTAAGCGACGTGTGACCAGCACTACTTTAATCATGAGGGTGTTTCCGCTACTCAGAATAATCATTTTCTCCTGCTAGTGGCAGGATTACATGTAGTTTCATGTCTGGGTTGGGAAACAACTTGTAAAGGTTTGCAACTCACTACTCAGCACTCTCATCAGGTGATTTGCTTCCATTAAGTAGGCACCTGGGCATCTAGCCTGCAACTTGCCTTTAGCCTCCAGTTCCTGATTGTTCCTGCCTGATTCAGTGACACTACCGCTCCCCTGGTTTTACTACCCGGGTGTTCTCAATCACATTCTTCCTACCAAAAGAAGCTCTGCCCACCCCATGACCTACTTACCGTAGGGTGCGATCATATCAATAGGTGCCTGGTCACCTAACTTGCCACTTTCTTGTGGCCTTCAGATCCTGCTTGTTCAAGCCAGATTTAGTGATATTGCCGCTGCCTGGGTTTTACCACCTAGGTTTTCCCGATCACGGCTCTTCCTGTCAACAGAAGCCCCACCCACCCCAGGACCTACATAATGCAAGCCCTAGCGCAACTGCATCAGTAGGCACCTGGGCACCTAGCCTACCACATGCCTGTGGCATCAAGTTCCTGCTTGTTCCAGCCTGATCCAGTGACACCACCGTTGCCTGGGTCTTCCCAGCTGGGTATTCACAATCACCGTTCCTCCAATTAACAGTAGCCCCACTCGCTCCAGGATCTACTTAATGCCTGCCGGAGTGCAAGCTCATGAATAGGCACCTAGCCTGCAACTTGCCTGTGGCCTCCAGTTCCTGCTTGCTCCAGCCGGATCCAGTCATACCGCCAATGCCTGTGTTTTCCCGATCACAGTTCTTTTTTTTAATTTTTATTTATTTATTTATAAAGCGCGACATTCATCCCACTGGGATATCACGGCACTGGCTGAAGCTGAGGAGTGACGAGTCAGATTATTTTAAGTGAGGGCAAACGGCAGTGCTAGGGAAAAAAAATGTCTCTTGAGTTTCTTCCTGAACGCTATGTGTTCTTCAGTTAGTCGTAACTCCAACAGAATCTCATTCCAATTAAGTGCTGCAAGGTGTGAAAAAGTGCGTCCACCTGTCCTGCTCTTACTGATTCTTTTGATCTCAGCTAATGCTAAGGAGCGTGACCTTAGACACCTGGGTGGGACATAAAATGTAATTCTGTTCTGGAGAATCTTGGGGCCTGTGTGATAGAATGCCCTATGGGCATGTCCTAGGAGTTTGAAACACGCTCTTTGGCGCATGGGCAGCCAGTGAAGTTGCTTCAGGCATTTTGTCAC
This sequence comes from Lissotriton vulgaris, assembly GCF_964263255.1. Classification (NCBI taxonomy): domain Eukaryota; kingdom Metazoa; phylum Chordata; class Amphibia; order Caudata; family Salamandridae; genus Lissotriton; species Lissotriton vulgaris. Next base: position 644,317,025 of record NC_141687.1, on the reverse strand, counting down.
AGAGCTGTATCTGCCCTCATTGCACACTAGTCTGGCTGCTGCATTCTGTATGAGCTGCAGACGTTTAAAAAGATAATCTGGCATTTCCCTAAACCAGCCTGCTGACAAGCAGTGCCTGTGTAATGGTCCTCCTGCTTTCCAGTGGAATCCATGGAAATAGCCTTTTTAGGAGCTTCAAGGTAGCGAAGCTTCTGCCACACAGCATCCGCACATGGTCTTTCATTGTTAAGGTGTTATCAATGATAATGCCAAAGTTTTTGATGCACTGCTTTGGCGCTGGCGCCGCACCCAGAGAGTGGGGCCATCAGGATGTGTCCCAGATGTGACTGGCTCCACCAAGGAGCAGGATTTCAGATTTCTCTGCATTAAGATTTAGACAGTGCGCAGACATCCAGTTTACAATCTCAGTAAAGCAGTTGTTGAGTTTGGCTCTGGTGTCATCATGCTTGTTTCGATGGCTATTGTCAGTTAGGTGTCATCGCATAGGAGTACATTCCGAAGCCCCACTTCATGCCAATTTTTGCTAAAGATGAAACATAAGTATGGAATAAAGTGGGGCTCAGGGATGCTCCCTGCGGGACTCCACAGTTAAGGTTTTTGGAGTGGAAGAAAAAGTACCCAACTGTACAGTTTGAGTTCTATACATAAGAATGAACTCAACCCTTGAAGGACCTTAGCATGTATCCCTTTTCCATGCAGATTTTCCAATAGAAGTTGGTGGGAGACCAGGACTACGGCCTTTCCTTGGTCCAGCAATGATCTTAACAATAATGCTATTGTCTAGGACAGCCAGGAGAGTTGCCTCTGTGCTGTTGGTGGCCCTGAAACCTGTTTGTGTGGGGTCCAACAGCTCATTTGAATCCAGGTAATTAGTTAGTTGTCTATTGACAAGTTTCTGAAGTACCTTGGAAAGATAGGGAAGCTGGGAAATTGGTCTATAGTTCACTGGGTTGTTTACATCCGATCCTACCTTTTTCAGTAAGGGTGTTACTAAGACTTGTTTCCAAACCTCTGGAAAGACTGCTGCCTGGGTTTTCCCGATCACCCTTCTTCCCGCCAACAGAAGCCCTACCAACTCCAGGCGTTATTTAATACAGGCCGCAGTGCAACCTCAAAGCTGGTGCCCAGAAGGAGCGCCAAAGGAAAGCTCATCTGTGCCCTTTGCATCTGGACTGTGCCCACCACCACACCCCCTGGGTGTCCCGTCCCCGAAGATACTCCATCACCGACCTCTACAGTCTCGTCTGTCAAGTATCTTCTCCAAACTGTAGCTTCCACAGGAGCTGATGATGCTTATTCCGCTATTCCCAACTCCTCTAACTGCGAGATTTGGCGCTCACAAATAGAAGAGAGGGGAAAGGGGAGTGTGAATGAGAATGAGAGACTGCACTGCTTTGAGTTCTTCTGGCTGGGCTCTTATCTTCAACTGCTGAATCCCTGCAACAAATAGCAGGTAACACAGTTGCTCACTATCTGCCCACTATCTTCCCTCTGCTTCCCTGTGTTACCTGTCTTCGCGCAGTGTGTTGCCTCTCTCTTGATAATGCAGGTGGTTATGCTTGTTCTTACTCTATTCTAACAGGTTAGGTGTCTACACATTTGTTGAACTCTGAAAATACAAATAAATTGTAAACTCTGTCTCTAGAGATGACCTTACCTCCCTTTAGTACTTTTATTACCTTGCTAACACCTGAACCTGGTATTTGACTTTATCCTCTTTATTTCATTGTATGTTCTGACTGAAGTTTAACTGGAGAATATTCTAATGTCCTTCTCTTTCTTTGCTTCACAGATATGTGGACAAGACCAAATGGTGGTAAGTAAAATTATATATATATAATTCTATTTACGTTTCTTTTCTCCTTATTTTCCTGTAATGTCTCTTTTCTGATTTCTCTTGTTTCGAAAGTAGTGTCTGACTCCACACTCAAATGCTTAACACTTATTTTCTAGTGTTCTCAGTTTACTCTCAACTATCTCTTGTAAATACTGATCCTCAAACTATACTGTTCTGTAGTCCCTAACACTTTACTTCTATACTGCCCAAAAACAATCCCAATGTCAAAAGAAACTTTTTCCTGCAAAATACTGCTCAACGAAAATAATGCACAAAAAGGACAAGTGCTGTTTGACTTCGTTGTCCTGCTTAATGTCTTCAAAGCCTCAATAATAGTTGAATCTTGACACGAAGGAAGAGCGCAGTTCTAACACTCCTCTTCACTCCAGAAATCCGTTGAAGTGAGCAACGAGGATCGCAAGCGAGTGCCTTAGCAGCTGTTCTCGCTCACGAGGGAAAAAAGGCTGGACCGCTAACCTTCTCTTAGATCGGAGAGCGGCCAACTTGGAATTCCGCGGCCGAATTCCTAAAAGATATCTTAGAAAAAGGGCAACCAAGTTAAGGGAAATGGCTCGACGCAGTCTGCATTTGGTTACATAAGAAAGCAAAGGTCGGAATAAGTGTCTGTACCGATCTAATGCCTGACTACCTCGTTCACTCCTGGCATCGACCCTGGGTGCCACAAAAAAAATATTGCCACTGTGTCGACCCATATTCCAAGGTAGGATCTTTTACCTGCACCCACTGCCACTTCACCTGCCACAGCACGCACACCAGCCAACTGATCAGCCCCACCCCGAACACACCACAGACCACGAAACAAAACATCAACTCACATTCGCTCTTGTCAACCAACGCCCACTATGCAAATACACCACTGAGATGTGGGACCCCACCTCCACCCTCACACCTGACTTTTTTTTCTCACTGAGACCTGGCTCAACCCCACATCTGTGCCCAATATCATCACTGCAATACCCAAAGCATACAAACTCACTCACTGCGGCTGCATCAGCAGGCCTGGTGGAAGGATCACCATCATACACAAGGAATCCATCAAATCACCCCCACAAATGACAACATTACCACAGCCATGAAACACCTCAATTTCAACAAAACCACACTCAATGGCACTCTTGCCTATCATCCTCCAGGATCACAAACAGCCTACTGCAACTTCATAGCCAAATTCATCACCCCCCCTAGCCTTAGACTCCAACAACTAAATTTTCCTGAGTGACCTCAACTTCCATCTCAACAACCACAATGACATCAGCAATACCAACGTCCTTGACAGCATTAACAACATCAGACTCCATCAACTCATCCACATCCTCGCGCACCCCGCAGGCAACATGCATCAGGAACAGCCACATCACGGAACTCACCTATGGCCGACCACACTTTCGTCCACTTCAACATCACCAGCTGACAGACCTCCACCCCCAGGCTGCGAAATGCCTACCACCGCAGTTGGAGCAAGAGAACATGAATCAACGTCCTCAACACCCTCCACCCAATCTCCTCGAGCAACCTAGACCAGAGCCAACAAAACTTCAACAGTTGAAGCACTAACTGTGCCAATGGCATTGTACCCATCAGCAACAATACCCACAGAAGATCCACCAAGCAGGCTAGCTGGTAAACTGAAGACCTTAGAACTCCTAAACGGCACTGTAAACGGCCACCTTCCCCAAGGACTGAAAATATGCAGAAGCCAATGCCCTACTAATGAAACCATCAGCAGACCCCAGCGAATTCAACTACTACTGACCATTCTCCCTGCTCCTGTCTCCAGCCAAAGTATTAGAAAAAGCCATCAACCACCAACTCTCCTCAACTCTTGAAACTGAACTTCCTACTTGACTCCTTCCAATCTAAATTCCACAGGAATCACAGCACTGAGACAGCCCTCATTGTGGCTACCAATTGAGCCCTACTCAACCAAGAAGAGACTGCGGCTCTGATCCTCCTCATACCTCTTGGCAGCCTTCAGTACAGTCTCACACCACACACTCATTACAAGGCTGCATAGCATTGACATCCAAGTAGTCGCTCCTAGATGGACCACCTTTCTCCTCACCAGAAGAACGCAAAAAGTCTGCCTTCCGCCTTCACCTTCGAACCCAATAAATCATCCTGTAGTACCCCAAGGATCCTTGCTCAACCCCACCCTCTTAAACACTTGGTTAGCATTGCATAGAACCCACGGACTCAACATCATAAACTACACCGACGACACACAACTTATCCTCTCCCTCTCCAAAGACCCCACCAAGAAAAACTTTCATAACTGCATGACAGACGTCGCCAACTGGATGAAGGACAACTGCCTAAAGCTCAACATGGGCAAGATGATGGCACAGATTTTCAAAAAACAAAAGCTCCCCATGGGACAAATCCTGGTGTCCCTCTAAACTAAGACCTATTCCTTCCCCAACTGGCCAAGCTAGGAACCTAGGCATTAATATGGACAACATGCAAACCATGATGACTCAGGTCAACTTCATCTCCTCCTCCTGCTTATTCATCTTCTGCATGCTTCGTAAGATATTCAAATGGCTACCCCAAAGCTCAAGATGCACCATCACCCAAACCCTCGTCTTCAGCCGAATGGACTAAGGCAAACCGCCATATGAAGTGATCACAGTTCACCTCCTCCAACAACTACAGACCATAAAGAACGCCACAGCCAGACTTGTCCTGGATCTCCCTGGATGAGCCCACATCACCCATACCTCAGGGAACCCCACTGGTTCCCTTTACAAAAAAGATGGCAGTCCAAGCTCCTGACCCATGCATACTTGGCCCTACACAACTGCAGACCCTCCTACTTGAGCCAACGCCTGAACTTGGATCAGCCCACCAGACACTATCACTACATGTCCCTTCCTCTAACCCTCACCCCGCATCTGAAAAGTATACCATAATAGGGTAATTTTATCAATGTTTTGGGAGTATAAATTCAAGTTTTGTGAAAAGCATATGTAAATTTGTACTCAGAAATTACAGCATTAATACACCTGGATTTAATTAGGCATGTAGATGCCTGTGTGAATCTTCTACAATGTGTCCCAGTGAGCAATGGAATGTCTACTCTCTGGGTAAATTGCGTGACAATGGGCGTTTAACAAACAACAGGGTCCATGTACACTCATTTCAGTTTTTACGGCTGGCCATTAAGATAGTTTTCGCTGTCTCACCAGATTATTGTGTTTCAAAAAAATCATACATAATATACAAACAAAGAGGGCCTTTTTTCATCAAGATTCATCTATTGGTCTAATGAATTGTCATTCATATTTTGTTTCCATCCACTACAGCATAAAGCACAGAGAAATAGGAAAGCCTACTTTAGCCATTGGCTTCTTTCACTTTGAGTGGACATTGTTCACTCCCAGAAAAATAGTTTGTTTCTCTTCAATGAATAAGATGCACTATCTTTAAAAGTGCTATTTAATTTGCTTGTACTTTAGGGCCCATATTATGCAAATGGCGCAAAAATGGTGCAATTTTATTGTTTGCGCCCGGTGCACTTTTTAATGTAGTAAAATGCGCTGCATTATGGTGAATGCGAATTCACTCTGTCTTGGGACAGCGCATTTCTGTGAAAACAGAGCAGCTGCTTTGAAGCCGCTCCATGTTTTCACAGTGAAGGCGGCAACCTGCACTTTGAAGAGGGATTAGAGATCCCCTTGCAGGCGGGTGCAGTGAGTTGCATTCAACCCCCTTACCCCCCTCCAGAGGGCTGCTATCATGGGAGACATAGACAGTGTGCCACCTTTTAGGTCAGTGCTCCTCCTCATAGCTTCTTTGCCTCTGCGCTAGCATCTGTAATAAAGCGCAGGTGCAGAGGCAAAGGGATTCCCTCATTTGCATAGGCACACGCTCCCATGCAAATGAAGGAATGACCTCTGAAGATAGCACTGGCACTTTATGTTCGCCAATGCTTTCTGTATTACAGAAGGGGACGTACAAGTGACTGCATCCCTTTCTGTAATATCAAAGTGCCCCAGGCACTTATATAATACAGCCCTTGATTATCATTTCGATGGTGACCTCTGTTGTCTCCATTTTTAAAGCATTTAAGTCACATTGTAGCTGTCTAAAATTTGAGTGCTTGATTGGGTGAAGACTTCAGCTTGTCGGCGGCATAAAAAAATAAAACAATATAATAATGGTAAAAGACATTGTTCTCACGAGGCTTGTGTTTTTTTATTTTAAAAAATCACTAGTAAAAGTTACTAGTTACATCCAAACACTGGGGTGCTGCCAAAATATGTTGAGTTGACTCACCATTGGCTGGCATATTGAACTTACCTGTAAGTCCCCAATATATGGTACTTTGGGCACCCAGGGCCTGTACGTTAAATGCCACTAGTGGACTGTGGCCTTTATTGTGCCACCACTAAAGTAACAAGTGAAAATATGGCTATTGGCGTGCCACTGCAGCCTTGCTGTGTAGTTTTTAGACTGCAAATTTGACTTGGCAAAATACACATTTTTCCAGGCCTAAACCTTCCTTTTTAATACCCGTAAGTCACCCCTAAAAGTGACTATAGGGTGGGCTGCATGGTATTTATAAAGTTGAACACCTGTTCTTAAGTTTTACATGTACTGCCAGGAAAAAATCATCAACAAAGTTGTTTTTCACTGTGGCAAGGCTGGCTCTCCCTTACAAAGCACTGAGGTACATTAATACTTTAAAATGTAGACCTTCAGTTTGGGAATAGTTAAACCATGGTTCAACCACTCAAATGATTAGTAATTTAAAATCCAAACTGATGGTAAAGTCGAGTTTAAAATGTAAACATTTTGAAATTCCACTTTGAGAAAGCAAGCATTTTCCTACCTAAAGCCTCCAGTAGCCCTTTCTGAGATAATCTCCAATTGTCACATGGCAGTCTGTTAAGAGTTGTGAATTGCTCTCAGGAAAGGGAACAAAATGCCTTTGCTGGGAGCTGGTTTGACCACCACCTGACAGGATAGCCTGCAGGGATGTGACCACTAACTACACAAGTTTCAAAGGAGCTGCTTTTTTCACAGGCAAATTTGACCCATGCCTAAGCCTGCCCCTGCCATTATCTAAGTAGCCATAGTGGCACAAAGTCCAGTGGAGGGAAACCTGCGGTAGAATTGTTTTTCCAGGGGGAATTACTCATTATACTGGGCACTCCCCCACCTCGGGTAAGTGGCCATAGCTCTGACCCACGGAAGAAGGGTTCTGAGATCTTGGATTTGGGCATAGAGGCACTGTAGGACTGTTTAGTACCAAACCCTCAGAAAGTGAGGACAGAGTGGGTAGGGCTATTCAACAGTGAGTCTTCCCACCCGCAAGCTTGTGCAAAGAACAAAGGTGGCACCCCTTCAGACCATCTTCAGAACACTGCTGAACATGTGGAAGGTTTATATACAGTATAGTTAGGAACATTTATGTTTGTTTTGTTTAGGAATACTGTAGGGATGTAATGTACTGTAATGTAAATGTGTCATAGTTTTTATGACACGGTTATATGGAATGTGTTGATGGCATTTGTATTAATTCTATAAGACTAGGGGTGGGCGGCCAGCTACGCTCCGTCTGCGGAGTGTGCGTAGTGCCGCCTACTCCGCATTTTGCGGAGCCGGCGGAGCCAGGCGGCACTACGCACGCTCCGCAGACGGAGCGTAGCTGGCCGCCACCACCTCCCTCCCGCCCTCCCTAAATACATTAAATTAAAGGAATAAATTAATTTAAAACACACTTACCTTGCCGGCCGCTGCCCGCCGCGTCCCCGGGGCTCGCTATCTTCCGTCTTCCGTCTTCTTTCGTAATGCGCATGCGCGGGCGGCCGCGCATGCGCATTTTCTCGTGAGAAATGCGCATGCGCGGCCGCCCGCGCATGCGCATTACGAAAGAAGCCGGAAGATAGCGAGCCCCGGGGACGCGGCGGGCAGCGGCCGGCAAGGTAAGTGTGTTTTAAATTAATTTATTCCTTTAATTTAATGTATTTCGGGAGGGCGGGAGGGAGGCGGGAGGCGGGTGGCGGGGCTGGCGGCCGGGTGGTGTTTGCGGAGTGGGGCTACGCGGAGTGCGGAGGTGGGCGTAGTTTCTCGCCCACTTCGCGTAGCTCCGCGAAGCCCCACTCCGCCAACTCCGCCCAGGCCTATATAAGACTACTTGCTGGAGAAATGTTGTTGGACCTTCTGCACAATAAACCTCAGTTTATTGGACATTTCCCTTGGTTCCTGGTGAATAGTTCATCATACAATGCAATATTATTTTGGCAACAAGTGCTGGTGAAGTGAAGGAACAACCAACAGGAACTTTCTATTTCCCTTGTTAAATGTTGGACCATTGAGTGTTGCGGAGCTGGATTACATTTGAAAGTGATTTATCTATGTTTTGCACTTTCCAGCACCTAAAGCACGGCATGGTACTGTGTGCTTTTGCCTCCGATCAGTGTTAACTGTCTTATTTACTGTGGATTGGCTGTTGGAAATTGTGGCGGTTGTGCACTTTGAAAAATGCTCTCACTGGCATTCTTCATCCTGTGATTTCTCCTGCACTGCTTTCCTCAGCCAAAGTCCTTACTTTTTCCATCATTGGGAGGGAGGGAAGGTGGGGGAGCAGACCACAAACCAATGACGTGTGTAAAAGGCTGCTATAGTGAAACAGGTGCACATAACAATTAAAACCCTGGGCAACTGCCTTACAAAACGAAAACCTCACTAATACAACAAAATGCCTAACCCCTGACCCCGTCTCTGCCCCTAAAATTTCCATAACCCTGCCCCCACTCATACATTACCATATTACAATCAAATACAAAACATTGCATGAAACTATAACCCCCTTTACTTCTGCATTTCACCAAACCACCTCCCCTGCCTCCTTCTTTACAACTGTAAATCACCCAACATGTCTACCCTAACTTCCAAATAACCAGCCTCCCCTTTCCTTGATGATAACCCAACTTGAACCATGAAAACAAAACTCTGCCAACCCGGGCAAACTTCCAATAACCCCTGCACTGCACCTGCTCCAAGCAACAGTATAAAGCAAAAAAACCCTGCTCACCTGTCCCAAGAAAAGCTGCCTAACTTGTGAAAAACCAAATGCTATGACCTAACACAAACCAAAAATTAGGGGAGGAGGGAGGGACAAAAAACAGCACTACCTAAACAATCCCAGCCAACAAGTCACCAAACCTAAAATGGTGGCTGGGAGAGCCCAATCAATGTATAATTGGGCTCCATTTGGGCTACAAGCCTACGTAGCCCAACGAAACAAAATGGCTGGCATGAAGCCAGCCTCCACCTCCCTTGAACCCTTAAAAAACCACCCGGCGGGAAGACCTCTCTTTGGTCGGCTACCCCACAAATTCCCCTTGGGTGGGAGGGAAGGTGGGGGAGCAGACCACAAACCAAAGACTTGTGTGTAAAAGGCCACTTTATTGAAACAGGTGAACAAAACAATGAAAACCCTAGGCAACTGCCTCACAAAACTAAAACCTCACTAATACAACAAAATGCCTAACCCCTGACCCCGTCCCTAAAATTTCCATGAACCCATCCCCACCCATACATTACCATATTACAATCAAATACAAAACATTCCATGAAACTATAACCCCTTTTACTTCTGTATTTTGCCAAACAACCTCCCCTGCCTGCCTCTTTACAACTGTAAATCATCCAACATGTCTACCCTAACTTCTGAATAACCTGCCTGCCCTTTCCTTGTCGATAACCCAACTTCAACCATGACCAACAAAACTTTGCCAACCCCGGCACACTTCAAAATGGTGGCGAGTTGGTTGTTGATGGCTTTCTCTATGACTTTCTCTGGGAACTGGAGCATGGGTCTGTCATTTTTTAGGTCGGTGGGGTCCACCGAGGTTTTCTTCAAGAGGGGGTTGATCTCAGCGTGCTTCCAGTCATGGAGGAAGGAGGTGTTCGCAATGGAGTGGTTGATGGTGTGGTGAAGCATGGGAGTGATTGTGTTGGCGGCTCTGTTGAAGATGTGGGGGGGCAGGGGTCTGTGGGGGCCCCAGAATCGATTAACTTCATCGTCTTCAGTGTGTCTTTGGTGGTGAGGGCTGTCCAGCTGTCAATCGTTGGCTTCAAGGTGTCGGGGTGGTTGGTGTGGGTTCTGTGTGTTGGCTGTCTTCCTGGAAATTGTCGTAAATGTTCTTGATTTTGTAGTGGAAGAAGGTCGCAGAGGTCTTGTGAGGGAGGGATGTCAGTAGACTCGCTGATAGGTTGGGCAAACTCTTTGATGATGTTGAAGAATTCTTTGCTGTTGTGCGCATGAATGGAGATTCTGTCTTTAAGCTCTTTCTTTCTTTTATTCCTGATGAGTTGGTGGTGAGCATTGGTGGCGGCTCTGAAGTTGTTTTTGGCTTCTGTGGCGTTGCCCCAGGTCTTTTCAAGACAGCAGTATGTGTGTCTGAACTCTCGGAGTTCGGTGGTGAACCACCTGGCTTTCCTGGTGTGGTTGTTGTTGTTCTTCGTGCGGGGGACTAAGGTGTTGGCGCAGTCGGAGATCCATCTGTGCAGGGTTTGGGCTGCTGTGTCTGGGTCGACATATCTGTCAGCGCAAAAAGTGGCGCATTGCTGGAGTTGTTTGGAACCCTGACGCAACTCCAGCATTGTTCCTTTCACATTTGGCAAGCCCCATGTGAAAGGGCCTGCGTCACGCTTACCATGCCTGCCATGAGGCAGGCATTAGGTTGTGATGCATTGGCGTCCTAGAAGTGGCGCAACAAAATCTCATAGATTTTGCTGCGCCACTCCTACGGCACTTTCTTGCGGGGAACGCCCACCCTGCATACACTATACCTGACGAAGGTATAATGTAGCACAGGGGCTTACGAAGTGAATCATCTGCCTAGATGCGCCACATAGTAAATATGGTGCAACATGGCACATTATTTACTCCACCACTGCGTCACTAAAGGTTATGCAATGGCAGCGCAAAACTGGGGCAAGGGGCTCCTAAATAAACCCCAAGGAATACAGCCTAAATTGATTTATATTGAGAACAGCATGGAAAGTTGTGTTGCATGAGGAGAAAAGAGAAGTGTTTTGAATGCCCAGATGATGGATTGGATTGAATGACTGCATAGATGTGAGGTTTTAGGATACACTGATCAGATATTTGCTACAAATTAGCCAGTCATTCCTGGAGTTTAATGTATGTGGAAAGAATGCTTATTACAAGCTTCCTGCAATTTGGGTTGGGAGCTGCTACTTAATTTTAGTGTCCCCAAAAGTGTATCATGAAGACACATTAGGTGAGCAGGGAATTTGGTTTCCTGGGAGAGCCAAATGTAGTGCTTCACAAATAGTAGATAATATATTTGGGACTTTAATCTTCTCTGAAGTAGTAGTCTTAAATGATCAGAAGATTAGGAGGATGTCTACCTTAGTAGATACATTTGCAACCAGAAATGTTTTATTGGACTTGTTGGTGAACTTTTAGATGCTCTATTGAGTCCTATATTGATTCTTGGGTCTGGTGTGATTTGTTTGTTCTTGAGGGTGAAGGAATTTGAGATGATTGAAAGGGAGAAGAATTCAGAACAGAAAACTGGCAAGAAATTAGTTGCAGGTAAAGGATTGAAAAAAACCCGAAGAAACAGAATTTGATGAAAGGAAGTTCTGTATGTATGACAAGTAGAAAGAGCTAGAGCAATCAGAGATGTAAGGCTGAGCCCTTGGTGACTTGGGCGATGTCTTTATTAACATGACTTTGCATTTGCTGTTTGACCTGCCTGGATTATATTCACCTATGCTCTTTCCAGGTGATTATCAATTTATAACTAAAGTGATTTGATTTGATATTTTAACTTTACTAATTTGTTAATAAACCTTTATGGTTTACAGATGTATTCCTTGTAGATACTGTGGGCAAAATATGCTTCACTGTTATTGATATATTGTTGAACTGATGATTTGAAGCTTCAGTTCGAGATCAAGATCCATCCAATTAGAAATAGCAGAGTTTCGAACTTGCATCAAGTTTGCGCGGCGCAAACACCATCCTTATCATCCCACTATCATAAGGCTGCAGCAAGCCACAAAACCATACACAGTAAATTAAATTAAAGAAAGTGCCATGTTTTGAGTAAGTGAATGGATTTGAACAGTTAATAGAACTGAAAATAAATTCTTACGGACAATATGCATGCTTTCTATCACACAGCGCTTAGAGAAACAAGTAAAACTAGATGCTGTAGCAACACCCAGCTTGTATCAATGCAGAGCAATCACTCTTTTATCCAGCATAAGCATATAACTGGTGGCCAACCAAGTATTGTATTCAGAGCAATCAACATGTGGGCGGAGCCCAAGACTCTCTCTCAGTAGTAATTCTTAAAGTTCTTTTTTGATCACATGAAATCAGGGGACAACTAGGGGCCAGACCTAGAAACAAACATGTTATACTTTTAGTAGAGAAAATCTAAACTAATGGAGAAGCCACTACACGGCTTTCCATTGCATCTTATAAATGTTTATGTTGTTGACAACTGAGAACAAGCATTGGCATAACCAATAGGACTCACCTTTGGGACCTTATAAGTATTTAGTTATGCAGCACAATATCCTTGGTGCAACAACAGCAACTGTAGCATGGCTAAACACTTATAAGGTCCCAAAGGCAAGACCTATTGGCTAGGCCAGTGCTTGTTAGTTTATCCGACGAGAAAAGACAAACAGAATGTATTTATTTATTAAACTAGAAATGTCCTCGTGGAAATAAGACTTTTGTTTCACATCAACTGATACACTTGTTTTTAGAAACAGCTTCCAAGCACTGTCTAGATTCACCTGTTTTGCTCGAGAAGTCTACAAGAATTGATTGATTGTCAAAAATGTTTATTAACTCAAATGATGGTAAATGTTTGTCACAATTGTAAAACTAAAATCTTGAACAAATGAGTAGATTTCATCCATCATTTCTTTATTCCTTGATGTTTTACTCTAATTGTGTCCTTAGCAGTAGCTCTCGCTATAAAAACATTGCCGTGGCATGACGTTCTGTACTTTGTAATGTCTTCTTCTAGTTGTATATACTACAAATCCCTAGCGTGCGCACCCGTGTGACCGTGTGCACATACTCACACTTAGATACCGCGTGCACATACCTGCACACACGGTATAAACAGACCTTCTCTATGTATGGCACACATTTTGCACTGAGGGCACCTCAGCTCTTGTCAAGTGTTTTACTATATGACGCCTTCTTATGTTTCGTTTCAAGTTGGTTTTGTTTTTAAAGGCTTGAGGGCACGATGGAGCCTGGCACTTGGCCGCGTACTTCGCGCAATAATCAGGCCACACTGTTGTTAAGCGTAAAAGGCCATTTATTAGGACCAGGCTGCCCGACATAAACATCAAATATAACAATCAACAACAACTAAATCTCCCCCCTAACACCAACTCCATCTTCATACACTCCATCCTCTCCTTCCATTCCACTCCATGCCACATTCTGTTCTTCGTCCTTTCTTCCAATCTCTTCTTCGCATCCTGGCACTACTATCCTGCCCCCAGTCACCCCCCCATCATTCCTTCCTCCCCCCCACGAGAGGTGGGTGCACCCGCTATTGACTCCCCCACCCCTCCCAAACACCACCAACAAGGGAACCCCCTTTGGGGCGGTTACCTGTCCCCACCCCTGTCAGGGCACCATTGTGCATCTTTCGCAACCTCCCCCTCACAGCACCAGATCACTTCGTTCCACAGTTTGCTCACCACATCACGCACTTCCATCATATAATAAGCATTCCCAAGTGTCGAAAGATGCACTCCGTCATCCCTAAAAAGCAACCTTTCCTCAAGTCGTTGTCCAGGGTGGGCTATCATCTTAATGTCCTTGTTCTCACAAAACACCCTCATTGCCCTGTTCAATTTCCTCCGAGCCTTCTCAACTGCATCGTGCTTATTTGCCCCCCTCCAAACTCTCCTGGGGACGAATTCAGTCCAAGCAATTCAAGCCCCAGATAACAGTTGTTTCATCACCTCCAGGTCCCTCTGCATCAGCTGCAAGAGCACCAAACCCGACAGCTGAATCAAGTCATTTTCCCCCAAGTGAATGATCAACAAATCCGGCCATCCTCTCTGTGGGACCATCTTCGCGAGCCAGGGCAATAGTGCCCCCCATCGCATCCCCCCTTTCCCCCACCAGTGCACCTCATTTTGCTGTCCATTGAGTCCCAGGTTACGGCCATACACCTGCTGCTCCACATATCTCGATGCCCAGTGCACAAAGGAATGCCCCACAATCCATGTGACCGTCTTGGCCCCCGGTCCACCCACGCAACCTACAAAAGAAAAATATATTAATACACATCCGGGAAATGCAGCCAACCACAACATCCCAACACCCCAACTTCAGCCCAACACCTTATTTCCTGACATAACGCTCACAACACCGGGACTTCCATCTCCCAATCCTCCATATTCTATCCCATGACCAACCCAACCTTGCTGCTGCCATTGCCGTTGCCGCCCCAATTTGAAAGGAATGGGTCTCAAAACCTGCCGGATTCAGTCCCAACCTGCCAACTGCCATGCGCAAGACCGCCAACAGCTGCGCCGCCGTAACCCTGACCCCAGCCTCATGACTAAATATTTCCCCACTTGTCACCCCAACCAGCTGCACGAATGTCCTCCACTCATCCACTGGGCACACACACCCCCATCCACTCTCACACAACTAGACCCACGTTCCTCTCCCCAACTGACCCGTCTTGGACTGGCTCAACCAAATCCCCTGATGTCCCATCTCCACTCTGACCTCCTCAAACCTCTTACCACACCTGGACCTCGTCCCCAACAATTCTGAAACCCTAAATGCCCCCAAAATATCCACACCATACACAGCTGGAACAGCCGAACTTCAAAACCATTATAACAGACAATGGCAGCACTTCAACTAAACGAACCAACAACTCAAACGTCACTGCTTCCCTCAATACCCCTCCCCCCGGTTTTCTCTACCCCAACCTCTGAGCATCCTACCAATGACCACATCCTTTCGTTGGGTCAAAACCAAAAAACAAACTACCATAGAACGACAGCCCTGCCAACTTCCCTGAAATGGTCGCAGACAACAATCCCTTGTCAATACAGTGTAACACGAACTGCAAAACCCCTTGTTCAATCACCGAACGAACTCAACTCTCCACATCCTGCCGCCACCCCATAAAGGAAACAAACTCTTCCCATGCCAGCCTGCACGTTCGTCTCGGTGAGTCCGCCACAGATTTTTCCACCAGTCCTAACACTCTCACTCCCCCAAGGCCCAGACGCCGGCCGGCAGTCTGGTCTTGTGCGGGTCCGCTCCAGGCGCCAACCTCCGGAAACGCTGCAGCTGCGAACAAGACAAAGCATCCGCAATGTCATTATTCACTCTAGGGACATGCTTGGCTCGAAATATCCATTCCATCATAAACTTTATTCGACAATTAAGTCATAAAAGGACATAAAATCCACAGTTTTTCAATATATAATCCATTAAGAACAGTGCAATAAATATTAAGAAAGGATTAAACTATTATAGACTATTGCCCAATTAAATTTTCCATAATTTCATAAATATTTAAAAAAAAATTAAAAGATAAAAACATCCATCAATTTACATACAGTCCAGGGTAATATTGCACAAAACTTCATATAGATAAAACAGCCCCCATTTTTTCATTTGATAAGAGCAATAGGCACCTAGTATTCAAATCTGGGCCGCAATTAATCTTGCACGAATTACCCATGCCCATTTCAAAAATTTAGCCAGAGCAATAGCAATTAGTGGTCTAGAGTCTGTACATAGGATTCTTAGAGCCTCTACATGTCTACGCGTGCCAAGCAATTTACAGATTGGCTTGACCCACATTGCTCTAGGGCCTGTGTACAAGGGACAAAAAAAAATAAGATGACTTATTGTCTCCTGTTCCTCCCTACATTTAGGACATTTGTCATTTCCATTTTCACCTGTCCATTTAGCTGTCAATGACCTTAATGGAAGGGAGCCTACTCTAAGTTGAAAATAGAGTTTACGGTCCTGCTGCTTCTCTATGGCATCCCAATATATTTCCAGCTTTGGTTGGGCCTTAAACTCCAGGAAGCGTCCTGTTAAATGTGAGGAGAGACCCTTCTTACAAATTTCTGCATTCACCATCTCCCAATATTTTTCTTTCAGAATTTTCTTGGAGGGGAATGCAGCATTTGCCGGGTCTTCCCATAATTCCATAATTCCCAATCTAGATAACAGGGTCCGAATGGCCTTCAGCCAGTGGATTTTTTGGCGAACATCCTTAGCCATTATCTCCCTCAAGCCCAGTGCATAATGCTGTAACTCATCTGTAGTCCATAAGCGGCGCCAGTACAGCAAAGGCCGCAAGGAGGCAAGATCTTGGACCGCTTTTTTCCCAAGGTCCCACATGAGGGTTGTTAACGGGGTACTTATGGGGACGCTAGCTGCTTTTTGCAGGAATTCATTTTCTGCTGGCGTCAGATTTCTCAAGTTCTGAAAACCCCAGAGTTCGGCACCATAAAGGCCCGAACTTAACACCTTCATCCCATATATTTCCAGTAATGGGCTAATGGGCTTTGTTGTTGAGGAGTTAAACATTTTCAGAAGAATGCCAGCCTGCTGGCGATGCTTTAGCACTGCATTATCTAGTTGGCTCGTACATCCCAGTCTCTCTGGGGGGTAACCCCCAGGTAAGTAAAGGCATCGACCCGCTCCAACGGGGAACCGTTCATATGTATCGTCCCTCTAAACGGTCTAGCATGGCCAGAAGATATATGGCCAGTAAGAACCATAAACTCTGTTTTTGCCGTATTTATTTCAAGGCCCCTCTCCAGACAAAAGTCCTCAAAGCGCTTGACGGCACGCTGGAGTTCACTTGGCTTTTTTTAAATTATCAGGGTGTCGTTCGCGAACATGAGGATCGGGACCCGCTCACCACTCATTGCAGGGGCATCAGTCGGGACCAGAAAGAGGAACTCAGCCACCCCGTTCACGAAGAGCGAGAACAAGGTAGGCGCCATGACGCAACTTGCCTCACTCCCCGCTCAACAGGGAAGGTTTCCGTAACCTCTCCCTGGCGACCCCACCGAACCCGAGCGAACGTATCCTCATGTAGGCGGACGATTAGGCTCAACAGTTCAGGTGCCATCCTTAGCCCCGCAAGAACTTGCCACAAGATGTTACGTGGAACAAGATCAAAAGCCGCCTTTAAGTCGACAAAGACGGCATATAGGGTGCCTTTCTCCAAAACCACGGTACGCCAGTATAACATAATAAACCGGAAAACCTGGTCTATGGTGCTTGTTTTTGGGCGAAAGCCAGCCTGAAGGTGACTCAAAATATTATCATCACCCATCCAGGACTGGATTTTACCCAAAACAAGCAGCCCCACAATTTTTTGAATGGAGTCGATCAGACTTATTGGTCAGTAGTTACCTGCTACCAGCTTGGCCCCTTTTTTATACACCGGCACTATTTCTGCACCTTTCCACGATTTAGGCACTTCCATCCCTTAGGCTATGGCATTTGCCAGATGTAAAATATAAATCCGCCAATGGGCTCTAATATTTAGAAATAGGTCGGCGGGGACACAGTCCATGCCTGTAGCACGTCCCTCATTGACCAGGTTTAGCGCCCTATCCACTTCTCCTACAGTGAAGGGTGCCTCACTGTAGAAATTGTGGACAGACTCCCCCTCACTATTATCAACTACGTCAATAGCATATTGGGGCCTGAAATAATCAATCCATGAATTTCGATCAACATTATTTTGAGGGCTCTCACGCAGCCCTCCCCTGTCCCATTTAAAAATATCCCAAAATATCACATTTAACCTCAGGCAGCGCATCATGAACCCCTTCAACAGATGCAACACTCTCAGGTCTCTTGCCCTCTGTCTGTTGACCAACTCGACCACCGTCATATTGTCCACATGAAACAACACCAATCTGTTCTGGAATTTTGCCCCCCACACTTCCAGGGCCACCAACAGGGGAAAAAATTCCAAAAACGCAATGCTCCTTCCCTGCTGCAACACTGCGCCGGCCACTCCTCCGCACACCACCTGCCATCCCAAAAGAGGCCAAAACCTGCTGCCCCCGCCACATCTGAGTAGATCTGAATCTGCCACACAGTCCGCTCCTCAACAAAATCCAGAGACACCCCATTGAAATCAGAAAGGAAAGTCAGCCATGTTCGCAAGTCAGTCCGCACCCCCATGGAGATCCGGACCCTGTGATGTAGGAAAACCTCCCACGACATGGCCATGTCGAGCCGCCTGCAAAAAGTCTGTCCTGCGCGCACTACCCTGCATTCAAAGTTCAAAAACCCCAACAGCTGCTGCACGGCTCGTAGCGCAATCCTCTTCTCTCCAATTGCCCACAACAGACATGCCTGAATTTCCTCCACCTTAGCCTGGGGGAGGCGAGCCCTCCACTGAACGGAGTCCAGTTCAATCCCTCAAGCAAGAGCTGGTGCCAAGGGTACTCCAAAATGCCGCGCCATATCCTGGAAATGCCACAGTCCCCAGAATGCTCTCTCCCGATGAACAGGAAGTCATCCAAGTAGTGTGTCACGTTTCGGTGCCTGCTAATTTGAGTAAAGGCCCACTGCAAAAAGGTGCTAAAAAATTCAAAAAGTGCACAGGAAATGGCACACCCCATGGGCAAGACCTTGTCCACATTGATGGCCCCTGCAAACTGCATGCCCAAAAGCGCGAAGTCCGCCGGATGAATTGGCAAAAGACGGAAGGCTGATTTGATATCGCATTTAGCCATTTCCGCCCACCGCCCGCTCACCCGCACCAGGCGAATGGCGTCATCCACCGACGCATAGAGCACCCGGGAGTCTACCTCCGCAAGGAAATCATTGACGGACTGACCTTCCGGCCAGGAAAGGTAATGTATCATGCGAAATTCACCGTCTTCCTTCTTCGGCACCACTCCCAACGGGGAAATGATCAGATGCTCAAGGGGCCACTCCACAAATGGACCTGCCACCCTACCCTCCGACACCTCCTTCTGCAACTTGGCAGCCACTACTCCAGGCAATTCTTTTGCTGATTTGAGGTTGTCCGCCCATCTCAGCACCTTTGGTCCTTGGTAGCCCACTCTAAAGCCCTCAGTGAAACCCCACTGCAACTTCAACGCCACCTCCCTGTCGGGGTAACACGCGAGCCACTGTGCCATCACCTCCACCTTAACCGGAGTAGGCGCCCTTCTGACCAGGCTGTCCCCTACCCTTCGCAATTGTGGTTCGCCTCTGCTCCGAGGGTGTTGCCAATGTGAAACACTGGGTGACTGCGTGCCGTCCACCGCATTTGGAGCACTCATGCTTAAACTTACAAGGGTATCGCGAGCAATATCCCTTGTTGTAACTCCAGCAGGCACCGGTCGTGCTGGTGCCGGGCTTGGCCGCTGGAGCTGTGTGCCCTGCAGGGGTGACCACTCCTCCCACCCCAGACTGGGTGGGCCATGACGGAAAGGACCGATAGGGGACTGGTAGCCCACTGGCCGTGTGCGTAGAAGCCGACGAGAGTGTTGATGCCATCCACTGCATCCACAGCTCCTGATCAATTTCTGAACTCCTCATCATAGCTTAACCAGGCAAAACCCCCAAACTGCAATTGAGCCTTTTTGATAATGTCCATGTATTTTAAGAGGGGACAGCCCTATCTAAGTGTTTTTCACAGTATATACTGGTGTAGATTAACAATGCCGACGTCCAGTTCTCCGTATTCACTGGAACCCGGGCCTCCTGGTCAATTTCCATTCTTCCTCCTTTGAGCCCTCCTTTGCCTGAACCTCCCTGTGCAGGAGCTTGAACACATCCACGTATTCACGCTTCCAAATCCGACCCTTAATCTTTCCAGACAAGTGAGACCCCAAAGGCATGGCCAAGCCCATATAGGGCAGCTTCTTCAGATGCTTGTCTCCCCCCTTTCCGTCTGTGTTGTCCTTCCCCTCCTGTACCACAGCCATCACCACCGTCGTACATGCCTTTTTCCTGCCCTCTTTCAGGCCCTCCTCCCACGCAGCCCACCAAGCACCCTCACCTGCCAAAGTTGCCTGCGTCACTCCCGGCCGCCGCTTAGAGATGCTGGGCTTTGCTGTGGACACCTTCACCATCCCGGCCTTCTTCCAAGGGGCCTGCAAGACACCAAGTCCACTGTTGCTCTGTGCCTTCCCCCTGTCCTGACCACGTCATCTCTCACTTCACCTTCCTCCAACTCGTCACTCTCCGCGCGATAATCCAATTCCAACTCCCATTCATCCTCCACCGGCTTCCACCCTACTTCATGAACTGCTCTCTTCACACCTTTCTGTACTGGCACGCCACTCTCCATCACCCGTTCCGCACACACCCTTGAGGCCCAATCCCACGCTGGAGGGAGAGCCGCCGCAGACTCCCCTACTGCTTCAAGGTGGCGTTCAGGAGCCGTCTTAAGTCCCGCTGAGCCTCCCACCCCTCTGCTGACCTCAGCCAGCTGGGACCCCCTCTACCCCCCAGCTCACTCCAACCTGTGTGGGCCTGGCATTGCTGGGACGTGCTGCCGTGCTGGCCGTCCCTACCTGCCCCTGCCTGTCCCCTCTACTCCCCACCGGTCCACCACGTGCCCTAACTGTCCTCTCCGCATCCTCCTGTTCCGCCCAGAACTCCTCCTCCGACGTAGGTGTGGGAGGACCCCCCATCTCCTCCTCCCAAACTGCACCAGCCCTCATGGCCTCCAGCTCAGCCCACCTGGCATCTGCCTCCTGCACAAGCCTCCTCTGCTCTCGAATCTTGGCCTCCAAGTCCGTGGCCTCCCATCTGCCCAGCAAAGGTGGGCAGTAGCCCCTGGGCCCCACCCCTTGCATGCTCCTCCAAGTTGTGGCCCCCACAGGACCCCCAGCCCCCCCAGGCCGGACCTCTTCCAAAACCACAGACGAAGAACCCCCCCCAGCCCCTTGTGGTACCGGGGTACTGACCCTGAAACTCACTGACAAATCCAGGGCCCCCCCACCCTCCTCACACGTGGCCTCCTCTCCATCACTGCCCACATCCCTCTCTACTTCCACTGGTACAGCCCCTCCAAGCCCCTCAGCCCCTACAGGGACAGCTCCCCTCCTCACCACAGCAGGCGCCAGCAGAGGCTTCTCCCCGTGCCCCTTGGGCCCCACCTGATAAGCTGCCTCATCGCACGCCGGGGAGGTGTACTGCGCACCCCCCCTGGCTCCCACCACACCGACCTCGCCTGCCGCTACTATCCCCCGCAGAGGCAGGCTCTTGCGCCAGCCACCGCGCGCTCCTCCCGTCCCCGAGCCCCGCCCCCTGCCTGCCGCACCTCTGCCTGCCGGAGCTGGGTCCTCCTGGCAGGCGATCAACGCTGCACTCACCCTCGCTGCAACCGCCCCGGGGCCCTCTCAAGGCCCACCCATGCTTCTTCCAGCACCCCGGTCGCAAGAGGTCCTCCCGCCCGGCCCTCCCCAGCACACGTAACACCTCCCGCACCTCCTCCACAGACGCCCCCGACATACCGCTGCTCACCGCTGACGCCGCCACGAGCCCTGCCACCGACCAGTGGCAACCGGAAAACCGCTCCTACGCAGCCTGACCTCACCCCAATACGCTGAATCCACACAACACGCACCACCACAAAAAGCCTACTTCTGAAATCTGTTCCCCACCCAGCAATGCCAGAATGCAGGAAGAGGAAGTTGCCTTCCTCTCCCTGCATTCTTATACCCACCCACCAAACCCCACCCCTTCCTCCCCAGCCTGGCCCATCCCCGCACGAACGACCCCAGGAGAAGATTAGACTGCGTCTTCGCTTCCCCTGGGGCCCTCCATAAACCCTCCAAAATCCACAGAACTGTACAGGGGAGTGAGTACCTTTGTGAAATTCATTGCTGAAGAGAGTAGCATAATCACTTATTAACTAATTTGACAATTGACTCTGACCGGTGTTGAGTAACGATAACGATACGGGATGCAATCTATCTATCTATCTATCTATCTATCTATCTATATATATATTCAATGAAAAAACCATAGGTTATAGACCATATATAGTTAGGAATTCGCATTTACAAAACCTTATTTTACTCGCATAAAACCATTGAAATTCCATATATAGTTAGTTGCGCTAACTATATATCGCGCACCCGCAATCCACTGCTGATGATGTCACATATTACATCATTCATGACATGGTCAGTGACATCACTGATGACATCTCATTTGACATTACTGATCACATCACTGATGATATCATTCATGTGATAATACGATGAACCTCTTCAGACTCTAATATAACCTTAGATACAATCAGTGTAAACAGACACTCACAGACTGTCACTCATCCATGGAGTTACTCACACACCTAGTCAGTCATGCAAAGAATCAATCACACCTCCATTTCCTCAACTATACAGTTATACAAACTTTACTTATTCAAACATATACTAACACATATTTACTCTCTTATACAATCCCTGATACAAGTTCACAATGATCCATACAGCCACTCACACATTCACTGGCTCTTATGCACAGTTATTTATATATGTCAACTCTCACATGTACTGTGTTTTACATATGTACTTACTTTGACATGTAGCACTGAGATATCCATTCACTCACCAATACACTCATGCACACAGTCAACCGCCCATACAGCTGTTACCACATGCACTTTTGAAACCATACCTCTAGTGAATCAACTGCTCACACATCTATGCACAGAGTCATACACCTCCCAGCCACCCACACACACACTCAGTCTCCCATACAAATACTAAGGTAACCAATCAATAACCCATATAGTTACTCATATAGCTACTTATCAACACATGCAACAGTTTACAGAACAACAGACATAATGATGCACAAATTAAGACAGTTTAGTCACTAACCCATGCACTCAGTGAGACACATTTAATCACTCACTCATACAGTCAGTCATGCACCTACTAAATCCTTCATCCAGACACTTATACATCCACTCATTCTTCAATATGTAAGACATATTTTAACTTCACAGAAACATACAGTCACTGGATGTTGTCATCAGTGATGTCATTTGAGATGTCATCAGTGATGTCATCAGTGATGTCACTGACCATGTCATGAATGATGTAATATGTGACATCATCAGCAGTGGATTGCGGGTGCGCGATATATAGTTAGCGCAACTAACTATATATGGAATTTCAATGGTTTTATGCGAGTAAAATAAGGTTTTGTAAATGCGAATTCCTAACTATATATGGTCTATAACCTATGGTTTTTTCATTGAATTTCAATGGTTTTTTAAATGCAAATTTCTAACTATATATGGTCTATAACCTATGGTTTTTTCAGTGAATTTCATTGGTTTTTTAAAAGCTAACATCTGTAGCTGTAAAATGTATTATTCTTTAAATCCCAAAATATATTTAGATGTTTATTGATAATTTTTTTTTTAATATTTTTTTTCTTCGCTTTTAGTTCGCGAACCGGGAAGCTTTCCGTTAGCTCATCTTGATGCCGCGATCTAGTCCGCGAACCGGTCAACGTTACGTTAGCGGAACAGTGACGCGCCGCGGAAGCGCGACGTATCACGTTATCGCGTAATGCGTCTAATGACGCGCCGCGTTAGCGCTCCCGGAAGTGCTCCGGACCGCGAACCGGAAGCGATCTGGGACGCGGCGCGCGCCGCGTAACGTAAGCGGAACAGGTCATGTGACTTGTTTATCAAACTTCTCATTGGTTCATTTCACTTTTGGTTTCCAAATGATGTATGACTAGGTCATGTGACCTAAAAATAACACTTTTCATTGGCTCAGAACTTTTGTTTTCCCCAAATCAAGTAAACCCCTCCTTATTTCCTCACTCTGACTTTCATCTTGGTGAGAGAAAGACCATTTATCTGAAGATCCACAATGGCTTCCATTGTTGCTGCAGCTGGTGCACCCCCACCACCACCTCCACCTCCCCATAAGAAGAGAGGACCACCCAGTCAAATTATGACTAACAGAGAGGAGGAAGATGAGGAAGAAGAAGAAGAGGAGAGAGAGGGACAACAATTTGTTGATGAGTTGCCCCGGGTTTCTAAACGAAAAACCAGTTTCATCTGGCAGTTTTTCACCATCCCTCCTGGAACCAAGAAAGTGAATGCAAAATATGCCACCTGCCTCATCTGTGACCACAGATTGTCGAGAGGCACAGAAAAGAAGTACAGTATGGGGAACTATACAATGCACCGTCACATGAGCAGGTGGCATCCCTTGAACTACAGCCGGGCTGAGTTGAGGGATCTTGAAGACAATCCGACGGCAACTCCTGTGGCAAGATCTACATCCACATTGTCTTTGACGGGAAGAGAGGCACAAGAGACTGTGCCAAACATCCAACGTAACTTCCAGCACATGAAGGTGTCTTGTATTTACTGTGGTGCTATGCTGTCATATGGCAACATGAGTGTCAACCTCATGAACATTGCATATGAAAATCATAAGTGCCCTAATGCACCCAAAAAGTAATTTTCTTTTTTTTTGCTCCAGTTGAGCCGTTTTGAAAGCCTGTTTTTTGTTGTCTCCCCTCCTTAAAAAACACAAAAAAAACATAAAACAGTTCTAAAAATACAAAAAAATCAAAAAATGTTCAAAAAATTACAAAAAAAACATAAAACAACAAAAACAAAAAAAAACAGTTCTTTTCAGAACTACCTCCCCTTTCAAACAAAATTGCTAGAATGTTTATCACTCTGGCAAGCTCTATTTCTTTTGGTTCGCTTCAAGTTCGCTGACCGGTTCGCGAACTTTAAGCGAACTAAAAAAAATATTTTTTTAAAAAAAAAGAAGAGTTAGTATAAGGGAAGTAAACAGAGAATAATGTAAAAAGAAAGACAGCTAGAGAGAGTAAATGAGAGATACTGTCAATGACATCATCAGCAGTGCATTGCGGGTAAAAAGAGTGGAAAACATTTACCTTATAATTCTTGTTACCTTTTTTAAATATTTTTTCATACTTTCAATCTGTAAAACAAAGAACAAACATTTCAAAAAATATTAAAACATGTATTTAAAAATTAGAAAAGACAAGGGAAAAGGTTCAAAAACAAACAGTTTTTCAACAACTTTGACATTTACAGAAGTCTCTGCTTCTCTACGTTCCCTACACAATCCTAAAGATATATATTCGAAAGAAACTGTATCTTGATATTGCTGAACTGAGGCCTATTTTGAAACATGATGTTTTTCTTGCACTGCTAATGTCTCACAATAGTGATGCAATAGCAGCGCAAAAAAGATGTAAAGTCATAATAAAATTGTGTCTAACATTGTAAATGATTGTTTTAGGATGCAAATAAGATGTGTGCTTTCAAGAGCTTTCTTTGAGGTGAGGCCTCTTTTTTTTATAAAAAAAAAACACTACCCAGAAGTACAGCACTCTAAGCATTAAAATTGATATTTACAGAACTCACCTTACCCATATGTACCACACATTTCTAAATGTATATCATAAGGACAAAAAGCATAACATTAATTATACATGTTAAATGGTTTATTTTTGCTGTTCTCAGAATGTATCAAATTTCACTTAAATCAGTGACTTGAAGGTATTCATCATGTAACAGCGGGGAAAAAAAAACACAATCAAAATGACTGTGTTTAAAAAACCCATACAACCTAAGAAATCTGATTTCAAAACTTCTTAAAATTAACTTACTTTCAATGACGTCGAAGGATCTCCTATAAACAGCATCCACTCTGTTGTGCTTTAAATATTTTCAGCCCGCCACTTTCTGAAAGAAAACCTCCATCGATACGTGAAATATGTTACATAGAAAAAAAACTTCTCTCATTATATCACATGTTTCCACTAGGCCAAATCATGTTGCCGCGATTCGCAAATCTTGTAATTCTTCCAATCAAATCCCGACATTTTCTATTTTCGCAACTTTCAAAAATAAAATATTTGAGATTATTTTCACAATCCTGGACTACTAATATCTTACTCTTCTTTGTCAGTCATGTTCTCCTTTTCCTATGACACTGATACTGCTTACTATGAAGCAGACTTACTTGCATTAGGTTTATATAGTTGAATTTTTAATCGAGACAGCATTGCAGACTTACATTCCCTCTACTTAAAATTTTGGTTTTAAAAACACCAGGTAAGAATTTTTAAGGTCAAACGGCAATTTTTTTTTGAACGTTACAACAGAATCATTACAGAATGACCAGCCGTTTCCAGACTTTAAGTAAGCTGTATAATGTCCTGATGTTGTTGATGGACCATCGTGATAGATAATTGCTACAGTAACAAAAGTCCTCCCTGATATTGACAGCTGAGAAGCCACAAAATTTTTTATTAAAGTTGACAATTTTGTTCCATCAGGCCTACATCGTTGCATCATTAAAATGACATACTGGCCATATCTACGTATAAATAATGTTGACATCATATCACATTTACATTGGCTACACTCCATGTTGTGATCCGCTGCATTTACTAGCTTATTAAAGGAGACTGATTTACTGTCTGGCAAAGTTAAATATATAAATCTTTCTGAGTCTACACTAGTAGTACTTGATACCATACAGTTCTCGCAGTCATGCTGCCATTGATAAGAAAGCCCAAACAGGTGATCTACATCTACACCCTCAACTTGCAATATATCAAGCATATACATTAAAAACTCCTGACAATCTTGCTGATTATTTTCAGAGAAGTCTGTTTGACCTGAACATTCATCTAACAGATAACGAACTTCAGACACACTTTCTACTTTTGTTCGATCACTGCTACATTTCTCGAAAACAGAATTCAACAAACAGCATAAAATTTGTTCAGAATTCAACAGAATCTGTTCTTTTAAACTCTCTAGTGAAAAGAGAACATTAACCACTACATTTGCATAGCAGTTGACACCAGAACTGTTTTCAAATTGAAAACCGACAACATCTTCAACAGAATCCACTTTCTTTCTGCTAACAATTTTCGGTTCATTGACTTTTAGTCTTTTTGCAACAACCTCCCTACTATTACTGCTATTTCTACGTTTGCGGCCTACCACACGTTTCTCAAACAAAGGATATTGAGGCAAATGTGGCGCATACTCTCTTCTTAACCTATTGTATTCCTTAACACAATCTAGATCCGCACAAATGTTTGTGACATCACAGTCAATCAAGTACAATCCCGATAAAGTTCTAACTCGTGACAATGCCACATATGCCATACCCTCCTTGAACACAGAACTGCCAATATTCACCAATGCACAGTCTACACTTAAACCTTGCGATTTATGGATTGTCACCGCATATGCCAAGCAAACAGGAAACTGTTTACGGCGAACATATAAATCTTTAACAAGCAAAAACCTAGCAGAACAACGACCAATTTGCTGTACTTCCTCAATGCCATCAAATTTAATTTTTAAAAATTCTATTCCATCTCTATTTCTGTATTTCTCAAAATCAACAACATTACCCATTGATCCATTTACCAGACCTCTTTCTACATGTAAATTCCTTCTCAAAATAATTCGGCAATTTAAACACACATTCAAAGTCTTTTCAAAACCCGCTGTTTTAGATATAGTCTTCTCTAATGAATCCAATTTTGATTTCAAATTGTCTGACAAAATAATTGTTGATCCCATATGCTCTAATTTGTCGATAGCTTCAAGTTTCACAATCTCTTGCTTTTCTAAATTCAACATTTTGTTGTTGAAGATGGCACATTCTGCAAGAGTTGGCATGAGACATATCCCGGATTTCTTCTCAGTAATTTTCTGAAAAATATTCTCAGGCACAATATCTTGTTTGGGATACAAATTTGACAGTAACCGTGCATTTAAAGCTTCTTTCCCATGCTCGGTCACTTTTCCAATTCTAATATCTTGTAGAATATTCTTGTAATCTTCATCCTTTGCCTGACGCATATTTTGATGCAGTTCTGCATAATTGAAGTTTAACCATATATTGACGTTGCCAATGCTCCCTAGGCACTTCCTGGTATCTTCATGCGTGAGTATTTTGAACACAGGTTGACCTTTTACTGGTGTCAGCTGTAGAAGATCTCCGAAAACAATAATGTGTTTCCCACCAAATAAGACATCATATTCAGTTTTAAGTACTTCTTGCATTCTCAAATGCACAAAGGCAAGCATGACATTGGAAACCATGCTTACTTCGTCAATGATAAGTAGTTTCATTTTCCTCAAAACTCTTGAAACTTCACAGCAAGCATCTCCAGATAACTTGTTGTATTGTAATTTGTTGTCATGCTCCACCGGCAGCATCAATAGACGATGCAAAGTAATACCTTTAATATTATGTGCTGCCAGTCCAGTAGGAGCGGTGACAACACAAGACAGCGATGACTCAGTCCTTTCCTGCAAATAACAAGAGATTGCTTTAATGAGGAAACTTTTTCCAGTTCCCGCTTCTCCACTCACGTACAGTCGGACAGGCTTCAACGACGTACACGAGCACTCTTTCTTCTCATGACTTAATCCGTGCTCAATTTCCTTGGTAACTTCATCATATATTTTCCTCTGCTCAACGTTGAGTTGTTTTTCCAAGTCTTGTAAGTTAACTGAATCCTCCTGAGCATGTGCCATGGCTCTTTCTACTTCATTCATAGCAGTGGCAGCTTCATTTTCGATAATAGGTCCTCCAAGTGGATCTTGACTCAATGAAACAGAACTCTGACTGTCCTGAGAACTGTCTCTGGCAATCTCGGCTGCAATCGTTGCTTCCTGCTCAATTTCCAAAGTTAGCATTTCTTGATATTTAGAAAAAGCAGGACATTCTATGGACTCCTTGGCTGCATTGAAAGAGTCTTCGTAACAGAGGAAATCTCCAAGCAGTTCCTCTTCTGCACGCCAAGGCTTGAAAAGTTGCAAAAGTGCTAAATAGAAAAACTCCTTTTTTTCTGGAGATTCGCCACTTAATTTTCGATGGTTTACTAATTGGCATTTTCTTTGCTTGACCAGGCATCCCTCACTTCCAATTACAGCATACACTCCTTTCTCAATATCTTCTTTGATGTTCCTCTTGAATATATAATTTTGGAGAACCTCATATAGACAAATATTCTCAAGGTGACTGCTTCGATTTGGATAATATGTATCCAACATGTTGGTCTTCAAAATGTCGGTACTGTTTGGTTCCTTTTCTGCCAAATACTCAATTTCCCGAACAGGTTTTAGAACTCGATTTCGCGTTGCAGCAAGACCAAGACTCGCCCAAACGAGACTCCTGGATTTGGCATAGAGACTTGCTGAAGACAATCGATCAGAACATTCGTAAGCTCCGATTTCTCGATGCGACAACATCTTCAGACTGAAACTGTACAACTTCTTGCTGAGGCTCTTTTCATGGGAAATGTCCTCCCACATATCCTTCAGTTCGGTCTTTTCTTTTTTGGTGATGTAAGATGTCACATACCGAGCCACAGCCATACAGTTGTCAGCCACAAACTGTATATCCATGTTGGCATTCCACATGGACAAAATCACTGGGTTGTAGTCATTGATGTACTTGGACTCTTCGTTCCTTTTCAAATTGTATGTATTCTTGGGTGATTTCCTCGTCACATTATGTCGCAGCGAAGACATCAAACTGTTCACTCTTCCTTTAGAAATCACCGGTCGTGGAAAGTTGAAACGACATTTGGTGTAGAACTTGTCCTTGTTTCTGAATTTACGACGACAGTACTTTCCACAACGATGGCTTTGGAAACGTAGAACTTGTTCTCTTAGACTTTTCTTCTCCGTTGCGTTTGGAACAGCACACGTAGAATACTGTTCGATGAAATTCATCACTAAGTCATCCGGATCTGTTCCAAATTTAGGTGCATCCTTGATCCACAGCAACATATGTATATGAGGGGCACCTCTTGCTTGGTACTCCTTTCTCCAGAAGAAATCCAACACCTCTCCAAGAGGTGGATTCTTTTTATTTGTGATGAAAGACATCATAGCTTCAAATCTATGATTGAAGTACCTGCATACATTCACAGGATCCAAAGAACACAGTTCTCCAGGTGTCTTGAATTCAATGTTTTCAATATTTCCATTTGCCTCTCGTAGAAATTCAAGTAAGTCATCCCAGCCATACTCGGCACAGCTCAGAGTGAGGAACCATGTCGGAGTTCCTAAGTTCCTCAGCATACATTTTAAGTCACCATGACGACGGTACCAGTACTCATTAGTACCACGCTGACACGCCATGAGATTAATTAAGTGAGAATCCAAAATACTGTCTTGGACATTGACTTTATGCATAAAGTCACTTGCCGAGATGTTTCGCATCTGTATACCACTTTTTAAGATGTGGTTCACTGCATATGACAGTCCAGACAGATCGCTTTCAAACAGGAGATGAAACAAATAGGGAATGCATTGCCGAAACCTAGGATCTTCTGCATACAATCGTAAAGTCCGGTATTCAGACGCAGGAATTTCACGAGGTCGCTCATCATATCTTCCTCCTTGACCTGTGGGAAATAGCTGTGGGAAACACCGAGCTTCCAAACTTTCCTCCCAAACACTAATGGGACTCCCTTTGGCTTGTTTCATTTGAAACAACTCAATAGCATTCCCCATCACTTCCTTGGAATGCAAAGGATGAACACTATAATGTTCATATATTTCTTCACTTTTAGAGGCCTCTACTTTCTCAATTTGGCCAGCACACAAATCGCTATCCTCTTCATCACTTACTTCCTCTTCTGCAACATATACATTCTTATAGTACTTATTATTTTTCTTCAAATACACTGTTGCCTTTTTGACTTTCCTAACATCCACTAAATCTTGCCATATTTTCTTATTCTTTGTCGGAACCCCATTAACCAAGATAACCAGAGGTTCCTCTTCCACTTTTTCTATTCCAATTGTGTTAATGTTTTTGTTCAAATCTAGAGGCAAATAAACAACTCTTCCCTTTAATCCTCTCTGTAAATCTGCTGGAGGCAATTTCCCTGTCTTTGGCTCCATTCTTACAATAGCCTGAAAGGGATGGATACTTTGAATCAAAATAGATTCATAAGTATTTAAATCCTTCAATTCAGAAGGAATCTCAACCAATTCCAGATTATTATGAACTGCCCTAGCAGGCATCTGGTTTTGGTTTAATTTATTACAACAATAAGTACACACACGTTGATCCGATCCCAAATCAAAATAATTTTCTACCATCAAGTATGTGGCTAAATCCTTCCATTCACTATTATTTTCCCTTTCACTTTTTGCATATAAATCCACTACCTTAGTCTGATTCTTATAATAAGTGCGTCGACAACATACACAAGTGAAATTAGGCCTCTCACTTGATTTCATCTGAAACGTGGCAATTTCCTTCTGAAAATTATCTGTACTGGAAACCTGTACATTATCTTCCACATTACCCTCTACTTCAGGGTCAATTTGAACATTCTCATCTTTACTACCAAAGTAACAAAACTCAATTTCTTCACAAAGATTCTTCACATCTATTTCAGAACCATGCAAAAGAGCAGCACATAACTGTTTAAGCATAATTGCTGGACTCTTAGCATAATACAACATTCTCACTAATTTTCTCACTTTATTATGATGCACTGCTAGCATCCTGAAATGATGAAAAACACTCTGGCATACTCTCCTGGAAAGACAAGCCAGTGAATGACCACGCAAACCTGTCATTTGTCTCACTCTGCAAGGATCTAAATCTTGCAACAACTTCATTTTCTGCTTCAAACTTTTCTTATTAAATGTCCGTATAAAATCACATAGCAAATTGATGGAAACCTGTCGCACACTGCAAATAGAACTACACTTCCAAATGTACACAGGACCCTTAGGACGTCTTCCTAAAACCTCATCACTTAGCGCCTCTTCTGTCTCTGTTGTCACAAGTAGTTCTTTTTCAACTGGACAACCATCCTTCACTTCATAAGCTCGACCACTGATGTCAACTGCATGCACCAAATCATTATCCTGAAAATAAGTCTCCTCATTAAAAAATGCCTCAGAACTTGAACTATGCATCCATTCTCCAGAAAAAACTTCACAAAAGTTAGTACGATTTACTACTCTCTTCCATCTACTTTTTGTTTTGAAATCAGAAATTACCTTGCTTAGTTTCCTAATTCTATTGATTACCAAAATAAACAACTTTCGCTTGATTTCAAAAGCATGATCAATAATTTTCTCTACATTTTTCTTCTTCCTATAAAATGCCGCTTTCTGTTGGCCTTTCTTTTTAATATTTTTCAATAAATTAACTAATATCCTATTACGGAACATTCGTTGTCGAATGTCCCTAAACTGTTGTTTCCTTCTACTATCATGCACAGAGTTATCTCTTCCTCTACCAGTAACATTTGTGATGGGTCTCTCCTTTCCATTTAAATTACTTCTCTTTTTGTTAAGAGACACATTTTTTTGAGCAAAATTTTTTTTACTACAAATATTTCTTAAGAATGATTTCGTGCTCTTACCCGGACCTTTCTTGGTGTTTTGACAAGTATTTGGGGAAGAGGACTGCTGCAATAAAACATCATCCTGCTGTCTTTGACGTTTTCTAGCCTTTCGTATTCGACTTCTGGAAGGCATTTTCCAAACTATGAAAGAATCTGCAGTTGAATCTGTGAAAAAATATAATATAAAATGTTATTAACCACTATTACCAAACAGTAAATAAATAACAGTCATCTAAAACTTAATGCTGTACTAATTATTTAACATAGCAAATATTTTCCACCAGCACTGCATCACAAAAATGACACTCAATGGTACAAAACAGGCATACAACACTCATAAATCACTCCCTAATATTTTAAATCATTAATTCAGGATGACGATAAGATGTAGCCTATCTAAAGGTTTGTTTAGGCCCAGATCTTTGGACTGGGGTGAATGTGTGTCATTGATCCACATTCAGTCCATCACCTGTTTTGTTTATTTGAGGTGAGGCCAACACATGGTTGCAGATAAGATTTTCACTGAAAAAAAACCAAGGTAAAAAAACATGTGAAGGCCTACCAATGAAGTAAATCATTAAATGAAAACCAATACATTTCTGGAAATATGCACTACTAGTGCTTCATAAGATGTTTTGGATCATATTTATAAGTTATTTGAGTATCTAGTATGCTATTTTACATTCTTCATGGTGCAAATTTATTGTAAATACGCTCCCACCTGCGGTTGGCAAATTTAGATTTTGATTATGGGAGTTAGATAGGCATGTTAATAATTTCCCAAAAATGGTATATAACCCCAAACAACCTTTGAAGCAAATGCTCTTAGCCATGTTATCCACCTCCCATTGGATAACATGGCTAAGAAATGCTTGCAAATGTGATAAAAAAAGGCCTGCAATGCATGAATAACGCAGAAAAATCAGCGATATTCATGCATTTTCCAACAAATGCTCTTAGCCATGTTATCCACTTCCTATTAAATAACATGGCTAAGAACTGCTCAGGGCACCATGAGGAACGCTTTCCATTTAAAAAGGGAAAAATAACATCAAAGACACTAAAATGCCTTCTAAATATGAACCCAAACAACCTATGAAGCAATGTGAAAAAAAACTGCCGCAATGCATGAATATAGCAGAAAAATCAGCGATATTCATGCATTTTCCAGCAAATGCTCTTAGCCATGTTATCCACTTCCAATTAAATAACATGGCTAAGAACTGCTCAGGGCCCCATGAGGAACGCTTTCCATTTAAAAAGGGAAAAATAACATCAAAGACACTAAAATACCTTCTAAATATGAACCCAAACAACCTATGAAGCAATGTGAAAAAAACGGCCACAATGCATGAATATAGCAGAAAAATCAGCGATATTCATGCATTTTCCAGCAAATGCTCTTAGCCATGTGATCCACTTCCTATTAAATAACATGGCTAAGAACTGCTCAGGGCCCCATGAGGAACGCTTTCCATTTAAAAAGGGAAAAATAACATCAAAGACACTAAAATGCCTTCTAAATATGAACCCAAACAACCTATGAAGCAATGTGAAAAAAAACGGCCACAATGCATGAATATAGCAGAAAAATCAGCGATATTCATGCATTTCCCAGCAAATGCTCTTAGCCATGTTATCCACTTCCTATTAAATAACATGGCTAAGAACTGCTCAGGGCCCCATGAGGAACGCTTTCCATTTAAAAAGGGAAAAATAACTTCAAAGACACTAAAATGCCTTCTAAATATGACCCCAAACAACCTATGAAGCTCTAACAGTACATATCCTGAAATTTAATTCATTTCAAAATTCGTTTTTAAACACAGCATATAAATCAATTGTATACCTGCATTCATGAAGAAATGACTAAAAATGTCCTTGAGACACATGAAAGTGTTTTCTGGAATGCCCTAGCACCATTTTTGGGACACTATTAACATGGCTAGGTAACTCCCATAATCAAAATCTAAATTTGCCAAGCACAAGTGGGAGCGTATTTACAAGACACTTGTCCCATGAGGAACACTTTACATTTTAAAAGGCGAACACAACATCTTAGACACTCAAATACCTTATAAATATGGCCCAAAACAACCTATGAAGCTCTAGCAGTACATATCTAGAAATGTAATTGATTTCTTAAATCGTTTTTAAAAGCAACATATCTGTTTCAGCTTACATAACAGACCATGAAATGGCCTCCATGTATTACAATATCTTGTGTAACTGCATGCCAGAATGTTACACCAAATATGCAATTATAATTTCTCTTTGAAACTAATTCTATTAGTATATCACTAGAGACAAAACCACATTTTAAAAACACAGCTTTCTTCATCATTTTCTCCTTAAATCATACTATTCTCTATCTAAATTAAATAAATCTTTTCTCACCTTAGCAAATATTTTTTGAGTTTTGAAAACAGTCTCAGAAATACACCAAATTGTCTTCAGCAGAAGAAAAAGGATGCACTCCAAAGGCTGCAGCTATTGAAAGCACAGAAATACAGATATTCTTTTCACATATCTCTCATATTAGCCAATCATACCTCTTCCCTCACTTTTTTCAAATCAAAACCCTTCCCCCCTCTGCCCTGTCTGCCTTGTTTCCATAGCAACCACCTCCTGGAAGACCTCTCATGTTTGCAAATTCACACAACAATGTTTCAATTGAACTCTGAACTCTCAGTGCACCTGCGTATCCAGTGCAATCTTTCATTAAATGTTTCTTCCTTGACCATTCAAATTACATCTTTCAAAGAACACATCCATGCACCCTAACTTTCTGTTTTCAGAAATGGAAATGCACCAATCACTGCTAATGAATCATTAGCATTGTAAATCCACAGTTTTTTTTCTTTAGAAACTCCTACTGTTTCAACTGCCCTTTCATTACCACACTTCATCTGACTGCAGAACAACCTTCTTCCACCATGTTTAACGTCTGGATTGTTGGACATAGTTACATCCACTGGGCTCAAAGGTATGCTGAGAGCAGAAATTTACACAACCTCAATTTACAAGATGTGGAAATTAAGTGGTTGGGCCAAAGAGGATTAAAATGTCACCAATTGATACCATTGGTGAAAACCTTTATGCATTTGCCAAAACCTGACCTGTTAATAGTGCACTGTGGAGGTAATGATTTGGGCACTTTGACAGGGGTAGGTCTGGAAATGCTTTTAAAGGACACCTTGGAGCAATTAATGGCACTTTTTCCTCAAACTGCCTTGGTATATTCCAATATATGCCAAAGACAGAAATGGAGGTGGTCCAACCAATTTTGTCCACAAATTGAGAAAGCGAGGAAGCATGTAAACAAATCTGTTTCAGCTTACATGAGAGACCATGGAATGGGCTCTCTGTACAACAATAACTTGCGTTACTACATGCAAGATATCTACAGAGGAGATGGAGTTCACTTCTCAGATGAGGGCAACAGAATTTTCATTCTGAATTTAAGACTCTGCATTGGTACCTACTTATAAGTACCTAAATGTACCATAAACCCAAAAGCTCTTCTCAGAGCTACCCTACATCTGATCACTCACAATTATTATTTTTCTCTAACTTTTTTCACTAATTTTCCACAAAATTCGCTCCCCGGAGCGCTACCCGGTTCGCTAACCGAAAGCTAACCTCGCGGAATTTTTTTAAAAAAAAATTTTTTTCCGCACATATAAGCCTCCTCAGCCACGCTCAGAAAACCTAGGGGGTCAAGATAAGTCTACCATGACCCCTTCTACCCATTCTAAACATTATTTGCCCTCCATCTTGTATCTTAATGCGAACGAAACACAAAATGGTGGACTCCCGTGACGCTTAAGGTTCGCTAACCGGGCAGCTTCCCGGAAAGCGGTCCTAAAAAAAGGCGGGAAAGTAATTTACAGAATAACGACTAGAAACACTCTCACCAAATATAGATTAGCTCATACTACATAACAATCCCTTCCATTCTCACAAATTTCATTGAAATTCCATTTAGCCATTTAGCCTGTAGACCTCTCCAAGTACCGTGAGGTAAATTACTTCACAAAACACATCTGAATTGTTGGAATTGACAACCAATGAAAATGTTACTTTCATTTT
This sequence comes from Lissotriton vulgaris, assembly GCF_964263255.1. Classification (NCBI taxonomy): domain Eukaryota; kingdom Metazoa; phylum Chordata; class Amphibia; order Caudata; family Salamandridae; genus Lissotriton; species Lissotriton vulgaris. The sequence goes on along the minus strand of NC_141687.1, from coordinate 644,280,636 downwards.
CTACTTTTATTACCTGACATTTGATTGGTTATATACCTGTATATATATAAAGGGAGAGAAGGAAACACAGCCATTTTGACTACTACTTCTTGTTGTACCTCCTATTTCAAAAGCTTCAAAAAACTTCAACTTCTTTGTGAAGGTAAGTTATAATTTAATATATTGTGCACTATGACTTAATATAGTAGACTTTTTCTGCTACATATACACTATCCCTCTGTAGTAGTAGTGTCTTGGTTAAATCACATACACTTTTTTTTAGTCCTATTTCCACTCTCATACTATACACTGCCAAAAGATAAATTCACTGATAAAAACTGCCTATCTAAAATTAATCCCAACAGTGCCCTATCTCTACTAATATATATTTTTTTAATCCAAATTTCAGGCAAAATGGAAGGCGAGCAGCAAGTTTCATTTTCGATTGAACTGAAGGAGAGCAGCCAAGACAAACTTGATGACTTTATGGATGACAGTAGAGACCACGAACTTCTACAATGTGTTGAAGCAGTAGACAACTTGCTTCAAAATGAAAAACAATTACACCCTATAATAAATTATGACATTTCTGACAATGAAATGTTAGAAAATTTAATAAAGTATGAAACACAATCATAATAAAAAAAATAAATAAATAAAGAAAACAAAAAAAAACAAGAAAAACAACAAACAATTAACATACAGTATTAGAAAAGTCTTTCATTCTTTTATCCATAAAGTTCGCTGCCCAGAAAGCTATCCGGTTCGCGAACTTGGCGCTTACCACGCAAAAAAAAATTTTTTTTTTTGGACCCTCCTAGGCCCTTTTAAAACCTCCACATAAAACCTAGGGGGTCAACGAGGATCTACTATGCCCCCTTATGGTAATTTCCCCCTTTGTTTTGGCCTCCTCTTGTCTCTCGATCCTACCGAGAGACAAGATGGCGGCCGCTCCGGACTGTTTAGAATGTTGACAGACACCGGAGGGCCAATCAGCTTCTCATCGCAAAGTTCCGTTACGCGAAAGGTTCGCTAACCGGATAGCTGCCCGGAGCGCTGTTACAGATATATATCTTGATTTAAACGTTAATTTCTCAAAATCCACTGAAGCACATATATTGAGACCTAGCAAAGGCACATCGGGCTAACAGTCCCTACAATTTTGCCAAGTTTCGTGAAAATCCATTCAGCCGTTCGGGCTAAAAGTGAGTCCAACCGCCCTATGGAAATTAACATGGGAAAAAGGCGTTTTGGGACCCCCCTTTTTTCTCGGCCCCCCCTCCACAAAACCCCCCCAAATTTTCAAGGTCTGCTCAGAAACAAAATGTGCCATTTTCCTGAAAATTTCAGCCAATTCCGTCCACGAACGCAAAAGTTATTAGGCATAGAATTTTCAGAAATCCCATAGGGAAAAAATCCTAACTATATATACCTACTGGCGACCGCCAGTAGGTAATATATATATATATATATATATATATATATATATCTATATATATATTCACTGAAAAACCCATAGGTTATAGACCATATATAGTTAGGAATTCGCATTTACAAAACCTTATTTTACTCACACAAAACCATTGAAATTTCATATATAGTTAGTTGCACTAACTATATATCGCGCACCCGCAATCCACTGCTGATGATGTCACATATTACATCATTCATGACATGGTCAGTGACATCACTGATGACATCACTGATGACATCTCAAATGACATCACTGATGACATCTCAAATGACATCACTGATGACATCACTGATGACATCTCATTTGACATTACTGATCACATCACTGATGATATCATTCATGTGATAAAACGATGAACCTCTTCAGACTCTAATATAACCTTAGATACAATCAGTGTAAACAGACACTCACAGACTGTCACTCATCCATGGAGTTACTCACACACCTAGTCAGTCATGCAAAGAATCAATCACACCTCCATTTCCTCAACTATACAGTTATACAAACTTTACTTATTCAAACATATACTAACACATATTTACTCTCTTATACAATCCCTGATACAAGTTCACAATGATCCATACAGCCACTCACACATTCACTGGCTCTTATGCACAGTTATTTATATATGTCAACTCTCACATGTACTGTGTTTTACATATGTACTTACTTTGACATGTAGCACTGAGATATCCATTCACTCACCAATACACTCATGCACACAGTTAACCGCCCATACAGCTGTTTCCACATGCACTTTTGAAACCATACATCTAGTGAATCAACTGCTCACACATCTATGCACAGAGTCATACACCTCCCAGCCACCCACACACACACTCAGTCTCCCATACAAATACTTGGGCAACCAATCAATAACCCATATAGTTACTCATATAGCTACTTATCAACACATGCAACAGTTTACAGAACAACAGACATAATGATGCACAAATTAAGACAGTTTAGTCACTAACCCATGCACTCAGTGAGACACATTTAATCACTCACTCATACAGTCAGTCATGCACCTACTAAATCCTTCATCCAGACACTTATACATCCACTCATTCTTCAATATGTAAGACATATTTTAACTTTACAGAAACATACAGTCACTGGATGTTGTCATCAGTGATGTCATCAGTGATGTCATTTGAGATGTCATCAGTGATGTCATCAGTGATGTCACTGACCATGTCATGAATGATGTAATATGTGACATCATCAGCAGTGGATTGCGGGTGCGCGATATATAGTTAGTGCAACTAACTATATATGAAATTTCAATGGTTTTGTGTGAGTAAAATAAGGTTTTGTAAATGCGAATTCCTAACTATGTATGGTCTATAACCTATGGGTTTTTCAGTGAATTTTCAAGGTTTTGTAAATGCTAATTCCTAACTATATATGGTCTATAACCTATGGTTTTTTCAGTGAATTTTCAAGGTTTTGTAAATGCTAATTCCTAACTATATATGGTCTATAGCCTATGGTTTTTTCAGTGAATATATATATATACATACATATATAAACATATATCATCTGTATATCTATATAAATACAAACATAAATGCATGCATACATATACTTATATGCATACAGATGCATGTTATTTACATGAAAGTTGAAAGTTGAAAAAACACTAATAAAAGCAAAGCTAAAAAGCCACCTCATTACAAACAGAATGGCTTTAACTTAAACGAGGGCGAGATCTATTGCATTTTCAATGCTTGTTTACTTTGGTTCCATCAAGAAGGCATTCAGATGTGTCACACATTTGCCATAAATTCTGAATGTTAGCACTCTAGTTGCACATTAGATCACTGTAGTAAAGCTACTGCTCATCAGGGACGTCTGTTTCTGGTATTCAAAGTGCATGTTTCAGTCTGCACGTCAGAATTTTTTTAATGAAATAGAAGAGGATCAAAATGATCCCTAATTTTTCTTTCTGAAGCACTAATCATACTTTCTATGGCAAAATTAACCCCCTCATGTTGTTCCTTTTTAAATTGAGTGTTTTCAGACTTACCACTTCATTCCAATCAAGATGGCTTCTGGTGTGCCATACTTTTGTCATAAGTAAGACTGTTAGCGCTCTAGTTGTTCTTTAGAACACTCTGGGACATTCTGTCATTGGGCTATACTTGGGGTACATCTGGGTGATATTTGGGCTACATTTAGGCTCTTTTGTCTCTGGTGGCCATCTTGGGAGACTGTATGTCAGAATTTTTTAATGAAATTGAAGAGGGTTTGAGAAGTCACTCAAAATGTGCCCTAATTTTTCTTTCTGCAGCACTAATCATAATTCATATGGCAAAATATACCCCCTCATTTTGTTCCTTTTTAAATTAAATGTTTTAAGAGTTACCACTTTATTCCAATCAAGATGGCTTTAGGTGTGCCATACCTTTGTAATAAGTAGGACTGTTAGCGCTCTAGTTGTTCTTTAGAACACTCTGGGACATTCTGTCATTGGGCTATACTTGGGCTACATCTGGGTGATATTTGGGCTACATTTGGGCTCTTTTGTCTCTGGTGGCCATTTTGGGAGACTGCATGTCAGAAGTTTTTAATGAAATAGAAGAGGATTTGAAAAGTCACTCAAAATGTGCCCTAATTTTTCTTTCTGCAGCACTAATAATACCTTCTATTGCATAATATACCCCCTCATTTTGTTCCTTTTTAAAATAAATGTTTTAAGAGTTACCACTTTATTCCCATCACGATGGCTCCAGGTGTGCTATACCTTTGTAATAAGTAGGACTGTTAGCGCTCTAGTTGTTCTTTAGAACACTCTGGGACATTCTGTCATTGGGCTATACTTGGGCTACATCTGGGTGATATTTGGGCTCTTTTGTCTCTGGTGGCCATTTTGGGAGACTGCATGTCAGAATGTTTTAATGAAATAGAAAAGGATTTGAGAAGTCACTCAAAATGTGCCCTAATTTTTCATTCTGCAGCACTAATCATACTTTCTATGGCAAAATATACCCCCTCATGTTGTTTCTTTTTAAATTAAATGTTTTAAGAGTTACCACTTTATTCCAATCAAGATGGCTTCAGGTGTGCCATACCTTTGTAATAAGTAGGACTGTTAGCGCTCTAGTTGTTCTTTAGAACACTCTGGGACATTCTGTCATTGGGCTATACTTGGGCTACATCTGGGTGATATTTGGGCTACATTTGGGCTCTTTTGTCTCTGGTGGCCATTTTGGGAGACTGCATGTCAGAATGTTTTAATGAAATAGAAAAGGATTTGAGAAGTCACTCAAAATGTGCCCTAATTTTTCATTCTGCAGCACTAATCATACTTTCTATGGCAAAATATACCCCCTCATGTTGTTTCTTTTTAAATTAAATGTTTTAAGAGTTACCACTTTATTCCAATCAAGATGGCTTCAGGTGTGCCATACCTTTGTAATAAGTAGGACTGTTAACGCTCTAGTTGTTCTTTAGAACACTCTGGGACATTCTGTCATTGGGCTATACTTGGGCTACATCTGGGTGATATTTGGGCTACATTTGGGCTCTTTTGTCTCTGGTGGCCATTTTGGGAGACTGCATGTCAGAATGTTTTAATGAAATAGAAAAGGATTTGAGAAGTCACTCAAAATGTGCCCTAATTTTTCATTCTGCAGCACTAATCATACTTTCTATGGCAAAATATACCCCCTCATGTTGTTTCTTTTTAAATTAAATGTTTTAAGAGTTACCACTTTATTCCAATCAAGATGGCTTCAGGTGTGCCATACCTTTGTAATAAGTAGGACTGTTAGCCCTCTAGTTGTTCTTTAGAACACTCTAGGAGGCTGCAGTAGAACACAAAGGAATCAACTGACAGTCTCTGTCCTTGTTGGATGTACATTTTTTACTGAGAATATCAGACTTCATTTTCACATGACTGAGAAAGATAATGTGAATTTACAGAAAATATGCTTTCAGTTTAGCTTATAGATCCCCTTCCAAACCACTGTGGGAAAATCATGAGATATTAGTTTTCTTTCAAACAATATTCATGATATCACAGCAGAAGGTTTTTTCACATGGTAAAATCACCTTAGAACCCACCACAATTCCTAAAACGAGTATGGTACCATCAACAAATGATTTATAATGTAACTAAAGTCCTAAAACCCTCTATTAACTACAATGCTTTTTAATGAGGTGCTATCATGTATATTGGTCCCAAGATGGCTGCCAACACTTCTTGGATGAAGTGCAGACAGCCAATCAGATCAGATGTGTGGTTAGGCTCCGCCCAGATATATATCTTTTTTTGAACCTAAATTACTCAAAATCCACTGGAGCACATATATTGAGACCTAGCAAAGGCACATCGGGCTAACAGTCCCTACAATTTTGCCAAGTTTCGTGCAAATCCATTCAGCCGTTCGAGCTAAAAGTGAGGCCAACCGCCCTATGGAAATTAACATGGGAAAAACGTGTTTTGGGACCCCCCTTTTTTCTCGGCCCCCCCTTGATAAAACCCCCCCAAATTGTCAGGGGCTGCTCAGAAACAAAATGTTCCATTTTCCTGAAAATTTCAGCCAATTACGTCCACAAACGCCAAAGTTATTAGACATAGAATTTTCAAAAATCCCATAGAGAAAAAATCCTAACTATATATACCTACTGGCGACCGCCAGTAGGTTATATATATATATATATATATATATATATATATATATATATATATATATATATATAAAACAAACAGTCATAACTGCTATTGACAATGATAACAAAACTATTGTAAATCTTTCCAAAATTCCACTTGATGAAAAGGAGAAAAATATACTCAGTTTGGGATTGACCTATTGCCCTGCCAATGATTTTAACTACGCCAAGACAAGACTTGATCTATTCAAAGGCACAAGAAAACTAAAACTACAAAAGTACCACATTCAAAATAAAAAAAGTGACTGCAACAATCCTATCTCCACAAGCGAAGATACTTCTAACTCCCAAATGAGCACCCAAATGGGGGGTACTTTGCAACAGGAGATTCAAGAACTTTGGGACGATGACTCAACGAACACCCAAGGGGGTAGAGTGGACCTAAATGTCACAAGTGAATCCAACACCTTGACAGCTCTTAACACTGGGGGTCCTTTGACACAATTTAGACCAAAATCAACTTTCAACCCAATTATGTTAAAAGACTCAATTGATCTATTTCATGATCAAGTCACTGAACAACTCAAAACATTGAATGTGGACACCAATAAAAAGAGAAAAAGATACAATAAGGGGAGGATGGAGTACTTCTCCCTTATGGCAAAACTCAAAAAGAACAACAAGATTGTAATCAGGCCCTCTGATAAGGGGGGAAACATTGTGTTGCTAAGTAAAGAAATGTACACCAAAGAGGCTTTCAATCAATTACATGATAAGAACTGTTACATGAGATGCAATGCTACAGACTTGAAAAAGATGTATGAGACATTTGCTAAAAAACTTCTTCACTGGAAATATGATGGACTTATTACAAATCAAGAGTTCAAATTTCTTAATAACTCTTTCCCTGTGGTACCAACCATTTACTTTTTACCTAAACTTCATAAGGACCCGAATAACCCTCCAGGGCGTCCTATAATTTCTGGAAGAAGGAGTTGCCTTGAGAACGTTTCCCAATATGTGGACTACTTTTTACAGGCACACGTCAAGGCATTACCATCATACATTGGTGATACCAGTGACTTCTTAAAGAAACTGAATGACTTGAAATGGGAACCAGGGTATTTACTAATGGCACTTGATGTTAGTTCCCTCTACACAAGCATAATTCATACCGATGGTCTGAGAGCGTTGGAATATTATCTTGAAAAATCTATGGGTAATATGAAACAACACAAAAAAATGCTACTTGATATGGTGGAGTTTTGTTTGAACAACAACATTTTCATGTTTAATAATCTTTTGTTTAAACAACTCAGGGGTGTCGCCATGGGAGCCAGCTTCTCCCCCAGCTACGCGTGTCTTCACATGGGCTGGTGGGAGGAGCTGGTTCTTAAGGTGGAACATCGGGAGATCATGTTAGGCCATGTCGTGATATGGTATAGATTTATTGATGATCTTTTTATTGTTTGGAACGGTGATGCACAAAAAGCTAATGAATTTGTAGACTGTATTAACAATAACAAGCTGAATCTACACTTCACCGCAAACATTAGTGCTGAGTCTGTAACATTTCTTGACACTGAAGTGTTTATCCACCAGAATAGAGTAGAAACAAGACTCCACAGAAAAATCACAGCAGGGAACTCAACATTGCACGCCTCAAGCTCCCATATACGCCACCTAATAACCAGCATTCCCTACGGGGAAATGCTGAGGTTGAGACGTATCCATAGCAGAGAAGAAGACCTATTGAAAGCACAGACTGAAAGTGCCATTAGATTCAGGGAACGAGGCTACAGTGATGAACTCATTAATACTGCCATCACTAAATCTATGGTTAAGGAACGTTCATCCCTATTACAGACAGGTACAAACACGCAAATTATTCCTTATAGACCCAATAGTGTTCAAGCTAATGCAGGTACAAACTCTAATAGGGGAACCCCCTTTAGAATAATACTACAATATAGCCAACAACACAAAAAAATTGAGTCTATAATCAGGAAATATTGGCCCCTGGTACTATGTGACCCGGTCATCGGTGGTACTCTACCGATGCGTCCATCTATCACCTATAGTAGAGGCCGTTCCATGAGGGATGAACTCATAAAGACCAGTCCAGAAGTGATAGAATCCACAGACTGGCTTAAAACCCACAGTGGATTCTACAACTGTAAAGTATGCAAGGCTTGCAAACAGGGTATCAATACGAAATTCTATATCTCGCCTTTTGACCACCAAAAACACAAGATAAAACAGCTCTTGGCCTGCAAAACAGAATTTGCAGTATATGTGCTATCTTGCCCCTGCAAACTTATGTACGTGGGGAGTACTAAACTCCAAGTACATAAACGTATTTTGCAACATCTCAGGGCTATAACCAACCAAGATAACACATACCCGGTGGCCAGGCATTTCAAATCCGTACACAACTCCAACAGCCGGGAACTTAGTTTCTTTGTTATTGACTCGGTACCAGCCAGTAGAAGGGGTGGTAACCGTGAAGAAAAACTGCGTCAGCTAGAAACAAGATACATTCTCGAGCTCAATACCAAACAGCCCACGGGTCTTAATATGACTGAAGATCTGTCGACCTGCTTGTAAGCCTGCCTACAGATGTATCTGATACATTGGCAAAGCTGTAGGGTTGATTATAAATGTTGGTAACTCATCCTTTGTTAATCCTGGTACAGTGTTCTCTCATTCATATATTTCCTTGAGGCTAACATTTAACGTTGCAGTTTGCCCATACATTATGTATGCTGTTCTATCCTATTTATTAACCATATTTTTATTGTTATTTATATTGATATGAAATTTGGGATTTTATGATGTATTTTAACCTAACAACAAACAGCAGCATACATATCAGTAGACCCTATGAAAATCCATATAGCATTTTCTTGTAGGCACCCGTTTATTTCCTGCAACCAAATTAGCCATCATATGAGTATTACAACTACGAGATCACTGGTATGATACAAAAATGTATATTATGCAATTTGCTTGATGAGTCTAACCTCTCTAAATCAACCCTTGGCTACCAACAACGAATATCCATGTAACTGAACTTCTTACAATCTTATTTTATTGGGGCTCCAGAATCCTGTAATTGAACTTCTTTTATTCTTTTGAAATTTTATTGTAAATAACCCTTGTGACATATGTGTTTACTACGCTAGATGTCATGGTTCGGGTATTTATACCGACATTTAAAAACTTGTGACATATGTGGTTATCACACAAAAATGTTATGGCTCGAGTATTTATACCGACATGTGTGACTTTATTTGCGCATCAGATGCAACCAATTTTGGGCTCAAAATTGTTAAAACGCTTGTGAATTTCAGTGCGCACCTACTAATTTTATCCTATCTTTTGCACTTGCACGAGCACTTTTTCAAATAAGGTCAATCAAGTCTTTTAACCTTGTTTATATACATTATTGCACTTTATCACGCTTTTTTAAAAACCAGGGTTTTATGTACCGTTTATAAACTGACATATTGGATCAAACAATGATATGAATTGTGGTTCTGTTCCATTGGAACTCTTTTATGTCTATGGTACTGTGTTGATGTCATCATCGCCAACAGAGCACTTAAACCCATGTGATCTATTACACTGTGTCATGTGATCAAGGTCCAAGGTGGGACCGAAACGCGTCGTGACGCTTGAGCACCGAAAATAAAATTCAAGCACTTAACTGAGGACCGTGTCCGTATCTTCTTTACCACTGGGATTGTGGTTTTGTGTCTTTTGATACGGAAACTGTGCAAATATATATATATATATATACATATACATATATATATATTACCTACTGGCGGTCGCCAGTAGGTAGTTATAGTTAGGATTTTTTTCAATGTTAAATCTCAAAATTCTATTTGGAATAACTTTGGCGCCGGTTGACGAATCTGTCTGAAAATTTCCTCAAAATGGCCTCGTCGAGCTCCGGTCCTTCCCTGGGGGGGATGCGTCAAGCGGGGGCCGAGATAAAAGGGGGGTCCCAAAACGCGTTTTCCCCATGTTAATTTCCATAGGGCGGTCGACCTCACTTTTAGCCCGAACGGCTGAATGGATTTCCACCAAACTTGGCAAAATTGTAGGGACTGGTAGCCCGATGTGCCTTTGCTATGTCTCAAGATATGTGCTTCAGTGGATTTTGAGTAATTTAGGTTAAAAAAATATATATATCTATAAGCGCGCTCCGGTACATGCTCCGGGGAGTGCTCCGGGCGCGACACGCGACTTGCGCGCAGAAAGCTGGTTGCTTCTTGGGTGTCTGTAAACATTTGAAACAGTCCGGAGCGGCCGCCATCTTGTGTCTCGGTAGGATCGAGACACAAGAGGTGGCCAAAACAAAGGGGGAATTGACCATAAGGGGGCAGGGTAGACCCCCCTGACCCCCTAGGTTTAATGTGGGGGCTATAAAAGGGTCCCGCTGGGCAAAAAAAAATTCGATTTGCGTGGGGGGAGCACCCGGTATGCGCACCGGGGAGCGCACCGGGGAGAAAAGAGAATGGCAGAGTTTAAAAATTTAAGTCATTTTATATAAATGGGAGGTAGTTCTGAAAAGAACTGTTTTTTTTTTCTTTTTGTTTTATATTTTTTTTTTTGTTTTTTGGAACTTTTTTTTTTTGGGGGGATTTTCAGAACAATTTTATATATTTTTTTGTAGTTTTTCTGGGGTGAAACAAAAGACAGGGAATTGCAAACAGCTCAACTGGAGCAAAAAAATAGAAAAAAATTAAGGTTGCTTGCTGCAGTGATGGTTGTCTGCAGCTCGATTAAGTAAAGTGATGCTCTGTTCACCATAAGATATAGTTTTGTTGCAATATATGCAAACAAATTTAAATTTGGAAAACTTTGTTTAAACATTAGGGACCATCTCCCTAGCCTCTTCACCGGATGGAGTGGGTTGGTTGGAGGTGCTGGAAGTAGAAGGTTGGGGAGGGTTCAAGGTCAGTTGCCTGACTTCTGCTCTTGAATAATTGTTTGGGTGCTTCCTCTGCAGGTGCCTTATCATCGTGTGGTTCACAAACGAATACTTTTTATTTGGGTACCCTCTTGACAGTTCTTGGTCACAGATGAGGCAAATGACCTTTGCTGCATTTACTTTCTTGGCACCCCTTGGCATTTTGAAGAACTCCCAAATAAAATGTTCTTTGGGTTTGTATGGGGGAGTGTCCTCAGGCAGATATTGCCTCTCCTCCTGCTCCTCTTCGTCCTCCTCTTCTTCATGACCACCAATGTGGTCTTGTGGTGGTCGTTGTGGTGGTGGTGGAGGTGGTGGTGGTCCAGATGCACCTGCAGCTGCTACTACTGAAGCCATTTCTCACAGAATACAGGTCTTCTTCACTCAAACAACAAAGTGAAAATGAGGAAAAAAGGTGGGGTCTTTCATCATTTGGAAAACAAAACTGTTGTGAACCAATCAAAAGTGTTATTTTCAGGTCACATGACCCGACGCGCTTACGCTACGCGCCCCGGGGCGCGGCGCGTAAGCGCGTCGAATGCTTCCGGGTGCGTTTACGCGTGCGTATGATGCGGACGCGGCTACGCGATACGTCACAATCATGTTTTCGTTCGCGACATTGGCGCTAACGGGACGCTTCCCGGTTCGCGCACCGGGGCGCTTCAAACAAGTACGCTCTCCGGGGCGCTCACCGGGGCGCGCACCGGGAGCGTTCCAAGGCAAAAATAAATAAATAAATAAATAAAAAAAAATTAAAAAGGGGAAAATTGTAGGGACTGGTAGCCCGATGTGCCTCTGCTATACTCAAGTGGTTTTTACGAAAATTAACTTTCAAATAAATATATATTGTGCTACATTGGGCTATATATATGTTAGAGCCCAAATGTAGCCCAAATGTAGCCCAATGTAGCCCAATGTAGCCCAATGTAGCCCAAAGATGGCCACCAGAGACAAAAAAAACAAATGTAGCCCAAATATCAGCCATATGAAGCGCAACTATAGCCCAATCATAGAATGTACCAGAGTGTTCTAAAGAACAACTAGAGCGTTAACAGTCTTACTTATAAAGTGAGACTTATAGTTAGGAATTAGCATTTAAAAAACCTATGAAATTCACTGAAAAAACCATAGGTTTCACACCAGTTATAGTTAGGAATTAGCATTTAAAAAACCTATTAAATTCACTGAAAAAACCATAGGTTTCACACCAGTTATAGTTACCTGGAAATTTTACTGACATAAAACCATTGAAATTCCACGTTATAGTTAGTTGGACTCACTATAACTTGCGCGTGTAATGCACTGCTGATGACGTCACATGTTACATCACTCATGACATGGTCAGTGACATCACTCATGACATCACTGATGACTTCATCCTTGTGACAGAGTGACAGACCTCCTTTCAGTGTAATGTAACCCTTGAAACACATATTCAAAAATAGAAACTAATATTTACAAAAAAGTGGAGATACCTATACCAGTTATAACAACCAATTCAGTAATTCCACCATTTATATACACATCCACTCATTCACCAACAGTTCTATATAGTCATTCATATATATACTCACTTATCATATGTAGTGAGACACCTTTACATCCGTTAACACACCGACAGTCTTCCAAAAGTTACTCACACACATACTCACACATGCAAATAAACTATTGAACATCCATTTATTTGCATATACAGCTATACACACACTAACATTACTTCTAAGGAAACTTACACATACTTACTCTCTTAAACAATCACTTATAGAAACACATACTTTTTTTATCAGGAACTCTTTCAATCTCTCACTCTCATATATACTCTCTTATATACATCAATACTCACATATACTAGATTAAAACATATGTAGTTACTCATAAAGACACTAGTGAGACAGTCATTCACTCACTAACGGACACATATACACACTCTTCCACCCATACAGTCCTGCACATATACTGTCTTCAAAACACATACAAACAGTGAGTTAGTCATTGATACATCTATGTGCTAAGTAACACTCCCACCAAACCATACAGACACTCATACTGATACTAAAAAAACATATAATAACACATATACACACACATGTAGCTACTCACCAACCCATGCAGCCACTTATACACAAAGTGAAACACTGATACAAACATTTAAATATTTAAACAATACTCGCTAATATATGTATTCACTAAGATACACTTAATAAGCCAGTTAACCAATCATTTTTTTTTTAAAACATCCGTTAAGACACTTATTTAAACATTTATTCTTCCATCGACCTTTACATATACATATATAAAACATATTTATTTTTAGAAAGACACACATTCACTGGATGGTGTCATCAGTGATGTCATGAGTGATGTCACTGACCATGTCATGAGTGATGTAATATGTGACGTCATCAGCAGTGCATTACACGCGCACGTTATAGTGAGTCCAACTAACTATAACGTGGAATTTCAAGGGTTTTATGTCAGTAAAATTTCCAGGTAACTATAACTGGTGTGAAACCTATGGTTTTTTCAGTGAATATATATATATATATATATATATATATATATATATATATATATATATATACATACATTCATACACCCAACTCAGTCCGTCTCTGTGAAACTTGGGCCTTTAAAATGCCTTCGACAACATAGGCTTCGATAATGAAAGAGTACAATAAAGTGCCAGTTAAATGCCCTATTTTATTTTCCACAGAAGATAAAGTACAAGTTGGAAACATGAGTTTTATAAAAGCAAGCTGACTATGTTCAATGCACGTATCATATTATTGAAAACATGCGTGTCCGTAGCTTTGACGTGGAGGGGAGGTATCGCTAGAAAATTTTGAGTGCAGATATGTTTCAGGTGGGTCATTAGCATGGACGCCCCCCTCACAGTACCACAACCAACACAGAAGATCAGATCTGACTTCTGCACCGGCCTAAGTAGGATTTCAAAGGGCCGGGTTTTCCCTAAAATAATCAATAGAAATGCCACCTTGCTTAAAACATTAAGTTTGATTGGATAAATCGACTAAAGACCCACCACGCAGCAGTGTACACTCTTCCCTCCAGACTGGGATTTATATGTACACTTCCAAGCCACAAAGCAGAGACCGCTTGAAAGGGGTTTAACAGAGGCATTGCATCTAACCCCGGATACCTCCGCAACACCCACATGGCGTAAATGCATGGCGCCACTCGCTTTTTGCAAATCAAACACACGAAACGAGACACACAAATATAACACTGACATTAAATGTACACAGGCCGCTGTTATGTATCATTTTAGAACCCTATAGTAATTTTCCCGATTCATGTCCCTATATAGGTATAAATCACCATATCCTTATATAGGCATAGAAATCATAACCATATTTAGGCATAGCTCATGCAGCCCAAATACGGCAGGGCTACTTCCACTAGTTCCGAAAATCTACAATGATATATTGGAAAACTTGGCTACAGCAGCTAGGGACTTTCCCTTGCTCGAGAACTGACTCGTCCAAGAACTTATGGAGTTTTCAAAGAACTGAGACTCTTTGAAGACGTTATTATGTCCACCTTTACGTCAAACTCGACAACTTCAAGGTATAAATATGCCCACACTTGCCTTAGCAAACACACAGTGGTTTGGAGCAGTTCGACTATCTACTTGCCCGACGCATCCTGCTACAGCAAGTGCCGAAGGAAGCCGACCCTCCAGCAGACGCACTGAGGGAGATGCTGTCTTTTCTCCTGCGGAGAAATCTAGCTCCAGTGTTTCCAAGCTACCCTTGCGGGTTGTTGGGAAATCGAGTCCGAGACTGACCTTCTCCATTCTTAACTAAGGTAAGGAGCTGATTAGACCTTAAGAGAAATCTTGGACAGATTATTGGCAAAGAATACTTCATTTATGCTACACCTCACTTACTTCTTCCCTCGTAATAAGCTTAGGTTAGGTACACCGGGGTAGGCTTATTTTAGAAGCACCATTTGAGTACTTTTAGCCTGTTATTTATTTATGTATGTATTTATGTATGTATGTTTCTCTGGTTTAGGAACCATACTCTGGGCCCGATTCACAGAACTAACTTAAGACAAAATCCTAAACTTTCTACCATTTACTCATTTTGGTATTCACAGAAGGTATTTACTCATTTTGGTATTCACAGAAAGCACTTACTCATTGATGAGTAAGTGCCTTCTGTGAATACAAAAAAATTGGTAAGTGCAGTTACTCATTTTGGTATTCACAGAAGGCACTTACTCATCAATGAGTAAGTGCGTTCTGTGAATACCAAAATGAGTAAGTGCCTTCTGTGAATACCAAAATGGTAGTAAGTTTAGGATTTTGTCTTAAGTTAGTTCTGTGAATCGGGCCCAATGCTCTTACAGTATTATTTTGTTCTACTTTTGATACTGTATGTGTTATATTTTACAACCAGTTTTACAATTGTAGCAGTTCATTTCTTATGCTTGAGAAAGATGACTGTTCAATAAATCCTTTTATTGAAAAGAGCCCGTCTATCTATTTCTCTGCATCTCTGGTGAAACAAAGCATGCACTTTTGACTGAGTGGAATATATATCTATTGTTTCCATGACTCTGATGATCAGTTTTATCTTGGGGAAAAAAAAGTTGTCATGTATATGCGGTTGTCAGAAACTAACCCTACTTATGAATTCGAGAAAGTTTCTAGTGACCTCTGAGCTAGCTGGCACTCACAATTAAGTCTAGTATATACGATAGAGACCTGGTAGACCTCAGTCCTACGTCTAATCTATAGGATATATTATTCCAATGCGCAGAGCCTATTAGGAATATAGGAACTACACTACATGGCGCCCAACATTTGGTAAGGCACTAATTTAATGCTAGATACTAGAGTTACTCAGTCGTGCTTTTCACAGAGACCCCTTTTTCCCGTAAATACTCCAATAGACGTCTTGAGTGGGTCAAAGGATAAAATATCTGCCATAACTGAGTAGGACGAAAGTCCTATGTATTAGTTTGCTCAACGTTGAAGGATACAGTGTTCCAAAATATTGTGCATCTTATCTTTGTTTCCTTGAAACTTGCTCTGCAAACTTTCATTAAACAATGTTGAATAACGACAACACCGAAGCCGGTGCATCTGGAACTCATCAACCAGGTTTAGACACCACAGGGTTTAATGAAAATGACAATGATGCTATATTCATCCTGGAAAACATCAGAATAGCTGTTGCTATAAAGCTTATAGAAAATGGCCTATCACCGAGAGGTGGTACGGTTATATTATTCGTCATGGAGGCACATAAATATCGGCAGACAGAGGTATTCTATTCATGGCTTGTCTTTCCAAAAGCAAATCCAACAACACATGTGTTCCACTTCTACAAGATGGAGGAACATCCAGCGGAATACGTTCCTTTAAAGGACGTTGAAATTCCACTAACTTACCAAGAGCATCATCTCTGGTTTAAAGGCACCCTACAACATCAAAATCACATTAACAGGCTCGGTCCACTAGGGAGACCAGGAGCAACATGCCGGTACTAGCTAGCTATACACCACATCATAACATTGAAAGAATGTCAGATGTAGAACTGTTAGATCATCTAAAACAATTAATTAAAATACATAGACAACTGGTACAATATGTCATGCGGACCTTAACGGTCCAACCTGCTATTAGAATTCCACAACACACCCCTAATCAGGGGAACACAAACAAAATCACACCACAGACTGTACAATCAGTCATTGGTAAATTGCCCGCAAAAAGTGAACAAATTCCATTCTGGTTAGCCCAGAAAATTACTCAAATAGAAGCAGTATTTCCCGATAGTACACCTCATGAAAAACATAGGATTCTAACAATCTGTTTACCAATGGGGAGTGCACCACACGTGGCGGACTTGGACACTTGGGGTACAGTCTTTGCTTCAATCTACACAAAAACACATGGTATTCCGTCTGTGGCGATAATACCAGACGTTCAGAGACAGATTCAAAATGAATACGGTCCAGAACCAGCCTTGAATCTTGGTATGAAATAACTGAAAGATTTCAAACAGGTCTCAGCTATCTTATTAGCTAACATTAAAACTGAAGCAGCATCGGTGGCAATCCGCCAAAAATTAAAAGAACTCGATATTACTGAGCAACCGTATGAACTTGCCAGAATTATTGAAAAATCCTATGAAGAACTAGGAAGAGATATTTTGGGAGGGAAACCTGTAAAGCCTGAACTAGCAGAAATTCCTGAAAAAGTTTTTATCAAAAATAATCTAACTACTCCTAAAAAGAAATGGGAAAATAGACAGCCACTTCCTAAAGAGAAGCCCTCTCAGTCCAGAGGTAAAACTCCTCAAAAGGAGCACTCTGAAAAGAGGTATAACCTTAGAAATAGATAATTTAAGAAAACCTGATAGATATCAAGATACTGATACACGATCCTCTCGTACCTTTCAGACTTCCTCGCAGAAATCCGAGAGAAGAGGACGATTAGAACACAAAGAAGAACGCGTGAAGTCCAAAGACGATCAACACTTCCCAAAACATAAGAAAACTCAATTCTCCAAAAAGAAGGTAGCAAGTATTAAAATCAGACATGCAGAGGATCTTGAGGACACAGCTCAAGAACGGGGAGTAGGCCCAGACAATGCTGGACAGCACAGCAGAGGTCACCATAGCTCGCAGGCTCCTGAAAGATCATCTGGAGACAGTGGATCGGAATGAATACATTCAGGTTGAAACTGCTGACACCAGGGTTAGTGTACCCCATAAGATATATGAAGTAACACTCCGGATAGAGGTGGACATTACTAGAAAAATAAAAGCACTTTTTTGGGAAAAAAACTATCAAAGGGTTATGACATCCTTCTGGCTGAAAAAGACTGGCCACCTGAATTCGTCAGGGAGTGCCCACATGGCGAAGATTAATTATGCCAGCCTTCTCTAATCATATTCCTATTCATAAAAAATATACCTATGCCAGGAAATGGGCTGTGGCCCAGGCTCCAGCATTTTATAAAAATCATGTGGGATGGGATGAGAACTCTCCTCACCATAAAATCCAGTTGAAAATCAACCTACTGCTTAGAGGCAGTATCCAGTAAAGCAGGAAGCTAAAAAGCAAGTCAGGGAGATCTTAGATCAACTTGAATACCAAGGGGTGATTGAAATATGCACCTCGTCAATGAACAATCCTTTGTTTCCTGTCTCTAAACCAGACAATACATATCGTCTAGTTTTGGACTACAGACATTTAAACTCTTGTTGCAAAACTTTTGCAGTACAAAATGCACACAGTGCAGCACTGATGAATAACATCGTTCACAAAAATTATAAAACTACATTAGATATTTCAAACGGTTTCTTCTGTCAAAACATTGCACCAGAAAGCAGGTATTTGACCGCTTTCTCAATAATGGGGACAAAACAACACTTTTGTCGTCTCCCCCAGGGATTCAAGAACAGTCCTGGATTATTTTCAGCCAGAGTAACAGAGTTACTACAAACTTATGATGATGAGGCATTATCTTATGTCGATTACATCTATCTTACAGATGATGATTTGGACAGGTACTTGAACAGGGTGAACACCATAATACTTGGATTCGCCTCTGAAGGGTATAAATTCAACTTTAAAAAATAAAGAATTGCCCATCTAAATGTCCTATTCTTAGGATACGAACTTTCAAGTGAAGGCAAAAGCCTAGCAGCAAACTTTTTAGAAAAATGTGCGTTGCTCCAACCTCCAAAAACGCTGAAAAACTTACAGTCAATCTTAGGATTCCTAAACTTCGGAAGAACTTACTTTTTGAATTACGCAGAAAGGGTTAAACCTCTCTACGAACTAATCAAACCTGATTTCAAACAAACTAATTGGACTCAAAAACACACAGAAATCTTGCGTTCAGTACAAACAGACATGTTGGCAACAACACACTTACAAACACGCGATAATGTACGCAACCTTATAAACCAAATCATCCCAGGGAGATGCGGATTGACATAACTAACCTTTAATGAAGGTGAAAAGGTACCAATAGCTTACAAATCACACTTGTACACACAAGCTGAAATTAAATTCACTTCAATAGAAACAATTCTGACAGCGGTTCAGACTGCTGTAGCAAAGGAGAGAGCTCTTCCACAGGGTAAGCGCATAAAAGTCGTTACACCTATACCTGCCTTAGAGGCTGTGACAAAGGCAAGCATTCCAAATGCAAAAGCTCTACATCCAAGAAGGATACAATAGGTGAATTCTCTTGCTGCAACAGACGTTGAATACGTTTTTGACCCTTACTTGAAGCCACAAGAATTTCTTCAATACGAACATGAATTTCCTCTGCCTACTGAAATTCTACCTCTAGAACATTATGGGTGTATAATTTATACAGACGGATCAGCACAGCCCGCGATTAGGGGTAAACAAGCTTATAGTGCAGCGTGCGCGATTGTTAAAGGTCGCTGGCGCGATGGTAAATTCCGAGCTATGGTCACAAAATCACTATCTCTAGGAGACTGTACAGCTCAGCGAGCTGAACTCCAAGCTTTCAAGCTGGCGCTTGAAATACTGATCAAGAATTCCCCACACTCAAAGGGGTCGATTAGGATGGCGGACGGAAGACCCACCGCGGCCCGTGAGTAGGTGGAAAAAGCCTTTTCCGTGTCCGCCTGCCGCGGATACTCCGTCCGCCATATCAGGATAGGAAAACTTGTCAAATTTCCGTCCGCGACGGAAAAGCACGCTCCGCCGGCCAACTACACACGACCACGCGGCGGACGTAACAGATCCGGACGCACCGCCGTACGTACTGACGACTAAGACCGTCCCCCCAATCAAGATGGCGGAAAACACACATAAAACCGCAGCGGAAAAACAACCTGTCTGAACACGTCGGAATCCCCACAGCGAACACAGGTGACATAGCCGAGATACCCACCGCAAGCTGACCACCACCATGGACCCTGCGCTACACGCTTTCCCGATGCTCTTCGCGATCCACCACGTCCTAGTCATGGCCTACTATGGACGACGCAGGTAAGGCACAAACCATTGGCTGTCTGGAGGTGAATACCAGCAAGGGACGTGACGTAGGGAGGGGGAGTGTCATGTCACCGTAACCACTGATGAGAAGCAAATACGAATACACATTTGTAGTACGCAAGCAGGAATGACAACGAAAAACCACGAGATTTGATAGACCACCTTTATTTCACAAAATAGGGGTTTAATCACAGTGTATGCGTGAGCATGGGCAAAGTGGGCACCAGAGCAGGCACATCATAGCAGGTAACGAGAGGGCAGTATGCAGTATCAGAGCATCAACAGGGCACAGTGCAGTACACAGCAGGTACATCATGGCAGGTAACAAGAGGGCAGTATGCAGTATCAGAGCATCAACACGGCATTGTGCAGTACAGAGCAGGTACATCATAGCAGGTAACGAGAGGGCAGTATGCAGTATCAGAGCATCAACAGGGCATTGTGCAGTACACAGCAGGTACATCATAGCAGGTAACGAGAGGGCAGTATGCAGTATCAGAGCATCAACAGGGCATTGTGCAGTACACAGCAGGTACATCATAGCAGGTAACGAGAGGGCAGTATGCAGTATCAGAGCATCAACAGGGCACAGTGCAGTACACAGCAGGTACATCATAGCAGGTAACGAGAGGGCAGTATGCAGTATCAGAGCATCAACAGTCCATAGCAAAGAACAGGTCCATCAGAGGCAGCACATGAGAGGGGCACAGAGAATCAACAGACCATTGCACAGAACAGGTCCATCAGAGGCAGCACATGAGAGGGGCCAAGTGCATGAACAGTCCATTGCACAGAACAGGTCCATCAGAGGCAGCACATGAGAGGGGCACAGAGAATCAACAGTCCATTGCACAGAACAGGTCCATCAGAGGCAGCACATGAGAGGGGCCAAGTGCATGAACAGTCCATTGCACAGAACAGGTCCATCAGAGGCAGCACATGAGAGGGGCAGTATGCAGTATCAGAGCATCAACAGGGCACAGTGCAGTACACAGCAGGTACATCATAGCAGGTAACGAGAGGGCAGTATGCAGTATCAGAGCATCAACAGGGCATTGTGCAGTACAGAGCAGGTACATCATGGCAGGTAACGAGAGGGCAGTATGCAGTATCAGAGCATCAACAGGGCATTGTGCAGTACACAGCAGGTACATCATGGCAGGTAACGAGAGGGCAGTATGCAGTATCAGAGCATCAACAGGGCATTGTGCAGTACAGAGCAGGTACATCATGGCAGGTAACGAGAGGGCAGTATGCAGTATCAGAGCATCAACAGGGCATTGTGCAGTACACAGCAGGTACATCATGGCAGGTAACGAGAGGGCAGTATGCAGTATCAGAGCATCAACAGGGCATTGTGCAGTACACAGCAGGTACATCATGGCAGGTAACGAGAGGGCAGTATGCAGTATCAGAGCATCAACACGGCATTGTGCAGTACAGAGCAGGTACATCATGGCAGGTAACGAGAGGGCAGTATGCAGTATCAGAGCATCAACAGGGCATAGTGCAGTACACAGCAGGTACATCAGAGGCTGCACAACTACGTGTCCCTACCAACCCGTCACAGGAACCACAAGAGTGCCACGCAGTTCCCACTGGACACACCATGTGAAGTAACATTTCAGTGAAGTGTACAGCACCTCACATCACAGACTCAGGGGGACTGCGTGAACTACCTGCCTCGGACACACTGGCAGCACCAGCAACAGGAGTGTGAGACACAGTCACAGCCCGAGTCACACACACATGGGCCACGGACCCAGACACACTGGCAGCACCAGCAACAGGAGTGTGAGACACAGTCACAGCCCGAGTCACACACACATGGGCCACGGACCCAGACACACTGGCAGCACCAGCAACAGGAGTGTGAGACACAGCCACAGATGTAGTCACTGACACGTGAGCCACTGACCCAGACACACTGGCAGCACCAGAAACAGGAGTGTGCAACACAGCCACAGATCTCCTAACTGACACGTGAGCCATAGACCCAGATACACTGCCAGGACGTGCAACAGGAGAGGGCACAACTGACACTGTGCCACCATCTGATACATGAGAGTCAACTGCACCAGCGCCACTGGGACAACTGAAATGATGAGCCACAGGGCTGTATGGGCCAGGAGGCAGGGTGGGCCTGGGAGCTGGTGATAGGTCATCTAGAGCCAAATCGGGGTTGGCAGGTGTCAATGGTGTGTGTCTGCGTTTCTTATGGAGGTGTGAGTGCACCCTGGACAGGACTGGACTGCCAAGTGGCGGGGACTCCAAAGAATCACCACCCAGCATAGGTGGAGCAACTGCTGCCGGGGATCTGGTTTCTGGGGACGTGCTGGAGCCTGCTTGTCGTTTGCTCTGTGCCTGCCGCCTGGACTCGGAATGATGTGTAATGGGGGATGCTACAACAGGGGACACCCACCTCTGCTTCTGACTGGCCTGGATGGGAGTGGAGGTATGGGGGGACTCCGCCGCGGAGACATTAGTTTGGCGTCCAGTAGTAAACATCAGCCTCAGTGCAGCCAGGGGTGAAGCATGCCTGTCCTTGATTGCGCCATTGTCCATGCTAGATGCCTTGTCCGTAGGAGGTGCCTTATCCTTAGGTGGAGTGTTGTGTCTGGATGTAGCCTGTGCCCTGCTCGCCGACCTGTTCCTGCCAGCAGACTTGTCGTCTGTGGTGCACCTGTCTCCAGTAGACACCTGCTCTCTGTGTGTGTCCATGCCCTTGGGAGTGTCCCTTACCTCTGCTGTGGGCCTGCTCTTGGGAGTCTCCCTGCTCTTAGTAGGTGCCTTAGTCTTCTCACTGTCCTTGGGAGTGTCCCTTACCTCTGCTGTGGGCCTGCTCTTGGGAGTCTCCCTGCTCTTAGTAGGTGCCTTAGTCTTCTCACTGTCCTTGGGAGTGTTCCTATCGACCGCTGTGGGCCTGCTCTTGGGAGTCTCCCTGCTCTTAGTAGGTGCCTTAGTCTTCTCACTGTCCTTGGGAGTGTTCCTATCGACCGCTGTGGGCCTGCTCTTGGGAGTCTCCCTGCTCTTAGTAGGTGCCTTAGCCTTCTCACTGTCCTTGGGAGTGTGCCTTACCTCTGCTGTGGGCCTGCTCTTGGGAGGCTCCCTGCTCTTAGTAGGTGCCTTAGTCTTCTCACTGTCCTTGGGAGTGTCCCTTACCTCTGCTGTGGGCCTGCTCTTGGGAGTCTCCCTGCTCTTAGTAGGTGCCTTAGTCTTCTCACTGTCCTTGGGAGTGTTCCTATCGACCGCTGTGGGCCTGCTCTTGGGAGTCTCCCTGCTCTTAGTAGGTGCCTTAGTCTTCTGACTGGCCTTGTCCAAGGAACAGTCCATGGACATGTGAGTATCCCATGCCTTGGGAGTACCTTTTGTGTTGAATGCCTGTGTAGCTCCTGAAGGCATGTCCTCCAACAACACTTGTGGATCCTGTGTGTGTACTCCAGTGCATCTGACGTCGTCTACGTGAACAGATGTAGGTGATCTAGGGAATGTGGTCTGTGCCCTGCGTGCCCTGACGTGCTGTCTGACGCTGCTTCTAGTGCAATAACCTTTATTTGAGTCTTGCTCACAATAATCACTACCCCCTGAGACATCCAGCGGTGTAGATGGGGAAACAGAAGTAGCACCCTGTTCATTCGACTGAACTATTGCAGACGACACACTGCTTGCCAATGACTGCACTGTCCTGTGTAGACCTGAAAGATCGCCATGCATCCCTTCCATGAATGCCACCACCTGCCCCAACTTCCTATCATGGTCCTGGAAAGCATTCGTCATATTGGTCTGCCCCACACACAGCTGTCGCAGCAGATCAACTGCCTCAGCACACAGTGCATTTTGGCTCACCGTGGCAGGGGCAGCGGTGCCTGCACCGAACGCCACTCTGCTCCCCCTACTCCTCCGGCCACGAACAGTACATGGTGCAGTTGGTGGAAGTGTGGGCCCTGTGTGCTGTCTTCCGACAGAAGGTGATGAGTGCCCACTCCCAGTCTGTGACAACAGTGCAGGCTCACCAAGAGTGTCCGACGAGGAGGACGATGGTGTCTCCACATGCGAGTCCTCAGGGACAGTCCTGTCCCCCTCTCCGGCGCTGGCCTCCTCCGTGTCAGTCTGCGTGTGTGCGAAGTCTGAGCCGGACTCATTTCCTCGGCTACTCTCCACCGTCTGTGGC
Source organism: Lissotriton vulgaris (assembly GCF_964263255.1). Classification (NCBI taxonomy): domain Eukaryota; kingdom Metazoa; phylum Chordata; class Amphibia; order Caudata; family Salamandridae; genus Lissotriton; species Lissotriton vulgaris. The sequence continues at coordinate 644,256,392 of NC_141687.1, read as the reverse complement.
AGAGTGTCCTCTGTCAAAGCTGAAATGCACAGAAAAGATGTGTGAGTCATGGGCAGACTGACGTACAGAAGGAACAGGATAGCCAAATTACATAGCAGACAAAGGTTTAGGAGCCCACATCCTGCACATGGCCCACCCCTACCAGTCATCCTCACATTTCCTGGCATGGGGCCATGGACCACTAGGGGATGTGCATTAACACTCAAGTACTAAGCAAGTGGCGTGTCAACATGGCGGACCTGGCTGTCAAATGAGTACCACCCAATGGGACCAAAATGGCAGCACAGGCATACGTACGCAACACGGAACTCAATAGTGTGTCTGGGCACCAATACATGCATAGCACTCACAAGTTTCCTACACAGACAGTATGCTCACCGCTAGTTTGCTGTTGATCGGCACTCAGACGTTCGGCCAGTTCAGGATGCCTCACTGCAATTATACGGTGCATGAGAGGGGTCATGGAGCGTCGGGCCAGACGGGGCGTCCTTGGAATCAGGCCCAGTGTTACTTCAGCTACATTCTTGCTCAGCCTGGAAATGTCGTCCCAGCGTTTGTGGCAGTGTGTATGTCGTCTGTTGCACACCCCCAATGCCCGTACTTCCCGTGCTATGCTCCTCCACAGGTCCTTGCGAAGGTGCAGCTTGACCTACCATGATGAAAGACAAAAGGGTTAAAGTCAGTGGACAGGTGGCCTGTGACACACATAGGGGCAAGACGTAACTGTCAGCAGCCATGCACAATCGGGAACATATGTGTAGGCCACACTACACAGCTAAGATAGAAATTGGCAAGATCATTTTGCCCCCTCATGCACACCAACATGTCCCACACTGCACTTACCACCCGTCCTGGTGCGCCGTAGAGGCGTCCATAGTTGCGGAGTACACCGTCCACGAGGACATCAAGCTCCGCGGCGGTGAAGGGTCGAGACCGGATCTCATTGCCTCTCGACATGGCAAGATCACGGTGTATGGCACTAGAGCAGCAGTCGGTGGTCAGCTCAGCAGCAGCAGCAGGTCGAGGTGATGGTCACAGGCAGCAGTCGGTGGTCAGCTCAGCAGCAGCAGCAGGTCGAGGTGATGGTCACAGGCAGCAGTCGGTGGTCAGCTCAGCAGCAGCAGCAGGTCGAGGTGATGGTCACAGGCAGCAGTCGGTGGTCAGCTCAGCAGCAGCAGCAGGTCGAGGTGATGGTCACAGGCAGCACTGGTCCCCAGGGTAGGAAGCGTCGTTTTGGCCAACACACATATATAGGGCCCTCAGCACGTGTCAGTGGCATACGTCACCAGCAATTGGTCAGCCCTGGAAGCGTGATCGTGAAATGGGCCAATGACTGGCCCATAGTTGCGGTGCACACCTTCCGCTACTTGCGATTGGCCATATGCGGCCAGCGTCCCTCTCCCCATTGGCGGCATGTGCATGGACCGTCACGGGCAGACATCGGCGACCGCACGTGCAAGCCTCAGGCACGGCTGCTTCAGTTGCAACAATGTACTATCACTGGCGCCTCCATGGCGGTGCACGTACTCAGCGGGGGAGGTGCAGGCCCATACACCCTGTAGATGTAGTCAATGGACATGCCATTTCATGACCCCCCTTACAGTCACCTTGCATCATCCACCGTACACCGGCCGGAGCGGCCGGGCCTAGGACGACCGCCGTGCCCGGCCATGAACACAACCGCCATGGCCGGGCACGGCGGTTGTTCATGGCCGGCCACGGCGGTTGTTCATGGCCGGGCACGGCGGTTGAACATGGCCGGGCACGGCGGTTGAACATGGCCGGGCACGGCGGTTGTTCATGGCCGGCCACGGCGGTTGTTCATGGCCGGGCACGGCGGTTGAACATGGCCGGGCACGGCGGTTGTTCATGGCCGGGCACGGCGGTTGTTCATGGCCGGGCACGGCGGTTGTTCATGGCCGGGCACGGCGGTTGATCATGGCCGGGCACGGCGGTCGTCCTAGGCCCGGCCGCTTCGGCCGGTGTACGGTGGATGATGCAAGGTGACTGTAAGGGGGGTCATGAAATGGCATGTCCATTGACTACATCTACAGGGTGTATAGGCCTGCACCTCCCCCGCTGAGTACGTGCACCGCCATGGAGGCGCCAGTGATAGTACATTGTTGCAACTGAAGCATCCGTGCCTGAGGCTTGCACGTGCGGTCGCCGATGTCTGCCCGTGACGGTCCATGCACATGCAGCCAATGGGGAGAGGGACGCTGTCCGCATATGGCCTTTGGGAAGTAGCGGAAGTTGAGCACCGCCATGGCGGCGCCAATTATGTGATCTTGTCAGACGCTGCACCGTGATGTCTTGTGTGCAGTTGTGTCATGAGGGATGTGAGCGTGATTGGGAAAGGTCATATGTCATACAATACAGCATGTGTGTCCATACAATGGCAATCGGTCGGCACATAATGGGCAACAGATGTGCATTTGTACTTGTTGACGTCGGGTGTGACCCTACAGACGTTGTTACATCTTCACAACTACACAGTACATCACGGCTGTGTGGACAATTAATGCATCTGTTGTCAGTTTCTTGTTGTGTCGAGGTGACTACAGTGGTGGTGGTACACATGCATTCCGTGTATGTGTTTTGTACGTTGTGTCACCATGCATGTCATTTCCGTATGCACATCATTATTAGTGGTGGCATTTGTGCTTGATGACATGGCGTGTGTACACTTATCGTTTGTGTGCATGCAGTAGCATGAGTGTCTGTGATGTGTCTACGAAACATTAGGGTGATGACTGAAGTTTTGTCAGTAAGGTACACATGTGATGGAGTTCTAAACGTATGCGTCGTTTGTAAGTTGACCAAAGTTACATCTCTGTCCCACACAGGAGGGCTCCAAATGTGCATCGGCCATACACTGTGCTGGAGGATATGGTAGACGAGGAGGTGATTCGGAAATTCCGGCTGGATCGACGTCGGTTGCTGGACCTTGTGGCACTATTGTCTCCTCATCTGCAGCCACGTAGAACGTATCCTGGGTCGATTACACCCACTGCAAAGGTCATGGCGGTACTACATTTCTTCGCTACCGGCACTTTTCAGTTCACTGTTGCAGTTGCCGGGGGGATGTCGCAGGCCATGTTCAGCACGGTTCTTCGGGATGTGTTAACAGCTATGATGCTCTACAAGGATGAGTACATACATTTTCCACGGCCGGAAGAGTTGCCAGCTGTCAAAGCTGCTTTCTATGCACTGGGCCACATGCCTCACGTTGTGGGCTCAATTGATGGCACACACATCGCTCTGATTCCACCACGGGCACGCGAACAAGTGTTCAGGAATCGCAAACACTTTCATTCGCTGAACGTGCAGGTGGTGTGCCTGGCGAACAACATCATCTCCCATGTGTGTGCCAGATTTCCTGGATCCGCACATGACGCCCACATCATGCGGAGCAGCAATGTCCCACGACTCATGGCAAATCTGCGACCCGGTCAAGCGTGGCTTGTTGGTGAGTGTGCAGTGGGTACTCTTGTGATCTCTGTGTTGCATGGGGTACCCACCATATATTTTTCAGATGTTTGTCTCTGTCATCCCCCTACATAGGCGACTCGGCTTACCCAAACCGGCCCTGGCTCCTCAGTCCCCTACGTAATCTGAGGACGGCGGGTGACATGCGGTACAATGAGGCACATGGAAGGACACGGAGAGTCATCGAACGTACCTTTGGACTGCTAAAGTCCAGGTTTCGGTGCCTCGATAAGACCGGAGGGGCCCTGCCTTACACACCAGGAAAAGTATGCAAGATCGTGATAGCCTGCTGCATGCTCCACAACCTGGCAGTACGCAATGGCATTGAACTGCTGTTGGACCCTGAAGACGAAGGAGTGCCTCGGCCTCCCATCCCACCCATGTCGACTGATGAGGATAGTGGTGAGGAGGAAGGTGTGGACCAGAGGCGCCAGCTCATAGATCGCTACTTCCCTTGAATGTGAGTATCTACCTCTAGTGGCGGTTGACAATGCCTCATGTATGTTTGCTGGTGTTGTGTGGATATGGGGTTAATCAGCTGGGTGTTGTTTGTGATGGTTGCACATGTGTGTCTTCATGTCTTTGGACATGGAAGTGTCCATGATGTGTGTGCTCTCATCCCATGCTTGTGTGATGGTTGTGGTTTGTGTAATGTAGCTGTGCATTGTGTTGTGATGTGTGTGAATCTCTTTACTGACGTGTGTTTGCTGTCTCTGGTTTTCTCTAGGTCACTCCCGCAGCGCCATGATCATGTACGACTATGATCCCTGTACCTGTTTACGTCTGTATCTGATGGCAATCATGTGAATAAACATGGAGTCAAAACATCATTGTGTGAGTTAATGCTATTTATTTACAGGTTGTGCTTCTGTGCTGGTGAATATTTACAAGTCAGTGGGGTGGAGGGAGTTGGAGTTGAAGGTATTGGCTGATGAAATGTCCGTGCTGACGCCACATTGGGGGGTGTCAGGGTAGTCCAGCAGACCAGTGGGAATCATTGTCTGTGGGACAGGCTACTTAGCTGGGTGAATGTCTGGCACAGGCAGTGACATTGTCATGGTCGTCCCCTCTTGGAGCGTGTGCCTGGCGCTCCAACACTGCTCTCAGCCTCTTTCTTACTCGGACGGCCCCTCCGTCTCTGACCTGGAACAGAGTCAGCTGGGAGGGCAGGTTGTTGATGGGCCACATCCGTCGCCAGGGGCTCAGGTGGTGGTGGCGGCGGTGGAGGCGGAGGCGGAGGTGGCGGCGGAGGCGGAGGTGGCGGGGGAGGCGGAGGTGGCGGGGGAGGCGGAGGTGACGGTGGCGCTACCACACTTGGTGGAGGGGGGGGGGGGGTTGTTCCGGTCAACCCATTCACTCCACATCGTTGCCTGCTGCCCCATGATCAGCAACATCTGGCCAAGGATGCCAGCGATTTGGCGCTGGGTGTTGGTGTTGTCCACTGAGTCCTGGTGTGCACGATCAGCGTTTGCCTGGGACCGGTCGTATGACACCTGGCACCTGGCAAGAGCTTGTAGGGACTGTGCCACTGGCTGGGGTAGCTGTTCCTCCTCTGCACGGCGGTGTGTGGCTCGCCTGATTGGATGTTGGCCCGTTGCCTGTGTTTGTGGCCCACTCACCCTGCTTGTGTGTGGGGCCGTTGGACCAGCGTTGCGCGGTGGGTTATGCTGGGTGGCAGCGGCAGGAGTCGTGGTGCTGGTGGTAGTGGTGGTACTGGTGGTACTGGTGGTACTGGTGGTACTGGTGGTGGTGGGGACTGTGCAGATCACAGAGACAGGTGCCGCTGGAGTCACACATGCGACGTTGGTCGGTCCCGGGAGTCCCTGTGAGCCAGATGGCCCTGGCTGCGTGCTTGGTCCCGCTCCATCCTCCGCCCCGGAGCTGACTGTGTCCTCGTCACCAGAGAGTCCTGTAGATGTGAGAGGCGAGGCTGGCGGCCGGGTACTGGTTTCCGCAGTCAGTTGACGATCACCTGAGGGACAAGATCGAGCTGGTCAGTAATTTGGACATTACATGGTTATATGGATTTGTAGCCATTTCTGTTTCCTGTCGCACACACCCCACCCTCCACCACCACCACCACCACCCTCCCCGTGAACATGGGGGCCTGTTGGGAGTTGTAGTTTGGGCCTCTCACACACCCCACCCTCCACCACCACCACCACCACCCTCCCCGTGAACATGGGGGCCAGTTGGGAGTTGTAGTTTGGGCCTCTCACACACCCCACCCTCCACCACCACCACCACCACCCTCCCCGTGAACATGGGGGCCAGTTGGGAGTTGTAGTTTGGGCCTCTCACACACCCCACCCTCCACCACCACCACCACCACCCTCCCCGTGAACATGGGGGCCAGTTGGGAGTTGTAGTTTAGGCCTCTCACACACCCCACCCTCCACCACCACCACCACCACCCTCCCCGTGAACATGGGGGCCAGTTGGGAGTTGTAGTTTGGGCCTCTCACACACCCCACCCTCCACCACCACCACCACCACCCTCCCCGTGAACATGGGGGCCTGTTGGGAGCCATGGACATGTTAGTGAGTTGGTGTCGAACGTGCATGGTTTGGGGCGTAGGGGATGTTTCTTCTCAGTTGTGTGAGCCTGACCATGTCGTGCTGATCGTGGTGCTTGGTTTGTACTCACCAGTCTCTTCTCCTTCGTCAAGTCCGTCTAGGCTCTCTCGGTGTAGTATCCCCAGCACCTTCTCCTCCCAATCGGTGTAGGGTAATGGCTCCGGGGGTGTGCCACCGCCAGTATGATTGGCTCTAGCGACGTTTTTCGCTCGGATGCCCTTGATCCTGGTCTTCAGGTCATGCCACCGCCTCTGAATGTCATGCTTCGTCCTCGGCACAGTCCCCGACGCATTCACCCGAGTGACGATCCTGTCCCACATGTGGTTCTTTTGCGCAACGCTCGTCTGCTGGACTTGGGCCCCGAAGATGTGGGGCTCAACACGGATTATTTCATCTACCATTACCCTCAACTCTGTCTCTGAGAATTTCGGGTTTTTTTTGGGTGCCATGGTGTGTGGTGCTCAGTGTGTGAGTTGTGTGAGTTGGGAGGTGCAGGTGTGTGGTGTGTGATGTGTCGGATTTGTGTGGTGGGTGTTTGTGTGGTGGGTGTGGTAGGGTGGTGGGTGGGTGTCTTCTATGTGCTTTTATGTGAGTTAGCAGTTTCTCGATTTGCCCTCTTGCTGGCAGCAATGCTGTGGTGCAAAGGATTGTGGTTGTGTGTGGGTGTCATTTTGTAGTCGTGTCTCAATGGTTGTTGCGAGTCAGGTGGTAGGTGGGCGTGTTGACGTGTGTGCATTATTGGATGATTGGGACGTGTCATGGTGGCTTGTGATTGGTGTTGGGGGGGGGGGGCTTGTCAATGTTCGTATGTTTGCTTAGGACTTGCGGTGCAGTTTCTGACATTTGTTCGGCGCTAGGGATGTTGTGCGTGTTGGCCTTCCGCGGTGCTGCTGTGGTTCTCGTGGCATTGTTTCCGCCGCGGACGTGGATGGCTGTGCGTTCCGTGGTACGGGCGGATTTATCCTAATTGCGGCCACGGAGTATTCTCAGGTATGGCGGTACATGTTTTATTTTCCGCGGTCATTTCCGTCCGCGGCAGTGGTTGTTCATTGAACTCCGTCCGCCGCGGACGGACTTGGTTGTGTTCCGTCCACCGCGGACGGTGTTGGTTGTGAACCGTCCGCCGCGGTCGGAGTTTCGTCACATGAATATCCTAATCCCAAACGCGGTATCTCCGCGGCGCAGCCGGGAGTAAAATTTCCCCCACCATGGCGGACAGTACCCATTTCCGTCCGCCATCCTAATCGGCCCCATAGTGTGCGATTCGTATTACTCTGTCCAGTCTTACAATGAATATCTGCAGAACTGGGTTCAAAATGGTTTTAAAGACGCAAAAGGTGGCACAATAAAGCATAACATGCTTTGGGAACAGGTAGTTATTTTGCAGAAAGAACTACAAAAGTCTCACGTGATCCATACACCGAGTCATCAGCGTTATGGCATTCACGTTGAAGGGAATTTATTGGCTGATGAAGCCGCAAAGGCAGCTGTGCAAACGGCTTCCGTAGCTACAATCAATCGCTCAAAAACAAAAATAGACGGTGAAACCATGCTCGCTGTCAGTGCCTGAAGCAAAGGCAGCGGAGCCGCGTTACCTCTAAATTATCCACTCAAATATAAATACATCATTGATGCAAACTCTGTTCCTTTTGCTCGAATCACTGGAGTGGGGGATAGGGTAATTCCAAACAGGACCCGGATAGGTGCTTTGATTCACGAAGCACATATGGGAGAGAGTCTGATACATCAAGGGATCTCTAAATCTCTATTAAAATTAGAAGAGATGTACTGGTGGCCAGGGATGAAAGCTCACGTATACAAATTCGGAATTAATTGCGATGACCACAGCTTTGAACACCACCAGATTCCTGTCTAAAGCGTAGCCAGCCCAGTACAGACACCACTGTTAGACAGCATAAGGCTATCTCCATGCAGACGTCTGAATGGACTGTTGCAGTCCCACAAAGATTAAGAGAGGATTCATTTGGATATGGCCTCAGTGCCCGAACTGTTATAAAAGATTTGCAAGTCTTTATCGGCACATACGCATTGCATTCGGCACGCTACATTCTGACCAGGGTCCTGCATTTTGCTCTAGGGCTTACAAGGAGGCCATGGCCAGCTTGGGCGTTGCATTGTGATTTTCGATTCCATTCCATCCTGAGGGAAATTTGGTTGTGGAGAGAAAAAACCGAGACATAAAGCAATCTAATAAATGTCCATCGTAGTCTTAATAACCTGCCAACAAATTCTCTGGATGGAATCACTCCATATGAACTCCTTTTTGGTACTAGAATGTTGGTTGAAGACCTTGATCGTCACACTTCAGTGGTGGAACAAAAACCATTTGATATCAAAGATCGTTTGGCTGTTTTACAGGACTTAAATGAAACAAGAAGTCTAAGCAACACCAGTGAAAAGCCAACGACCACTGAAGAAAAACCACCTGTCCCAGCAAGACCTGTCTGGATTCCAGAGGTTGGGGATCTATTCCGGGAGAAAGTAGTGGACAAGAAGGAATTCGGGCCTTCTTACAGAAAACCTGTACCTGTACCTGTACTGGCAATCCACGGATCAAGAACAGTGCTACTGCCGCCCCTTGCTGGAAGAAAGGAGAACCGGTCTGTATCAATTGACCTTGTAAAACCACACCATGTGGCCAACAATAAGTAGTAGGTTCAGGGCTCCCAAGATGTAGCAGACGACCATATCTTGCTACCATCCAAGAGGTTCAAATTGAAAGACTCATCACCTTTGAAGGTTCTAAAGTATGAAAAAAAGGACTATGCAACAAAGCTATGGAACTTGTGCATCTTGAGACCCAAATAACAGTTCATCAAAAAAACTCCCGTCTACAATGATGTAGCATATGGCACTACAAACATGTCAAGGGAACAAGCAACTCCAGAGATTTCAAATAATCCGGATGCAATACCAACTATTGACAGAACTGCCTCTGGCTATTTTATCAACTTTGATAACTTTTCTGAGAATCCCAGTAAACCTGAAACTACGCCAGCAAATACAATCTTCAAGGAAAAATTAACGGAACTTGGTCAAGAGCTTGCCAAAACATATCTGGTTTCACCATGGCTTGAATTTTGGATTGGGTTAGGTCTATTTTTTCTCCTGCTATGGCTCATTCTTGTTTTAAGTCTGGGAAAGCAGATAGAAGGAAAACACATTAAAATGGACACAGCAAGTAAGAACATCAACTTGCTCCTGAGGCCACAGAAATCATGTCATCGTGAACAACGAGACCTGTCATCAGTGAACATCACAGCGGTTCCTCTACCAGGTGGAATAGTGTGGGATACAATTGATTGTGACATTTATGGCCCTGTCGAACTGCTGAAAATTCCACACCAATTTAAGGTTTCCTTGAGTGACTTCGTTCACCCAGCACATTTTCTTATAATTGGTACTTTGAAACTGTTAATAACATGATGGCAGACTTAGAAATGTCAGCAAAATTTGAAAAACATGAATACCTAGAAGGTTCATCAGATTAGGAAGAAATGTATTGTTTTAATCATTTTGGCCATCATTACTTACATAAATCTGCAAACCCTAGAAATGTTTTAACTTATAATCAATGGGAACATTGTCCAACACCTCCAAAAGGTAGTTCTAAAACATTTATTGGAAAATTTCCATATTTCACAGGTTTTAATGTTAAAAACGGATCACTGACATAATATCGAGGGACAGAATATCGACCATCAAGATTATCATTGACAAAATATCGACAGACAAAATATCGAGTTTCTATCTTCAAACAGGTAAGTACAAAAATATTGAGTTGAAAATATCGTTTACTAAAATATAGTTTTTAAAAATATCGACTTTACTAAAAACAATGTTAAATTAAATTAATATTAAAAATTAATTACTAAAATATACTTAAAAATACTTACATTAACTTATAATAATTAAATAATTAATGAAAGTTAAAAAAATGTTTAATTCATATTTGTTAAAACATATATATATATATAGTAACAAAATATAATTAAATAATAGCCAATATTATTAATGTACAATAACAAAAGTGTAAAAATTACTATTCCCACTCCAAAGAGTGCAAGCGTAGGGAAAGCGTTGGATAGCGTAGGGGTTAAAATTACTATTCCCACTTCAGTGGGTGCAACAGTAGGGAAAGCGTTGGATAGCGTAGGGGTAAAAATTAATATTCCCACTCCAGTGGGTGCAATAGTAGGGAAAGCGTTGGATAGCGTAAGGGTAAAAAATACTATTCCCACTCCAAAGAGTGCAACAGTAGGGAAAGCGTTGGATAGCGTAAGGGTAAAAATTACTATTCCCACTCCAAACAGTGCAACAGTAGGGAAAGCGTTGGATAGCGTAGGGGTTAAAATTACTATTCCCACTAGAGTGAGTGCAACAGTAGGGAAAGGGGTGAATAGCGTAGGGGTTTAAATTACTATTCCCACTCCAGTGGGTGCAACAATAGGGAAAACGTTGGATAGCGTAGAGGTAAAATTAACTATTCCCACTCCAGTGGGTGCAACAGTAGGGAAAGGGTTGGATAGGGTAGGGGTTAAAATTACTATTCCCACTCCAGTGAGTGCAACAGTAGGGAAAGCGTTGGATAGCGTGGGGGTTAAAATTACTATTCCCATTCCAGTGGGTGCAACAGTAGGGAAAACGTTTTATAGCGTAGAGGTAAAATTTACTATTCCCACTCCAGTGGATGCAACAGTAGGGAAAGCATTGGATAGCATAGGGGTAAAAATTACTATTCCCACTCCAGTGGGTGCAACAGTAGGGAAAGCGTTGGATAGCGTAAGGGTAAAAATTACTATTCCCACTTCAAAGAGTGCAACAGTAGGGAAAGCATTGGATAGCGTAAGGGTAAAAATTACTATTCCAACTCCAAAGAGTGCAACAGTAGAGAAAGCATTGGATAGCGTAGGGGTAAAAATTACTATTCCCACTCCAGTGGGTGCAACAGTAGGGAAAGCGTTGGATAGCGTAGGGGTTAAAATTGCTATTCCCACTCCAAAGGGTGCAACAGTAGGGGAAGCGTTGGATAGCGTAGGGGTAAAAATTACTATTCCCACTCCAGTGGGTGCAACAGTAGGGAAAGCGTTGGATAGCGTAGGGGTTAAAATAACTATTCCCACTCCAAAGAGTGCAACAGTAGGGAAAGCGTTGGATAGCGTAGGGGTTAAAATTACTATTCCCACTCCAAAGAGTGCAACAGTAGGGAAAGCGTTGGATAGCGTAGGGGTTAAAATTACTTTTCCCACTCCAGTGGGTGCAACAGTAGGGAAAGCGTTGGATAGCGTAGGGGTTAAAATTACTATTACCACTCCAGTGGGTGCAACAGTAGGGAAAACGTTGGATAGCATAGGGGTTAAAATTACTATTACTACTCCAAAGAGTGCAACAGTAGGGAAAGCTTTGGATAGCGTAAGGGTTAAAATTACTATTCCCACTCCAGAGAATACAACATTAGGGAAAGTAAATACTTCATATTTTATTTAAAAATTTAAAAATGAATAGCTATCAATAATTAATTAAAAATAATTTAAAAATGTATATAATATAATAATTATTATATTAAAATTACTAATTAACAATAATTATTTCAATTGATCACCTATTAATACAAATTAATTAAAAATTAACAATGAATTATTTAATAATTAAAAATTATTTAACAATTATTTCCAATTAAATAAATTTAATTATTTAATTAATTATTAATAAATTACTTCCCACCCTTTTCCCCTATAAACCTACAACCCGCTACAGAAAATAAATTATTAAAATTAACATAATTAACAATTAATCAATTAAATTAAATTAATTGGCAAATAACATTTTTATAATTACCCATAAATACTTAATTAATAATGAATTCTAAATAAATACCAATAAATAATTTTACATATTTAATTAATTATAATTTAATTACTTCCCACCCAATTCCCCTATAAACCCACAACCGGCTACAGAAAATAAATTAGTAAAATTTACATAATTACCAATTAATCAATTAATTAAAATTAATTACCAATTAAAATGTAATTAAATAACAAATATAAATTAACAATTAATTAAAAATTACTTTCAATAAATAAATTTACATATTTAATTAATTATAATTAAATCACTTCCCACCCTATTTCCCTATAAACCCACAACCCGCTACAGAATTAAATTATGCAATAATTATAAAAACAAAATTCATTAATTAAAATTAATTATAACATAAATACACACTTTTCACACATATTATAACATAAAAATACACTATAAAAAATTAGATATTATAAAAAAATCGATATTTTTAACTATCTATACTATATACTTCGATATTTTAACTTTCTATATTTTTAACAGTCGATATTACATCACTTACCTTAAAAACAATATTTTGGTTATCTATATTCTGTCCTGTCGATATTTTGTCCAGTCTATATTTACAACTCGATATTATGTCCAATCGATATTTTGGACTCGATATTATGTCTGTGCACCATTACAAACCCAGAAAAATTTTACTTTAAAAATGTTAATAAGACAGGCATGAAAAGTATGTTGACAAATACTAACACATTTATTCTGCGGCCTTTTATGCTAAATTGTCCACCTTAGGCTTTGACTTTTGGAAAGACAACATTGAGACAAAAACTGTTTGGGGCACAAAGGACTGGCAGGTACAAGGTTTAGAAGCATTGTTCAGAGCCTGCATCGTTCCAGAACAAATGATGTTTTTAAATGACACTGTTCAACAGACATCTTGTCTTGCCATTGCTAGATAAAAGATTTAAACAAACCGTCCATACCTAATCCCACACCTGATAGTAATTTAACTTCAAGTGAGGAGGTAGACATAAACCATATTTTACAACAGAACAGAACAAATCCTGAATGGAAAACATGGTTATTCTGGCCCACAGATCCCTGAACTAAACACAAGGGTTCACAGTAACTCGGCCAGATCCAAGATATTTCCAAAGACAACATCCAGGGATAATAACAATTTATAGTGTAGGTAAATTATGCCTTGAGTGGATGCAGAAATCTACACTTCCAGAAATAAAACAACACTTATCTTTGCTTAAAGATGGCGTTGAATTACGAGAATTCCTACTGGGACTTCGTAATCCACGTCATAAATGTTTCATATTCGCCGGTATATACGCTGCATACAGTGAAGCATGGAAAGTCACACAAATTGAAACAGCTGAAAGAATATGAGAAATCGATTGTATTAATTAAGAGAAATCACTCTCTGTAGTTGACAATGGGTTAACAACTCTGTCGTCCAGAATATATTCTTTGGACAACATTGTATCCTCTGCCATAGACATAACAGAACAGGACTTGCTAATGTTACAACATGGCCAGCCTCAATTACGTTCTATAATGCTGTTCGGCTGGACGTTACAAAACCTTAGTTCTGGCTATGTGCCTTAGCGTTTAATCAACACCACAACATTGTTTACTGTATTTAACCTTACAGATAAACAAATCTCGTTGGCACAAAAGGGAGCAGTCTATATGGTGCTGAGCATAGAAAAACTGGAGTAATTACCTTTGACCGTTTCTGAGAAACCATCAGTTGAATGGATAATACATGGCACCATCACAATACCAGTGATGCCTTTCCAGTTTCAATATTGCTTAACCCCTTCCATGCTCATGACGGAACGGTTCCGTCATGAGCGTCGGTTGAGCTGTGCTCATGACGGAACCGTTCCGTCATGAGCCGATAGGCTCATTAGAACCTTCAGCACAGCGCGAAAATTCGCGCCGCGCTGAAGGGGTTAAAACACATATCAGCAGGCCTGTATGAAAGGTTGGGTAAAGAATACATTAAGTTGACATGGGATTTACCATACACACACAAATGTTGGAGTGGGGGAAAGGAGGTATTTCTTAGTGGTAAAAATTGTGAAAACTCACTAAGCCATACACTATTGTGTCAATGTATTAATTTACATGGAGCCTGCGAAGGTTCTTCTAATAACCTTTCTTGCCAGTTACAAGGTTCGCCTACAGCGGTGATAGATCCAATTTTCAGGCAGCTTTACAATGGTAGCTACATTATGTTAAATGATCACAGCTGTTGTGGAATGAGGCCAGGAATATGCTATCTCATTAGTGTGTCAGCCAGGGTCACTTGTTGTATGCAAGTAGTTTTTCCTAAAACTAAGACAGACGACGAGTCGCCGCTATGGCCTTCACTGAACATCTCTTCTATACGAATTGATACTTTAAGCAGAATGAAAGCCAATCTTTTACAAAAAACTGTGCTACTGACCTCGTCCAGAGAGTCGTATGATCTGCAAGTTGCAAGGACTTCTGCAGAGATACATGCATTATTATCAAAAAACTGCCCAATACATTTCGCAGAAATGTTAGGTTGTATCTTTAACATGTCGGATACCAGCAGTATTGCACATGTATTTAAGACGATTTTTTCGGGACTGTTAGCACCCTTTAAAGCAGTTCTGGGCATTTTTCCTAATTTCGTACACTCTGTGTTCGGCGGCCTGCGTCTCATTTTGGGACTCGTAACAGGGATCTTATTTTTATTCCACCTGCTCCGTTATGGCAAATCCGGCCACCAGCGATACCCAAGTCAGCATGGAGGATGCGCTCCAGGCCATGAAGTATCGTGAACGCATAACACAGATCCTTGTCTTGGCTCATTTGAGAGATCTGAATACCACATAGTTCCTGTCATTCAGACCAATCTGGCAAGATTGCATCTTACCTGTTTTACGATGCCTGCTTTGTGGAGAGGAAAGCATGTTGGATACCTGTCTAACACTACCATCGGTTATGCTAACGGATGCTGACGCATTACTGGGTCCGGTAGCGGCTCATGTGTTGTGTTGCCCCTAACCGCTACCAATTCTGATGACGGCATTCATTGAGATCTCACCGGCAAATCCGACTGGAGGTGAGATACGCGGACCAACAGGCACACAGGTACCATCTGCTATGAACATTGCTAACGCGGCTGACGCTGATGGCGATGCTTCATATCTGTGCACAATTGACCTTCTTATGAAGTGGTCGAACTTCCACCTACTGTGGTAGACGATTTCTTTGCCAGCCTTAATGACTTAATGTTTTCTCCTGACACCGAGAATAACTTTTGAAATTATCACACAGCATTCTTTTGGAACTCTGAAATTAGACCTTCGATTTTTCAAAACAAAAGCTTCCAAAGTTTGAAAATCTACTTCCACTACAGATTTATTTGACTTTTTTCCAAAACAGACTGAACTTTGGCACAAAGTAATCTGCTTAAAGTAGAACTATTCTTAGAGAACAAGAATTCTTTGACCACTTCCTAGAAACAATATTGACCCAATACACAAATCAGACTTGCTTATATATTCTGTTATGGGATGGTTTCAACCTTTTTCTGTATCTAGAGCCATTTCATAAATGTAAATTTCGTGATTCATTCAGTTAGCTTTATATCATATCATATGCTTACAATGAAATCATTACCTTTAAGTGTGTACTGTACAAAATGCTCATTTTTTACGTGTGGAACCATTTCAAATGCATTTTATATGGTTTTTTGGGGGCTGTAAACACATGCTCTAGATTATATATTTTAGTGCTTGAACTTAGATGAACATGATAACGTGGAGTGGGTGTTATGTATCATCTTAGGACCCTATTGTAATTTTCCCAATTCATGCCCTATATAGGTATAAATCACCATATCCTTATTTAGGCATAGAAATCGTAACCATATTTAAGGGTAGCTCATGCAGTCCAAATACGGCTGGGTTACTTCCACTAGTTCCGAAAATCTACAACTATTTCTTGGAAAATTCGGCTTCAGCAGCTAGGGACTTTCCCTTGCTCGAGAACTATCTTGTCCAAGAACTCATGGAGTTTTCAAAGAACTGAGACTCTTTTATGACATTATTATGTCCAACTTTACGTCAAACTCTGCAACTTCAAGGTATAAATATGCCCACAGTTGCCTTAGCAAACACACAGTGGTTTGGAGCAGTTCGACTATCTACTTGCCCGACACATCCTGCTACAGCAAATGCCGAAGGAAGCCGACCCTCCTGCAGACGCACTAGAAGAGAGACGCTGTCTTTTCTCCTGCTGAGAAATCCAGCTCCAGTGTTTCCAAGCTACCCTTGCTGGTTGTTGGGAAATCGAGTCCAGAGACTGACCTTCTCCATTCTAAACTAAGGTACGGAGCTGATAAGACCCTTAGAGAAATCTTGGACAGATTCTTGGCAAAAAAATACTACATTTCTGCTACACCTCACTTACTTCTTCCCTAGCACTAAGCTTAGGTTAGGTAGGCGTATTTTATAAGCACCAGTTGAGTACTTTTAGCCTCTGTTATTTATGTATGTATTTTTCTATGGTTTAGGAACCATACAATGCTCTTACAGTATTATTTTGTTCTGCTTTTTATACTGTATGTGTTATATTTTACAACCAGTTTTACGAATGTAGCAGTTCATTTCTTATGCTTGAGAAAGAAGACTGTTCAATAAATCCTTTTATTGAAAACGCCCATCTATCTATTTCTCTGCGACTCTGGTGAAACGAAGCAGGCACGATTGACTGAGTGAAATATATATCTATTGTTTCCACGACTCTGATGATCAGTTTTATCTTGGGGAAACAAAGTTGTCATATTTATGCAGTTGTCAGAATCTAACCCTTCTTATGAATTCGAGAAAGTTTCTAGTGACCTCTGAGCTAGCTGGCACTCACAATTAAGTCTAGAATATTCGATAGAGACCTAGTAGACCTCAGTCCTATGTCTAATCTATAGGATATATTATTCAAATGCGCAGAGCCTATTGGGACTATATGAACTACACTACACCGCGACTAAAAAATATAAGCAGAGAAGTACACACGTGGAGACATTTAACTCACACGTAGAAACTCCTATACTCATTCATTTTTGCCTGCAAAACCAGACTGATTTCTAAAGGTCTTTTTCCTAAGTAGCACATGCGCGCTGCGTAGGTGAGACCTAAAAAGGTGATTAGGGGCTAGATGTAGGTAAATAGGTTTTACCGATTCTTAAATACCGAATTTTACCATTCGGTATTTAAGAATCTGTAAAACCTATGTAGGTAAAAAAATCTGGAAAAAATACCGATTCGGTATTTACCGAATCGGTAATTACCGAATCGGTATTTGCCATTGATTCCTATGGGTCTTGAAGCCCATAGGAATCAATAGCAAATACCGATTCGGTAATTACCGAATCAGTAAATTTACCGAATTGACAGGGGGAACAGGGTGTCACTTTGACACCCTGTTGCACCCCTGTTTCAGGCTTGTGTGCCTTGTGACACACATACATGCCCTTAGGGCATGTCTGTGTGCCACATGGCACAGGTGTACATGCACAGATGTGCATGTACACAGGAATTCGTTATTTACCATCTAATAGTATTACATGGTAAATACCGAATCCTGAATGGCCTGTAGCGCTGTTAACAGTGCTACCTACATACCGATCTGTAATTTAACCAAATCTGTAAAATTTACAGAATCGGTAAATTTACCAATTCTGTAATTTTACCGATTCGGTATAATTACCGATTCGGTAAAAGTACTGAATCTGTAAGTTTTTCTAACCCCTACATACCAATGTCCAAATACCGGTCGGAAAACGGCCGAAAATCGGTATTTTCGGCCATTTCCGTTTTGGACACCTACATCTGGCCCTAGGTGTTTTGCATAGCTGTTCTGGGGGGTACAGACCTACAGCCCTTTAGCAATGTCTGTTAAACATGTTTTGTATTTCTTTTTCTTTTTTTTACAACATAAGACGTTTTTATAAAAGTGCATTCTACCTACCGTTGAACTTCTTTTTAGTAAGAATATGTCAGGACCAGGACCCAGACAACGAACAGCTCCTGAAAACATGTTTGATTTGCAGAGAAATCCCCACGTTAGGACCAATCACATAGGGTTTGGCCCAGTCCTGTCAGGAGACCTTGCTACTTCACTTACAGTACTATGTGTCTGTGACCATTATTATGTTTTTCATTATTATGTGTTGAACTATCCGTGTCCTCAAGTAGCATTAGAACAGTACCCAGGAATGTTTCAAGGATTTTCAGTTGTGCAGGAAAAAACATGTTGCTGCTTGAAGAGAGGCTGGCTCTCTCTCTGGCCTTATGCACTAGGCGACTTTTCTTATCTATGAAAGCTTTGACTCGGTCCCTCTTTTAATAACCGTTACTCGCACCAGTTATTTCTCCTGGGGGCACCTTTGGCCCCGACGTTTCCAGATTACATAGATTGCATTGATGTTAGGGCAACTTTTTAAAACGACCTTTGCAAGATGTCTAAATTGCCCTGTCACTTGGAGCAAATCTTTTTGCATTTGTGATACTCCATTCACATGGAAGGTTTAGTGTACTCTTTAAAATATAAATGCGAAAATAAAACTTTCGACCAGCCGCAAGCCATCGCTGAAACTCTGATTCAGCACATATTTGCTTCCAGGACCACATCAGAGTGCCTTCAATCCTCTAGAGAAAGGCGCCCACGCTAACTCATATGTTCGAATTTCAATAAAAGTACCCGGGTAGATAACAAGTGACAGGGTGACATACTGACTTAATATCTTCTGTAATGTGATATGAAGGATGCGTCTCCTGGTGTGTGCTTCATGTCTGCAGCCTCCGGTTTGTACCTCATTTCCCTGACAGCTTTGAGTAATTGTCAGTAGTCATTAGCATGTTTATTAAGGAAGGAGGAGAGAGCAGTTATGCAAAATCTCACAAAGCGGATATGCTTAGTAGTTAACTGTTTCAGACCGGATTCCTGGATTTTACTTTCCTGCTGGTGGTTTAGATCTTGCTGTGGGCGAGAGCTGTCAACAGTGCAGAAGGTAAAGTGGCACCGGGCCTAGGGGTTTGATGGTCCAACTTGACCACTATATAACTATAGTTGGGTTGAGGAAAGATAGATTTTCCTTCCCTGTATTGGTAGTAGGGCGCCCCGGCTAGGTGGATGGTTCTGCATGTACTTCCGCCTTGTGTGCATGTGTTCTTGTGAATTGCTAGAAATAACACAGCAGACACTGTAAAATCGCGTTTTACAATTTAGGGCCCATTCAAAATGTGCATAGCTGTTGTGGGGCGTCTGAGGGCCTGGGCACGGACAAAGCCTTAAACACGAAGGCTTAAGAGGCAGAATCACCCATTTGCATCACCCCATGCAGAATCCAATTTGCATAATCTATTGGCATAAAAAGTGACTGTCACACGCAGATCAACAGACAGAAGAACATGTTGTGAATGTTTAAATGTTCATTTTAATTCATTTCAGATACTTGTTGGTTAAATAAAACTTTCCAGGATAGTTTGAGTAATCTGAATACAGTTTCCAAACATACAGGATAATATGCTCCCATTTCAGGCTCTGATGCTCTGTTTTTATAAGGGGCTGGCTTTGTTTTAGAAAATGGTTCTACCGTTGAAGTTACAGAAATCCTACATATGCAGGCTTTGAACAGCACAGCAGTCCTTCAGGTTGCCTGGATGTTAACATAGGCTTAGGCTTCAGTGGGTAACAGAATGCTTACAGGATTGCACAGCAATCTCTCAGGTGTAAGAGATAGATCCTATAATCAGTGCGGCTCCTCGGCTATGGCGGAGGAGCGTTGCCCCACTGCTTTTAAGCAGTGCAACGTAGAGGAAACATAAAATACTTTGTTTCAGAGTGGGCAGGTCTGCTCTGCTGTCGGAGCAGGGCAGAGGAGGAGAGGTTTACCCACTCCTAAGTGAGCAATGACGGATTGGTCGGCCCTCTCGGGTGCCCAAACCAGTCATGCTCACTGTTCCAGTTCTCCATGCAGGCTGCATTACAGCCTGTGTGGAGAACATGCCCAGGCCCCCATTCCCTGGTTGGGCGTCGAACCAGGACGCTCAAAACGAACCTCAATGCTGCATTTCAGCTTGTGATTGGTCAGGGATGCCTGGGTGCTGACCAGTCACAATGCTTCATTGCAGCATTGTGATTGGTCAGGGGAGCCAGTCTGTGCTTCCTGAGCCTCAGTCCCTTTATGCAGATAATGCTGGCTACACTTATGACGCCTTAACTATCATTCAATTTAAAGATGTACTACTGGTTTAGGCATCTGTCAAGAGATGCTACACAGATCTTATGGACTCTTTATGACTCTGGGTTATAACAGCACAGTTGTCCTTCACTTAACAATGATTTTGAAGGCTCATGCCTCTGACAGAAGAGCACTGGTGAGGCTCCGTAGATCTTCCAAAGGAAAGCCAGTGACAGTATTAAATTTTCTTAAGTACAAGAGATGTTGGCTTTCTGGCATAAAATATGTACCCACAAATCAAAGATTATTTGCCAGCTCAAGCCTCTAAGCCTTTGATAGCAGAGCTACTCTCAAGTCACAAATATCTTAGCTATTCAGGCTTTACACAGAAGAGCTAGCTCTCAAAATATAGAGAGGCTCACACTTTTCAAAGCATAGCTACCTTACAAGTTGCACATATATTTCAAGCTCTAATTTCAGGAAGCAAACCTATCCATAAGGCTATACTGCATCAAAATCATTACTTAGATTGCACATATTCAAAGGGCCTTGAGACCCACATGGGTGGGTAGTGTGCTTTACAAATACCTGATTGATTGATTGACATCTCCAAAAGGCCTAGGACAGCAAGGGTATCATTCACGACACAGATCAGGAGAGATGTACTAAGAATAGATTCACAAAAAGGGGTTGCAAATGTTACCATTTTTTGCAAATTGATTCTGATTTTGCAAACTGACTTATGAACTAATAGGTTGGGTTGCAACAAGACTATTTCAAGTGAGTCACAATCCGACCTATCTCATGAACATTAATGCAATAGATCACAAACTGTAACTCAGTCTGAAGGAGGCCATTAAAGGGTTGGTAGCCTGCTAGGGTCAGCAGACTACTATGTGTGTGACCATGTTTAAATAACCTTTTTTTTTAATGCAGCTCGTTTTCCTTAAATGAAAAAGTGCTGTGTTATTAAAGAAGAGTTTTCCTTTAAAAAAAAGTTTGTTTGAGAGATGGCAATGGTTCCAAACAAACTCTTGTTTAGTGTTCACAAAGGGTAAGGGCTTACTTTTACGAGTAAGTTACAACCTCATTTGAGGTATTGGTAACATGAATTCTGACTGGAATTGCGATTCCAAGACACTGATACATCAGGTGCCGGTCTACAATTTGGAAGGGATGCCCTAAACACACCCTTTCTAAATTGTAATATGGTATCAATTTCTAAACCCATTTTGTGCTTCAGCATGTCTTTAATAAATGGCAAAATGAGTTAAATGAATATAAAAAAACATTTTGTGGTCGCAAACTCTCCAATTTTGCAAATTGCAGGGTTTATGACTTCAAACTGACTTTGTAAATATGTACCTAAGGTTTTAAACAAAAGGGGTATTCTTTTTGTGAACACAGTTGATAACCAGACTGAAGACTTTTCACTGATTTGTATGCATGTGTCTGACTCTCCATGCAGCCAGAATGATACTGAATTCATGCACACGCTGAGAAACACCAGTGCTTCCAGGAGAGTAGTTTTGTGTAGAAGAAGCTTTTGTAATGGTGGTTGCTATCATTTTAATGGTGCACAGACAAAATATCGACTCAAAAATATCGAATGGACAGAATATCGAGTTAAAAATGTCGATAATAATAAAATATCGATATCAAAAATATCGTTGGTCAAAATATCGATTAAAATAATGATAAAAAAAATATCGAGTACAAAAATATCGACAAAATATATATAAATAGTCAAAGTAAAAAATTTCAATAATATGTAGAAAAAAGGTTAAAAAAATAAAAAAAATGTATTAATCGTAATATAAATTGTAGTTAATGTTTAGGAGTGGGATGTTGGGTTAATAGGGGATAAGGGTGGGGAGTAATTTAATAATAATTAATTAATTATTATATGTTTGTAAATATTTTTAATTAATAATTAATTGGTAATTAATTAATATTAATTAGTTAATTAATTAATATAATTTTGTACATATTTTTAATTAGTAATTAATTGGTAATTAAATAATATTAATTTAGTTAATTACATTAATTAGAGTAATTTATTTATATATATAATTTTTAGTTATTGTTAATTAATTAATTGGGAAAAAATAATATTAATTATTAAATTAAATTAATTACAGCTAATGTGCTAATATATTTACTTTATTGTTATTGTTAATTAATAATTAATTGGTAATTAAATAATATGAATTAATTTTGGGTAAAGGAGTATTTTTAGGGTTCAGGGTCAGTTTTCAGTTTTTGGGTAAAGGAGTATTTTTAGGGTTCAGGGTCAGTTTTCAGTTTTTGGGTAAAGGGGTATTTTTAGGGTTCAGGGTCAGTTTTCAGTTTTTGGGTAAAGGGGTATTTTTAGGGTTCAGGGTCAGTTTTGGGTTTTTGGGTAAAGGGGTATTTTTAGGGTTCAGGGTCAATTTTCAGTTTTTGGGTAAAGGGGTATTTTTAGGGTTCAGGGTCAGTTTTCAGTTTTTGGGTAAAGGGGTATTTTTAGGGTTCAGGGTCAATTTGGGTTTTTGGGTAAAGGGGTATTTTTAGGGTTCAGGGTCAGTTTTCAGTTTTTGGGTAAAGGGGTATTTTTAGGGTTCAGGGTCAGTTTTACCTACTGTTGCACCCACTGGAGTGGGAATAGTAATTTTAACCCCTGCGCTATCCAACGCTTTCCCTACGCTTGCACTCTTTGGAGTGGGAATAGTATTTTTTACACTTCTGGTATCGTACGGTAATATTATAGTATCTTATTTAATTATAGTATGTTACTAGATATATATGTTTTAACAAATAAGATTGTAAATTTTTTTTTATTATTTTCATTTATTATTTAATTATTATAAGTTAATGTAAGTATTTTTAAGTATATTTTAGTAATTAAATTTTAATATTAATTTAATTTAACACTGTTTTTAATAAAGTCGATATTTTTTACATCTATATTATTGTAAACGATATTTTGTACTCGATATTTTTGTACTTACCTGTTTGTAGATACAAACTCGATATTTTGACTGTCGATATTTTGTCCACGATATTTTGGCAAGTCGATATTTTGTCCCTCGATATTATTTCAGTGATCCCATTTTAATAATGTTAAGAAGTGGTGAAATAAGAAGTAGATGCATTGTAGTAAGTAAACACAGCATGTTAACATGCACTTTTTACTCAATATGTCCAATTTTAATATTTCGAATACTTGTTCCTGGTGTGCTAGTGCAGCTTTTCCTACCTGCCTTCACATATCTTTTATTGTTGTAATTTCCTTCATATTACTGTATATGTAGAGTTGTTCTATTACCTTCATTGTCACTTGGCACACGCTCAGGGTTCCCCTCACCTGTTGCCACGTTTGTTATTGAAATTACTTTCAGATTTACTGACATATTGCACCGGGATTGTGTTACAAAAGCATTGCAAACCGGTGCAAAATGTTTATTCGGAATTTTTACTAAACTTGCAGCGCTTTGCATTAACTTGCTCCAAGGGTGTATTCCATGGGTGGTACATGGGTAGGCTGAGGCAACCACCCATGGTTTTTGATTCAAAGCCAATAGGAGACAAGTGTTTGTTACAAAAAAATACCACTGATTGAGATAGGCGTTAAAAAGGAGAAATGTTCTAAGTTCTCCAAACTTTTCTGAATTTACATGTATGCTGTACTGTACAGCACACATCCAAAGTGAGACATGTTTTAAGGTTTGTCTACGCATGGAATTTTGTACTGGAAAAATAGCCTTCCCTTAAAAATACGATGCTAGACATGACACGGACACCTTTACGCCATAATGCAAAGGTGTGTGCCTGATTGTGTGTTAGCGTTAGGAAGAGAGGACAGTGCCATATCGTAATAGACATGGTGCTGTCCTCCTCTCTTCCTCACAGGCAATACCGTTCAGAATCTTTGGTTGCTGTGTTGTGTGAGATTTTTGGTAAATATACCCCTAGATGGAATGTAACTCACTGTATTAGTCACAGCACTTTCTTTATTCCTTGTGACAATTGCATTCTGCCTCACAATACTTCTTATATTTCAAAGCAATATACTAGTCTTGGAGTACCTGTGGATTGTCATATACCACTCCACCTTTTTTCAGAGCATTATCCCCTCACTTTTGCAAACTCCTTCTCTTTATCACACTTGCCCTAGGCTTTATGATGCTCTCCACTATCTAATAATACTGACAATGTGGCCCCCATACCCTGATTTAGACCACTTATCCCATGTCTCACAACACTCATGCCATGTATAACAGCATTCATTCATCTCATGACAGTCAAATCGTGTCTATAGATGAGGGGCGCCAGAGACCCATGGAGCAAGATTGCCATGACTAATATGGCTCTTCTGGCCGAAATAATAAGTCTGCAAGCTCCACATGCTGCTGGAGGGTTTGTGGCCCTCGACCAACCAGCTGCAGCGGTGTTCAAGGGTGCCTTAGACCTGCTGGGACCATGGAGTCCAACTTTGAAGCCGTGCCCTTGTGGATAGATGCACAGTTTGGTGACCTGGATGATGTGGGCTACCTGGGCCCACCAGTGCTATAGCAGATCCCAATTGCGCATGGAGCCCTGGACTATGCCTACCCGCCACTCGCCGGAGCCTGGTTTCACTTTCCAGCCCTCCTGCTGACACAAGTTAGCAATCGTAAGGCTAATCGTGCACCCGGCAGGTAGGGCGAAATTGCTGCTGTAAGGGAAGAAGGCCTGTGATTTTTGCTGGCGGGAGTGGGGATTTTGAGCATAGGGGAGCTGGGGCTGCTGGTTGGGCCATCCTACTTGAGTTGAGGGCCAGTTGCCGATATGTCGCTTGTCTGTACACCTCCGCTTCTGATTCTCATGGGCAGTCTGTGGTGCTCTTTTGAAACATTGGACAGAGGCTGAGCATGGTATGGCTCATATGAGTGAATCACTGTTCTTGGTGGAAGCGGAGGAGACACGTAGGCAACACTATAGGGTCTGCTCATGCCCCCCTCGATACTAGAGGGGTGTGGCGGGACCTGGCCTGCGTGAACCAGAACTTCCAAGTCTTCTTCCCTTGACCCCCGCTCGTTTGCCAGACCTTCTGCCCTACGTTTGCAATGGGAAGGCATGATAGTAAACTGCCACAGCTCTCCTTCGCGACCCAGTGAGGTGTGGGTGCAAAAGAAGCAAATTCTGAAGTTTAGCAAAGAAAGGTGATCGGAGAGACCTCTTTCCTCCTTGAGCAGGACATTAAAGGAATGTTTGTTGACCTAAAAGCTAGCCTCCATGCAATACACTCATATATCAACATACTTACCACTGGCAGGACCACACATGAGAGCGATTAAATAAGTATGGTGAATGCATTGAACAACTTGATACATGAGTATGGAAGGTGGAAGATGCCACACAACCACCAATGAACAATTATTGACAAGGGATAAAGTTCTGGAAGTCATCAAAAATAAAACTGCATGCCTGAGTCTAGGTACCAGCAGAATTATCTATGGACGCTTTGGGTTCCAGACTGAACAGCTATGGATAGAATGGACACATATGTTGTGAATATGCTCCGCTCTTTGTTTGTTAGGCCCTGTCACCAATGTTTGTGTTGTATATTTATACTTTCTTCAATATGGCTAGTCGGTGTCTGTAGTCCTTTCTTAGTGTTCTTTTCTTTCCAGTCTCTCATACGTCCTAGAGTGTTCTATATGTGATGTGAGGATTCCAGCCTTGGCAGTTGATGGTCTGGTCAGCTGTGAGGTTTGATGTTCTGCTTTCTTATCTTAATAAACCTATCTTAATAACCTGAAGATGTGTAAGCATGGGCGTAAAATCCGTTCCGCTCGCAGATTTTGCGGATTTTCGGTAAATTCGCAATCCTCAAACTCTTGCGAATTTGCCAAAAATCCGCAAATTCGCACTCTGCGGATTTTTTTGCTTGGTGATACAATATTGCGGCGCGCGCCGTTCACTTACTGTCATTCAGCGCCTGCCGAGTTGTTTTTCTTGATATTTTGCGAGTGCTGCGCCATTTTGGATCTTGCTGCGGGATCCCGCAGGAGTTTGGCGACCGCGATTACGTAATCGTGGCTTGCCACCTTGCACAGCACGCATCGCGAGAGTTCCCAATTGCGAACACGTAGATGCGGCGGGCAGCAACAATCTCGCACTCGCGAAATTACAGAATTAGCAATTCTGCACAAGAAATCCACCAGCAAGCAGCATAAACCTTCTGAAAATGATGATTTTTATCAGAATAACTCCTCAGGTTGACATTTGCCTGCACTTTTTTTTGCAAGGAGTCCATTTTGGGGGGTGGGGAGGGGGTGGGAGGAAGGAAGTGCCCCACAGTCTCCAACTTCCTGTTCCTGTCCACCAGGCTCCTCCCAGTGCTTTCTTCATGTGCTGGTCACTTTCATTCGGATCTTGACCTAGAAGGATTGCTTTTTGTGGATACTGCTGGATATTTGGATTTGAGGCCTGTTTGACTTTCTTTGGATCACTTTTGGATTAGAAATTTCACAAGCAAGTTTGTTTGAAGCATTGCAGTTGCTGCAACTACAATTTTGGAATTGTCGATTGTTGGGCTGTTGTTGGGGCCTTTTGCCCAGGGGTAGTGAGTGGTGCATGGACTGAGTCTGTGGGGTCTCTTTAATGTAAACATCATGGAGGGCATGAATGGCATGGGATTGTGCTGATTTTTCTGTATTTTTCGATTCTTTTGGCTGCTGTTGGGGCCTTTTGCCCAGGGCTAGTGAGTGGTGCATGGGCCTAGTCTTTCTGTGGGGTGTTCATGGGCCTGTCCATGTGGGTGGGGGTCTACGGTCCATTTTGAAGCCAGGCAGTGTGCTTTGTTGTGCCATAGGCCTGCACCCAGTCTGCCATGCTTTCATCCGTTATGCCCAGGGGTACTCAGGGGTGCATGGGCCTAGTCTTTGTGCGGGGTGTCTTGAATTGGAACATGATTGAGGGCATGGATGGCATGGGATTGTGGTGATTTTTGTGTGTTTTTCGATTTTTGGGCTGTTGTATGGGCCTTTTGCCCAGGGCTAGTGAATTGTGCACGGGCCTAGTCTTTCTGTGGGGTGTCTTGAATTTAAACATCATGGAGGGCATGGATGGCATGGGATTGTGCTGATTTTTCTTTGGGGTGTTCATGGGGACTGGCCATGTGGGTGGGGGCCATTTTGAGTGCTGGTAAAGGCAGGCCCTGGCCATGTGCTGGGAGGCAAGGGGCCATTTTGAATGCAGGCAGTGTTCTCAGGCCTGCACCCATTTTGCCTAGCTTTCATCCATTATGCCCAGGGGTAGTGAGTGGTGCATGGGCCTAGTCTTTCTGTGGGGTGTCTTGAATTTAAACATCATGGAGGGCATGGATGGCATGGGATTGTGCTGATTTTTGTGTGTTTTTGTGATTTTTTTGGGGTGTTCATGGGCCTGTCCATGTGGGTGGGGGCCATTTTCAAGACTGGTGCAGGCCGGGCCTGTCCATGTGGTGGGGGTCTAGGGGCCATTTTGAAGCCAGGCAGTGTGCTTTGTTGTGCCATAGGCCTGCACCCAGTCTGCCATGCTTTCATCCATTATTCCCAGGGGTACTCAGGGTTGCATGGGCCTAGTCTTTATGTGGGGTGTCTTGAATTTGAACATGATTGAGGGCATGGATGGCATGGGATTGTGGTGATTTTTGTGTGTTTTTCGTTTTTTGGGCTGTTGTTGGGGCCTTTTGCCCAGGGCTAGTGAGTGGTGCATGGACCTAGTCTTTCTGTGGGATGTCTTGAATTTAAACATCATGGAGGGCATGGATGGCATGGGATTGTGCTGATTTTTATGTGTTTTTCGACTTTTTGGGGTGTATAACTGAACTGATGTTCCTCTGTCTTCCATTGCTTTTAGGTGCACAAGACTCAAGAGAACCGCCAGTGCCAGGAAGAAGTCCTACAGCGGTGTGTGTGTGCAGCATACCATCACGCGACGTCACGTCTGGCCACAGGCAACTCGTGCAACTGCGGCCTGCTGTTCTGACCTCTGAAGAAGATGGCCCCAAAAAAAGTTCCTCGTAGCTCCTTTAGCAAGAAAGTTGCCAGTAAGGAGCAGAAGAAGCTAGTTACCAAGGAGACTGGTGTGCCGCCTGCCACATTGTTTGGGAATAAAAAAAAAAGTACGCCTGCAACAGCAGCGGGATCTGCTGGGGACCAAGCTGGGAGCAGCACCCCCGCTTCATTGGGCTCAGTGCCACCACCACCACGCCAACTTAAGTCCAAGCCCTTGAGTGCTGCAGAGGCACTTAGGGCCCGATGTAGGTCGGTCGGTAACGGCCGAAAATCGGTATTTTCGGCCGTTACCGACCGGTATACCTGAAATGGTATGTAGGGGCACAATTTTACAGAATCAGTAAATTTACCGATTCGGTAAATTTACCGATTCTGTAAAATACCGAATCGGTATTTTTACCGATTCGGTAATTCTCCAATGTAGGTGGGACTCTTCAGAGTCCCAGGAGCCTTAACGAATCGGTATTTTACCATCAAATCCAATTTGATGGTAAAATACCGATTCAGGTGTGCATGCACATGTGTGCATGCACACCTATGCCATGTGACAGGCAGACCTGCCCTTAGGGCAGGTATGCCGGCCACATGGCACCCGTGCCTGTTTTGGGGGTGCCAGAGGGTGTCAAAGTGACACCCCCTGCACCCTTGTGTGAATCGGTATTTACAGATTCTGTAAATACCGAATCGGTAATGCCCATTCATTCCTATGGGCTTTGAAGCCCATAGGAATGAATGGGCATTACCGATTCTGTATTTACAGAATCGGTAAATACCGACTGGTAAAGATTCGGTATTTGAACATCTGGATATACCTACATATCCACACTTTAGATTTACCGATTTTTAATTACCGAATCGGTAAAATTCGGTAATTAAAAATCGGTAAATCTAATTTACCTACATCTCGCCCTTAGTCTAGTTGTTCAATCACCATCGACCAGTGATGTTGGCTCATCGCAAGAAAGTAGCAGCAATGTCCCTCAATCAACACAGGTTGTTGTAACTCATCTGATGAGTGTTGAACAACCACAGCCGCAACAACAACCACATGTGCAAGTACAAGCCCAAGTACATGTGGAAGGAGAGGCAGCGCAAGGAGATGGGCAAGCAGAGGTGCATGGAGGGGCACAAATGCCCACAATAGTTGTTCCTCCCGAAGTAGGGGCACATCAGGAAATCGACAATCAAGCCGAGGTATCATTTGAGGAAGCCATTCCTCCTGATGATCTTTCATTGTCTTCCACATCCCTAGCAAGGAAAAGATCAAGGGTGGTGTCTACATCTTCTTCAAGCCCACCTCCTTCTGATGATACAGATCTAAATTGGGAACACCCACTGTCGTCTGAGAGTGAGGCACACCATGATCTGACAAAGGTAGCTAAGCGTAAAAGGAAGGTCGTCAAAACTCTCATAGTTATGGAGTGTGATGACGCTCAACAAGAAGTGGCGTATACTCCTGCTGATGAAGACTCTCACGACGACGACGCAGTCATCATAGGCTTGACTCCATCCTCAGCGGGCATGCAGCAAACAGACATTTTGACCCTAGCCCGATAAGCTGCTGAGCGTGATGATGTTGTCGACGAGGAGGCAATGGGAACACCATCATTGGAGTTAACTAGTACACCACCACCTACCGCTTCCATATTTCTTCCTCGCCAGAAGGGACCTCCATCCACCTCGACCTCAATTAGTGGTGGTGAAAGTGCACAACGTAGTAAAGTTCGGCAATACTCATCCTCCACTTCATCATCTGGCATTAGCAGCATGACCACCACCAGTATCGCCTCATCCGGCCCCCACAGACATTTCAAGTCCGCAGTTTGGGACTTCTTTAGTGTTTGCCCAAAAAAGGAAAACCTAGCCATTTGTAGCATTTGTAAGCTTGCAGTTAGTTGTGGTAAGCTTGGTACCAACTATGGGACCGGAGACCAGAGAGGTCATCTTAAGAGACAGCACGCTGTCCAATGGTTTGCGCACCTAAAGGAGATCAAGGAAGCCCGAATTGCAAATCAAGAAAACGTTGATGTTTCATCTGATGATGACGAGGAGGAAGAAGCATCAAACACTTCACTTACACCCAGTACCCCTGTCAGCACACCCCATGTGAGCCACACTAAGAGTGTGGGAGAGAGTGAGACACCAATGCGAAAAAGTTCATCAGCGAGCGTAACTGGGTCAAAGAAGTCATCATCATCATCCCCATAAAATGGTCCAGGCCAACATTAGAACCATGCTGTTTTCAGAAGCGCAATATGAACGCAACCACCCACTGACGTGTCTGTATAACACTAAGCTGGCTAAAATGCAAGCTCTGGACCTTCTCCCTTTTTCTTTTGTAGAAGGGGTTGGTTTTCTAGAATTAGTGGCATTGCTGGGCCCTAAATGGAAGGTTCCTAGCCGGTTCTATTTATTTTTTATTTTTTTTTTTTGTCCTCATCTTGCGATTACTGTATGATTACGGAGTATCAGGTGTCTGCCTCTTTGCTCTTTTCCGACACTGCCCCTTGATCTCTCTTGGCTGGGGAGTTTTGACCTCTTGTTGGTTTGAGGAGTTTCCTTTACTCGTTACATATCAATGCTTCTGGCTTGGATTGAGGGGAGCTAGCCAACTCGGCTACTCGGCAAGTACCATACTTGTCCACCAGAAGATGTATCGCTTTAATCATAGGACTTAAGTATGATACTTATTTGGGGTTTAAGAAGGTTTCAAAACTATCCCAAAACTTAAATCTTTTGCTTACATTTCTTAACTTATCGAGTTTGTTGATTCTTATTGCCGAGTTCAGCCATTCTGCATGATTTGGGCAAGAGGATCCTATCCATTTGATACAAATTTCTCTCCTTGCAAGAACTATTAGTACAAAGAGGAGATTCTCCTGCTCCCTAGTAAGCCCCCCTTCATTACCTGAGTCTAATATCCCAAAAAGAATAAGAGTAATACTCACAGTTAGTTGTTTGGACAGGATAGTGCTCAGGGTCTTACCGACTTGATCCCAAAACTCTTTCAACTGAGGGCAGTTCTTAAACATGTGGATGTCATCTGATTTTTCCTCTCCACATTTGGGGCATTTCTTTATTCCAGCATTTTTAAATTTGGAGAGTTTTTTTGGTGTCCAGTCCGCCCTATGGATGGTATACAAATGATTTCTCTTCAAAGCCGCGGATTTCAAGTTGGACCAGCATTTATCTACTGATTTTTCCCAAATTAAGTCCAAATCCATAGTTACAATGTCTTTCCCCCATATTTGGGTTTCCATATTGACGTTGGTATCATTGGCCATTATCAGAGCCCAGTACCACTTTGCTACTTCTTTTGGTAATCGCGCTGTTTTGATCATGTCATCTTCCAATTTTTCATTACCATTTATACTGGGCAAAGTTCTAGACCAGCTTAACATTTGATAATATTTAAATTTAGATAGAGTATTGTTTGTCATTTCTTGCAGTTCTAACCATGTTTTTAAGTTTGGACCATTTAGTATTTGTCCCCAATATTTGATGTCGGCTCTTTTTAATGCCAGTGCGAGAGTGTCCTTTAAGCATTCTGGGGTTCCAGGAGATTCCCAGATAGGAGCCCACTTGCTAAAGTATGATATTTTTAGAATGCCTCGAATTTGTGTCCACATCTTTGCTGCATCCCTTAATATCTTGAGCTTTATTTTTTTGAAGTATTTGGGGTGTCCAAACTTAAACAACGCATGATCCTCTGATTTTGTAATTACTTTAAAGTAAGCAGGATAGTATTCGTGTTTTTTTAGTAATACTTTAATATTTTTGAATTGGAAAGCTCTGCAATACTCCACCAAGTCTGGGCTGGCCAATACACCATCTTTCTTGCTCCTCCTGATCTTTTTCCATGCAATCCTTGATCCTTTTGCTGCCCATATGAAGCTTGTTATGTTTCTCTGTGCTTGAGCTAATTCCGTCTTTCCAAATTCCATTGGTATCGCATTAAATAAGAAGGTAAACTTTGGCAAGACGGTCATCTTGATTATATTCGATCTCCCAATCAAACTCAACGGTAAAGAGGCCCATGTCTCAAGTAGTTTTCTTACATCTCCGGCAACTTTTTTTAGGTTTCTGTTTGCAATCTTCGCTATATCATGATTTATTAGAATTCCTAAGTACCTTATTTCGTTTTTTATAAGATTGCTTTGAAAGGTCGTATTCCATGTCATGATCTCTGTCTTTGTTTGATTCACCAGATATCCTGAGATTTTTCCGAATGTCTTTAAAGTTTTCTCGATACTTGCTTTAGCTTTTGAATAGTCTTCAGTAAAAATCATTAAGTCGTCCGCGTAAAGGGCGATTTTTTCTCTCCCATGTACCATATTTGAATGGAGTGATTTTGTTGTTATTTCTTAGCTTATTTGCCAGTGGTTCAATATATAAATTGAATAATAAAGGGGAGAGTGGACAACCCTGTCTCGTTCCTCTGGTTATCTTTATTTTTTCTGTTAGGCTACCATTAATTAGGACCTTTGATCTTGGATCTTTATAGATCTGGTTTACCATACCGATAAAGTGAGGTCCAAAATTGTTCTTGACCATAACCTTCTCAAGAAAGGCCCAATTGACCCTATCAAAAGCCTTTGTGGCATCAATAGCGAGTGTGGTAAATGGAATTTTCTCACTTGTTGCGATATCTATTGCAGTTAGAAGCTCTTGTGTTACTTCATGTAGATATCTTCCTTTAATGAAACCTTTTTGGTCCTGGTGTAGTAATTTTGATAGTACTTTCCCTAGTCGAGCTGCCATTATTTTAGTAAATATTTTAT
This sequence comes from Lissotriton vulgaris, assembly GCF_964263255.1. Classification (NCBI taxonomy): domain Eukaryota; kingdom Metazoa; phylum Chordata; class Amphibia; order Caudata; family Salamandridae; genus Lissotriton; species Lissotriton vulgaris. The sequence goes on along the minus strand of NC_141687.1, from coordinate 644,223,456 downwards.
AGTCTGTGTTTAGTAATGATATTGGGCGATATGACTCGCATTTATGAGGGTTCTTGCCGGGTTTCAGAATGATTGTGATTATGGCATCATTCCAGGAGTCTGGTATGGTTTTCCGTTGTGTTAAAATTAGGTTAATTAGTTTGGTTATGTGAGGGAGTATAGAGTTTTTCAGTTTCATGTATAATTCGTTTGGTAGGGCATCCGGCCCTGCGGCTTTTCCCTTTTTCAGACTTTTAATGGCATCTGCCACTTCTTCTTCTTGAACTTCTTTATCCAGAGCTTCTTTTTCATTCTCTTCAAGTTTTAGAAGTGCTGCATCTTTCAAGTAAGAATTAATAATTTGATCCGAGGGGTTTACATCTTCCGTGTATAGATCTTTAAAAAATTTCCAGAATTCATGCTTGATAGTGTTTTCATCCGAGGTAGGAATTTTTGATCATCCGGGATGATACTTTCCACTTTGTTTTTAGCTAGATCTGATTTAAGCTTCCATGCCAGCCATTTTCCGCAGCCTTCACCAAACTCATGTTTCGCCAGTTTACTAGAATCCCATTTTTTCTGTAACCTCTCTTCCAAAATTTGATCAATTTTATCTTTTTGTGTCTGTCTTTTTTTAAGAAGATCTTGTTTCTTTTCCTCCTCTTGTTCTGTGGATATAGCGATATCTAAGGAGCTGATCTCTGATTCCAAGTCTGAGATCTCTTGTTTTACTTGTTTGTTTTTATATGCCCCTAGACTCAAGAGTTTACCCCTTATGACAGCTTTATAAGTATCCCACGTTATCTGTTCTGTGGTACCTGACGCATTTAACTCAAAGAAGATATTTGTTTCAGTTTCCAGCTCCTTTATAATTTCTTCGTCTTCCAACAAAGCTCTTTCGACTGTGAATCTCCTTTCAGTTATGTTTTCTATGATTTGTAGTTCTAGTTGTACTGCTGCGTGATCTGAGAGGTGAGCTGGTAGGTGAGATACTCTTTTCACTTTCTTTGATAGTTCATTACTAACCAAAAAGAAGTCGATCCTGGATTTGTGTCCCAGTTTTTTGTTGTATAGAGTGAACGGGTGTGATTTTTCTCCTTTGTTTTTCCAGATGTCTACCAGATTAAGATCCCTTTTATAAGTCACAATCCATTGTCTCATTTTCTTTAAGTTGATATGTCTACCCGGTGGTGATCTGTCTAGTTTTAAGTCCATTACTAGGTTGAAATCACCTCCCAATATTATGGGAGAGGTAGCTAGTAGAAGTTGTGAGTACAATTTTCGCAGCGGATCGGCATCATCCAAATTCGGACCATAGTACCCTGCGATAGTAATGGGAGAATTTCCTATTCTAACATTAGCTATGGCCCATCGTCCTTTACTATCTACTTCTGAACTGGTTATGGTGGCTTTTAAGGACTTTTTAAAGATTATCGCTATTCCCTTAATATTACATTGTTGTGTTGTGCATATTAAGGTATCTACCCACCATAGGTTCTTAATTATTTGATCCCATTCTTCTTTTAACAGGTGAGTTTCTTGTAATATTATTATCTCACTATTTCCAGTTCTGATATACTCTAGGATTTTATTCCTTCTACTTTTTGTTCTCAACCCATTCACATTCCAGGATAGAATTTTTACATCCCTACTTGCACTCCCCATGTATTCTGTTCAATTGTTGAGAATTATGCTTCACTCCTAGTTGTTTTAGTTTCCTGAATGTACGCAGATGAGGAAATTTTTGGTTTTTTTCCCCTATTTTGCTCCCCACCCTTTTTCGTGTAGTTTTATACTTTCTAAATCGTGCTTTAAAGTTACCCTCCCCGGGGAAGCCTCCATCTTCTTCTCCTTCGGTTATCTTCATAACCCTTTTGGCTTCCCGGTCCCACCCCCGTGATTTGTCTATTTACAGTTAAAAAATGAAATTTGTTGGTTGGTTTATAGCTCATTCATATTTATTCTATATTTTGTCCTTAAGTGTAGTTTAGATCTGTTTCTCCTTATACTCTTGTTATATATATATATATATATTTTTTTTTTATTTCAGAGTTTATACAAGATTATATGGGTTACAGGTTGTCAAGTTATCTATATGATTGTATGTGAACATTTAACTCAGAGGTTCTTCTGCGCGTATTTGATCTCTAATTAGCTCTATCAGATTTTTCACCTCTTCAGGCTCTCTTAAGTTGCGCATTTTATTTCTCCACATAATCCGTAGTGAGGGTGGAAATTTCATTTGCACCGTGGCACCTAGTTGTTGCAGTTCAGACATTAGATTTCCCAGTTCCCATTGTCTGGTCTGAGAGGCTTTTGACATATCTGATCTTATTTTAAAATTCCAACTATCTTTGTTGTACGTCCCTTTTTTCAATGCCTCTCCCAAGATCCTATCCTTCAGCATATATGTTTTGAAATTGACTAGGATCTTTCTAGGGTTTTTCCTTTCTTTACTCTTTCCATAGGGATCTCTATGTACTCTCTGTATATCCTCATCTAGAGTTCCTTTGTCTGCCCATGGGAAATGTTCCATCAAAAGTGCCACTACAAATGCTTTTACATCCTTACCTTCTTGATTCTCCGGCACATTTAGGATCCTTATGTTATTTTTCCTCGCTTGATTTTCTAAGGATTCCAGTTTTTCATTCATGGTTTTATTTTCCAATCTCAGGGAGTTTATTTCTTTTCTATTTTTCTCCACCCTTTTGTCCAAACTGGAGACTTCATTTTCTACTGCTGTTACTCTGTCACCTAGTGCATTCAGCTTGCTGTCCAATTTCTCGCAAACCTCCTGTATTTTATTTTGTTTCGATTCAGAGATGGAGAATTTCTCTTTCATTTCTACCCATATTTTTTCAAGAAGTTCGTCTGTATGGGTTTTTTTTATATCCTTGTTAAATTCTAGAGACCTTGAGTCGTCATCTTCCTTATCTTCAACCTCTTCAGTTATATTTGCAGTTGTATTTGCTGCTGCTGCAGCAGAAGAATCAGCGCCCCCCTCCGAAATATGAGTTCCCGCTCTCTCTTCTGAACTGCTTTCTTTAATTTTCCAGATTTCTTCCAAACTTATGTTTTCTACCAAGTTCTTTTTCTTAGTTCGAGGTTTTCTCCCTTTCTTTATGCTGCCTGTACTCGGTTTTCCGGCTAGACTAGGGGGTGCTCGCTGTTTCTCTTTTCTTAAGGAGTGAGTATCCGGTAGTTTGGCTGTAAGTTTGGTTGTTATATCCTCTTTCTCACTTTCCAAAACTTCCGATGTTCTTTGTGCTTCTAAGGAGCTAAAAGATTCCGAGTTCAGCTCTTGCTGCTGGATTTTAAAATAAGACCTAAGAGAGGGAGTAACTTTTATTTTTACTTTGGATTTCTGGATAGACTCCAAGTTGTTTTCTCCCTTCTCTAAATTATTCTTTAGGTAGCCTCTGAGTGAGGTTTTTTGTTTTTTTCTGCTCACTCTTGGAGTAATGCCTTTCTGAAACTGCTCCTGACTCAAAAACTTTCTATTTCGCAGACTGTAGAAGGATTTCGCTGTGTTAGGCTGACTTTCTGATTGCAGGGGTTCTACTTCGAAATTGGGTTTAGCTTGATTTTTTGGAAGATTTTTTGAGTCTTGAGGCGCTTTCTCCTCTATTTCCTCCTGTATTGATTCTGTTATTTTACTCATATGCTGATTGTTTGTAGAGGTTTTCTCTTTTATGTTTATATTTGTAGCTTGGCAAGGCTGAAAATGTTTATATGTCTGACAGAGCAGGAGATATTGATAAAGCTGACTATTAACGCTGCTAAAGTTATAGCCTGTATTGAAACATAAGTTTGTTTGTTGAGCTTTGCAGTGCAGGTTTTCTAATATCCAAATACTCTCTGCTCTGAAAAAACTGTTTGTTTCTTTTCCCTTGAATTCGCACTTTAAACTTTCCAGTCCAGCCTTTTTGCACTCTTTTGAGAGTCTTGGGAGTTTTATCGTATTCCTACAATCACTCTCTTCCCCCTTAGTGTTTCCCACTGTGTCTCTCAGTCTACCCGCTATCGAGACTGAGACAGAGCTTCCTTTGTTGCTTTTTTCGAACTGCTGCCTTTGCTCACTGACTCTGTCGCTCGTGCCCCGGAACTGAAATCTCAGTCTTCCGGAGGCACGGCGGCAGCGCGACCTCGCTCTCCTCGCAGCGCTCCACTTCTCCGTACCTGTCTCCGCTGTGAAGCGAGCTTCAGGACCCTTCACCGCCTCACTCGCTCCGCTGTTCACTCCGAGGCTCCCGTCCGCTCCGACCACAACTCTCACAACTCTCACGGAAACAGGGTCCAGGTCCTGATCAAGAATTATGCCGTCCGCCTCCAGGGCACCGCGAGTGGAACACCAAGCTTCACCCTTCTCTCCGCCGTTCAAAGGGAGAGGGGGAAGTCCAAAGAAAAACACCATACCAGGCACAGTTCGCAGTTAGGGAGCAGGTAGGAAGCACCGTCTTAGACACTTGTTCGTTGTTGTTTGTTGTTTATTAATTGCCTCGTTTTGGGGTAGATCTCTGCTATGCACCGCAAAGTATTCCGTGCATCTAATTTTCACTGCTGCATGCTTGAGCTTTTTTTTCCCAACCGCTGTTGTGGTCAATCACGGGTGCACCGGGAGCTCTCCGACCGAGCTTCCTACTCGGCCGCCATCTTCCCCCCCACTGCGGAACTTCTTGTGCAGCTAGCCGGTTCTATTTTGCCAGAGTTGCGGTTCCAGCACTACATGAAGATGTGCTGGAGGTGATTGGGGCAGCTTTGCAGAAGAGTGCTGTTCACACTATACATCTGACAACAGACATGTGGACCAGTGGCGCAGGCCATGATTATATGTGCATCACTGCACTCTGGGTCTCTTTTTTAGGGGCTAAAGCAAAGCTAAACGCAGGTGTTGACCCGGACCAAGTTTTTAAAGCTGCTCGGAAACATGCAACACTAGCCATGTTTGGCTTGGAGAAATGTCATACAGCAGAAAACATTTTGAATGAGTTTAACACAAAGGTCTTTCACTGGCTGTCCCCAAAAAAATGCAAGATTGTTTATGCTTCCAGGGATAATGGCGCCAATGTAGTTAAGGCCATGGATCTGGGTAACTATTTCAGAGTGCCGTGTTTGGCGCACTGTATAAACCTGGTTGTTAAAAAATTCTTGAGTGAAGACAGTCCAGGGTGCGAGTTAGTGGACACCTGCCGAAGAATGTGCAACCATTTCAGCCATTCTTTTAAGGCCTGGAAGCATCTGAGGGGCCTGCTACATGAAAGTCTAATGCCAGTGAAAGCACTCATCCAGGAGGTGCCAACACGTTGGAACTCAACCTTCTACATGCTTGAGCGTCTGTATGAGCAGTTTACGGTACTCGATCAGTATTTCTTAACACTGGGTACAGCTCAGAAGGACCTGAGGCTAGATGCGGCGCAATGGAAGCTAGTTAAAAGCCTGACAGACATGCTTCGTCCTTTTGAGGTCTTCACGCGTGCAGTCAGGAGGGAGGACTGTAATTTGGGAAAATCTATCCCATTGTTGCGCATGCTGGAGCACCAACTGAAGGCGGTGTCTTCTATGTTTCAAAAAGATAAAGAAAAGCAAGAAGCTTTTGTTTTGGTGGAGAAATTATTAGAGCGCCTACTTGGCGATGAACGCCTTCAAATGATCCACTCAGAACAGCATTACATTTGTGCTACTATTCTGGATCCACGCTACAAAAAGGCGCTGGCAGGCAGAGCATTCTTTCCTTTTGGTGATGAAGATGTTACAAAGTACAAACATTGGCTAGCCTTGTCAGCCATGAGGTTTGAAAGAGAATGGCAGAAAATTGAAGGAAAAGGCAGCACATCAGCATCAGCAGGCCATCCCCAGTCAAAATAATCCACTTCTGCACCTGTGGTTGTGGCAGAAGTGACCTCTTTGCCGTTAAAGACACCGGCAACCGGATCATCTGCACCAGACACAACAGTAACATTGGGTGAAGAAGAGGATTGGCTAACTCAGCTTGGGTTGGGTTCTCAAAAGGTCCCAGCAAAAAGTAAGCAAAGTGGAGGAACCGTGGAGAACCTTCAGTCGATGGTGCAGGACTATCTGAATGACTCAACAGAGGTCTATGTTAATGCTGACCCATTGTCGTATTGGCATGGGAAAAAAGAATTGTGGGCACAGATCTCCAACCTGGCTATAAACTACTTGTCTTACCCACTCGTAAGCGTGTCTTCTGAACGTGTTTTCAGTGCTGCTGGTGGCATTGTAACTTGCAAACGGACCCGCCTCTCGCCCAAAAATGTGGAGAGGTTAACAATGATCAAGATGAATCAGCACCTCATACCACCTGATTATAAAGTACGAGAATGCACGCCGGAAGACGACGAGGAGAACAGCAACTTAGATGAGGGAATTTCTTCTCTGTTATGTGACACTGACCTACTCCTGCCTGAATCCGCAGAGTATGAGGACGAACTCTTATTCCCTGACACCGAGCCCTGAAAATGAGCTAATGAAACAATAACTTTCTTTTTCGTCTTTATTCACTTTTATTCCTGTGTGTCTGTCTTTCTTTGTTTTGCACAGTTAATATAATTAAAACTTTAATCACCTAATCACAAAAACAAGCCCATCAGCAGAACTGTCTTCACTTATTTGCTTATTGATTTGAAGGTGCCTCAGTCTGCATTCCTCAGGTTCACAAGTTCACAAGAGCATGCTCCTCTATCCTCCTCCTCCAGACTCCTATTTCCCTCAAAGCAGAGGGCTGGATTACGCCCAATGAAGAAAGACTCTGCACTTGTGGGGGTGTTCTACTTCTTTGCGGGTGAGTTGGCAGGTCTTGGGGCATTGCTGGGAAGGTCTAATACCGGATAAAACAGGTTTTGGCCAAATCAGACTTGACTTTTTGCTCACTATCATGTTTTCAGTGGCCTGTTTGGGGGGGTCCGGGTGTTTGTGGGTGGGTGTTGGGGTCTGGGAGCACTGCTGGCACAGTCTAATTTTGAGTGCATTTGCTTTTCAGGAAATACATGGTGGAAAATGGGAGTTATGACCTAGCTGCACATCGCGTTCGGACAGAAGGCCGAAAAATATTGTAAGTATGAGATTTTCCTTTTTGGCTGTTTGGGGGTGTTGTGCTTTTTTTGCAGGTGGGTTGGCGGGTCTTGGGGCATTGCTGGGAAGGTCTAATACAGGATAAAACTGGTTTGGACAACATCCATGAGGAAAAGTCTTTTGGCACTTTTTGTAACTTAGGGTTCGTTAGGGTTAGCCCTAGCAGCAGGATTGCATGTGTTTCGGAGTGTTCTAGATTTTTGCAACTGAGTTCTGGGGTCTTAGAGCACTCGTGGGAATGTGTAATTTTGGTTGCAAGTGATTTGAAGAAAATCCATGGTGGGAAAGGGGGGATTTGGCATAGTTAAAGAAAGCGTTTGCCACTATTCTTAACTTAGGGCTCGTTAGGGTTAGCAGTATTTGTATTGCATGTGTTTGGGCGGGGGCTGTTTGTGGGGGGGTTTGCGAGTCTTGGAGCGATGCTGGGTATGGATACTTTTGCTTGCTTGCAAGTGGTTGGAATACAATCCACGGTGGGTAAGGGGGGATTTGGGCCTACTTTTACTTTCAAAGTACATTTTGTCACCAGTTTTCTACTAGGCCTCGTTTTTGGAGATCTGATTGGGGGTCTTCTAAATTTTTGCAACTGCCTTTAGTAAGGGTCTGGGTGGGAGCACTGCTGGGAAGGTCTAATTTTGTTCTAAAACACAGTTTACAGTACACCTAGCTTGAGGGGAAAGATCCGCTAAATTATTTTGGCCATACTTATTTATCCTTCAAAAGGAGAGTCAGACAGAGTACGCACTTTCAAAAATATTGTGCTGTCTATTAGGAAACTCAAAGTGTGACTTTTTGCACTACACAGTGTACATACCTTATATTTATTTGTCAGTGGTGTTCTAATATCACTTCCTGTTTTTCCATCAATAATTACAGGCCGGGTTTCAGTCTGTGCAATGGGAAAAAAAGGATAAAGTCATGCTTCACATTAGCGAGCCGCAATTCAGCATCCGCCAGGCAGGCAGTGGACAGGGTGTCTTCTGGTCACCAACATTGATGGACGGAGCGTCAGCTGGAATGGAGGAGTCCCGCTAATAAGAGGAATGGTTTGATGCGTGCAACTTACCAAATTCAACAGGACAACTACAACAACATACAGATACAGGTATCCGTTATTTTCTAATTATCTTTTAAGTAATGTTATTGCTGTGAACTTCTATGAGTGTGACTCTGCATTTCTTGGATCTCTCTCTGCTTCTAAATTGATCCCTACAGCCATTCTACAGGTTTTACTTCAGCTATTTTTTAAACCTAATTTAGGGGGTCATTACGATGGAGGATTTTCCGCATCCTCCGGGCCGGCGGAAGCCACCGCCGGCCCGGAGGATGCGGAAAATCCTCTGCGGACCCACCAGGACCCACCGCCACATTAGGATGGCTGGTGGGTCATGGTTTAGTTCCGCAGCTTTTCCGCCGCAGCTGGCTTACAACCGCAGCGGAAAAGCACTAAAATGGTGACAATGTCTCTCAGACACCGTCAGCCAGATTAGGATGTGCTTTTGAACATGCTTTTCCGCGGCGGCTTTTCCGCTGTGGAAAAGCATGTGTAACTGCACTGCGGGGGCCCGTTGCGGGCCCCCTAGGTGTAGTGGGGGGTGCACATGGGGGTACCTATGGTACCCCCCTGCATTTGCGTGCACAATGGAGCAGGCACCGCGCGGTGCCTGCCGCTTTGTGCACGCAAATGCTGTGCATGCTTTTTTAACATTGCTGCGGGTGCAGCTTGAAGCTCCACTCGCCGCAATGTTAAAATAGAGGATGTGACCGCCACCCAGGCGGTCACATCCTAATCTGCACAGAGGGAACGCCGCAGCCCATGCGGACGTTCCCTCATGCTCTGGGGTCGCGGACGGACTCAAGTCCGTCCGCGATCCTAATGACCCCCTTAATGTAAGAAGTGTTTCTCTGAGTGCAGAGATAGGCAAGTGAAAACGCTGCCGCCCTGTACTGTCGCATTCTGTCATTCATGGTTGTCGAAAGTACTACTTACTTAATTTTCAGTAACCATGCATGCAGTAGTGCATGCACTTCTTTTATGTCACTTAAAAGATTTATGGTTAGCTTTGTACCCAAAGATTTCTTTATCTTCAATTATTGTTTGTCCATGCTGTGCTTTGTTTTTCTTCTCTCAAAAAAACTTTCCCAAAATCCCCCATTCCCATCCATTTTTAAAACCCTAACCCTCTTCCCCTGGGCTGTGTGGTTTTGGTTGATGTGTGACTAAAAGACAGCAATAATTCCACACACTTGCTGGGGAGGATAAGGTCATAGCAACAGGCCGGTGAAGGAATCTGAGGATATATTCTATTCTTACTCAGCTTCACACTCAGTCACTATTGGCAAATGAAAGCAGATTTTCATGTGTGCCATCAACTTGATAGCCAAAAAATAACTGGGGTTGGCTCTAATCAGTAAGGCTGAGCCGTAATCACTAAACAACAGAGGGAAAGTGCCAATACTGATCATCTATTTATCTTCTTATTCTAACACCCAAAGCAAAGACACCTTATCAAAGCTGGGGCATACTATTCAATAGCTTTTTTATTTTAACAAAATCATTTAGAAAGTACATTTATTTTAATCATGTACTGTCAATAGAAACAAGACATTTTTCAATAACAAAGAAAATTAGGACACAAAAATAAAGCATTAAAATCAAACATGCATTCCATACTCAATCATATCACAATCATACCACGACCATTCATACATTCATATCACAATACTAAGCCTTATTGAATACCAATAGACAAACGGGCTGAGTATTAGGTCTGCTACGTAATACACAATTATTTACATTGATTTATAAAGTAAACTCATACTTTTAGATATAAATCAAATTAATCATGATAATCAAGTGAAACAGTCAGTCAAAGTAAATGAAGAATTCAAAACCAATAGTGTGACAGTATGTTGACACTAAGGAAAAACCAAGAAGAGCAGACACTAAGCGTGAAAGGGCCTACGCATTTCGAATCCCTAAGAGTTGGAAGGGATTCTCATCAGGGCCAGGTCGCTCTGAAAAAAGAAAAGGAGAACTTTGTGTACATTCGTTTAAAAAGAATCTAAGGAGCACTATACCACCCAGAGTAACTTCTGCTTACCACTATGGAGAGTATCCAGAGATCGAGGAATAGATGTCACCTGTGTTCACAGCAGAAAAAGAAAAAAGAAAAAAGATGTGTATCTAAGCTACAGTTCTGTATTTAGTGCCATACCTACAGCATCAGAAAAGGGGGTGGTGATGAACAGAGTGCCTGAATTAAGCAGACCACTCTTACCCAGTCCAAAGATCAGGGCTTGATCCATCACCGTTTTTTAGCTCACTGCACCATCCCAGCTCAGAACCTGGCTACATGCAAATTAGTCTGTCCCTGGCCCAGTGCATCATGGGAACAGGGCAGACCAGACTACCAAGCCAATTCTTCACTGGAAAGGAGACAAGCTTCCGGGGACCGGTTTCTGGCATTTCAGCCGTCGTCGGCCCGGCTTGCTTGAATCCTGATGGTGCAGTGAGAAAGGGACTCATGTCTGAGTATACCCTGCCACACCTATAGTGGCCAAAAACGATTCAGAAAAGGGAGTGGTGATGAACAGAGTGTCTGAATTAAGCAGACCACTCTTACCCAGTCCAAAGATCAGGGCTTGATCCATCACCATTTTTAGCTCACTGCACCATCCCAGCTCAGAACCTGGCTACATGCAAATTAGTCTGTCCCTGGCCCAGTGCATCATGGGAACAGGGCTGACCAGACTACCAAGCCAATTCTTCACTGGAAAGGAGACAAGCTTCTGGGGACCGGTTTCTGGCATTTCAGCCGTCGTCGGCCCGGCTTGCTTGAATCCTGATGGTGCAGTGAGCAAGGTACTCATGTCTGAGTATACCCTGCCACACCTATAGTGGCCAAAAACGATTCGGAAAAGGGGGGGGTGATGAACAGAGTGTCTGAATTAAGCAGACCACTCTTACCCAGTCCAAAGATCAGGGATTGATCCATCACCGTTTTTTAGCTCACTGCACCATCCCAGCTCAGAACCTGGCTACATGCAAATTAGTCTGTCCCTAGCCCAGTGCATCATGGGAACAGGGCAGACCAGACTACCAAGCCAATTCTTCACTGGAAAGGAGACAAGGTTCCGGGGACCGATTTCTGGCATTTCAGCAGTCGTCAGCCCGGCTTGCTTGAATCCTGATGGTGCAGTGAGCAAGGGACTCATTTCTGAGTATACCCTGCCACACCTATAGATGTATATATACTCAGATGTGAGTCCCTTGCTCACTGCACCATCAGGATTCAAGCAAGCCGGGCCGAAGACGGCTGAAATGCCAGAAACCGGTCCCCGGAAGCTTGTTTCCTTCCCAGTATAAGAATTGGCTTGGTAGTTTGGTCTGCCCTGTTCCCATGATGCACTGGGCCAGGGACAGACTAATTTGCATGTAGCCAGGTTCTGAGCTGGGATGGTGCAGTGAGCTAAAAAACAGTGATGGATCAAGCCCTGATCTTTGGACTGGGTAGGAGTGTTCTGCTTACTTCAGATACTCTGTCCATCACCACTCCCTTTTCTGAATCGTTTTGTCCACATAAGCGTGGAAGGGTATGCTCAGATGTGAGTCCCTTGCTCACTGCACCATCAGGATTCAAGCAAGCCGGGCCGAAGACGGCTGAAATGTCAGAAACTGGTCCCCGGAAGCTTGTTTCCTTCCCAGTATAAGAATTGGCTTGGTAGTTTGGTCTGCCCTGTTCCCATGATGCACTGGGCCAGGGACAGACTAATTTGCATGTAGCCAGGTTCTGAGCTGGGATGGTGCAGTGAGCTAAAAAACGGTGATGGATCAAGCCCTGATCTTTGGACTGGGTAGGAGTGTTCTGCTTAATTCAGATACTCTGTCCATCACCACCCCCTTTTCTGAATCGTTTTGTCCACCGTAAGCGTGGAAGGGAATACTCAGATGTGAGCCCCTTGCGCACTGCACCATCAGGATTCAAGCAAGCCGGGCCGAAGACGGCTGAAATGCCAGAAACCGGTCCCCGGAAGCTTGTTTCCTTCCCAGTATAAGAATTGGCTTGGTAGTTTGGTCTGCCCTGTTCCCATGATGCACTGGGCCAGGGACAGACTAATTTGCATGTAGCCAGGTTCTGAGCTGGGATGGTGCAGTGAGCTAAAAAACAGTGATGGATCAAGCCCTGATCTTTGGACTGGGTAGGAGTGCACCACCCACTTTTCTGAATCATACCTACAGCATAGGCATGTTAAAAATTTACCTTAGGTGTACAAGATGGTGTGTCCAAGCGTGTGGTTGTTTGGGCAGAAAGGTCAGGAAGGCCTGTAAAATATGTAGGCTATTTAGTGTCTAATTACCAATATTGATGAAGGGTGAAGGCAGTATGGGCTTACCGGCTGGTTAGATCCTGGTATTTCTTGCCGAGTTTTTCGGCGTCTACAATCGCACTGCTCTCTCGCGCATGCGTAGAGTGTATCAGCTGGAAGAGGGCTTCTCTATTTGATGGAAACACTGTTTTGGTGCGCATGCGTATTGTTACAAATGTGTCCCACCGGTTTAGAGATGAACGGATCTACCCATGGAACAAGGTGTGTTCCTACGGTGTAGCTGGGCACTCCGGGACCTTAAAAAACGGCATGGATCTTTAATGCCAAAGTCACTTTTAGTGTCATGTGCTTCAATTCTCAGGCTTGTATTTTAGAGGGCAACTGTTGGGAAAACAATCCATGCTGTGCAGGTGTGATTTACACATCAAAAGTAAAACTGTACAGGGACAAATAAGCACTCGAGAACAACTAGGCATTGACTTCTTAAAGTTTATATATCTCTGATAATTCATTAAGTCCCCTAACTGCTGTATCGAACTTAACGATTAGATAGGCTTCCCTTTTTGAAAGTTTTTGATCCAGATCCCCACCGCGTAGATCTTTTTCAACGTGGGAGATGACAGTCCATTTCATGTCATTTATGAGATGTTTGCAACGTCTCCAGTGATTAACCAGCGGTTCAGTTTCTACTCCATTTATTATTCTAGATTTGTGTTGGGGGATTCTGTTGTGAATTTCTTGGTTTGTCTTTCCTATATATAGGAGCCCACAGGGGCAAATAATTCCATATACTACGAACTTGGACTTACAATTGCTGAAGGTTTCCTGTTTCCATGAGATGCCACGATGTTGAAACAAGGATCCTTCTATTGTTAGATCACAACACAAGCACGTGCCACATTTGTGGTGGCCGACAATGGGGGCTAATCCCATCATTCTTCTTAGGGATGGTTGTTCTTCTTTTTTCATTCCCGCTCTTATTATATGGTAGGCCACACTGTTCTCCTTTTTAAAGACGAATAGCGGGGGAGCGTGTAAGCTTTCATCCAAGTTTTTAATTAGATGCCAATTTTGTCCTATGATTTTTTTAAGGTTGTTAGCATTGGGACAATAGGTGGTTACACAAACCTGCCGGTTGAGCTTGGGTTTAGGTTTTCTTTCAAGAAGACTGTCCCTTGGTATCCATCTTGCCCATTTCATTGAATTGCGGACCAATTTTTTGGGGTAACCGCGGTCACATAATTTGGATACAAGATTTTTGGCGTGGAATTTGTAGTCCTCATTGGAAAAATAATTTCTACGAATTCGTAGAAATTGGCCAAAAGGCAAATTTTCTTTTAGACTCCCTGTCAGGCCTTCTGGTCTATCGGCCCCCAGGGCATTTCGGCCCCTTCTCTGCCGCTTTTCTGGAAACCGTCTCATCCCTGGCCCTCTTAACATCTAACTTCCTGATTACAGGTGACCTCAACATTCATTTCGATGATCCATTAGACACAGGAGCATCTGACTTAATTTGTGATCTGGGCGCCCTCGGCCTCTCCCTTGCTAATTCAGGAGCCACGCATTCGAAAGGACATCTGCTCGACCCTGTTTTCTCGAACATTCCTTCCCTTCAGTTTACGAACTCCCTCCCCCTCCCGTGGACGGATCACTTCTTGGTCTCGGTCCTCTTTCCAGGCTCTTTTAAGAAACCCCATAAACCCACAACCTTCACCAAGGACAGATCTTGGGCCAGACTCTCGGTGGAAAACTGGGCCCTGGCCCTGGACGCTACCACCCCCAGTCTCTCAGCCGACCCCGCCATTGCGGACACCCAGTTCAGAGAATGGATTTCCTCTTCCCTTGACAGCCTTATCCCCATCAAAAACCGAGAGGTCAAAAATAAGATTAAGGGCCATGCACCATGGTATAATTCCGAACTCAGAGCGCTCCGTAAAGAGTGTAAAAAGGCCGAGAGAGTGTGGAGGAAAGACTGGCTCCATAGTAACAAAGACTTGTATCACAACGCTGTAAGACGTTACAAAACAGCCTTGAAGCTAGCCAAAGCGACATTTTATGACAATAGAATTAAAACCGCGACAAACTCCTCAAAAGAATCATACCGAATAGTCAAAGAACTATTAAACATCCCAACAGCACCCTCTTCTTACTCCCCCCCCAGACAGAAGTAAGGATCTGGCCAACTATTTCGACTCTAAAATCCTGCGGATATTGGACTCCCTCCCCACCGCTAGCCCCCCCTCCATCCCGGATATAGCGGACGGTAACAACAGTCCACAGCTGGACACTTTCAGATCAGTCTCCCTCACTGAGGTAACTTCCACGCTGGAGAAAATGAAAAGCGGTTCCCCCCTTGACCCAGCCCCGGTTAGATTCCTAAAAAAGGTGTCTCACAATATAGCCCCTATCATCAAGGACCTTATCAACACCTCCCTCTCGGAAGGTACGGTGCCCCCCTACTGGAAGAATGCAGTCGTTAAGGCCCTGCTGAAAAAGCCCCAACTCAACCCGGACGACATGGCTAACTACAGACCTATCTCGCTGCTCCCTTGTATCAGTAAGATGGCGGAAAAGCTAGTCAACTCGCAATTGTCCCAATTCCTCGAGACTAACCATCTCTTACGCCAATCCCAAACTGGTTTCCGACCCGGCCATGGCACGGACACTGCCCTCCTCTCTGTCATCGAGGAGGCAAGGTGCATACTGGACTCAGGAGGATCCGTGGCAGTGATCCTCCTGGACCTCAGTGCCGCCTTTGATATGGTGGATCACCGTGTCCTACTACATCGCCTGGCCAAGGCAGGAATTGTGGGTACGGCGCGAGCATGGATTGAATCCTTTCTTTCCAACCGCTCCTTTCAGGTGTGGGACTGCAACTCACGGTCAGAACCACTTCCCCTCAAGAACGGAGTTCCCCAGGGGTCGTCACTCAGCCCCACCCTGTTTAATTTTTATATGGCCCCCCTGGAAGACGTAGTGGTCCCCTACGGTATAAAAATAATAAACTACGCAGACGACACTCAACTAGTCGTCTCCCTGTCCCACCTGGATAACCATCCTGACAGCCTGCTTAACTGTCTCCAGGATATCCATTCCTGGATGTGTGACTCGGCCTTGAAGCTGAATGGTGCAAAGACCGAGACCATGCTTCTGGGCAACAAATGGACGGCCATCCCACCAACAGTTTGGCCTGACACCTTTGGTGAAATCCCCTCACCAAAAAAGGAGATCAAAACATTAGGAGTATGGCTGGAACCCGACCTAACCATGAAGACGCAGGCGGCCAAGACAGCAGGTACCTGCTTCGGTCTCCTGCGATCCGTGCGCAAGATCCTACCTCTTCTCCCCCCGCTATCCAGGAAATTACTGGTCCAGGGACTTGTCTTAGCCCGGCTCGACTACAGCAACGCCATCTATCTTTGGGCTCCGGAATACACCCTGGCCAAACTCCAACGCACCCAGAATGCGGTGGCCAGGCTCATTATGAACCTCCCACCCAGAGTTTCAGCCAAGCCTGCCCTCAAAGCCCTACACTGGCTCCCTGTCCGCCAGAGAGTAGAGTTCAAAGCCCTGTGCACCACCCACAAGCTTATCAATGGAGTTGGCCCTGCCGCTCTGAGACACATGGTCACCCCTTATAAAGCCCCCAGGCCCCTCCGCTCTGACGCCGAACATCTGGCCACTGTACCAAAATTCAGGAAGGCTCGCACCGGCGGTCGTCGCTTTGCGGTCAAAGCCTCCATAGGTTGGAACTCACTCCCTCGCAGTCTACGTCTGGAACCCTCGCACACTCTGTTCCGTAAGAAACTCAAAACCCTCCTGTTTCCCAAATAAGTCACTCCCTCTGCCCCTCTCCGGGTCTTCACAGATTTACAGCGCGGGGATGCCTACGGGTCACCAGGCGCTTTAGAAATCGCAAAATAAATAAATAAATAAACTCCGCCGATGGTTGCTGGAGAAGAGCAATGCCTTGTTGCGATCTGTGGGCTTGGTAAATAAGGATGTTGCTAATTTACCATTCAATGGAAAAACGTCTACATCCAGAAAAGAGATCTTAGTAGCTGAATGTGATATACTGAATTGTATGTCTAGTGTTCTCGCGTTGAGCCAATTGAAGAAAGATGTTAAATTTTCCTCTCCGCCAGTCCAAATCATGAAAACGTCGTCTATGAAGCGCCACCATGTGGCAATGTATTCCTTGAAAGGATTGTTGTTATGAATGTAGGTGTCTTCATAGAGCGACATAAACAACACCGCCAGCTCTGGAGCAAAGGGGCGCCCCATGGCGACTCCTTTTATTTGGAGGTAAAATTCATTTCCAAAGCTGAAGTAGTTCTTTTTTAGAGCAAACATAGCTAGATCCACTAGGAATTTGGTTGGCATCTGAACTGGTCTTGGTCTTAAGTCTAAGAAATATTCCAATATTACAGCTTCATCTTGGGGTATTTGCGTATAAAGTTGTGTGACATCCAGAGTGACTAACTGTAGTGTAGCTCCTAGTTTCCCACTAGGCCCTGCGCATTGGAATACCATAAACAGTAGTATCGACGTAGAAGTGCGGATCTTCCAGGCCTCTACTGACTATGCTAAACTTAATTGGGTTTGTTACCAACTAGCTCAGAGGTCACTGGAAACTTTCTTGACTGAAATAGGAAGTGATCAGCTTCCCTGGCACAGACAAGAAAGGATTCAGTTTTCCAACAACCGTGCAACATGACAACTTTGCTCCTCAGATCAAGAGTCAATCTCTAGGGTCGTGTGAAACAATAGACAGTTATTTTACTCAGTCAGGTTGGTGCAGTTTACTTTCACAATATGTAGAGAATAGAGAGACGGGCGTTTGTCAATAAAGGGTTAACATTTATTGAACAGTCTTTCTTCTCGTACAAGAGAAATGTATTGCCACAATTGCAAGACTTGTTATGATAAAAAGTATGTACAGTAAGATAAGTATTGCAAGATAATACTGTAAAAGCATTGATATGGTTTCTTAGCCATACAATGGTTTAAAAGTAATAAAACATATATACTTTCATATATACATTAGGCTAAAATACTCAACTGGTGCTTCTAACTACGCCTACCCCAGTGTACCTGACCTAAGCCTAATACTTGGGAGGGGAGTAAGTAAGTAGCTTTAAGTTAAGTTGGTTTTGCCAAGGTTTGCTTCAAGAATTCTCACTAAGGGTTTAGTCAACACCATATCTCTGAATAGAATGATGGAGGTCTGGTATCTCCTTCAGGGGAAACTCGGTATCCCAGTCACCCGCGAGGGTAGACCAGAAAAGCTGGAGCTGGATTTCTCTGCAGGAGAAAGACAGCTTCTCTCTTCAGCGCGTCAAGGAGGAGAAGGAGGGGGGACAGCGTCCGCGCGCAGCTGGCATCTGCTGGGCTCTTCGCAGAGGGACGGCTGTTCAGCTCCTAGTTTCACCACACCATCGTTCGCGCTTTGGCAGCGATAATGGTATCAGCAGCTTCAGGCGACGGGCAGCAGGCTGCAGCCACAGGGCGCTAGCTTCAGCTCACAACGGCGATTGCTTAAGGCAACGTTGGTAATATTTATACCTGACAGGTGCCTGGTTTGACGTAAGTTTGCTGGACATAAGACGTCAATAAAAGATGTCACTAGGAAGTGATAGCTATCAGTTGCTCATTAGAGTTGCATTACTAATCAAAACACAGCAAGCGGGGATTTCCAGGTTTGCTGAGTTTTTATCTTGTTGAAGAACTCGGAGTGTTAATCTAGGAATCTCAGATAGTGACTTCTGCTCTGTCATTGCACTAATTGGTTGCAAAGGAAGTGGCAGAGAAAACTATTCTGGAATGTGGCTCTGTTCGTGTGAGGCCAGAGATGACTTTCTGAATATCGCACTTGAACGGTTATGCCAATATTGGGAATAAATGGATTTATAGCCGAATAGGGGCATAAGGTCACAGTATCGATCAGGATCCTAGATAAGCACGCAACACCCACTCCACGGGTTCATGTCCATCAAATTACTAAAACTAGAGCAATAAGATGCATGTGTAACATTGCCCACCCCAAAATACATAAATGCATTCGAAATAGGCGTATAATGTAATACGTGAAATTTAGGTACTGTACGGTTTTGAAGCATAGAAATCATTCAAAAATTATTGCATATGAAATCAATGAACGATTATGCAAAAAGAATTACACATGAAATATCTCTGAAACAGAAGAAGGGCGAGATAAATCATCACATATAAATGCATTGCAATAAATGTGCTAGAGGCTGGTGTAAGGTTGTTATGTCTCTAGATGTGTTTAGAAATAGAAGTTGAAGCTTCTGTTCTCTAAGAATAGTTTTTACCTTAAGCAAAGAATTGTTCGTGCCAAAAAAAGGTCAATATTAAAAAATGTCCAATTCAAAAGAATTAATGCTTGAACGGGGAAATAGAGTTCCAACGCTTTTAGCAGTTTTTGTTGTTCAAAACTGAAGGCCGAATTCAGAGTTCATGGGAACGCAGTGTGTCGGAATGCTTCTTCAAAGTTATTATTTCTGTTCGGGTGAGAACATCATATCAGACAGGCTCTCAAAGAATTGGTCAACAAAATCAGGTGACAGTTCAACCAAATTCGATAGTGCTGTAACTTGGCAGGTATGAGAATGATTGCTGTCATCATAGTCGGGATCAGCAATGCTCACAGAAGGTCGTACCTGGGTGATGCTGCTTTTGTTACTCGCTCCACTGTTACCACCTAGTCGTAGCACAGGAGTCTCAACGAATGCCGTCATCAGGATTGGTAGCCGCTGGGGACAACACAATGCGTGAGCCGTTATTGGACTGAGCAAAGTATCGACGTCCATTGGTACTGCTGATGGAAGTGAAAGACAGATGTCCAACACGCACTCATCTCCGCATAGCATACATCGTAGTACCGGTGAGATACAGTTCTGCCATATAGGTCTGAATGAAAGGAACCAGGTCATGTTTAGATCTCTCAGCCTGGCCAATCCAAGGACATTAGTTATCCTGTCCCGGTAGCGCATTGCTAGGATTGTCTCTTCCATTCCCATGGGAGCTGTGTCTGAGCTTTGGCTTGCCATAACGAAGCAGGACGGTCAAAAATAAAATGCCTGCTACAAGTCCCAAAAATAAGGGTATGCCGCCAAAAACAGAGTGTACAAAATTAGGAACGATTCCCAAAATTGCTTGAAAAGGTGTTAGCAGTCCCGTAAAAATCGTCTTAAATATGCCTGGGATGCCTGTGGCACTAGACATGTTAAGGAGTTGGCTAAGCATTTCTACGAAATGCACTGGGCAATTTGTTGATAAAAGTTCATGAACTTCAGTAGCTGTCCTTGCAACTAGAAGATCATACGTCTCTTTTGATGACGTTATGGGCACTGTTGTCTGCAAAAGCACAGACTTCATTTTGCTTAAAGTATCAATTCGTATAGAATAGAGATTCAGACGAGGCCAGATGGGAGTCACTGTGTCTGCAGGCCCACTCGGGAACAATGCCTGCATACAGCATTTGACCATGGATGTTACTCTTACTAGATAACTTTTCCCTGGCACAAGGCCACAACATCTGTGATCCATTCTAAGAATGTAACTCCCGTTTGCAAGTTGCATAAAGAAGGGCTCTATCTGAGTTGCAGGTGTGACTAGCTGGTGGCATGAAAGGTTGTTAGAATTTCCATCACAAGCTCCGTGTAAATTAATACCCCGGCACAAAAGTATACCGCTTAGTGAATGTTTACAATTTTTACCACTAAGAAATACATTTTTGTCGCTGTCACTATAGCAAGAATGTGTGTATGGTAATTTCCATTCAGATTTTACATATCCTTTACCCAATCGTTCATACTGGCCAGTAGGTATGTATTCAAGGCACTTTTTAAATCGGAAAGTTGTTATCGGAATTGTGATAATTCCGTGTATTATCCATTCAATGACAGGACTCTCTGACATTGTCAATGGTAATCTCTCTTAGCTAGGCCAAGACAGGATGTTTGGTGTATTGTGTCATTTAAAAACATCATTTGTTCTGGTATCATGCAGGTTCTGAATAGTGCTTCAAGGCCTTGTACCTGCCAATCTTTTGTACCCCAAATGGTTTTCGTTTCAATGTTATTTTTCCAATAATCAAAACCAAATGTCATCATTTTTTCATAAAATGCTTCTGAATATATCAATTTAGAATTTGTCAGCATTGTTTTCATTCCTGTTTTATCTAACAGTTTGTAATAAAAAGTTTCTGCATTACTGGTGTTAAACCCTGAGAAGTATTTGAATTTCTCAAAAAATGCTTTAGAACTGCTTTTAGGTGGTGTAGCACAATGTTCCCATTGATTATACATAAAAACATTTCTAGGCTGTGCAGATTTATGCAAGTAATGATCACCATAATGTGTGTAGCAAAATAATTGCTCATAACTAGATGAACCTTGTAAATAATCATGTTCTGTGAATCTAGCTGACATTACTAAATCAGACATCATGTCATTAATACTGTTAAAGTCCCAATCATCAGAGAATGTACTAGGTTTTACAAAGTCACTTAAGGAAACCTTCAGTTGATGAGGATACTTCAGGATTTCGACCAGACCATAGATCTCATAGTCAGTTTTCTCCCATACTACCCCACCAGGTATTGGAATTACTGTGACATTTACTGTTGACAGTTCTCTTTTCTTCACGTGGGATGATCTGTGTGGTTTGAGGACTAGGTTGATGTTCTGACTTGCTGTGTCCATTTTCCCTCAATGAATTTTCCCAAACAAAGTACCATGATGAGCCAAAGCAGGAGGAAAAATACACCTAGACCGAACCAGAACTCTAACCAAGGGGAAATAAGGTAGATTTCCTTCAGTTGATGAAAGAGTTCCGTTGCTTTTTCTTTAAAAGTCTTTTTTGTTTCTGGCATCACTTCGGAGTCGTTTTGATCTTCAGAGAAGTTGTCGAAGTTGATGAAATAACCAGAGGCAGTTCTGTCAATTGTTGGGATTGTTCTTTCAATCTGTCTTTCGGTAGCATTTTCTGATGCCACATTATTGTAGACTGGTGTTTCTTGACGAACCGTTTCAATCTGTGTCTCAAGAGGCACGAGCTCCATGGCATTATTGCATAGTCCTTCACTGTGCACTGCAGGCTGATCGAATGTGATTAGTCTTTCAGTTTGAACCTCTTGGATTGTTGCAAGTTTGGGTATTCTGTTGTTTCTTGGGAGTCCACTGGGCCTACTGTTGATTATAGGCCACATGCTTGTGGTTTTACCAGGTTGATAGACACGACTCTGTTCTCCTTTTTACCAGCAAGGGGCGGTAGCACAACTGATCTTGTTCCGGTGACTGCCAAGACAGGTACTGCTTTTCTGTAAGAAGGCCCAAATTCCTTCTTCACCGCGATTTTTTCTCTGACTAGATCCCCAATCTTTGGAATCCAGACAGGCCTTGCTGGGGCTGTTGCTTGTGGTGCCTCGTCAGTGGTAGATGGCTGTTGTTTTAACTTTATGTTGCTTAAGGATTTTCTTGTTTCATTCAGTTCCTGTAAAACAGCCAAACGATCTTTGATGTCAAAGTCTGTTGTTTTTTCTTGTACCACTGATATCTGACTATCGAGGTCCTGAATGTTCATTCTAATTCCGAACAATAGTTCGTATGGGCTGAAACCTTTTAGAGAATTTCTTGGCAAGTTATTAAGACTAGTCTGGACACTTATTAGATGTTTGACCCACCCAGCGCCTGAACCTAATACCTTCGCTGTTATAGATCGCTTTATGTCCCGGTTTTTCCTTTCAACCACACTATTCCCTTCGGGGTGCGACGGACAAGAATACCGCAACCCAATTCTCATGCCGGCCATGGCCTCCTTATAGGCTCGAGAGCTGAAAGCAGGACCCTGGTCAGAATGGAATGTGGTAATTGCGTATGTACCGATAAAGACTCGCAGATCTTTTATAACCGTTCTAGCGTCAGCCGAGCGCTGGAGGCCTCATTTTTTAAGTGTTTTTTAGTCTTAACTGACTAATAGGACGCAGGATGGGGTGTAGGCAGCGTTACGCTCTTTCTGATTGGTAGCCGGTAGCATGGTTCACCACTGCGATCCCTGTTGGAGTTTTCACAGTTGCTTGCAAACTCATGAATGCCTTCACTCATTTCCGGCCACCAGTATACTGATTCTAACTCTCTCAGAGAGTCCCTGATTGTTTGGTGTCTCAGACCCAATCCCATGTGTGCGTCTGCTATTAAAAATATTCTCCTGTTCGTGTTTGGAATTACTCTGTCCCCCACTCCAGGGATTCGAGCAAAAGGATCGGAGTTTGCATCGATTACGTATGCATAATTGAGTGGATAGTTCACGGGTAGTGCTGCACAGTCGCCTTTTAAGGTCGTTTTTACTGCCAGCATGGTTTCCCCGTCTATGTATTTTTCTGTACGCTTTTTTGTGGCTACGGAAGCCGGGTTAGTTGCTTCCGCTGTGGCTGTATTAGCCAATGAATTCCCTGCAACGTGAACGCCATCACGTTGAAGACTCTGTGCGTGAATCACGTGAGTCTTTTGTAGTTCTTTATGAAAAAGAGCTACCTGTTTCCAGAGCAATTTATGCTTTATTGTGGCACCTGTGTCATCTTTGTAATCGTTTTCAATCCACCTCTGCAATTTATTGTTGTAAGAGTTGACGCAAAAATGAGAATCGCACACGATAAGTGTCGGGAATTCACGTTCTGCATTTTCGAGCGCCATCTTTAAACATCTGATTTCAGCTCTTCGAGCCGAACAGTTTCTCAATGATTCAGTTTTTGTTACTTTCGGTCTGAATTTACCGCACAGCCAACGACCTTTAACAATCGCACATGCTGCATCGTAGGATTTGCTCTCTACGTTGAAATGCTGTACAAATCTATCTGTATAGATTATACAGGCGTATTGTGGGAGAGGCAGAATTTCGATTGGCAGAGGATATTCTTCTTCATATTCTAAATCATTCAGTTCTTCGAATTGCGGGGCGAAATAGTATTTCACATCTTCCGCTACTAGAGAATCTACACACTGTATCCATTTCGGATCCAGTGACACTGTAGGCAGGTTTACTGGGCTGAATAGCGCCTCGAAGGCGGATTCCGCAGTGAGGATATTAATCCTTATGCCGTGTGCTAGTTCTCGTTCATTTGCTAATGCAATTTGCACTGCTTTCACAGTTCTTTCTGTGAGACTGAATGCTTTCTCTGCTTGTGTATACAAGTGAGATTTAAATGAAATTGGTACCTTTTCTCCCTCATTAGAGGTCAGATACGTGAATCCGCATCTTCCTGGGATGACTCGGATTACAAGATCACGTGTATTGTCACGTGTATCTAATTTTGTTTTTGCTAACATGTCTGTTTGCAGTGATCTCAAAATTTCTGTGTGTTTTTGAGTCCAATTGATTTGTTTAAAATCAGGTTTAATTAGTTCGTAGAGAGGTTTAACCCTCTCTGCGTAATTTAGAATGTAAGTTCTTCCGAAATTCAGAAAACCTAGAATGGATTGTAAATTCTTCAGCGTTTTTGGAGCTTGGAGTACAGCGCACTTCTCTAAGAAGTTGTCCGCTAGGCATTTTCCTTCACTTGATAATTCGTACCCTAAGAATAGTACTGTCAGATGGGCAATTCGGGACTTTTTAAAGTTGAATTTGTAACCCTCTGCTGCATACCAAGTATAATGGTGTTCACTCTTTTCAAGTGAGTATCCAAGTCGTCGTCTGTGAGATAGATATCATCTACGTAAGATAATGCCTCATCATCATATATTTGTAGTAACTCTGTTACCCTAGCTGAGAATAGTCCTGGGCTGTTCTTGAACCCCTGTGGGAGTCGACAGAATTTTTTCTGCGACCCAAATGCAGAGAAAGCGGTCAAATATCTGCTTTCTGGTGCAATGTTTTGACAAAAGAAACCATTAGATATGTCTAATGTCGTTTTATATTTTTTCCTAACTATGTTATTCATTAGGGCTGCACTATGCGAGTTTTGTACTGCAAAAGTTTTACAACATGCATTGAGATGGCTGTAGTCCAAAACTAGACAATATGAATTGTCTGGCTTGGAGACAGGAAACAAAGGATTGTTCATTTGAGAGGTGCATGTTTCAATCACCCCCTGGTATTCAAGTTGATCTAAGATCTCCCTGACCTGTTTTTTAGCTTCTTGCTTAATGGGATACTGCCGTTGGGCAGTTGGTTCACTTTTTAATTGGATTTTGTGAGGAGGAGAGTCCTCATCCCATCCTACATGATTTTTATATAATGCCGGTGCCTGGGCTACTGCCCATTTCCTTGCATATGTATATTTTTTGTGAATCGGAATGTGATTCGAGAAGGCAGGCATAATCACTTCTTCGCCACGAGGGCACTCCCTGACAAACTCTGGGGGCCAATCTTTTTCAGGTAACAGAATATCATAGCCTTTTGAGAGCTTATCCCAAAATAGACCTCTTATTTTCCTAGTCTTATCACCCTCTATACGCAATGTTATTTCGTATATTTTATGGGGCTCGCTAAGTCTGGTGTCGGCAGTTTCAACCTGAATGTATTCATTCGTGTCCACTGTCTCCAGATGACTCATCAGGATCTTGCGCGCTATACTGATTTCTGCTGCACTGTCCAACATTGTCAATGCCCACTGCCCGTTTTTCAACTGTGTCCTCAGTATTCTCGGCATGGTTGATTACTCTAATACTGGCTACCTTCTTTTTTGAAAATTGAGATTTTTTACTCTGAGCAGGTTCCTTGTCTTTGGACTTGGTGTGCTCTCCTGGGTCTGACCGTCCTCTTCTTTCCGAATTCTGTGGAAAAGATCGAGAGGGACGTGTATCAATACTTTGATATCTATCAGGTTTTTTCAGATTATCCCTATTTCTAAGGTTATATCTTTTCTCAGAGGGCTCCCTCTGGGGAGACTGGTGTTCTCGAGTCGGAGTTCTTTCCCTCCGTCGAGGAGACCTTCCTCTGGACTGGAAAACTTTTTCCTTGGGAGTGGATTGTTTATTTCCATCCCAGCTCTTTTTAGGAGTGTTTAAATTATTTTTAATAAATAATTTTACTAACTCTCTATATGCTTTTGTTAATACTCTTATGTTAACTAAGAGTTCTTCTTTAGACATGTTTGCAATGTCTGGATGTGGTGTGTAGCCGGCTAGAACCGGCCACGTTGCTCCTGGTCTACCTAGTGGACCGAGCCTGGTAATATGATCATTATGTTTTAGGGCGCCATTAAACCAGAGCAGGTGCTCTTGGAATTTTAGTGGGATTTCAGTCTCCTCGAAAGGAGCGTACTCTTCCGGAGGTTCCTCTATTTTGTAATAGTGAAACTCTTTTGTTGTAGCGTTTGCCGCTGGAAAGTTTATCCATGAATAGAATACCTCTGTCTGCCGATATTCGTGAGCCTCTATCATGAAAATTACTGTACCACCTTGTGGTGTCAGTCCGTTCTCTATAAGTTTTAAAGTTATAGATTTTCTTAAATGTACCAGGATGATAATTGCATCCGGGTCAGTCTGTAGGAGACTCGTGTCTTCCTCTATTAGTCAGGCTGCCAGCTTAGCTGCTTCCCTTTCTTCTTCACTGTCTGACATTTTATAAATGCAGATTTTGCAGAGTTGGTCTCCAAGGAGACAAAGATTAGGTGCACAATATTTTGGAACACTGTATCCTTCAACGTTGAATAAACCAGAGCTTTACATAGGAATCTCTTCCTACTGAGTTCGGGCGGATTTTAACCTTTCACCCACTCCAGACGTCTATTGGAGTATTTACGGGAGAAAGGGGTCTGTGTGAAAAATGCACAACTGAGTTACTCTAACGTCTTGCGTTAGTTTATCACCTTACCAAATGTTGGGCGCCATGTCGTGTAGTTCCTAGTTTCCCACTAGGCCCTGCGCATTGGAATAACATAAACAGTAGTATCGACGTAGAAGTGCGGATCTTCCAGGCCTCTACTGACTATGCTAAACTTAATTGGGTTTGTTACCAACTAGCTCAGAGGTCACTGGAAACTTTCTTGACTGAAATAGGAAGTGATCAGCTTCCCTGGCACAGACAAGAAGGGATTCAGTTTTCCAACAACCGTGCAACATGACAACTTTGCTCCTCAGATCAAGAGTCAATCTCTAGGGTCGTGTGAAACAATAGACAGTTATTTTACTCAGTCAGGTTGGTGCAGTTTACTTTCACAATATGTAGAGAATAGAGAGACGGGCGTTTGTCAATAAAGGGTTAACATTTATTGAACAGTCTTTCTTCGCGTACAAGAGAAATGTATTGCCACAATTGCAAGACTTGTTATGATAAAAAGTATGTACAGTAAGATAAGTATTGCAAGATAATACTGTAAAAGCATTGATATGGTTTCTTAGCCATACAATGGTTTAAAAGTAATAAAACATATATACATTCATATATACATTAGGCTAAAATACTCAACTGGTGCTTCTAACTACGCCTACCCCAGTGTACCTGACCTAAGCCTAATACTTGGGAGGGGAGTAAGTAAGTAGCTTTAAGTTAAGTTGGTTTTGCCAAGGTTTGCTTCAAGAATTCTCACTAAGGGTTTAGTCAACACCATACCTCTGAATAGAATGATGGAGGTCTGGTATCTCCTTCAGGGGGAACTCGGTATCCCAGTCACCCGCGAGGGTAGACCAGAAACGCTGGAGCTGGATTTCTCTGCAGGAGAAAGACAGCTTCTCTCTTCAGCGCGTCAAGGAGGAGAAGGAGGGGGGACAGCGTCCGCGGGCAGCTGGCATCTGCTGGGCTCTTCGCAGAGGGAAGGCTGTTCAGCTCCTAGTTTCACCACACCATCGTTCGCGCTTTGGCAGCGATAATGGTATCAGCAGCTTCAGGCGTCGGGCAGCAGGCTGCAGCAACAGGGCGCTAGCTTCAGCTAACAACGGCGATTGCTTAAGGCAACGTTGGTAATATTTATACCTGACAGGTGCCTGGTTTGACGTAAGTTTGCTGGACATAAGACGTCAATAAAAGATGTCACTAGGAAGTGATAGCTATCAGTTGCTCATTAGAGTTCCATTACTAATCAAAACACAGCAAGCGGGGATTTCCAGGTTTGCTGAGTTTTTATCTTGTTGAAGAACTCGGAGTGTTAATCTAGGAATCTCAGATAGTGACTTCTGCTCTATCATTGCACTAATTGGTTGCAAAGGAAGTGGCAGAGAAAACTATTCTGGAATGTGGCTCTGTTCGTGTGAGGCCAGAGATGACTTTCTGAATATCGCACTTGAACGGTTATGCCAATATAGGGAATAAATGGATTTATAGCCGAATAGGGGCATAAGGTCACAGTATCGATCAGGATCCTAGATAAGCACGCAACATAACAAGTCATTGTCTCTATCAAATTCAGCACCTTGCAACTTATTAATAAAGTCAGTCGTATCTTTTAAGTACGACACAACACAGTCCATGAATTGTTTTAAGAAGCAGTCGACATACTTGGCTAGTGGCTCAAGCAAGGAATCACACCCTGCCACAATAGGTCTACCAGGTGGCTTGGTCAGATGTTTATGGACCTTGGGTAGGACATATAACATGGGTATTTTAGGGTGTCTATTTTGTAAGTATTCCAGTTCTTTCGGGCCTAGGAATCCTGCCTCAAAACCTTCTTTCAGAATGGGAAATAAAAGATTTTGGAATTGTGATGTAGGGTCCTTACCAATTTTAGATAACAAGTATGATCGTCTAGTTGCCTCATCACTTCGGCCATGTAATCGTTGGTGTCCCAAATCACGATTGAGCCGCCTTTGCCGGCTTGTTTAATTGTTACTGTGCTGTCATTTCTTAGAGTTGTTAGGGCTTTCGTTTCATCTTTGGAAATGTTGAATTTTACGAACTTTTTTTGTTTCTCCATTTCTGAAATGGCAGAAAGGACTGTCCTTTCAAAAATTACAATTTCCTTTGGTACTTTGTTTCCTGGGGGGCAAAAAGTAGATTTTATCCGAAGTCCTGTGACTTCAGATGGTGTTGGGGTAGGATTTGCTGAGAAGAACATTGTGAGGAGCAATTTACGGCAAAACTCTATGAATTGGGTCTTCATCTTAACAAAGTCGGTTCTTTTAGACGGTACAAACGATAGTCCTTTGGACAAGATACTTTCCTCGGCCGATGTTAGGGCTCTATTGGAGAGATTGAAAATAGGGGATACCGCTAGTTTTTGTAGTGTTGGCGGCGGGTGGTAATTTCCCATGGTTGGTTGTATCATTGCCTTCCCCTGGAGCTCGTTTGGCCTCTTCCTAAAAAAGAGTTTGAAGATTGTCCCTGAGGCTGTTGCATCTGATTCCATTTTCGGTTCTTCTTTTGTATGCTGTTATTGGTATCGCTGTCTTCCCCTGAAGATGAAATATTCGAAAATGTGATGAACTTATTACGAGATCTACCTCGATTGATTGAGAGGTATCGCCTAGAGTCCGTTTTGGTATAGAAATCCGGTTGAAGGAAAGAATACACGTTTTCAATAGAAAAGTTTTTTTTGTCTTTCTCAAATTGGTTTGTTTTTTGTATAATAGTGAAGTCCTTGAATTCCTGAATTTCCTTGTCTACTTTTTCTAGTAGAGCCTTTGAGTCCGTAATCTTCTGGTTGATACTGATTTCTTCCTCTAGCTTAGCGATTTCTTCAAGTTCAATCTTAGAAATCCTAGCCGCTGTTTCAATTGTAAGGACCATAAGGTCCCTACTACACTTTGTTTCAATGAAACTAATCCCCTTCTTAAACACGGGGTCCTCAGTGAATATAACAGGAATATTTTTCATCTGAAGCCCTCCTGGAATGGTACCCTCACGGAGATGTTTTAGCAAGAAATGCCCGTGTAGGTCAGTTCTTATTTGCTTCTTTTTTAATCTTAAAAGTCTATCAGACTCGTTCTGTGAAGTAGCCGAAGTACTTAGGGAGATTGAGGAAAAAATGGGTGGATCGCTCAAAATATTCTTGATATGGTCTTCGCTATAAGCAAAGGTGTCCTTCTCTGCCATATCATGTATTTATAAAATATAGTGAGAAAATATAATCAAAAAGTGTAACCAACAGAAAAAAACAGAAAAAAGACATATATGACAATGAATGATAGAGGGTGGGCAGAGACAGCTGAAAACCGCCACCAATTCAAAAGCAAGAGCTTGAATCCTCTTGGTCCTACTCTTGTAGGGTTACAAATACCTCGCGAGACAACTCCCGCTATAACAACCAAAAAACAACTGTGGTTGGCTCTAATCAGTAAGGCTGAGCCGTAATCACTAAACAACAGAGGGAAAGTGCCAATACTGATCATCTATTTATCTTCTTATTCTAACACCCAAAGCAAAGACACCTTATCAAAGCTGGGGCATACTATTCAATAGCTTTTTTATTTTAACAAAATCATTTAGAAAGTAAATTTATTTTAATCATATACTGTCAATAGAAACAGGACATTTTTTAATAACAAAGAAAATTAGGACACAAAAATAAAGCATTAAAATCAAACATGCATTCCATACTCAATCATATCACAATCATACCACGACCATTCATACATTTATATCACAATACTAAGCCTTATTGAATACCAATAGACAAACGGGCTGAGTATTAGGTCTGCTACGTAATACACAATTATTTACATTGATTTATAAAGTAAACTCATACTTTTAGATATAAATCAAATTAATCATGATAATCAAGTGAAACAGTCAGTCAAAGTAAATGAAGAATTCAAAACCAATAGTGTGACAGTATGTTGACACTAAGGGAAAACCAAGAAGAGCAGACACTAAGCGTGAAAGGGCCTACGCGTTTCGAATCCCTAAGGGTTGGAAGGGATTCTCATCAGGGCCAGGTCGCTCTGAAAAAATAAAAGGAGAACTTTGTGTACATTTGTTTAAAAAGAATCTAACGAGCACTATACCACCCAGAGTAACCTCTGCTTACCACTATGGAGAGTATCCAGAGATCGAGGAATAGATGTCAGCTGTGTTCACAACAGAAAAATAAAAAAATAAAAAAGATGTGTATCTAAGCTACAGTTCTGTATTTAGTGCCATACCTACAGCATAGGCATGTTAAAAATTTACCTTAGGTGTACAAGATGGTGTGTCCAAGCGTGTGGTTGTTTGGGCAGAAAGGTCAGGAAGGCCTGTAAAAGATGTAGGCTATTTAGTGTCTAGGTAGTTTTGTGAATAACCCTCAAGATGAAAATAAATGGGCGATCTTCTTACCGGGAAGTTTTAAACAGTCACGTCGGAAGACGGGGGTCTGTAATTAATTCAGTCGGAAAGTGATTTTCTCACAGCCTCTTTGGAATGAATGGGAGAAACGTGTCAAACAATGGTTTCACACGAATTAATTACCAATATTGATGATGGGTGAAGGCAGTATGGGCTTACCGGCTGGTTAGATCCTGGTATTTCTTGCCGAGTTTTTCGGCGTCTACAATCGCACTGCTCTCTCGCGCATGCGTAGAGTGTATCCGCTGGAATAGGGCTTCTCTATTTGATGGAAACACTGTTTTGGTGCGCATGCGAATTGTTACAAAAGTGTCCCACAGGTTTAGAGATGAACGGATCTACCCATGGAACAAGGTGTGTTCCTACGGTGTAGCTGGGCACTCCGGGACCTTAAAAAACGGCATGGATCTTTAATGCCAAAGTCACTTTTAGTGTCATGTGCTTCAATTCTCAGGCTTGTATTTTAGAGGGCAACTGTTGTGAAAACTATCAATGCTGTGCAGGTGTGATTTACACATCAAAAGTAAAACTGTACAGGGACAAATAAGCACTCGAGAACAACTAGACATTGACTTCTTAAAGTTTATATATCTCTGATAATTCATTAAGTCCCCTAACTGCTGTATCGAACTTAACGATTAGATAGGCTTTTGAAAGTTTTTGATCCAAATCCCCACCGCGTAGATCTTTTTCAACACGGGAGATGACAGTCCATTTCATGTCATTTATGAGATGTTTGCAACGTCTCCAGTGATTAACCAGCGGTGCAATTTCTACTCTATTTTTTATTCTAGATTAGTGTTGGGCGATTCTGTTGCGAATTTCTTGGTTTGTCTTTCCCATATATAGGAGTCCACATGGGCAAATAATTCCATATACTACGAACTTGGACTTACAATTGCTGAAGGTTTCGTGTTTCCATGAGATGCCACGATGTTGAAACAATGATCCTTCGATTGTTAGATCACAACACAAGCACATGCCACATTTGTGGTGGCCGACAATGGGGGCTAATCCCATCATTCGTCTTAGGGATGGTTGTTCTTCTTTTTCCATTCCCGCTCTTATTATATGGTTGGCCACACTGTTCTCCTTTTTAAAGGCGAATAGCGGGGGAGCGTGTAAGCTTTCATCCGAGTTTTTAATTAGATGCCAATTTTGTCCTATGATTTTTTTTAAGGTTGTTAGCATTGGGACAATAGGTGGTTACACAAACCTTCCGGTTGAGCTTGGGTTTAGTTTTTCGTTCAAGAAGACTGTCCCTTGGTATCCATCTTGCCCGTTTCATTGAATTGTGGACCAATTTTTTGGGGTAACCGCGGTCACATAATTTGGATACAAGATTTTCGGCGTGGAATTTGTAGTCCTCTTGGAAGAACAATTTCTACGAATTCGTAGAAATTGGCAAAAAGGCAAATTTTCTTTTAGACTCCGCAGATGGTTGCTGGAGAAGAGCAATGCCTTGTTGCGATCTGTGAGCTTGGTAAATAAGGATGTTGCTAATTTACCATTCAATGGAAAAACCTCTACATCCAGAAAAGAGATCTTAGTTGCTGAATGTGATATACTGAATTGTATGCCTAGTGTTCTCGCGGTGAGCCAATTGAAGAAAGATGTTACATTTTCCTCTCCGCCAGTCCAAATCATGAAAACGTCGTCTATAAAGCGCAACCATGTGGCAATGTATTCCTTGAAAGGATTGTTGTTATGAATGTAGGTGTCTTCATAGAGCGACATAAACAACACCGCCAGCTCTGGAGCAAAGGGGCTCCCCATGGCGACTCCTTTTATTTGGAGGTAAAATTCATTTCCAAAGCTGAAGTAGTTCTTTTTTAGAGCAAACGTAGCTAGATCCACTAGCAATTTGGTTGGCACCTGAACTGGTGTGGGTCTTAAGTCTAAGAAATATTCCAGTACCGCCACAGCTTCATCTTGGGGTATTTGCGTATAAAGGTGTGTGACATCCAGAGTGACTAACAAGTCATTGTCTCTATCAAATTCAGCACCTTCCAACTTATTAATAAAGTCAGTCGTATCTTTTAAGTGCGACACAACACAGTCCATAAATTGTTTTAAGAAGCAGTCGACATACTTGGCTAGTGGCTCAAGCAAGGAATCACACCCTGCCACAATAGGTCTACCAGGTGGCTTGGTCAGATGTTTATGGACCTTGGGTAGGACATAGAACATGGGTATTTTAGGGTGTCTATTTTGTAAGTATTCCAGTTCTTTCGGGCCTAGGAATCCTGCCTCAAAACCTTCTTTCAGAATGGGAAATAAAAGATTTTGGAGTTCTGATGTAGGGTCCTTACCAATTTTACGATAACAAGTATGATCGTCTAGTTGCCTCATCACTTCGGCCGTGTAATCGTTGGTATCCCAAATCTCGATTGAGCCGCCTTTGTCGGCTTGTTTAATTGTTACTGTGCTGTCGAACGAGTCTGATAGACTTTTAAGATTAAAAAAGAAGCAAATAAGAACTGACCTACACGGGCATTTCTTGCTAAAACATCTCCGTGAGGGAACCATTCCAGGAGGGCTTCAGATAAAAAATATTCCTGTTATATTCATTGAGGACCCCGTGTTTAAGAAGAGGTTTAGTTTCATTGAAACAAAGTGTAGTAGGGTCCGAATTCGTAGAAAGTGTTCTTCCAATGAGGACTACAAATTCCACACCAAAAATCTTGTATCCAAATTATGTGACCGCGGTTACCCCAAAAAATTGGTCCGCAATTCAATGAAACGGGCAAGATGGATACCAAGGGACAGTCTTCTTGAACGAAAAACTAAACCCAAGCTCAACCGGCAGGTTTGTGTAACCACCTATTGTCCCAATGCTACCAACCTTAAAAAAATCATAGGACAAAATTGGCATCTAATTAAAAACTTGGATGAAAGCTTACAAGCTCCCCCGCTATTCGCCTTTAAAAAGGAAAACAGTGTGGCCAACCATATAATAAGAGCAGGAATGAAAAAAGAAGGACAACCATCCCTAAGACGAATGATGGGGTTAGCCCCCATTGTCGGCCACCACAAATGTGGCACGTGCTTGTGTTGTGATCTAACAATAGAAGGATCATTGTTTCAACATCGTGGCATCTCATGGAAACACGAAACCTTCAGCAATTGTAAGTCCAAGTTCGTAGTATATGGAATTATTTGCCCCTGTGGACTCCTATATATAGGAAAGACAAACCAAGAAATTCGCAACAGAATCGCCCAACACATATCTAGAATAAAAAATGGAGTAGAAACTGCACCGCTGGTTAATCACTGGAGACGTTGCAAACATCTCATAAATGACATGAAATGGACTGTCATCTCCCGCGTTGAAAAAGATCTACGCGGTGGGGATCTGGATCAAAAACTTTCAAAAAGGGAAGCCTATCTAATCGTTAAGTTCGATACAGCAGTTAGGGGACTTAATGAATTATCAGAGATATATAAACTTTAAGAAGTCAATGCCTAGTTGTTCTCGAGTGCTTATTTGTCCCTGTACAGTTTTACTTTTGATGTGTAAATCACACCTGCACAGCATAGATAGTTTTCACAACAGTTGCCCTCTAAAATACAAGCCTGAGAATTAAAGCACATGACACTAAAAGTGACTTTGGCATTAAAGATCCATGCCGTTTTTTAAGGTCCCGGAGTGCCCAGCTACACCGTAGGAACACACCTTGTTCCATGGGTAGATCCGTTCATCTCTAAACCTGTGGGACACATTTGTAACAATACGCATGCGCACCAAAACAGTGTTTCCATCAAATAGAGAAGCCCTATTCCAGCGGATACACTCTACGCATGCGCAAGAGAGCAGTGCGATTGTAGACGCCGAAAAACTCATCAAGAAATACCAGGATCTAACCAGCCGGTAAGCCCATACTGCCTTCACCCTTCATCAATATTGGTAATTAATTTGTGTTAAACCATTGTTTGACACGTTTCTCCCATTCATTCCAAAGAGGCTTTGAGAAAATCACTTTCCGACTGAATTAATTACAGACCCCCGACTTCCGACGTGACTGTTCAAATTTCCCGGTAAGAAGATCGCCCATTTATTTTCATCTTGAGGGTTATTCACAAAACTACCTAGACACTAAATAGCCTACATCTTTTACAGGCCTTCCTGACCTTTCTGCCCAAACAACCACACACTTGGACACACCATCTTGTACACCTAAGGTACATTTTTAACATGCCTATGCTGTAGGTATTGCACTAAATATAGAACTGTAGCTTAGATACACATCTTTTTTATTTTTTATTTTTCTGTTGTGAACACAGGTGACATCTATTCCTCGATCTCTGGATACTCTCCATAGTGGTAAGCAGAGGTTACTCTGGGTGGTATAGTGCTCATTAGATTCTTTTTAAACAAATGTACACAAAGTTCTCCTTTTCTTTTTTCAGAGCGAACTGGCCCTGATGAGAATCCCTTCCAACCCTTAGGGATTCGAAACACGTAGGCCCTTTCACGCTTAGTGTCTGCTCTTCTTGGTTTTCCCTTAGTGTCAACATACTGTCACACTATTGGTTTTGAATTCTTCATTTACTTTGACTGACTGTTTCACTTGATTATCATGATTAATTTGATTTATATCTAAAAGTATGAGTTTACTTTATAAATCTTTTTTTTTATTATTTATTGAGAGTTCATACCAGTAAATTACAAATTCATAAATACATACATAGATACATACATAAATACATAGATAAATATACCATCAATAAAAAGAATAATAGACAGGTTAAATAACTACAATACCAATAAGTCATTCATTTTACACTCTAGCTGTCCTCCAGGCAGCTACTGGGGCCCAGAGTCGCATACCCATTTCCCTTGTCTTGGCTCCCTTTAATTCATATAGTGCTTCCTCAATGTTATGGATACCCAACATTCTACACATCCACATTTGAAACGAAGGTGCTTCTATATCCTTCCAAGCTGCACTAATTAAGATCCTAAGGATTGCTACAGAGATAAAAACTAAAGCTTCGGCCTCAGTGCGCATATTTAATTTCACATCACATCCAATTATTATCAGGGTTGGGGATAGATTAATTTTGACATCTAGCAGCCCCTCTAGAAACCGTTCTATTTCAGTTTTAATGCTTTTTAATTTTTTGCAGCCATAGAACATGTGTATAATATCAGCTGGAACATTTCCCCATCTTGGACAATTGCTATCTGCCGCTTTCCCCCAAGAGAATAATTTTTCCGGCGTATAGTATAGATTGAATAAAGTTTTATAGTGTTGTGCCCTGAGATTCGAGGAGTGCAGAAACCTTTTATCCATACCTAGAGCCTTATCAAGGTCTACTTCCGGATCCCCCAATTTTTTGGACCAGGCAGCTTCCATTTTACCCATATCGTCCATTGATCCTTCAATAAATATTTTATATATATCCCTAATTCTATGACCCCCTGACTTCAGATACTCGAATAATTCATATCTCCTTGACAAAGTGATACGTGGACTAATTGATTTAATTCTGTTGACAATCTGTAAGTATTTAAATTCTTGATAACCTTGTAATGAATAGTGTTACGTAAGTTCTTTCAGTGTTCTACATTGATCTCTAATCATTATTTGCCCAAGCTCCACAATACCCTGACTCTCCCAGTGACGCCACGTTCCATCCCTGCTAAGGTTTGGAAAAAGTGTTGAGTTCCAGAGTGGCGTGCTGTGATGAAAAGTGGGTATATCTAGGATTTTTTTAACAGTTTTCCACATATACCATACATCTTCAAGCGTCTTATACCCAAATTGCTTGTAATAACTCCTCTGGGTTTTCCTTAATAAGAGCCCTACTGCTTCACTTCCCACCAATAGCTGAAAAATTGATGGTATCACTGCCTGCCTGATAGTTGGGCCCCCCGGATGGAATAGGATTGCCATGTCTGTGAGGAGACATGCGAAATGATAGCTCTTTATATCTGGCAATCCCAGCCCTCCTCTTTCTTGTGGTAGTGACATATATCTGTTTGATCGCCTTCTTTTGCCATATTGCCACAAGAATTTCATGAATATAGCCTCGATCTTCTTAAAAATCTTCTCATCAATTTTGAATGGGATTGACCTTAATTTATAAAGAACCTTGGGAAACATTGTCATTTTTATAACGTTAGCCCTCCCAATTAACGACAGCTGTAGTGAATCCATTCTTTTTAATTCTGTTTCCATCGAATGCATAAGCGGTGTGTAATTATCATTAATTATTTTACCTGGTACTGCGTTTATTATTATGCCCAAGTAAACTACAGAGTCTACATATCTAACATCCAACTTGGCTATTTTTTTAGAGCATAGTACTTGTGTTTTCTCCACATTTAATCGGTAGCCCGACACATCTCCAAACCGACCGGTTATATTAACTACTTCCTTCATAGCTGACTCTGGGTCTTTAGTGATTACTGCTAAGTCATCCGCATATGCGAGAAGTTTAGTCTGAAACCCATTAGTGAGTACTGGTTTAATGGCCACACTGTTCATTATTTGTGTAATTAAGGGGTCTATATAAAGCGCGAAAAGGATTGGTGAACATGGACAGCCCTGTCTCGTGCCCCTTGTTATGTTAATCTTACCCGATCTTTCACCCATTAATTGGATTCTTGCCATAGGTGATGAATACATAGCCCGAATGGCTTGGCAGAATCTAGGACCGTACCCCCTTGCCTCCAGAACCTTCCAGAGAAATCCCCATCTGACACGATCAAATGCCTTCTCCGCATCGAGGAGGATCATTGCGACCCCCTCCCCCCTAGCAGCACCGATGTCAAATAAGGTGATAGCTCTCCTAATATGATCTGTGGTACCCCTTCCTGGGATAAACCCATGCTGCCAGGGGGAAACCAAGGACGCAATGATCCTCCCCATGCGTGCGGCCATAATTTTTGTATATAGCTTGTTGTCGCTGTTAATCAAAGATATTGGTCTGTAGGAACCAGGGTTGGTCCTAGGTTTCCCTTTTTTGTGAAAGATCGCTATGTTGGTTTCTTGCCAGGACTCGGGTATTATGCCTGTATTCATGACCCCTTTGAATAAATCTAAAAGCATCAGTGTTGTTTCCTCCCTTAAGCTTTTATACATCTCTAGCGGTATAGCATCCGGGCCCGCAGCCTTTCCGCTTGCCAGATCCTGCAGGGCTTCCAATACCTCCGACATAGTGATATCTTGTTCCAAAGATTCAATGTGGGCCTGTTTTAACTTGCTACCCATGTCTAGCCAACTTATATTAGGAGCCTCTACACCCGCCTCCTCCTGATATAATTCTTGAAAAAATTTCCTGAAAGCCTCCAAGATTTCACCTGATTTGTCATATATTTGGCCCTGATATTCAATTTGTGTCACTATGTTCTTACTGGCCACCTGCCTAATTCGTAGGGCAAGTGCTCTGCCTGCTTGCTCCCCAGTTTCGTAGAGGCGTGATCTCTGTGCCTGATAATTTGCTGCCGCCTTTATAGCTAGTTGTTTTTGGATCTCTGCTTTTAGGGAGTTTACTCTACGTAAACTCTCGACAGATTGAACCCCTAGAATTATATCTTGTCTGTGTTGTGTCTCTGCCTCACTCAGCTTCCCCATCAATGCTTCCCTTTCCCTGTTAATCTTTTTCCATCCCGAGTAGTATAGCTTATGGTCTCTCCTCTTAGTCCTGCCTTGAAGCTATCCCAAACCACTCCCCTTGATGCACTATACCTATTGGCATCAAAAAAGGCCTGGGACCATATTTTTATATGATTAATATATTCCATATCTGCTAATAATTTTTTATCAAATGTCCAAGGCCTAGGAACCTTATATGGTTTATTGATGTCCATGATTAAGACTAGGGGATTGTGATCTGACAGGATTTTAGGAAGCTTGTTTATTTGGACACTCTTCAACTGGGTGGTCGAGATCATGAAATAATCCAGTTTCGAATATTTATTGAAGGGATGCGAAAAATAAGTAAACCCTGGGTCACCCATCACTAGATTTCCCCACACATCCTCTAAACCATATGATTGCATCATTGATGTTATTGCTCTAAACACCCTCGGCTTCCTACCTATGTATGGGCTGCCATCCGAGAAATTAGCTGAGATGTTAAAATCCCCACATAATACTATGGCGGTATGCCAGTCAATTAGTTCATTTTCGATGCGACTAAAGACCTCAGACTCATCTGTGTTGGACCCATATACCGAGCAGATAGTAATACCTAAATTCATTTCGCATATGGCCCATCTGCCTAGTGAATCCGCCTTAAACCTTTTGGCCCCCCCTAGCCCCGCTTTGCCAATTATGGCCACGCCTCTTATCATGGAAGTCTGGGATGTTCATGACAGCAATTCGTAACCTTTAAAGTTTAACCAATGTTTTTTCTTCCAGGGTAAGTGGGTCTCTTGTAAACATATTATATCTAGGCTCATCATATTTAGATATTGTTCAAACTTCCCCCTCTTTTTCCAATCATTTAATCCTCCTATATTAAGAGATCCAATCCTTAATTTAGGCATGCCTAGTTTTCAAATATTGCCAGTCCATCAACCTATCCAAGTAACTAATACATACATGATATACATGATGAGAACATATCCTTAGTTTCAAATTTACTCTTACATTTATGACCACATTACCAGTGCGAACTCTCTTCAATTTTTTGTTTTCTCCCCCCTCACCCGCCACCCAACCCCCCCCCCTCTGAACGTTTTGGTAATGAGAGAGGGAAACAATGTGCTCGGCTTACTTCTCTGTCCATTTCCCAGGAGTTGAGTTCCGGGAAAGAGGTTTTTAGCAGGTTGGTCATGAAGCTTCTTGGATCACTTCCTTCCGAGCCCTCAGGAATCCCAAGAAATCGAAGATTATTTCTTCTTGCTCGATTTTCTTGGTCTTCAACCTTTGTCATTAGATCCTTAATTATTCCTTCATGCTCCTTTGCTTGAAGTTGTAGCTTACCGACGTCTGATTCACGGTTTTCCGCCCAGACTTCTACCGAACACATTCTGTCAGAGATCTCCAAACATGTTCTGCCAACTTTATTGATAGCACCTTCCAATTTTTGGATAGCGACATGGTTCCTTTGGCTATCTTTTTTTACATCCTGATGAAAAGTTTTTATTGATTCGAGGACTTCACTTAGTGAGGGCTCTCTATGCTTCATCTGCTCGTCTTCATCCGGGAAGTCAGAGATATTCTTGTTTCTTTCCGATTCGACGTTTGATTTTCGATGGGGGCTTTTGCGTGAGAGTTTAGTTCTCCCTATGGTATGTTCTGGGTTGCTCCCGGGATCTGTTGTTTCATCATGAATTATTTTTGAGTGCCTTTTATGTCTACTTCTTTTTTCCCCAGTTTTTTTGTTGGTGTGTTGTCGTATATTGGGGCATTGTTAGTTCCAATATCTGTTGGAGAAGGTACTTTCTTGACCTGTTCCTCTTGTCTGGGATCCTCGCCAGGATCACTCTCTTCGCTGGATTCGTTGGATTCGCTGGAAATTGATACTCCAGTCTCATAGATCTCTGAGTCAGATCCATCCGGGACTTCTGCTGATGCATGCCCTTTAGTCGCTGGGCTTATATTCGAGACTTCTACTAGAGTGTGCCCTTTCATCACTGGGCTTATGTTTGAAACTGAGTCTATGTTGGGGCCCGATCTGCTTTCTTCCCTCATATTGGCCCGTTCTAGATGCTCTGCTGGAGGTGCTGCTTGAACTGCGGCAGCGATGGCCTTATTTTGCTCGCCTTGTTGATCCATTGTGATTAATACGGTTTCATTGGAAAGGCAACTCTGTGGTCTATCTTTGATTGCTGGGCTAAATATGTTTGAAATTCTGGGTTGGGAGCCTATCGAGTGACCAGTTATGTTAGCTGCAGCTTTTAAGTTTTTGATCGTTTGTAGTCTTTTGGCCTTTTTTTCCAAGAGGTCAAGATTCTCTCCGGTTGCCGGTTCCTTTTCCGTCTCTTTCGCTCTCTCTTTTTCTTTTGCTTTCTTTTTTGATTTCTCGGTTTCCTTGTGGAGTTTCTGTTCATTATGTTCATTCTCGATGATTCTATCTCTCCCATCAGGCTTATTAGCTCTTATTTTGCCATCGTTATTTTCATCATTATTTTCCATTGCCTTGTAACCCCTGGTTTCGGGTCGTCTCTGTGTTTCTTTTATTTTCTGAGGTCCTTGTAAATTATAAGTCTCTTTAGTGTTTCCTCTGCCATCTAAACTCTCTGTCCTCTCTTGACTTTCTTGTTTTTCTTGATCACCCTCACCTCCCTGAGCCTGGGCCTTTACTTTTGCTTTTATGTCAGTCTTTATCGGAGTCTTAGTTTGGTTCTGTTTTTGGATTTGAGCTTGATTATCTCTATCTCTATCTTTATCTTTATCTTTATCTTTATCTTTCTCCATAATTGTATTCAACTGTGAGATCAGAGTAGGTGTAGTAATTGCTGCTGTACTTATTGCTAGCGATATTGCACTGGCCGTGCTAGTTCTAATTTCCACCCAGGCCTTGGCTCCACCACCTCTAGTCCGTCTGGCAGCTCTGAGCAAGCTTGAGGCACCAGTGCCCACTCTTTTTTCCCAGAAATCCCAGAAATCTTGGTATTTATACAAATATTTTTTTTCGAGTGTATGTCTGAGCAGGCTAGATACATTTTTTGACTAATTACCAGAAGGCCCATATGTGTTGTTTTTTTTTTATCTTTTTCCCAGTATTTAGTATTGCAAGACTCAGACTCAGACTCAGACTCAAACTCAAATTACCTTTACTATTTACTATTTTACTACTTTGATTCTTTAACTCTTAACTCTTGACTCTTTATCTCTTTGAGAGTTCTCTTTGTCATTTATCTCCTTTTATCTCCTTTTGCGAAGAGCGTTCAGTTTTTTTCCCAAAAACACCCTTTTTTTAAATTTAGCTCCATCAGGTCTGTGCCGTCTATGCCGTCTATGCCGTCAACGTCGATTCCCTTGACGACGCGTAATCTCTTGACTATTTACGCTCGCCCGCCGTGTTTGCAGATGACATGAAGGGCGGGGGCGGAGAGCGGAGAACGGGAAGGCGGAGAGTGGAGAACGAGAAGCCAAGCGTGGATCAAGCTGCCACCGCTGCAGATGAAGGTGATCGTAGGCAGAACGAAGGGCAGGTAGGGGGTCATTGAGTTTCTGTTGTTCCTCCCCTTGTGCCGCCCGGTTGCTCGAATCACTGGCTCGATACACTGGGTGACTGCGTGCTGTTTTATCACCTTGTAAGGCACTCTACAGGACTCTAAGGGACTCTAAAAAACTGCGTGAGCCCCCGAGTCTAAGTTCACAGAGTAGGCTTGTAGGCTTATAGGCTTGTATTTTGGCCATTCCTCACAGGAGTCCAATATCGAGCATCAAGCATCCGCCATCCGCCATCTGTTTGAAGCTCACAGCGCCAGTATTATGCCGCTTACTTGCTTACTTGCTTAGCCTTCTGCAGTTCGCTTTTCACAGCCTCTCACGGCCCCTTTACAAGCACTTTTGTGACTTTTTTTTAGTAACCCTTTAAAGATCCTGGCAAGGGTAGTTGCGGTAGACGCGGGGCACCTAGCAGCTGTGCCGATCCGCTCACCATATCACCATATCACCATATCAGTTTGCCATGTTATATTCGTATCCAAGTCTTAGCCATCCATGAAGCCATCCAAGAAGAGCACGGTGCGCCTGAGGCAGCCTGTAGGATCCGCAGCGTCGACACAGCTTCACTGAGGTAAATATCTGCCGACAAGCTTAAATGAAGGATTGAAGGTTGGCAATATTATCGCATATTAACGCGGACATTCTCAGGCCCCTGGAGCAAGCACTGCAGCGACCTCTCACACCGCCGCCATCTTACTTAGTTTACTTTATAAATCAATGTAAATAATTGTGTATTACGTAGCAGACCTAATACTCAGCCCGTTTGTCTATTGGTATTCAATAAGGCTTAGTATTGTGATATG
Organism: Lissotriton vulgaris; assembly: GCF_964263255.1. Taxonomy (NCBI): domain Eukaryota; kingdom Metazoa; phylum Chordata; class Amphibia; order Caudata; family Salamandridae; genus Lissotriton; species Lissotriton vulgaris. The sequence continues at coordinate 644,180,897 of NC_141687.1, read as the reverse complement.
AATGTATGAATGGTCGTGGTATGATTGTGATATGATTGAGTATGGAATGCATGTTTGATTTTAATGCTTTATTTTTGTGTCCTAATTTTCTTTGTTATTGAAAAATGTCCTGTTTCTATTGACAGTATATGATTAAAATAAATGTACTTTCTAAATGATTTTGTTAAAATAAAAAAGCTATTGAATAGTATGCCCCAGCTTTGATAAGGTGTCTTTGCTTTGGGTGTTAGAATAAGAAGATAAATAGATGATCAGTATTGGCACTTTCCCTCTGTTGTTTAGTAAATCAACTTGATAGGTCTTCTCAAGAACATCCTCCTCCTAGAAGTGGCAAATTATTACGCTGCTGAGTCCTTCACCTTCAGTACTATTTCTTGTAGTAGTAGCCAATGTCAAAGAAATTCAACGCAAGTACTAGTTATACTTTCAATACTTTACCATTTGTTAGGTACATTGTGGCACTGTTTGAGTGTACTGTCACCTGCTATATTCTCTATTGTACCGTTCTAATGCTACGATAAGGACAAACAAGGTTTCATTTTCTTTTTTTTCAGATGCTGCAACTGCCACTGTGTAACACCACTAGTACCAACGAAATGATGACATTTCATACGCCCAGGATTGCCAATCTTAATCGCCATTAGCCGTGCAGCCAGCCTGTGCCTAGCCCTATTTCCAAACATAAATTACAGGTAGGATAAGTGTTTGGGGGGAGGAAGTATAATGGAGTATTAGAAGAGACGAGAGACTGACGCTAGTACTAGTAAAGTCCTAGGACTATTGAATTCACCACTTACTCTGTGAGAGGCACTTAGTTTTGAAAACATTTGGGCAATTAATTACACAACTTGAATCAAGATGCCACTTAAGTTTCACCAAAACAAAGTTACTGTTAAACCCCCACCCTCAAAAGCAGTAAAAAAAACACGTATTCTAAGATAAAGTTTAAAGTATATTTATAGCCCTGACAAAAATAATCTCCCACAAGACCCAACCCACCCCCACTCCCTAACCCCAACGAATGTCCGTGAAAAGTCCCAAAAAGGGAAAAAACCCAACTCCCAATTTCCACCCCCCAGAAGTCTTTAAAAAAGGGGCAAGGGACAGTCTCCTCCTACTGCTGGCTGCTGCTGTTGAATTTCAGGGCCAGGTCGGAATGCTCCTTGCGGAGGGTCTGGAGCAGGGTTTTCGTGTTCAGCAGCTCCTGCTCGAGGTAGGAAACCCTCAGGGAAAGGCGGTGCATACGTTTCTTGCAACTGCTGTGGGGGTCAGCTGATTTCTTTGCTCGGTGGTGGCGGGTGGCTGCGGTACCCCGGCTCCGTACCGCTGGAGACCTGCGCTGACTGGGTGACCCAATGAGCGCGGAGGAGGATGCAGCTGTCCCGATAGATGTTGTGGTAGTGGTAGACTGCGTATCCCCCTCCTACTGGGCCACTAGCCGGCGATATTCAGCTACAGTGGCCTCCAGCCTCCGTTGCCGGGCCCTTCTAGCCAGCTCCTTCCGGGTTGGTTTGGAAGGAGCATCTATATGAAGAAAGAAAGACATAGTCTGTAACAAATGCTCTTTAAGATTAACACAAAATGATTCAGCAGAAAGTTGTGTCACAGTAGAACTAGCAACTTGCAAGTGCAGTACATAACTATTGTGGCCAGTATCTATCTAACCTCCCACTTCTTCACCCTTGCTCTAACATTAGTGGGAGTTTAAGGAATCAATTCTACGAGCACCATGGACTCACTCCATTAGAGTCGACTATGACAGTACACCAATCCTATTCTTCTTCTTCTCTCTTGTTTAGCAAAATTGGTACGTTAACTTCTGCAAGCCGTCATAATGCCAGCGCAGTCAAATGGCACCCGAGAAAAACAGACGCCTGCCATGATGAGTGAGACAGACTTGCGTTACTGTACCAGTCCAGTACATGCAGGTGGTGATGCTCTTACTTTTCTATTACAGGTGGCACTGAGAATACTCTGTTACAAGGGCTACTGCTTAATTAATTTAACTTTCACCCTACAGTGCCAATTAATACTAGAAAAGGAAAATGAAGAAGATAAATAATCTGATTATCTATCACTGCACATCGTATGTATTTACTTACATATGGGATGACTTTAGGTGCTTTGCTTTTTATTGAGTGAACAGTGATACATCCACACATGAATGACCGAGATCTACTAAACTTATTTACAGAGGTAGTGAGTGGCCATCGTAATAGCCGGATATATGCTGTGCTTGCAATACAAACTACTGCTACTATTCATGGTAGTATTCAGACAAAATTACACCTTCTTTTCCTTGCCTTTCCTACACTGGGACGGAAGTGCGGGTGCGGTGTTACATGCTCTTCAAAGTAACACTTAGTTCATCCAGTGACCATCTACTCTCTCTAGATACACATATGCTATCTAAGAGTCAGATAGTACCATGATCCAGGCATTCATCCATTCAAACTATGGGGCAGATTAGCATTGCGGATTTCCCGCATCCTCCGGGCCGGCGGAATACACCGCCGGCCCGGAGGATGCGGGAAATCCGCAGCGGACTGAAAAAGACCCCCCACCAGATTAGGATGGCCGGGGGATCGTTTTTCAGTCCGCAGCTTTTCCACTGCGGTCGCCTCCCATCCATGGCGGAAAAGCACTAACATAGCTGGCGGTGTCTATGAGACACCGCCAGCCATTTTAGGATGTCTGGAGGAACATGCATTTATACACGGCGGCATTTCCGACGTGCAAAGGCATACAGATTTTTGTTTGGGGGCCCGTTGCGGGCCCCCAGAGGTGAAGGGGGGTTGAGGGGTGCACATGGGGGGTACCTATGGTACCCCCCTGCATTTGCCTGCACAAAGCGGCAGGCACCACGCGGTGCCTGCCGCTTTGTGCATGCAAATGCACAACTTACATTTTTATCATTGTGGCGGGTGCTGCTGCTTCAAGTAGCACCCGCCGCAATAATAAAAATACAGGATGCGACTGCCAGGGTGGCGGTCACATCCTAATTACCACGGAGGGACCGCCGCTGCCCCTGCAGACGGTCCCTCCTACTCTATGTTGGCGGACGGACTCAGGTCCGTCCGCCATCATAATAGGCCCTTAAATGTCAATCATTCTTCTTCATGTCTCTCATCTGACAAACCTTACGTTTTCTCATGGGGAGCAGCACACTATGCAGTCTGCAATCTCAATAAGTAAGGAATATAGGAGCTTACCACTGCCCGCCACTATCATGGCAACCCGCACAGCAGTTTCCTCCGGCACTTGCACCGCCTCCTCCCCAGAGCTTCCCTCCACCTCCGGCTGGGCCCAGCACCAGATGTTCCACCTACAAAGTACATTTAAGAATGTTAGATGTCATAGACATACATCACTCACTAGTATTTTGTCTAGGAATGAAGAAATGTGAATACAGAAACCAATCTAATAATTTGTGACTGTCTACTCTAAAGTAAAAATGTCCCTTTTTCCAGGGAAGGGTGTTGTCTTGCTGCACTTTTTGGACAACTGATGAATGCTTGCTTTTTAACACGCACCATTTTCCTCATAACAGACAGAAGCTTCATTAGGACGAAGGGACCAATGATTCAGCACCAAAAAGAAAAAACCAGATGAGGACTCGGCTCGCCCACAATAAATGTGTGGAATAAAAAATGAGTATAAGCACTTTTCCATTTTTAATCAACCGTTTATGTTTTATGACAAGCTCGATTTTAATAAATATTTTTTCTTTTAATAAAGCTTTAAAACTTAAATAGACTGTGGTTTTTGGTCATGAGTGAATGAGCAAAAGGTTTTGCAATTTGCAAGCATGAGTCCGTGCCTCTGACACTTCTGGACTCTGACTCCGTACTCTTGTCCTGCGTTGGATAATCATCATTGGGAAACAATCATCAATGAATTCGGGAGCTAAATGACTCTGCCACACTATCTAGTCAGTAAGGAGATTGGGGGTTCTTCAAAGTCTGATATCACTGAGGTATGTGGAAAGTCTACTTGCACCTATTATAATTGATAAACAATGCACTATTTAGTGTCCATAGTTCTGTTTGTGCAGATTTGTCCCTGCAACAGTAGTAGAATGGGTTGTCCTCCTATCCAAACCAAAAGTAAAGTAGTATCTTATTCTTTCTTGGTGGTCATTCACCTTTTTATTGTTGGCAATTGTCAAAGCATAAACATTTAGAAGACTTGAAAAGACATTATGAACAATCCCAGAGGACTGCACTCAGTGCATAGAGCTATTGCTGACTAGAATGGGAGTCCAATGGAATTGCCAAATGTGCAATCTTAGTTAGCTACACAGACAGACTAATAAGAATAATCTAGTAATACCACAGGGAGTCATAGTCGAGGCAGGATAAGAATTTAGATACAGTCTACAAGAAGATCAAAGACGATTTAGAAAAAATCGAATGAGGAACGCTAGGAAAAAATAGGTACTCTATATTAAAATTAAAACTTACTGGGGCCAGCAAAGGAGCCCTCGCCTGACCGATCCTGTTCAGCAGCAGCAGCAGCCTCCTCCAATGCCCTCTTGCCCCTGGGGGGAGCTGATGTACAACATGAAAGAAAGAAAGATCAGAAAACATGGATGATATTTGTCAACCAAATCAAACATTTCAAAAGAATAATAACAAAATATTTTGGCGAAATAGCAAATAGACATCTATTCCACGGGATATATTGACCGATCTCATGTGGTCTACTACGTTATTAGTATTGCTTGATTTGCGGACCGTCGACTTGGAAAGTTCTTATGTAACTCACTAAACAAACTACTATAAAGGTTCGCATAGGACTGTCAGGCAGCAGTCCGCAGCACGCGAAGTGACAGACAAAGTCCATCGTGATTGCAGATCAGCGACAACACTAAAAAGTTTCCTACTACATTAACCAGTCATTAAAATACTCAAACTATCAATCCACCACCACTATTTCTTCTTATCGCCATGTGTACAAAGGAAGGACTGGACTTGAGTCTGTAGGGGCTGATTTAGAAGCCCCTTGCTGCTTTTTTGCTCCATTGTTGTGTGACTTTTGTGACGCAGCGGCAGAACAAAAGAGGCGCCATCGTGCGGCGTATATTAACAACGTGACGCATATGGGAGATGCATCACGTTGTAAAGCCCTGTGCCATCAGGGGGGCATTCCGGCGCAAGGGAGGGCGTTCCTGCGCAGGAACGCATCCTAAAAGTGGCTGAGGGAAATCTACAAGATTTCAATCAGTCACTTTGAGGACAATGATGCCTGACTCAAACCTTGCGCCTGCTTGAAGCAGACGTACGGCTTGAAGCAGCATTGGGGAGATATGGCACCCCAGAGCATTGCTGGAGCAGCGCCATCATTGCGACGCAACTCCAGCAATGCGCCGCCTTTACGGCACAGATGCGTAACGCTTTGGTGATATTTTGGGCCCATGGTGCGCCGCATTGTAAATACGGCGCTCCATGGGTGGTGGTGGCGTGGCGCACAATTACTGGCGCATCCCTGCTACTTTGCAGGGATGCGCCGGTAATTAAAAATCTGACCCTTAGTGTCTAGCATTACGCAGTTCTTTAAACTACACTCATACATAATTTCACAGGCCAATGAAATGAACACAAAATCGAAAACAAATAAGCATAGTAGCAACGCTACTTTGAAGGAGAGCAGTGCACCTGAAATGCACAGAAGATTTTGAAATATAATTTACCTACAATGTAATCAGCAGCATTATTGCTCTTGGTAAAAAAACTAAAATTTGCAATATAATAACACACAGAGCAGGAGAAAACAGAGTAGTAAAGAAATAGCTACTACTACTCACCAAGCCCGGGGATCTCAAGGCCGAGCAGGTCGAGCAGATCGCGTTCCCGGTCCAGGACATCCGTCCAACGGTGGGTGGCCTGGTTGTAGGTGCGCCGGACCCGAGAGTGTTGGTACATGGCCCGGCACACCTTCTCCCACCGCTTCCGGCGCTCCTGGATCCCGTACCCGCTAGCGATCTTGCCACCTGCCATGATGGTCCTGGGGATGCGGCGCTGAACATAAAAAATTAGTGCGGCCACCTCCTCCGGGCTGAAGATCTCCCGGGCTGTGACTGTCTCCCCCCTCAAACGCCCGCACGGGAGCCTGGGCACGGGGTGCGGGACCCTTCCCCTTCTCAGGATGCTTCCCGGTTCCCTTTACCATGGTCTGGGCAGAAAGGAAGCTAAATAATAAAGAAGAAATAGAATAGGGAAGAAGAAAAGAAAAGAGTTTAAAAAAGTAGTTTAAAATTAACCAAAAGTAGCAGAAAACACAAAAATATAGAGCTAGAAAAAAAGAGGGATAGATAATAAGTAAAATAGATTAAAAAAAACTTCAAACAAGCAAAGGATGGCAAAGATTCAGAGAGGATACAGAAAGCATGCCTAGAACCATAGCAATGAATCAGAAACAAGATGGCCACGCCCGTTCACGACCGCGTGGGTAAGTTCGCGCAAGATTTTCCTCGCGATCACACGCGAAATTGTACTAGCGAGCCGCAAACTTTGCGAGATTACACATCGCACCCAGAAACGGAAATACGTCATGCAAACAAGATGGCCGCGCCCGTGAACGACCGGCTCGCTAAAACGCACAAAACCTTGCGAACTAACACGCCACAAAAAAACAAATCGCATATTCGCACGAATTCGCGGCTTCCGAATTCGATCTCGCGCAAGTTCGCTCCCCACAAATCCTGCGAAATTGCAGAAAAACGAGTTTTGCAAAACTGAAAGTACTCAGCAGGTGCAAAAGTTCAAACTCATCATTAGTAACCATTCCCTGTAGTGCTTCCTGAGGGGTCCCTTCAGAGTTCAGTTGCCTACTTGCAACTATTCTATGACCCTGCTCTGACCCTCACAGCAGGCTCATAGAATAGCTACAAGTAGGCCACATAGGTCCTGGGGGAAAAAATTGCACTGCAACAGAAAGCAAATTACAGATAAGGAAGCAGGTGCCAGACTGGAATTTTAAAACAGTGACACATTAATAAATTAACCCCAAATTAATTCATATCAGTTGAAGCAGGGCAGGTGTGCTTGCTTTTCCCCCCATAATCTACAGTGATGAACCAGAGGGTGGCATTGATGTACCAGAGGGTGGCATGGGTGAAACAGAGGGTGGCAGTGGTGAAACAGAGGGTGCTGTGAACCTGTGATGATGAACCAGACGTAGAAACAACATAGTCGCGACCGTTGCGAGCCGACAAGTAAGTTCGCAATTGCGAACTGGTACAAAACCCTCGCGAACTGGCAGAAACCCTTGCGAACACACAAAAACAAAATCCGCAAATTCGCGAGAGTTAGCAAATTTTGCGGATTGCGAATTCGCATATACGCAAATTCGCGAACGCCAGATTCGCAAAATTCGCCCATGTCCTGCTGCCTACCTAATCTATTTACTACATTTTGCAACTGAGCGCCCTCCACTCGCTGCACCCTCATCCCCAGACTTGGGCCCCTGCATGCCTTATCAACTACAAAGACAGAGGCAACATCCTGAAACAGGCCAGGTTGTTCCAAGGTGTCCAACATCAGGGAAATACAATTGTGTTTTATCTACATTTCACACTAACAGTGCAAGTGGCCCACTGTGAATTTCTCCCAGCGAAACACCTACTTCAGAAAGCTGAGGTGCAATACTTGTTGATCTATCTCGCCAAATTGTGCATTTCTATTCACAGTAAAACTGACCTCTTCACGGACCCTGAGGCGGCTCTGAAATTTTCTCGCAAGATCATTCCATCTGCGGAGCTCCCTCTAATAAATCGGAAACCTCAGCAGACATACATTTTTGTGACAATGACTGAATTGGATCCTGCTTGACAGTGGCTGAGTCCTGACATGACCTGGCATACTGCAGACCTGCCTGCCATCTGTGCCATGGTCGATCCTGGCTGGAACCTCAATGCCCTATTTGACTATTGGCAACGTTGCCCTCTGTTTCTTTCCTACTTTCTCTCTTTGTCACCCAACCTGCTATCGCTGGATTGTCCACTAGACCTCCTGGTGCCTGAATGTACTCTTATATTGTCTTTGATTATTTCTGTGTTGAGAAGGGATGGGGTAGCTGTGGATGGTTTAACCAATTGAGAGGATTGAAGTGAGTGTAAGGAGAGGGGACTTAGGTTTTGCTTTCCTTTTTTTCTGTGTTCCTGTAGAGAATACACAAACCTGCGAACTGTGAACCATTTGCTGCCCTCCATCATGTCAAGGCCACCCAGCATAGCCAGCATGGCCAGACTTCACAATACCTTTCTTTGAGATGAATACCCATAAATGTCTTCTTGGAAGATTTGCGGGTTTATAATCAGGGTAAAGCCAGCATAGTGTATGCTTCCCTTCGCTGGCATTGTATTTACATTTGTTACCTGTAGAAGCTTCACTTAGATAGCGCCTCATGTCCTCGCCTGTGGACTGGCTGGCTCACAGAAACGCACACAATGGGTTACTTTTGCTATACACCCGGGATCACTATGCTCATGTGCAAAGGTCTGCAGTGGTGCACACATGCACCCATATGCGATAAACAAGGCAGATATGTTGTTTTACACTTATGGACCCGAGGTTGACTGTGCCACTGTCTTTATTGAGCTATAGCAACAGATCTGTAATGTGGGACATTTAACTGTCTTGTGGGAAGGGTACTTTAATATTGTAATCAGCCATAACTTTGACTGGCCCAAGAACACAAGACAACTACACCCAGGAGCTGCTGCTTAATCACACTTTGCAATGGAAGACCACAGGCGTATTAGCCTGTGGAGAAACACCCCCTCCCTCCCCCAAGCACAGAAAGGGCACTTCCTTGGGGACCATATCTAACTCCTGGTCTAGGATTGACTACTGGCTGGCAACAAAAGATGTAGATCCCTGGTTGAGGACCATTGAGCACCTCCCCAGGACACTTTCTGATCATGCACGGGTCCTCCTTGAACTCATCCCTCCATGTACACAAGACCAGGCACACTCCTGGTGACTGTCCGCTAATTCCCTCCGTGATTTGATATTTCATGATGAGATCTGATCAAGTATTACAGTATCAGTGACCTCAGCTTCCACACTATGGTAGGTTTTCAAAGTCTTCAACTGAGGTACGTGTACAGCCAAGTAAGCTAGGGTATTGAGAGTAATACGAATTAAGCTCGCCAGGTATGATTCTGATATTCAAGACCTCGAGCTTACCTTCTTCGCCTCAGGAGATGCAAGCATCCTTGACTCCATCAGGAAAAAGCTTTGCATATATGATGGTGAGGCAACTAGAGAAATACATTATCATGGCAAAGAGACAGTGACTCGATGCTATATGGAGGAAGACAGAGCAGGCCAGGTGCTGGCTAAACTGCTCTGTTGATCCTGGGCCAGTGGTCATGTCACCGGATTACTCGATGACCAGCAAATCCTGCATACAAATCAGAGTGCCTCAAATGAACAATGACAACCTTTTATGCCAACCTCTATAACTCAAAGATAGCCCATGACCCAGAATAACTGGACATGTATTTGGTTTCTGTTCAACTTCTTTGGCTTGAGAATGCCCACAGGCAGTATCTCGTTGTCCCATTCTCCATTGATGATATAGTGCAGGTGCTACAAGGTATGCCTTGAGACAGAGTGCCGAGACTAGCCTGCCTGACAGTTCACCTTCCACCAAGAATATGCATGGATCTTTGCCCCTCATCTCCTAGCTGTTTATGATGCGGCTCTACGTTTGGGTAGAATACCTTCTACGTTGCGTGCAGCAGAAATCATCAACATTTTGAAACCTGGGAAGCCTCTCAACGACTGCTGCACCTACCGCTCTCTGTCAAAGATGAATGTGGACAATAAAATACTCATTAAATTACTCACAACTCGGCTGACACCACTGATCCCCGATATTATTCGACCAGATCAAACTCGTTTTTGCCTGGGTGCAACATGTCCCATAATCTATGTACATTGATTGTACTCATGCACAACACCACTAAGGCATTCAACTCTTTGCAGTGGCCCTTCTTATTGCAGCTCCTGAGGTGATCGGGCCTCAGTCCCCACTTTATCAGCTTGATCAAACTCCTTTAATTGTCGCCAGGCGCTATGCTGCCATCAATGGTGAGGTTACGGCCCCTTTCCCAATATCTAGGGTGTAGGAAAGTAGGATCTTCTTCTTATGGTTACCCACACTTTTTGCTTGATGTGATGCTGTTTTGACTATTTTGACTGGGATCCTGCTAATCAGGACCCCAGTCTATCTGCTTTCTCTCTAGCTTGTTGTTTTCAGTACTCAGCTACATCCCAGACTGGATGCTGGGGTACCCTTGTCATTACCTGGTATTTGATACCCTTGTACCAAGGGCATAGGTACCCCAGATGCCTCCCATGGACTGAAGCATGTATTATGCCACCCCAGAGAGACAATTCAAAATAGAGCTGCAGGCCTGCCATTGCAGCCTGTGAAAGGTGGTGCATGCAACACTTACTAAAGATATAGGTTTACTATTTCTAAGGGTCACTGCACTTAAAACCTATAAGTCACCCCTATAGCAGACCTTTGCAGTCCTGTAGGCAGGGTGCTTGGTTCTAAGTGAGAGGGTGTCCCTGCATGAGAAGGACACCCCTGCAGCCTACAGAGTCCATTCTCTCGGGTTGTCAGTGAAGCAGCCATATACTTAAACATAATAATGTGATGACCATCTCAAAAACGGTTGCAACAAATCCTATCATGTTTGGTATCAAACGGTGTGGGAGGTATGATTCGAAGCACTGGAAGAGCCCTGGAAAAGCCCTCCGTTACGCTCTCAGTATTGCCAACCTTCTTGTCCCGTACAGCACAAGATGGTTGCTGCCGACCAGAGACACATTTCTGTCCTCCTGCTGCTGAGCCAAGCTCAAGCAGAAGAAGATGGAACAATAGGCATCCTGTCACAGGGAGGTGTGACCACATCCCAGGCAGGATTTAGTGCATTGGGACAGGGTGTGTGCGTTTGCCAGAACCTAAAAGTCTGCATGAGGGGCACATTTGATGTTCCTGTGCATAGTCCAGTTCAAACCAGTTCTGGGAGCCGTTTGGGTCCCGCTCTGGCAGAAAACTGGACAAAGGACATTAGAGTACCCTCCCCCTGTCCAGACCCTCCCCTGGGAGGGTCCCCTGAATCTTCCCAAACCTTTACTCAGGGAATTTAAGGGATTACCTGGGTGTAGGTCCCTAGATTTCATCGTGGGAAAAGATTCAGATCAGGCACCACTGCACTTCTACCGTCTGGACACTCTGGACTTTGCTGGACTTCGTAAGGGTCCACTTCATCTCCCTGCTTGTCTGCTGCATTGTCTGTGTCCGTGCTTCATACAGAACCCTCCATGGCCTGTGGAGCATCAAAGATAGTTGAAGGAATCTCCCTTGAAGTGAAGGAGTCACTTCCCTGCTTTTGCAGGCACCTCAACACTGCGGACCAGTCTGCTGATCCTGAGCTCCTGTTTGAAGACAGTATTCCTCTTGGGGGCTGCAATAACTGAACCCCGGTGCACCTCATTCTTTTTTAAGTGCAAAGGCTTGTTGTCAACTTTGCAACAAGTGCTTTGGGCTCAAATGACCCCAACCTCCAGCACATTTTTCCACCAAGATCTTCAGGTACACTGCCTTGTGGGCACCGTTTCCTGCTCCTTTGGTGAGCTGCTTGAGGTTCTCTTGTGGCTCCTGTGCCTCAGGCCTGGGGGTCCATTTGAGAGTCACCTTTGTTTCTCTTGGGCTCCCCTGTTTGCTTGGGTACTGCCCTGACTTCTCTGCTTGTGGTGAGTCCCCTGGACCTTGCTGGTCCCAACCTTGCACCTTCTTGACTTCCTGAGTGAGCTGCATTTGCCAAGGCTTGTCGGTGCTCCTGCCGGACACGACCCCTCAGCCCTCAACATCCTTCGTGGGACACCTCGTATGCGGGTTCTGGTCTTCCTCAGCATCGCCTAACCTCACAGCTGCAGAGTCAAGGTCATCATCATCTTTCCTGAAGCACCCGACACCGGATGGCATTCGTCTTCCAAGTCTCCTGGTCACTCCCGAGTGACATAGACTCTGTCTCCTCTGCTTTCAGGTACTCCTCTTCAAGAAACCATGTTAGTATTCCTACGGACACTTTCTCCTCTTCCAGCAGAGGCACTTTCCTGAAGTCCACCTTTGGATTCGACTGCAGTTTCGTACACCACTTCATACGTATGCACCCGGCTTCCCTGGTATAGGTAACGTAGGTACGTGGGTATCCACGGTTGGGGTGGATCCCCAACCTTCTATCTTCCATGGGGTTTCTTCAGGGTTTACTGGGAAGGGTTCCTAATCTTTAAAAATCGAACAGCGACTTGCACATAGACTTGTACAGAGCACACAACTGTGTTCCCACACTGCACACACTCTCCGTTGGGTCCCTATCTACTTACCTTGGGTGGTACAGTGGGTCCCCAGCAATTCTACATCCTCTCAACACTATCTTGATTCTGATTGTGGTTCTTATACCACTTTCTTAGTATATGGTCTGGTCCCCCCCTGGGGCCACTGTGTATTTTGTGCTATTTACTGTGTTTCATTGCTAACGTATTGTGTGAATTGTGTTTATCTCCTTGTTGGAGATACTTGAACATTCTAGAGAGTATTATATAATAAATACATATTTTTATAAATACTTGGTGTGGTTCTTTTCACTTAATCTGGTAAAACAAGCTGCTTTACTCTCCTTCTGGACTAAGCCTGAAGGCTGCTCTCCACAGCTACCACTTAGAGAGCGTTCTAAGGTTGTCTAAGACCTCTTAAAAAACCATAAGGGTTGTCTGGACTGGTGCAAGGTGTACACTTACATTCGTGGACATCATATACCAGGCCAGCCTTTCACATAGGGTAACAAGACAAGGTTGCCCCCTCTCACCTATCCTTTTATCTATTTTGTTGGAGCCCTTGGTGGCCCGCTTACACCAATATCATTCACACAGGTAACTTGCCTTTCAAACCTGAAGCATCTTAGTCTCCATGTAGGTAGATGATGTCATACTATTCTACAGGATCCTCATGCTAGCATATCTCCCATGATCCACAAAGTCGTCTGTTTTGTCAGCCGCACCGGCATCTATATAAACTGGTCCAAATCAGTTATCTTTCCTCTCACTGCTGTGACTGGCCGTTTGTCTCCCAACTACTTAAGACAGTGGGTGTAAGGCCCAGTTCACTATCTTGGTATATGGATCAGTAAAGTTATTGATGAAATATGGAAAACTAACTATAGGACGCTGGTGAGGTTTGAGGAGCGAGTGACAGCCTGGACTCATCTACCACTCTCCATGGTCTCTTCACCTCCCACTCCTGCATATTTAACAGCATCAAGACCCATACCACATCCACTAACCCCAAAAACAGCTCCGACTCAAACCACCTGAAGTGCATCCTGCTAAACACCCGCTCGGTCCACAGACACGCCTCTGAACTCTGGGATCTACTGGACACTACATCACCGGACGTCGCCTTCCTTACTGAAACATGGATGAACGCATCAGCAACACCAGACATCGCCATAGCCATCCCGGACAACTACAAGATCATCCGAAAAGACCGCACCGTCCAAACAGGAGGAGACATCCCCATCGTCCATAAGAACACCATCAAAATCACGACCAGCTCCGACGACATCCTTACAACCGCCGAACACCTCCACTTCTAGATCCACACCGACCCTAGGACCACACTCAGAGGCACCCTCATCTACAGGCCTCCAGGAACCCGTAAACAATTCAGCGAATCCATCACCGACTTCATCACTCCACATGCCCTCGCCTCCGAGAACTACATTCTACTGGGAGACCTCAACTTCCACCTGGAAAAGAAAAACGACAGCAACACCACCACCCTTCTTGACAACCTGACCAATCGCGGCCTCAAACAACTTGTTGACACCCCCACCCATATAGCCGGACATACGCTCGACCCAATCTACACCTCCAGCAAACACATCTCCTTTGATCACACCACAGCTCTCCATTGGACGGACCACAGCTGTGTTCACTTCAGCTACAAAACCACCTCGACCCACAACCCCCCACAACCTATTCCCCGAAGAAAATGGAACAAAGTCACCACCGACCAACTCCTCACATCGCTCAACCTAAACCCGACCGCCCTCTCTTCGGACCCAAACCAAGCGGCCTTCAAATTCAAACAATGGATCACTCACAGCGCTGACGAATTAGCACCCTTGAAAAACCATCACACCAAACAAGACAGCAAAAAGGCCCCCTGGTTCAACGATGACCTTAAGAAATCCAAGAAGCTATGCCGTACTCTCGATAAAACTTGGAGAAAAAACCCAACCACCGACAACATGACCACCTTCAAGGCAGCCACCCGCAAACACCACCAGCTGATTCGATCCACCAAGAAATCAGCATTCAAGAACCGACTCGACAACAACGCCCATAACAGCAAGGAACTATTCAACATCGTCAAAGAATTTACCAACCCCACCGCAGCCTCAAACGACATCACTCCCTCCCAAGACCTCTGCGATTCGCTATCCTCCTCCTTCTACAATAAAATTGCAGACATACATAACAGTTTCGAAAACAGCTCCAACGAACAATCCTCTCCTCCCCCCTCAGAACGCAAACCACCCTCTAACAACCTCAATACCTGGAACCCAATCACCACTGAAGACACCATCCGCCTAATGAACTCCATCCATTCTGGCTCGCCAACAGACCCATGCCCCCACCACATTTTCAACAAAGCTGACTCCATCATCGCACCCCATCTCTGTGATGTCATCAACTGCTCCTTCAACTCCGCTACCTTCCCAGAAAGCTGGAAACATGCCGAAGTCAGCGCCCTCCTGAAGAAACCCACAGCAGACCCTCTGAACTTAAAAACTACCGCCCCATATCCCTCCTCCCATTCCCGGCCAAAGTCATTGAGAAAGCCGTCAATAGCCAGCTCGCCGCCTTCCTTGAATCAAACAACTCCCTCGATCCCTCACAATCAGGCTTTCGAGCCAAACACAGCACCGAAACCGCCCTCATCGCAGCAACAGACCACATCCGAACACTACTGGACAACGGAGAAACAGTGGCCCTCATTCTACTCGACCTCTCCGCCGCCTTCGACACTGTCTGTCATAGCACCCTCATACAACGCCTTAGCAACATCGGCATAAAAGAAAAAGCCTTGGACTGGATCATCTCATTCCTAGCTGGGAGAACTCAGAGAGACCGACTTCCCCCGTTCAAATCAGAAGCCACCGAAGTCATCTGCGGTGTACCACAAGGATCATCACTCAGCCCCACCCTCTTCAACGTTTACATGAGTCCACTCGCTTCCACCGCACGTCAACACAACCTTAACATCATCTCCTACGCTGACGACACCCAGCTGATCCTATCCCTCACCAAAGACCCCAACACCGCCAAAAGGAATCTTCACGAAGGCATGAAAGAAGTAGCCGTATGGATGAAAAACAGCCGCCTAAAGCTTAACTTGGACAAAACGGAAGTGCTCATCCTGGCTTCATCCCCCTCTGCCTGGGACGACTCATGGTGGCCTTCGGATCTGGGCTCAGCACCCATTCCCACAGACCACGCACGTAACCTTGGCTTCATCCTAGTCTCCTCACTCTCAATGACCAAACAAGTCAATGCCATCTCATCCTCCTGCTTCAACGTACTTCGTATGCTCAAAAAAATCTTCCATTGGATCCCCGCCGAAACAAGAAAGACGGTTACCCACGCACTGGTCACCAGCCGACTGGACTATGGAAACACCCTCTACGCCGGAATCACAGCCAAATTACAGAAAAAACTCCAACGCATCCAAAACGCATCAGCGAGACTCATTTTGGACATCCCTCGCCAAGATCACATTACCGGCCACCTGAAAGACCTCCACTGGTTTCCCGTCAAAGAGAATAACATTCCGTCTCCTCACCCATGCACACAAGGCCCTCTACAAACTAGGACCCGAATGCCTCAACACTCGACTATCCTTCTACACACCCACCCGCCAACTAATATCCTCCAATCAAGGCCTCGCCGCAGTTCCGCGTATCCAAAGATCCACGATGGGAGGTAGATCCTTCTCCTACTTGGCAGCCAAGACCTGGAACTCACTCCCCACTCATCTCCGCCTTACACAGAACCACATCTTCTTCAGAAAATAACTTAAAACCTGGCTATTCGATAAATAATAATCCCCCCCAGCGCCTTGAGACCCTCTGGGTGAGTAGTGCGCTATATAAATTCTTGAACTTGAACTTGAACTATGGTAGGGAGAATTGCCATCACCAAGATGCTCATCCTTCCAAAATTCCTATACTTCTTCATCAGTATTTCAATTTCTCCTTCCACTGAAACCTGCATGACTTGGGTGTGGGTTATGCTGTGCCTAAATTCCCACTTAAATAACCTATACGTGCTCTAAATTTCCCTGTGCAGCCACCTGCAACTCTCGGCAACAGCTGACGAAGAGGTGTGCTGTCAATTGGCCTAGCTATAACTAATTACACCAGGGGGCATATTTATGGACCCCTCGTACCCCCGGAGTGTCACTTTTTGTGATTCTCCAGCAGTGCAAACTACAAAATTGTTTCTATGAGGGCACACAAAGGCTTGGCGTGGTTTTGAATGGCCAAATAGATACGAAGTAAGCCAAGGCAGCTGAAACCTGCTTTGCCTTACTCTATGCCCGGGAGGCGTTCCATGGACATTGTAGTGGGTGTTTCCATGCAACACCCATGGAGTTTGAAGCTTCCCCAGATTTACAAGACTATGTAAACCTGGGGAAGTGTCAAAATCTTACGCCACTCAAGGTGAGGTATAAGAAAGAAAAATGACTTTATTTTTCCTCCTTCTGCAGTACACATAGAAAGGGGAAAATGCCTCTCAGGATTGATTTTGTGCAGCAAGGTACCCCTTTCTGAACAAAAGCAATTCTGCTGACAACACAGGCACCCTTGCACCATGGTGCAAGGGTGCCTGCGTTGGCGCTAGGCTGCCGAAATGGCACCAGCATTGGCGGAAGTGACAGGAAGGTACTGTATTAGATAAATACAGTGCATTCCTGCCCTTTCCCTTTGACATAGGGCAGCGCAGCAAGGTGACTTACTGCGCTGTCCAATGCCAAATCCTCATAAATAATGCCCTAGGTGACTTATACCTGCAGGATAAATTCTTTACAGTGCAACACATATTTGTACTCCCAAACCATACACCGCTTGATGTTTTCACAAATTTCAGATGTCATGCCCCATTCCATGCCATACATGACAGCTTCCCTGCATCCCTTGCCTGCATTTCAAGTGTGGATATGTTATTGACTAGCCTATCTCCTCAGAAACTAATCACTCAATTGCACGTGACCATACAAGACAAGAAGCCTACATGCGTTCCCACGGCTTACTCCACCTCGGAAGCTGAGCTGGATCCCCTTCACCGCACCATAGTGATGATACTGCTGCAGGATGACCAGAGACCTTTGCCCCCAAATGTAGCCAGGGCCTGCTTCACATTACATTTCTCCACCAAATTTAAATGCTCAGATGCACCGTATGTGGCTTTCGGACAATGTATGTGTTGTGATTATTTACATGCCTCTTTCAGAGCACCTGCACAGCATATGCTCGGAACACTAGTCTCCAAGGAGAATGTTCCATGTGGGTCAGTTGCAGATTCATAGATACCTGGCAGGCTGTGTGTTGGTGTTAAGATATGAAATAAAGAAGAAAAACAAGATGTTGGTGTTATAACTTCCCCTCTTTTATGTGACCCTTTATCTTCTTCCTTCCCTGCTCCTTTCCTCCCCTCCTCCTCTTCCCCTCTTGGTTCATTCCCCTGGAAGGTGAATTTGAACGTTCACTCTTGTGGTACTGCGCTATCACTGAGTGAACAGAGGAGCATGAAACTGGTTGGTGAATACATATCACTCTTTCAACTTACTTGAAGTGGACTTCCTTTCTCAACAATTTGGCGACAAGGGTCCTAGCCGTGAGTGGGACGGCACCAGTTTCACCCCCACCTTCTTTGACTCCTCTGAAATCCTCTTCATCCCCAGTGATTTCAAGAGTTCTCGGCGCTACGTGGGTGACACCTTTCAAATCGTCACTATCTGCTCATCTAAGGTCGGTCCTGTTACCTCTATTATTCAAAGTTTCCCCAGTGACCGCAACCTTGAGTCTCGCCTGGTGATGTCTTTTTTGGGACTTGCTGAATTTTATTCAAAGTTTGTTAAAGGATTTGCCAGGGTTGTGGTGACTATTAGAGCCTTACTTATGAAGGGGGTCCATGTTACCTGAACGGAAGAGTGTCAATCAGCATTTCACACTATCAAGATGGCCATAGGTAAAATGCCTACCTTAGGCCACTTTGACACTAGAAGGAAAACCATCTTCACCATGGATGCCAGTTTGAAGTGTTTGGGAGCAGTTCTCTCTCAGGTGGAGATGGGAGAAGAAAAAGTGATGGCATTTGCATCTCGGACCTTAAGAAGCGTGAAGAGTATTCCTTGTTTATTGAAAGAGAGGCCCAGAGCCATAGTAGGGGCAGTAAAACATTTCAAATTCTACTTGTGGTGAATTCCCTTTTTGGTGAGGACAGTCCACAAACCAGTTCAAGTGTTCTCATGTGGCCAAAGCGAGCGGCGTAGAGGATGTAGGGTCGCTGTTTAGCGATGGAACCCTCCTTGATCATGACATCTTTGTACGGATTGCTGGAATACTGGAATGTCTTTATTTAACTCATGCAGCAGTGTCTCACTATATTAGGACGACGTGGGCACCTCAACGTACTGAACCACCGCAACACAAATTGGTACGATCTCTCTATTACATGGGAGAGGGCAGCCAATATTATTAAATGGTTATACGTTAGTATTCGATCACAAGCCTCGATCCCACTCACTACCTTTGTTATTGTTATTGTTATTGTTATTGTTAACTACAGCTTGTATAGCGCCAAATCACCGTCAGGTCTCAAGGCGCTTTTGACAGAAGAAAGCTATGCTAACAGAAGAATGGATATGTAGAGCCAAGGCACTAAGTGGAGCTTAGGGATTCCCTAAACAAGAGTGTTTTTAGGGATTTCCTGAACTGCAGCAAGTTAGGTTCCTTACGAAGAGACTCTGGAAGCTTATTCCAAACCTGTGGAACCACCACTGAAAAAGATCTGCCAAACTTCGTTGCTAATTTATAGCGGGGACAAGACAGCAGTTGAGTGTTCGAAGACCTTAGTGATCGTGTAGGTTTATAAACTCCAAGGTGTTCTTTAATGTAAGCAGGTGCATGACCATAGATTGCCTTATGGGCAATGCACAGACTTTTGAACTCCACCCGTTGTTTTATGGGGAGCCAATGTAGCTTACATAGCAACGGCGATGCATGAGTGCGTCTAGGCAGCCTAAAGATCAGCCTGGCTGCATCATTCAAGACTACTTGCAGCCTATTTGTCAGTGTTTTGGGGAGGCCCAGATACAGGGCATTTCCATAATCTAATCTTGAGATTATTGTGGCAGAGACAATTGTACGGAGCGTGGAGGAGGAGAGCAGAGAGACTAACTAACGTAACTGTCTGATTAGGTTAGTGCAGGTCCCAACCACTGAGGCGATCTGGCTGGCCATTGACAACTCCTGGTCAATCTTTATGCCTAGACTTTTTACGTTGGAACAAGGTTTAGGAGTCGGGCCCAGATCTTGAGGCCAGAACAAATCGCCCCAAGGAGACGCTTCGGTTGAAACCACCAGGACCTCAGTTTTTTCTGGGTTGATCTTTAATGAATTTGCTGTCATCCAGCTCACCGTGTGACTAAGTATTTTCTGAGCATTGGGTCTGTGCAGATACTGTGTCATCAATACTAAGTAACAACTGGGTATCATCAGCATAGTTAAAGGTTTTACAGCCCATGCTTACCAAGGAGTCAATTGAGGGCTGCAAATAAAGATTAAAAAGGAGTGGGGATAAAGCAGATCCCTGAGGGACTCCACACTTCAGGATGCCCAAGTTTGATATACAGTCCTCCAGTTGAATCCTTTGAGATCTTCCAGAAAGAAAGGATTTGAGCCATTTATAGGCTACGTCTTGTATCCCAAATGCGGCCAGTCTGTCCAAAGCAGGGTATGGCTGACAGTGTCGAATGCCGCTGACAGGTCTAATAATATCAGGGCACTCGGTTTTTTACTGTCAGCCATACCTCTGAGCTCATCAAGCACCAAAAGCATCACCAATTCGGTGCTGTGATGCGCCCGAAACCTGCTTGACGTTACTGGAGTAGATGGTGTGACTCCAGGAACGATGAAAGGGATATCAGAACATGTTGTTCCAAAATCTTGGACAAGAAAGGAAGCTGAGATAAAGGCGTATAATTTTTTAGGTTGGTGGAATCAGTCCCCGGCTGCTTTATTAGGGGCATAACTTGTGATTCTATAAAACTGGATGGAAGCTGGCCAGTGTCTAATGATTTATTTAGTAGGGAAACAAAATGACTTTCTAGAGCAGGAAGCACCAAGCGAAAGATGCTAGGGGGACATGGATCAGCAGGAGAGACAGACTTTCTTCGATTCATGAGATGTCTTAAGACTGTAGAATCAATCAGAGGAAACTTAGAAATAATGTGTTTTGGCAGAGGGGATTGGGGATAGGGAGGAAAGGAGTGACTGCTGGGGGTATTCTTGATGTCATTAAGAATAGTTTGTACTTGTCGAGGAAGTAATTTTGAAAGGTGTTACAAACAATTGGAGATTCTGATCTTTCTACTTTCTTGCTCAACTCTGATAAGATCTATCTTAAAGGTTTCTTTTTGTACATTGTCCACGTTGTTAATTCGGGATTCATAGTACTCTGCTTTTGCTGACCGAATACAGGTTTTGTACAGTTTAACCACATGCGCGCTGCTCTTATTCTGCTTGTATGCTGACTTTTTAAAAAACGCACTTTACATGACGAGCTGGGCTCGTCATCAGTGTTTGAGGAGGCTACACCATGACGAGCCCAGCTCGTCATCAGCCTCGAAGGGGTTAAGAAACGATTTATAATGATCCCTGTCAATGGGATCGTTTTTATTTCCTCCAGCATCTCTCTAAGAGGCGGAGTTTTATTTTAAGTTCCCTCAAGGAAGAATTGAACCATGGGGCTCCGTTTACCGTTCTATTTATCTTTTGATTTCTTTTGGGTGCAATTTGATCAATGGCCTGACCGAGATTTTGCATTAGATGTGCATATTCCTGATCTAGATCCCCATGCGTATCATAAAACTGTGAGTTTTTGAGAAGGGTGTCCGTCAGGGTTTCTGAGTCAATTTTCTTCCATTGACAAACTTTTTTAGATTTAAGGGGTAGTGGTTGAGGCAAGTGGCCACCAATAGGGATATCGCAATTTATCATGTAATGGTCTGACCATATGCAGGGTAGAATATCTGTTAACGCTACAGCCGGATCAAAGGTCCAGATAAGATCAAGAGTGTGACCTTTTATATGTGTGGGTGCCTCTACTAATTGTTTGACTCCAAGTGAGGTCATAGTATTTTCCAACAGTCGCGTTGCCCCGTCCTTGCATAATTTGTCCCAGTGAACATTAAAATCTCCATTTATTAGGATCTTTTGATAACGTGTACATATGTCTGAGATGATTGGGGTCAATAGGTCATGAAACAGAGCGGTAGGTTTTGGGGGGCGGTAGACTGTAAGATTCACAAGGCAGGTGTTTCCCAGTGTAATCTTCACCCCAAGTATGTCCGCTAGATCCACTGTTTCGGCCATTAATTTAGTAAATGTTAAGTGTTTTTTAAAGAGAATTGCCACCCCACCCCCACGGGCATTGTCTGCACGATTATGCCAAATCACATCATAGTCGTTAGGGAGGGAGGCAATGATATCAGGTAGAGAGCTATCGCCCAGCCACATTTCTGTAAGAGTTAGGATATCAATGTCTTCATCTTGAAGAAGAGTAAAAATTTCAAGATGGTGTTTTTGTAGCGATCTGGTATTCAGACTAGTTAACCTCAGACTGGGGTGACGCCCCGACATGCTCCTATAGGTGGACAGTATACCCGTCTCTTGTAACTTAGTTAGAGTGGTTGAAGTTAAGGTAAGAGTGCTAGAATCTAGCTGGTGTAACTCACCAGAGGAGTATATCAGTCGACGAACAGGGGGGTAGGCCCTAGTGCCCGGTTGTGCGTGGACGGGCGCAGACGGGCAGGACTCTGGCACGACTCCAGCGCAGGTCCGGTGCATCCACTGTACGCATCCGCTGCGCCGAGGCATGGCTGTCCCCTTTTAAGCGCAACTAGCGTGCGTCCCCACACAGCCCACACCCAATATGACCGCCAAAACCAGGAACAAACCCTTGGCGTCAATGCTCGGCCGAGAGCGGTCCGGTGGCGAAGGGAGGGGGGGAAAGGTCACAGAGAACAAGGAAGTCTCAGGACAAAAATACAAAGCTTATTAAATCAAGCCACAGTAAATGCAAAGTTTAAAATGCACGAATTATTAAAATGCACAAAGTGAAAAGGAGAGACCTCCCGGCTTCCGCCTCAGGAGGGGGAAAAGAATCCTTCTGTCAAATGGAATGGAATAAGTTTTTATATAGCGCGATAGCTACCCGCAGGCGTCCTAGCGCTTTAACAGAATACAGGTGAGTGAGGCGGGTCGGGATTTATCTGCTGAAGAAGAAGG
Organism: Lissotriton vulgaris; assembly: GCF_964263255.1. Classification (NCBI taxonomy): domain Eukaryota; kingdom Metazoa; phylum Chordata; class Amphibia; order Caudata; family Salamandridae; genus Lissotriton; species Lissotriton vulgaris. The sequence goes on along the minus strand of NC_141687.1, from coordinate 644,158,237 downwards.
TTTTTAATTTTTTATGGAAAAGTAAGATATTAGGTTCAGATCGGATAGAGAGTGGGAGTGAGTTCCAGAGCCTGGCCGTGTTTGTTGAGAACATTCTTCCTCCACTTCTAGCTCTTTTGAACCTAGGAATGATGACTTGGAAGGCGAGAGTCGACCTCAACTGCCTGTTGGGATGATAGGGGGTGATTAAAGTGTGATTTAGGGTTGCTCCTTTCCTCCAGTAGGCACGGTGTGCGATGCACATGCTTTTAAAGTTTACTCTATCCTTTACTGGGAGCCAGTGAAGGGCTCTTAGTTCTGATTTCACTGATTGCCGTCTGGGGATGCGTAGAAGAGTACGAGCCGTGCAGTTTTGGATAACCTCCAGTTTTTTTAGGGTGGATTCGGGGGCTCCTAGGTAAAGGGCATTTCCGAAGTCCTGTCGGGAGAGGATTAGACCCTGGACCAAGATCTGTCTGGCCTTGAAAGTAAGGAGTGGTAGGATCTTTCATATGAGTCTAATAATACCTATACAGGTGTCAGCTAGTTTGGTTGCCTGGTGGCCGAAGGTTAATGCATTGTCCAGCCAGATGCCCAGGCTCTTGATGGAGTCCACGGCTAGGTGTGCGGGGCCTAGTGCTGGCGGCCACAGAGAGTCAATGGATTTTTGGGGGGAGTTGCCCAGCACCATTAGCTCTGTTTTGTCGCCGTTCAGCTTCAGATAGGACTGGCTCATCCAGGTGCATACTGCTTCCATGCAGCCTCTGAGATCGCTGGAGTAAGAGGAGGGTTGAGTCAGGGTGACCACCAGTTGCGTGTCGTCAGCGTAAGACACGACTTGAACTCCAAAAGGGCGTATTAGTTCTGCAAGGGGGAGCATGTAAATGTTAAATAGTGTGGGGCTCAAGGACAAGCCCTAAGGAACCCCACAACTGAGTGGTTTGCTGGGCGAGGTGGTATTACCCTCACAGACACGGAAGGTGCGATTTGAGAGAAAGGAGTGTAGCCAGGCTGCCGCAGTGGAGGTAATCCCTAGATTTGCCATTCTGAGGCGTAAGATGTCATGATTTACAGTGTCGAAGGCGGCACTGAGGTTCAGTAAAATGATGGCCGCAGTGCCGCCCTGATCCACGATTTTTCTAGCTCCTTCTGTAACTGCTAATGAAGCAGTTTTCGTTCCGTGCATGGGGCGGAACACCGTCTGAGAGGTGTCCAGGGAGTTGTTAGTTTCCAAGAATTCTGTCAGGCATTGGTTTACGTGTTTTTCCGCGATTTTAGTCATCCAAGGTAACAAGGAGATAGGGCGGTAGTTCCCCGGATTCATCGGATCCAGATTGGGTTTCTTCAGAAGAGCCTTCACTATAGCTTCTTTCCACTTAGGGGGGACAAACCCTACTGAGAGAGAGTTGTTGATCAGGTTCAGAATGCTGGGGAGGATGGTGGGGGTGATAGTTTTTAAGAAACGAGCTGGGGCTGGGTCAGTGGGGGATCCAGACTTGATTTGTCGTATTATGGTTTCTAGATTGGTAGGCTTCAGAGGAGGGAAGATATCCAGGGGGGTAGAGGGGGTTCGGTCTGTTACACTGTTGTGCTGGCAGGGGGTGAGAGGGTGGGGGGAAGGAGGAGTAGATCGTGGCTATTTTGTTGTAAAAATAGTCGGCCTGTTCATTGCAATGAGTTTGTGCGGTCAAAGGATCTGGTAGCTTGTCTGGGAGTTTTAGCAAGCTTTTTGCGATCTGGTAAATTTCCTTAGGTTTGGATGCTGCTTCGTTAATCTTGTTTTCGTAGAAACTGGTTTGGGCTTTTTTTATATTGATTTTATAGATTTTTAAAGACGCGCGGTATTCCGTTTTGTTGATGTGTGAGTAATCAAGGCGCCATTTCCGTTCCAGCCTTTTACATTCTCTCTTAAGAATGCACAGGTCCTGAGAGTACCAAGGGGAATTTTTAGGTCTCTTTTTGGGTTTGATGTCCTTAAGTGGAATAGTGGAGTCTAGAGAGGTGGTAATCCATTTATTAAAATTGTCGTTGCTGATGGTCGGATCGGGGTTATTTTCCGGGGCGGAAGCTTCCAGTGCGGAAATCCACAGGTTGGTCTTGAGTTGTGACCATTTGCGATTTCTGCTTGGGGCAGGGGGTAGTGTGGGGCGAGATTCAGCTGGTGCCCAGAAGAATGGGATCATGAAATGGTCCGTCCATGGGAGGGTGATGGGTGAATTAACTGTAAAATGAGTACAGTTACTAAAGATTGGGTCCAGGAGGTGCCCTTTTTCGTGGGTGGGTTGCAGTACTAGCTGGGGGAGATCTAGTGCTAGTAGATTATTTCGTAATTCGGTGGCTGCCGGATCCAAGGGGTCGTCCAGGTGCACATTTAGATCGCCTAATAGAGTGTAATTAGGAGATGAGCAGATACCATTGGCTATCTTTGGGGCAAGCTGGTTTATGAAGTTAGTCGTAGAGCCGGGTGGTCGGTAGATGAGGGTCCCTGAAAAGGTACAGGTAGGGGAGAAGTCCAGTGAGAAAGTGAGGTGTTCGCAGTTGGATAGGTTAGTTGGAGAGGAGCGGCAGGTGTAGCAGTTTTTATAAATGATAGCTATGCCACCGCCTTTTCCTGTAGAGAGATCTGCTCTAAGGATTTGGTATTCTGCAGGGAGTGATTGAATGACATCAGGGTCGGAGTCAGTTTGGAGCCATGTTTCCGTGAGGAAAATGGCATCGGGGTCTTTGTCCGAGATCAACAGGGATATTTCTGTGGCGTGTTTAGGAAGGGATCTGCAGTTGAGTAGGGTCATGAGGAACGAGGGAGGGGGTGTGGTGGGGTGTCTTTGAAACTTACAGCGTGAACAGTTAAAATGTTTTATAGTGGGGTCCCATGATGTAAGGCAAAGGTTATTAGAGTGTCCACGTAGGAGATGTAGTTTTTTTGAGGAGTACTGTATGGGGCAAGTTTTGCCAGCAATCGTGGCCCCTGGTCCCGGTCGGTCGCGGACGGGTGCAGACGGGCTTGCCTTTGGCACGCCTTCGGCGCCCCGCCGGCGCCGCCTCCTGGGTGGGGGAGTCATTTTGTAGGGCTAGGGCCTCGGGTGGGAGGGGCCTAGCAAGGTGATTGGGTTCCTCACCTAAGATGGTGGGCCCGGAAGTTGGAAATGCGGGAGGGAAGCCGAAGGCTCTGTCGGTTTCACGAGGGGGGCGCTATCACTCAGCATCGTTCTAATAGGTGAGTGCCAGAAACAAGATGTGATTTAAAAATATGCAATAATGCCACGTTCGGTTTTCAAAGTGCGCGTTTTAAAAAATACAGTTTCAGGCTTTTTCAGTCAAGCTGTCCCGGCTTCCACCTCAGGACCACGCAATACAATACACACCACACTCACTTGTAGTCAGTGGGCGAGTGGTGTAACAGTAGCTCTTTTGTAGGGCTAGGGCCTCGGGGTGGGAGAGGCCTAGCAAGGTGATCGGGATCCTCACCTAAGATGGTGGGTCCGGAAGTTGGAAATGCGGGAGGGAAGCCGAAGGCTCTGTCGGTTTCACGAGGGGGGCGCTATCACTCAGCGTCGTTCTAATAGGTGAGTGCCAGAAACAAGATGTGATTTAAAAATATGCAATAATGCTACGTTCGGTTTTCAAAGTGCGCGTTTTAAAAAAATACAATTTCAGGTTCGCCGGGCTCTCTAAGCCCTTTTTAAGCGCAACTAGCGTGCATCCCCACACAGCCCACACCCAATATGGCCGCCAAAACCAGGAACCATCCCTCAGCAACAATGCTCGGCCGAGAGCGGTCCGGTGGCAAAAGGAGGGGTGGGGAGAGGTCACAGAGCACAAGGAAGTCTCAGGACAAAAATACAAAGCTTATTAAATCAAGCCACAGTAAATGCAAAGTTTAAACTGCACGAATTATTAAAATGCACAAAGTGAAAAGGAGAGACCTCCCGGCTTCCGCCTCAGGAGGGGAAAAGAATCCTTCTGTCAAATCAACAAAATGAACAAAATGGTCAGAGACAACTGAAGCCACACTGTCTGGCAAGGCATGGGCGAGTATTCTAGAACACCCCAAGCATGAATCCTGTAATGCCAAATTAAAATTCATACAATGCATGGTACTACACAGTTCCTATCTGACCTCCCAAAAAATCCATCGCATGTTCCCTGATGCCCAACATCACTGGCCACATTGCAGGTCCGCTGAGGCGTACTTTACCCACATGCTATGGGCATGTTCTCACCTGCGTGATTACTGCAGAGGGTTCCAAACTGCATTTGGGGAGATCACACATTCACCACTCACGGACAACATACTGGAGTGTCTGCTGGGCCTCCGCAATCCCACTAGAGCTTTGACAGTTCAACTGCGTTTCCTTAACCTTGCCCTCTTTTTGGCCATACGAGCGATCACCATGAGATGGAAATCCCCTAGATGCCCTACTCTATCTGCGGACCTCCCAGGATTCAATGCGGGAGCCGACGTCACACGCCGAAATTCAGGGAAGTGGACGGTCTTAGTTTGCAAATATGGAAGACAGAGTACAAGATTGAGCTACAATTAGAACACGGGGATTGGAGAGAGTACAGGGTCCCTGGCACTCAAGCCTCACTCAGGCTTCCCCGAGCACAACTTCTTTCTCTTGGGGGAGGCATACACGAGACACCTCATTACATTCAGTATCTTTTCAGCTTTGTCACAGCAGATTTGGTCTGCAGACTGAGTAGGAACGACATTGTCCGGATGAGAACCCTGTAACCTGTGGGGTTCGAAACGCGCTACCTTTTCTGTGTTTGTGTTTTGTCAAACAAACCATTGTTGTGTACATTGTCCACTAGGTGCACTGGAAATAATTGCTTTATTTAGTAGACTGTGGTAGTCCAGATTTAGTTGTGTACTTCAGTGAGATTTTTTAGTAGTGATTTGGTTAGATGACCCTGGTTGTGAAAGTTGGCCCCCCCGGATCTGTGGGCACAAAATATATATATTTTTTTTGTGAAATTGGGCCCGACCTGTTGTGGCGGATGCATGGTGTGAAACTCTGGTCTAAGTGTTTGTGGCGTTTATTTTTAGGTATGATTGAAGAGTTGCATTGAGTGCGTGCTTGTGTCTCTGTGACTTGTTGACTAGTATGAAGTCTGTTCTTTTGTATATATTTTGTTGTATATATCTATGATGTATATATATAGAACGTTGTTTGCAAGGAATAAAAAAACTCTCTGCGAAATAAAAAGATTGATGGCACTTTAAATAGTGTAAACCTATATGTTTAGTCTTGTGGGTCTAGATATCAAATAAGTTCAGGAGTTGTGCTCAGTATTGGCACTTGTTTTGTTTCTACTCTATCTGCGCGGCAGGAGGAGGGCTGGGCGATGTTGTGGTGCCAAAAGTCCGCCAATTATACGCGTAGAGGCTCACGGACTACGAAAACAACCCATTTCTATGGAGTGGGTTCTCATGCTGGAAGGTTTTAAAGTATTAGATCTTAACCCTCCGCATCTCACGCCTACCCCATAATGTATCCAGTTGTAAGTGGCTCTCATTTTTTTTAAGGGGCTGGTTAGGGTGCCACTCACAGTTCAGCTGCACACCAGGAGTGCCTTGCAGTAAGTATTATGTACACACACACACATGGTTAGGTGGCACATAGGAACCGACAGGCCAGGAGGTAGTATGGGTGGGTAGTGTGGGATTTGTTAATGGTGTTGTTTAGATATATATTGCATATTGTATCGAATGGCCTTTGTATCTTATTTACGCACTCATTTTCTTTTTTTATAGTCACAAGAATATCCTATTTTATTCTAACATATGCAAACAGATTTTTACTCACCACAAAGGAGATTGTGTTACGATCAGAAAAAAAGAAAATGTTGGCCAAAGGGAGAGAGCGACTCTAGGACTTAAACGGTGGTGTGAAGGGTTGGAAGAATTCAACTTTCACGTTCAATATCTTCCAGGTTTGGTTAATAAGACTGCAGACTGCTTATCATGTTTGCCATTAGAAAATGTAGAAGAGAAGTATAAGGATGTGTCTGATTTTGTGAGTTGGGTGAGGGAATCCACCATTTCAAAAGAAGAATGGACAAAGAGTGCTGTGGAGGATGAATGGCTTCCTACTATAAAAAACTATGGGGCACATTCACAAGCCCCTTGCGCCTCTCTTACGCTGCTGTTGCGTCACTTTTGTGATGCAGCGGCAGTGCAAAAGATGTGCCATGCTGCAGGGTATTTACAACGTGACGCATCTGGGAGATGTGTCACATTGTAAAGCCCTGCGCCAGAAGTAGGCGTTCCTGCTCAGGGGGGGGTGTTCCGGCGCAGGAACGCCTTCTAAAAGTGGCTGAGTTAAATCAAAAAGATTTCACTCAGTGACTTTTGAGCCCATGCTGCGTCAAAACCCTGTGCCTTGAAGCAGGCATAAGGATTAACGAAGCATTGTAAAGATAGGACCCCCCAGAGCATTTCTGGAGCTGCGTCGCACTTCCTATGCAACTCCAGCAATGCCCCACCTTTACGGCACAGTTGCATCACACATCTGTGTCGTTTTTGCCCCATGGTGCGCCACATTGTAAATGAGGTGCATCCATGGTGGCGGAGCCGTGGCGCACAATAACTGGTGCATCCCTGCTGATATGCAAGGATTCACCAGTTATTGTAAATCTGCCCCTGAGTTGTGAAGGGCTGGCCTGATTACGGTGTGCTTTATTCTGAATTGAAATCCTTCTGGTCAGTCAGAGATGAACTTACTATATGCCAGCATAATCTTATGAGAGGGGAAAGGGTGGTTCCTCCAACAAGCATGAGACCCTTTGTGATTAATCTTGATCTTCAGGGACTTTGGGAAGGAGCCTAACTAAAGCCTGTGTTCAGGAAAGATACTGGTGGCCGGCCATGGGTCATCAAGTGGAACAAGTTGTGAAAGAGTGTTGTTTGTGTGCTTCCAACGATAAATAAAACAAAGTGAGCAAGGATGCTTTGACCACTGTTTTGTGCCTGACAAACCATGGACAAAATTAGGTCTAGATATTATGGGTCCTTTTGAGATACTGGCTTGGCAGTACGGGCTGGACTGTTCCCATGAGGCAGAGTCAGGACTAATTTGCATATAGCTGGGTCTGAACTGAATTGACGACCTGAGCTAAAGAATGATGATGTATTCAACCCAGATCTGTGACTGGGGTTGAGTGTCTGAAATGTTTCAGTGCTCAGTCTTTCATCTACTTATGTTTCCTTTTGAGATACTACCATCAACTGAATGGTTTGTGATGCTGTTAGTAGATTACGCATCCAAGTGGGTGTCAACCAGGTGTGTGAGAGCAGTTTGTACTAGGACTGTGATGAAAAAGTGACTTAAAGAATCATTTTTCAAATCATTCTTTAAGTCACTTTTTCATCACAGAGATTTACACTTTTGAATGACAGCATGAATTTATGGCACTAAACAATATGGTGAAGGTCTGAACCTGAAAAGTCGGCATATATTTTTTTATGTTGATCCATTTACGTTTACACAGTATGCTAAAAATCAAGTATCATTTGTCGCCACAGAGTACCCCTGAAGAAGAGATTTCCCGAAATGCATTGGGAACACAGCAAAGCAAGACCTCATGTGGAATTTATATTGTTTTGGATCATATATTTTGAATGCATGGTAAAGAATTGTAAAATATAGAAGACACATGGAACGTGTCAAACGAATTTGTTTACTACTGCTTTCTTCTTTTTCTTTGAATTATGATTGATTACATTGAAGCAATTGGTTTTAAAGCCATTTGTTGGGAAAATGATTTAATCATGGTATTAATGTAAGAATTTGGAAAATTTGCATTGCACCTTACGGGTAAGAGTAGTGCACCTTGACACATGTGACGGAATCTGTACACATTAAATAGTTAAGTAAACCTTTTTCATAGGACAGAGTGCATTGCATTTAAAAAGTAGGACATGAGTACTTAAGTTTTACATGTCCTGGCGGTGACAAACTCCTAAAGTATTTCTTCACTGCTGTAAAGCCTATCTGTCCAATTGTCTGGCACTATATTACCATTTTACATTTATTAAGTGCTAACCTTGAATTGGGAGCACAGAAATATATATTCTTTGTTTGTACTCAAATTAATTGTAGTTTTAATTAAATCTGCTTTAATGGTGCAGTCATATGTTAACCCCTTCGCTGCGGCGGCAATTCCGCGGCAGCGCTAGGGAGGAGGGGGGGGCCGCGTGGCGCTCCCATGCTCGTGACAGAACAGCTCCTTCACAAGCCTCGGGCGCGCTGTGCTTGTGACGGAGCGGTTCCGTCATGGCCCCGCCCGCTCAATGGAACGTCAAGTGCAGGCGCGAAATCAGCGCCTTGCAGGCACGCCGAGCGGGCCGTGATGGAACCGCTCCGTCACCAGCACAGCGCGACCGAGGCTGGTGACGGAGCGGTTCCGACACCAGCATGGGAGGAGTTAAGTTACAATTGTAAAAATACCCATTTTAGAAAGTCGGCATTTTCTTCTCCCAACCACCTGTGTTTGTTGACATTGTTCTGGGTCACATGACTGTGAATGGCTCTGCTTTTGGGGGTTTTGTATTCCTTCCAGACAGTGACACAAAGGAGGCTTAGGTGTGGACAGGATGGGCCATCCTGTCTGGATGACTCGGGAGGGGATGTTCACAGCCCCACTAACACTTCAGAGGGCTTTGCCTCCTGCACACAAACAGGAACCTGCTGTCAGGCTTGCTCTACCTTTTGTCACCCCAGACAGTTTGAAACCTTGATTGGGGAAGGGGAAGAACTTTCCAGAACCAAATGTGGGGGCAGGACAGGAAGTTCCCGATACAAAAGCTGGTGCCAGGTATAAATATTAGACCTCCGGAGGAACTCGTCAGAACACTCCTCAATCTGCAGAAGTTACAGAAGAAAGTCTGCCAGAGGATAGTTGTTGGGTTTCTTCCGGGCAGCATAAACAGAGTGGAATGCAAATGAAGTGAATTCAAACAGCACAACGACAATTCCACCAACAGCTTCAAGCATCAGTTAGCAACTGACTGTCCTGGAACTCTTGTGTAAGCATTCCCTCTCCCCACTACATTTTATCCCATGAAAAACAACAACTGCCCTGCTAGTTGAAGGACTGCCTTCCTCGCTGTGTAATAAGTAAAAGTGAAACTGTTTGCCTTCATCCCAGGCTAACCAGACTGACTCCAAGAGTCAGTTGGCGGACTTCCTTTGTAAGCTAGAGAGACACAACAAGCTTCAGATGACTCCCTGAAACTGCTCAAATAACCTGTTGTAACTGGACCTGTAACGTGACCTGCCTTAGCCCTGCTAGCCTCTGCCAGGGTGAGTCCCTGATCCCCAAGAGGTGCATCCCCAGGTGATAAAACCTTGGCTGGCATCAGAGTGTACTCCTCCTGAAGAAAAGACTCTCAGACAGCGACATCTAAGCACTTATCCTTTCCTACACCCCCAATGAAGACACCACCAAGGTAAGTCTGGTTCAAATCTAAACCACCCAAAGTAACCCCTATAGAGTATCTAGTCACTACCTCAGATGGATTAACAAAGCCAATCTCAAGCCTTTCAACCCCAATCGGTCTGTCACAACACACTTCAATTACCTCCTGAAATGTATGCTCATTAATTGCAGGCCATCTGTTTGTCAGGCATCTGACATTTATGACCTCACCTGCACTCATGAGCTCGACATCGTTATCCTGACAGAAACTTGGTTAAACAACTGTTCTGCCCAATTTTGGACCTACTAGTCCCCCTAGTCACAACATCATTAGACTGGACAAAACTCACAAAACTGGTGGCTGGAGTTGCATGCATTATTGTAATACCCTAGCAGTAACTCAAGCAGCTTCAGGTGCCCTTCCTGCAGACCAACATCTTTGCGTCAATATCGTCAGCAATGACAGACCTATTTGAAGACTTAATATAATTTGCCACCCTTCCGGAAACAACTTAGCTATCATCAACCTAATCATGGAACTAATATCGACCAACGCTGATCAACAAACTACTCAGATGCTCCTTGGAGACTTTGACCTTCACTGGAACGACCTGAATGACCAGATAGTCAACACCTTCAAAGCCTTCTCATCAGACCTCGAGCTGACCCAAATTTGTGATCTTTGCAAAATGGGGCATCACCACACTGGAATCTATTCTGCCTTACGATTGGACAGACCCCTACAGTATTACCATCCTCATGAATGCCAATGAGACCCCAAAAAAGCTCACGTATAAAATCAAAAACATTGGAAATAAAATCCACAGAACGTAAACCTCATTGGCTTATTGGCCCTCAGTCACAATTACATGATCCCCTAGGTGGACAAGGAGGACGTCAACGACCTTACAGAGCATTACAATAGCTCAATCTTGAACATCCTTGACTCAATCGCTCCCCTACAACTAAAAAAAGTATCCACCAAAGATTCTAAACCCTGGTTTAACGAAAACCTCAATACTGAAAGATGCAAATTGAGACTAGCAAAGAGAGCCTAGAGATCCTCACCTTCCATGGAAAACTTGGAACGGCTATGGTCAGTGAGAAACAATTACAACAAAAGAATCATAAACTTATTTCTTTAGAACCCAACTGGACCGAGCCATAAATCGTCCCCAAAAACTTTTTGAAATTGTCAAGCAGCAATCCAATAACCAACCCTACCCTACCAGTATTTTTTCCAAAAAAACTCTTATTGCGAAGAAAGTGCATCCTTCTTCGTGAAAAAAATGGTCACTATTGAAAAGGAGTTACAGACAATGAGGGAGCTGATGCCATTTAACTTACCCACCATTAGTCATCCATCACAGTCTGCTATCCCTATCGGACACCTTGAGCTCGGCTCCAAAAACAATGCCTCTTGGCACACATTGAACCCCCTCAAGGAAAGTGACATTCACTACTTGCTCACAATACTGAAACTATCTAATCACTCAATTGACTCTTTACCTCTGAATATATTTAGGGAGATCAAATTGTCTATCCTCCCTCTAGGGACCAAGATCAGAAATGCCTCCCTGCATCAAGGCACCATCCCTGATTGTCTAAAAGTAGGACAGGTAACCCCCATCCTACAAAAAACAACGACAGATTGCGCAGACTTAAACAATTTCCGTCCAATCTCCAACCTTCCCACTCTGGCAAAGTTTATTGAGCAATGTGTAAAGATCCAACTCTGCTATCACATAGATCACTACCAACTACTACACCAATACCAATATGGTTTCCACCTAGATCACTACACAGAAACAGCACTCACACACATAGTGGATGAATTTCTATCAATGTTGGATAAGAATGAAGCATTTCTTCTCAGTTCTCCTTGACTTATCCTCAGCATTTGACACTGTGAAACACGTCAACCTTCTAAATCTACCTGAACGAATAATGGGGTTATCAGGGACCATCCTTCAATGGTTTACTTAATTCCTCCATAACAGAACCCAAAGAATCAAGTTCAACCATTCTCTGTCGAAGCCCTTTACGGTTACCCCGGTAGTCCCACTGGGATTTGCCCTCTCTCCCATTTTCTTCAACTTATTCATGGAACGTTTAGCAGACTCCTTAGCATCCTCCAACATGTATTATCACATATATGCAGATGACACACAACTGTACCTAAGAATCACCTCCCCTGATGGCGGCAACACCCTCAATGTTATTCTACAGAATACTGGGATCTGGCTTGCACTCAACTATCTCAAACTTAACGCCATCAGAATGGAATTGCTCGTCTTTACCCCACCTAAACACAATCTTAAGATTGCCCTTTGGATGAAACATCTAATTGCCCTTAGTTGTACTCCTCATTTTGTAGACTCTGTGAGATCGCTAAGAATTATACTAGACAAACATCTGCATGTACAGAACCACATCAGTAATGCCACCAAAGGAGCGAATTACCAGATGAGCGTTCTAAGGAAATGAAAACCCTTCCTCACCCAGGATGATCTTAAATCTGAGGTCCAAGCCCTAGTCATCCCCAGGCTCGATTATAGAAGTGCCAAGCTCAGTGGCTTTCCCAGATACAAACTGGCCCCTTTACATGCCTCTCTTAAAGCTGGGGCAGACTCGTCACTGGTACAAAAAGAAAAGAATCACATCTCCCTTGACCTGAAATCCCTAAACTGGCTCCCCTATGAAACACAAATCCATCTATAAATCGCCTGCATGACCCATAAAGCCATACATTTCAACACTTGTGGATACCTAGCACAAAAGTTGAAACCCCAGATTTTCTGCAAAAAGAAAATTTGTAACAGAGCTTTTTCAGGTATAGCACCGAAAATTTTGAATTCTCTTCTTAAGGAAATCTGTCTGATTCCCTCTACCACCTCCTTCAAATTAGAAGTGAAAACATTCCTGATGAATAGATGGTTGGCCTAAAAGTCGTCTCCTTACCATATATCGATCGATCTTACCTGTTGTACTCCTATTCTGTTGACCACAACTACCTCATTTTGATCTCCTAGTGAGGTCGCGCTCCATGTTTTGATATTCTTTTATGATTGTATTTATATCGAAACTATACTTTATTACTGTCTTTATGTCGTAAGTGCACTTTATTACTGTCCTTTACTGCGTTATCCACTCTAACCCCTGTAAAGCGCTCTGATACCTCACGGGTCATGTTCGTGCTATATCAAACTTTATAATAAAAAAATATGAAAACTCTGAAGTTTGGGATCCTCGTGACCCTGAGCATGCCCAATCGTACTGAAACTCTGTTGTCTGCAAAACCTTTCAGCGCAAAGCTCTGCTAAAACCTACTGTTCGCGCCAACAACAACAGTCCATGGCTAGCGTAAGTGCAAGACCTGCACTCTACACTACAGCAATGACAGCCCATGGCGACACCCAATGTAAAGCAACAGCAGCGACCATCCACGATGCCTAATTGGCTCTTCACAGTAAAGTGATGTTAATCCATGACGCCTACTCTGCTTTTCGCACTCCAGCGACGACTATCTGTGATGCTCATCCTGGTCCTTGGGGACTCATCCAACATGAACAGAACCCTTTGTGCCAGATTTAAAAAGTAACTTTTCAGTAGGACTAACCTGGTACCTGTATATGGCCAGAGCTCTATCATGGTGGGCCTGAACTTCTGCCTTTCCCTCGTTGAAGCAAGACCAGATTGACACAAGTAGCACTTTGTGCTTTTAGGTGCTAGTCTAACAAAAACTAAAAAATTGCATATCTCAGACTCTACGGATTGGATTTTTGTTGTACTTGTATCAGTTTAATTATTAAAATGTACGCTGTTTTTCAAAATTAGTTTTGGATTTTTCTTGTGTTTTGCTTTTACTTTAACACTGTTTGTGTGCTGCATACATTGCATACATTGCCTCTAAGTTATGCCTGACTGCTTTATGTGTCAAGCTTCCAGAGGGTTAAGCACAGGTTAATTTTGTGACTTTTGTGGTTCATCTTGACAAGGATTGTGGTTGTTACCTAAGTAGGACTTCCATTCCTCTTAACCAATAACCCAATTTCTTACCCCTGAGCCCCCTTGCCTCCCAAAATCCTCTCCCAGCAGGGTTGATAAGGGCCTTTTTTCCAGGGGTACTTTTGGTTCCCAGTCTAGCCCTGTTCAAAACAAGACATGGGCATGTGTTATTAGAATTGTCACAAAATGATTTTGCGATTAGGCATTGTTTTTTAACAAGTGCCATGCCACCACACGTAGCCTGTTTTGGTAGAGCAAGGGGAGGCAGTGCTTTATTTGCAACCCATATTATTAATAGCTGCATGGGCCCAAAGTGTTTCATAGGAGTTTACTGCTGGTGCTGCTGAATGCTAGGCTTGCCGAATACCAAGGCCTTCCAATTCTTGGTTCCACCTCATGCTTATTTCTTCCACCGCCATAAACTCTCTGCCCCTTTATCTCTCTCTTGCAGATTCTTTTCCATTTTTTAGGTTTCAGGGCTGGGATTGGGTTTTGGGGTGCAGGGGTATTTTTAGGTTTCAGGGTTGGGTTTGGGTTTTGGGGTACAGGGGTATTTTTAACATATATATTTACAAATAATTAAATTAAAATTAATATTATTAATTAAATTATTTTATAATAAACTAATAAATAATTAAATAAAATATTTTACAAATTATTATTTACATTATATATTAATATTATATACTTACATATACTTACGTTGTAATGGTATGCTTTGTAATAGTATCTGCGTTGTAGTGTATTGCGTTGTAAAGGTATTCGTTGTAAAATGACCTGCGTTGTAAAAAATGCGTGGTAATGGTATGCGTGCTAAAAGTATGCGTGCTAACATCATATATCCCCCCACACACAGAACTTTACATTGCTAGTCTTCTCTTTATTTTAATATAGAAACCCCACCCATCCCCACACCATTCCTGTTAGTAACAAGACCAGACACAACAGGTGGGGGGGTGGGAGAGAACAGCACTGGGAAGAGGAGGACCTTAATCTGGGTAATGAAGATTCCACGTAAGGTAAGTAACAACACATTACCTGCAAACATTACCCATCATGCGAAGGTAAAGATTCTGCTGCGAGAACAAGTGCATCTTTAAGCACCAGGCACCAGTAGCCAGCTCATCACTAATAACTCTGCTTCAATCACTAGCACAACTGATGAACACCACGTATAACTAACTACTGCTCATTGTGCTTAGTTGTACATTGTACAGTCATTTAATTTTCCAGCTAGTCTTATGAACTCCATGGTGTTTGTAGCATCACAATTACAATAGACAGTGGTTCTGCGGCCAGCCCACTTCAGAACTATGCACTTCTTTGCATCGATTTTGATTGATTATCTGGTCTAACACCAACGCTCAATAAGATCTAGTATGCCAGCCTATTCTTCTGTGGGTTGACTTCACCAACAAACGAAGATACCACCCATTTTGCTTGAGTATGGTAACAGGCTCAGCGAACACATTTCCAAATATGATCTAGGCTTTTGCAATGAGCTTGGCGAGTTTCCTACGAGGTACATTGTATCCCTGACGGCACTATGGGTAAAAGTGTTATTGACTTCTTGCTATTCTCAACCCGTTATTCAACTCACATTGGAAATTTTGCCATACACGATTGTGCTCTAAGTGATCACTA
The DNA here is from genome assembly GCF_964263255.1 of Lissotriton vulgaris. Lineage (NCBI taxonomy): Eukaryota > Metazoa > Chordata > Amphibia > Caudata > Salamandridae > Lissotriton > Lissotriton vulgaris. The sequence goes on along the minus strand of NC_141687.1, from coordinate 644,143,180 downwards.
CCCTCGAGGCCTTTCGTTAAACATGGGATTAGTAAAGGAGCAGAGCGACCCTTCCCGTACCTTTGCAGTGGAGAAATTAGAGCTCACTCGAAACAACGGATTTGCACAATGCTGGTCTATGGTTAACCCAAATGTCTTTTTAGAGAATCTAGGGGCATATTACCAAGCAATAGCGATAATTATCGCTATTGCTTGGTTAGAGACAAAAATTTACCGCTGAGCTGCGGCGATTTTTACCGCAAATAAACCTTGGTATTACCAAGGTTTAACGAAAATGCGATAAAAATCGCCGCAAAGCATGATTATCGCTGAAAAGTCAGAGATATTCATGCATTACCGAGCTAATGCTCTTAGCCATGTTATCCACCTCCCATTGGATAACATGGCTAAGAACTGCTCAGGGCAGATGTTAGCTTTTGGAGATATTCGCGCTTAGCGCGAATATCTCCAAATGTTGGTAATAGGAGATAGCGATGTTAGCGACTGTTTTCAGTCGCTAACATCTTGGCAAGCCCACTTTGCATGTCATTAGTGATAAATATCACTGACATGCAAAGCGGGGCTCAAGAAGGTTGCTATCTCCTACTAGCTGTCGCTAACTGGTGTTAGCGACAGCTAGGTATTAGGGAGATAATTTTATCTCCGCTTTCTTGGCTTTTAAAGCCCAAAAAGCGGAGATAAACCCCCTTGATAATATGCCCCCTAATTCAGAAACATAAAAGTGCCTTTAACGTTTGTCTGGATAACACAAAGGAGGCTACCGTTATTGCAGAATGCTTTGAACAAATAACTAGCGCCATTAAGGTGGGGTTACTATCACAGCAGAAGGCAGGTTCAGAACACAGGAAGGGATGGTTCGATCACGTATGCAACAGAACCCATAAAAAGTTAAGAGGAGCACTGATGAAACAACCTAGAAATATGGATGAGATCCAGTACTGGAGGCGTGAATACAGGTTCACTCTAAAAAAACGTAAGAAAACGCTAAAAGAGGAAATGTGGGAGAAATAGCATGAGGCTAGCACAAGTAATAATACCACTGCATTCTGGCGCGTGGTTAACTCCCATTTCCTCAGTAATAAAGATACACCCAAAATCGAGATTTCCGTGCCTGAGAAAGAGTGGATAACACACTTCTCTGCCCTCTATTTGTCAAATGCAACCAGTGCAACTGATCATCCGATACTAAATGCCGAGGTTGCCACACAGGTGCTTGCCCCCGCACCCGACTGGGTTGCTCTAAATTTTTCTGTGGAAGAAGTTGCCCTTGCTATTAGATCCAGTAGGGGAAACAAAGCTCCTGGTCCAGGTGGCATCCCAATTGATTTATTCAAAGCTAATATTGATCTCTAGGCACCCCTCCTTACTAATGTCTTTAGATATTACCAATGTACGGGGCTACCTTTGACCGGGGCCGAGTCTCAAATTGTACCTATATTTAAAAAAGGTGACCAGAACTGTCCATCACACTACAGACCGATCTCCCTACTTGGCTCATTAGTAGAGGTGGTGTGTCAGATAATGCTAGTTAGGTTACAAAGCTGGGCAGATAGCAACAACAGGGTCTCTGACTTACAATATGGATTTTGACAGGGCATTGGCACTATTGAGCAAGCTATTAATTTGAACTTGCTATTGGGCAAATACAAGCGCATTAACAATAGTAATTTGTACATACTACTCGTTGATTTATCGTCAGCTTTTGACTGCATTATCCATGATAAACTGTGGTCAGTGATCAGTTCAATGGGCATCCACTGTACAATTATTGCTCTCTTAAGACATCTGTACTCGATCAGCCACGCAAGGGTACGGTTCGGCATTAAAGGAGATGTACCCGCGCATTTTGAATAGAAAAAGGGGTCTGTCAGGGGTGGTGCTTGCCCCCTTTCTATTCATCCTCTGTATAAACAATTTGGGTAACGCTCTGGCTAGTTCGTGTGAGGATCTGCCACAGGTAAAACAACGACCAATCCCGGTTTTACTTTACGTGGATGACGCCGTTCCTATGGCGCGCACCCCTCTAGCTCTGCAACGCCACCTTGATAAATTTACCCTGTTCATGGAAAATTTAGGGCTCTGAATTACCACAAGCAAGACAATTGTTATGAAAACGGGTGGGGGGGACGAAATATCGCAATATTTACTTAGGAAACAAAACTTTACCACAAACTTGAACGTTTTCCTATCTGGGTATTCTATTTTAATAGTGAAGGTACATGGAAAAGAGCTATTGAATCAAGAAGATTGCAATTTTTAAGATCCATTTCAGCAATTCGCAATTTTGCTAGAAAACTGGGGAATATTAAACTTAAAGAATTATTATCCATTTATTATGCAAAGTGTAGAACATTTTTTTAAAAACCTTTTAGCACTTCCCTCCAGTTGCTCAAATGATGTATGTCACTCTGAACTGGGGACTAATTACATAACTGACTTGGTAAGGACTCAACCAATCTTGCTATGGCACAAAATATGAACTTCAGAACATATGGTCCTGAATCGTGCCATAGTTAAGGACTCTTGTGACTCTGAAATGGCCCTAAAGAATCCCTGGCTAAAGTTTATCAAGAATTCCCTGACAGATATGGGCCATTTGGAATTCTACGGTACAAAAGGGCTTGGTGATAGACGGAGCCTCTGAATCAATCAGACACTCACAACCAGTCAAGAGATCTGGGTTTAATCCATAACCGTTCTTTAGCCCACTCTGCCACCCCAGTTCAGACATGGCTATATGCAAATCAGTCTGACCCTGTGCCTCATGGGAACAGTGCAGCCTGAACTGCCAAGCCATGTCTTCCCTGGACCGGAAACAAGCTTTCGAGGACCGGTTTCTGGCATTCCAGCCTTCTTCAGCCCGGCTTGCTTGAATCCAGTGGCAAAGTGAGCAAGGGACTCACGTCTGAGTATACCCTGCCACACTTATGGCGACCAAAAGCGGTACAAAAGGGGTTGGTGATGGACGGAGCCTCTGAATCAATCAGAGACTCACACCCAGTCAAGAGATCTGGGTTTAATCCATCACCGTTCTTTAGCCCACTCTGCCACCCCAGTTCAGACATGGCTATATGCAAAAAAGTCTGACCCTGTGCCTCATGGGAACAGTGCAGCCCGAACTGCCAAGCCATGTCTTCCCTGGACCGGAAACAAGCTTCCGAGGACCAGTTTCTGGCATTCCAGCCTTCTTCAGCCCGGCTTGCTTGAATTCAGTGGCAAAGTGAGCAAGGGACTCACGTCTGAGTATACCCTGCCACACTTATGGCGGCCAAAAGCGGTACAAAAGGGGTTGGTGATGGACGGAGCCTCTGAATTAATCAGACACTCACACCCAGTCAAGAGATCTGGGTTTAATCCATCAGCGTTCTTTAGCCCACTCTGCCACCCCAGTTCAGACATGGCTATATGCAAATCAGTCTGACCCTGTGCCTCATGGGAACAGTGCAGCCCGAACTGCCAAGCCATGTCTTCCCTGGACCGGAAACAAACTTCCGAGGACCGGTTTCTGGCATTCCAGCCTTCTTCAGCCCGGCTTGCTTGAATCCAGTGGCAAAGTGAGCAAGGGACTCACGTCTGAGTATACCCTGCCACACTTATGGCGGCCAAAAGCGGTACAAAAGGGGTTGGTGATGGACGGAGCCTCTGAATCAATCAGACACTCACACCCAGTCAAGAGATCTGGGTTTAATCCATCACCGTTCTTTAGCCCACTCTGCCACCCCAGTTCAGACATGGCTATATGCAAATCAGTCTGACCCTGTGCCTCATGGGAACAGTGCAGCCCGAACTGCCAAGCCATGTCTTCCCTGGACCGGAAACAAGCTTCCGAGGACTGGTTTCTGGCATTCCAGCCTTCTTCAGCCCGGCCTGCTTGAATCCACCCCCTTTTGTACCGCTTTTGGCCGCCATAAGTGTGACAGGGTGTGCTCAGACGTGAGTCCCTTGCTCACTTTGCCACTAGATTCAAGCAAGCCGGGCTGAAGACGGCTGGAATGCCAGAAACCGGTCCTCGGAGGCTTGTTTCCGGTCCAGGGAAGACATGGGTTGGCAGTTCGGGCTGGACTGTTCCCATGAGGCACAGGGTCCGACTGATTTGCATATAGCCATGTCTGAACTGGGGTGGCAGAGTGGGCTAAAGAACGGTGATGGACTAAACCCAGATCTTTTGACTGGGTGTGAGTGTTTGATTGATTCAGATGCTCCGTCCATCACCACTCCCTTTTGTACCGCTTTTGGCCGCCATAAGTGTGGCAGGGTGTGCTCAGACGTGAGTCCCTTGCTCACTTTGCCACTGGATTCAAGCAAGCCGGGCTGAAGACGGCTGGAATGCCAGAAACCGGTCCTCGGAGGCTTGTTTCCGGTCCAGGGAAGATATGGCTTGGCAGTTCGGGCTGGACTGTTTCCATGGGGCACAGGGTCAGACTGATTTGCATATAGCCATGTCTGAACTGGGGTGGCAGAGTGGGCTAAAGAATGGTGATGGATTAAACCCAGATCTTTTGACTGGGTGTGAGTGTTTGATTGATTCAGATGCTCCGTCCATCACCACCCCGTTTTGTACCGCTTTTGGCCGCCATAAGTGTGGCAGGGTTTGCTCAAACGTGAGTCCCTTGCTCACTTTGCCATTGGATTCAAGCAAGTCGGGCGGAAGACGGCTGGAATGCCGGAAACCGGTCCTCAGAGGCTTGTTTCCGATCCAGGGAAGACATGGCTTGGCAGTTCGGGCTGGACTGTTCCCATGAGACACTGGGTCAGACTGATTTGTGTGTGTTTCGATTTATATAGCGCACTTTAACCCAGGGGCCTCAAGGCGCTTGCTTAGGGAACCCGTCCTGGTATTCCCCTGTGAGATACCCCGGCCGGGTATCCACAAGGTGAAAGCCAGGCATCCCGCCGCGAGTGGAGATTAAGCAGGCTATTGCCCAGAGTTGCAGAGTGTGACCCCGTGAGTCGAGTAGGCACCAGAGCGAGAATTGTCGACTCCGTGGAATTTTTGAGCCTGAGACCCGCCGAGGCGGGGAATCGAACCCTGGTCCACGGCCGATCTCAGCTTCTGGGTCTGCCGCCTCTAACCACTGAGCCACGCTTCTCTTTTGCATATAGCCATGTCTGAACTGGGGTGGCAGAGTGGGCTAAAGAACGGTGATGGATTAAACCCAGATCTTTTGACTGGGTGTGAGTGTTTGATTGATTCAGATGCTCCGTCCATCACCACCCCCTTTTGTACCGCATTTGGAATTCTACGAGCATCAAGAAACCTTGTTAAACATCTCGAGGAAAGGACTAAAAACAGATTCTCTAAACCATCTGGCGGGTTTGCGATTAAGCGTGGAATTGGGAAAACCAACTGTGAAATACAATCAAATGGTCCTGACTAAGTTTTTCCATGCAACCATACCTTTTTAATGTTTTAAATACCCAACATCGATTTGTTTTAACTCGTTTTAAATTAAATATCTTCCACCGCCTGATAAGCTCTCCAAACCCCAGTGACTGGGCAAAAGATTTACAACGTTGTCCATGTGATAATGTATCAAACCAATCAACAAAGCACACTGCACCTTTTTGTACATTTTACAAAGACCTGAGAAGTTCCCTTACTGTACCTCTGTTAAAATCACAATGCAGGTCGGCCTTTTTATGTCTCGCCTATGCAGCCCGCATGCGTTTGCATAGGAAAAAGACCTTTAGCAATCGATTCCCGTTTTCAGCTAAAAACGTGCACAGGTTGCATTGCTTTCAATGGCAACGCGTGCTTGTTTGGCAATTCACTTGCGGGAGCGAGCAGGAACCATCTGTTAATAATTACAAACAGATGTTTCCTGCTCGCTACCACAAGGGAAACCGGCCCAGGCTCCCTCCTTTATCCCCTCCCCCTGCTACTTTTTTACTTTAAGCGTGAGGCGCGCTAGGGGACCAGCTTTAATGGTGTTTATGGTTGCGTATGTACGTGTTACAAGTTCAGGTGCCACTGTGTGCTGTGTGCTAATATATGACACCCAATACACTCCTTAAGGATATAGGTAACATTTTCTTAGCCCGTCCTTAATCAGCCCTTCCATCCCAGGCGGATTGCCTCTCAGCAAAACAAATGCAATTTGGCAATTTGGTGGTGGCCACTTTACTTACTGAAGATGAAATTAAATTATCCTATTTCTGAAATAACGGAGGTGGCAAGGGAAAAGGAGGGCTCTGAAGGGGTAATTGTCACCTGATGTTTCCATTATTCCCAATCCTTGGCCTGAACGCCTTTCAGGACGCCAAAGAGTGAAATCGATATTCCGCCGTCGTGTTAGCAAGATAAATTGAATCATTCATTGTGTTTTCCCTCCACCGCAGCTTCCGCACACTGAGGCTGGATATTAAGGGGCCATTCATTGCAGGCAGAGCATTAAGCCAACTCACTCAGAAATAGTTGGTGTATATTTCTGTACTTCCCATCCTCAAGCAAATAGCTGCAATGTACCAGTGGGGGTTGCCGGCTTTCCAGGCCGACTGTGTTCATGACTGTCTGATGAGACGATATGTGTGAATCTGCCTTGATTCGTTTCGTGATTGATATTATGAGACACGTGGAAGGAACCTACTTTAAATACAACACGGACTCACCCTCAAGTAGAACAAAAACGCCATAGTTTAATTTATTTTAATCTCATTATTATTATTTTGCAGTTTTATATAGTGCAAACTCGACCGGAAGGTATTAGAGTGCTTTACATGTTATGTTAGCAAGTGGTTTGTATAGCGCGCGGTTACTCAGGCAGAGTGTCCCGACGCTGTGTAGATCTGCGGAGAGACGTTGAGCGGAGAACAGGCGCACTAGATGCTGAAAAGCCAGGTCTTTAGGCCTTTCCTGAAAGACAGGAGGTTGTCAGCTTTCCTCAGCGAGAGGGGGAGCTTGTTCCAAAGCTGCGGGGCACAAGCTCTGTAAGAGCGTCCTCCAATGCGTGAATGCTTTACAGGTGGAATGACAGCAAGGGCTTGAGTGGCTGACCGGAGCGATCTTGTGGGATGGTAGAACTGAACATGTTTCCTGAGGTAAACTGCACCAGTACCATGTAAGGACTTGAAAGTCAAGGTCAGAGTCTTGAAGATGATACGTTTCCTTACCGGAAGCCAGTGGAGTGCCTCAAGGAGGGACGAGGTATGAGATCTGCGGCTTAAACCGAAGATGGCCCTTGCAGCGGAGTTTTGGACGGACTGTAAGCGAGATAAGAGGTATTCTGGAAGCCCTAAGTAGAGCACATTGGCATAGTCAAGCCTGGATCCAATCATTGCTTGAACCGTGATTCTCCCATGAGCCAGAGACAATAGAGGAAGAAATTTCCTAAGTATTCGTAGCTGGCCAAAGCATTGGCCGACCAAAGCAAGGATCTGGGGTTTGAAGGTAAGACCATTGTCAAATTTGACACCCAGGTTCTTAGCGACCGCAGTAGGAGAGGAAGGAGGATGCATATCTGCCGGCCACCAAGATTTCCATTGAGTGTCAGGAGAGCAGCCAAAAAATATAATTTCAGACTTGTCTGAATTACATTTAAGCTGGTTCAACTGAAACCAGGAAAAAACTGCCTCTAAGCAACTTTTAATAGAGTCACCCGCGAAATCAGTGTTCTTGTCACAGGTAAATAGCAGCTGCGTGTCGTCCGCATAGGACACGATACGCGCGCCAAAGGTCTCTGCTAGTTCGGCCAAAGGGGAGAGATAAATGTTAAATAAAGTGGGGCTAAGGACAGATCCCTGTGGCACTCCCACATCAAGAGATGGAACTGTTGCTGAGAAAGGGGGTGACCAGATCAATTGTTGACGTTCGGCGAGAAAGGACTTAAGCCAATTGAACACTGTCCCTCTAATCCCGATCTCCTGAAGTCTAGAAAGGAGCCGGTTGTGAGGGACGGTGTCAAAGGCCGCTGAGAGGTCTAATAGTACCAGCATAGCCTTCCCACCGCGGTCAGTCACTCCCTTTATGGTCTCCGTTACCTCAAGTAGAGCTGTTTCTGTACTGAGGTTAGAGCGGAAACCTGACTGCGTCTGATGGAGAATGTCATGGGCCTCTATGAATTGTGACAAGGTTGAATGGACATGCTTTTCGGCGAGTTTGGCCAGGGCAGGGAGCAGAGATATAGGCCTGTAATTAGAGTGCTCCAACGGATTCAAATTAGATTTTTTTATGAGAGGGATGACATGAGCCTTTTTCCAGGCCTTTGGGACCTCGCCCGAAGTAAAGGAGGCATTAAGGAGAGGATTTATCAAAGAATTAAGAACGGGGGCCATTTTTGAGAGGATTTTGGCGGGGCAAGGGTCTGAGGGGGAGCCCGATGTCAGTTTTAGTAACAGGTCAAGCGAGGCCTTCAACGATAGAGGAGGAAAATCAGACAAAATATGGGTACCCTGTAATGTGTTCCCAGTAAAGGAGGAGGGAGCAGAATCGATGGTGGGGACAACAGGCGGAAAAGATGCCTGGATGTTCAGAATTTTATTGTAAAAAAAGCTAGCCAATTGATTGACCCAGAGTTCAGAGGGAGAGAATTTGGGGTTTAGAGCAGGGGGGGAGGTGAAGTCCCTGACTATATTGAATATTTCCTTGCTGATGTTACAAGCTGAGTCAATTCTTTTTGCAAAAAAAGCCTTTTTTGCTAGTGTAATTTCTTTGTGATAGGCCTTAATGAGATTTTTATACCTTATTTTTAACAGGACATCATAATTTTTGCGCCATAACCGTTCGGCTTTCTTGCAGTTTTTCCTAGTTTCATACAGTTCGGTAGTAAACCAGGGGGCTGAGATGCGTTGGGATCTTGGGGGTCTGGTAGGCATGGGTGCCAGTTCATCAAAACGTTGAACGAGCCAGGACTGAAAGCTAGCGAGGTCCTGTTCCAGGTTACCAGTCCGTGGGCAAGGATTGAGTGCTAAGGACCTCTCCAGCATGTCAGTGGTGACACGGTGGAATGGACGAAATACCTTTAATTGAGTGGTATTTTCCGTGCAGGAGCCTTTAGAGGAGCCTACAATGTCAAAATTTAATAGGAGGTGGTCTGACCATATCACCGGAAGTGGTGGATAGGGTTGAATAGGCAAGGAAGAGAAAACTTGGTCTAACAAATGACCTTTATTATGAGTAGCTGCAAAAAAATACGGTAGAAGATTAAACATGCTAGTGGTGTCATTTAATTTAACAGAGTCACTGGACTCAGGTTCGTCCATGTGAATATTAAAATCTCCTAGGAGGAGAAGATGCTTATATTTTGTTGCAAGAGGGACTAAGGTTTGGTGAAGTTTGTCACAGAATGGGCCCAGGTGGCCTGGTGGGCGATAGACTAAAAGGCCCGCACAGGAATGCTGCGGGGAGAAAGATAGGCAGAAGCCTAATGAATCTGCCCCTGGGATGTTATCAATTTCAAGTACAGAGCAGGTGTAACGTTTGTCTACTACCATTGCGACTCCTCCTCCTCTACCCAGTTCTCGATCTTTCCTGACTATATAATAGTTAGGGGGAAGGGCAGTAGCGATATCCGGACTGGAGGAGTCGCCAAGCCATGTCTCCGTTAGAAAAAGACATGCCGGCTTCTGTTCTGAGAGTAGGTTAAAAAGGTCTAGAGCATGCTTACAGAGAGAACGAGTGTTTAAAAGCATGCATGTATACATGGGAGCCTTCTCAGGAGTCTTTTCAATAGTGTCATTTGAGCCCACAGTAATCGGTGAGAGAAGCGAAGTGGCAGGAGACCAAGCACAGGTCTCACAAACATGATTATCCTTAATAGGGTCACATAGATGTTTAATGCAGCCCAAGTCAGAGGTGTTCCCCAGTCTAAGTAGCGTGTCACGATCAAAGGAAATTACCCTCTCAACAGTGCAGTTTAGAGGAGCATGGTCAAGTGCCGTGCCGGGCGCCTCCGGGACGCGGACGGGCGCAGACGGGCTTACCTCAGGCGCACCTCCGTCGCGCATAAGGCGCGTCCGCTGCACTCGTCCGCTGCACGTCCTTGTAGGCATGCTGGATTTATAGGGCGAGGCAGGTCGCCCGACGCAAAACACTAGCGTGCCAACCAACTTCCCCCAATATGGCATTACAGACGGACACGTTCATGTTTTAAGGTACGGACAGTAAAATGATCTGCCCAGAATCATCGGATGTTTGAGCTTCCCGCCAGGCTCAAACCTGGTTCGCCAGCTTCAAAGGCAGCAACTCTGGCCGTTAAGCCACATTGTCTCCCTGTTAGCCATAAGCGCTGGGATTCACCCGGTACTTGCCACAGGCTGCCTTGAAACACACTGCAATTGTATGTTAGACTTATAATACAGATGTAGGCTGCAATTTTATTTTTAGGTCTCGCCTGTCGATGCGCATGCGCATCGAGCAAGCGAGACTATTGCGAGTTATCCACTCTTTATCTGCACTGCAAGGAATCGTGGCGATTCCTTGCAGTGCCCGTGACTTTTAAGGTCAATGCGCATGCGCATTAAGCTTATGCGCATGCGCATTGACCTTAAAAGTCACGGGCGCGTGCACGTCCGTCTCCTAACAACACACACACACCCTCTCCCCCGCTCCGCCCCCTCCCGCCGTGTCGCATTTCTCTTTCTCCTCCCCCTCCCCTCTCTTTCTTCCGTCTAACGCCGTGTCGCACCTCTCCGCCCCCTCCCCGCTCCGCCCCCTCCCTCCGTGTCGCATTTCTCCTCCCCCCTCCCCTCTCTTCCGTCCGTCCGTCTTGTTATTCAACGCTCCATGTCTCCAGGCACCAGTCGGGACCTCCTGCTTCCCTGGGCCTCTCACCGCGGCTACAAGCGCGCCCCGGGTCTCAACGCACCACCACAGAGGTGCTCAGGCCGCAGAGCCAGTCCACCGCAGGCTCGTCTTCAAATCCGGTTCGGAGCGGGATCCTCGGCATTCAATCGCAGTCAAGACAGGTCTGCCCCGTATCCCGCGGCCCGGCAGACAACACCCAGTATGGCAGGCATGTTCAGGCTTTCATCAGGCTTTCATCGGCCGGCTTTTTTCCTTACTTAGTGGCACCTCACCCCTGATTTGTGTTGAGAACCCAATAGGAATGCATACTTTTTTCGAGCAGACTCCCTTCCGTACTCCTGTCCCCCTGCTCTCCTCTCCGTTGCCCACCCCCTCCCTGCTGCACTTGCACATGTGCATCTCCTCATTGCCTCCATAAGTTACTTCCGGTGTTGAATCGATAGTACAAGCAAAGCTGCTGAAGCGTGACACACACCCATCGTTTTCGCCTATTGTTTTTGGATGGCACATATCCACTTGTTTCTGTTGAGGGGCACCGTACGGATGCTCTGTCAGTGTGATCTCTCCTTATGTTTTTATAATTATAATGTGATGTTGTCCATTCTTTGTCCCTGCACCATGTAGTTTGCTGACATTGACCCTCAAGGTTTTGTAACATTGTTTCAGTCTCGTTATTGCGCCGTGTGCTTGTTAGAGCAACAAAAACAAAGCTGGTAATACGCATAAAGTAAAAGATTTGCCAGTCAGCATCTATACTGCTAGTTGAAGCCTCCCTAGCCAAGCTGTTGAAAATCTTTTTATATGTGGCGCGGAGAAGGAAGCGGGTTCATGTTTAATTCCAGAACGAAAAAATTTCTGTTACAAGTCACGGCCTGCGGTAGTGAGTGTGAGTCTGTATACTGCAGCACCTTTGTTTGACAGTGGCTCCTCCATAAGCTATCCTCGTCGGCCATTCCCTAAGTTGTCAAGAAAAATGTAGTGTCTTCCTTTGTAGGTTTATTTTCTAAATGAGCAACACATCATTCAGTAGACTTGTAATAAATAGATTTAATTCATACATTGGAAATGCCTTCTGATTTACTGTCCTTGTCATATGCACTCTCCTGGCACTATGGAAAATGCCTTGCTTGTAGAACACCGACACCTCTCTTCTCTCTTGAAAGTTCGAAGACATGAAAGGGTATCATAAACATGCCTGATTAACTTCCAAATAGTAAACCAAAGCCTGCTATAACCCAAACCTCACTAATCTCCATGTCACAGTGCAACCATCATCATTCCAGCTGTGTCTTAAAAAATGGCATTTTGCTGTTGTGAATAGCACATTAGTGTCCACTTGTTTTTTACAGAAAGTAGTCACACAAGCACAGTACACAAAGCTCCCCGGCCTGTAGTTCAAGCCCCACCCCACGCAGCACCTGCAGGGGGCTGCCTGATAGAATCAGACTGCCCACACCCCTCCATAGGCGGTATTCCGGTGCTATTGTGCCCACTCTGGTAATCATGACGCCCCCTGCTGCGTGCATTTACAATGTGATGCGTTCCTTCCGCTGGAGGGCAGATTCGACCACACACTGTTCACAATCACAAGCAGGCTCTGTTCTGCAAGGTGCCGGGGGACCTTCCTGCAGCCCACGCGTTTCTAAAATGTCAGTTCCGTAGGTGTTTCCGACAGCCCTCCCCGCGGCTCACAGCACGTAACTTTCCTTAAGGGATGTTGTTTATCTCGTGTTTTGTTTTCTTTTTATAGGGATATGTTTTTATGCATTTATGACAAGGTCTTGTGGCGGTGTCACCTCGCATCCCAAAATACCTACCCCCTCACCCTCAACCCCTCACCCTCAACCCCTCACCCTCACTCACCCTCACCCTCACTCACCCTCACCCTCACTCACCCTCAATCCCTCACTCACCCTCAATCCCTCACCCACCCTCACCCACACTCACCCTCACCCACACTCACCCTCACCCACACTCACCCTCACCCACACTCTCCCTCACCCACACTCACCCTCAACCCCTCACTCACCCTCAACCCCTCACTCACCCTCACTCACCCTCAACCCCTCACCTACCCTCACCCTCACTCACCCTCAACCCCTCATCCTCACCCTCACTCACCCTCACCCTCAACACCTCACCCTCACTCACCCTCAACCCCTCACCCTCACTCACCCTCACTCACCCTCAACCCCTCACCCTCACTCACCCTCACCCTCACCTTCACTCACCCTCAACCCCTCACCCTCACTCACCCTCAACGCCTCACCCTCACTCACCCTCAACGCCTCACCCTCAGTCACCCTCAACCCCTCACCCTCACCCACCTTCACTCACCCTCACCCTCACTCACCCTCACTCACCCTCACTCACACTCACCCTCACCCACCCTCAACCCCTCATCCTCACTCACCCTCAACCCCTCACCCTCACTCACCCTCACTCACCCCCACTCACCCTCAACCCCTCACCCACCCTCAACCCCTCACCCTCAATCCCTCACCCACACTCACCCACACTCACCCACCCACACTCACCCACACTCACCCTCACTCACCTTCACCCTCACTCACCTTCACCCTCACTCACCTTCAACCCCTCACCCTCACTCACCCCCACTCACCCTCAACCCCTCAACCCCTCACCCTCCCTCACCCTCATTCACCCTCAACCCCTCACCCTCACTCACCCTCAACCCCTCACCCTCACTCACCCTCAACCCCTCACCCTCAATCCCTCACCCACACTCACCCACACTCACACCCACACTCACCCACCCTCACCCACCCTCACCCACCCTCACTCACCCTCGCCCTCATGCTAAAGATTTACAAAAAAAACCATTAACAATTCTAAAAGCACTAACTCTAATGCTGCGAGACCTATTGCATTTCTAATGCTTGTTTTATTGTACTGCAGTTGCAGTTAGATTCTGCATCCTACCCTTGTATATTTGTCAACGAGTAGCATCTACTCCACAGGACTGCCATGGATGGAAGAGTCCATCTCTTTCAGGTGTTCTATATAGGCAGAGAATAACAGAGAGAAAAAATGCGAGTGCAGTGTGGCCTACGTGGAAAGTGGTTTGGTCCTGCGGACATATGGTAAACGAGCATTGTGGGAGTAGGAGAAAGTGAGTGAAGAGATGTGGTCATGTGTGCAGACACATTCCAATTGTTAAATACAGTTCATGCTCATTGAATGAGACATTTAAAGTGAATCCCAGAGGTGAAGAGTGCTACTTTTGAAGATGCAGTTTGGATCAAAATATAGTATATGCTTTGGAGTCCACCCGGATTGGTAGATAAGGAACCTGTAGGAATGGGCATTACCCAACAAACGATGGTATATTGTCTGAGGATTCCCAGGAGAAATGGGGGAACAATCCAAGAGAATGGGAATTAAATATCCAGAATTTACATATAAGGTTATTGCCTGTGCATCAGTCATATTTTCATTCAAACCCACTCAAGCTACCAAATCTATATAAATAACTGATATTACAGAATTCTATAACTATTCATACCTAGAATAACTATTTGTGTATAGTCCAAAGTTGTTTTTGGTTACTAAGCACTGCAACTAATATGGTATTTGATTTTGCAATGTGACCACTAGCCCATAGTCTTATTTTCCTGCGCCACAATGTTTTTTCAGTGCCCAACAAGGTTTGTGATTTGCAAACCTCAGAAATGGCAGACGTCGCCAAAATGATCAATCAATGACATTCTGAGCACTGAATCAAATTTCATTTAATGCACCAAATTTACAAGACATCTATACATTTTGGTTTGACATTCTCTCAAAAATTGATTTATGTTAAACCAACCAAAGAACTTCTGTGGCATAAGCTCCATTTTCATGACAAGCTTGGTGTAGTTTTGGGAATTCCTATAATTCTCCCACCGTAGTCAACATGCAGAAATGTTTTCATTGTCCAACCTACCTGGACAAATACAATTTCTGGGAGGTAGATGCAGATTTAATAAACACGAAAAATATGTTTGAAGACTGAAGATGGCTGACGGTCGCGCAAGCTCTCTAACTCTGGTGGCCCTTCGCACGCACGCTGCCAGGGCTCCATAACACTGAAGACAAGGAGTTGCAAAAAGGTAAAAACTAGGCAAAATGGCTTCTTCCACCATGCACCCAGGACATCAGTACCACTCAAACCCTGCTACAATTCAAGGAAAAAGTCAGAAGACACACCTCTTTAAAGAACACTACCTAAACAATACAGTAACAGTCCTAATTATTTATCTGAACTCAACTACTCCTCCATTCACTGAGTGTATTGTTGCATTTGCACCTGTACAGCTCTCTGTTATCTTTTGACTAGGATCAGCCTATTCAAACATCAGATGAATTCATACACGAAGTTCTATAAAGCCACATCTTCAGAATATCTTTCCTCACCCCTATACCCAGAAAATATAATCTGTCACATGAAAATCCCCATGCCAATTCACTATTATTGGAGGGTAACTGTCCACAGCTTTAGGCTTAAGCCATGCTTTTTGCCCATTAGAATTGGTTGTGCTGTATGCCAAGCAGGGCTTTAAGTGGAATGAAAAAACTGGGGGTCTCTCAAAGGGACGTGGCCAATGTAACTAAGGGCGGGGCTTAAAAACACCCAAGCTAAAAATCTGTGCTTAGCATAGTGTGCCGCCCGACTTGTATTTTGCTGTTTCTGTCATTGCATCCAGATATATCAAACAACAAGTAACATCATACCTACAAGTCAGGATTATTGGCTACGTCAATGGTCGCTAGTTGCATAAGATAAATAAGCAGCAACTATGGCTTGTATATAATATTGAAAAACCTTCCACTTAAAGCCCTGGTGACAACACCACGATGTTGCTGCTCCTGAGTTTCAAAAAGAGCAGGGCAATCCAGAGAGAAAATGACTCTTTTAGGATTTTCCTTCCCCTACAACGCTCACCTGGCATGACATCATGCGATAACTTCACCTCATGTGAGCACGCGCACATGAGGTGCCTGCTGTCACCAAAGTCCGGAAAAAAACAGACCGCCTGTGCCAGGGCACAAAACAGAGCCCGATGGAGACCTGTTTCGAGGCCTCCTTTAAACAAGCATTTGCATAACCAATAGGTCTTGCCTTTGGGACCTTATAAGTGTTTAGCCATGCAACAGTTGATGTTGTTGCACCAAGAATATTGTACTGGATAACTAAACACTTATAAGGTCCCAAAGGAGAGACCTATTGGGTATGCCAATGCTTGTTATATTTACAACTGATTCTAAGCCTCTACACATGTGTGGTACTTGCAAGGTTTCTTAGGGCGACCCAAGTAAGAAGAAAATCAATGTTAGCAATGTGTTAACTCATGAATTATTGACTGCAATGTGAATTGCACTTCTGCTATTTTTTTAGATCAATTAATTTTATATGTATGTATAGGCTTTTATCTTTTTTTATCATATGTACTCTTTTATGATACAACTTGTGTGAATCGAATAAAGATATTTGAAGAGGTAGTATGCCGTCTTAAGGCAGCGTGATACTCGAAATCTCATGTCATGTCTGATTTCCTGAGTAATATTGTGCTAGATTCACAGCTTCACTTTGTGACACAGCAGCGCTTAATTTGTAATATAATAAGTGCCGGAGCTCAAAGTTTTGCTTAGAAACCCGCGGCAAGTGCTATCGATGGTAGAGGAGCCAAACTCCAAGGCAGCTGTCTTGATTCCGCCCCTGTCCTCTTTAATCCACCGCCAGGCACTCCTTGCATCTTTATTTCAGTCTTTCAGGTTCCTTTTGGCCCTTGCTTTTTCCATTCATCCCGTCGTTCTCTTCCTCTTTCTTTCCGCCTTGTTTTTCTCTCTCGCTCTTGCTCTGGGTGATAGTTTGCTGAGGAAAAATAAGTGTCTCTCCCTAAAAATAAGTGCCAGCGAGCTCCACCAGCAACCTGACTCAAATTAAGCACTGCACCTACACCCTTCCTGCCTGTTTTATTTCACTCCCGCTGTATGCCGACTCTCGCCCTATTCTCACAACACACCCCTTCTCTCGCACTCTCTGCTTCGTGCTCGTGTCTCCGAGACTATCACCATTTACCTTTCAACTCTTGCTGAATATTTATTGACACAGTCTTCCCATTTGAAGACATCCTTCATGACTTCAAGGCATTCGGCCAGTGTTTCATGACAAGCACTTTCCATGGCAGCAGCCGCTGACTCCTCACACTCATCGAAGAGAACACTACATGTAAGTTTCCCGCCTTTTCGCCTTTATTAAAGCGCCTAAAAGTCCTCTTTGAAAGGGAACTGATATATCATGGATTGCACAGCTAGGGCCTGTGTCTGCATTGCTGTCTTTCCTATGCCATAAATATCTTTCTGGAGGCACATCCCCCAGTAAGCATCCCACCACCACTTGACTCATGCTTGGTTTGTCCTGTCCATCACTGATTGGCTGGTCTGAGTATAGTCCAAGTTTGTCTGCGCAGCAGACAGGTGCACGAAGAGGTGCTGGCCATCTTGTTGAAGCGTATTAGCATCCGACGCTGTCACAATTGTGGCCTGCTTCTGCGCGCTGCGGATTCCGTTGGTGTCAATCAAAAGTGCTTAGAGCTGCTCTGCTGGCCCATCGATGCTGCTCCGTCGCCAAGGAGCGTGCAATAGCTGTAGCGGCTAAAGGGATTTATTCATCGAGTTTACCTTCCTTAGATGTGGTGATAAAGCTCGAGATGCGGATGAAGCGGCGCAGCGGCGTATGAAGTGGGGACTCTTCGAGGATCTGACGCTGGAGTTCTCTCCCGCTCGGAAAAGCAGCTAATGCCGACGGGGCTGGCTGTCAAGCATTTCAGCAGCGCCTCCTTTCATTTATTATTCAGTGTGGGAAGAGCCAGAGCCTTTCTCTAGTGTCTTCTGGGCTCACGGAGCAAGTAAGCCATTAGCGACCCGGCAAAGAAAAGAACATAACATTTATCAAATATCGGCAAGCATTTTTACTTCCTTCTAGTGAATGCTTAATCGGGTCAACAACTTCCATTTGAGCCAGGCTTTCGAATTTTCACTGCAGTTGCCTCGACTCGGTATCACAGCCGTCGAGCAAAGACGGCATTACATTGTATCGACGAAACAAGGAATGAGTCCATTAATACCCCACTTTCTAATCACTATTGTGTATTTCCTGCCATTCCTGTCTACAACACCAGGCAGACACTATATTGCACAATATAAAATGCGATGAGTCAGCACTTCATTTGTATTCCACTATTTTGACTTTTCTCCTTCTTTAAAACATTAGGTACTGCAACTAGCGCACAGGCTGCACGTTTCTCGGCTTTCGGTCGCTCTTGAGATCATAAACAAATCAGATATCGATACTATTATAATAACACCTGTCACATGACGTATCTTATTATATTTCCGAAAACTGAGACCTTCTATACCACGCATGCCTTCTTAAACCAGACACACTGGTTTGGTAAGTTTATTTCCCCGTAATGCTGAAGTTACGGCTCGGGTTGCCGTGAGCACTTGTGTCTTTTGATGGAGCCTTCCTGGTTGTAATAGCTAAATAGCTCAGTCAGCTCTTTTGTTCTCTTTTGTTCACCTGATGTATCTATAACGGAGCTGTTGATGCCATAAACATAGTCAGCTGTGCACCACGTGTCGTTCGAATCGGTATAAATCCGCTTGCCTGATTCCAAAATGGCGGACATAAGGACATCCTGAGCGCGTAGCCCAGCAGTGCATTGCCTTAAAGCAAGAGTGGTCACATCAAGGGTAGAGGCCCAGACGCTACCACAGCATGCAGACTCGGCATCTCCCGGAAGCCTAATGGGTGGTAGCTCCTTAGCACCGTCGTCAAGCGCGGATGAACCTACACAACAACCAGGGATTGGAGTAGCTTGTAAACAGAGCGCAGGCCAGCGTCTATTTGCCTGATGTCAAAATGGCGGCATAGTCTCCTAGCTGTCTTTTCTTTTGTCCCGGAGCGGCTTCTTTCAGATATTTCTATTGGGAGTACCGACCGAATTAAGGGATCGGAGCGGTTTTAGCACAGTATGCCACAGAGTGGCACAGTATCTTCAGATCTTTGCAAAGCTAATGCATGCAGGTTCGTAACGGTTGTGTAATGGATGTCATTGCCCTACTTTAAATACGTAGCACACAATCACTACAGATCTGGTTCAGGAACTCTCCTCTTAACATCACCCTTGTGCTACTGATATACCATTACCATCGGACAATAGTTCAAGTGCAGCAACAGCTCGTGCAGCTGCAACCTTTCTTCCTATCTACTTAAAGGACACTTTGAGTGATCTGGCGGCCTCTCCCTCATTTACAGTTGCGCAGCAAGTAGTGCCAGCTGCACCATTTAGGCCTTCTACAGCTGCGCAGCAAGTAGTGCCAGCTGCACCGTTTAGGCAACTCTATCTGTGGGGTCAGTTCTGATTGAGTTAGCAGTGAGATGCTCGACTTCGCGCCATTCCCTCACAGCTGCGTAGCACTTAGTGCCAGCTGACATTCTGGATACAGGGCTTCAGGCCCTATTACGATTTTGTGGTGCTAGGAAATGTTTGTCATGTAGTATGAAATGTTTTTCAAGTAGTATGATTTACGCACCCTGTTCTGAGTACCCCTAAAGGTGGTTTCATGATGATGTGGTTGTATTGCATATTTTGGTCATGCTAGTGAGATTTTGTTCCACCCCGTGCTCTATGCCCCTAATGTTAGTGATTCTCAGGAGATTAGGGTCCAATATTAGTCTGCTGAGATTATGGGCGTACGATGCGGTTGGTGCAGAATGTGATTTTTGCTACAGGCTGATGCTAAGAACAGGGATCACCAGTGGATACTGAGTGTTCGTTTATGATCTGTTTTACTTTCACTAAATTTGCTTTGTGATGGTTCTGACAGTTCTCTAGTTGGCCCTGTCATATGTAAACAATTCCCTTTGTAAATATCATCTAGTGCCAGGTGGCACCATGTATACCTAGATGAAGGGCCCAACAAATACCAGCTGAACCACTGAGACTTCCAAGCCCCCCATCTTCTTCTGCTTGAGATCTGTGACTAATCACCTCACCTCCCGGACGGCACATTAGTTCAGCTACTTTCACCTGACATCTGGAATATGTGCCCCTCTACGTTCTTTTACGTCTCCTCACCACGGCTTTCCTAGTAACACCCTTCTTTTATCCCCCCCACCGTCCTCCTCCTCATTGTCCCAATATGGCCACCACTCTAGTTAAGGCTGGAATTAACTGCTACAAAATCATTTATCCTCCCAACCAGACGAAAGCTTCAGTAAACGATTGAAGCATAACACAATTGAACGTTTCCCTGATTCCCTTTTTATTGATCAATTCTACAATGGTCGGTTTGGGAGGCTCAAAAAGGATCTAATTTTCTTCACTCACAACACCCCCTCTTGGTCCACTAGATTATATAATTCCCTTAATATCACCTCCTCCTCCTCTATTCCTCATGGGAAACAACTAAAAATGTCCCCATCTGCGTGTTTCAATGGCTCCCTTACTATCTCACTCTATAACAACGGTACTGTCATGATCCAAGGCAAAGACACCTGTCTCTCTCTCTCTCTCTCTCTTTCTCTTTGATCACCTCTTCCCCTCCCTACTCCCCTCTTCTGCGACCTGGTCATCCCCTGACTCTCCATCTAGCTCCACCCATTTTTCCCTTTCTCCTCCCCTGACCCCCCCACACTCTAATAGGCTGCACCCCGAGAAGCACAGGTCTGCCATCAACCCTCCCCCTCTCCTGTGCCCTCCTCTCACATTCCCCCCCACTGTACACTACCCCTTTGTCACTTCAGCCTTACCTCTAGCTAATTCGCTCCTCGTCCATTCTGCACCGCCCCGGTACTCCAATCGCATCTCCTCCCACGGATTCCTACCTGCCATCCCCCTTTTTAGTCCACCGCTCTTCCAACCTTCTCCCCAGTTAACTTTCCTTATGCTACCCTTTTTCTTCCCTCTCCCCCTATTCTCTACCCCCTCCTCCCATCGCTATTTACCCCGATTTCTCCACAAACCCATTGCATCTCTCCCCTTCCCCCACTCCTCCAGCATTGCTATGCTACCCCCTCTCCCCCCTTGGTAACTCTTTCCATTTCCCTCCCTCGGGCCCAGCAGAACCATTTCCTTTATTCAACCTCCCTTTCTGCCAACCCCCCCTCACTTGGCCACATGCCCGTTCCCTCACAGCCACCTCTCCGAGCTGACAAGACCTCTCCAACCACCTCCCCTCCTTTCCACCCTAACCTCCAACTTCCCTATGATTCCACACAGTACTCCCCTCTCCTTCTACCCCACCGCCTTGAGCCGTACCCATCTCCCCCTAAATTTGTCCTTAACCCCTTCCATGCTCATGACTGGCTCAGCTCGTCATGCAGTACAGTGCTCCTGTGCTCATGACGAGCTGAGCTCGTCACGACCATACCCATTTCTATTAGGGCACAGCACAGGAGAGGAATCTGTCAAGCAGCGATGTGGTTAATTCCTTTCCTTCTTGCAATGCCAACAAAGAAAACCCGACCTGCACCTCTGATACACCAGCTCCCGCTCTCAATCTCCACTTATCCCCACCTATGAACCCCAGACCCCACCTCTCCGCCTGTCCTCCTCCTGTCCTGTCTTCACCACCAATTCCACCCCCTCCTGTTTCCATCGAGCCACACAACCTTCCTTGCTCTGCCCTACTCTCTCTGGAAATTAAGCTAGGCTCTCTTATCACCTCCATCTCCCAGCTTGTAGCTACCATTTCACTTTTAAGCTCCAAGATCTCCACTTTTCCTTACACCTCTACTCCTTTGGAAAACGCTCACCTTCCCACAAGATGCACCTCACCCCCCCACCCCAGTATAGCCAAGCATAACCAGCCATCTGCAACCATTGTTAATCCACACAAGCCCTTGACCGCCACCCGTCCTCAACCTGCATCTCCGAGTAACCCAACTATCTACACTATTCCGACCACCTCCTCTGTCAGAGCCAAGCATCCACCTAAACTCGCCCGTGCACCTCCATCTAAGTACAATATCCCTATCACTCTTCATAGCCCAAGGGCCCCCGTCACCAAAACAGTCTTGACAGAGCTGCGCTGTCTGCTCCACAACGTTAACAAAAACAATGGTCCTTGACCTAATTCAATACAATGATTATATCAAAAAAAGGTCCTTAATTTTCTAACTTGGAGCCCAAATAAATTTTGCTCTTCGGAAAAGATCCAGACTAATTCATACAGTCACAAAGCCCAACAACTGTGTCATATTTATAGAAAAAAATATATTTTTATTTTTACTAAACCATGCTTGTAACCTCTTAGAATTCAAAGGTTTCAAATTGCAATTTTATCAGCTTTTTTTCAATATTTACAATGTTTTAAAGGTACGTATAAAAGGTGCTCATGGAGAACGTGCATAGAGTTAGTGCTCGAAAAAATGGCGCGAGTGATTTAAGAGAAAGGGAAAGAAGAGTAGGTGACAATTTGTACAAGTGAATATACTGATTCAATACTAATAAAACAAATCAAAATGTCCTGTCCACTTTCAAAAGTTCACAATCCAGTGTATCAAAATGTCATTCTTTTTTGCACGTTTTTACACTAGATGTATAGTGATCCAGGGAGTCTTAATAGGGGTGTCGACGTTTCGACCCGACTTAATGCCTTGGGGAAACTGATAACCTCTGCTTGCGGGTCTTCTTCAGGACTAGAGAGCACCCTCCGTACCTGACGTGAACCAGTTCCCTAATGGTAATTCAAGTGGTCGTCATCAAAAATCGACCTAGGATCTATGTGTCCATCTCTCAGATTGGAATCCGTAAGAGTTAATCTAATCTCAATGGTGGTGAGCTCACTCAGTCTATGTATCCGAGTTGCCAGAATGCTTTTGTAGTGCCGTCAAAGTAAATCCATTCACCAGCAAAGTAAGTTCCAAAGTTGGGGACTCCCTCACATTTTGAGATATCCGATGTTTCTTCCCACCTCAATGGGGGATATTATATATTAGTGCCGGTGTGGTCACTCTTGTTAGATTTCCTGTGCGCCAAGGTTTAACGCAGGAATGGGGGTAGTCCGTTATCCTACTCTATGCACGTTCTCCATGAGCACCTTTTATACGTACCTTTAAAACATTGTAAATATTGAAAAAAACCTGATAAAATTGCAATTTGAAACCTTTGAATTCTAAGAGGTTACAAGCATGGTTTAGTAAAAATAAAAATATATTTTTTTCTATAAATATGACACAGTTGTTGGGCTTTGTGACTGTATGAATTAGTCTGGATCTTTTCCGAAGAGCAAAATTTATTTGGGCTCCAAGTTAGAAAATTAAGGACCTTTTTTTGATATAATCATTGTATTGAATTAGGTCAAGGACCATTGTTTTTGTTAACGTTCTGTACCCAGGTCCCAGACCGGTTTGGGATACCCCATTTTTGATAATGGTCTGCTCCACAACTGCAGATCTGCAAGAAAACACAAACTTGAAATCTCTGATACCATCACGTTTCACAATATTGACATGCTCTTCCTCACAGAGACCTGGTTCAACGATACCTTTCACTCTATGTTTGATCTCCCATTACCCACAGGCTATTCGATTTTTAGATATGACAGAACTGAAAAAGTTGGGGGAGGTGTTGCAGTCATCTTTAGAAACTCCCTTCAACTTAAGCCTTTTCCTATCAGCTCCTTCCGCACTTTTGAATGGCTATCTCTTGAGCTTCAACTACACCACCGCTCACCCCTCAGATTCCATGCCTTATACCACCCGCCTGGCAGCGGCCCTGTGTTTATTGAGGAACTCACTGACTTTACCAGCGACCAATACTCGCAAAGTGACAATCAGACCTTCGTGGGTGACTTCAATATCCACTGGGGCTTACCGCAAGACTCGTCCGCGAACTCGCTGGCCACCTTCCTCTCTGCAAACGATCTTATCCAACACTGCACAGAATCAACACACTCCAAGGGCTAAATCCTGGACCTTGTTATTTCTAAAGCAGGCATGCTTTCTATCGCTACCCCTATTCATGTAGACTGGTCTGACCATCTCCTCATCCCATTCTCTGTTCACCTTGCACACTCTGTAACTCTTGGCCAACCTAAGAGGGCTACCTCCTGGTTCTGTGACACTAAAAATATTGACACAGTTTCCCTCTGTGATCCAGCTTTGCTGTCACTTCCAAGACTAGACCTGAACCTAGATGTTGGCGAACTCACCTCCTAATGCCTCACAGTCCTTGCAGTGGAAATCAATAACGATGCTCCTCTCCAAAGCAAAAAGAAAAGGCCCATTCCCTCAGCACCTTGGTTCAACAAATCCCTCTATGAAGAAAGGAAGCACCTAAGACTCCTGGAGAAACAATGGAGGAAAACGCCCTCCACCGATAATTTGACCACGCTTCGTTCAGCAAGATCAAAGTACCTCAAGCACATCTTCCTTGGGAAAGAGTCGCACTTCAGAACCCTCCTTGATTCAGCCAAAATTAGACCCAAAAAACTATTTGATCTCAACAAGAATACTAACTGCTCTCCCCCACCCTCCAAGCTGAAGGATTCTACAAAGAAAGCAGCGGATTTCGCTGTATTCTTTGACGAAAAAGTGAAATCACTGGTGGAACAGGTCGCTCATCCTATCTCTCCAGAGGAGCGCAAATCACTAGTCATTTGGCAGAACTTTGACCCCATCTCTGAAGATGCCCTCCTCAATTGCATCTGCGAAACAAAGCCCTCAACCATTCTCTTGACCCCATCCCTAGTGCCATTGCCATTGACTTCTATACCCATTCTCTTCCCTATTGGACCACTTTAGTCAACCTCTCCTTCTGTCAAGGCTCCCTTCCTGTCCCCTTTAAAACTGGGCAGGTCACCCCTCTGCTTAAAAAAACCCACTGCTGATGCGAATGACCTCAACAACTTCCGCCCCATCACTATCCTACCCTCTCTTGCGAAGATCACAGAAAGATGTGTAGTGAAACAACTCTCTCGTCATATCAAGGAAAATGATCTTCTTGACAATTTTCAGTCCGGCTTCATCCAAAACTGCAGCAATGAAATAGCCCTGCTGCAAGTGATTGATGACGCGCTGCGGATACTCGATTCGGGAGGGTCTTGTCTTCAATTCTTCCTGACCTTTCTGCAGCCTTTGACACTGTCAATCACAACACTCTCATCAACACTCTTCAACAGAGAATGGGCATGGAGGTCACTGTGCTTCAATGGTTTGCTTCCTTCCTCTCTGATTGATCCCAAATGATCAAAATAGCGTACAGTCTTTCACCTCCTTCGGCGGTATGTCAAGGTGTTCCTCAAGGCTCTATACTTGCACCCACATTGTTCAATCTCTATTTAGAACCACTGGGAGATCTCCTAAGTAAATCCGGGGTCCACTATCATCTCTACGCAGACTCAAATCTACCTCAAAGTTGCCTCCACTCACGATCTTTCCGTCCTAAGCTCTACTCTATACTCGCTCTACTCACCCGGAGGGTCTCAAGGCGCTGGGGGGCGGGGGCGTCCGCTACTGCTCGAACAGCCAGGTCTTCAGTTGCTTCCTGAAGGAGAGGTGGTCTTGGGTGAGGTGGAGGTGGATGGAGAGGGAATTCCAGGTCTTGGCTGCCAGGTAGGAGAAGGATCTTCCTCCCATGGTGGTTCTTTGGATGCGTGGGACGGCGGCAAGGGCATGGTTGGTCGATCGTAGTTGGCAGGTGGGAGTGTAGAAGGTCATGTGGTTGTTGAGGTACCTGGGGCCCAGGTCGTGGAGGGCTTTGTTTGCGTGGGTGAGGAGGCGGAAGGTGATTCTTTTGCTGACGGGGAGCCAATGCAGGTCTCTCAGGTGTCTGGAGATGTGGCTGTGGCGGGGGATGTCCAGGATGAGTCCTGCGGAGGCGTTCTGGATGCGTTAGAGTCTTTTCTGCAGTTTGGCTGTAGTTCCGGTGTAGAAGGTGTTTCCGTAGTCGAGTCGGCTGGTGACAAGAGCCTGGGTGACCGTCTTCCTGGTTTCGGTCGGGATACATCAGAAGATCTTTCAGAGCATGCGTAGGATGTTGAAGCATGAAGATGAGACGGCGTTGACCTGTCTGGTCATCGACAGGGAGGAGTCTAGGATCAAGCCCAGGTTGCGTGCATGGTCCGTTGGTTTGGGTGCGCAGCCTAGGGCCGGGGGCCACCAGGAGTCATCCCAGGCAGATGGTGTTGATCCAAGGATTGAGGACTTCCGTCTTGTCTGAGTTCAGTTTCAGGCGGCTGTTCTTCATCCACTCGGCTACTTCTTTCATCCCTTTGTGTAGGTTAGTTCTGGCGGTGGCGGGGTCGTTGGTGAGGGAGAGGATCAGCTGGGTGTCGTTGGCGTAGGAGATAATGTTGAGGCTGTGTTGGCGTGCGATGGCTGCGAGGGGGCTCATGTACACGTCCTCTCTCCTCCCCCGGTGCAATCATGGATGGATCAGTTGAATCTACTTAACAATAAACCCATCATTGTTGACAGCGCAAAATCCCTGGGTGTCATACTCGACAAAAAACTCATTCTAATCTCCCACATCAACTCCATTGCAAAGTCTGCTCGATACCAACTCGCCTTCTTTGGGGAATTTGTCGCTTCTTCCCGGAGCAAGACCTTAAAACTCTGGTCCAATCGCTGGTCCTCTCCAGACTGGACTACTGCAAATCTCTTCTCACTGGCCTCCCCAAATCCCACCTGTCCCCCTTGAAATCTATTCTCCATTCAGCAGCTCGCTTCATTTATGGGGCCAAAAGAAGTGACCACATCACACCAAAGCTATCCACCCTCCGCTGGCTTCCCATCGAGGCAAGATCTATCTACAAGACTGCCTGTATCACCCGCAAAGCCTTGCACTCCTTCTCTCCTTGCTACCTGGCGAATAAACTGAAACTCTCTGGAGGCTCTAGACCATCATGTAATGCGGAAAATTTACTGCTTGAAGAAGGAAAGATCGATGGCCCAATCCTTTTCAGGCAACGCAGTGAGAATCTGGAACTCACTTCCGCCTCAGCTCTGGACCACCACCTCCTCCTAGGCCTTCAAAACTGACCTCAAAGTTCTCCTCCTTCAAAGACACTTCCAAATGTAATTCACACCCTCTCTATTATCTGAAGGAAGACCCTCCATTATAGAGAATCCTTTTCTCCATGACTATGGAAGTGCCTTCCCAGTGTGTTCTGCCAGCTATTGCAGTATTATCCTTCTACCTGTGTTTGGTACTCGTTTGTAACATGCACACGTCACTTTTCTCTTGTAACACACTATTTGCTACCTCTTACATTTTGTTTGCTTTAGATACTTGCACAAGTGCCACCATTGCCTACATAACGTTTGTTATTGTGCTTGAGTGTCTGCCATTTATTGCAGTATTATACCTCTACTTGTACTTTGTACACTGTTGTAACCTGCACACATTTCACTTTTTCCTCCTGTAATGCACCATTTGCTACCTCTTGTATTTTGTTTGCTCACAATTGTGAAGCGCTCTGACACCTTCGGGTAAAGTCCCCGCTATATAAAAACGCATAAAATAAATATGTAGAGTTTGCGGAGTTTTTCGGAACTCTGCAAGTTTTTTCCTCATTCGAGCTCGCCGACGTTAAATTGGCCAGCGTGAGTGAGGAGAATCTAGCACTAGAGTGCTTCCCAGCGAGATTTCTCATGGATTCGTGGATGGTCACTACCGCTCACGTTGAGAAACCTGTTGTTTGTGTTGAGGAAGCTGCTGCTCGAGTAAAACTTCTACTCGATCAGCAGAAAGAAGCAACGCCATCTTGCATTGCACGGGATGCTGTTTGCACTGATTTTACAGGAAGAGGCAAGCAGATGGCGCTAAAAATCAGTGCGAACGGTGCAAGGTAATGCACTCTGCTGCTTGCACAACTTCGCTTAGCTTGACAGAGTTTTTTGCCACTTTACAGAGGTCTGCTAATTCCGGCTCAGGCCTATTGCTAACCTGTGATAGATTTTAGTCTTAGAATATACAAACCAGATTACCAACCTACAAGTTATAGCATTATTATATGGGATAAAGGACCCCCTTTTGTACATTATAAGGATATTGCAAGTCACAGAGAATTTCTTACATATGAAAGAGAGTGCATTTTCGCAAACATGATGAATAAAAATAGATTCTCTAGTGCAAGATTAAACACATCAAAAAGCTATTAATTATTTGTTGCAAAAAATATTAGAATTGGTTTATTATGTCAAGTCAAGTCATGAAGCTTTATTCGGTGCATAAAAAATGACCATGAAAGCACAAAGCACATACATAATAAAACAAATACAGTAATTTAAAGTTAACAGACTACCGGTATGACAGACTGGATGGTTTAAAAACACATACTTTTCCTAGCCTTGATAGATTTGGTTAAAAAAGTGGCAGTAAAAAAACAGACATCGATAAATTGGAGATTAAAAATAAGACTCATTGCCTGGGTAACTACGTACACCATATTTTAGAAACATAGGTTTTAAAAAGGTTATACGAAAATTCATATACAGTTTACAGATCAAGAGAAAGTGCAGGGTGCTTTGTTTAGTTATACCATCACACATACAAGGCCCCTGAGGGTGTTTCTTAAGTGTTGGTAGTGCAACTAGGTGGTGAGCTACACCAAACCTCAGTCTAGTTAGCACAAACTTGTGTGAAGGCCTAGCCACCCACATTAAATAAATGGGAAAGCCTTCAACAATGGAGTAACTATTGTAAATCATGACAGTAGATAAAGACCCATTCGCAACAGCTCTTCTTCTCGCAGCGAAAGCCCGAAATTTAGACTTCATTTCAGCCTTGGGTATTGAAGACGCTGCGCCAGGGTCAACCATAACATTAATGTTGAAGATCTCAGAGTAACAATTGATAACATATTTTAACCAGGGTATGTTACAGTATTTATCCAACGAGAGGCAATCCTCAATGATGGATCTAGTAAGGGATTTTTCCACCTGAACCCAAATTGACCGCCAAATCATGAGTGGCCTCAGTGATAACAGATCAATCAAATAGTTGGTGTCCAATTCCCGGTGGATTAACTCAGTTGAGGCAGATGTTGGCAAACACAGGAGCTTTTAAAAAAAAGAATTTTCCTCCTGCTACAACTTGTGATCGCATCTATGTCTCCAGATACCTTCCCCGTAGAGTGCGATAGAGACACACCTGGCTTAGTAGATCTTCAGCATGTCACAAGTACATCGATCCCCAACCTTGCTGGCGAATCTAAAAACTCAGTGGGCATTTTTTGTCATTTTAATACTGATATTTTTAAATTCATTAGACCACGTTCTATCTTTGGAAAAGGTGATACCAAGATAACAGAAGGTATCCACCTGATACGCCTTATCTTTATCAATGAAAAAACAGTTAGCAGTTTTACTTTTAGCCCCACAAGTCATAGTGAACGTTTTCTCTTTATTAATTATTAATTTTCTGTCACTGATAAAACTAGAAAATGTATTAATCAGGCGCTGTAATCCTAGCGGGGTTCTAGAGAACAGGACAGCGTCATCGGCATATAATAACACCGGCACTGAAACTCCATTGATCCGAGGCGCATCCGCCTTAACTTTTTTTTAAATTTCATTGATTCCGTTAATAAATAAAATAAAAAGGAGGGGGGCCAGGTCACAACCCCGTCTGATCCCTCTTTTAACACCAAATTTGGGGGTGCATTCACCATTAGTACCAAATTGGACACAGGTTTTGAGTTTCCCATACAACCTAGCCAGGAAATAAATTATGCCCTCTGGTGCTCCTAACTGCAGCAGGGTTGTCCTTAGGATACAGTGGTCAACCATATCAAAGGCACTACTTAGGTCTGCTAAGCAGAGATAGATAGAGCCGGATTTTGCTTCGGTGTACTTCCCAATCAGTAAATCAAGATTTAAACACTGATCGAGTGTACCCATGCCCTTTCTAAATCCATACTGACTGTCAGCAAGAATTCCCTCTTACTCCACCCATTCCTCTAACCTCACTAACATTATTCTACTCATGATCTTAACTGAGGAGTCAAGGAGATAGATGGGGCGATAATTTTTCACCTCCGACCTAATGCCCTTTTTATGTATCGGGATAATAATAGATTCCCCCCCAAGTTTCAGGGGTCTCGGTACATACTGCTGCATTAAAAACAATAGCCAAAAGAGGGCTCCACATTTCCGGCGCAGCTTTATAAACGTCGATAGGCACCCCATCGCGGCCCTGGGCTTTCCCCCCCTTACTTGCCCGTATACCTAGTTCTACCTCACTGATTGTAATATCTAGGGGCCAAACTTCCCACCTATTCAGATCAATGTCCAAACTACAGTTAGAGTCAAAAATATTTGAAAAGTGGGCGACCCAACCGTCATTTGAAACGTTAGAAGTTAACACAGGTGTATTTTCATCCTTAAGAAAAGGAGAATTCACAGTGGCCTAAAACAGAGTACTATTTGAGCATTCAGCAGCCTGGTTGAGTGAATCCCATGCCAACTGCTGCAGCTCACTATCCCTCTGCTTTAAGGCATACTTATATTCATGTCTTAGTTTTACTACAGAGTCGGTATCCCTGTTTTTTTTGTTGCAAGGGTGTGTTTTAATACTGTTAAAAGCCTGGTACATGAGTGATCAAACCATGCCGGTTCATTACTACGCTGCCCCCTTTTTAGGTTTGGTAAACTTGGTATCGATAGCTTTATTAATATCACTAAAAGCCAGTAAAACCCGTTTATGGTCAGCACTACTATCAAGAATGAGAGTAATGTCTCCCATGCAATCCCTGACAATAGAGCCCATATATTCAGAAGCTTTATCCCCTACTCATCTCAAACGTACTCCATTAGGTCTATGGGGTTCCACATTTGAAACCGAGTTGCCCACATTAACAGAACCTTTACCCCACAGGGATGTTTCAAGTATAATATGATTATGATCTCTTAAAGTAGTTAATACAATCCTAGGGGGGCATAATAGGAATAGGGTATAATACCAGAGGAGACAATTACATGGTCAATAACTGAGCTGGCGTTTCGGCTCTTAAAAGTGGGGGTAATTTGACCATTTTCCTCTTTTGAATACCCCAAAACCTCCAGATCATACCGACCCAAGAAATTATTTAGGGCCTCTCCATAACGGTTATGCCCAAAGTGTAAACCATCCGAACCAGTCTCATCCGTGAACCCACACACTTTTCCTATGGTCTGTTCACATAATGGAATATTAAAATCACCGACCCATATAAAATCGAAAAAGACATTAACATTTGTAGTTAAATTTTCCACACTGTTAGTCAGGTCATCCACTACTGCGCCCCTAGTGATGTCAAAGATGTTATTGTAAAAGTTAACCAGAAGGATATTTCGGTCTCGCCCCTCAGTTAACCAGAGGATCTGGGCATGTGCTCCCACAGTCAAATACCTTTTTACAGTAATCTGGCGGAGGATTGATATTAAAACCAAAAGACTGCCTTTCGCTCTGCCTTGCACAGAGCCCTGCGCCGGCAGGTTGTATGAAACGAACCCCTCAAAATTGACATCTTCCCTACACCATGTTTCCTGGAAACAATGGATATCATACCTATTGATAACATTCGACCATCCCAATACATTCCCCTTTGATTTTAGTCCTGCCACATTCCAGATAGTAATAATTACCCCACTTCCCTCTGAACTAGCCCCAACTGATTGTAGGGTTGCTTTTGGTCTGTCATTTTCCCCTGGGATCCTAGAAGGCAACATCACGCTATCCGTTAGGTAGTTTGGGCTCTCTAATCTCATTACCATAGGGTCCACAGAGCTTATGTTTGTTACCAATGGTGGGGAATTAATAACCTCTAGCATGACGGATGTACTGTCCATGCTGAGTCAATCATTAGAATCCAAGCTACTTGAGGGTTAGAAAATAATTTGCAGTGGGATAGTAAATCCAGGCCTAAAAAAAGGTGGGAGTGCCTTGGGCTGATTAATACGTGTGGATGGAATATTACTGAGGTGACTATAGAAGAAGCCGAGTGGGCGGGCGCATACTGTATTTTCATCAAATGGTAGGGAAGCCGCTCTGAGCAAAACTGTGCCAACATGTTGTGGGTACTTAAAATTAATAATAATACAGTCACCCTTGCTGCTCTTTCTAGAATTACCAATCCTGCTAACTCTCCTGGTAGATAAAATATCATTGGAGTAGGCAATTGGGAACCCACAATTTTTGTTCAGCCAAGATACTGATTTATTTTTCAGGGAGTCGTGGGTTTCCTGCCGAAACTCCGTAAAATGAGAGTCAGCCGGGGGTAAATTAGTTAGTACAACCACGTAGGGGGCGCAATCGGGGGGGGAGATTAACAGAGCGTCTTCTCCCAACTTCCTTCCATCCCTCATTGTTCTCTACTGCTGTAGTTAATTGATTGGGAGGTTGATTAATATGAATTACTGCGGGTGGTTGATCAGTTGGGACTCTTTGAATAACGCTAACCCCCCCACCCTCCCCAGGGATGTTACTGCAGCCTTATTTACAATGTTGTCCACTTTTTTAACCTTATTTGCTTCGGCCTGGGTAATGTGGGTATTCACAAGATCACCCATTCTAATTACTTCTTTAGAGACCTGATCTAATTTGGCCACCAAAGGTTTAATTACCAATTCCAGTTTTGCTTCAATGATGCTGACTAACAAATCAAATTGATCGGGATTCAGAGTAGTCAACCCATCCTTATTCAAAAGCTCATTAACTCCTACTGAGCTTTTTTGTGGGGTGCCCAATCTTTTGGTTTTCCTGTAACCCCCCCCCGCTTATTCGGTAACTTTCTGCAAGCCCTTACTACTCTACGTACCGGGGAAGGTTGTTGTGAAGAGTCAGAGGGGTCATCCAGCACAACCTGATTTTGTACTGGGGAGACCGAGCTTTCATCAATAGTAATGGCTTGTATACCTTTGTTACAGGTATTATCTAGCACCTGAGCTTCTAAGGGGGTAGAGAGATTATTAGGCAAAGCCGGGGGGCTAACCCTGTTTAATAAAAGGCGTCGGTCATTGTTAATTTTATTTATCACTTTGACCAAATAGTTCTCCATAGTAGTGTTCGCTAAAGGGGTTTTAGCTGATCTGAGTTTTGACATTGTTGTATTTCAGGGGTAAACCCACAAAATAATATATTCAAAGCACCCAAGCTATCATGTAACGCTCACGCTAATAGAAACTGTGTTGACTTAAAATCAAGATATAACAATCCCAAGACCATAAAAAAAAGAATGGAATGAATAGTCTCACGTATGTGGGGAAGCAATAGTCCGCAAGAGCCAAAAGTCTGTGGCCCAGCCCAGCCTCGTTCAGCCTCGGACGGCCACAGACGGCCCGCCCTTTGCCCGGGCTTCGCCCGGCGTCCCGCGACGCGGGGACCGCGCTGACTAAATACACCTCCTGGCGCGGTTCGCAGGTCAGAGGTGCGCGCCAACGCTTAGCCTGCCGGGATGTGTAGTCCCGGGGCGGCGGCGCGGGCAGTTTTGCCACAAGTGACTCTTGGCGGTGGCGGCTGCGGCAGGGAAGCCTTCACTCTCGCTGCCCTGGCTCCTGGCTCCTGGACGCTGGATGGACTCGGCTATGTCCAGGTAAGAGGTTTATTATGTCATTTCTTTTTGTTTAAAAAAAGGCTTAGTAGCTCGGAATGTGTACAAACATGCAGAAGGATTCTAACTTTTCTATAATTACCTAAGTAATCCAAAAAATAAAAATGATGCCATAAATATTTCCCTTTCTAGAAAAACAGAGCAGAAAAAAGGAACTGCAATGTTTAGTTTGTTGTTCTTTGAACAGCTGCTTTAATTATGCTCTGTGACCTCACCTGCCTTTTGCCTCTGTTGCAGGCTCTGGCAGCAGGCATTGCAACATAAGAACTCAACTGTGATAGATTATTACAGTTGAGTGACTATATAATTTCTTTAAAATAAGTGACTGGGTGCATCACAAATCACCAATTATAAAGAATTTAGAGACACATTTTTCGCATAGGGATTACGGAATCCCACGTATTATACAACCCTCTCCACACTAATAGCTTCTCCATTGAAATGAAAAGTTTTCCTCAGCTTCTAAAGCTTTTGATACCATTGGAGCAATCAGTTAATTCCCTAAAGACCATAAAAGTTGAGTCTTCTACTGGAGGTTCCCTATTTAATTAGTCATTTTTTCATGAGTCATATGGTGAAATGATTAACAGGATGTTAGAAACTGGGTTTCTGGTTGGCAGAGGTATGCACACTGTCCAAACAAAAACCACAACGCTAGTCAGGGTAAGCCATAAACACATCCTAAATCAACCTCTGCTCACCCTCTGGTAGCTTGGCACAGAGCTGTCCGGCGTAACTTAAGAGGCAATGTGGAAAGTATTTGTGCAACACTTCAAACAGTAAAAAAGTGAAAACACCACGAAAAGACTCCACAGCAAATAGAAAAATAAAGCTTAATTGTATAAATAAAACAAGGCCAAAACAATAATAATCCAATAAGTATATGTCGACATATGAATTAGTATAGAATAAACAGTAAAATAGTACTTTGAAGCAATACCACATATTTGGGATATCTGGTCACGCTGGACTGGGACAAATCCAAAAGTTCAAGCCGACCGCGATGGAACATGGGTCGGGTACAGTTTCAGTTAAGTCCCGCTGAAGTTTTGCCTCCTCAAGACTTGTGCCAAGAGCCGTGTTCGTGGAAAAGCAAATCGCCAGGAGCAAGGAGAAGAGCATCACTGGTGGTGGTCCAAAGGGTGCGAAGAATCACCAGATGTCTCAGACAGATGGGCTGAGGCCTCAAGGTTGTGAGGAACGATGCTTGCTGTGCGAAAAGACGAACTTGCGGTGGCTTGTGCTGATCCTCTGTGTGAGCGGCACGGTTCCACATCAAATGGACCCATTCACAAAGAGCCCAAAATCTTGATTTTAGGAGCCCAAAAACATTTTCAAAGGCTCAGGACCTAGGAGGAGCCTGTTGGTGGTCAGGAGCTTGTTGAAGGCAGCTGCAGGAGTTGTGGGGAGCCCGTTATGTCCCTAAGGCTCAGATCAGAAGACCAGTCCTTCAGCAGCATACCAGACCTTCTTATTGGCAGAGTATCCAAGGTTCAGAAGTGTATTGAAGTCATGGTGTCAGATGTCCAGTACTTATACCCAGTTGTGCCTTTGAAGTGGGGGAGACTTCAAAGAATGGTCTCTGGAGTGCACACAGCTCCTCCCTTCTTGCCCTTGCTCCACACTCACTACAGGGGGTGTGGTGGATACAGCCTATTCAGGTGTAAGTGTGAGGCTATGCCCAATTCCTCCCTCCTATCACCCAGGAAGGCTCATCATGTCACACCTAAGCTCCCTTTGTGTGTGGCTGTCTAGAGGGAATACACAAGGCCAGCTGTCGCCCAACTCAGACTGCACAGAGATAGGCAGAAGGCACCAAATGGATAAAATAAGAAAATGCAAACCTTCCAAAAGTGCAATTTTCAGAATTGCAATTGAAAGTCCGACTTCACAATAAGTTGTGAATTTAAATTGTGCTTCCAGAAACACTAAACTTAAAAATACAATCTTTTCATACTTGGGAATTACTCTAAAAATGTTATAAGGTAATCCCAATGTTATCTTATGGGAGAGATTGGTCTTGCAATAGTAAAAAACGAATTTGAGAGTTTTTTACTACCAGGACGTGTAAAACTTAAAGTACATGTCCTGCCTGTTAAATACATTACACCTTGCCCTCTGGGTTGTCCAGGGCCTACCTTAGAGGTTACTTATAGGTAGGATAAGGGAAGGTTTAGGCCTGGCTTTCCAGGTTGAAATTGTGGTGTGAATTGTACACACAGGCACTGCAATGGCAGGCCTGAGACATGGTTAGAGGGCTACTTAAGTGGGTAGCACAAGCAGTGCTGCAGGCCCATTAGAAGCATTTTATTTACAGGCCCTGGGCACATGTAGTGCACTTTACTGGGGACGTATAAGTAAATTAAATAGGCCAATTGGGTATGAGCCAACGTTACCATGTTTAGCGGAGAGAGCACATGGACTTTAGAAGTGGTTAGCAGCGTAAAAGTGCTCAGAGTTCTATAGCCAGCATAAACAAAGTTAGCAAACAGTAGGAGGAGAAAGACAAAACATTGCTATGGTCACACTGCAGAGAAAGCAATTTTCCAACACAGAACACTCCTCAAACTCTAGCCAGTTAGTTATATCATTTGTTACATTTTATTGATCTTCTGTGTACCCTAATTTTATGAACAATGGAGTGAGTTTGATCTCCAGCTCTGCCCATGGTGAAAATCTTCTCAAAGAATTGCTTATATGCCCAATAAGATAGCGTTCGTATATGGAGGATTGGAGACTGCACAACTTGGATGGTCTGAGGATAACTATATGTTGTTTGAGTCTTGTTAGACCTGGCTTGTCCAGTGGGTTTATCCCCAGACTTTTTGCTTTTTGGCCTTCTGTTTCCGACCTGTTTTTGTTGGTTTTATGACTCTGGGCACTTTACCACTGCAGATCAGTGCTAAAGTGCATATGCTCTCCCTGTAAATTGTTATGATGGATTGGTGAGTCCATGATTGGCATATTTGATTTACTGGTAAGTCCCTAGTACAGTGTACTGTGTGTGCCCAGGGCCTGTAAATCAAATGCTGCTAGTAGGCCTGCAATGAAACCAAAGGAGGCTTGGGTCTGTGTACTAACTGGCCTAGAACACTCTAATTTAGAAAAAAAAAAACAGATGGCCAGTTAGGTTATTTAGAATATCATCATACACTACTTAGCCACAAAAATCCTAAGCGGGTACACTTTTCCATTAGTAATTTTTACTTATTTATACTTACATATACTTTGCCCTCCAAATCACAACATGCCCAAAGAAATAATAACTTTTGAACATTCGGTACTATCAGCATTAAATGTCATTGAGAAAAAGTGAGCCTTTGTCCCAGCAAACAACAACACAAGGAGGCCATCGATAGCCATCGTTGGCTCCTACCATCGATACCAGCAAGACGCGGTAATCCGACCGGTAGACAAAGGGGGAGCGGTGGTCCTTTGGTCAAAGGATCTATGTAAAGCCGAAGGCATGAAACACGTGCAGAACTTGGAATGGTATCGACCAATCTCCCACGACCCTACCATCCAAATATTACAAGAAATAACATTGATTGTGAATGATGCCAAGGACAAAGGCATTTTGGGTAAAAAGGAAGCGGAATACCTGGTGAAAAAACTCCCTCGAACACCCCAATTGTACTTCTTACCAAAAGTGCATAAGGATGCCTTAACCCCGCCCGGTCCACCGATTGTCTCCGGTTGCGATTCAATCTTTGAACCAGTGTCCAAATTCGTAGATGTCTTTTTAAAACCGTTTTTATCAGAAGTTCCTTCACACCTACGGGACACAATGGAATTCATAAATAAAGTGGAAGGATTCCAATTCGACCCTACAACCCAGATACTTGCAACAATGGACGGGACGTCCTTATATACGCAAATTCCCCAACAAGATGGTTTGGAAGCTATGGAGATATACCTAGAAAAAAGACCCCGTCCACATTAAGTACCAACGGATTTGATTTTGCGTCTGGCATCATTGGCTCTAAAAAGAAACTTCTTTAAGTTTGAGGATGACGTGTTAATACAGGTCAAAGGGACCGCGATGGGTTGTCCTTTTGTTCCTGAAATGACGGTACTGTATATAGCCCAATATGAATATAAATACATATACAATAACAACCCATACATTGTACATTTAAAACAATAGCTAAGGTACATCGATGATGTGTGGTGCATCTGGGAAGGATCATCCATGGCCTTGGAGGAATTTCATCAATGGCTAAATAATGGCAGTCCTGATATTAAATTCAGCCTGACATATGATTGTAAATCTCTGTCGTTCCTAGATGTGGAAATAAAACACACCCCTGAGGGTTTGATGTCCTCTTTGTACCTCAAGAAAACGGACAAAAACAACGCTCTGCATTACCGGAGTTATCATCCGAGAAATTTGAAAAACAATCTCCCCTAAGGACAATTCCTTAGGGTGAGGGGCAACTGTTCGAGGGTTGAAGATTTCGAGACACATGTCAAAGCACTATGCCAAAAGTTGCAAGAAAGAGGATATCCATGCAAGCTGGTCAAGCATTCTATGAAAAGAGCACACTGGACCCCGAGAAAACATCTATTGGAAAAGAAACACAAACCGCCCACAGAAAGTTGTGTGTGAGGGCCAAATGTGTGTTTCGACATTTGGCCCTCACACACAACCTGTGCAGAAAATCATTCGAAATCATTGGCAATTGGTGGAAGATGTAATTCCCCATGTGGGCAAACCCCTGTTTGCATTAAAGAAGAACCGCAGTATAGGACAACAAATCATCTCGACACGCCCTCCAGTCACAAAAGACACCCAGAGCACCCTCTTTGGGCTAGGCCCAGTCAAAGGACACCACAAATGTGGAACCTGTTTGGCATGCGACACTGCTGTAGAAGGTACACTGTTCAGTGATGGCAAAAGATTTTGGAGGCGCGACCTGTTTACAAATTGCAAATCCAAATACGTTGCATATGTCATTGTATGCCCGTGCCAGCTAATCTATATTGGCAAAACAACACAGGAAGCACGACAACGGATTATCCTACATCGGTCTAGGTTGAAGAACAAAGTTCTGTCCGCCCCACTAGTGGCTCATTTTTTGGAAAAAAATCACGGCCCCAATGAGTTCAAATGGACAATTTTGTCATCAATTAACATTGCCGTAGGTGCCGGAGGAGACCCTGACCTGCAACTATCTCAGAGGGAGGCATTTCTGATCATGAAATGTAATACAACAATCAATGGATTGAACACACTTTCTGAATGTAGCAATCTAAGATAACTGTGGTTTCCCAGTTCTAATTATAGATTTTGAATAAGTACGCTCTCAGACTATGGCGCAAAATTTCCAACTGCACAAAGGATATTGAGAGGCAGAGTAGTTGGGCAGATATAGGAAATGTACAACAAAGACCAAGCGCTCCAGCGAGTCGCTACGATGAAATGGCTCCTTTAAAGATTTCAAAAAAACGCACACGCCTCGAGACGTGCGTTGACGTCCAGCGCAGATGCTGCCAGCGGTTCGTTGTATCGAGTGGAAACATACAGAGCACAAGTAAGCTAAAGACAAAGCCCAGTTTACAAATTGAGGCAGTTGTGAAGACAAGCTTCTGAAATATCTTCTTTATGTCACGCTTACAGACACAGTGGATATGATCTATAACGAACATCTCTTTGACAACTGTGATTAAATCCGTATAGACTCCCTTTAGAAGTTCTATGGTATGTGAAAAACTCCCCTGCCTCTCAGCAGAGTTGAATGTTAGACATACACCTGTAGTAAGGGTGACTAAATCGTTGTTTAATCGTTGTCCACAGCACCGGGCACCACTAAAAACCTCAATAGACCGAGTACAGACCCGAAAAAC
The DNA here is from genome assembly GCF_964263255.1 of Lissotriton vulgaris. Taxonomy (NCBI): domain Eukaryota; kingdom Metazoa; phylum Chordata; class Amphibia; order Caudata; family Salamandridae; genus Lissotriton; species Lissotriton vulgaris. The sequence goes on along the minus strand of NC_141687.1, from coordinate 644,103,987 downwards.
TACCGCGAGGTAGGATCACGAATTACGCATATGTTTTTTTGTCAGCCGAGTCCCTGTATACAATACTGTAGTGACTTTGGGTATTTTTTATATTTTGTACACCTGCAGAATCTCAGTGCCCCCGTGAGAAGCTACACAGTCGCTCCATCAAGACTTTGCATCAGGTACATTTAGCTTAAGTTGAAGGGAGTGTGAATCAGAAAATAAATGTATCAGTTGTTCTCACACCGATCATGTATTCATTTGTATGTCCCACAGTACAGGCCACATTCCGGTCCATGTCCTGAGGAGAACCCCTAAAATATGTCCGGGTTCGAAACGTGTTGACTCTGTGTTAGAACAGGATTCAGGAAGGGTGTTTCAGGATTCTAAATTAAGACATTGTCTAACTGAGAATTGACCTTTGGATTTATATGTTTCCAGCACAGTCAAACAAGCAGGACACCAAAAAGAATCGAACGGCCACTTGTTTGTTGTTTTTGTATCAGGACTGGTGCCCCATGCATTGAATGAATAGAGGCATCTTTTTTCTTTTCATGTATATGGTGTGTTTGTAAATATGTCGCATTTATATTGTTCGTAAAATGTGTGTTTGCAGTATCGTACTCCATGTGAATTTTGCCATTTGAGTATTTTTGATGTTTGGATATATGTAAATATTTTCTTAAAAATTATGGAATAAGTTAAAATTACTAAATGATAAGTGTGCCCGCTTAGGATTTTTGTGGCTAAGTAGGGTATGATGATATTCTAAATAACCTAACTGGCCATCTGTTTTGTTGTTCTAAATTAGAGTGGTCTAGGCCAGTAGGTACACAGACCCAAGCCTCCTTTGGTTTATTTGTTAGTAGTGCAAGCAATTGCTCGCAAGACTTCTTTTTGGCTTAAGCAAACTGAAAAGCGTGCAACATTAATTGAGGTCAGGGAGGGTGACCCCACCCTGATACTTAATATGTCCGACAAAGATACATTATCTTTTAGCGAGGATCACATTCAAAAACTCATATCTGACTCCACGCTTTTCTCTTCTATTAATTTGAGCAACTCGGCTAAACAACAAAATATTAGTGACAAATTGATTAGACTACAAAAGAAAAATGTGAAAACTGAACTACACGGCCACTTCTTACTAGCAAACCTCAGAGCAGGTGTAATTCCCTGGGGCTTGCAGGTTAAAAATGTTTCAGTGATCTTCACCGACGACCCAGTGTATAGGAAGGGGTTCAGTTGTATCAGCACGAAATGCAGTAGAGATCTGATGGTGCAGACCATTGAAACTGCCCAACGCATCTGTAAGAAAGAACAGGAAGAGATTGAGGAGCAATTAAAAGCAATCAAGGATAACCATATCGAGTCTGAAGCAAAAGTACTCTTGGAGAAAATTGAGAAAGAACTAGCAACGTTCAAAGATCACACAATCATCTTCAAGACTACCAAATTTGAGAAAGACAAGAAAACCTTCAACTTGGAGACTGTTTACCCCTATCTGAAAGACGAGTTTTACACGCTACCAGACTCCACCAGGTTCTTGAACACATATCAAGGAAGATCAAAGAAGAAATTTCTCACGTTCTCTGACACCTCTTCCTCCGAGTCCACAAGTGATTCAGATCCAGGCGAGGGGCCCTCAAACAGAAACCAACAAAAAATGCCTTTTTTAGGGCAGGGCCAGCAACAACCACGCTCGAGATTCAAACCCCAATGGTAAAGGACAATGCGCAAACAACATTACAAGTCATGAATAAATCACCTATCATCAGCTTATCAAATGAGGTGCTTACTAAGGCAGAAATGGAGGTACTTGAATTGGGACTGTCTTTTGTCCCTGGCACTATGGTGGACTTTACCAAAGTAAAAATGGAAGTCATTGAATTCTTCAGGAAGATTCGCTTGAAGTGGTTCTTTAGAGACTCTCCAGAGTTTGCCTCCACAGAAGTCTCAGGATTGAGAACAAATCTTTGTACTGCCCTCCAAATCACAACATGCCCAAAGAAATAATAACTTTTGAACATGCGGTACTATCAGCATTAAATGTCATTGAGAAAAAGCGAGCCTTTGTCCCAGCAAACATTACACAGCAACACAAGGAGGCCATCGATAGCCTCAGGAACCAGCGAGACGCGGTAATCCGACCGGCAGACAAAGGGGGAGCGGTGGTCCTTTGGTCAAAGTATCTATATAAAGCTCAAGGCATGAAACACGTGCAGAACTTGGAATGGTATCGACCAATCTCCCACGACCCTACTATCCAAATATTACAAGAAATAACATTGATTGTGAATGATGCCAAGGAGAAAGGCATTTTGGGTAAAAAGGAAGCGGAATAGCTTCTTACCAAAAGTGCGTCAGAATGCCTCAACCCCGCACGGTCGACAGATTGTCTCGATTGTGATTCAATCTTTGAACCAGTGCCCAAATTCGCTGATGTCTTTTTAAAACCGTTTTTATCAGAAGTTCCATCACACACACGGGACACAATGGAATTCATAAATAAAGTGGAAGGATTCCAATTCGACCCTACAACCCAGATACTTGCAACAATGGACGTGACGTCCTTATATACGCAAATTCCCCAACAAGATGTTTTGGAAGCTATGAAGATATACCTAGAAAAAAGACCCCGTCCACATCAAGTACCAACGGATTTGATTTTGCGTCTGGCATCATTGGCTCTAAAAAGAAACTTCTTTAAGTTTGAGGATGACCTGTTCCTACAGGTCAAAGGGACCGCGATGGGTTGTCCTTTTGCTCCTGAAATGGCGGTACTGTATATGGCCCAATATGAAGATAAGTACATATATAAAATACCAACCCATGCAATGTATATATAAAACAATGGCTAAAGTACATCAATGACGTGTGGTGCATCTGGGAAGGATCATCCATGGCCTTGGAGGAATTTCATCAATAGCTAAATAATCGCAGTCCTGATATTAAATTGAGCCTGATATATGATTGTAAATCTCTGTCATTCCTAGATGTAAAAATAAAACACACCCCTGAGGGTTTGATGTCCTCTTTGTACCTCAAGGAAACGGACAAAAACAACGCTCTGCATTACCGGAGTTATCATCCGAGAAATTTGAAAAACAATCTTCCCTACGGACAATTCCTTAGGGTGAGGCGCAACTGTTCGAGGGTTGAAGATTTCGAGACACATGGCAAAGCCCTATGCCAAAAATTGCAAGAAAGAGGATATCCATGCAAGCTGGTCAAGCATTCTATGAAAAGAGCACGCTGGACCCCGAGAGAACATCTATTTGAAAAGAAACACAAACCGCCCACAGAACGGATGGTGTGTGTTTCCACATTTGGCCCTCACACACAACCTGTGCAGAAAATATTTCGAAATCATTGGCATTTGGTGGAAGATGCCATTCCCCATGTGGGCAAACCCCTGTTTGCATTAAAGAAGAACCGCAGTATAGGGCAACAAATCATCTCGACACGCTCTCCAGTCAAAAAAGACACCCAGAGCACCCTTTTTGGGCTAGGCCCAGTCAAAGGACACCACAAATGTGGAACCTGTTCGGCATGCGACACTGCTGTAGAAGGTACACTGTTCAGTGATGGCAAAAGATTTTGGAGGCATGACCTGTTTACAAATTGCAAATCCAAATACATTGTATATGCCATTGTATGCCCGTGCCAGCTAATCTATATTTCCAAAAGAACACAGGAAGTGCGACAACGGATTATCCAACATCGGTCTAGGTTGAAGAACAAAGTTCTGTCCGCCCCACTAGTGGCTCATTTTTTGGAAAAGAATCACGGCCCCAATGCATTTAAATGGACAATTTTGTCATCAATAAATATTGCTGTAGGTGCCGGAGGAGACCCTGACCTGCAACTATCTTAGAGGGAGGCATTTCTGATCATGAAATTTAATACAACAATCAATGGATTGAACGAAGTTTCTGAATTTAGCAATCTAAGATAACTGTGGTTTCCCAGTTCTAATTATCAATTTTGAATAAGTACGCTCTCAGACTATGGCGCAAAATTTCCAACTGCACAAAGGACATAGAGAGGCAGAGTAGTTGGGCAGATATAGGAAATGTACTACAAAGACCAATTGCCCCAGCGAGTCGCCACGATGAAATGGCTCCTTTAAAGATTTCAAAAAAACGCACACGCCTCGAGACGCGCGTTGACGTCCAACGCAGAAGCTGCCACCGGTTCTTGTATCAAGTGGAAACATACGGAGCACAAGTAAGCTAAAGACAAAACCCAGTTTACAATTTGAGGCAGTTGTGAAGACAAGCTTCTGAAATATCTTCTTTATGTCACACTTACAGACCCGGTGGATATGATCTATAACAAACATCTCTTTGACAACTGTGATTACATCCAGATAGACTCCCTTTAGAAGTTCTAAGGTATGTGAAAAAACTCCCCTGCCTCTCAGCAGAGTTGAATGTTAGACATACACCTGTAGTAAGGGTGACTAAATTGTTGTTTAATCGTTGTCCACAGCACCGGGCACCACTAAAAACCTCAATAGACCGAGTACAGACCCGAAAAACTACCAAGAGGTAGGATCATGAATTACGCATATGTTTTTTTGTCAGCTGAGTCCCTGTATGCAATACTGTAGCGACTTTGGGTATTTTTTATATTTTGTACACCTGCAGAATGTCAGTGCCCCGTGAGAAGCTACACAGTCGCTCCATCAAGACTTTGCATCAGGTACATTTAGCTTAAGTTAAAGGGAGTGTGAGTCAGAAAATAAATGTATCAGTTGTTCTCACACCGATCATGTATTCATTTGTATGTACCACAGTACAGGCCACTTTCCAGTCCAGGTCCTGAGGTGAACCCCTAAAATATGTCCGGGTTCGAAACGCGTTGACTCGTTGTTGGAACAGGATTCAGGAAGGGCGTTTCAGGATTCTAAATTAAGACATTGTCTACCTGAGAATTGACCGTTGGATTTATATGTTTCCAGCACAGTCAAACAAGCAGGCCACCAAAAAGAATCGAACGGCACATTGTTTGTTGTTTTTGTATCAGGACTGGTGCCCCATGCATTGAATGAATAGAGGCATCTTTTTTCTCTTCATGTATATGGTGTGTTTGTAAATATGTCTCATTTATATTGTTCATAAAATGTGTGTTTGCAGTATCGTACTCCATGTGAATTTTGCCATTTGAGTATTTTTTATGTTTGGACATATGTAAATGTTTTCTTAAAAATTATGGAATAAGTAAAAATTACTAACTGAAAAGTGTGCCCGCTTAGGATTTTTGTGGCTAAGTAGGGTATGATGATATTCTAAACAACCTAACTGGCCATCTGTTTTGTTGTTCTAAATTAGAGTGGTCTAAGCTAGTTAGTACACAGACCCAAGCCTCCTTTGGTTTCATTGTTAGTTGTGAGAGCAATTGCTAGCAAGGCTTCTTTTTGGCTTAAGCAAACTAAATAGCGTGCAACATTAATTGAGGTCAGGGCGGGTGACCCCACCCTGATACTTAATATGTCCGACAAAGATACATTATCATTTAGCCAGGATCACATTCAAAAACTCATATCTGACTCCACGCTTTTCCCTTCTATTAATTTGAGCAACTCAGCTAAACAACAAAATATTAGTGACAAATTGATTAGACTACAAAAGAAAAACATTAGAACCGAACTACACGGCCACTTCTTACTAGCAAACCTCAGAGGAGGTGTAATTCCCTGGGGCTTGCAGGTTAAAAATGTTCCAGTGATATTCACCGATGACCCAGTGTATAGGAAGGGGTTCAGTTGTATCAGCACGAAATGCAGTAGAGATCTGATGGTGCACACCATTGAAACTGCCCAACGCATCTTTAAGAAAGAACAGGAAGAGATTGAGGAGCAATTAAAAGCAATCAAGGATAACCATACCGAGTCAGAAGCAAAAGTACTCTTGGAGAAAATTGAGAAAGAACTAGCAACGTTCAAATATCACACAATCAACTTCAAGACTACCAATTTTGAGAAAGACAAGAAAACCTTCAACTTGGAGAATGTTTACCCCTATCTGAAAGACGAGTTTTACAAGTGACCAGACTCCACCAGGTTCTTGAACACATATCAAGGAAGATCAAAGAAGAAATTTCTCATGTTCTCTGATACCTCTTCCTCAGAGTCCACAAGTGATTTAGATCCAGGCGAGGGGCCCTCAAACAAAAAACAACAAAAAAGGCCTTTTTTAGGGCAGGGCCTGCAACAACTACGCACGAGATTCAAACCCCAATGGGAAATGACCACGCGCAAACAACACTACAAGTCATGAATAAATCACCTATCATCAACTTAACAAATAAGGTGCTTACTAAGGCAGAAATGGAGGTACTTGAATTGGGACTGTTTTTTGTTCCTGGGACTATGATGGACTTTACCAAAGTAAAAATGGAAGTCATTGAATTCTTCAGGAAGATTCGCTTGAATTGGTTCTTTAGAGACTCTCCATATTTTGCCACTACAGAAGTCTCAGGATTGAGAAACGAATCTTCGTTCTGCCCTCCAAATCACAACATGCCCAAAGAAATAATAACTTCTGAACATGCGGTACTATCAGCATTAAATGTCATTGAGAAAAAGCGAGCCTTTGTCCCAGCAAACATTACACAACAACACAAGGAGGCCGTCGATAGCCTCAGGAACCAGCGAGACGCGGTAATCCGACCGGCAGACAAAGGGGGAGCGGTGTTCCTTTGGTCAAAGGATCTATATAAAGCCGAAGGCATGAAACACATGCAGAACTTGGAATGGTATCGACCAATCTCCCACGACCCTACTATCCAAAAAGTACAAGAAATAACATCTATTGTGAATGATGCCAAGGAGAAATGCATTTTGGGTTAAAAGGAAGTGGAATACCTGGTGAAAAAACACCTTGAATACCCCATTTGTACTTCTTACCAAAAGTGCATAAGGATGCCTCAACCCCGCCCGGTCGACCGATTGTCTCCGGTTGCGATTCAATCTTTGAACCAGTGTCCAAATTCGTAGATGTCTTTTTAAAACCGTTTTTATCAGAAGTTCCTTCAAACTTATATACGCAAATTCCCCAACAAGATGGTTTGGAAGCTATGGAGATATACCTAGAAAAAAGACCCCGTCCACATCAAGTACCAACGGATTTGATTTTGCGTCTGGCATCATTGGCTCTAAAAAGAAACTTCTTTAAGTTTGAGGATGACCTGTTCCTACAGGTCAAAGGGACTGCGATGGGTTGTCCTTTTGCTCCTGAAAAGGCGGTACTGTATATGGCCCAATATGAAGATAAGTACATATATAAAATACCAACCCATACAATGTACATATAAAACAATGGCTAGCGTACATCAATGACGTGTGGTGCATCTGGGAAGGATCATCCATGGCCTTGGAGGAATTTCATCAATAGCTAAATAATCGCAGTCCTGATATTAAATTGAGCCTGATATATGATTGTAAATCTCTGTCGTTCCTAGATGTAATAAATAAAACACACCCCTGAGGGTTTGATGTCCTCTTTGTACCTCAAGAAAACGGACAAAAACAACGCTCTGCATTACCGGAGTTATCATCCGAGAAATTTGAAAAACAATCTTCCCTACGGACAATTCCTTAGGGTGAGGCGCAACTGTTCGAGGGTTAAAGATTTCGAGACACATGGCAAAGCCCCATGCCAAAAGTTGCAAGAAAGAGGATATCCACGCAAGCTGGTCAAGCATTCTATGAAAAGAGCACGCTGGACCCCGAGAGAACATCTATTTGAAAAGAAACACAAACCGCCCACAGAACGGATGGTGTGTGTTTCCACATTTGGCCCTCACACACAACCTGTGCAGAAAATATTTCGAAATCATTGGCATTTGGTGGAAGATGCCATTCCCCATGTGGGCAAACCCCTGTTTGCATTAAAGAAGAACCGCAGTATAGGGCAACAAATCATCTCGACACGCCCTCCAGTCAGTAAAGACACCCAGAGCACCCTTTTTGGGCTAGGCCCAGTCAAAGGACACCACAAATGTGGAACCTGTTCGGCATGCGACACTGCTGTAGAAGGTACACTGTTCAGTGATGGCAAAAGATTTTGGAGGCATGACCTGTTTACAAATTGCAAATCCAAATACGTTGTATATGCCATTGTATGCCCGTGCCAGCTAATCTATATTTCCAAAAGAACACAGGAAGTGCGACAACGGATTATCCAACATCGGTCTAGGTTGAAGAACAAAGTTCTGTCCGCCCCACTAGTGGCTCATTTTTTGGAAAAGAATCACGACCCCAATGCATTTAAATGGACAATTTTGTCATCAATTAAAATTGCCGTAGGTGCCAGAGAAGACCCTGACCTGCAACTATCTTAGAGGGAGGCATTTCTGATCATGAAATTTAATACAACAATCAATGGATTGAATGAAGTTTCTGAATTTCGCAATCTAAGATAACTGTGGTTTCCCAGTTCTAATTATCGATTTTGAATAAGTACGCTCTCAGACTATGGCGCAAAATTTCCAACTGCACAAAGGACATTGAGAGGCAGAGTAGTTGGGCAGATATAGGAAATGTACTACAAAGACCAATTGCCGCAGCGAGTCGCTACGATGAAATGGCTCCTTTAAAGATTTCAAAAAAACGCACACGCCTCGAGACGCGCGTTGACGTCCAACGCAGAAGCTGCCAGCGGTTCTTGTATCAAGTGGAAACATACGGAGCACAAGTAAGCTAAAGACAAAACCCAGTTTACAATTTGAGGCAGTTGTGAAGACAAGCTTCTGAAATATCTTCTTTATGTCACACTTACAGACCCGGTGGATATGATCTATAACAAACATCTCTTTGACAACTGTGATTACATCCAGATAGACTCCCTTTAGAAGTTCTAAGGTATGTGAAAAAACTCCCCTGCCTCTCAGCAGAGTTGAATGTTAGACATACACCTGTGGTAAGGGTGACTAAATCGTTGTTTAATCGTTGTCCACAGCACCGGGCACCACTAAAAACCTCAATAGACCGAGTACAGACCCGAAAAACTACCACGAGGTAGGATCATGAATTACGCATATGTTTTTTTGTCAGCTGAGTCCCTGTATACCATACTGTAGCGACTTTGGGTATTTTTTATATTTTGTACACCTGCAGAATGTCAGTGCCCCGTGAGAAGCTACACAGTCGCTCCATCAAGACTTTGCATCAGGTACATTTAGCTTAAGTTGAAGGGAGTGTGAGTCAGAAAATAAATGTATCAGTTGTTCTCACACCGATCATGTATTCATTTGTATGTCCCACAGTACAGGCCACTTTCCAGTCCAGGTCCTGAGGTGAACCCCTAAAATATGTTCGGGTTCGAAACGTGTTGACTCTGTGTTGGAACAGGATTCACGAAGGGCGTTTCAGGATTCTAAATTAAGACAATGTCTACCTGAGAATTGACCTTTGGATTTATATGTTTCCAGCACAGTCAAACAAGCTGGCCACCAAAAAGAATCGAACGGCACCTTGTTTGTTGTTTTTGTATCAGGACTGGTGCCCCATGCATTGAATGAATAGAGGCATCTTTTTTCTTTTCATGTATATGGTGTGTTTGTAAATATGTCTCATTTATATTGTTCGTAAAATGTGTGTTTGCAGTATCGTACTCCATGTGAATTTTGCCATTTGAGTATTTTTTAAGTTTGGACATATGTAAATGTTTTCTTAAAAATTATGGAATAAGTAAAAATTACTAACTGAAAAGTGTGCCCGCTTAGGATTTTTGTGGCTAAGTAGGGTATGATGATATTCTAAATAACCTAACTGGCCATCTGTTTTGTTGTTCTAAATTAGAGTGGTCTAGGCTAGTTAGTACACAGACCCAAGCCTCCTTTGGTTTCATTGTTAGTTGTGAGAGCAATTGCTAGCAAGGCTTCTTTTTGGCTTAAGCAAACTAAATAGCGTGCAACATTAATTGAGGTCAGGGCGGGTGACCCCACCCTGATACTTAATATGTCCGACAAAGATACATTATCATTTAGCCAGGGTCACATTCAAAAACTCATATCTGACTCCACGCTTTTCCCTTCTATTAATTTGAGCAACTCGGCTAAACAACAAAATATTAGTGACAAATTGATTAGACTACAAAAGAAAAACGTTAGAACCGAAATACACGGCCACTTCTTACTAGCAAACCTCAGAGGAGGTGTAATTCCCTGGGGCTTGCAGGTTAAAAATGTTCCAGTGATCTTCACCGATGACCCAGTGTATAGGAAGGGGTTCAGTTGTATCAGCACGAAATGCAGTAGAGATCTGATGGTGCACACCATTGAAACTGCCCAACGCATCTTTAAGAAAGAACAGGAAGAGATTGAGGAGCAATTAAAAGCAATCAAGGATAACCATACCGAGTCAGAAGCAAAAGTACTCTTGGAGAAAATTGAGAAAGAACTAGCAACGTTCAAATATCACACAATCAACTTCAAGACTACCAAATTTGAGAAAGACAAGAAAACCTTCAACTTGGAGAATGTTTACCCCTATCTGAAAGACGAGTTTTACACGTGACCAGACTCCACCAGGTTCTTGAACACATATCAAGGAAGATCAAAGAAGAAATTTCTCACGTTCTCTGATACCTCTTCCTCAGAGTCCACAAGTGATTTAGATCCAGGCGAGGGGCCCTCAAACAAAAACCAACAAAAAAGGCTTTTTTAGGGCAGGGCCAGCAACAACTACGCACGAGATTCAAACCCCAATGGGAAATGACAACGCGCAAACAACACTAAAAGTCATGAATAAATCACCTATCATCAACTTAACAAATAAGGTGCTTACTAAGGCAGAAATGGAGGTACTTGAATTGGGACTGTCTTTTGTCCCTGGCACTATGATGGACTTTACCAAAGTAAAAATGGAAGTCATTGAACTCTTCAGGAAGATTCGCTTGAAGTGGTTCTTTAGAGACTCTCCATATTTTGCCACTACAGAAGTCTCAGGATTGAGAAACAAATCTTCGTTCTGCCCTCCAAATCACAACATGCCCAAAGAAATAATAACTTCTGAACATGCGATACTATCAGCATTAAATGTCATTGAGAAAAAGCGAGCCTTTGTCCCAGCAAACATTACACAACAACACAAGGAGGCCGTCGATAGCCTCAGGAACCAGCGAGAGGCGGTAATCCGACCGGCAGACAAAGGGGGAGCGGTGTTCCTTTGGTCAAAGGATCTATATAAAGCCGAAGGCATGAAACACGTGCAGAACTTGGAATGGTATTGACCAATCTCCCACGACCCTACTATCCAAAAATTACAAGAAATAACATCTATTGTGAATGATGCCAAGGAGAAATGCATTTTGGGTTAAAAGGAAGTGGAATACCTGGTGAAAAAACACCTTGAAAACCCCATTTGTACTTCTTACCAAAAGCGCATAAGGATGCCTCAACCCCGCCCGGTCTACCGATTGTCTCCGGTTGCGATTCAATCTTTGAACCAGTGTCCAAATTCGTAGATGTCTTTTTAAAACCGTTTTTATCAGAAGTTCCTTCAAACTTATATACGCAAATTCCCCAACAAGATGGTTTGGAAGCTATGGAGATATACCTAGAAAAAAGACCCCGTCCACATCAAGTACCAACGGATTTGATTTTGCGTCCGGCATTATTGGCTCTAAAAAGAAACTTCTTTAAGTTTGAGGATGACCTGTTCCTACAGGTCAAAGGGACTGCAATGGGTTGTCCTTTTTAAGCATGGGCGGAAAATCTGTTACGCTCGCGGATTTTGTGGATTTTCGGTAAATTTGCAATCCGCGAACGCTCGCGAATTTACCGAAAATCCGCAAATTCGCACGCAGCAGATTTTTTTTTCTTGGTGATACAATTTTGCGGCGCGCGGCGTTCACTTACCGTCATTCAGCGTTTGCCGAGTTGTTTTTCTCGATATTTTGCGAGTGCTGCGCCATTTTGGATCTTGCTGCGGGATCCCGCGGGAGTTTGGCGAGTGCGATTACGTCATCGCGGCTTGCCACCTTGTACTGCGAGAGTTTGTCAACGCGAGTACGCCGTGATCACGTATCGCGGGAGTTCGCAATTGCGAACTTGAAGCTTCGCGGCGGGCAGCAACAATCTCGCACTCGCGAAAATACAAAATTTGCAATTCTGCACAAGAAATCCACCAGCAAGCAGCATAAACCTTCTGGAAATGATGATTTTTATCAGAATAACTTCTCAGGTTGACATTTGCCTGCACTTTTTTTTGCAAGGAGTCCATTTTGGGGGGTGGGGGGGAGGAGGAAGGAAGTGCCCCACAGTCTCCAACTTCCTGTTCCTGTCCAGCAGGCTCCTCCCAGTGCTTTCTTCATGTGCTGGTCACTTTCATTCGGATTCTTCACCTGGAAGGATTACTTTTTGTGGATGCTGCTGGATATTTGGATTTGAAGACTTTTTGACTTTCTTTGGATCACTTTTGGATTAGAAATTTCACAAGTAAGTTTGTTTGGGGCATTACAGTTGCTGCAACTACCATTTTGGAATTTTCGATTTTTGGGCTGTTTTGGGGCCTTTTGCCCAGAGGTACTCAGTGGTGGGTGGACTGAGTCTTTCTTTGGGGTGTCTTGAATTTAAACATCATGGAGGGCCTGGATGGTTTGGCATTGTGCTGATTTTTCTGTGATTTTCGTTTTTTTGGGCTGTTGTTGTGGCCTTTTCACCAGGGTAGTGATTGGTGCATGAGCCTAGTCTTTCTGTGGGGTGTCTTGAATTTAAACATCATGGAGGGCATGGATGGCATGGGATTGTGCTGATTTTTCTGTGTTTTTTGATTTTTTGGGGTGTTCATGGGGACAGGTCATGTGGGTGGGGGCCATTTTGAGTGCTGCTACAGGCAGGCTCTGGTCATGTGCTGGGAGGCAGGGGGCCATTTTGAATGCAGGCAGTGTTCCTAGGTCTGCAACCATTTTGCCTAGCTTTCAACCTTTATCCCCAGGGGTAGTGAGTGATGCATGGGCCTAGTCTTTCTGTGGGGTGTCTTGAATTTAAACATCATGGAGGGCCTGGATGGTTTGGGATTGTGCTGATTTTTCTGTGATTTTCGTTTTTTTGGGCTGTTGTTGTGGCCTTTTCACCAGGGTAGTGAGTGGTGCATGAGCCTAGTCTTTCTGTGGGGTGTCTTGAATTTAAACATCATGAAGGGCATGGATGGCATGGGATTGTGCTGATTTTTCTGTGTTTTTTGATTTTTTGGGGTGTTCATGGGGACAGGCCATGTGGGTGGGGGCCATTTTGAGTGCTGCTACAGGCAGGCCCTGGTCATGTGCTGGGAGGCAGGGGGCCATTTTGAATGCAGGCAGTGTTCATAGGTCTGCAACCATTTTGCCTAGCTTTCAACCTTTATCCCCAAGGGTAGTGAGTGGTGCATGGGCCTAGTCTTTCTGTGGGGTGTCTTGAATTTAAACATCATGGAGGGCCTGGATGGTTTGGGATTGTGCTGATTTTTCTGTGATTTTCGTTTTTTTGGGCTGTTGTTGTGGCCTTTTCACCAGGGGTAGTGAGTGGTGCATGAGCCTAGTCTTTCTGTGGGGTGTCTTGAATTTAAACATCATGGAGGGCATGGATGGCATGGGATTGTGCTGATTTTTCTGTGTTTTTCGATTTTTTGGGGTGTTCATGGGGACAGGCCATGTGGGTGGGGGCCATTTTGAGTGCTGCTACAGGCAGGCCCTGGCCATGTGCTGGGAGGCAGGGGGCCATTTTGAATGCAGGCAGTGTTCATAGGTCTGCAACCATTTTGCCTAGCTTTCAACCTTTATGCCCAGGGGTAGTGAGTGATGCATGGGCCTAGTCTTTCTGTGGGGTGTCTTGAATTTAAACATCATGGAGGGCCTGGATGGTTTGGGATTGTGCTGATTTTTCTGTGATTTTCGTTTTTTTGGGCTGTTGTTGTGGCCTTTTCACCAGGGGTAGTGAGTGGTGCATGAGCCTAGTCTTTCTGTGTGGTGTCTTGAATTTAAACATCATGGAGGGCATGGATGGCATGGGATTGTGCTGATTTTTCTGTGTTTTTCGATTTTTTGGGCTGTTGTTGTGGCCTTTTCACCAGGGTAGTGATTGGTGCATGAGCCTAGTCTCTCTGTGGGGTGTTTTGAATTTAAACATCATGGAGGGCATGGATGGCATGGGATTGTGCTGATTTTTCTGTGTTTTTTGATTTTTTGGGGTGTTCATGGGGACAGGCCATGTGGGTGGGGGCCATTTTGAGTGCTGCTACAGGCAGGGCCTGGCCATGTGCTGGGAGGCAGGGGGCCATTTTGAATGCAGGCAGTGTTCATAGGTCTGAAACCATTTTGCCTAGCTTTCAACCTTTATGCCCAGGGGTAGTGAGTGATGCATGGGCCTAGTCTTTCTGTGGGGTGTCTTGAATTTAAACACCATGGAGGGCATGGATGGCATGGGATTGTGCTGATTTTTCTGTGTTTTTTGATTTTTTGGGGTGTTCATTGGGACAGGCCATGTGGGTGGGGGCCCTTTTGAGTGCTGCTACAGGCAGGCCCTGGCCATGTGCTTGGAGTCAGGGGGGCATTTTGAATGCAGGCAGTGTTCTTGGGTCTGCAACCATTTTGCCTAGCTTTCAACCTTTATGCCCAGGGGTATTTATTTATTTTTTTATTTATGCAATTTTATATAGCGCGAACTTTACCCGAAGGTGTCAGAGCGCTTTACATAGGACCCAGTTTCAAACATAAGGACTGACGGTACAAAACGAATTTGCAAATTTTTGACTTACATAAGAACCAGTTGAAAACATACGGACTTAGGATTACATGCGTTTTAAAAAGGTACAAACAGAAAAAAATTGCAAATGTACAAGAGATAAAGTCACACAAGGAGGAGATACAAATGGATATATTCTAGGCAAATACTAGTGAAATCTCTATCTACTTAGGGAGGGGATACACATGGATATACTCTAAGAGTCACATAGGAATGGTAGAGAGCAGAGCGGACTCCTGCATAAACTAGTGATTAGAGTTATCTCTATATACATAGGGAAGGGGTAAGACTGGATATACTCTAAGAGTCACATAGGAATGGAAGAGAGCACAACGGTCTACTGCATATACTAGTGATTAGAGTTATCTCTATATACATAGGGAGGGGATACACCTGGATATACTCTAAGAGTCACATAGCAATGGAAGAGAGCACAACGGTCTACTGCATATACTAGTGATTAGAGTTATCTCTATATACATAGGGAGGGGATACACATGGATATACTCTAAAAGTCACATCTACTGCATATACTAGTGATTAGAGTTATCTCTATATACATAGGGAGGGGATACACATGGATATACTCTAAAAGTCACATCTACTGTGTATACTAGTGATTAGAGTTATCTCTATATACATAGGGAGGGGATAAGACTGGTTTTAAAGTCACATCACCAAGGGAGGGACAGAGAAGGGCAGGAAAGTGAGACAAACCAGAGAGGGAAGCAGATAGTCACAAGTAGGCATCAGGAGAGACAATAGAGAGGTCACTAGGACAGAGAGGGGGAGGTGAGAGATCGCTAAAAAGGCGGAGGAGAAAGGTAGAAGAAGAAGTGAGTCATAGAGAGAAAATGGCGGGGAACACAGAGGTCCAGGTCTGAAAGTCCAGGAAGAGTGCTGCAAGTCCGGGGGGAGAAAGGCAGTCCAAAGCAACGGTTGGGTGATTACCCTCGTGTGTTAATTATGTCCTTGCTGCAGAGAGAGAAAATCCCTTTAGGTTTGTCCCTGGAAGCGCGTGGTCCGCTGCTCACCTCTGTCCCGATGGTGCTGTACACCCCCAGATATTCAGGATCGGCTCCGTCGGCCGTTTTCAACACTGGACGCCATTTTGAAGTCAGGCGATTGTTGCCGATCGGG
Source organism: Lissotriton vulgaris (assembly GCF_964263255.1). Lineage (NCBI taxonomy): Eukaryota > Metazoa > Chordata > Amphibia > Caudata > Salamandridae > Lissotriton > Lissotriton vulgaris. Next base: position 644,088,135 of record NC_141687.1, on the reverse strand, counting down.
GGCTATTTCGTGCTTCAGTGCGGTGTTGGGGGCAGCAATCGACTCTCCAGCTCCCAGATCGCCGCCGATGGATGTATGGCGCCACGACCATGCTCGGAGTGACCGCGGGTCTGTGGAGAGGCGAGGCAGAGACCAGGACAGCCAAAATGGCGGGCCGTCATCGATCGCCGCTACCTGCCTCCTCGTGTGCCCTCCAGAACTCGCCTCAGGGAATGGCACTGTCGGAGTGCCGCCACTCCTCCGCTGCGGCCGCATACAAGTGCCCCCGTGCTGCTCCTGGCGTATAGCGCGAGGCACCGGTCCGGACTCCCAGAGCCCCGGCGGGCGCCATCTTGCCACCGGGAGCGTGCAGTCCAACTCTCCCCGGTCTGTTGCTGGGAGCGCACCCAGGCATGATTTCGCGGCATCTCCCCGCACTACATGCGCTCCGACACCCGGCCGATATCAGAACAGGTCGGGGCGACGCTGGGAAGCGGGCAGCATGAGAGCCCGATCGCGGAGCCTCAGCAGGACACGTCTGCCTGCATGGGCCTAGTCTTTCTGTGGGGTGTCTTGAATTTAAACATCATGGAGGGCATGGATGGCTTGGAATTGTGCTGATTTTTCTTTGATTTTCGTTTTTTGGGGTGTATAACTGAACTGATGTTCCTCTGTCTTCCATTGCTTTTAGGTGCACAAGACTCAAGAGAACCACCAGTGCCAGGAAGAAGTCCTGCAGCGGTGTGTGTGTGCAGCATAACGTCACGCGACGTCACGTCTGGCCACAGACAACTCTGCAACTCGTGCTACTGCGGCCTGCTGTTCTGACCTGCTCTGAAGAAGATGGCCCCAAAAAAAGTTCCCCGTAGCTCCTCTAGCAAGAAAGTTGCCAGTAAGGAGCAGAAGAAGCAAGTTACCAAGGAGACTGGTGTGCCGCCCGCCACATTTTTTGAGAGTAAAAAAAAAAGTACGCCTGCAGCAGCAGCGGGATCTGCTGGGGACCAAGGTGGGAGCAGCACCCCCGCTCCATTGGGCTCAGTGCCACCACCACCACCACGCCAACGTAAGTCCAAGCCCTTGAGTGCTTCAGAGGCAGCCAGTCTACTTGTTCAATCACCATCGTCCAGTGATGTTGGCTCATCGCAAGAAAGTAGCAGCAATGTCCCTCAATCAACACAGGTTGTTGTAAGTCATCTGACGAGTGTTGAACAACCACAGCCGCAACAACAACCACATGTGCAAGTACAAGCCCAAGTACAAGTGGAAGGAGAGGCAGCGCAAGGAGATGTGCAAGCAGAGGTGCATGGAGGGTCACAAGTGCCCACAATAGTTGTTCCTCCCGAAGTAGGGGCACATCAGGAAATCGACAATCAAGGCGAGGTATCATTTGAGGAAGCCACTCCTCCTGATGATCATTCATTGTCTTCCACACCCTTAGCAAGGAAGAGATCAAGGGTGGTGTCTACATCTTCTTCAAGCCCCCTTCCTTCTGATGATATGGATCTAAATTGGGAACCACCACAGCCGTCTGAGAGTGAGGCACACCATGATCTGACAAAGGTAGATAAGCGTAAAAGGAAGCGCGTCCAAAGTCTCATACTTATGGAGTGTGATTAGGCTCAACAAGAAGTGGCGGATACTGCTGCTGATGAAGACTCTCACGACGATGACCCAGTCATCATAGAGGTCTCTGCAGCCCCAGCGGGCATGCAGCAAACAGACATTTTGACCCTAGCCCGAGAAGCTGCTGATCGTGATGATGATGTTGTCGACGAGGAGGCAGTGGAAACACCACAATCATTGGAGTTAACTAGTACACCAACACGTACCGCTTCCATATTTCTTCCTCGCCAGAAGGGAACTCCATCCACCTCGACCTCAATTAGTGGTGGTGAAAGTGCACAACGTACTAAAGTTCGGCAATCCACATCCTCCACTTCATCTGCCATTAGCAGCATGACCACCAGTATCGCCGCCTCCTCCGGCCCCCACAGACAATTCAAGTCCCCAGCTTGGGACTTCTTTAGTGTTTGCCCAAAAAGGGAAAACTTCGCCATTTGTAGCATTTGTAAGCTTGCAGTTAGTCGTGGTAAGCTTGGTACCAACTATGGTACCGGAGGCCAGAGAGGTCCTCTTAAGAGACAGCACGCTGTCCAATGGTTTGCGCACCTAAAGGCGATCAGGGAAGCCTGAATTGCACGTCAAGAAAACGTTGTTTCATCTGATGATGACGAGGAGGAAGAAGACGTGTCAAACACTTCACTTACACCCAGTACCCCTGTCAGCAGCACACCCCATGTGAGCCACACTAAGAGTGTGGGAAAGAGTGAGACACCAATGCAAAAAAGTTCATCAGCGAGCGTAACTGGGTCGAAGAAGTCATCATCATCATCCCGTAAATGCTTGGTCCAGGGTAACATTAGAACCATGTTGTTTACAGAAGCGCCATATGAACGCAACCACCCACTGACGCGTCTGTATAACGCTAAGCTGGCTAAAATGCTAGCTCTGGACCTTCTCCCTTTTTCTTTTGTAGAAGGGATTGGTTTTCTAGAATTAGTGGCAGCGCTCTGCCCTAAATGGAAGGTTCCTAGCTGGTTCTATTTTGCCAGAATTGCGGTTCCAGCACTACATGAAGATGTGCTGGAGGTGATTGGGGCAGTTTGCAGAAGAGTGCTGTTCAAACTATACATCTGACAACAGACATGTGGACCAGTGGCGCAGGAGCTGATTACATGTGCGTCACTGCACACTGGGTCTCTTTTTCAGGGGTTAAAGCAAAGCTAAACGCAGGTGTTGTCCCGGACCAAGTTTTTAAAGCTGCTCGGAAACATGCAACACTAGCCATGTTTGGCTTGGAGAAACGTCACACAGCACAAAACATTTTGGATGCGTTTAACACAAAGGTCTTTCACTGGCTGTCCCCAAAAAAACGCCAGATTGGTTATGTTTCCACGGATAATGGCGCCAATGTAGTTAAGGCCATGGAGCTGGGTGACTATTTCAGAGTGCCGTGTTTGGCGCACTGTATAAACCTGGTTGTTAAAAAATTCTTGAGTGATGAAGACAGTCCAGCGAGGTAGTGGTCACCAGCCGAAAAATGTGCAACCATTTCAGCCATTCTTTTAAGGTCCGGAAGCATCTGAGGAGCCTGCTACATGAACGTCGAATGCCAGTGAAAGCACTCATCCAGGAGGTGCCAACACATTGGAACTCAACCTTCTACATGCTTGAGCATCTGTATGAGCAGTATACAGTACTCGATCACTATTTCTTAACACTGGGTACAGATCAGAAGGACCTGAGGCTAGATGCGGCACAATGGAACCTAGTTAAAAGCCTGACAGACATGCTTCATCCTTTTGAGTTCTTCACGCGTGCAGTCAGCAAGGAGGACTGTAATTTGGGAAAAGCTATCCCATTGTTGTACATGCTGGAGCACCAACTGAAGGAAGTCTCTTCAGTGTTTCAAAAAGATGAAAAAAACCAAGACCCTTTTGTTTTGGCGGAGAAATTATTAGAGCGCCTACAATTTAATGAACGTCTTAAAATGATCCACTCAGAACAGCATTACATTTGTGCTACTATTCTGGATCCACGCTACAAAAAGGTGCTGGCAGGCCGAGCATTCTTTCCTTTTGCTGATGAAGATGTTACAAAGTACAAACGTTGGCTAGCCTTGTCAGCCAAGAGGTTTGAAAGAGAACAGCAGCTCATTGAAGGAAAAGGCAGTGCATCAGCATCAGCAGGCTATCCCCAGTCAAAACAATCCACTTCTGCACCTGTGGCTGTGGCACAAGTGACCTCTCAGCCGCTAAAGACACCGGCAACCGGATCATCTGCACCAGACACAACAGTAACATTGGATGCTGAAGAGGATTGGCTAACTCGGCTTGGGTTTGGTTCTCAAAAGGTCACAGCAAAAGCTAAGCAAAGTGGAGGAACCTTGGAGGACCTTGAGTCGATGGTGCAGGACTATCTGAATGACTCAACAGAGGTCTATGTTAATGCTGACCCATTGGCGTATTGGCATGGGAAAAAAGAATTGTGGCCACAGCTCTCCAATCTGGCTTTAAACTACTTGTCTTGCCCACTGGCAAGCGTGTCTTCTGAACGTGTTTTCAGTGCTGCTGGTGGCATTGTTACTCCCAAACGGAGCCGCCTCTCGCCCAAAAATGTGGAGAGGTTAACAATGATCAAGATGAATCAGAACCTCATACCACCAGATTACAAAGTACGAGAAAGCACGCCGGATGAAGACGAGGTGGACAGCAACGTAGATGAGGGAATTTCTTCTCTGTTAGGTGACCCTGAACTCACCCTGCCTGAATTCGCAGAGTATGATGACGAAGCCTTATTCTTATTCCCTGACACCGAGTCCTGAAAATGAGACAATGAATCAATAACTTTCTTATTCGTCCTTATTAACTTTTATTCCTGTGTGTCTGTCTTTCTTTGTTGTGCACAGTTAATATAATTCAAACTTTAATCACCTAATCACCAAAACAAGCCCATCAGCAGAACTGTCTTCACTTGTTTGCTTATTGATTTGAAGGTGCCGCAGTCTGCATTCCTCAGGTTCACAAGTTCAGAAGAAGATGCTCCTCTATCCTCCTCCTCCAGAGTTCTATTTCCCTCAAAGCAGAGGGCTGGATTACGCCCAATGAAGAAAGACTCAGCACTTGTGGGGGTGTTCTACTTCTTTGCGGGTGAGTTGACGGCTCTGGGGCCATTGCTGGGAAGCTCTAATACCGAAGTGGTTTGGACCAAATCGGAGGCTGACATTTTTTTGTGTTTTTGCTGACTTGCTTGCCTTTGAGGTGCTCTTTGGGGGGGTTCCATGTGTTTGTGGGTGGGTTTTGGGGTCTGGGAGCACTGCTGGGACAGTCTAATCTTGATTGCATTTGCTTTTCAGGAAATCCGTGGTAGAAAACGGGAGTTATGACCTAGCTGCACAGTGCGTTTGGACCGAAGGCCGAGAAATATTGTAAGTATGAGATTTTCTTTTTTGGCTGTTTGGGGGTGTTGTGCTTTTTTGCGGGTAGGTTGGCGGGTCTTGGGGCATTCCTGGGAAGGTCTAATACCGGATAGAAGTGGGTTGGACAAAATCCATGCAGAATTTGTGTTTGCTATTTCTGACATTTTGCTCAATGTAGCGTTTTCGGGGGCCTGTTTGGGGGGCTTCCTGGTGTTTGTGGGTGGGTTTCGGGGTCTGGGAGCACTGCTGGCTGTGGATACTTTAGTTTGCAAGAGGTTTGAAGCAAATCCATGGTGGCAGAGGGGAGTTAGGGCCTAGCTGCAGAGCGCGCGCGGAGTGATTTTGGAAATTGGCAAGAAAATGACTAAGTCCCCATTTTTGTACTTTTGCTTTTTGGCTGTTTGGGGGTCTTCTACTAGTTTTCTCCTGGGTTGATGGCTCTGGGGCCATTGCTGGGAAGCTCTAATACCGGATAAAAGTGGTTTGGACCAAATCGGAGGCGGACATTTTTTTGTGTTTTTGCTGACTTGCTTCCCTTTGAGGTGCTCTTTGGGGGGGTTCCGGTGTTTGTGGGTGAGTTTTGGGGTCTGGGAGCACTGCTGGAACAGTCTAATCTTGATTGCATTTGCTTTTCAGGAAATCCGTGGTGGAAAACGGGAGTTATGACCTAGCTGCACAGCGCGTTTGGACCGAAGGCCAAGAAATATTGTAAGTATGAGATTTTCCTTTTTGGCTGTTTGGGGGTGTTGTGCTTTTTTGCGTGTGGGTTGGCGGGTCTTGGGGCATTCCTGGGAAGGTCTAATACCGGATAGAAGTGGTTTGGACAAAATCCATGCAGAATTTTTTTTTGCTATTTCTGACATTTTGCTCAATGTAGCGTTTTCGGGGGCCTGTTTGGGGGCTTCCTGGTGTTTGCGGGTGGGTTTCGGGGTCTGGGAGCACAGCTGGCTATGGATACTTTAGTTTGCAAGAGGTTTGAAGCAAATCCATGGTGGCAGAGGGGAGTTAGAGCCTAGCTGCAGAGCGCGCGTGGAGTGATTTTGGAAATTAGCAAGAAAATGACTAAGTCCCCATTTTTGTACTTTTGCTTTTTGGCTGTTTGGGGGTCTTCTACTAGTTTTCTCCTGGGTTGACGGCTCTGGGGCCATTGCTGGGAAGCTCTAATACCGGATAAAAGTGGTTTGGACCAAATCGGAGGCGGACATTTTTTTGTGTTTTTGCTGACTTGCTTGCCTTTGAGGTGCTCTTTGGGGGGGTTCCGGGTGTTTGTGGGTGAGTTTTGGGGTCTGGGAGCACTGCTGGGACAGTCTAATCTTGATTGCATTTGCTTTTCAGGAAATACGTGGTGGAAAACGGGAGTTATGACCTAGCTGCACAGCGCGTTTGGACCGAAGGCCGAGAAATATTGTAAGTATGAGATTGTCCTTTTTGGCTGTTTGGGGGTGTTGTGCTTTTTTGCGGGTGGGTTGGCGGGTTTTGGGGCATTCCTGGGAAGGTCTAATACCGGATAGAAGTGGTTTGGACAAAATCCATGCAGAATTTTTTTTTGCTATTTCTGACATTTTGCTCAATGTAGCGTTTTCGGGGGCCTTTTTGGGGGGCTTCCTGGTGTTTGTGGGTGGGTTTCGGGGTCTGGGAGCACTGCTGGCTATGGATACTTTAGTTTGCAAGAGGTTTGAAGCAAATCCATGGTGGCAGAGGGGAGTTAGGGCCTAGCTGCAGAGCGCGCGCGGAGTGATTTTGGAAATTGGCAAGAAAATGACTAAGTCCCCATTTTTGTACTTTTGCTTTTTGGCTGTTTGGGGGTCTTCTACTAGTTTTCTCCTGGGTTGACGGCTCTGGGGCCATTGCTGGGAAGCTCTAATATCGGATAAAAGTGGTTTGGACCAAATCGGAGGCGGACATTTTTGTGTGTTTTTGCTGACTTGCTTGCCTTTGAGGTGCTCTTTGGGGGGGTTCCGGTGTTTGTGGGTGAGTTTTGGGGTCTGGGAGCACTGCTGGGACAGTCTAATCTTGATTGCATTTGCTTTTCAGGAAATCCGTGGTGGAAAACGGGAGTTATGACCTAGCTGCACAGCGCGTTTGGACCGAAGGTCGAGAAATATTGTAAGTATGAGATTTTCCTTTTTGGCTGTTTGGGGGTGTTGTGCTTTTTTGCGTGTGGGTTGGCGGGTCTTGGGGCATTCCTGGGAAGGTCTAATACCGGATAGAAGTGTTTTGGACAAAATCCATGCAGAATTTTTTTTCCTATTTCTGACATTTTGCTCAATGTAGCTTTTTCGGGGGCCTGTTTGGGGGGCTTCCTGGTGTTTGTGGGTGGGTTTCGGGGTCTGGGAGCACTGCTGGCTATGGGTACTTTAGTTTGCAAGAGGTTTGAAGCAAATCCATTGTGGCAGAGGGGAGTTAGGGCCTAGCTGCAGAGCGCGCGCGGAGTGATTTTGGAAATTGGCAAGAAAATGACTAAGTCCCCATTTTTGTACTTTTGCTTTTTGGCTGTTTGGGCGTCTTCTACTAGTTTTCTCCTGGGTTGACGGCTCTGGGGCCATTGCTGGGAAGCTCTAATACCGGATAAAAGTGGTTTGGACCAAATCGGAGGCGGACTTTTTTTGTGTTTTTGCTGACTTGCTTGCCTTTGAGGTGCTCTTTGGGGGGGTTCCGGGTGTTTGTGGGTGAGTTTTGGGGTCTGGGAGCACTGCTGGGACAGTCTAATCTTGATTGTATTTGCTTTTCAGGAAATCCGTGGTGGAAAACGGGAGTTATGACCTAGCTGCACAGCGCGTTTGGACCGAAGGCCGAGAAATATTGTAAGTGTGAGATTTTCCTTTTTGGCTGTTTGGGGGTGTTGTGCTTTTTTGCGGGTGGGTTGGCGGGTCTTGGGGCATTCCTGGAAAGGTCTAATACCGGATAGAAGTGGTTTGGACAAAATCCATAAGGAAAAGCCTTTTGGCACTTTTTGTAACTTAGGGTTTGTTAGGGTTAACCCTAGCCGCAGGATTGCATGTGTTTCGGGGTGTTCTAGATTTTTGCAACAGAGTTCTGGGGTCTTAGAGCACTCGTGAGAATGTGTAATTTTGGGTGCAAGTCATTTGAAGAAACTCCATGGTGGGAAAGCGGGGATTTGGCATAGTTAAAGAAAGCCTTTGCCACTATTCTTAACTTAGGGCTCGTTAGGGTTAGCAGTATTTCTATTGCATGTGTTTGGGTGGGGGGGGGTTTCTAGTCTTGGAGCGATGCTGGCTATGGATACTTTTGCTTGCTTGCAAGTGGTTTGAATAAAATCCACGGTGGGTAAGGGGGTATTTGGGCCTACTTTTACTTTCAAAGTACGTTTTGTCACCAGTTTTCTGCTAGGCCTCGTTTTTTGATATCTGATTGGGGGTCTTCTACATTTTTGCGACTGGCTTTAGTAAGGGTCTGGGTGGGAGCACTGCTGGGAAGGTCTAATTTTGTTCTAAAACACAGTTTACAGTACACCTAGCTTGAGGGGAAAGATCCGCTAAATTAATTTGCCCATACTTATTTATCCTTCAAAAGGTGACTCAGACAGAGTACGCACTTTCAAAAATATTGTACTGTCTATTAGGAAAATCAAAGTGTGACTTTTCGCACTACACAGCGTACATACCTTATATTTATTGATCAGTGGTGTTGTAATATATCACTTCCTGTTTTTCGTTCAATAATTACAGGCCGGGTTTCAGTCTGTGCAATGGGGAAAAAAGGATGGAGTCAGGCTTCACATTAGCGAGCCGCAATTCAGCATCCGCCAGGCAGGCAGTGGACAGGGTGTCTTCTGGTCACCAACATTGATGGGCGAAGTGTCAGCTGGAATGGAGGAGTGCCGCTAATAAGAGGAATTGTTTGCTGCATGCAACTTACAACTTGCAAATTCAACAGGAAACTACAACAACATACAGATACAGTATCCATTGTTTTCTTCTATGAGTGTGACTGCATTTCTTGGATCTCTCTCTGCTTCTAAATTGATCCCTACAGCCATTCTATAGGTTTTACTTCGGCTATTTTGTAAACCTAATTTAATGTAAGAAGTGTTTCTCTGAGTGCAGAGATAGGCAAGTGAAAACGCTGCAGCCCTGTACTGTCGCATTCTAGTACTACTTACTTTTCAGTAACAATGCATGCAGTAGTGCATGCACTTCCTTTATGTCACTTAAAAGATTTATGGTTAGCTTTGTACCCAAAGATTTCTTTATCTTCAATTATTGTTTGTCCATGCTGTGCTTTTTTTTTCTTCTCTCAACAAAACCTACCCAAAAAGAAACCCCCATTCCCATCCATTTTCCAAACCCTAACCCTCTTCCCCCGGGCTGTGTGGTTTTGCTTGATGTGTGACTAAATGACATCAATAATTCCACACACTTGCTGGGGAGGATAAGGTCATAGCAACAGGCTGGTGAAGGAATGCGAGAATATATTCTAGACTTACTCAGCTTCAGTACTATTTCTTGTAGTAGTAGCCAATGTCAAAGAAATCCAACACAAGTACAAGTTATACTTTCAATACTTTACCATTTATTAAGCTACATTGTGGCACTGTTCTAATGTACTGTCACCTGCTATATTCTCTATCGTACCGTTGTAATGCTACAGTAAGGACAAACCAGGTTTCATTTTCTTTTTTTCCATAGGCATGCAACTGCCACTGTGTCACACCACTAGTACCACTGCAATGAGGAGGACATTTCATCCGCCCAGGATTGCCAACCTTAATTGCCATTTCCCGTGGAGCCATCCCTGGGCCTAGCCCTACTTTCAAACACAAATTACAGGTAAGATAAGCGTTTGGTTGGAGGTAGTATAATGGAGTATTTGGAGAGACGAGAGATTGACGGTAGTACTACTAAAGTCATAGGACTAATCAGGAAAACAAACTTACTGTTAAACCCCCACCCACCAGACTCAAAAGCAGTAAAAAACAGGTATGGTCAGATAAAGTTTCAAAAAGTATATTTTTGCAGCCCTAACAAAATAATCTCCCGCAAGACCCTCCCTAACCCCAACGATTGTCCTTCAAAAGTCCCAAAAACAACCCAACTCCCAATTCCCACCCCCCAAAAGTCTCTAAAAAAGGGGCAAGGGACACTACCGCAGGGTGCTGTTGACTTTAGCGGCCAGGGCATCATACTCCTTGCGGAGGGTGGCATGGTCGAAGCGGAGGCCCTCCACCAAGTTCTTATAGGTTAGGACCTCCTGCTCCAGTTAGGACACTCTGAGGCATAAGCGGCGCTGGCGTGCCTTGCAAATCCTGTGGGGGGCAGCTGCTGTCTTTGCTGCTCGGCGGTGGCGGTTGGCTTTGGTAGCCCGGCTCCGTACCGCTGGAGCACTGCGCTGGCTGGCAGCCCGTGGGGGCACGGAGGAGGATGCAGCTGTCCCAGTGGATGTTGTTGTTATACCGGTAGACTGCGTCTCCTCCTCCTCCAGGGCCACCAGCCGCTGATATTCTGCGACAGTGGCATCCAGCCTCCGTTGCCTGGCCATTCGAGCCAGCACCCCCCTTGATGGTCTGCTTGATTTGGAAGGAGCAACTATATGAAGAAAGAAAGACATAGTCTGTAACCAATGCTCCTTAAGATTAACACAAAATGATTGAGCAGAAAGTTGTGTCACAGTACAAGTAGCAAATTGAAAGCACAGTACATAACTATTGAGGACAGTATCTATGTAACCTCCGACTTCTTCATCCTTGCTCTAACATTAGTGGGAGTTTGGGGAACAAATTCTACGAGCACTATGGACTTCCATTACAGTCGAACATGACAGTACACCAGTCTTATTCTTCTTCTTCTCTCTTGTTTAGGAAAATTGGTACGTCATCGTATGCAAGCCGGCATAATGCCAGCGCAGTGAACTTGCACCCGAGAAAAACAGACGCACACCATGATGAGTGAGACACACTTGCGTTACTGTACCGGTCCAGTACATGCAGGTGGTGAAGCTCTTACTTTTCTATTACGGGTGGCACTGAGAATACTCTGTTAAAAGGGCTACTGCTTAATTAATTTAGCTTTCACCCTACAGTGCAAATGATTACTAGAAAAGGAAAATGAAGAAGCTAAATAATCTGATTATCTATCACTTCACATGGGATGTATTTGATGACATATGGGATGACTTTAGGTGCTTTGCTTATTATTGAGTGAACAGTGATACACCCACACATGAATGACGTACTACTACTAAACTAAAGTTATTAAGAGAGGTAGGGAGTGTCCACCATAATAACTGGATATATGCTGTGCTTGCAGTTGCAATACAAACTACTGCTACTATTCATGGTATTTTTTGGACAAAATTACAACTTCTTTTCCTTGCCTTTCCTACACTGGAACGGACGTGCGGGTGCGGTGTTACATGCTCTTCAAAGTAACACTTAGTTCATCCAGTGACCGTCTACTCTCTCTAGATACACATATGCTATCTAAGAGTCAGATAGTACCATGATCCAGGCATCCATCCATTCAAAGTATATGCACACATACAGTTTCTGTTTCACCCACCCAGGCTGTTCTCCTTCCACCCATCCTGGCTTCATCATTCACCCAGCCATGCACCATACCATATTCTTTCCTTCCCAGCCACCTCGGGGACCAAGCAAACACATATCATTCTTCTTTGCCAGTCATCATTAAATTTCTCGTCCTTCCACACTTACTTACACCCTTCTTTCGCTTTTCGTTCATCCCATCCATCAAGTTCATCTCAGATCTGATTGGGATTCTTCTCGCCAAAAACTTCACAGCTAAGTCGAAGTACATTTAGAGGAGGCTTCTACCTGGTTGATTTATAATACACCCGTGCAGAAAGCACACTCTGTAGTCTTCAATCTCAATAAGTAAGGAATATATAGCTTACCTCTGCCCGCCACCACCGTGTTATCCCTCACAGGCATGTCCGGCACTTGCACCGCCTCCTCCCCAGAGTTGTTCCCCTCGTCCAATACCACCACCTCCGCGCTGGCCCCGCCTCCAGATGTTCCACCTACAAAGTACATTTAAGAATGTTAGAATACACCACTCACTACTATATAATATTTGGTCTAGGAGGAATAAAGAAATGTGAAAAAAACAGAATACAATGTAATAATTTGTGACTGTCTACTCTCAAGTAAAAATGTCCCTTTTTCCAGGGAAGGCTGTTGTCTTGCTGCACTTTTTGGCACAACTGATGAATGCTTGCTTTTTATTTTCAACACGCACCACTTTTTCTCCTAACAGACAGAAGCTTGACTTCTAAGAACACGAGCAGGATCAAGTTCAAACCAGGTGAGAGCTCGGCTCGACCACAAGAAATGTGTCCAATTAATCGTCAGCACTAAGCACTTTTCCATTTTCAGTTAAACGTTTAGTTTTATGACAAACTTGATTTTAATAAATGTGTTTACTTTTAATAAAACTTTTAAACTTAAATAGACTCTGTGGTTTTTGGTCCTCCAGACGGAGTGGATGAGCTAAAGGTTTTGGAATTTTTGCAAGCATGAGTCCGTGCCTCTGACACTTCTTGACTCTGACTCCGTACTCTTGTCCTGCGTTGGATAATCTAATCATCATTGGGGATCAATCATCGGTGACTTTGGGAGCTAAATGACTCTGCCACACTATCTAGTCAGTAAGGAGATTGGGGGTTCAACTACAAAGTCTGTTATCACTGAGGTATGTGGAAAGTCTAACAGCACCTATTATAATTGATAAGCTAAGCAATGCATTATTTAGTGTCCATAGTTCTGTTTGTGCAGATTTGTCCCTGCAACAGTAGTAGAATGGATTGTCCTACTATCCAAACCAAAAGTAAAGTAGTATCTTATTCTTTCTTGGTGGTCATTCACCTTTTTATTGTTGGCAATTGTCAAAGCATAAACATTTAGAAGACTTGAAAAGACATTATGGATAATCCCAGAGGACTGCACTCAGTGCATAGAGCTATTGCTGACTAGAATGGGAGTCCAATGGAATTGCCAAATGTGCAATCTTAGTTAGCTACACAGACAGACTAATAAGAATAATCTAGTAATACCACAGGGAGTCATAGTCGAGGCAGGATAAGAATTTAGATCCAGTCTACAAGAAGATCAAAGACAATTTAGAAAAAATCGAATGATGAACGCTAGGAAAAAATAGGTACTCTATATTAAAATTAAAACTTACTGGGGCCAGCAAAGGAGCCCTCGCCTGCCCGAACCATGCCTTCATCCTCTTCAACAGCACCCTCCTCCTCCTCCTGCGTCCTCCTCTTGCCCCTGGGGGGAGCTGATGTACAACATGAAAGAAAGAAAGACCAGAAAACATGGATGATATTTGTCAACCACATCCAACATTTCAAAAGAACAATAACAAAAATTTTTGGCGAAATATCAAATAGACAACTATTCCACGGGATATATAGACCGATCTCATGTGGTCTACTACGTTATTAGTATTGCTTGATTTGCGGACCGTCGACTTGGAAAGTTCTTATGTAACTCACTAGATAAAGTACTAAAAAGGTTTGCCTAGGATTGGCAGGCAGCAGTCCGCAGCACGCGAAGTGACAGACAAAGTCCATCGTGATTGCACATCAGCGACAACATTAAAGTTTCCTACTACATTAACCAGTCATTAAAAAAAATACTCAAACTATCAATCCACCACCACTATTTCTTCTTATCGCCATGTGTACAAAGGAAGGACTGGACTTGAGTCTGTAGGGGCTGATTTAGAAGCCCCTTGCGGCTCTTTTGCTCCATTGTTGCGTGACTTTTGTGACGCAGCGGCAGAACAAAAGAGGCGCAATGGTGCGGCGTATATTAACAACGTGATGCATATGGGAGATGCATCACGTTGTAAAGCCCTGCACCATCAGGGGGCGTTCCGGCGCAAGGGAGGGCGTTCCTGCGCAGGAACGCATCCTAAAAGTGGCTAAGGGAAATCTACAAGATTTCAATCAGTCACTTTAAGGACAATGATGCGTGACTCAAACCCTGCGCCTGCTTGAAGCAGACGTAAGGCTTGACGCAGCATTGGGGAGATAGGGCACCCCAGAGCATTGATGGAGCTGCGCCATCATTGCGATGCAACTCCAGCAATGCGCCGCCTTTACGGCACAGATGGGTAACGCTTTGGTGACGTTGTGGGCCCATGGTGCGCCGCATTGTAAGTACGGCGCACCATGGGTGGTGGTGGCGTGGCGCACAATTACTGGCGCATCCCTGCTACTTTGCAGGGATGCGCCGGTAATAAAAAATCTGAACCTTAGTGTCTAGCATTACGCAGTTCTTTAAACTACACTCATACATAATTTCACAGGCCAATGAAATTAACACAAAATCGAAAACAAATAAGCATAGTAGCAACACTACTGAGAAGGAGAGCAGGGCACCTGAAATGCACAGAAGATTTTGAAATATAATTTACCTACAATGTAATCAGCAGCATTATTGCTCTTGGTAAAAAACAAAAAATTGCAATATAATAACACACAGAGCAGGAGAAAACAGAGTAGTAAAGAAATAGCTACTACTACTCACCAAGCCCGGGGATCTCAAGGCCAAGCAGGTCGAGCAGATCGCGTTCACGGTCCAGGACATCCGTCCAGCGGTGGGTGGCCTGGTTGTAGGTGCGCCGGACCCGAGAGTGGTGGTACATGGCCCGGCACACCTTCTCCCACTGCTTCCGGCGCTCCCGGATCCCGTACCCGCTACCGATCTTGCCGCCTGCCATGATGGTCCTGGGGAGGCGGCGCTGAACATAAAAAATGAGTGCGGCCACCTCCTCCGGGCTGAAGATCTCCCGGGGTGCGACTGTCTCCCCCCTCAAACGCCCGCACGGGAGCCGGGCACGGGGTGTGGGACCCTTGCTCTTCTCGGGCTGCTTCCCGGCTCCCTTTACCATGGTCTGGGCAGAAAGGAAGCTAAATAATAAAGAAAATAGAATAGGGAAGAGAAGAAAAGAAAAGAGTTTAAAAAAGTAGTTTAAAAATAACCAAAAGTAGCAGAAAACACAAAAATATAGAGCTAGAGAAATAGAGGGATAGGTAATAAGTAAAACATACTTCAAACAAGCAAAGGATGGCAGAGATTCAGAGAGGATAGAAGAAGCATGCCCAGAACCATAGTAATGAATGAGAAACAAGATGGCCGCACCCGTTCACGACCGCGAGGGTAAGTTCGCGCGAGATTTTGCTCGCGAACACACGTGAAATTGTACCAGCGAGCCGCACACTTTGCGAGATTACACATCGCGCCCGGAAACGGAAATACGTCATGCAAACAAGATGGCCACGCCCGTGAACGACCGCGAGGGTAACTTCGCGCCGTTGCGCTACAAGCGGCTCGCTAAAACGCACAAAACCTTGCGAACTAACATGCCGCAAAAAAACAAATCGCATATTCGCACGAATTCGCGGCTTCCGAATTCAATCTCGCGCAAGTTCGCACCCCGCGAATCTCGCGAAAGTGCAGAAAAACGAGTTTTGCAAAAGTGAAAGCACTCAGCAGGAGCAAAAGTTCAAACTCATCATTAGTAACCATTCCCTGTAGTGCTTCCTGTCTGGGGCCCCTCCAGAGTTGAGTTGCTAGTTGCAACAATTGTATGACCCTGCTCTGACCCTCACAGCAGGCTCATAGAATAGCTACAAGTAGGCCACAAAAGTCCTGGAAAAAAAAATGCACTGCAACAGAAAGCAAATTACTGATAAGGAAGCAGGTGCCAGACTGGAATTTTAAAACAGTGACACATTAATAAACCAACCCCAAATTAATTCATGTCAGTTGAAGCAGGGCAGGTGTGCTTGCTTCCCCCCCCCCAAAATCTATAGTGATGATGAACCAGAGGGTGGCATTGATGTACCAGAGGGTGGCATGGGTGAAACAGATGGTGGCAGAGTTGAAACAGAGGGTGCTGTGAACCTGTGATGATGAACCAGACGTAGAAACAACATAGTCGTGACCGTTGCGTGCCGACAAGTAAGTTCGCAATTGCGAACTGGTACAAACCCTGGCAAACTGGCAGAAACACTTGCAAACACAAAAAACCCCAAAAAATCCGCAAATTTGTGAAAATTCGCGGATTTTGCGGATTGCGAGTTCGCAAATACGCAAATTCGCGAACGCCAGATTCGCAAAATTCACCCATGCTTAGTCCTTTTGCTCCTGAAATGGCGGTACTGTATATGGCCAAATATGAAGATAAGTACATGTACAATAACAACCCATACAATGTACATGTAAAACAATGGCTAAGGTACATCGATGACGTGTGGTGCATCTGGGTAACCATGGGCGAATTTTGCGGATTTGCGAACTCGCAATCCGCAAAATCCGCGAATTCCCGCGAATTTGTGGATTTTTTTTTTTTTGTGTTCGCAATTGTTTCTGCCAGTTCGCGAGGATTTGGTACTAGTTCGCAATTGCGAACTTACTTGTCGGCTAGCAACGGTCGCGACTATGTTGTTTCTACGTCTGGTTCATCATCACCGCCTCCCAGCACCCTCTGTTTCACCACTGGCACCCTCTCTTTGACCCATGCCACCCTCTGTTACATCAATGCCACCCTCTGGTTCATCATCACTGTAGAAGATGGGGGGGAAAAGCAAGCCCACCTGCCCTGCTTGAACTGACATGAATTAATTTGGGGTTAGTTTATTAACAACACCTGCCCTGCCCCAACTGACAATAATGAATTAGGGGCTAATTAATGTGTCACTGAAAGAATTTCAAGTTCCAGCCTGGCACCTGCTTGTCTGCTCCTTTAGCTGTAAATCAGTACATTTGTGGCATACAGTTAAGGTCAGAGCAGGGTCACACAATAGTTGCAAGCAGGCAACCGAATTCTGGAGGGCCCCCTCAGGAAGCACTACAAAGAATCGTTACAAATCATGAGGTTGACCTTTTGCACCTGCTCATTGCTTTTGCTTTTGCTGAAATCGTTTTTCGGTTTTTTTCGCGCTATTCGCGGGGCGCGGCGTCGTGCGAAACCGACCGCGGAAGCCGCCAATTCGTGCGAATGAGCATTTTATTTTTTTGCGGCTTGTTGTTTCGCGAGTTTTTTTGCAGTATTCGCGAGCCGCTTGCAGCGCAACACGCGAATTTACCCCAAGGTCGAGTACGGGCGCGGCCATTTTGTTTGCGTGACGTATTTCCGTTTCCGCCCGCTATGTATAATCTCGCGCAGTAAGCGCATTGCGAGTAGAGGTTCGCACGAGATCGCGCGGGAAATCTAGAGGTTCGCACGAGATCGCGAGGAAAATCTCGCGCGAACTTACTTTCGCGCTCGTGAACGGGCGCCGGCCATCTTGTTTTTCATTCATTTCCTGTGTCTGGGCATGGTGTTTAATCCTCTTGGTATCTTTGCCATCCTTTGCTTATTTTCAGTTTTTTTTTTACGATTTTGCTTCTTATCTATCCCTCTCTTTTCCTAGCTGTATATTTTTGTCTTTTCTGCTATTTTTCTTTACTTTTAAACTACTTTTTTAAACTCTTTTCTTTTCTTCTTCCCTATCCTATTCTTTCTTAATTTTCTACTTCTTCCTACCTTACCTGCCCAGACCATGGTCAAGCCAGGCGCCGTGAAGCTGCCCAGGCACTTGAGGGCCGCAGCGGCGGCGGGGAGTAGTGCTGGACCCAGTGCCAGGACAGCATGCGGGAGATTGAGGGGGGAGCAGGTGACGCGACGGGAGATATTCAGCCCGGAGGAAGTGGGCGCGCTGGTCTACTTCGTCCAGCGCCGCCTGCCCAGGACCATCGCGGGAGGCGGCAGGATCGCGGCCGGCAGCTACAACATGCGGGAGCGTCGGAAGCGGTGGGAGAAGGTGTACTGGGCCATATCCCACCTCTACGGGGTCCAGCGCACCTACAGCCAGGTCACCCATCGCTGGACGGACCTCCTGGACCGCGAGCGCGACCTGCTGGACCAGCTCGGCTTGGAGATCCCCGGGCTTGGTGAGTAGTAGTAGCCATTTAATCACTCACTACTATGATGTTTTCTCCTGCTCTGTGTTGTTGTATTGCAAATATTTGTTTTTTACATGGAGCAAGCCAATAATGCCGCTGATGACGATTACATTGTAGTAAAATTATATTTCAAAATCTTCTGTGCATTTCAGGTGCACTGCTCTCCTTCTCAGTGGCGTTGCTACTATGCTTATTTGTTTTCTATTTCGTGGTCTCATTGGCCTGAGTAACTATTATGTATGAGTGTACTTTACAGAACTGCGTAATGCTAGACACTAGGGGGCAGATTACATTTACAAGCCCCTTGCGCCACGTTTACGTTGCCTTGCGTGACGCAACAGCGGCGTAAACGTGCCGCATCCCTGCGAGTCATTTACAGCATGACGCATCTAGGGAGATGCGTCACGTTATAAAGCCATGGGCCTGCACCACAATGGGTGCGTTCCTAGTACGCAGGGTGGGCGGTCCGGCGGCTGTGCGCCTCGCAAAATTGCCTGCGTGAAATCTACAAGATTTAACGCAGGCACTTCTGCGACGCTGCTACGTCAATTCAATTCCTTATGTCTGCTCGAAGCAGGCTAAAGGACTGACACAGCATGTTAAGTATTGGGTGGCCCTGAGCATTACTGGAGTTGCATTGCGTTGGCGACGTGACTCCAGCGATGCGCCGCTCTTACGTGACGAGATGCCTCACGCAAGTGCCTACCCTTGCGCCAGGGCGCGCCGCATTGTAAATGATTTAGAAAGGGGGTGGTGATGAACAGAGTGTCTGAGTTAAACAGACCACTCTTACCCAGTCCAAAGATCAGGGCTTGATCCATCACCGTTATTTATCTCACTGCCCCATCCCAGCTCAGAACCTGGCTATATGCAAATCAGTCTGTCCCTGGCCCAGTGCATCATGGGAACAGGGCAGACTAAACTACCAAGCCAATTCTTCACCAGAAAGGAGACAAGCTACCGGGGACCGGTTTCTGGCATTTCAGCCTTCTTCTGCCCGGCTTGCTTGAATCCTGATGGAGCAGTGAGAAAGGGACTCATGTCTGAGTATACCCTGCCACACCTATAGTGGCCAAAAACGATTTAGAAAGGGGGTGGTGATGAACAGAGTGTCTGAGTTAAACAGACCACTCTTACCCAGTCCAAAGATCAGGGCTTGATCCATCACCGTTATTTATCTCACTGCCCCATCCCAGCTCAGAACCTGGCTATATGCAAATCAGTCTGTCCCTGGCCCAGTGCATCATGGGAACAGGGCAGACTAAACTACCAAGCCAATTCTTCACCAGAAAGGAGACAAGCTACCGGGGACCGGTTTCTGGCATTTCAGCCTTCTTCGGCCCGGCTTGCTTGAATCCTGATGGAGCAGTGAGAAAGGGACTCATGTCTGAGTATACCCTGCCACACCTATAGTGGCCAAAAACGATTTAGAAAGGGGGTGGTGATGAACAGAGTGTCTGAGTTAAACAGACCACTCTTACCCAGTCCAAAGATCAGGGCTTGATCCATCACCGTTATTTATCTCACTGCCCCATCCCAGCTCAGAACCTGGCTATATGCAAATCAGTCTGTCCCTGGCCCAGTGCATCATGGGAACAGGGCAGACTAAACTACCAAGCCAATTCTTCACCAGAAAGGAGACAAGCTACCGGGGACCGGTTTCTGGCATTTCAGCCTTCTTCGGCCCGGCTTGCTTGAATCCTGATGGAGCAGTGAGAAAGGGACTCATGTCTGAGTATACCCTGCCACACCTATAGTGGCCAAAAACGATTTAGAAAGGGGGTGGTGATAAACAGAGTGTCTGAGTTAAACAGACCACTCTTACCCAGTCCAAAGATCAGGGCTTGATCCATCACCGTTATTTATCTCACTGCCCCATCCCAGCTCAGAACCTGGCTATATGCAAATCAGTCTGTCCCTGGCCCAGTGCATCATGGGAACAGGGCAGACTAAACTACCAAGCCAATTCTTCACCAGAAAGGAGACAAGCTACCGGGGACCGGTTTCTGGCATTTCAGCCTTCTTCGGCCCAGCTTGCTTGAATCCTGATGGAGCAGTGAGAAAGGGACTCATGTCTGAGTATACCCTGCCACACCTATAGTGGCCAAAAACGATTTAGAAAGGGGGTGGTGATGAACAGAGTGTCTGAGTTAAACAGACCACTCTTACCCAGTCCAAAGATCAGGGCTTGATCCATCACCGTTATTTATCTCACTGCCCCATCCCAGCTCAGAACCTGGCTATATGCAAATCAGTCTGTCCCTGGCCCAGTGCATCATGGGAACAGGGCAGACTAAACTACCAAGCCAATTCTTCACCAGAAAGGAGACAAGCTACCGGGGACCGGTTTCTGGCATTTCAGCCTTCTTCGGCCCGGCTTGCTTGAATCCTGATGGAGCAGTGAGAAAGGGACTCATGTCTGAGTATACCGTGCCACACCTATAGTGGCCAAAAACGATTTAGAAAGGGGGTGGTGATGAACAGAGTGTCTGAGTTAAACAGACCACTCTTACCCAGTCCAAAGATCAGGGCTTGATCCATCACCGTTATTTATCTCACTGCCCCATCCCAGCTCAGAACCTGGCTATATGCAAATCAGTCTGTCCCTGGCCCAGTGCATCATGGGAACAGGGCAGACTAAACTACCAAGCCAGTTCTTCACCAGAAAGGAGACAAGCTACCGGGGACCGGTTTCTGGCATTTCAGCCTTCTTCGGCCCGGCTTGCTTGAATCCTGATGGAGCAGTGAGAAAGGGACTCATGTCTGAGTATACCCTGCCACACCTATAGTGGCCAAAAACGATTTAGAAAGGGGGTGGTGATGAACAGAGTGTCTGAGTTAAACAGACCACTCTTACCCAGTCCAAAGATCAGGGCTTGATCCATCACCGTTATTTATCTCACTGCCCCATCCCAGCTCAGAACCTGGCTATATGCAAATCAGTCTGTCCCTGGCCCAGTGCATCATGGGAACAGGGCAGACTAAACTACCAAGCCAATTCTTCACCAGAAAGGAGACAAGCTACCGGGGACCGGTTTCTGGCATTTCAGCCTTCTTCGGCCCGGCTTGCTTGAATCCTGATGGAGCAGTGAGAAAGGGACTCATGTCTGAGTATACCCTGCCACACCTATAGTGGCCAAAAACGATTTAGAAAGGGGGTGGTGATGAACAGAGTGTCTGAGTTAAACAGACCACTCTTACCCAGTCCAAAGATCAGGGCTTGATCCATCACCGTTATTTATCTCACTGCCCCATCCCAGCTCAGAACCTGGCTATATGCAAATCAGTCTGTCCCTGGCCCAGTGCATCATGGGAACAGGGCAGACTAAACTACCAAGCCAATTCTTCACCAGAAAGGAGACAAGCTACCGGGGACCGGTTTCTGGCATTTCAGCCTTCTTCGGCCCGTAAATGAGGCGCATCTGCCGTGTCGCAAGGGTAGTTTTGCGTGACGTATTTGATCTGGCGCATCTCTGGAGATGCGCCAGAACGCGTAAGTAAGTATGCCCCTAAGGGGCAGAATTGCAATTACCGTCGCATCCCTGCAAAGTAGCAGGGATGCGCCATTAATTGTGCGGCCCGCTACCACCACCAAACATGGTGCGCCGTATTTGCAATGCGGCGCACCATGGGCCCAAAACGTCACCGAAGCTTTACTGCTGGAGTTGCGTCACAACGATGGCGCAGCTCCAGCAATGCTCTGGGGTACCCTATCTCCCCAATGCTGGGTCAAGCCGTACGTCTGCTTCAAGCAGGTGCAGGGTTTGTGTGACGCATCATTGTCCTAAAGGTGACTGATTGAAATTTTGTAGATTTCCCTCAGCCACTATTAGGATGTGTTCCAGCGCAGGAATGCCCTCCCTTGCGCCGGAACGCCCCCTGATGGCGCAGGGCTTTATAACGGGATGCATCTCCCAAATGCGTCACGTTGTTATAATATTATACGCCGCACCATGGCGCCCTTTTTTGTTTAGCTGCTGCGTCACAAAAGTCACGCAAGAACGGCGCAAAAGAGCCGCAAGGGGCTTAAATCTGCCCCTTCCTTTGTACCCCTGACAATAAGAAAAATAGTGGCGGTGGATTGATAGTTTGACTATTTCAATGACTGGTAATGTAGCAGGCAACTGTTAGTGTTGTCACTGATCTGACTGAAATCACAATGGAGTTTGTCTGTCACTTTGCGTCTTGCCTGCGGACTGCTGCCTGCCAGTCCTAGGTGAACGTTTCAGTACTTTGTTTAGTGAGTTACGTGACTTTCGAAGTCACAGGTCTGCAAATAAATGAAA
Organism: Lissotriton vulgaris; assembly: GCF_964263255.1. Classification (NCBI taxonomy): domain Eukaryota; kingdom Metazoa; phylum Chordata; class Amphibia; order Caudata; family Salamandridae; genus Lissotriton; species Lissotriton vulgaris. The sequence goes on along the minus strand of NC_141687.1, from coordinate 644,065,949 downwards.
ACTAACCCTAATCAATATAATTTCGCGGAAATATTTTGTTATTGTTCTTTTGAAATGTTTGATTTGGTTGACATTGACAAGCAACAATCATCCATGTTTTCTGTTCTTTCTTTCATGTTGTACGTCAGCTCCCCCCAGGGGCGAGAGGAGGACACAGGAGCAGCAGGCGGCGGATGCTGTTCAACAGGGCCAGGATCGGGCAGGCGAGGGCTCCTCTGCTGGCCCCAGTAAGTTTTCATTTTAGACAAGTACCTATTTTTCCTAGCGTTCCTCATTTGACTTTTTTCAAAATTGTCTTTGCTCTTCTTGTAGACTGTATCTAAATTCTTATCCTGCCTCTACTATGACTCCCTGTGGTATTACTAGATTATTCTTATTAGTCTGTCTGTGTAGCTAACTAAGATTGCACGGTTGGCGAAACTCCCATGATTCTAGTCAGCAATAGCTCTATCAACTTAGTGCAGTCCTCTGGGATTGTCCATAATGTCTTTTGAAGTGTTCTATCTGGACTCATGCTTGCAAAAATTGCAAAACCTTTCGCTCAGTCACTCTAGTCTGGACCAAAATACACAGATTGTATTTAAGTTTAAAAGCTTTATTAAAAGTAAACACATTTATTAAAATGAAGTCATAATAAAACTAAACGTTTAACTGATAATGGAAAAGTGGTTAGTGCTGACGATTAATTGAAGACATTTCTTGTGGTCGAGCCGAGCTCTCACCTGGTTTCAACTTGATCTTGTTGTTAGAAGTCCATCTTCTGTCTGTGTGGAGAAAAATGGTGCGTGTTAAAAAAACAGCCTTCATCAGTTGTGCCAAAAAGTGCAGCAAGACAACCTTCCCTGGAAAAAGGGACATTTTTTTTAACTTTAACGTAGACAGTCACAAATTACATTGTTTTCACATGTCTTCATTCCTAGACCAAAGACTAGTGAGTGCTTTATTCTAACATTCTTAAATGTACTTTGTAGGTGGAACATCTGGTGGCGGGGCCAGTGTGGAGGTGGTGGTGCTCGACACGGAGGCGGAGGGCGATTCTTCAGGGGAGGAGGCGGCGGCTGTGAGAGTTGAGACGGTGGTGGTGGCGGCCAGAGGTAAGCTCTTATATATTCCTTACTTATTGAGATTGAAGACTAGCTGGGAAGGCAAGAATATGAGATGCATGGCTGGGTGAATGATGAAGCAATGATGGGTGGAAGGACAACAGCCTGGGTGGGTGACACAGAAACTGTATGTGTCCATATACCTGGATCATGCTACTATCTGACTCTTAGATAGCATATGTGTATCTAGAGCAGGGGTACTCATAGTACGGCCCGCGGGCCGGTGGTGGCCCGGCAAGCCTTCCTTGGCGGTGCGCAGACCTTGCAGACAATCACTGCTCCCCCGGCCCCCACAGAGCAGAGTGGAGATGCAAGGCCACAAAGAGGTGAAATAGAACAAAGCCTCTGTGGGGCCGGGCAAGCAGTGATTGTCAGGGTGGAGAAGCAGGGGCGCTACAACAAACAAAGCCTCAATAATATGTTAATGGTCTTTTAAAGACCTGTTAAGTACTTTGGTGTTGTTGTCTGTGTGTGCGCGTTGAGGAAGCGGTCTCAACCCGGGCTGAAGGCTGACACAGATAGACACACACACAGTGAGATGACAGAGGGGGAGGTAGAGGGAGGGCAGGAGGGAGAGAGAGATGGAGAGGGAGGGCAGGAGGGAGAGCAGGAGGGAGAGAGATGTATGTAAATGCTGGGTCTGGTGGCTCAGTGGGTGAGGGCATCTGCTGCAGGGACCTGTGTGCAACCTCATGGTCACAAGTTATCGTTTTGCTTTAGCCCCGCCCCCTCTGACTCCGCCCCCACCAGTGCGGCCCTCGGCCCCAAACTACACTGTAAATGTAGCCCCTGAGAGAAAGTTTGTGAGTACCCATGATCTAGAGAGAGTAGACGGTCAGTGGATGAACTAAGTGTAACTTTGAAGAGCATGTAACACTGCACCCGCACGTCCGTTCCAGTGTAGGAAAGGCAAGGAAAAGAACTTTTAATTTTGTCCAAATACTACCATCAATAGTAGCAGTAGTTTGTATTGCAAGCACTGCATAGATCCGGTTATTACGGTGGCCACTCCCTACCTCTCTTAATAAGTTTAGTAGTACTCAGTCATTCATGTGTGGGTGTATCACTGGTCACTCAATAAAAAGCAAAGCACCAAAAGTCATCCCATATATAAGCAAAAACATCCCTTTTGAAGTGATAGGTAATCAGATTATTTATCTTCTTCAATTTTCCATTTCTAGTACTCATTTCCACTGTAGGGTGAAAGTTAAATTAATTAAGGAGTAGCCCTTGAGTTGTAACAGAGTATTCTCAGTGCCACCCGTAATAGAAAAGTAAGAGCTTCACCACCTGCATGTACTGGACGGGTACAGTAACGCAACGCAAGTCTAGGTCACTCCTCATGGCGTGCGTCTCTTTTTCTCGGGTGCAAGTTTACTGCGCTGGCATTATGCCGGCTTGCAGAAGATAACGTACCAATTTTCCAAAACAAGAGACAAGAAGAAGAATAAGACTGGTGTACTTTCATAGTCGACTCTAATGGAAGTCCATAGTGCTCGTAGAATTTGTTCCTTAAACTCCCACTAATGTTAGAGCAAGGATGAAGAAGTGTGAGGTTAGATAGATACTGGCCTCAATAGTTATGTAATGCGTTTGCAAGTTGCTAGTTGTAGTGCAACACAAATTTCTGCTGAATGATTGAGTTAATCTTAAGGAGCATTAGTTACAGACTATGTCTTTCTTTCTTCATATAGGTTCTCCTTCCAAACGAACAAGGAGGAAGGAGCTGGCTAGAGCGGCCCGGCAACGGAGGATCGATGCCACTGTGGCCGAATATCGGCGGCTGGTGGCCCTGGAGGACGAAGAAAGTGTGCAGTCGACCACAACAACTACGTCGTCTGCATCGGCCTCCGTTCCCCCACGGGCTGCCAGTGCCACCCAGCACAGTGGTCCACCCAGACTGAGCCGGGCTGCCAAAGCCAAACGCCACCGCCGAGTAGCAAGGACAACAGCTACAGCTTCCTCTCACAGCCGTTGCACCTACAAGGCATTCAAGGCACGCCTGCGCCGCAGTACCCTGATGGTGTCCCGCCTCCAGCAGGAGCTCCACCACTTTTCCAACCAGTTGGAGGGGCTCCGCGTAGAGCACGCCTTGCTCCGCCAGGAGCATGATGCCCTGGCCCAAAAAGTTGACAGCATCCGCCCATAGTGTCCCTTGCCCCTTTTTTAGAGACTTTTGGGGGGTGGGAATTGGGAGTTGGGTTTTTGGGGACTTTTGAAGGACAATCGTTGGGGTTAGGGAGGGTCTTGCGGGAGATTATTTTGTTAGGGATATAAATATACTTTTTCAAACTTTATCTGAGCATACCCGTTTCTTACTGCTTGCCTGGTGGGTGGGGGTTTAACGTTGACTTTGTTTTCCTGAAAGTTTAGTTCCATTTTCTTCCTTTAAGTGTAAATGCCCAAATGTTTTCAACACTAAGTGCCTCTCACAGACGAAGTGAATCCAAGAGTCCTAGGACTTTAGTAGTACTACCTTCAGTCTCTCGTCTCTCGTACTAATACTCCATTATACCCCCAAACCACCAAACGCTTATCTTACCTGTAATTTGTGTTTGAAAGTAGGGCTAGACCCAGGGCTGGCTCCACGGGAGACAGTGAATATGGTTGGCAATCTTGGTCGGATAAAATTTCCTCATAGCGGTGGTACTAGTGGTGTGACACAGTGGCAGTTGCATGCCTATGAAAAAAAAGAAAATGAAATCTGGTTTGTCCTCCTGAGCAATTCAACGGTACAACTGAGAATATAGCAGGTGACAGAAGTACAGTAGAACAGTGCCACATTGTAGCCTAACAAATGGTAAAGTATAACTACTAATTCGGTTGAAGTTCTTTCACATTAGCAATGGTTCTTTGTCAAGCAGAGTAAGAATATATCCTCGGATTTCTTCACCAGCCTGTTGCTATCACCTTATCCTCCCCAGCAAGTGTGTGGATTTATTGCTGTCATTTAGTCACACATCAATCAAAACCACACAGCCCGGGGGAAGAGGGTTAGGGTTTGAAAAATGGATGGGTACGGGGGTTTTTGGGAAAGGTTTTGGGAGACAAGAAAAAATAGCACAGCATAGACAAACAATTGTGAACATAAACAAATCTTTGGGTACAAACCTATCCATCAATCTTTGAAAGTGCATGCACTACTGCATACATGTCAGTGAAAAGTAAGTAGTACATTCGACAACTGTGGAAGAATAGAAAGAATGCGACAGTACAGGGCCTGTGTGGAATTATTGATAACGATATTCAACATAAGGTCTCTGTACTTAGCCAGATACCTGAGCGAGAGCCTTGCTGGTCACTATAAATCCATTCACAACAACACTCAGTGAGGTTGGTCTGGAAGGTATAGTAGATAGAAAAGGAGAAATTGCTTGTTTTCTAGGTGTCCCCTCACTCACCAGGGTTGCCCCTTGGTGACATGCTTCATCATTGGGGCCATCCCAGTCCTCTATGGCCTGGGGCGTGCTGCGACTTGCGAATTACGTAGGAGCACTTACAAATGACTATGTGTGGTGCAGATGTGATAGTGGAGTGGACTAAGTGATGTGTTAAGGGATCAATTTAGAAGCAGAGAGAGATCCAAGAAATGCAGTCACAGTCAGAGAAAAAGGCAAGGGATACTGTATCTATGTGGTTGTAGTGGTCCTGTTGGAAGTGGTAAGTAAGTTGCCTGCAGAAAAAAAATCCTCCTTTTAGCGGCACTCCTCCTTTGCAGCCGACGCTTCGTCCATCGATGTTGGTCACCAGAAGACACCCTGTAAAAAAAAGCACAGCATAGACAAAGAATGGAACATAAACAATTCTTTGGGTACAAACCTATCCATCAATCTTTGAAAGTGCATGCACTACTGCATGCATGTCAGTGAAAAGTAAGTAGTACATTCGACAACTGTGGAAGAAAGAATGCGACAGTACAGGGCCTGTGTGGAATTATTGATAACGATATTCAACATAAGGTCTCTGTACTTAGCCAGATACCCGAGAGCCTTGCTGGTCACTATAAATCCATTCACAACAACACTCAGTGGGGTTGGTCTGGAAGGTATAGTAGATAGAAAAGGAGAAATTGCTTGTTTTCTAGGTGTCCCCTCACTCACCAGGGTTGCCCCTTGGTGACATGCTTCATCATTGGGGCCATCCCAGTCCTCTACGGCCTGGGGCGTGCTGCGACTTGCGAATTACGTAGGAGCACTTACAAATGACTATGTGTGGTGCAGATGTGATAGTGGAGTGGACTAAGTGATGTGTTGAGGGATCAATTTAGAAGCAGAGAGAGATCCAAGAAATGCAGTCACAGTCAGAGAAAAAGGCAAGGGATACTGTATCTATGTGGTTGTAGTGGTCCTGTTGGAAGTTGTAAGTAAGTTGCCTGCAGAAAAAAAATCCTCCTTTTAGCGGCACTCCTCCTTTGCAGCCGACGCTTCGTCCATCGATGTTGGTCACCAGAAGACACCCTGTAAAAAAAAGCACAGCATAGACAAAGAATGGAACATAAACAATTCTTTGGGTACAAACCTATCCATCAATCTTTGAAAGTGCATGCACTACTGCATGCATGTCAGTGAAAAGTAAGTAGTACATTCGACAACTGTGGAAGAAAGAATGCGACAGTACAGGGCCTGTGTGGAATTATTGATAACGATATTCAACATAAGGTCTCTGTACTTAGCCAGATACCCGAGAGCCTTGCTGGTCACTATAAATCCATTCACAACAACACTCAGTGGGGTTGGTCTGGAAGGTATAGTAGATAGAAAAGGAGAAATTGCTTGTTTTCTAGGTGTCCCCTCACTCACCAGGGTTGCCCCTTGGTGACATGCTTCATCATTGGGGCCATCCCAGTCCTCTACGGCCTGGGGCGTGCTGCGACTTGCGAATTACGTAGGAGCACTTACAAATGACTATGTGTGGTGCAGATGTGATAGTGGAGTGGACTAAGTGATGTGTTAAGGGATCAATTTAGAAGCAGAGAGAGATCCAAGAAATGCAGTCACAGTCAGAGAAAAAGGCAAGGGATACTGTATCTATGTGGTTGTAGTGGTCCTGTTGGAAGTGGTAAGTAAGTTGCCTGCAGAAAAAAAATCCTCCTATTAGTGGCACTCCTCCATTGCAGCCGACGCTTCGTCCATCGATGTTGGTCACCAGAAGACACCCTGTCCACTGCCTGCCTGATGCTGAATTGTGGCTCGCTACTGTGAAGCCTGACTCCATCCTTTTTTCCCCATTGCAGAGACTGAAACCCGGCCTGTAGTTATTCAACGAAAAACAGGATGTGATATAATATTACAACACCACTGATAAATAAATATAAGGTATGTAGGCTGTGGAGTGCAAAAAGTCACAATTTGATTTTCCTAGTAGACAGTACAATATTTTTGAAAGTGCGTACTCTGAGTCACCTTTTGAAGGATAAATAAGTATGGGCAAATTAATGTAGCGGATCTTGCCCCTCAAGCTAGGTGTACTGTAAACTGTGTTTTAGAACAAAATTAGATCTTCCTAGCAGTGCTCCCACCCAGACCCTTACTAAAGCCAGTCGCAAAAATGTAGAAGACCCCCAATCAAATCTCAAAAAACGAGGCCTAGCAGAAAACTGGTGACAAAACTTACTTTGAAAGTAAAAGTAGGCCGAAGTACCCCCTTCCTAATTACCCATTACCCACCGTGGATTGCATTCAAACCACTTGCAAGCAACCAAGCAAAAGTAGCCATAGCCAGCATCGCTCCAAGACTCGAAATCCCCCCCACTCAAACACATGCAATAGAAATACTGCTAACCCTAACGAACCCTAAGTTAAGAATAGTGGCAAAGGCTTTCTTTAACTATGCCAAATCCCCCCTTTCCCACACAGGATTTTCTTCAAATGACTTGCAACCAAAATTACACATTCTCACGAGTGCTCTAAGACCCCAGAACTCAGTTGGAAAAATCTAGAACACCCCGAAACACATGCAATCCTGCTGCTAGGGCTAACCCTAACGAACCCTAAGTTACAAAAAGTGCCAAAACTAAAGGCTTTTCCGCGAGGATTTTGTCCCAACCACTTCTACCCGGTATTAGACCTTCCCAGGAATGCCCCAAGACCCGGCAACCCACCCGCCAAGAAGCATAACACCCCCAAACAGGCCAAAAGCAAAATCTCATACTTGCAATATTTCTGGGCCTTCGGTCCAAACGCGCTGCGTAGCTAGGCCATAAGTCGGGGTTGGCACGACGGATTTCCTGAAAAGCAAATGCAATCAAGATTAGAGTGTCCCAGCAATGCTCCCAGACCACGAAACTCACCCACAAACAGACGGAACCCCCCCTAAGAGCACCTCAAAGGCAAGCAAGTCATCAAAAACACAAAAAATGTTCCGCCTGGGATTTGGTCCAAAACACTTTTATCCGGTATTAGAGCTTCCCAGCAATGGCCCCAGAGCCGTCAACCCAGGAGAAAACGAGTAGAAGACCCCCAAACAGCCAAAGAGCAAAAGTACAAAAATGGGGACTTAGTCAATTTTTCACAAATTTCCCAAATCACTCCGCGCACGCTCTGCAGCTAGGCCCTAACTCCCCTCTGCCACCATGGATTGGCTTCAAACCTCTTGCAAAGTAAAGTATATATAGCCAGCAGTGCTCCCAGACCACGAAACTCACCCACAAACACCAGGAAGCCCCCCAAACAGGCCCCCGAAAACGCTACATAGAGCAAAATGTCAGAAATAGCCAAAAAAAAATCGGCCTGGATTTTGTCCCAACCACTTCTACCCGGTATTAGACCTTTCCCAGGAATGCCCCAAGACCCGCCAACCCACCCGCCAAGAAGCATAACACCCCCAAACAGGCCAAAAGCTAAATCTCATACTTGCAATATTTCTGGGCCTTCGGTCCAAACGCACTGCGTAGCTAGGCCATAAGTCGGGGTTGCCACGACGGATTTCCTGAAAAGCAAATGCAATCAAGATTAGAGTGTCCCAGCAGTGCTCCCACACCACGAAACTCACCCACAAACACCAGGAAGCCCCCCAAACAGGCCCCCGAAAACGCTACATAGAGCAAAATGTCAGAAATAGCCAAAAAAAAAATCGGCCTGGATTTTGTCCCAACCACTTCTACCCGGTATTAGACCTTCCCAGGAATGCCCCAAGACCCGGCAACCCACCCGCCAAGAAGCATAACACCCCCAAACAGGCCAAAAGCAAAATCTCATACTTGCAATATTTCTGGGCCTTCGGTCCAAACGCACTGCGTAGCTAGGCCATAAGTCGGGGTTGCCACGACGGATTTCCTGAAAAGCAAATGCAATCAAGATTAGAGTGTCCCAGCAGTGCTCCCAGACCACGAAACTCACCCACAAACACCAGGAAGCCCCCCAAACAGGCCTCCGAAAACGCTACATAGAGCAAAATGTCAGAAATAGCCAAAAAAAAATCGGCCTGGATTTTGTCCCAACCACTTCTACCCGGTATTAGACCTTTCCCAGGAATGCCCCAAGACCCGCCAACCCACCCGCCAAGAAGCATAACACCCCCAAACAGGCCAAAAGCTAAATCTCATACTTGCAATATTTCTGGGCCTTCGGTCCAAACGCACTGCGTAGCTAGGCCATAAGTCGGGGTTGCCACGACGGATTTCCTGAAAAGCAAATGCAATCAAGATTAGAGTGTCCCAGCAGTGCTCCCACACCACAAAACTCACCCACAAACACCAGGAAGCCCCCCAAACAGGCCCCCGAAAACGCTACATAGAGCAAAATGTCAGAAATAGCCAAAAAAAAAATCGGCCTGGATTTTGTCCCAACCACTTCTACCCGGTATTAGACCTTCCCAGGAATGCCCCAAGACCCGGCAACCCACCCGCCAAGAAGCATAACACCCCCAAACAGGCCAAAAGCAAAATCTCATACTTGCAATATTTCTGGGCCTTCGGTCCAAACGCACTGCGTAGCTAGGCCATAAGTCGGGGTTGCCACGACGGATTTCCTGAAAAGCAAATGCAATCAAGATTAGAGTGTCCCAGCAGTGCTCCCAGACCACGAAACTCACCCACAAACACCAGGAAGTCCCCCAAACAGGCCCCCGAAAACGCTACATAGAGCAAAATGTCAGAAATAGCCAAATAAAAATCGGCCTGGATTTTGTCCCAACCACTTCTACCCGGTATTAGACCTTCCCAGGAATGCCCCAAGACCCGGCAACCCACCCGCCAAGAAGCATAACACCCCCAAACAGGCCAAAAGCAAAATCTCATACTTGCAATATTTCTGGGCCTTCGGTCCAAACGCACTGCGTAGCTAGGCCATAAGTCGGGGTTGCCACGACGGATTTCCTGAAAAGCAAATGCAATCAAGATTAGAGTGTCCCAGCAGTGCTCCCAGACCACGAAACTCACCCACAAACACCAGGAAGCCCCCCAAACAGGCCCCCGAAAACGCTACATAGAGCAAAATGTCAGAAATAGCCAAAAAAAAATCGGCCTGGATTTTGTCCCAACCACTTCTACCCGGTATTAGACCTTTCCCAGGAATGCCCCAAGACCCGCCAACCCACCAGCCAAGAAGCATAACACCCCCAAACAGGCCAAAAGCAAAATCTCATACTTGCAATATTTCTGGGCCTTCGGTCCAAACGCACTGCGTAGCTAGGCTATAAGTCGGGGTTGCCACGACGGATTTCCTGAAAAGCAAATGCAATCAAGATTAGAGTGTCCCAGCAGTGCTCCCAGACCACAAAACTCACCCACAAACAGACGGAACCCCCCCTAAGAGCACATCAAAGGCAAGCAAGTCATCAAAAACACAAAAAAATTTCCGCCTGGGATTTGGTCCAAAACACTTTTATCCGGTATTAGAGCTTCCCAGCAATGGCCCCAGAGCCGTCAACCCAGGAGAAAACGAGTAGAAGACCCCCAAACAGCTAAAGAGCAAAAGTACAAAAATGGGGACTTAGTCAATTTTTCACAAATTTCCCAAATCACTCCGCACGCGCTCTGCAGCTAGGCCCTAACTCCCCTCTGCCACCATGGATTGGCTTCAAACCTCTTGCAAAGTAAAGTATATATAGCCAGCAGTGCTCCCAGACCACGAAACTCACCCACAAACACCAGGAAGCCCCCCAAACAGGCCCCCGAAAACGCTACATAGAGCAAAATGTCAGAAATAGCCAAAAAAAAATCGGCCTGGATTTTGTCCCAACCACTTCTACCCGGTATTAGACCTTTCCCAGGAATGCCCCAAGACCCGCCAACCCACCCGCCAAGAAGCATAACACCCCCAAACAGGCCAAAAGCAAAATCTCATACTTGCAATATTTCTGGGCCTTCGGTCCAAACGCACTGCGTAGCTAGGCCATAAGTCGGGGTTGCCACGACGGATTTCCTGAAAAGGAAATGCAATCAAGATTAGAGTGTCCCAGCAGTGCTCCCAGACCACAAAACTCACCCACAAACAGACGGAACCCCCCCTAAGAGCACCTCAAAGGCAAGCAAGTCATCAAAAACACAAAAAATTTTCCGCCTCGGATTTGGTCCAAACCACTTTTAGTGCTTCCCAGCAATGGCCCCAGACCCGTCAACTCACCTGCAGAGAGGTAGAACAACACCCCCACAAGTGCTGAGTCTTTCTTCATTGGGCGTAAACCAGCCCTCTGCTTTGATGGAAATAGGAGTCTGGAGGAGGAGGATAGAGGAGCATGTTCTTCTGAACTTGTGAACCTGAGGAATGCAGACTGCGGCACCTTCAAATCAATTAGCAAACAAGTGAAGACAGTTCTGCTGATGGGCTTGTTTTTGTGATTATCTGATTAAAGTTTGAATTATATTAACTGTGCACAACAAAGAAAGACAGACACAGGAATAAAAGTGAATAAGGATGAAAAAGAAAGTTATTGATTCGTTGTCTCATTTTCAGGGCTCGGTATCACGGTCCAGGAATAAGAATAAGGCTTCGTCATCATACTCTGCGAATTCAGGCAGGGTGAGCTCAGTGTCACCTGACAGAGTAGAAATTCCCTCATCTATGTTGCTGGCCACCTCCTCTTCATCCGGCACGCTCTCTCGTACTCTGAAATCTGGTGGTATGAGGTGCTGATTCATCTTGATCATTGTTAACCTCTCCACATTTTTGGGCGAGAGGCGGCTCCGTTTGGGAGTTACAATCCCACCAGCCGCACTGAAAACCCGTTCAGAAGACACGCTTGCGAGTGGGCAAGACAAGTAGTTTAAAGCCAGGTTGGTGAGCTGTGGCCACAATTCTTTTTTCCCATGCCAATACGCCAATGGGTCAGAATTAACATAGACCTCTGTTGAGTCATTCAGATAGTCCTTCACCATCGACTCAAGGTCCTCATCCAAGGTTCCTCCACTTTGCTTAGCTCTTGCTGTGCCTCTGGCCTTTTGAGAACCAAACCCACGCAGAGCTAGCCAATCCTCTTCAGCCTCCAATGTTTCTGTTGTCTTTCGTGCAGATGATCCGGTTGCCGGTGTCTTTAACGGCTGAGAGGTCACTTGTGCCACAGCCACAGGTGCAGAAGTGGATTGTTTTGACTGGGGATGGCCTGCTGATGTACTGCCATTTCCTTCAATTTCCAGCCGTTCTGTTTCAAACTTCTTGGCTGACAAGGCTAGCCAACGTTTGTACTTTGGAACATGTTCATCATCAAAAGGAAAGAATGCTTGGCCTGCCAGCGCCTTTTTGTAGCGTGGATCCAGAATAGTAGCACAAATGTAATGCTGTTCTGAGTGGATCTTTTTAAGACGTTCATCACCTTGTAGGAGCTCTAATAATTGCTCAGCCAGAAGCAAAGAGTCTTGGTTTTTGTCATCTTTTCCAAACACAGAACACACTTCCTTCAGTTGGTCCTCCAGCATGTACAACAATGGGATAGCTTTTCCCAAATTAGAGTCCTCCTTGCTGACTGCACGCGTGAAGAACTCAAAAGGACGAAGCATGCGTGTCAGGCTTTCAACTATGTTCCATTGCGGCCCACCCATCCTCAGCTCCTCTGTACCCTCTTTAAGGAAATATTGATCGAGTTCCGTATACTGCTCATACAGACGCTCAAGCATGTAGAAGGTTGAGTTCCAACGTGTTACCACCTCCTGGATGAGTGCTTTCACTGGCATTTGACGTTGATATAGCAGGCTCCTCAGCTGCTTCCGGGCCTTAAAAGAATGCCTGAAATGCTTGCACATTTTTCGGCAGGTCTCCAATACACTGTACGCTGCACTGCCTTTATTACCCAAGAATTTTTGGACAACCAGGTTTATACAGTGCGCCAAACACGGCACTCTGAAATAGTAACCGTCCCTCATGGCCTTAACTATATTGGCGCCATTGTCCGTGGAAACATAACCAACCTTGCGTTTTAGTGGGGACAGCCAGTTAAGGACCTTTGTGTTAAAGACATCCAAAATGTTTTCTGCTGTGTGACGTTTCTCCAAACCAAACATGGCTAGAGTTGCATGTTTCCGAGCACCTTTAAAAACAATGTTCGTGTCAACACCTGCGTTTAGCTTTGCTTTAGCCCCTGAAAAAGAGACCCAGTGTGCAGTGATGCACATGTAATCAGCGCCTGCGCCACTGGTCCACATGTCTGTTGTCAGATGTATAGTGTGAACAGCACTCTTCTGCAAAGCTGCCCCAATCACCTTCAGAACATCTTCATGTAGTGCTGGAACCGCAACTCGGGCAAAATAGAACCGGCAAGGAACCTTCCATTTAGGGCAGAGCGCTGTCACTAATTCTAGAAAACCAACCCCTTCTACAAAAGAAAAAGGGAGAAGGTCCAGAGCTAGCATTTTAGCCAGCTTAGTGTTATACAGACGGGTCATTGGGTGGTTGCGTTCATATTGCGCTTCTGTAAACAACATCTTTTTAATGTTGCCCTGGACCAAGGATTTACGGCATGATGATGATCTCTTCGACCCAGTTACGCTCGCTGATGAACTTTTCCGCATTGATGTCTCACTCTCTCCCACACTCTTAGTGTGGCTCCCATGGGGTGTGCTGCTGACAGGGGAACTGGGTGTAAGTGAAGTGTTTGAATCGTCTTCTACCTCCTCGTCATCATCAGATGAAAAATCAACGTTTTCATTACGTGCAATTCCGGCTTTCTTGACCGCCTCTAGGTGCGGAAACCATTGGACAGGGTGCGCTCTTTCAAGATGACCTCTCTGGCCTCCGGTACCATAGTTAGAACCAAGCTTACCACGACTAACTCGAAGCTTACAAAGGCTACAAATGGCTACGTTTTCCTTTTTTGGGCAAACACTAAAGAAGTCCCAAACTGGAGACTTGAAATGTCTTCGGGGGCCGGAGGAGGCGGCGATACTGGTGGTGGTGGTCCTGCTGCTAATGCCAGATGAAGTGGAGGATGTGGATTGCCGAACTTCAGTACGTTTTGCACTTTCACCACCACGAATTGAGGTCGAGGACGAGGTGGGTACCTTCTTGCGAGGAAGAAATATGGAAGCGGTAGGTTTTGGTGTACTACTTAACTCCAAATCTAATGATTCCATTTCCATTGCCTCCTCGCCGACATCATCATCACGCTCAGCAGCTTCTCGGGATAGGGTCAAAATGTCTCTTTGGTGCATGCCCGGTGGGGCTGCAGTGACCTTTGTGATGACTGGCTCGTCGTCATCGTGAGAGGCTTCATCACCAGCAGTATCTGTCACTTCTTGTTGAGCCTCATCACACTCCATAGGTTTGAGTTTTTGGACGACCTTCCTTTTACGCTTAGGTACCGGTGTCAGATCATGGTGTGCCTCACTGTCAGACCGCAGTTGTGGTTCCCAAGACAGATCACTTGCATCAGAACGAGGTGGGCTTGAAGAAGATGTAGACACCCCCCTTGATCTTTTCCTTGCTAGGGATGTGGAAGACAATGAATGATCATCAGGAGGAGTGGCTTCCAATGATACCTCCTCGGCTTCATTGTCGATTTCCTGATGTGCCCCTACTTCGGGAGGAACAACTATTGTGGGCACTTGTGAACCTCCATGCACCTTTGCTTGCGCATCTCCTTTTGCTGCCTCTCCTTCCACATGTACTTGGGCGTGTACTTGCACATGGTGTTGTTGTTGCGGCTGTGGTTGTTCAACACTTGTCAGATGAGTTACAACAACCTGTGTTGATTCAGGGACATTGCTGCTACTTTCTTGCGATGAGCCAACATCACTGGTCGATGGTGATTGGAGAAGTACACTGACTGCCTCTGAAGCACTCAAGGGCTTTGACTTAAGTTGGCGTGGTGGTGGAGGCACTGAACCCAATGGAGCAGCGGTGCTGCTCCCAGCTTGGTCCCCAGCAGATCCTGCTGCTGCAGGCGTACTTTTTTTTTTGCTCCCAAAAAACGTGGCGGGTGGCACACCAGCCTCCTTGGTAACTTGCTTCTTCTGCTCCTTACTAGCAACTTTCTTGCTAGAGGAGCTACGGAGAAATTTCTTTGGGGCCATCTTCTTCAGAGCAGGTCAGACAGCAGGCCGCAGTTGCACGAATTGTAGAGTTGTCTGAGGCCAGACGTGACGTCGCGTGACGTTATGCTGCACACACACACCGCTGCAGGACTTCTTCCTGGCACTCGTGGTTCTCTTGAGTCTTGTGCACCTAAAAAAAATGGAAGACAGAGGAACATCAGTTCAGTTATAGAGCACAAAAAAATCGAAAAACACTGCAAAATCAGCACAATCCCAATCCATCCATGCCCTCCATAATGTTTAAATTCAAGACAACCCACAGAAAGACTAGGCCCATGCAAGACTCACTACCCCTGGGCATAAATAAAGGTTGAAAAGTAGGCAAAATGGTTGGAGGCCTAACAACAAAGCCTGCATTCAAAATGGCCACTTGCCTCCTAGCACATGGCCAGGGCCTGTCTGTACCAGCACTCAAAATGGCCCCCACCCACATGGCCTGTCCCCATGAACACCCCCAAAAATCGAAAAACACTGCAAAATCAGCACAATCCCATTCCATCCATGCCCTCCATGATGTTTAAATTCAAGACACCCCACAGAAAGACTAGGCCCATGCACCACTCACTACCCCTGGTCAAGGCCCCAACAACAGGTCAAAAATCGAAAAACACAGAAAAATCAGCACAATCCCATTCCATCCATGCCCTCCATGATGTTTAAGTTCAAGACAGCCCACAGAAAGACTAGGCCCATGCACCACTCACTACCCCTGGTCAAGGCCCCAACAACAGGTCAAAAATCGAAAAACACAGAAAAATCAGCACAATCCCATTCCATCCATGCCCTCCATGATGTTTAAGTTCAAGACAGCCCACAGAAAGACTAGGCCCATGCTAGACTCAAATACCCCTGGTGAAAAGGCCACAAGTACAGGCCCAAAAAACGAAAATCACTGAAAAATCTGCACAATCCCATTCCATCCATGGCCTCCATGATGTTTAAATTCAAGACAACCCACAGAAAGACTAGGCCCATGCAAGACTCACTACCCCTGGGCATAAATAAAGGTTGAAAAGTAGGCAAAATGGTTGGAGGCCTAACAACAAAGCCTGCATTCAAAATGGCCACTTGCCTGCCAGCACATGGCCAGTGCCTGTAGCTGCACTCAAAATGGCCACCAGCCACATGGCATGTCCCTCCCCATGAACACCCCCAAAAATCGAAAAACACTGCAAAATCAGCACAATCCCATTCCATCCATGGCCTCCATGATGTTTAAATTCAAGACAACCCACAGAAAGACTAGGCCCATGGAAGACTCACTACCCCTGGGCATAAATAAAGGTTGAAAAGTAGGCAAAATGGTTGGAGGCCTAACAACAAAGCCTGCATTCAAAATGGCCACTTGCCTGCCAGCACAAGGCCAGTGCCTGTAGCTGCACTCAAAATGGCCACCAGCCACATGGCATGTCCCTCCCCATGAACACCCCCAAAAATCGAAAAACACTGCAAAATCAGCACAATCCCATTCCATCCATGCCCTCCATGATGTTTAAATTCAAGACACCCCACAGAAAGACTAGGCCCATGCACCACGCACTACCCCTGGTCAAGGCCCCAACAACAGGTCAAAAATCGAAAAAAACAGAAAAATCAGCACAATCCCATTCCATCCATGCCCTCCATGATGTTTAAGTTCAAGACAGCCCACAGAAAGACTGGGCCCATGCTAGACTCAAATACCCCTGGTGAAAAGGCCACAAGTACAGGCCCAAAAAACGAAAATCACTGAAAAATCTGCACAATCCCATTCCATCCATGGCCTCCATGATGTTTAAATTCAAGACAACCCACAGAAAGACTAGGCCCATGCAAGACTCACTACCCCTGGGCATAAATAAAGGTTGAAAAGTAGGCAAAATGGTTGGAGGCCTAACAACAAAGCCTGCATTCAAAATGGCCACTTGCCTGCCAGCACATGGCCAGTGCCTGTAGCTGCACTCAAAATGGCCACCAGCCACATGGCATGTCCCTCCCCATGAACACCCCCAAAAATCGAAAAACACTGCAAAATCAGCACAATCCCATTCCATCCATGGCCTCCATGATGTTTAAATTCAAGACAACCCACAGAAAGACTAGGCCCATGCAAGACTCACTACCCCTGGGCATAAATAAAGGTTGAAAAGTAGGCAAAATGGTTGGAGGCCTAACAACAAAGCCTGCATTCAAAATGGCCACTTGCCTCCTAGCACATGGCCAGGGCCTGCCTGTACCAGCACTCAAAATGGCCCCCACCCACATGGCCTGTCCCCATGAACACCCCCAAAAATCGAAAAACACTGCAAAATCAGCACAATCCCATTCCATCCATGCCCTCCATGATGTTTAAATTCAAGACACCCCACAGAAAGACTAGGCCCATGCACCACTCACTACCCCTGGTCAAGGCCCCAACAACAGGTCAAAAATCGAAAAACACAGAAAAATCAGCACAATCCCATTCCATCCATGCCCTCCACGATGTTTAAGTTCAAGACAGCCCACAGAAAGACTAGGCCCATGCTAGACTCAAATACCCCTGGTGAAAAGGCCACAAGTACAGGCCCAAAAAACGAAAATCACTGAAAAATCTGCACAATCCCATTCCATCCATGGCCTCCATGATGTTTAAATTCAAGACACCCCACAGAAAGACTAGGCCCATGCACCACTCACTACCCCTGGTCAAGGCCCCAACAACAGGTCAAAAATCGAAAAACACAGAAAAATCAGCACAATCCCATTCCATCCATGCCCTCCATGATGTTTAAGTTCAAGCCAGCCCACAGAAAGACTAGGCCCATGCACCACTCACTACCCCTGGTCAAGGCCCCAACAACAGGTCAAAAATCGAAAAACACAGAAAAATCAGCACAATCCCAATTCATCCATGGCCTCCATGATGTTTAAGTTCAAGACAACCCACAGAAAGAATCAGTCCACCCACCACTGAGTACCCCTGGGCAAAAGGCCCCAAAACAGCCCAAAAATCGAAAATTCCAAAATTTTAATTGCAGCAACTGTAATGCCCCAAACAAACTTACTTGTAAAATTTCTAATCCAACAGTGATCCAAAGAAAGTCAAAAAGGCCTCAAATCCAAATATCCAGCAGCATCCACAAAAAGTAATCCTTCCAGCTCCAGACCCAAATGAAAAGTGACCAGGAGATGGACAAAGCACTGGGAGGAGCCTGCTGAACAGGAACAGGAAGTTGAAGACTGTGGGGCACTTCCTTCCTCCCACCCCCCTGCCCCCCTCCCCAAAATGGACTCCTCGCTAAAAAAGTGCAGGCAAATGTCAAACTAAGGAGTTATTCAGATAAAAATCATCATTTCTAGAAGGTTTATGCTGCTTGCTGGTGGATTTCTTGTGCAGAATTGCAAATTTATATTTTCGCTCGCCGCATCTCAAATCTCGCAATTGCGAAGTACCGCGAGACGTGATCTCGCCGTACTCGCGTTGACAAACTATCGCTGGCAAGCCGCGATGACGTAATCGCGCTCGCCAATTCCCGCGGGATCACACAGCAAGATCCAAAATGGCGCAGCACTCGCAAACTATCGAAAAAAACAACTCGGCAAACGATGATAAACGCCGCGTGCCGCAAAAATTGTATCACCAACGCCGCGCGCCGCCAAAAAAATCCGCTGCGTGCGAATTTGCGGATTTTGCGGGAAATTCGCAAATCTCGCGGATTGCGGATTTCCCGAAAATCCGCAAAATCCGCGAGCGTAACGGATTTTCCGCCCATGCTTACATCTGGGAAGGATCATCCATGGCCTTAGAGGAATTTCATCAATAGCTAAATAATCGCAGTCCTGATATTAAATTGAGCCTGATATATGATTGTAAATCTCTGTCGTTCCTAGATGTAAAAATAAAACACACCCCTGAGGGTTTGATGTCCTCTTTGTACCTCAAGAAAACGGACAAAAACAATGCTCTGCATTACCGGAGTTATCATCCGAGAAATTTGAAAAACAATCTCCCCTACGGACAATTCCTTAGGGTGAGGCGCAACTGTTCGAGGGTTGAAGATTTCGAGACACATGGCAATGCCCTATGCCAAAAGTTGCAAGAAAGAGGATATCCACGCAAGCTGGTCAAGCATTGTATGAAAAGAGCACGCTGGACCCCGAGAGAACATCTATTGGCAAAGAAACACAAACCGCCCACAGATCAGATGGTGTGTGTTTCCACATTTGGCCCTCACACACAACCTGTGCAGAAAATCATTCAAAATCATTGGCATTTGGTGGAAGATGCCATTCCCCATGTGGGCAAACCCCTGTTTGCATTAAAGAAAAAAATGCAGTATAGGGCAACAAATCATCTCAACACGCCCTCCAGTCAAAAAAGACACCCAGAGCACCCTCTTTGGGCTAGGCCCAGTCAAAGGACACCACAAATGTGGAACCTGTTCGGCATGCGACACTGCTGTAGAAGGTACACTGTTCAGTGATGGCAAAAGATTTTGGAGGCACGACCTGTTTACAAATTGCAAATCCAAATACGTTGTATATGCCATTGTATGCCCAGCAAATCTATATTGGCAAAACAACACAGGAAGCGAGACAACGGATTATCCAACATCGGTCTAGGTTGAAGAACAAAGTTCTGTCCGCCCCACTAGTGGCTCATTTTTTGGAAAAGAATCACGGCCCCAATGAGTTCAAATGGACAATTTTGTCATCAATTAAAATTGCCGTAGGTGCCAGAGGAGACCCTCACCTGCAACTATCTCAGGGGGAGGCATTTCTGATCATGAAATTTAATACAACAATCAATGGATTGAACTAACTTTCTGAACTTATCAATCTAAGATAACTGTGGTTTTCCAGTTCTAATTATCGATTTTGAATTAGTACGCTCTCAGACTATGGCGCAACATTTCCAACTGCACAAAGGACATTGAGAGGCAGAGTAGTTGGGCAGATATAGGAAATGTACAACAAAGACCAAGCGCCCCAGCGAGTCACTACGATGAAATGGCTCCTTTAAAGATTTTAAAAAAACGCACACGCCTCGAGATGCGCGTTGACGTCCAATGCAGAAGCTGCCAGCGGTTCGTTGTATCGAGTGGAAACATACGGAGCACAAGTAAGCTAAAGACAAAACCCAGTTTACAATTTGAGGCAGTTGTGAAGACAAGCTTCTGAAATATCTTCTTTATGTCACGCTTACAGACCCGGTGGATATGATCTATAACGAACATCTCTTTGACAACTGTGATTAAATCCGGATAGACACCCTTTAGAAGTTCTAAGGTATGTGAAAAAACTCCCCTGCCTCTCAGCAGAGTTGAATGTTAGACATACACCTGTTTATTAGGGTGACTAAATCGTTGTTTAATCGTTGTCCACAGCACCGGGCACCACTAAAAATCTCAATAGACCGAGTACAGACCCGAAAAACTACCGCGAGGTAGGATCACGAATTACGCATATGTTTTTTTGTCAGCCGAAACACTGTATACAATACTTTAGTGACTTTGGGTATTTTCTATATTTTGTACACCTGCAGAATCTCAGTGCCCCCATGAGAAGCTACACAGTCGCTCCATCAAGACTTTGCATCAGGTACATTTAGCTTAAGTTGAAGGGAGTGTGAGCCAGAAAATAAATGTATCAGTTGTTCTCACACCGATCATGTATTCATTTGTATGTCCCACAGTACAGGCCCCTTTCCAGTCCATGTCCTGAGGAGAACCCCTAAAATATATCCGGGTTCGAAACGCGTTGACTCTGTGTTGGAACAGGATTCAGGAAGGGCATTTCAGGATTCTAAATTAAGACATTGTCTACCTGAGAATTGACCTTTGGCTTTATATGTTTCCAGCACAGTCAAACAAGCAGGCCACCAAAAAGAATCGAACGGCCCCGTGTTTGTTGTTTTTGTATCAGGACTGGTGCCCCATGCATTGAATGAATAGAGGCATCTTTTTTCTTTTCATGTATATGGTGTGTTTGTAAATATGTCTCATTTATATTGTTCGTAAAATGTGTGTTTGCAGTAACGTACTCCATGTGAATTTTGACATTTGAGTATTTTTGATGTTTGGACGTATGTAAATGTTTTCTTAAAAATTATGGAATAAGTAAAAATTACTAAATGAAAAGTGTGCCCGCTTAGGCTAGTAGGCCTGCAGCACTGATTGTGCCACCCACATGAGCAGCCTGTAAATGTAACCCAGTCCTGCCACCACAATTTCTGTGTGTAGTTTGGTACTGCCATGTCAACCTAGCAAGTCCACCCACTTGCCAGGCTCTAACCTTCCCTTTTCTTACATGTGAGTCACCCCTCAGGCAGGCCCAAGGTACCCCTGTGGGCAGGGTTCAGTGTATTTGAAAGGTAAGAC
Organism: Lissotriton vulgaris; assembly: GCF_964263255.1. Taxonomy (NCBI): domain Eukaryota; kingdom Metazoa; phylum Chordata; class Amphibia; order Caudata; family Salamandridae; genus Lissotriton; species Lissotriton vulgaris. Next base: position 644,045,043 of record NC_141687.1, on the reverse strand, counting down.
ATGCCCTGATATGTGTGGCATGTCCTGGTAGTAAAATACTGCCAATTTCATTTTTCACTATTGAAAGGCTATCTGTCCCATAGGATAGAATGGGAGTTTATTTATAACATCTTATAAATATAACTTCCCAATGGGACAAGATGTAAAGCTGGAGTTTAGTATGCCTGAACTCAGAATATAACATGCATCTTTTAGTAAAGATGATTTTTATGTTATGTGTTTGAAAATACCACTTTTAGAAAGTGGGTATTTTCTTGCTTAGACATCCAGTGTGCCTCTTCTGGTTTGTGGGTTGACTGTCTAGCTTTTGAATGACAGGGGCTGGGAATGTGCAGTCCCTCAGATGGCCACGGGGGTGTTGATGTGTGTTCTGCCTTTCCTGGATGACTCAGGGCTGAGCTGAATATGCCTGGGCTACCTCCATAGTAGGGGGAAGAGATTTCTTTCACACCTGAATGGGCCTGGTCTGTCTTAGACAATGCTGTCTTCACCTCCTGCCAGGAGGCTGCACCAGAGAGGATAGAACTGGTTTTGGCTGGGCAAAGGGCTTCTCTGCCACTGAGAACAAAGGATTTTTGTAATATTTATAGAGGGACCCAGGCCCCAGAATACTCCTGGGAATCAAGAAGAACCTTTGCCAAGGAGAAGAGCTGGAGAAACTGAGGAGTACTGCCCCATTGCTGTTTGCTGTTGGCATCATTGCTGTTTGCTGTTGGCTTCAGTGACTGTTTTTGCCAAGGAAAGGACAAGGACTTTGATCCGTGCTGTGTCCCCTGCTTGAGGAAGATATCCATGAGCTTGAAATAGGGCTTGCCCCCTGTTCTGAAGTCTCAGGGACACAAAGACGTCACCACTCGCTCCCCTGAATTTCCTTGCTTGGAGTTATGACCTGCTAAGAGGTGCCTGCTGCTGCTTTGAACCTCTGGAGGCTGTTTGCCGCTGGTAGCTGGAAAAGTAATGCAACTTCGAGAAGCACTATGCATCTTCACCTGTTTCCGAGTCACTTCCAAAGAAATCGATGCAGCTCCAGTTGCAGGTAAAGAAATCGCCGCACGGTGAATCTCGTGCACCGATCTGTCACCGATTCCGATGCAGGCCCTGCTGTGCGGCTGCAAGAACCAACGCATCGTGGGAGCGTGGCTGGAGAGAACAATGCAGTGTCATTGCCGTATCCAGACCTGACGCATCCCTGATCCTCAAACATTGCATCTGGGCGCCATGCTGCAAGAAACCGGGGTTGCAGTAAGAAACCAATGCATCACCTCTGTGCACAGTAAGAGAACGACGCATCACCTACACTTCAGAAAGGAACCAACGCATCACTGCCCCTGTGTGCAGTAAGGCAGTGACGCTACACCTCCCCTGAAGTAAGGCACAGACGCATTACCTTACCTGGGCATAAGGAACCAACGCATCACCGTCCCTGCAACAGTTTCTGTTAGTGTGTGCGACGCATCCAAGGTACTTTTGTGTGAAAAGTGTTGCATCTGCAATTTGCTTTGAATATAACTATTTTTACCTTTTAAAATTCATATTTTTGTTACTGAATTGTGAATTTTTGTCATTTTGTTCTTGTTTGGTTTAGATTAAGATTACTTATTTTTCTAAACTGGTATGGTGTTCATTAGTAGTGTTGTCAATGTATTACTGAATATGTTCACAAATGTTTTACACATAGCCTCTGAGATAAGCCTATCTGCTTGTGCCAAGCTACCAAGTGGGTGAGCAGGGGTTATTTTAGAAGTGTATCCCCCTTACTCTGATTAGGAAGAAGGGTCCCTATTTGGACAAATGTGCAATCCCTTGCCAACTAGAGACCCCCATTTCTAACGTATTAATAAAACATAGCCTGTCTGTCTTCGCTGACAGGTTTTGTAACTCTGAAGTCCCTTTCCCTTGTCAAATAGATTTATTCAATTTAGGGCCCGATTTAGGGTTTGGCTGGTGATACTCCATCCATCAGGTTGACAGAGGAAATTACATCCATCATCCTTACGGTCTACCATCCGCCATAGTTTAGAAATCTATGCTACCATGCCATTCACCAAACTTTTACAGGCATTTTGTTTTTCATAGCAAGTTCTCAAAGGAGCCTGTTATTGAAAAATAAAAAAACAAAAGACTCCCAAACTAAAGCAGTTTTTTTCCTGTGTCTGGGGTCATTATTTTTTCTTTCGTCCCAAGACACCACTGTTTTTACCTGGCAGGACAAGAAACAAGAAAAAAAGGACATCAGACATCACATCGTGAACACTAAATAGGTCGCATGTGTAATGCCTTTTCTCTGATGCTTCCTACTCCATTGGGCCATTGGAGGAAGCTGTTCATTGACAGAGCCAACAAGGGCTCCATCGACAGAACCCTGACAGTCCTCTCGACGCTAAATAGGGTGGGCAGGCCTTCAGTTTGGCGAACATGACAGTCTGTCATGTTGTGTCAGAGTACCCTGTCCGCCAAACTCTTAATTACCCCAAAAACTATTATTGTGTTTTACTGGTTTGTGTAAATTGATATGCGTTGAACCCAAGCTGGAAAAAATAGTTCAAAACCTATGGATTGGTATCATATGATTTCCTTGATTGCTGTCCAAATGCATAATTCACACCCAACTTCACTCTTTGCCTCACATATTGCTGTCAAGTACCCTAGCCACTGCCTAGCCTCGACCACTGCACAGAAGAGGAGAGAAGGAAGTGCCTTGGCGATAAATGATTCCTAAAAAGATCATGAAAGTCATTGTTATCATCATCAATAAGAGCAATTAAAACAACATCACACTTTGTATAAATTGCAACAGAGAAGAAAACAGTTACCCCAACTATACTTTCACCTACATGTTAAAAATAAAAGATTTACTATTGTGATAAGAAGCAAACTAAGGACAGAGATTCATGGTTATTGAAAACTCCCCATCCATCGCAAAATAATAACTAGAATACCGGCAAAATCATTATTCTTGCTTTTGGCTTTGCCAATGCAGAACTATTACATTTGTCAAAGCTTTTTGCCGATGCTGATCAGCATTGACAAAAATAAAAGAAAATGGTTTTTGCCAATGCTGAACAACATCATGAAAACAATTCACAACGTTGTATTAGCAGGCATGTGCTTTCATGCAAGGAAATATATACATCTAGATACTACGGTTTCTCCGATGTGATGACATAAATGTGGGGATGCATCACCATGGATGCCTGCATAAGTCAAGGTATAGCTACCATTAAATTTTTTTTTTATAATTTACCATCTTATGATGGCAGACACCCATTGCCGATCTGTAAATTAAACAAAATACAATGGACATGAAGGTTACAAAAAGGAGAGGCCACGTAGGAACTTCGAACTGCAGGGACCTACTAAAAAGTAAATTGTTTTGCTGAACATAGAAAACCTGGGTGGGGAGGAGGCTGGAGAGCAATGCAGAAGATAGCTGTGCGGAGAATCAAGAAAAAACCACCATCAAGGGATGGCGATTGTGAAAAAGGAGGAGGATATGTTACCTGGGCAGTGAAGGAGGGCGTTAAATATTTTTTCAGAGGGACATGGAGGGGTGGCAGAAGCAATGGACGAGCTGGAGAGGGAAAGCAGCATGGGTAGTACATGGGTGGGGGTCTGAAGGGGGAAGCAACACACAGGGGAGAAGACGAGTAAGCAAATACCAGATGCACTCCAATCGAATGATGAAAGCAAACACAAAGTAGATACCTTAATATAAGCAGTAGAAAAACAAAAGTTATCCAATCAAAAAGATGGTAAAGAAGCTACCTCCACTGAGGGTGCAAACACAAGAAGAGGAAGGAAATTCATTGAATTGGAAGCACAGAAATAAAACTGGCATGAAAGCTAACTAATGAAAAGCATTTGTCTGACCCAAAGCCGACTGAAAATAATGTTATTGACCACAATAGGCCTTTCAATAACAGGCAGCTGAAGGCAACTGCAGCTGAAACCTAAAAACACCAATAAACTAATAGTTGAAAAAAGTCAATATAGCCCCACAGACAAATTACAAGTGTCCACCACAGTGGCCTTTAATCGCTGTTCGCATGTGCAACAGATGGACAACAGGTATAACTAGATGAGCACAATCAATATGGAGCATAGAGGGAAAAAGAACCCTGGTCGCCCTCCACTCGAAGAGTAATAAACAACAAAAAGACCAGGTTCTTGAGACTACAGTAACCCTAATCTATCGTATTTCTTATAGTAGTCCACCTGAAGACTTGTAGTTTGCTACATAACCTTCAATACTCTAATCAGTAGTATGTGTAAGTATATAACATTAAACATACACCCTTTTCATCACTTTGTTGGCAGTTCTTAAGACATCAGGGACTCATAAGAAAACATTCTCAACTGTTTCAGTCCCATTCACACACTAATTAGTGTAAAAAAATGTGAAAAGGGCGAAATGACCCCTCACGGGCGCACCACCAAGCGGGTAACTGGCAGGTGCTCACCAGATAAGCCCATTTTTGTCATCATTGGCAGTCATTACGCCCAACAGCAAGAACCCTAAAGCAGAAACCAAGTGGCAAAAGGCATCATTCATATTGACAAATCAAGGTCACTTACAACTGGCCAACTCATCATCATCACAAGCACAATTCATTTACTTATTTATTTGTTTGGTTGTTTATTGTTTTTAATATTACTACCAAATGGTGTCTTGGCACTAACTTGCTTGCTAAATAAAGAAACACAGTAGAAATAAATAATGCGAAGTGCCAGATCCGAAGGGCTTGCCAAGAAGAAAGATGATCATGGGTCACTGGTAAGCTATGCAGAAGAGTGTTCCATGTACTTGGAGTTAGGGTGGAGAAGGCTCACATAATGAATATTCCAAAGCCCTCAGGCCTATAATATGAACAATGCACGGCTCACATGATTGTCACACTGCAGTATAAATACCAAGTGCAGTTCAATATTCTGAGCTTTATCTACAGGATCGATATGCGTTGGCCAATCAAAGACTGACGTGACTAGATAGGAAGTGGCAAATATTTCCGCTTCACAGGCAGGAACCATTGCTGGCCATTACCATTGTCAAGGGGCATTACAGAAAAACATTTTTTTATCAAAACCAAATCAGGATGTTATGTGTTGTGATCTTGGGGAGGCTGCACGGTGAGGCAGGTTGTCTTGTTAAAATGACAGAGCAGAGAATGTCTAGATCCAAAACCCAAGCGGGACGTGCAGATTCTTAATACCAGTCTTATCAAAATAAACAAACCATGCAGTCTCCCGTCAACTAGTTTGAATGGTCCTCATAATCCTTTCTTGTCTTGGTGATTTTACCTGTTGTGTATTTAGCACAATGGCTTTTCTTAATCAGCCAATTAGACCATTTCCTTAAAATTTATAAGACCTTAAATATAAATAACACCCATTTCAGCCAATTGTCATGATCCTTACAAAGGAACAAAAAATAGCCAGCAATTCAGCTGACGCTTTCAAAATTTTACAGCCATGTCTCTTTTTTCTCTTTTTTGTGTCTCTCATATTTCCCCCATAATGATAAAATGTTCAGGCAAATTGCAGAATGGAAACATTTTCTTCGTGCTTGTCAGAGTTCATGTTCTGTGAAAATTGATGGAGCCTACAGGCTCGGGATACTAATTTTAGTAGAAATCACCTAAGTGGGTTGTTAATTTTCTCCGCTCCCCAGACGATCTGTCTGCCTAGCGTGAAGGTTTTTCGATCGGCCGAGGAACAGAAGGAGATTTTGTGCACAGCTGACCGTGAGAAGAGTATAGAATTTGAATAAGGATTGAGAACCCCCACCCCCAACGACCAAGAAAAATAAGTTCGTGAAAAAATAATGTGAATACGTCTCAGAGGTTACTCGAAGAACTGTGTTTAGCTCTCTGACTCAATTCAGTGAATCTGATGTACTTTGAAGCCTGTGATCGCTGTCATCATCAAGGCCATGAACTCATTGGTGAGTTGCGAAGAATAACACAAGAAACAGAGTGAAACATATTCGGGGATTGGCAGGCCTACCCACCAAATAATAAAATCCAGTCAGATTTTTAAAAAAAGAATGTAAATGAGCAAAAACGCAGATATAATTCATGGGGTTCTGCAATCCTATATAAACTGCAGTCACTAAGTTACAAACGACTTGTGATGCACCAAGTTACCGATTATTAAAGAAAAGACATCAGAACTCGATTGCAGTCCCGTTCTGACATCAATGGGCCCGATTCACAGAACTAACTTAAGACAAAATGCTAAACTTACTACCATTTTCGTATTCACAGAAGGCACTTACTCATTTTGTTATTCACAGAAGTAAGGAGTCCTAACTTTGGGACTCCTAAATGCCTTCTGTGAATACCGAAAGTCTTAAAATTTGGATTTTCCTCAATTTAGTAGTAGTAAAGTTAGGACTCCTAACTTTAGGACTGCTAAACGCCTACTGTAAATTCCGAAAGTCTTAAAATTAGGATTTTTCTCAGTTTAGTAGTAGTAAAGTTGAGAAAAATCCTAACTTTAAGACTTTCGGTATTCACAGAAGGCATTTAGGAGTCCTAAAGTTAGGACTCCTAACTTCTGTGAATACCGAAATGAGTAAGTGCCTTTTATGAATACCAAAATGGTAGTAAGTTTAGGATTTTGTCTTAAGTTAGTTCTGTGAATCGGGCCCACAAAGTCTGATGCCAGAAGCCGAGGTGAAAGTCACATCAGATCACAGAGCATAATTAAAGCAGCTGTTTAAAGCAACAAAAGGAATGTGGGGGCATATTATCAAGGGGGTTTATCTCCGCTTTTTTGGCTTTAAAAGCCAAGAAAGCGGAGATAAAATTATCTCCCTATTACCTAGCTGTCGCTAACACCAGTTAGCGACAGCTAGTAGGAGATAGCGACCATCTTGGGCCCCACTTTGCATGTCAGTGATATTTATCACTAATAACATGCAAAGTGGGCGTGCCAAGATGTTAGCGACTGAAAACAGTCGCTAACATCGCTATCTCCTATTACCAACTTTTGGAGATATTCGCGCTAAGCGCGAATATCTCCAAAAGCTAACACCTGCCCTGAGCAGTTCGTAGCCATGTTATCCAATGGGAGGTGGATAACATGGCTAAGAGCATTAGCTCGGTAATGCATGAATATCGCTGACTTTTCAGCGATATTCATGCATTGCGGCAATTTTTATCTCATTTGCGATAAACCTTGGTAATACCAAGGTTTATTTGCGGTAAAAATCGCCGCAGCTCAGCGGTAAATTTTCGTCTCTAACCAAGCAATAGCGATAATTATCGCTATTGCTTGGTAATATGCCCCGTTTTTCTTTCCTCTGCTCTATTATAATAGCTTACACTGACAAGCAGAGAGAACATATTTATTTTTTGCACTCCTTAGATAGAGAAAAGTTAGAATCTTTCTGCATGTTTCTACATGTTCCGAGCTACTATATGAATGGATGAAGGGATTTATACAGGACTCATGCCAGACAAGTTCTAGATCAGCCCCTTGTACTGAATTGCAATCCAAGCTATTATGAATTATGTAGATATGGGCTTGGAGAGGGACAATGTTGAGCCTTGCTTCTCTTGGATCTATGATCAGCCTGCCATCCTGCTTTTCATAACATTTTGCTAGGAAAAAATGTATTTCACTGGTCTTCTTGACACAATACTGGGCAGGGTCAGTTCCGTTTTATACACTTGCCCAAGAGAAAGGCCAATGTTCCATTTTGATCTTTGCCTTTGAAAAAATACATGAGGAGGCCCTCTAGGTTCTGGCAACAGTCTCTAACCTTACTATCTACATTGACCCTCGGACTCACTAAATGTCGGCGTTAAGTATTAAAAGTATACTGAAGATATCACAAAGGTGTTCAGATTTGGAAGCGAGAATAAACAGGATACAACTGTACTACCTGATTAGCCAGAAACCATTAAAAATGAACTGTGTCACAACTTTCTTAATGTGGATCATTAAAAAAACCTAGACTACCGGTGGGAACCCCAATATCAATATGACCTCTAGACATCTGACATAAATGAATGGGAGAATCCCAAAGTTCAGGTTTCAAAAATGGGAAAACCCTGATTTTTCAACGTAGCTTCATAATCACTCGATACTCCGAACCAGCATATCTTGAATGCATATTTTTAAAAATTAAAAATTCCAAAAAAGGAGCTTACATCATTGGTGCAATCTGTGATAACAAAGCTAGAATATGCAAATAATGCATAACTTGGCCCTCCAGCGAGTCTAGAACATTGTTCCCTATCATAGCAGCCAATTCACTTTGCCAAACGAAATGATGGAATCAAATAACATCAGCCCTGTAGTCACTCCATTGGCTTCCAGTGCCCCAGGGAATCCATTTGAAAACACGTTGTATATCCCATCAACCATTGACACTAGGGTCCCCTATTTTTGCGGGAAATAAAACTTTGACACTATGTTCCAACAAGATTCTTCTGAGTGAGCAGGACGAGTGAGGAGGAGCGTCTTTTTGGCACAGATATCCTAGCTCTTGAACAGCCTCCCTGCTCACTTAAGACACATTAAAGTTCGTCTTAATTTTTCTGGCACTCTGAAAATCCTGTTCTCCACCACAATCTTACAACATTTCTGCATGTCTCTATCTCTTAAAATCAGCATCAGGACGCCACCTGTGTAGAGGACTGCATAACAAAATTGTGGAATGTATGTATATTTAATTTTTCAGCCTTTAGATTAAAAAATGTCTTACATTTCAGTTAAAATCTGGAGATTTTTATTTTTAAATTCTGTTCAGATTTTAAGGGCAGATTTTTAAAAATCCATAAAGTCTGTCAAAAAGGTACGTTTGTGGCCTGGATATCGAGAATTTGTAGTAGAATTGTGTATTGTCCTCCAACAAAGTCATTGTTTGATATTGGCTAGCGTTCCTTGGCACTGTGGAGGAGATGTGGGTAAGTTACATAGGGCATCATTACGATGTCAGGCGGACTTGTGTCTACATTTCCTATGGAAGGTAAAAGCGAAATGGAAATACTAATGCAGTACAGCTACCCTTATGGAAATTGGAAAGTTCGGGGCCAAGGTCCAAAGTGCTGAGGCCAAGTTCTCAGAAGTGCCCTGGTTTCTCCGGAAAACAGGTAAAGGGAGTCTTTGTAGCTGGCGCGCTATAAGCGGCCACCTGTAAAAGCAAAGGGGGACTTACAGGCAAGGTCAAGGGCTCTCAAGGGAGAGTAGGGGGTCGCAAGAGCTCCGGTGCCACTGGAGCACAGCTTGGGTGGGATGTGTGGAGTGAAGATGTGCAGCTGGGAAAAGGCGCGATAAAAGCATCTTGTGGTCAGGATTTGGCACATCGGATCGACGATTCTGGAGTATCTGGGCCACTGCTGAGGTGGGTAGCCGGAGTGCTGAAGTCCCTCGTCGGGTGCCGGCTCGCTATAAAGTTGGAGTCTGCCAGTACTCCGTTTTGTAGGTTTTTGCAGCAGGGGGTATGGTACCTCAAGCATTGGTGCCTAGCAGTTCAAGTGGGCCTTGGGGTGTCAAGACTTGGTGTAGAGACCGAGCTGACCCTCCAGAGCAGGTGTAACTTTGGATGGCACTCGGAGATGTTGGTCGGGCTGGGGAGCAGGACAACTCTGGACCCGACTTTGCTGTCTTTGGTGCCTGCAGCTGCAGCGAGATAGTACCTCTATCTCAAGGGAGTTCCTTGGTGATTTGTGAAGTGCTGATGACACTCTGGGGTTTGTGGAGGCCACACAGTCATGAGACGGGCTGGAGAATGGTGACTCTCGAGTTCTATAGTGGCAGGCGGGAGTTTGTGGATTGTGCCAAAAGTTCACTACTAGGTCTGCAGTTCTCGGTCCAGCATCGTTCCTTGTTTGCCTTCTTCCTGTGTCCGTGGAATCTAAGTTCAGGGTCTGGGGATGTCACATACATTCTAAATTTAGGGGTATTTGCAAGGGAGTAGCAAGCAGTGGCCAATGGGCCCCTTACCTGGAGTGTATACACCCCCTATTGTGCCCACCTCCTGTGGAAGGGGTACATAACTCTAGCCCTGATTGAGGAACTTTCACCATCTAAAAGATGGTGGGCACTGAAAAATGTGCTTTACCTTGCCCGCAGCACCTGAGTGGTGGAGGTGGCAGAGGGGGTGTACACCTCCTATTCTTTCTGAGTTTTACCACATTTCTTCCAACCAAAAAGGGGTTAATACAGAAAGCGGGACATGCTCCTTCTATCAGGAGAGGCTGGGGCAGTGTTTCAAAGGTAGCAGGGACTTTGAAGCTTCCCGTCTCAGATGGCTCTTTCTGACCGGGGAAAGGTGTGAATACAGGCTTGGTTCTCAAGCTCTGAACATGCTGACGTTCACCCCATGAGGTCAGAACTCTTTGTGGTAGTGACAGGATGACAGTCAGTGACCACACTAAGGGTTGCTATGTTTCTGGGGACCACTCTAATGGGTCCTCTATGTGCAATTTGTATTCATTCTGACTCTGGAATCAGTGCAGGTTTATCACAACGAGATGTTTGGTACCAAACATCCCATAACACAGTGAAGCAATATTAGAGCTGGGGAACTCATAATGATGAGTGTCCAGCCCGTGTACTCTCTATGGCTTTGCTGTTTACTTACAATATACAAGAATCAATATGGATATTGCAGCAGTGTTAGACATGGCTTTTTCAGCAGGTTTATACCTATACTTTTTGCTTTTTGACCTCCTGTTTTGGTTGGCTTTATGACTCTGGGCACTTTACCACTGCTGATCACTGCTAAAGTGCATATGGTCTATGTATAAATTGTTATGGATTGGTGATTTCATGATTGGCATATTTGACTTACTAGTCAGTCCCTAGTGTTGTATATGAATTTAGGACCCTAGTGTAATTATCCCGATTCATGCCCATATATAGGTATAAATCACCCTATCCTTATATGAGAATAGAAATCATAACCATATTTAGATTTAGCCTATGCAGTCCGAATAAGGCATGGCTACTTCCGCTAGTTCCGAAAATCCACAACGATTTCTTGGAAAAACCCGCCTTCAGCAGACAAGGACTTCCCCTTGCTTGAATATTGATTTATCCAAGATCTCATGGAGTTTTCAAAGAACTGAGTCTTTGATGACGTTATTATGTCCAACCTTACGTCAAACTAGGCACCTTCAAGGTATAAATATGCCCACACTTGCCCAGGCAAACACACAGTGGTTTGGAGCAGTTTGACTATCTACCTACACAACACAGCTCGCCGCAGCAAGTGCCGAAGGAAGCCGACCCTCCAGCAGACGCACTGAGAGAAAGGCTGTCTTTTCTCTTGCTGAGAAATCCAGCTCCAGTGTTTCCAAGCTACCCTTGCGGGTTGTTGGGAAATCGAGTCCTGAGAGAGAGATACCAGACCTCCTTCGTTCTAAAACCAAGGTACGGAGCTGATTAGACCCTTAGAGAATTCTTGGATAGGTTCTTGGCAAAAGAATACTGAAACTAAGCTACACCTCACTTACTTATTCTCTTGTACTAGACCTAGGTTAGGTACACTGGGGTAGGTGTATTTTAGAAGCAGCAGTTGAGTATTTTTTAGTATGTATTATATATATTTTATGGCTTAGAAACCATATCATGCTTTTACAGTATTATTTTATAATACTCTTCGTACTGTACGCATTGTACTTTGCAACCAGTATTACGATTGTAGCAGTACATTTTCTCTGCATGAGAAAGAAGACTGTTCAATAAATACTTTTTTATTGAAAACACCTGTCTCTCTATTTCTCTGCACCTCTGGTGAAACGAAGCATGCACGATTGACTGAGTGAAATAACTATCTATTGTTTCCGCGACTCTAGAGATACATTTCTCATTCTTGGGAAACACAGTTGTCATGTTTATGCGGTTGTCAGAAACGAATCCCTTCTTGTTCATTCGAGAAAGTTTCTAGTGGCCTCTGAGCTCGCTGGCACTCACAATTAAGTCTAATATATTGGATAGAGACCTAGTAGACCTCAGTCCTACGGCAAATCTATAGTATATATTATTCCAACGCGCAGAGCCTATTGGGAATATAGGAACTACACTACACGAGTACAGTGCACTATGAATGCCCAGGGCCTGTAAATCAAATTCTGCTAGTGGGCCTGCAGCACTGATTGTGCCTCCCACATAAGTAGTCTGTAAATGTAACTCGGGCCTGACATTGCACAGCCTGTGTGCAGTCTGGTACTACCATGTCACCTTGGCAAGTGCACACACTTGCCAGTGCCTAACTTTCCCTTTTCTTCTTCTCCAGTCTGTCCCTAGCGCCGGGAAACCCACTGTGGGTAGCTGTGCGCGGTAAAAGTTTAAATAAAAAAAATAAAAAATAAATACATGTTAGTCACCCCTAAGGTAGGCCCACAGTACCCTTGTGGGCAGAGTGCAGTATATATGAAATGTAGGACATGTCCTGGTGTGTGTGGCATGTCCTGATAGTGAAATACTGCCAATTTAATTTTTCACTATTGCAAGGCTATCTGTTCCCATGGGATAGAATGGGGAGTTTGCTTATATCATCTTATAAGCCTAACTACACCTGGGAACAAAGTAGGAAAATAAAGTTTAGTATGCCTGAACTCAAGAATGTTAAAGTGCATCTTTTAGTGAGAGTGATTTTTACATTCTGTGTTTGAAAATACCACTTTTAGAAAGTAGGTATTTTCTTGCTTAGCCATCCAGTGTGCCTCTGATAATATGTGTATTTGCTGTCTGGCTTTGGAGTGACAGTGGCTCCAGAGAGTCTGGATGTGTCAGAGTTAGGCTGAATAGGCCTGGTCTGCATTTGGAGTGGTGGAAGGAGTAGCACCTGCACCGCAATAGGGCTGTGCCTGCCTTCCACAATGATGGCTCAGCACCCTGTGGTGCATCTGTACCCAGGGCTCACACTGGTGCCCCCCCAGAACAGGTTTGGACTGGGCTCAGAGCCCTGGGCTACGAGAGAACAAAGAGATTTAGTGTATTAAAAGAGGGGCCCGACATGTGCCTGCCAAACTACTGCTGAACTAAGCAACCTGCCAAAAGGAAGAACTGGGAAATCTGGAAGAGGATTACTGCCTCTGTGCTGTGTGCTGTTGGGGTAGGTCTGCAGTGGTTGCTTCTGTCTTGGTCATAGAAAGGTCTCGACTATGCTTTCATCATCCCGCTGTTAGAGTTTTCTCCAAGGGCTTGGAGTAGAGCTTGCCTCCTGTTGGAAGTCTCAGGGATAGAAAAGACTTCAAAGATCACTTCTGGGAAATCAAGAGGACCCTTTGCCAAGGAGAAGAGCTGGAGAAACTGAGGAGGAATACAACCCCTGTGCTGTTTGATGTTTGGGGTTGGCCTGCCGTGGCTGCTTTCTGCCAAGGAAAGTGAAAAGGGACTTTGCTGTTTGTCATGTCCCCCGCTTGAGGAAGATCTCCAAGGGCTTGAAGAAGAGATTGCCTCCTGTTCTGAAGTCTCAGGGACACAAACACTTCACCCAGAGCTCGCTTGAACTTCCTTGCTGGACGTTCTGAATAGCCAAGAGGTGCCTTTAGCTGTTCTGGGCCTCTGGAGGTTGTTCTGGCTTTTCATAAATGGAAAAGCAATGCAACAACAAGAAGCGTGAAGCATCCGCACCTGTTTCTGATGCATCACTGAAGAAATCTTCGCAGCCCCTGCCCGCGGCTCAAGAAATCACTGCATGCCGCATTGAGTGCACCGATCTCTGAAGTCTGAGATCGCCACACTGATTCCAATACAAGCCCTGCTGTACGAGTACAAGAACCCACGCATCATCCCGGATCATCGCATCGAGGCCCCAGGTCTGTCGCATGGTTGGGAGATGCAGGAAAAAACCCACGCATCACATCCCCACGCAGTAAGAAACCAATGCATCTCCTCCTCGGCAGTAAAGAGCCAACGCATCACCTCCCCTGCACAGTAGTAAGGAACTGATGCATCACCTCCCCTGGTTCAAGGAAACAATGCATCACCTTCCCTTAGTGTAAGGAACCGACACATCACCTTCCCTGTGACCCTTTTTATTTGTGTGTGTGAAGCATCCCAGGTACTTTGTGTGAAAAGTGTTGCATCTGCAATTTTCTTTGAAATGAACTATTGCTACCATTTGAATTTTCTGGATTAGTGCAAGGTGCTTCACTTAAAGAAGTGTGCACCAAATACTAAGCCAGTCTCCTACATGGGTGGAATTTAAGGACGCACTGTTTTACCAGCGAATCTAGATGTGGATTAAAGGAAAAGCCATCATTAGCATTAGGCACATATAAACTATTTTTGTAACAGTAAGTTCTACTGCACTTTTAGATTGGTTGTTAAGGGCCGAGCACAACCCTTTCTCCAGTTTTTGGAAGTTTGGTTTTCACTAGGGCAACACCACACTATACCTAGTCACTAACAGCTAGATTCATCAAGCTAAATTGCGCTCGCAAAGGGCCAGATTCTGAGAATCTGGCCCTTTGCGAGTGCAATGTTTGCATTTGGGATTCATCATCCCAAATGCAAAAATCGCTATTTGCGAAATCGCATATTTGCGAGGAATTGGATTTAAGGAATCTCTATTAGAGATTCCTTAAATGCAATTCATTAACCAATTTGAAATTGCGAATTCGCAATATTTGGTCGCTATTTACCCCAAAGTCTGACTTCGTGGTAAATAGCGAAAAAATAGAAAACAGCACTTTAATGCATTTTTCTATGTTGCATGTTACACACACACATGTCCTTTGGACATGTGTGTGCGCAACACCTGTGTAAATTTGCATTTCAGGGGTGCTACAGGGTGTCCTTTGGACACCCCTGGCACCCTTGAAATCGCTATCTTATTTGCGATTAGCTAATTGCTAATCGCAAAAGAGGAATAACTTCCCATTCATTCCTATGGGCCTAAAGGCCTAAAGGCCAAAACATGCTGATGATGAATCGGGCTGTATGAGTCTATTTATGGAACCCAGTGGGTCCCAACCCTCTTGATACAGTGGTCTTAGGTTTCAGGAACTAAGGACCCTGTGTGCCTCTAGAAAACTAAAGACTGCAACCCTAATACTAAACAACTCTTAGAGCTGCTTATCCTAGATGATCTCCAGAATCCTGGTAGACCAGAAGGGCAGGACAAAGTGGGTGGGAATTCTCCAGCAGATGGGTCAGGAGGGGTTGTCCCCTAATGACCCTAATTCTGAGCATAACCAGGAGGAGTCTGATGACTCCACACTGGTGAAATCTGATCCCCTAGGGAATAATACTGATAGTACGGAGAGTGTCGCTAGGGGTAGGTCCACCTTTACTCCTCCTGGAGGGTGCAGAGAATGCAGATGAGATCTAGATCTTTCTCTGGCAATTCCAATGCCTCTAACCATTCCATAGGGACCTCCATCTCTAGCACGAGGTAGGACTCCATAGAGGGGGAATACCACCTGATCAAAGTTGAGAGAGTTAGACTCAAGCTCATGCAATGCAAAAGCAGTTGGCCCTTGACAAGGAGATCATGGAATTCCAGAGGGCTAGGAAGAATTTGAGCCTAGAGCCCAATGGGGGCAGTTCTAGTGTACCTAGAGTCAGGGAAATGTACTTTTATACTAGGAGTCCCACCAGGATAGTCCCTCCTTAGCAAGAGGAGGATTATATCCATAAATGGATCACTGCTTTTGAGAGGGGCTGTAAAGGTCCCTCAAGGGCAGTGGGCAGCTTTAATGTGGCTCTCCTTTTCTAACAAAGGTAGAGACAAGTCATTACTGTTAGAGAAGAGGATGTTTATAATAACTCTGTCTTGAAAAGTGCCCTCATAGATGGGTTTTGGTTTAACTACTGAGCAGTACAGAGTTCAGTTGAGGGACACATAGAAGTCACACACCCAAGACTGGGTTGATTTCATAGACAATCCTATTAAGGCTCTTGAAGTCTGGCTTAATGAAAGCAAGGTACAGGACTATGAGGGGTTTTTACACTTTGCTGATGAGGGAGTGCATCCTTAATTATTGTCAGAATCAACAACTGCACCAGCACCTGGTACACTCTGATCTGACCTCTTCCAAAGAATAGGGAAAGAAGACAGAGCGATGGGTCTGCACCAGGGTTAAGCAGAAAGGTAATGGTGGTGGAGGTGACCAGAAGAAGCAAGATTCTTCTAAGCCCCAAGAGAAGGGTGGGGAGAAGGGTAAAGACAAAAAGGAGTCTTCGCAAGGTCCCCAAAAACCTGCCTCTGGAGGTGAGTCCCAAAACTCCACCACCTGTAAAAGGAAGCTGTGGTGCTACCTGAGTATGGAGAAAGGCCATAGGCCAAGGGATGCTAATTGTCCAAAGGCCAACACCAAGGAAGCTACTACCACTGTCCCTAAGGCAACTAGCCCCCCTAGCACCAGTAGAAGTGGTAGTACAGCCCCAAGGGATTAGAGGGTTAACCATGGTTTCTGAAGTGGGTTCTGGCCTAGTCAGAACACCCACTCAGACTGTCCTTGTCTGTGACAGTGGCATGGATCTTGCCACTTTACTTGTGAGTCCCTCTACCTGGGGCAAGTAAGACATCAGTCTGATCAGTGGTCAAGAAGCTATGGCTTACAGGGACACATACTTGGTCACCTTTACTAAGTGGCCAACGCCAGCAATGTCAGGACTGAACACTCCTTGGCAGTTGTTAATCTCAGTTGGGGAGTGGTAATGGCCCTTAAAGAGTTATGATTTCTCCAGACCTACCTGTAGATTGTCTGTTGGGCAATGATTTGCCTCCTACATCTCGCTTATTTGTACTTGGTAATACCTCTTTGCATTTTATTTTCTCGTGGATCATATGCTTTCCTCCAATTTTCTCCTGCCTGCTGCATTTTTGCTTCAGCTTCGTAAGAATCTCTGAGTACCAGGGTGCAGTTGGCTTGGCCCATCTCTGTTTCATCTTCTGTACAGGTGTGACTATTTCTAGAGCAGAATTCGGCCAATTCATAAGTACAGTAGCTACATTATCCACGTTTTGAGGACAGGAAGGAAGAGAGATTGCGAGCGCCAAATTGAGATTACTTTGAGTAATTGTATTTCAGCAAATATGATTAGGTGCACAGGGATTTTTAAAAATAGAGGACACCCCAATCTGAAAGACAACTGCCATGTGCTCACACCAGGTAAGTGGAAGAAGAGAGTTTAAACTCTGGTCAAATAGTTAGTAAAAAAAAAACCCTCTAGTGTGTCACCTGGGAAGTGTGTTGAGACTTTCACAAGTTGCATTAGTATGAACTCTGTCACGGTATCGATTACCATAGCTGTATCTTCATAATTAGTATGTTATAGATGATAGCTAAAATCTACAAGAATGGTAAAGTTAGATTTGTGCAGAAAAGGTTCTCGCAATGATCTTAACGTGAGTGCAACAGCTGTTCTGTGCTAATGGCCGATATATGCACACTCCAGAAAAGGTGTAGAAGGATATAATCTCAAGAAAAAACAAGCATTTACAATGCAATAGGTCTCGCAGTTGTTAGAGTTTGAGCTATTGGCATTGTAAATGGCAATGTCTTTTATTTATGTGTTGGTTTTTAAAACATAAATAAAAGGCATTGTCATTTACAATGCCAATAGGTTAAACTCTCGCAAATGCAAGACCTATTGCATTGCAAATGCTTTTTTTTATGTAGTTGTCTGTGAACTTCCACTTGCAAGTCATGGAGCACGCCCAGGTCAAGTAGAATCTGTGGTGTTTCTAGACAACTGAAACAGCCAATTGTTTTATGGCCATTTCTTGCAGGGGCATCACAAAAAACAACCACGAGGACTGACAGGGGAGGCCCCTCAGCAATCCTGCATTTTAATGTTTTAGGAGAAAAGATAGTTGCAAAAAAATACTAGGCGTGACCGTATGGACAAGATTGGACAAAACCAAAGAAAAACAGCAGTCTTTTCCACGTTTGGGGTGTCTTTAAAGCCCTAGCCTAGCAACATTTTAACTGCACTCTGCACTCTGCATCTGCACTTTGAATCTGCACTCTGCACTCTGCACTCTGCACTCTGAATCTGCACTCTGAATCTGCACTCTGAATCTGCACTCTGAATCTGCACTCTGAATCTGCACTCTGAATCTGCACTCTGAATCTGCACTCTGCGCTCACAATCTGCACTCACAATCTGCACTCTGCGCTCACAATCTGCACTCACAATCTGCACTCTGCGCTCACAATCTGCACTCACAATCTGCACTCTGCACTCACAATCTGCACTCTGCACTCTGAATCTGCACTCTGCACTCTGAATCTGCACTCTGAATCTGCACTCTGAATCTGCACTCTGAATCTGCACTCTGAATCTGCACTCTGCACTCTGAATCTGCACTCTGCACTCTGAATCTGCACTCTGCACTCTGAATCTGCACTCTGCACTCTGAATCTGCACTCTGCACTCTGAATCTGCAATATGCACTCTGAATCTACACTCTGCACCCTGCACTCTTAATCTGCACTCTGCACTCTGAATCTGCTCTCTGTACTCACAATCTGCACTTTGCACTCACAATCTGCACTCTGCACTCTGCACTCTGCACTCTGCACTCTGCACTCTGAATCTGCACTCTGAATCTGCACTCTGAATCTGCACTCTGAATCTGCACTCTGAATCTGCACTCACAATCTGCACTCACAATCTGCACTCTGAATCTGCACTCACAATCTGCACTCTGAATCTGCACTCTGAATCTGCACTCTGAATCTGCACTCTGCACTCTGAATCTGCACTCTGAATCTGCACTCTGCACTCTGAATCTGCACTCTGAATCTGCACTCTGCACCCTGCACTCTGAATCTGCACTCTGCACTCTGAATCTGCACTCTGTACTCACAATCTGCACTTTGCACTCACAATCTGCACTTTGCACTCACAATCTGCACTTTGCACTCACAATCTGCACTCTGAATCTGCACTCTGTACTCACAATCTGCACTTTGCACTCACAATCTGCACTCTGCACTCACAATCTGCACTCACAATCTGCACTCTGAATCTGCACTCACAAACTGCACTCTGCACTCACAATCTGCACTCTGAATCTGCACTCTGAATCTGCACTCTGAATCTGCACTCTGAATCTGCACTCTGCACTCTGAATCTGCACTCTGAATCTGCACTCTGCACTCTGAATCTGCACTCTGCACTCTGAATCTGCACTCTGCACTCACAATCTGCACTCTGAATCTGCACTCTGAATCTGCACTCTGCACTCTGAATCTGCACTCTGCACTCACAATCTGCACTCTGAATCTGCACTCTGAATCTGCACTCTGCACTCTGAATCTGCACTCTGAATCTGCACTCTGCACTCTGAATCTGCACTCTGCACTCTGAATCTGCACTCTGAATCTGCACTCTGCACCCTGCACTCTGAATCTGCACTCTGCACTTTGCACTCACAATCTGCACTTTGCACTCACAGTCTGCACTCTGAATCTGCACTCTGTACTCACAATCTGCACTTTGCACTCACAATCTGCACTCTGCACTCACAATCTGCACTCTGAATCTGCACTCACAATCTGCACTCTGCACTCTGAATCTGCACTCTGAATCTGCACTCTGAATCTGCACTCTGAATCTGCACTCTGAATCTGCACTCTGCGCTCACAATCTGCACTCACAATCTGCACTCTGCGCTCACAATCTGCACTCACAATCTGCACTCTGCACTCACAATCTGCACTCTGCACTCTGCACTCTGAATCTGCACCCTGCACTCTGAATCTGCACTCTGAATCTGCACTCTGAATCTGCACTCTGTACTCACAATCTGCACTCTGCACTTACAATCTGCACTTTGCACTCACAATCTGCACTCTGAATCTGCACTCTGTACTCACAATCTGCACTTTGCACTCACAATCTGCACTCTGCACTCACAATCTGCACTCACAATCTGCACTCTGAATCTGCACTCACAATCTGCACTCTGCACTCACAATCTGCACTCTGCACTCACAATCTGCACTCTGCACTCTGAATCTGCACTCTGAATCTGCACTCACAATCTGCACTCTGCACTCACAATCTGCACTCTGAATCTGCACTCTGAATCTGCACTCTGCACTCTGAATCTGCACTCTGCACTCTGAATCTGCACTCTGAATCTGCACTCTGCACCCTGCACTCTGAATCTGCACTCTGCACTCTGAATCTGCACTCTGTACTCACAATCTGCACTCTGCATTTACAATCTGCACTTTGCACTCACAATCTGCACTCTGAATCTGCACTCTGTACTCACAATCTGCACTTTGCACTCACAATCTGCACTCTGCACTCACAATCTGCACTCACAATCTGCACTCTGAATCTGCACTCACAATCTGCACTCTGCACTCACAATCTGCACTCTGCACTCACAATCTGCACTCTGCACTCTGAATCTGCACTCACAATCTGCACTCTGCACTCACAATCTGCACTCTGCACTCACAATCTGCACTCTGCACTCTGAATCTGCACTCTGAATCTGCACTCTGAATCTGCACTCTGCACCCAGCACTCTGAATCTGCACTCTGAATCTGCACTCTGCACTCTGAATCTGCACTCTGCACTCTGAATCTGCACTCTGCACTCTGAATCTGCACTCTGCACTCTGAATCTGCACTCTGCACTCTGCACTCTGAATCTGCACTCTGCACTCTGAATCTGCACTCTGCACTATGCACTCTGAATCTGCACTCTGCACTCTGAATCTGCACTCTGCACTCTGAATCTGCACTCTGCACTCTGAATCTGCACTCTGAATCTGCACTCTGAATCTGCACTCTGAATCTGCACTCTGAATCTGCACTCTGAATCTGCACTCTGCACTCTGAATCTGCACTCTGCACTCTGAATCTGCACTCTGAATCTGCACTCTGAATCTGCACTCTGAATCTGCACTCTGCACTCTGAATCTGCACTCTGCACTCTGAATCTGCACTCTGCACTCTGAATCTGCACTCTGAATCTGCACTCTGTACTCTGAATCTGCACTCTGCACTCTGAATCTGCACTCTGCACTCTGAATCTGCACTCTGAATCTGCACTCTGCACTCTGAATCTGCACTCTGTACTCACAATCTGCACTCTGTACTCACAATCTGCACTTTGCACTCACAATCTGCACTTTGCACTCACAATCTGCACTCTGAATCTGCACTCTGTACTCACAATCTACACTTTGCACTCACAATCTGCACTCTGCACTCTGAATCTGCACTCTGCACTCTGCACTCTGAATCTGCACTCTGCACTCTGAATCTGCACTCTGCACTCTGAATCTGCACTCTGAATCTGCACTCTGCACTCTGAATCTGCACTCTGAATCTGCACTCTGCACTCTGCACTCTGAATCTGCACTCTGAATCTGCACTCTGAATCTGCACTCTGAATCTGCACTCTGCACTCTGAATCTGCACTCTGAATCTGCACTCTGCACTCTGAATCTGCACTCTGAATCTGCACTCTGAATCTGCACTCTGAATCTGCACTCTGAATCTGCACTCTGAATCTGCACTCTGAATCTGCACTCTGCACTCTGAATCTGCACTCTGTACTCTGAATCTGTACTCTGAATCTGCACTCTGAATCTGCACTCTGCACTCTGAATCTGCACTCTGAATCTGCACTCTGCACTCTGAATCTGCACTCTGCACTCTGAATCTGCACTCTGCACTCTGCACTCTGCACTCTGAATCTGCACTCTGTACTCACAATCTGCACTTTGCACTCACAATCTGCACTTTGCACTCACAATCTGCACTCTGAATCTGCACTCTGTACTCACAATCTGCACTTTGCACTCACAATCTGCACTCTGCACTCACAATCTGCACTCACAATCTGCACTCTGAATCTGCACTCACAAACTGCACTCTGCACTCACAATCTGCACTCTGAATCTGCACTCTGAATCTGCACTCTGCACTCTGAATCTGCACTCTGAATCTGCACTCTGCACTCTGAATCTGCACTCTGCACTCTGAATCTGCACTCTGCACTCTGAATCTGCACTCTGCACTCTGAATCTGCACTCTGCACTCTGAATCTGCACTCTGCACTCTGAATCTGCACTCTGCACTCTGCACTCTGAATCTGCACTCTGAATCTGCACTCTGTACTCACAATCTGCACTTTGCACTCACAATCTGCACTTTGCACTCACAATCTGCACTCTGAATCTGCACTCTGTACTCACAATCTGCACTTTGCACTCACAATCTGCACTCTGCACTCTGAATCTGCACTCTGAATCTGCACTCTGCACTCTGAATCTGCACTCTGAATCTGCACTCTGAATCTGCACTCTGAATCTGCACTCTGAATCTGCACTCACAATCTGCACTCACAATCTGCACTCTGAATCTGCACTCACAATCTGCACTCTGAATCTGCACTCTGAATCTGCACTCTGAATCTGCACTCTGCACTCTGAATCTGCACTCTGAATCTGCACTCTGCACTCTGAATCTGCACTCTGAATCTGCACTCTGCACCCTGCACTCTGAATCTGCACTCTGCACTCTGAATCTGCACTCTGTACTCACAATCTGCACTTTGCACTCACAATCTGCACTTTGCACTCACAATCTGCACTTTGCACTCACAATCTGCACTCTGAATCTGCACTCTGTACTCACAATCTGCACTTTGCACTCACAATCTGCACTCTGCACTCACAATCTGCACTCACAATCTGCACTCTGAATCTGCACTCACAAACTGCACTCTGCACTCACAATCTGCACTCTGAATCTGCACTCTGAATCTGCACTCTGCACTCTGAATCTGCACTCTGAATCTGACTCTGCACTCTGAATCTGCACTCTGCACTCTGAATCTGCACTCTGCACTCTGAATCTGCACTCTGCACTCACAATCTGCACTCTGAATCTGCACTCTGAATCTGCACTCTGCACTCTGAATCTGCACTCTGCACTCACAATCTGCACTCTGAATCTGCACTCTGAATCTGCACTCTGCACTCTGAATCTGCACTCTGAATCTGCACTCTGCACTCTGAATCTGCACTCTGCACTCTGAATCTGCACTCTGAATCTGCACTCTGCACCCTGCACTCTGAATCTGCACTCTGCACTTTGCACTCACAATCTGCACTTTGCACTCACAATCTGCACTCTGAATCTGCACTCTGTACTCACAATCTGCACTTTGCACTCACAATCTGCACTCTGCACTCACAATCTGCACTCTGCACTCACAATCTGCACTCTGAATCTGCACTCACAATCTGCACTCTGCACTCTGAATCTGCACTCTGCACTCTGAATCTGCACTCTGAATCTGCACTCTGCACTCTGAATCTGCACTCTGAATCTGCACTCTGCACCCTGCACTCTGAATCTGCACTCTGCACTCTGAATCTGCACTCTGTACTCACAATCTGCACTCTGCACTTACAATCTGCACTTTGCACTCACAATCTGCACTCTGAATCTGCACTCTGTACTCACAATCTGCACTTTGCACTCACAATCTGCACTCTGCACTCACAATCTGCACTCACAATCTGCACTCTGAATCTGCACTCACAATCTGCATTCTGCACTCACAATCTGCACTCTGCACTCACAATCTGCACTCTGCACTCTGAATCTGCACTCTGAATCTGCACTCACAATCTGCACTCTGCACTCACAATCTGCACTCTGAATCTGCACTCTGCACTCTGAATCTGCACTCTGAATCTGCACTCTGAATCTGCACTCTGAATCTGCACTCTGCACTCTGAATCTGCACTCTGAATCTGCACTCTGCACCCTGCACTCTGAATCTGCACTCTGCACTCTGAATCTGCACTCTGTACTCACAATCTGCACTCTGCATTTACAATCTGCACTTTGCACTCACAATCTGCACTCTGAATCTGCACTCTGTACTCACAATCTGCACTTTGCACTCTGAATCTGCACTCTGTACTCACAATCTGCACTTTGCACTCACAATCTGCACTCTGCACTCACAATCTGCACTCACAATCTGCACTCTGAATCTGCACTCACAATCTGCACTCTGCACTCACAATCTGCACTCTGCACTCACAATCTGCACTCTGCACTCTGAATCTGCACTCAC
Organism: Lissotriton vulgaris; assembly: GCF_964263255.1. Lineage (NCBI taxonomy): Eukaryota > Metazoa > Chordata > Amphibia > Caudata > Salamandridae > Lissotriton > Lissotriton vulgaris. The sequence continues at coordinate 644,021,003 of NC_141687.1, read as the reverse complement.
AATCTGCACTCTGCACTCACAATCTGCACTCTGCACTCACAATCTGCACTCTGCACTCTGAATCTGCAATCTGAATCTGCACTCTGAATCTGCACTCTGAATCTGCACTCTGAATCTGCACTCTGCACCCTGCACTCTGAATCTGCACTCTGAATCTGCACTCTGCACTCTGAATCTGCACTCTGCACTCTGAATCTGCACTCTGCACTCTGAATCTGCACTCTGCACTCTGAATCTGCACTCTGCACTCTGCACTCTGAATCTGCACTCTGCACTCTGAATCTGCACTCTGCACTCTGCACTCTGAATCTGCACTCTGCACTCTGAATCTGCACTCTGCACTCTGAATCTGCACTCTGAATCTGCACTCTGAATCTGCACTCTGAATCTGCACTCTGAATCTGCACTCTGAATCTGCACTCTGCACTCTGAATCTGCATTCTGCACTCTGAATCTGCACTCTGAATCTGCACTCTGAATCTGCACTCTGAATCTGCACTCTGCACTCTGAATCTGCACTCTGCACTCTGAATCTGCACTCTGCACTCTGAATCTGCACTCTGAATCTGCACTCTGAATCTGCACTCTGTACTCTGAATCTGCACTCTGCACTCTGAATCTGCACTCTGCACTCTGAATCTGCACTCTGCACTCTGAATCTGCACTCTGAATCTGCACTCTGCACTCTGAATCTGCACTCTGTACTCACAATCTGCACTCTGTACTCACAATCTGCACTTTGCACTCACAATCTGCACTTTGCACTCACAATCTGCACTCTGTACTCACAATCTACACTTTGCACTCACAATCTGCACTCTGCACTCTGAATCTGCACTCTGCACTCTGCACTCTGAATCTGCACTCTGCACTCTGAATCTGCACTCTGCACTCTGAATCTGCACTCTGCACTCTGAATCTGCACTCTGAATCTGCACTCTGAATCTGCACTCTGCACTCTGCACTCTGAATCTGCACTCTGAATCTGCACTCTGAATCTGCACTCTGAATCTGCACTCTGAATCTGCACTCTGCACTCTGAATCTGCACTCTGAATCTGCACTCTGAATCTGCACTCTAAATCTGCACTCTGAATCTGCACTCTGAATCTGCACTCTGAATCTGCACTCTGAATCTGCACTCTGCACTCTGAATCTGCACTCTGTACTCTGAATCTGTACTCTGAATCTGCACTCTGAATCTGCACTCTGAATCTGCACTCTGCACTCTGAATCTGCACTCTGCACTCTGAATCTGCACTCTGCACTCTGAATCTGCACTCTGCACTCTGAATCTGCACTCTGCACTCTGCACTCTGCACTCTGCACTCTGCACTCTGAATCTGCACTCTGTACTCACAATCTGCACTTTGCACTCACAATCTGCACTTTGCACTCACAATCTGCACTCTGAATCTGCACTCTGTACTCACAATCTGCACTTTGCACTCACAATCTGCACTCTGAATCTGCACTCTGTACTCACAATCTGCACTTTGCACTCACAATCTGCACTCTGCACTCTGAATCTGCACTCTGTACTCACAATCTGCACTTTGCACTCACAATCTGCACTCTGCACTCTGAATCTGCACTCTGCACTCTGAATCTGCACTCTGCACTCTGAATCTGCACTCTGAATCTGCACTCTGCACTCTGCACTCTGAATCTGCACTCTGAATCTGCACTCTGTACTCACAATCTGCACTTTGCACTCACAATCTGCACTTTGCACTCACAATCTGCACTCTGAATCTGCACTCTGTACTCACAATCTGCACTTTGCACTCACAATCTGCACTCTGCACTCTGAATCTGCACTCTGAATCTGCACTCTGCACTCTGAATCTGCACTCTGAATCTGCACTCTGCACTCTGAATCTGCACTCTGAATCTGCACTCTGAATCTGCACTCTGAATCTGCACTCTGCACTCTGAATCTGCACTCTGAATCTGCACTCTGAATCTGCACTCTGAATCTGCACTCTGAATCTGCACTCTGAATCTGCACTCTGAATCTGCACTCTGAATCTGCACTCTGCACTCTGAATCTGCACTCTGAATCTGCACTCTGAATCTGCACTCTGAATCTGCACTCTGAATCTGCACTCTGCGCTCACAATCTGCACTTTGCACTCACAATCTGCACTCTGCACTCTGCACTCTGAATCTGCACTCTGCACTCTGAATCTGCACTCTGCACTCACAATCTGCACTCACAATCTGCACTCTGCACTCTGAATCTGCACTCTGCACTCTGAATCTGCACTCTGAATCTGCACTCTGCACTCTGCACTCTGAATCTGCACTCTGAATCTGCACTCTGCACCCTGCACTCTGAATCTGCACTCTGCACTCTGAATCTGCACTCTGCACTCACAATCTGCACTTTGCACTTACAATCTGCACTCTGCACTCTGAATCTGCACTCTGTACTCACAATCTGCACTTTGCACTCACAATCTGCACTTTGCACTCACAATCTGCACTCTGCACTCTGAATCTGCACTCTGAATCTGCACTCTGAATCTGCACCCTGAATCTGCACCCTGAATCTGCACTCTGAATCTGCACTCTGAATCTGCACTCTGAATCTGCACTCTGAATCTGCACTCTGAATCTGCACTCTGAATCTGCACTCTGAATCTGCACTCTGAATCTGAACTCTGAATCTGAACTCTGAATCTGCACTCTGAATCTGCACTCTGAATCTGCACTCTGAATCTGCACTCACAATCTGCACTCACAATCTGCACTCACAATCTGCACTCACAATCTGCACTCACAATCTGCACTCTGAATCTGCACTCTGAATCTGCACTCTGAATCTGCACTCTGAATCTGCACTCTGAATCTGCACTCTGCACCCTGCACTCTGAATCTGCACTCTGAATCTGCACTCTGAATCTGCACTCTGAATCTGCACTCTGAATCTGCACTCTGAATCTGCACTCTGAATCTGCACTCTGAATCTGCACTCACAATCTGCACTCACAATCTGCACTCTGAATCTGCACTCTGAATCTGCACTCTGCACTCTGCACTCTGAATCTGCACTCTGCACTCTGAATCTGCACTCTGTACTCACAATCTGCACTTTGCACTCACAATCTGCACTTTGCACTCACAATCTGCACTCTGCACTTTGCACTCACAATCTGCACTCTGCACTCTGAATCTGCACTCTGAATCTGCACTCTGAATCTGCACTCTGTACTCACAATCTGCACTTTGCACTCACAATCTGCACTTTGCACTCACAATCTGCACTCTGCACTTTGCACTCACAATCTGCACTCTGCACTCTGAATCTGCACTCTGAATCTGCACTCTGAATCTGCACTCTGAATCTGCACTCTGAATCTGCACTCTGAATCTGCACTCACAATCTGCACTCACAATCTGCACTCACAATCTGCACTCTGAATCTGCACTCTGAATCTGCACTCTGAATCTGCACTCTGAATCTGCACTCTGAATCTGCACTCTGAATCTGCACTCTGAATCTGCACTCTGCACCCTGCAATCTGCACTCTGAATCTGTACTCTGAATCTGTACTCTGAATCTGCACTCTGAATCTGCACTCTGAATCTGCACTCTGAATCTGCACTCACAATCTGCACTCACAATCTGCACTCACAATCTGCACTCTGAATCTGCACTCTGAATCTGCACTCTGAATCTGCACTCTGAATCTGCACTCACAATCTGCACTCACAATCTGCACTCACAATCTGCACTCACAATCTGCACTCACAATCTGCACTCTGCACCCTGCAATCTGCACTCTGAATCTGCACTCTGAATCTGTACTCTGAATCTGCACTCTGAATCTGCACTCTGAATCTGCACTCTGAATCTGCACTCTGAATCTGCACTCACAATCTGCACTCACAATCTGCACTCTGAATCTGCACTCTGAATCTGCACTCTGAATCTGCACTCACAATCTGCACTCACAATCTGCACTCACAATCTGCACTCACAATCTGCACTCTGAACCTGCACTCGGCACCTGCACTCGGCACTCTGAATCTGCACTCTGCACTCTGCACTCTGACTCTGCACTCTGTACTCACAATCTGCACTCTGTACTCACAATCTGCACTCTGCACTCACAATATGCACTCTGCACTCACAATATGCACTCTGCACTCACTCTGCACTCTGCATCCGCCCACAAAAATGGGGCGGATGTTCAACCAATGTCAAGACACGCACCTGGTTCCCAAAATTCTAAATCGGCAGCTCTCTGAGCTCCGGCCATTAAGCTACATCTCCTCCCAATGTATAAGGCTGTTAATCCTATGCCGTTTCCCATTACTTGGATGTGTGTGACACTGTGTCATCTAGTGTCAACCGATCTGCACATTTCAAGTCTGTTCAAGACTCCCACACACCAGTGTCAGTTTCAACTGACAGATTCGGTTGTTTGTTTTGGGGCAGGTGCCTTGGGCATTGCTTCTTCCTCTGCTTCATTAGTTCTCCAATTTGGTTGCTGTATAATGCCAATATTCATTAAAAATGTCACGTGTGATTGCAGCTCCCTGTGTCATTATTTCCTTTTGGCCGGACCTGGCTGTAATGCTTCCAAAATCCTGACTTGTAAGACTGTAACAAGAAAGAGGGGTGAAGAACAGAAGTAATGGGTTTCTGGTTGTCAGTGTTAGATCTTCACATTCTCAGGGGAAAAAATACCGACCTTTCCAGGTCTTTAGTTTGTAAAAAGGCAAGGCATAGGTACCTGGTTAAGAATTGCTTTAAAATCGCAGGGGATTCTTGGTTAGCTTGGCAATTCTGCCCCTGTCCGCTTTATTAAACATTCTGGGAAAGCTCTTAAACACTTCTGTAGTGTTTTCTTCTCGACTTTGATGTTTTTTTAAAAGGGATCGTATTCTGCCTTTTTACTTGCTTTCTGCTTTCACATAAAAATATAACCGCCCTGGTCATATAACAATAGTGGCGGCCCCAGGAATACGCGATTGCGGAAGCCCAGGGTTAAAGGAGCATTTCCAAGTATGGGGGCCAAGAAGAGTTCTCTGTAAATTGACATGTTTCGGTAAAACAACATGACCCACGCACGAGTGGCTTATCTTTTTTTTTTTTTACTTTGGATTCTGGGATCTGTATTCCAGTTTATTTAATTATAGAATCGTCCCAGAATCCAACGAATAATAGGACTGGGAAACGTTAGAGTTCTGAATCTGGAACATAACTTGGGCAGGATGTGGAGAGGTAGGTGTCAGGCTGGGGCGACAACAGGAGGTACGGAATAGCACAGAACTCCTCCAATCGGAATTTTTTGTTCGCAAACGTTCAGAAAATCGTAAACCTCATAACTAACCTCGTCTCCATGATGCACAGATATTATTCTCCGCTGAACAGGGAAGATGGCTTTCCTAATCAAAGACTCCTTGCAGTGATGTCTTCTGAAATTCTGGTTCTAATAAACTCCCAGGCAGAAGGGAAGCGATTGTGACGTATAGGCTAGAAAAGTATGCAGCTTGCTCTATGTACACAATGCACTATAAACAATCCTTTTTGTAGAACTAAGAGTATATTCATGCACAGAACGGGAAATACTCATCTCCAGGAGAAGCGCAGATACAGCACTCACGTGACGCAGCGTAAGGTCACGTCAGAGACACTAATCACCAGAATAGCATTTGAACAGACCGACCCTAAACCCCCCTCCCCCTAGCTACGCGGGTGCACGGAACACGCTAAAAGAGCCCGGTGAGTTTGGGGGGGGGGGGGTGCGTGCGTGCGTCTGTCTGTGTGTGTGCCTGCCTGTGCCTGCGTGTGTGCCTGCCTGCGTGTGTGCCTGCGTGTGTGCCTGTCTGTGTGTTCCTGCCTGTGCCTGCGTGTGTCTGCCTGTGCCTGCGTGTGTGCCTGCCTGCGTGCTTGTCTGTGTGTGTGCCTGCCTGTGCCTGCGTGTGCATGTGTGCATGTGTTGTGAACAGCCGGCCGGGATCGGAGCGCGTGACCTGATCCGATTCCGGCCGGCTGCGTGCGCGTGACAGTCTGTTGTCTCCTCTGCCTACTCCTTGAAAGGGAAATGACTGAAATGATCACAATAGATCGCTTTGCGACAGCAGGGGCTTTCGCCCCTGCATTCGCAGGCGCGACCTAAAGAGGCATCCTTGCACGGCAATGAGGTATGGATGTAAGTGCAACATAGGAACTTATCAAGATGAATCACTGCTAGTCCTTTGTTGGCCCAATCCTTCCTGAGTACAGAAAAGCCATGGTCCATGCAGGTAAGAGTGGTGGGGCGATGGTGCCAGGTGAGGGGGGAGTTTGACGGACGATGACGAGGGACAAGTATCAATTAGCCCCCAACGCCGCTGCCAGTCGGAACGCGCAATGAATGAAAGTTTACTGAAAATACACACAAACTAAAGGAAAAGTGAAAAATTCAAACACATGCACTAACAATTATGAAGGGATGACCCTTTAAAATGGTGCCCAAGAAGAAGTGGAACCAGGCAGCTCAAGAAGGCAAGTAATTGGGCTAGTGGTGCAGTGGAGTTTTAGATGCCCGTCATAGAAAGGGAACATCGCTAAGGCCATGATGCAATGCATCTGTTGAGAAACAGCAGGGTATTAACATAAACATCACACTGGAGTTCATCTACTACAAATTACTCCCAAGGGCTCCTCTATTAGGCATGTTTACTGGAAATAAACACAAACTAAAATAATAGTGTGAAATACAAACACATATGCTAAAAATATAGCTTGAAAGACCCTTCAATATGGTGCCCAACATGATGTGGAGCCAGGCAGGTCCAGACCTGACTGCATGCAGAGGGTGCTTTGCAAGGAAACAAAGCAGCACATATATGCAGTATGGAGAGGTGAATAAGGATCAATCAGAACCTCTATCTGGGCTAGTAGCTGCATGGACACGCTGCATTTGAGTATAAAAAGCTTGCCATTAAAAGGGGGCATGGTTAAGGCAGTAACACAATGAGTTGGCCCAGAAACTGATTTGGATGTTGCTCTGGACCATGGGTACTCGCAAACATTTTCCCAGGGGCCAAAACGTTTGGTCTGTGATGTGACTGAGGGCCGCATTGATGCCGGCAGGGTAGTGGTTGAGGGATCAGGTTGCAGTAAGCTGGATGTAAGTTAGACAACGCGTGTACATCTAGTGGCTGAATTGTATAATGTGAATCCAGAAAACCTGCGTCAATCCTTGCAACCCCACCTGCCCAAATTGTGTGATACTAGGCAGTTGTTTTACTTCACTTCCTCTCCTTTTTCATCATTATAACATATAGGAGAACCTCAAAAAGCAGGACTTCAGGATGTGCCCTTTAGAGAACCTGCTCTTATCTTTGATATAATAAACTATGTTATGTATAATAGCAACCCAGGCCTCCCAAAGGGTGTAAAAAACAACTTGCCTCTTAGTTCACTATTGACATTGTGGTCAGGGTGGGGGGAGACATGCATGCTTCTAAAATCATGTTTGAGAAACACTTTAAAAAAGTTCCTCCCAATGCACTGATATATTCTGAGGTACTAAAGTGACAAGGTTCAAATGTGAATTAAAAATACATTTTTTGAATTTTGAAGAGACGTTATCATATTTTTACACTTTTGCTGAAAGATGTATTTTAAAATTTAGGCGATCCTAAAGTTTAGTGTTGCAGCACACCTTCTTCTCTTCCTGACTTTTACTTTGATTAACCTGTAAATCAATTCTTGCCCGTTTAAAATCAAGTAAACATCAGTCCTGTGCTGGTGTTGCCCTGGGGGCCGCATGTAAAGGTCAGGAGGAGGGCTGCATACACCCCCCGGGCGTACTTTGAGGATCACTGCTCTAGACCCTGAAAGTGTAGAGGGAGAAGGACCATTTCCTACTTTTTACCTTTTTCCCGATCGTCATCTCAAATCTGGCAATGTCCTAGCTTATTATAAGGCATAGTCCATCACGGAGGGCTTGATACAACAGAGATGTTCTATAGCATGTTGGATGTATTTCATGGGGTCATTGCGGCATCAGGGAGGCACTGTAGCAAGCCATTGTTCCATCTAAATGACCGAGTATAAAGACTTTGATAGCAGTTCTTAGGAGACAGGGCCAGCTTTATGCCTGGTGATGCCCTCTGCAACAATCTTTTTTGACGCCCAATGATCTCCTTCTCCATGGATTCCCTTACCACCACCCTCCAACACTGCCTTTCATCTCGCCCGTTACCCCTCTCACTTGCATTTCATTTGTTTTATAGCGCTACTCTTTCCAGTGAAGTGTGTCAGAGCACTTTACATCTCACACACATTATACAGAGACAATTGAAAATTATACATAAAACAATGAGGATTACAAGGAGGAAGAGTAACATGTCATCCATACCAGCAGGCAGAATATTTTAAGAGTGTTTGTCTGGAGAAGCACAAACTCAGGATTTAAAATGCACCACAATGGTTGGAGGTTGGATTTACTAATAAGAATGCAATTCTACTCAAAAATCATTTTTAGCAACATTAGGATGAGGAACATCTAGGCAAAAAAACGTACCGTTCAAACCTATCCCATGCAGTTTGCTTGCAACGTTTTGGTGACTGTTCTTAGCTCACTGTGATATATTAAGATTGTAATTTATGAACTGCAAGTAACAAAATAATTGTTGTGACAAAATCAGTAACCCACTGGGCTATCCACACAAAATACAACCTTTAATTGGCATGGTACATGTTCTTTGCACCAGGGTATTAATAATAATAATGATAATAATAATTAAAACATTTTGTAGAGCGCATGGTTACACTATATTCAGTGTGTCCCCGCGCTGTGGGCACAGTCCAAAAGAGAAGCAGATAATTCAAGCAATCAGCACCAAGAGGAGCAAGGCACATCTCCAACTTTAACTCCTCGGAAACAGGTACGTTTTGAGTTTCAAGCGGAACCTAGTTTCCGAGGGCTCCATTCGGAGTTCAATCGGTAATGTGTTCCATTGTTTGCACGCCAGATATCTAAAGGAGCGACCTCCCATCCGTGCTTTGCGAATGCGAGGGACAAGGAATAGCATGCTCCCAAGAGATCTCATATTGCGTTTAGGACGGTAGATGGTCAGCAGATTCTGAAGATATACAGGGGCTTTGCCCTGTGCAACGCGGTGGGCTATGCACAAGGTTTTAAACATGATGCGTTCCCGTATAGGAAGCCAGTGAAGAGTCGCCAACGCTCGTCTCACTGATGTTTTTCTGGGCAAGTTAAGAACGAGTCTGGCAGCTGCATTTTGCACACATTGGAGTTGGTGAATCCCTTTTTTGTTCAAACCAATAAGCAAAGAGTTTCTGTAGTCCAAGTGAGGAGTGACTAGAGCGTGTATCAAAGTTTTCCTTGCTTTAATGGGGAGAAGATCTAACACTTACGGAGGGCTTTCAGAATGCCATAACATTTGCCTGATATCTTTCCGATGTGTTGTTCTTCACCAGGTCCAAAGGGGTGGGTGTTGGGCCTAGGTCCGGGGGCCACCAAGTCGACGACCAGATAGATGGCCTTTTGCCGATCACTAACAACTCAGTTTTATTTCGGTTAAGGCGAAGATAATTATTGTTCATCCAGCCAGCTAAGGCAGTAAGACAGGTGGATAAATTGGTTGCTGCCTCCATGGGGCTCTGTGATAAAGTGATCACAAATTGTGTATCGTGGGCACAGGATACAATTTCTACACTGTATTATTCCACAATCCTCGCAAGGGGTTCCATATAGAGATTGAACAACGTAGGGCTCAAACTAGAGGAACCCCCTGCTTTAAACACCGCGGTGTTGATTTGAACGGAGGGCAGTGTACTTGAAAGCTCCTGTCTGCTAGGAATGAACATATCCAATTGTAGGCCTGTCCCTCCACTCCGACTTCATTGAGACGAGCTAATAACACGAAGTGCACAACAGTATCGAAGGCCGCACTCAGGTCTAATAATTCTAAGGCAGCTGTCCGTCCCTCATCCACTTTTTGCTGGAGGGTCTCAGTGGAAAAGAGAAGGGCAGTTTCCGTTGAGTGGCAAGCCCTAAAGCCAGATTGAGAAGAGTGGAGAATTCGACCTTCCTCCATGAATTTAATTAGCTGAATGTTGACTATTTTTTCCACTACTTTCATACAGAAAGGAAGGAGTGAGACAGGCCGGAAGTTTTCCAATTGCAATATATTTAAATTTTTTATAGGAATTACCTGGGCCCTTTTCCAGTCCTCGGGCACATAGCTTTCCTGAAAGGAGAGAGTTGCCATGTGACCTATATGATCAATCAGAACTTCCAGGTGGTTCCTAAAAAATCTTAGGCGGAGCAACATCAGTGGGGGAATCCTGATTAAATACTCAGCGCCATTCTTAGTAGTTCCAATCTTGGAGGTACCTCAAAACAATTCAAGTGATTGACCACTGGAGTTCTTATACTACCATCCGGGTCAGATATAACCTTACCCGCCTGTCGGGAAGGATGCATAAATCTTCTCCACCTTCTTTCTGAAGTGGTCTGCAATGGACTCACAGATCTCCTCGGAAACAATATCATGGGCCATTGTCCTATTGAGCATCGTGAGCTCCTTGTATATTAAGAATAATTCCTTGGAAGAATTCTTGGCTGTCTCAATTCTTTTCCTTAGGAATTCTCTTTTCACTTTCCTTATCAATTTGTGATACTTCCTCATACTGTTCTTATATTGCAGCTTATCTTTGCGCCATGTGCGTTCAAGATCTTTACATACGTATTCGGCAGCTTTTAATTCCTCATTAAACCATTGGGCCGATTTAGTGCGCCGTACTGGGGCCCTGTTCGTCCATGGTGCTATTTTATCTAGTGCAGTGGTCATCCAATCTTCGTAAACTTTCCAAGCTTCATTAAGAGTCCCTCTTAACGGAGGGTAGGTCTGCAGCAAGGTCAGCTCAAATGTTTCTTGGCAACATTTATTCCAATTCCTACGTTTGGGAAATGAGGGTTTCCGCGCTATTCTCCCTGTAGATCTACTTAAAATAGAAAACAGTACAAGGCAGTGGTCAGACCATGGAATCCTGATAGGGTACTGAGCCTTCACTTCATCCCAGTTGGCAAATATCGGGTCAAGAAGATGGCCCGTTTGATGTGTGGGTGTCAGTGATAGAAGGTTAAACATCAAGGACTTCAAGGAGGCAATGACCCTTTGAGCCACTTTGCAACTTACATCCTCGAAGAGTAGGTTCAGATCACCTAGAATAAGGGCTCGGTTGTATCATAATGCAGGTTGGGTTACCACCTCTAACAGGCTGTCTATAAATTGAGTGGATGTCCCTGGAGGGCGGTAGATAAGATAGTGGTATAATTGGGGACACTTTAATCGAGAAAAAACCTGCTTCACTATTCGTGATGTTCACTGATTCTAGGGTGCAGATCAGTTCCAGTTTATGCACTAGCGCTAATCCACCCCCAAGCTGGATCCCCCTATCAATTCTTAATATGCCATATGTGTGAGGAAGGGCTTCCAGAACCTCCAGGGCAGATGCCTCATCTAGCCACGTTTCCATTAAAAATAGCACGTCCGGTTGGCAATCCATTAGCAAATCATTGATCTCCAATCTATGCTTATTAAGGGAGCGGCAGTTCACCTGAAGCATATTAAGATTCTTTACCTCTCTCTCTTTCCCTCGCGAAACTATGGGGTCGTAATGGCATATCGTACATTGATATTAACATCTGTTCTACGTTATTGTGATTCAAAACTGCTTCCAGCAGGAACATTATTCGCCAGAATTAATGTGACATTTTTATGGTTGCCTGACAACTCCAGGACACACAACAAACTCTGCAGAAGGTGCTTTTAAAGCCACAAGTTATTTCTAAACACAGTCCCCCCAAACACTGTCGACTCTTTTAAGGGATTTATGGAAAGAAAAGGGTTACATTTTTAAGAAAGAAGGGCTGGTATAATGTCAGCTGATTTTCTCTGTGATGTGTTATTTGAATAAGAGGTTGACATCAGGCCTGTAGCCAGCAATATATTTGTAGAGAGGCATCGCACACAGTACTGACACCAATCTTCAAGAGTAGTAGTAAGTCCCCTTGGTATTCTGCTATGCCATTTCTCAGCTCCACCAGTAGCTCACCTAGGAAGTGCCTCTGCCTTTACTTCTGCTGACTGTACTGCTAGGCCATTGCACTCGGCTCTCCCTTTGCCTGGCAACTTTTTAAAAATTATTTCTTCTCCCTTAATTTTCACGTATTCTTCCTTCATTCTGCGTCACTCTGGTTCATGTATTCTGCCTTCCATTTGATTTAGTTTGCCTTCCATTGCTATTTAACTTGCCTTTCATTTCTGTTTACTTGGCCTTTTATTTCTGTCTATTTGCCTTTCATTTCTGTTCAATTGGTCTTTCATTTCCCTTTAATTTGCCTTTCATTTCTGTTTAATCTGCCTTGCATTTTCTTTTGCCTCCTCTCAGCTGCTTTTCCCACCACTGCTGCCCCACAGCCCTTCCCACAGCCCTTCCCACTCCCCCGTGTTCGGGCTCCTGCACCCGCCTCCTAGCTGTCCCACCCTCCCTCAACTCCTTCTTAATGGCTGCTGGGCAGGCGCTCTGCTGGTGCACCAAAGGCGTGCGAAAGGCAAGCCCATCTGCGCCCGACGGTGACTCGACCGCGACCAGCACCAGGAACCCTGGTGCCCCAACCAACCAGCGCTACAGCTGCTTGGCTCTCCACACACTCAACGCCAGCAAGAACAACAATTGCAAGCTCTCGTCTTTTCTCAACACCCACAGACCTTTCACCTGCCAACACTGCCACCACTCCTACTTTGCTGAGGCCCAGGACCCCACCTCCAACCTCGATCAACAACTTCATTGCACCCAACCCCTGCAATGCATCCACCTCAATGTCCGCTCCCTCCAGAGACATGCAGCAGAAAACTGGGACCTCCTTGACAGCACCACTCCTGACGTTGCCTCTCTTACTGAAACCTGGACGAACGCCGCTTGGGGACCTGACATCGCAATCACCATCCCAGAAGGATACAAAATCACCCGGGAAGGACCACTCCAGCTGCCCCGGTGGAGGCATTGCCATCAGCCACAAAGCTAAACTCCACACCGATGGGCCCACAGACCTGATGGAACACCTCACTTTAAGATACAGACCAACCTGGCCACCACCCTAGAGGCACCCTCATCTACAGACCACCCGGACCCTGCGCACCTTTCGCAGACACCATCACCAACATCATCACCCCACATTCCATCCCCTCCACTGACTACACCTTGCTTGGATACCTCAACTTTCACCTTAACAACTACCAAAACCTCAACCCCACCTCCCTCCTTGACAACCTTCACAACATTGGACTCAAACAGATCGTACCAGAACCAACTCACCCAGCAGGACACACCCTTGACCCCATCTTCACAGCAGGAAACCCCATCACCTTCAGCCACACCTCTGAACTCTCCTGGTTGGACCACCGCTACGTCCACTTCACCTTTAAAAGCAATCATCTCCCGCAGACCTCCACACTAGCCCCAGTGCAGGAATTGGAACAAGATCGCCGACGACCCGGTTGCCGCTCCCTCAGCAGCTCCACTCTCACAGACGATGACCCCACCACTGCCGCGGGTACACTAAACAACTGGATCACCGACTGCGCCAACACCATCGCCCCCTCCAGAAAAATTCCAACGCTCATGTCAAGAAAGCCAGCTGGTTCTCCACAGAAATCCAGGAATCTAGACAAACATGCAGAAAGCTTGAAAAGCTATGGAGGAACTCCAAAAACCCAGCAGACTTCAACAACTTCAAAGTACCCACCACCGCCCACCACAAACTTCAGATACTCAAGGAAGAAAGCACTCCAGGATAGAATATCCAGCCACGCACACAACAGCAAGGAACTTTTCGGCATCATCAAAGAGTTCGCACATCCCAACAGTGAGACTACCGAAGTCCCACCCTACAAGGATCTCTGCAACAATCAGTGCCTTCTTCCATCACAAAATCAAGACATTTATGATAACTTCGACAATAACAACTTTCACGAGGAACCCACCTCCACCATTCCCAGCACCATGCAGCCGACACCAGACAGATGGACCGCCCTCAGCATCGAAGACACCCTAAAGACTATGATGACCACCCACTCCGGGCTCCCCATGAACCCCTGTCCCCACTGCATCTTCCACAGAGCCACAGACATCATTGGCGCAAGCTGCAACAAATCATCAACCGTTCCTTCCAGACCGCCTCCTTCCCCGACAACTGGAAACATGCAGAGATCAACCCTTTCCTGAATAAAACCCTCAGTGGACCCACCGACCTCAAGAACTTCAGACCGATATCCTTACTCCCATACCCAGCAAAAGTAATGGAAAAAGCCATCAACTGTCAACTCGCCTCCTTCATAGAAGAAAACAACATCCTCGACTCCTCTCAATCAGGCTCCAGAAAGAACCACAAAACCGAAACCGCCCTACTTGCTGCAACAGACGGTATCCGTTCCCTACTCGACAGAGGAGAGACTGTGGCCCTCATCCTCCTGGTCCTCTCCACTGCCTTCCACACAGTCTCACATTGTACCCTAGCCTGCAGACTCCACGATGAAGGAATCTGAAGCAAGGCCCTCAACCGGATCCGCTCATTCGTCTCTGGCAGAACGCAGTGGGTCAGACTCCCCCCTTTATTCTCGCAACCCACACTGACCTCCTGCGGAGTCTCCCAAAGATCCTCCATTAGCCCCACCCTGTTCAACGTCTACATGGCCCGCTCTCATCCATCGTCAGATCACACGGATTCAATATTGTATCGTACGCAGACGACACCCAACTTATTCTCTCCCTCTCCAAAGAACTCAACATCTCCAAACACCACTTTCAAGAAGGAATGGAAGCAGTCACCAGGTGGATGAAGAACAGCTGCCTACAACCCAAAATGGACAAAACCGAAGTACTCATCATGGGCCCTCACCCCAATGCCTGGAACGACACCTGGTGGCCTCCCGTCCTCGAGAACCTTCCCTACCCCACGGACCACGCACGCACGCAACCTTGGAATCATCCTGGACGCCAAATTCAAAAGGGACTGCCAGATCAACGCTGTCACCTCCTCCTGCTACCACACCCTCCGCCTACTCTGTAAGACCTTCAACTGGATCCCCCTAAAACACAGGAAAGCCACCACCCATGCCATTATCAGCAGCAGACTGGGCTACTGCAATGCACTCTATGTTGGGATCAACAAGAACCTAATTTCCAAATTCCAGAACGCCGCCGCCTGACTAGTCCTCAACCTACCGCACCACTGCGATATAAGCCAACACATATGAACACTACACTGGCTCCCTGTTGAGAAGAGAATCACTTTGAAGCTTCTTACCCACTCCCACACAGCCCGCCACAACACCGGACCCACCTACATGAACCATTGCCTCTTATGCCACGCACCCCAAAGATCCCTCCCCTCAGCCCAGTTCTCCCTTGCAACAGCACACCCTGCATCGCATTTTGCGATGCAGGGCGCAATACAAAATTTGTTTTATTAATTAAATTGTTTACTTACCTTCAATTATCCATACTCCAGTTTTTAGCACCCCTCACCCTGCCCCTCCCCCGCCCCGCCTCTCCACCTCACCGAAACTCCCTACACGGCCCGTGGCTGGCCGTGGACATCTGGGATGTCCTGAATAGGAGCGACCCCACAATGAACATTGAACACCAGAAGCAGCACAAAAGGGACAAGGTCCTGGGGGGCTCCGAACAGTGAAGAGCTGAGCTGAATCGACTCATTGCAAGGTGAGACCTCCCTTCCACCATTCCAGAGAAGCTGACCTCAAATATGTCCCTTCCTGGCCTGGTGCTGCCAAAATAACATAGTTGAGTTCTAGCCCAAAGGAATACGTCCTACTAATGGAACCTAGGGTGGAGCACCCCACTTCACATGGGCAATTCTGTCTCCCTCCTATGGTTGTAATGAATGACTGGAGCTTGTTCACTTATTGGGGCCCGGAATAAATAGTAGCTATATCTGTTTTCTGAGGCTGACGTGGTAGAATGTCGTCTTTTATCTCTCTCAAAGGATGCAGGTAGGGCCTCAATCTTCTATCTTCTCTCCACACTGTTTCTAGCAGACAGACGCAAATAGGAGCATCATTAATGTTAGACACAACTATCTTATATACCAGAGCATTGAGTTGAGCTCTTCACACCCCCTTGTCCCATGTTTACAGATGATTCAAGGTATGCTTACCGGGATATACCCTCCTTCTCTCACATCGCTCCTCTAAATTTTGCTCATCATGGGCTGCATTCAACCAACTGCATTGACTGGTTCACTGACAAAATATCAACCCATAAAATATCCCCATACCAAGTTCAAAACATTGTGACCAAAATATTGATGTCACAAATATCATCATCCTATACTTATAATGGTAAGTACAAAAATATAGGGAAAAATATTGATGTCATTAATATAGTTTTATTCAATATCTATTTTTAAATATACATCAAATTAAATAATAAATATTGTATATATTAAATAGTAACATTAATTAAAAAAATATATTAAATATACATTTTAACAAATATAACAAACTTAATTAAAAAAGTTAAACACACATACATAATAATTGATGTATATATTTACATATATTTGCTTTTTTTTTGGGGGGGGGGGTTTCAAAAACCTTTATTAGAGATAAGAAGCATTACTCATAGCATGGTGCCTACATCCCTCCGCGGGCCGGCATCGCAAGTCAATGTATTTCAGAGTATTGTAGATGGGAAGGGATACACAGCAAGCCACGTCAGTTGGAACAAAATGATTTAGTATCAGCATAAGGTCATAAGCATTGTGCCTAAAAACAACAAACAAGAAAACAACAGTACCACTTATACAAATTTGCAGGTGGAAGATGTACGTGTGTGTTGGCGTATTCTGGCCATTGAGTTATGGAATTATGTCACCTGGTAGCCTGTCTCCCTGCCTTGGGCTGTGCATTCTGGCCTGGGTGGGGTCTCTTATGCATCAGTTCACCTCCCTGGTGTGTGATCCATCCTCATTAATGCAGGGGTCAGAATCTAGGTTTGTGGCAGTGGTGTGTTCGAGTAAATATGTTTAGAGGGAGGCCCATATATCACGTGAGCGGGAGGAGGAGGGAAGGAGTTCTGCATAGATGTGTAATTGCTCTTTACAGTAGATAAGATCTTGTAGCCAATCTTTGAATTTGGGAGTCCTCCCTCTTCCCCATCGACAAGCAATCCGTCTTTTGGTGAGGAGGAGTGCAAGGGAGATGTATCTCCGAACTTTGACGGCCAGTTTCTCAGTGTATCCTAAAAGCGTGGTTAGGGGGTCATCAGGAATATGTAGTCCTGTCATTTGGTCCAGCGCTTCCAGCACCTTCGTCCAGAAACTGCGTATGGGAGGGCAGTCCCAGGCAATGTGCCTAAAGTCTGCTCCTTCACCTCCGCAGTGATCACATCGGTCACTATCTCAGAAGGCATAGGCGGTGTAATGAAAAATTATATATATATATATATATATATATATATATATATATATATATATATATATATATTTATATATTTATATATAGATATACATATACATATACATATACCATTAACATAACATCTTTGACACATAAACAATTCTAATTAAATAAAAAAATAAACAGCTTAAAATTATTAAAATTTAGAAACAATTATTTTACACATTAAAATTGGTATTAATAAAAAATATTATAATTTTAAATAAACAAAACATAATCATATACATTATAACAGCATGAAATAAATGATAAACTATCAAATTTAATACATATGCTATTGCCACTTCAACTTATACCAAACCATGCAAATCATTAAAATAACTATAAAAAATGTACTACTCCCACATCTTACAACACAAAAGTAAATAAACTAGTTAAAATTTACAAATCTTGCAACAATAGTAAAAGCGTTGGATTGCGGATAGGTAGTGTTTACTGTACCCATTACAGCCAGTACAACAGTAGGAAAAATGTTGGAGTGTGAAGGAGTAAAATTCACTATTCCCACTCTAATCACTATAACACCAGGGAAAGTGTTAGATTCTTTAGGGGTAAAACTTACTATTCCCACCCAAATGAGTGTAACAGTAGCCAAAGTGTTGGATAGGAGAGGTGTAAAATTTACTATTCCAACTCTAATAAGTACAACAGTAGGGAAAGTGTTGGATAGCAAAGGGGTAAAATTTACTATTACCAATCCAGTCAGTACAACATTAGGGAAAGAGTTGGATTGCGGTGGGGTAAAAGTCACTATTCCCTCTTCAATAAATGCAACAGTAGGTAAAGTTTTGGATAGCGGAGGGGTACAATTTACAATTCCCACTCCAGTCAGTTCAACATTAAAAACAAACAAAATATCTATAACAAAATGTAAATATTTTAAAATATAAATAAGTTGAAAAATAAAATACAAATATATTTCATATTAAAAAATAAAAAGCATATTACACTGTTAAATACATATCACAAATATCTGCAAACACTATTCTAAATACAATAAAAAAAATATGTTTCATACAAATAAATATTTTTATTTAATAATTATTTTTTAACCAAAACATTATTTGTTACATACATTTAGTTTAGGTACTTCCCCCCTATAACACCTCAAACTCACAGCCTGTAACTAAAACATTATATACAGTATTAATATAAATATTCATCAACAAACTAATTTTCATAAATAATGTACATCCCACAATATACCCCCACAAAACACACAACACCCTCATAACATTTAACAAAAAATTATTTACACATTTAACATAATTTATTATACAATTTATAATTAATTTTAATAAAAAAAATAATAGTTGCTTAAAATGTATTTACTTCCCACCCCACGCCCCTACAAAATCCACAATCCACATCTAAAATCTAAAAAAATAATAATAATAATTGCACAATTAACATAATTAAGTATCAATTAAACAAATATTAAAAATTAAAAAACACATTATAATACATTTTTTTTTTTTATTTGAGAGTTTGTATCACGCTGGGATCGACTCCCGAAGGAGTATCTCCGCGCCTTTGGCAGCCATAATGCAAATAACGAGTGCTGGCAGTGAATGCTAGCAATTTTGGAATAGGAAAGTTTTTAATTGTTTCCTAAACGGGAGGTGATCCTTACAAAGTCTCAAAGTTAGTGGGAGACTATTCCATAGGGTTGGGCCAGCAACTGAAAGGGCTCTATCTCCTTGTCTTGCTTTTTTTGCTCTAGGTACACGCAGTAAGGCCTGTTCGCTAGATCTCAGAGAGCGCGTGGGTGTGTAAAGGGAGTATTTATTGGACAGGTAAGCAGGGCCCTTCCCCTGTAAACATTTGTGTATTATACAGCAGGTTTTGAACTTCACCCTCTGTTTGATAGATAACCAGTGCAGCATGGTCAGAAGGGGTTTAGGAGGGGTGCGAGGGGGCCGGTTTAGAACAAGACGAGCAGCGGTATTTTGTACCACCTGAAGCCTGGAAATTACTGCTTCATTTGCTGACAGTAGTATCCCATTGCAGTAATCCAGGCGACTCAATACTAGAGCCTGCACCAAGGTTTTTCTAGTAGAGTCTGGCAGCAAAGGAAATACTTTCCGTAGCATCCCAGTGATATGGAAACAGGAACCCACCACTTGGTTGCCATGTTGTTTTAGGGAAAGCTCCTGGTCCAATCGGACGCCGAGGTTTTTCACCACCTGCTTGGGCTCGGGGACTGATTCAGAAAAGGGGGTGGTGATGAACAGAGTGTCTGAATTAAGCAGACAAATCTTACCCAGTCCAAAGATCAGGGCTTGATCCATCACCGTTATTTATCTCACTGCACCATCCCAGCTCAGAACCTGGCTATATGCAAATCAGTCTGTCCCTGGCCCAGTGCATCATGGGAACAGGGCAGACTAAACTACCAAGCAAATTCTTTACCAGAAAGGAGACAAGCTACCGGGGACCGGTTTCTGGCATTTCAGCCGTCTTCAGCCCGGCTTGCTTGAATCCTGATGGTGCAGTGAGAAAGGGACTCATGTCTGAGTATACCCTGCCACACCTATAGTGGCCAAAAACGATTCAGAAAAGGGGGTGGTGATGAACAGAGTGTCTGAATTAAGCAGACCACTCTTACCCAGTCCAAAGATCAGGGCTTGATCCATCACCGTTATTTATCTCACTGCACCATCCCAGCTCAGAACCTGGCTATATGCAAATCAGTCTGTCCCTGGCCCAGTGCATCATGGGAACAGGGCAGACTAAACTACCAAGCCAATTCTTTACCAGAAAGGAGACAAGCTACCGGGGACCGGTTTCTGGCATTTCAGCCGTCTTCGGCCCGGCTTGCTTGAATCCTGATGGTGCAGTGAGAAAGGGACTCATGTCTGAGTATACCCTGCCACACCTATAGTGGCCAAAAACGATTCAGAAAAGGGGGTGGTGATGAACAGAGTGTCTGAATTAAGCGGACCACTCTTACCCAGTCCAAAGATCAGGGCTTGATCCATCACCGTTATTTATCTCACTGCACCATCCCCGCTAAGAACCTGGCTATATGCAAATCAGTCTGTCCCTGGCCCAGTGCATCATGGGAACAGGGCAGACTAAACTACCAAGCCAATTCTTTACCAGAAAGGAGACAAGCTACCGGGGACCGGTTTCTGGCATTTCAGCCGTCTTCGGCCCGGCTTGCTTGAATCCTGATGGTGCAGTGAGAAAGGGACTCATGTCTGAGTATACCCTGCCACACCTATAGTGGCCAAAAACGATTCAGAAAAGGGGGTGGTGATGAACAGAGTGTCTGAATTAAGCAGACCACTCTTACCCAGTCCAAAGATCAGGGCTTGATCCATCACCGTTATTTATCTCACTGCACCATCCCAGCTCAGAACCTGGCTATATGCAAATCAGTCTGTCCCTGGCCCAGTGCATCATCGGAACAGGGCAGACTAAACTACCAAGCCAATTCTTTACCAGAAAGGAGACAAGCTACCGGGGACCGGTTTCTGGCATTTCAGCCGTCTTCGGCCCGGCTTGCTTGAATCCTGATGGTGCAGTGAGAAAGGGACTCATGTCTGAGTATACCCTCCCACACCTATAGTGGCCAAAAACGATTCAGAAAAGGGGGTGGTGATGAACAGAGTGTCTGAATTAAGCAGACCACTCTTACCCAGTCCAAAGATCAGGGCTTGATCCATCACCGTTATTTATCTCACTGCACCATCCCAGCTCAGAACCTGGCTATATGCAAATCAGTCTGTCCCTGGCCCAGTGCATCATGGGAACAGGGCAGACTAAACTACCAAGCCAATTCTTTACCAGAAAGGAGACAAGCTACCGGGGACCGGTTTCTGGCATTTCAGCCGTCTTCGGCCCGGCTTGCTTGAATCCTGATGGTGCAGTGAGAAAGGGACTCATGTCTGAGTATACCCTGCCACACCTATAGTGGCCAAAAACGATTCAGAAAAGGGGGTGGTGATGAACAGAGTGTCTGAATTAAGCAGACCACTCTTACCTAGTCCAAAGATCAGGGCTTGATCCATCACCGTTATTTATCTCACTGCACCATCCCAGCTCAGAACCTGGCTATATGCAAATCAGTCTGTCCCTGGCCCAGTGCATCATGGGAACAGGGCAGACTAAACTACCAAGCCAATTCTTTACCAGAAAGGAGACAAGCTACCAGGGACCGGTTTCTGGCATTTCAGCCGTCTTCGGCCGGGTTGCTTGAATCCTGATGGTGCAGTGAGAAAGGGACTCATGTCTGAGTATACCCTGCCACACCTATAGTGGCCAAAAACGATTCAGAAAAGGGGGTGGTGATGAACAGAGTGTCTGAATTAAGCAGACCACTCTTACCCAGTCCAAAGATCAGGGCTTGATCCATCACCGTTATTTATCTCACTGCACCATCCCAGCTCAGAACCTGGCTTTATGCAAATCAGTCTGTCCCTGGCCCAGTGCATCATGGGAACAGGGCAGACTAAACTACCAAGCCAATTCTTTACCAGAAAGGAGACAAGCTACCGGGGACCGGTTTCTGGCATTTCAGCCGTCTTCGGCCCGGCTTGCTTGAATCCTGATGGTGCAGTGAGAAAGGGACTCATGTCTGAGTATACCGTGCCACACCTATAGTGGCCAAAAACGATTCAGAAAAGGGGGTGGTGATGAACAGAGTGTCTGAATTAAGCAGACCACTCTTACCCAGTCCAAAGATCAGGGCTTGATCCATCACCGTTATTTATCTCACTGCACCATCCCAGCTCAGAACCTGGCTATATGCAAATCAGTCTGTCCCTGGCCCAGTGCATCATGGGAACAGGGCAGACTAAACTACCAAGCCAATTCTTTACCAGAAAGGAGACAAGCTACCGGGGACCGGTTTCTGGCATTTCAGCCGTCTTTGGCCCGGCTTGCTTGAATACTGATGGTACAGTGAGAAAGGGACTCATGTCTGAGTATACCCTGCCACACCTATAGTGGCCAAAAACGATTCAGAAAAGGGGGTGGTGATGAACAGAGTGTCTGAATTAAGCAGACCACTCTTACCCAGTCCAAAGATCAGGGCTTGATCCATCACCGTTATTTATCTCACTGCACCATCCAAGCTCAGAACCTGGCTATATGCAAATCAGTCTGTCCCTGGCCCAGTGCATCATGGGAACAGGGCAGACTAAACTACCAAGCCAATTCTTTACCAGAAAGGAGACAAGCTACCGGGGACCGGTTTCTGGCATTTCAGCCGTCTTCGGCCCGGCTTGCTTGAATCCTGATGGTGCAGTGAGAAAGGGACTCATGTCTGAGTATACCCTGCCACACCTATAGTGGCCAAAAACGATTCAGAAAAGGGGGTGGTGATGAACAGAGTGTCTGAATTAAGCAGACCACTCTTACCCAGTCCAAAGATCAGGGCTTGATCCATCACCGTTATTTATCTCACTGCACCATCCCAGCTCAGAACCTGGCTATATGCAAATCAGTCTGTCCCTGGCCCAGTGCATCATGAGAACAGGGCAGACTAAACTACCAAGCCAATTCTTTACCAGAAAGGGCCAAGATTGGGCCAAGATCTTGAGGCCACCAGTCAGGGGTCCACAGAAGTTTGGCCTCACGGAACAGCATCACTTCCGTCTTAGCAACGTTACATTGCAGGAAGTTAGATGCCATCCAGTGAGCCACTGCCTTCATCCCCTGAGCAAAGGAGTTCCTAACCTCAGCTGTGAGGATTTTAAAAGGAAAGAGGAGTTGGGTGTCATCCGCGTATGACACTGGGATGAAACCATGAGACCTCATGATGTTAGCTAGGGGGGCCACATAGATGTTAAAAAGGGTAGGGCTCAAACAAGAGCCCTGTGGCACCCCCTTAGAGATCCCAAACTCCTCTGACCGATAAGCACACAGGGTGACCCTTTGGGTGCGGTCTGTCAGGAAACTCCTCAGCCAAGCCAGCGCCTTATCTTCCAGGCCGATGTTAGCTAGCCTGGTGGTCATGATGTTGTGTGACACGGTGTCAAACGCCGCAGAGAGATCCAACAGAACCAGGATAACAGAATGGCCTTCATCCTGGAACATGTGTAGATCTTCTGCAACTGACAACAAGGTGGTCTCAGTGCTGTGTCTTGGCCTAAAACCTGACTGGGAAGAATCTAATCCACCTACTTGTTCAATGTAATTCGACAAATGTCGATTTACAAATTTCTCTATAATTTTTCCCAAAAAGGGGAGGAGAGAGATGGGTCTTAGATTAGCCAGTTCCGTCCAGGGAATAGCAGTGTTTTTCCTCAGCGGTCTCACTAGCGCCCTTTTCCAGTCTATAGGAACCTCCCCTGTACTAAGAGAGAGGTTAACTAGATTCTGGATTCCTGGCCCCAGAACTTCTGCCAACCTAGGCATGATGCGGGCTGGGATGATGTCCTGAGGGCTACCACTCTTAATTTGAGTGACCAGTGAGGTTACCTCCTCTAAGGAGATGGGGGGAAAGCTTGTAAGGCTTTGAATAGGTTGCACCTGTTGTGCATTAGTCTGAGAGATGTTGTTATCTGCTCCCGCAGCTGTATTCGAAGCCATTATCCTTTCATAGATTGCATCTATCTTCTTCATGAAGAATAGAGAGATCTCATCACACAAACCTTGGGAAGCAACCTCTGCAGTCTCACAGGCTACCGGACTGGTAAAAGTTTGTAAGATATTATACAATACTTTAAAGTCTTTCCCAGCCTCTGTTAGTTGTGCTGCAATATGATTTTTTCGAGCAGCCCTAATGGCCTTATGGTACATCTTAAGGGAGGATCTGTGAAGTTCTTTATCTTCCAGCCTCCGAGACTGTCTCCACAGTTTTTCCAGTTTTCTGTTTTTTTGTTTCAGCGATCTCAAATCCTCAGAGAACCATATTTCTTGCCTATTAGCCAGGCGAGGTTTGTATACTTTCTGCGGGATAGTGATGTTTATTGCTTCCCTAACCGTCTCCTCAAACCTATTCAGCTCAGTTGTTACATCTTCTGTAGAGTTTTTAAACCGGGGAGTATACTTGTCTCTGAAGGCTTCCGTGGTTAGTTTATGCCAAGGTCTCCTTTTGAAACTAATTAACCTCCCACCCGTTATCCCTTTAATCCCCTAAAATGAAACTTTCAAAAACTTAATTACACAATTACAATTGTTTTTTATTAAATAACTAATAGTAATCATAAACTAATTGATATTAATTTCCTCCCCAGCCTTTACCTATATACACTGAAAACCTGCCCCTTAAAAGTGTAATTGAATAATTAACATAATTATTTACCAATTAATTAATTAATATTAATTAACAACTAATTATTAATTAATTAAAAATAAATAATTTCCCACCCTTTACTCTTATAAACCCCACAACCCACATATAAAATGTATCCCAAAAATTAAAAGCACAATAAACACATGTATATATCAATTAAATACATTTTATTAAATAAAAAATAATCATTCATTTCTTATAATTAAATTACTTCCCACCCTATACCCCTATAAACCCACAACCCACTACAGAACCAAAACACACACAATTTAATTAAATTAAATGTAATAACCACTGAAATTGTAACACATATATTAAAAAACATAAACAATACTTATGCAAAGAAAATTACATCACATACTTTTAAAATATATATGAAAATACAAAACTCTAATTAACAACTATATTATTGCAAATTATATTAATGACTTCTATATTTTAAAAATCAATATTACTTACCTTAAAATCGATATTTCCATATCACTATATTTTAGACTCAATATTTGGGGATATTTTTTTCAATATTCTGTCTAAATACCATATTGACTCCCTGACCGCAATGCGTCCCCATACTTAGGATCGTGGCTGTATATTTCCCCTACGATTGGGCGAGAGAATTAGGTGGCCCTGTCGAGTGGCACAGGAGTTAGCTTATGGCTTTTTACTTTTTTCCATTTCTCTCTTTTTCATTTTCTTTCACCTGCTCCCTCCCATCCAGCGTCTCTATTCTTTAGCTGACCAGAACTCCCATGTCTCAAGAACTCTGAGCAGATGATAAGAGGGTCTCTCCTTTGGGGGGGCAACAGGTGTTTGTTCTTGTTCTTCTCCTTTCCCCTCCCTGTCTAGGGAGTCCAGGATCGTTGTATCTTGTCAACAGGCTACATGTGATAGATGTCCAAACCCCACGTAGCTGATTACATGGAAGGTCAACAGTTTCTTGCATTACATTAAACACATTAGGATATTACACTACCTGTTATAAATGGGGTCTCTTGTTGGCAGAGGTATGAGCTGTGTCCAAGGAGGGGCCACCACTCTAGTTAGGGTTAGCTAGATACACTCTAAGGGGCTCATTCAAATGGCGGTCGTGGGCACATCCGCGGTGCTGGCGGAAAATGTCCTTTTCCGCACTTCATCGGCAATCCTCGCATCCGACACATTACAATGGGCAAAGATAGCCCATTTTCCATCCACTGCGGAGTCTCGGGATCCACCAGAAATTTCCCTCCGCAACGGTGGTGGAGGGAGCCAATAGAGAAACACCGATGTGCGGAATGACATCCTGACCCCTGGACAAATCACGAGGCCTCAAACAGCCCATCACAACACAGCAGAGAAACCAGCCACCCGTAGACGGTGGAAGCACAAATATGGAGAGCGAAACTGGAAACCCAATCACCTCCACACCTTCCTGACCGCTATGCATGGGCATACTGGGCCGCTTCCCAGGGCTCCATCTTCACCCTACCCACAGTAAGCTTCCCACACCCATTTGGGCACATGTTGTGTGCCCCTCCTGTGCCCCCGCACAATTTATCAGCCAGGTGTGGTTAGACCTTGCACCTCACACATCAAAGGCCAAAGTAGATTGACTGGGAAGGTGGGGGTGAAGATGAACACCCTGCACAGAAGGTCAGGGGCTGGACAACCCTCCTCCTCGCACCTACCTTCCACTCATGTGAATAAAACAGAGTATATATTTAAGAAATGCATACTCACACTGCATATGAACAACCACTGAACTGTTCATACTGCTTGTCAAGTCCCTCAGAAAGATTCCACACTGACACTCTGCCACATACACATACCATAGGTCAGCAGCAATGTAGGACAGTAAATGGGCTAGCCCAAAGTGAAGTGCACAGTGCTGGAAAGCCATCTAGCGAGCCACAAGCGTGTGTACATTACATGCAAGGAGGGGCGGAACATATCACACTACCCTTAGTCCCTCAAATCGGACATGAGTGATAGAGTAGGTGAAATTAAACCACAGTGACCTCTGTGCAACAACTCAGGGATACATAAATGCAAGCTGCGCATAGGCACAGGAATGATAGGAAGTGACAGAAGTCATACAGTGACCAGCCACACATCTGTGTCAACTTACTTGACATGTGTATGCCACCAGCACAACACACATGGCTCAGTGTCACACTCCCTGACTGTCAAACCCAAGTAGGACCATCACACATACCCCTCATCTACCCATTTCACACCTGCAGCACTCAACACCTGTGAGAAACCCACATAAAGGTGCAAATAAGGTCCTTTGAGTTTACTGACAACCAATCACACACCCTGGGGTGCATCTGCAAATGTCAGACTCACACTCAGGGATGTCTGAACCAGTGCTGACCCAAAAACAATAGCCAGACACAAATCTCACAAACAACATCCACAGAGGTCCAACAAGCTCAGCCATGTGCAGCCAAACAGTGGAAAGGCAATCTGACCCTAGACAGAACAGGAATACACAACGGTATCGCTCTGGACCAATGCACAAACACCATACCCCAACACAAACAATAATTGCATTATCAAAAGCCAATCATGAACACTAACTGGGATCAAGGGGACAAATCAGCCAACACAAACATAGACACCACACCAGTCATCAAGTGAACATGGTGTCATAGTGTACCACAAGCATAGCACAATCAGGTCAAAAATAGGAGGACAAACCACTATTGTGCACTCAAAACAAACTCAAGATGCCACCGTGCTGCATGTGACATAAACACAGGAAATGCACACTATACATGCAACACACATCTGAATGTATCACAATGCACAAACTACTCACACACAATATCATGCAAATAGCACACCAGACACACATTGCACCTGTCAGTAGAAATCGCCCATACAGGCCAAACATTGCATCCATCCACAACAAAAACACAACAGATGCACATAGCAAATTCAGCTGTATATCAGGGGGATGTATACCAGGCAAGTACAAGGCAACATACACTGACAGCACTGCATGCACACCAACCAAACCAGTAGCACACGTATCTGAGTGCCCCACCATGAACTCCCACAATACAAATCATCACAGCACACTGATTACATCACACTCAGGAAGGGTAGCAGTACCTCAGCAAACACACATTAGGCTTAGCCATCACCCACAGCTGCACAACTCAGGGAAACCCAGATGCAAACAACATGACTAAAGGACTGTGCTGCTCAATAATATACACTGCACATGAGCAACCATGACTGCAAACTAGTAGAAGAAAATCACATATAACTAATTGTTAAACTGTCCTGAGTGGCGCATTGGTCCTGTACACATATCATCCTCTCACAGTATAGTGTCACACTATGAAGTGGTAGGGAGGCTCACACACTGGCAAGCCATGGGGTGGAAGACGTGAGATTGAAGTGGTGTGTATATCAGTAGTGGACTGGTGAGGAGTGCACAGTCCACAAACATAGAAGAGTAACTCACAATGTGTAGGCATCAGAAGCACCTATAGGGGATGGTATGACTCATCATACAACATACCATACTGGAGCCAAAATGTGTCAAGTGACAGCAATGCATGAGAAAACTGACAAATAATGTCAGTGTGGGTAAGCAGGTCAGCACAGTGAGCAAAACCATAAACAAGACACATGGCTGAAAAACAAAACACACCACAGACTTTGCAGTCAATGTAGACAAGCAGGCACTCATTACCTGGATCATACAGGTGTGTAGTTGGCATGTGCAAGGGCACATAGACATCACCACTACTGACAATGACAGGCCAATCACATAGTATGACTAATCAAGTGCACTCATTCTAATGTACCCATGTGACTATGAAGACAGACTCACACGTGATGACTATACACCAACACTGCTGTGCACACATCAAGAAAGAGCCTACAGAAATGGCGGACCCTGCCCACCCTGCAAGTAATCCTGTGGATAACATTCACCTCTGTTCTGGTATGGCATCCCAGCATGACGTGTACAATTTATCAAACCTGAGCACAGAATGATTAGGAGAAGAGTAGATCATCACAAATAATACTCATTGCACCCTCAAGCCTCAGACTCAAGATGAACAAAAGCGCCTGTTACCTCTGGAAAGCTCTGAAAAGTTAAACAAGCAATTGGCAATGTTAAAGTGGCATACAGAGCATGTGCCACATGAACTGATACCCATACATAAAACCTTTCATTTAGCAAGGACATTGACAAAGCAGACAACAGGTGTAACAGTCTTTATTACATAATACCCAGATAGGCATCAAAAATACAAAATATCAAGGCCATGGACCAGTACAAATTCAAAGTATGCACATGTGTGCATGAGAAAATGCACAGGGAATGG
The DNA here is from genome assembly GCF_964263255.1 of Lissotriton vulgaris. Classification (NCBI taxonomy): domain Eukaryota; kingdom Metazoa; phylum Chordata; class Amphibia; order Caudata; family Salamandridae; genus Lissotriton; species Lissotriton vulgaris. The sequence continues at coordinate 643,991,907 of NC_141687.1, read as the reverse complement.
GCATTCAAAGTGACAAAAAGCAAGGCCATTGGCCATTCCATAGTTCCAGTGCGCACATGTGTGCATGAGAAACTGCACAGGGAATAGGCATCATAAGTAACAAACAGCAGGGCCATTGGCCAGTAAAATTCAAAGTATGCACATGTGGACATGATAAACTGCACATGGAATGGGTAACACCATCCACTGCTATGGGAATCACCCCAGCTCAGGGGATACAAATGGACAGTCCAGTCACCGCTGTGGGGGAAATGGTGTGGGGAGGGAGGCTTTGCCTCAACATTGGCTTTCAGTTGAACTGGGAGGTGGCTGATTGTCGGGGGCCAGGTGGCGGACTGGAGCTGGGAGAGAGAGGACCGGCTGAGGTAGAGGCATCAGTGGCTGTGGGAGCCTGAGGGCTGAGGGCTGCTTGGACCGGGTGGTGTGGTGGCACGGGGAGGTGGAGACATGCTGCCGGGAGACACAGTGTGTGAGGGCGAATTTTGAAGGCTGGGTCTCAACTTTTTGGGGATCCGGAAGCCCACAAGTGTCTTGGCCGCAGTGGGAAATGAGGTGGGCACAACAGCCTCACTCTCCACCAAAGCTGTATCAGGTGCAGGTGGCTCTCCCTGTGGGGATTTTCTGGATCTGGTGGTACGCTTGGGGTGGCTTTGCCTTAGCCCTGCATCCCCTGTTATCCAGGTAAACCCCCCACTTTGCTCTCCTGTCCCAGCTTCACAGGGGTGTGTGTGGGAGTTGACGTTGTGGGTGAAACTGCCTTAGAGAAGAGTTTGTGCTTAGTCTTTGCAGGCACCAGGTTCACAGAAGACAGGACAACTGTTTGTTTGTCTTTGGGAGCAGGTGTGGGGTTCAGAGTACCCTTGGATGGGGGTGATTTTGATGAATGTGATGTTGATGCCTGCTTCTTGGCCTGATGTTATGTTATGTTATGTTACAATGTTTTTGGATAGCATAAATCACCAGTGGTCTCTAAGCGCTTTCACAGAAAAAAAAGTACACAACCTACTGCAGCCCAGAACGCCCTCCGCCATCAACCAACAATTAGGGTATTGATGTTATCTTTTTAAACAAGTAGGTCTTTAGCTTCTTTCTGAGAGAAAGTAACACTGAGTCTCCCTGCAACGTTGCTGGTAACTCGTTCCAGATTTGCGGAAGGAGTACCGACAAAGCTCTGCCACGCTTAGATTTGAGCTTAAATCTAGGTTGAATCAGTTTGCAGGCTTTGCCAGATCGCAAAGCTCTGCCCGGAGTGTACTTCCTCAAACGCTCTTTGATGTAATTAGGAGCCTTTCCATAAATGGCTTTATGGGCCACACAAAGACATTTGAACTGCGTGATGGGATTTTGCGCTCCTGTGTGCCTGTTTTGTGTTGTGGGGATGGTGTCTGTGGTCTGGTCTGCTTGGAGTGCTGCTATTGTGTGCAGCATGTGGAGGACTTGGTGCCTGAGGGCTGTGGCATGTGGGCACTCTCGTCAGGTGATGCCACTGGCAGGGTGGTTGCTGAAGGGACAGGAGGTGGACTGGGAGCCTGTGACTGCTGAATGGCTGCAGTCACTGTGAAGGACAAAGACTGTACAGTTTGGTGTTGGCCACCCACGTCAGAATGAATGCCCTCCATGAAGGCAACTACCTTTGCCTATTTCTTGTCATGATCCTTGAAGGCATTCAGGAGAGCAGTCTGATCCACACACAGCTGGCACAAAAGGCCCACTGCCTCCATACTGAGGGCAGCAGGGGAGACGGGGGAAGGCCATCTCATACACATGCAGAGTGCCAGCACAGAAACCAATGTGAAGAAGACTCTCCTCTGTGATGCAGTATGTGAGTGAGCAATACATACAATACATTTGAAATGATGTGTCGGGCCAGACTTATCGTGTCCAACACTACACACTCCTCAATGTCCTTGGCCAGTGAATGGCTACCTGTGTTATGAAGGTCACATTTAGGGCCATGATCCTACATTCTCACACTCTTCTCACAAGGTGTAGGCCTGTCTTGTGCAATCCTCAGGCCTAAGACAGCTCATTTAGAAATAGGGTGGAGGACAACACATATGTTTCACTAAGTCCATTTACTGATGGGTCCTTTTAAAAATGAGCAGTTTCTGTGCAGGCCTGGGGGACTCACACTGAGGTTAAATATGGGCCATCTGAAAATTCACATGCATGTACAATATGAGAGGGCAAACAGTGCCTGAACTTACAGAAAACATTATGAAACCAATGGAAGGATGATATCTTCAAATTACATTTATCTGATGTGTCATAGGTGAATAACGACCAAGGGGCAGATTTATGTCGGACTTGCGGCACTTTTGCGCAACCGTTGCGTCACTTCTGTGACACAGCGGCGGCGTAAACTCTGCGCCACGTTGCGACATACTTACATCGTGACGCATCTATGGAGATGCACCACGGTGTAAGGTCCTGCGCCACATGAAACATGCGCCAGGTTTCATGTGGGCGTTTCCACGCAGGAGGGGCTTTCCGTCGCAGGAACGCCCCTGAAAAGTGACTCTGTGAAATCTCCAAGATTTCACTGAGTCACTTTCCCAATGCTGATGCGTCGAAACCCTGCGCCTGCTTGAAGCAGGACTAAGGCTCGACGCACCACGTTAGAGATAGGGCAAGTTGGAATAGTGCTGGAGTTGCGTGCTGCACGCAACACAACTTCAACACTGCGCCAACTTCACGCCCTAGATGCGACACGCATCTGTTTATTCCTGCGCCATGGTGCGCCGCATTGTAAATGAGGCACATCATGGGTGGCGCAAGGATAAAATTGCGTGCCGTATCTTTCCTGGTGCATCTCTGCCGATTTGCAGAGATGCTTCAGGCAACATAAATCTCCCCCAAAGAGTGTTACACTCAGGTATTTTACTCTTGTATATAATGCACACATATTCATGGGGACAATATGAAAACTGTACACACATTCTTCAGTACCATCTGGATAAAATACATTTGTAATATCACAAATGAGCACGTGAAAACCTCATGGAGTATGACATCACATAGCACAGGCAATGTTTTTTCAGACTTTGACTGTCCAAACCAGCAGTGTTACTGTATTGCTGCAAAAACACTGCATGTCCCTCCCATCCTTCAATGCAGCCATGGATCTGTGGAAAAGAAGGCTATACACCCCATTGACATGAATTCAGCATGCTAGGCATTGTATCACACATTAACATTACCCAGTCTCAGACCAACGTTTGTGTTTTTCTTGCTGAAGAAGGGCTGTAGAAATGTCCATGTTGCCATCCTCCCCAAACACTCAAGTGTAATATTTACTAAGCCATGTATGGAGCAGGCCTGGACGTAGTTTGCAGTTTTGCTATGCGGAACTCCGTGAAGTTACAAACAAACTCCGCAAAGTTCCACAAGTGGCTTAGTGCAGTGCAAACTGCAGTTTGTGCTGGTATTCTTGCAGCTCAGGTAGAAATTCTAACCGAGCGGCAGCTCGCGCTCGCGAACTTACCATTCTCAATCACAAACTTTCCGTGTGCGAATGCGAGCGGGGAAAAAACTCTGCTGCACATCGCGAAGCAGAGTTTTCTGCACTCTGTGAGTGCAGAAAACTCTGCAAACTCCGCAAATGGAGCAAAGTTCACTGCCCAGGCCTAGTATGGAGCATGGTATATGAAACATGAAGATGCACGCACATTTACTTGCACTCACAGGCACAAACATCATGTGAGCACTCTGAGCACTCTCAAGCTTTCACTCTGAAATACTTACCAGTACATACTGTGAAAGGACGTTGTCCACCAGGATCTCCAGCTCCTCTGTGGTGAAGGGACGGGCCCTGATGCTCTCAGTTCTCGCCAACACTGGGTCCAGGAGACAGGAACAGCAGCAGTTGGTAGTAAAGAATGGCAGGCAGCAGTGTCTGGATGCAATTGAAATGTGTGGCTCTCTCACTGACATATATAGCCCCCTAGGGTTGTTTCAGTGGTACTCAGCTGCTGCATCCTGGTCAACATTTTTCAAGTGTAACCAATAACCGGGACGGCTAGGGCGGTGGACACCTACCACAAGTTTCAAATTTGTAATTCACTACCGCAATCGTGGTTCCAATTGGCTGCAATGGCATGGCACAGGCGGTGTCACACCGCGGGGTACAGGCGGTCGCTACCACAATCCTGCATCTTTCAATTGTAACCAATGACCGAGAACGTGGTAGCAGAGCACACCTACCACGGGTTGCAAAATTGTATGGCACTACCGCAATCGCAGTTCCTATTGGCTGCAATGGCATTGGCATTATGGGTGTCACGCCGTGGGGGGCAGGCAGTCGCTACTGCATTCGTGCATCTTTCAATTGTACCTAATGACCTGACCCACGGTAGTGGAGCACGCCTACCACCGGTTTCAAATGTGTAATTCACTACAGTGATCGCGGTTCCCATTGGCTGCAATGGTATTGGCATTGGCGGTGCCACACAGCTGGGGCCAGGCAGTCACTACCATAATCATGCATCTTTCAATTGTACCCAATGACCTCACGGTAGCCGAGCACACCTACCATGGGTTTCAAATGTGTAATTCACTACAGTGATCACGGTTCCCATTGGCTGCAATGCCATGGGCATTGCGGGTGGCCGGGCAGTCGCTACCGCGATTTGGCATTTCTCAGTTCTGGCCAATGGCCGTGATTGCGGTGGCGGAACATGCATACTGCACCTGGGAACACATTTTGCTCTAGGATTGCAATGGCTAATTCTCATCATGGAACACAAGACACTTACAATGTATTATTCCACATGATTGCTAAATTAAATACTGGTGTGACATTGGACTCACTGATGACTACACATGCCATGTCAATGCACATGATTACATACATTGGCATCTACTTCCTCACATGTCACATATGATATTTGTGTGCATGTACACAGATTTGGTGTGTAATGGACTCTCATATTTGTGAACATGTCAATGTGTGAGATGGCTAATCAACCCACAGTAATGATGGACTGACTACATAATGTGCCTATTTCGCTGTGCAGATTGCTGAATTCATTTTGATAGTTGATCAGCTTACACACACTGTGCTCATGGTGTAGAAAAGTTGTGCTCTGTGCAACTTAAGCAAGAAGGTGTGGCAGCTACAGCAGCTATGGAGAATCAGAAGTATTGCTGTTTCAAACATGTGCTGTGTCAACTACACACAGGGCTGGTGACACAAGATGTAGGAATGTACAATTTTCCATTCACATAGTCAGATTCTGTTTTGTACAACTACATGAGATAAGGTTTCTCTGCATGTGACTTGTGCATTAAGCTGTTGTTTCAGTCCAGTCATTGTTGGCGCTGTGTCAGCCAAGATGTAAGATGTTTGACTCATATCATAGGGCAAAAAAATTTGCATGTGTCCCCTTCCTTTTTATGTAGGAGACGACCAAATGTGCATCGTCTGTTCCCAGGGCTCGCAAACATGGAGGATGAGGACATCATAAGGAAATTCCGTCTGGATCGCCTTACCCTTCAAGACCTATGTGCTCAGTTTGATCCCTATTTGAGGCCTCACAGAACCTATCCGACTGCTTTGACACCAATAGTAAAGGTGATGGCAGCCCTGCATTACTTTGCAACTGGTTCGTTCCAGTACATGGTGGCCATCGCCAGTGAGATGCCTCAACCGATGTTCAGCATGGTGCTACGTGATGTCCTGTCCACAATGATGACAAATAAGGACCGCTACATCCATTTTCCTAGGAGACATGAATTGGCAGCTGAAAAGGGTGATTTTTATGACCTTGGCCAAATACTTAATGTTGTGGGTGCCATTGACTGCACACATGTTGGCCTGGATCCACCACAGGCATGTGAGCACATGTACAGGGACAGGAAGCATTTCCATTCCATTAATGTGCAAGTGGTATGCCAAGCGAATATGATAATCTCCCATGTCTGTGCCAGATTTCCCAGATCAGCACATGACTCCTACATACTGCGTAACAGCATCATACCACAACTGATGGCAAATCTGCATCCTGGGCGTGCGTGTCTTGTTGGTGAGTATGCAGAGTCAAGTAGTATGCTGTATGTGTGACATGCTGTTCTCAGCTCCTGTTTATGTAATTAAATTGCTCCCTGTATGTCACACCTAGGTGACTCCGCGTAACCCAACCGTCCTCGGTTGCTGAGCTCACTGACGAATCCAAGGACCCCGGGTGAAGTTTGCTACAATGATGCACATGGGAGGACACATTGTGTGGTGGAGCATACATTAGGGCTTCTGAAGTCTAGATTTCGTTGTCTGGACAAGAGTTTAGGTGCCCTACTCTACTCTCCCCAAATGGTGTGTCAGATCATAGTTGCATGCTGTATGCTCCACAACCTGGCCTTGCACAACGAGATCCCCCTGCTCCTGGACGATATTGAACAGCAGATACCCCCCTGCAAACCCACACATGCCCATTGACGACGATAAAGGAGAAGAAGAAGGGGTTGACCTGTGTCAACAGCTCTTCAACAACTACTACCCTTGAGTGTAAGTGACATTGTACAAAAGGGACATTGTCTGTTGTCTTTGATGGTAGTGGCAAAGCATAGATTATTTTTTGGGCTGCCACCTGTTGTTGACTCTGTGCAAAGCGCTGTTGTATGTGGCACAGGGGATATTTATCCAGGTACCTCATGTCTATGTTGCAGTAGTTGCTCATTGTTATGTGTGCTGGTTTGTGTACGTTGATGACTAGTGGTATGTTCTAGCTGTGGTGGCATCACCTGACAAGAACATCTCATTCTCTTGTGTCTTTCTTGGTCTCTTCACCCTCTCAATACCTCGACACAATCAGAGCATGTGGTATATTGGAATTTGAGTTGACATTGTACACACTGTGATAAACAAGGAGCTGACACAAAGACATTGGTGTGTAAAGAGTGTTTATTTACAATAATTATTTGTGACAGAGAAGTGATTATTTACGAAATTGTGGAAAGTGAATTACTGAGTTGTCAGTGATGGTAAATGAGACCAATAGCATATCACCACATTGATGAAGTCACACAGTCCACCAGACTCCTGCCATCAACATGGCAATGTGGGTAAGAATAGTTAACAAAATCAATGTCAAGGGGAACAGAGGTACCATCATGGCTGGCTTGGAAACTAGCGTTTGGATGGTGCATTGCCACGTGATCCTCCCCTGGTATTTCTCGGATGGCCACTTGTGCATTTGGAAGGGGCGGCATCTGCAGGGCACTCAGCTGTGTCTGAGGAGTCATTTTGTTGCAGCTTATCCCTCTCTGTGGCCGCAGCTGAGGTGGTGGGAGTATCAGCATGCGGGCCACTGGAGCAGAGAGCATCTCTGTCCCTCAGAACAACCACAAGCTGGTCCATGAGGTCCACAATTTGGCCCAAATGCGTGTCCATGGACCTTAGCGGCAGGAGGAGCTCACGTACGTCTTCTACAACCTGGCCCATCTGTCCCTGGGTCTACTCATATGCCCCAAGGACTCTGGCGATGGTGGCCAGGGTTTCGGTCCCAGTGCCCGCCGGTATTTGTCCACCAGTTGCCCTCCCAACTGCCAACCTGCCCTGCTGACCCGGACCTGTGGTGTTGGCACTCAAAGCACCCGCAAACTCTCCCTGCCCTCCTCTGATTGAATGGTGGTGTTCGTAACCACTGAGGCAGGAAGAGTGTTGCAGTCAGCAGTGGCGGTGGTGGTGGTTGAGGCCGCACAGGTCATTGCAGAAGGGGTCAATGCTGTTGTTGTTGCTGCGGTGGTGGGGACAATGAGGGCCTGAGACGTGGTGCGCCCTGGCAGTCCGGAATGGGCCAGTTTGTTGCTCCTTATCCGAGAAACGTAGGGAGTCTGCATCTGAGAGTTCATGTTCTGGAGGAGACTGGCTCTACAGGTTGGTGTTGTCTTCTGCGGTAGTTGCTTGTGGATCACCTGTTGAACAGAGGTCAAATGGTCATTGAAGTGCACTCCACAAGCTTGGTGTTAGACGTTTGAATGTTACATGTGATACAACACACACTTTACATTACACTCACTTGGTATGGCTGCAAGATACTGGGCATCAGGACATGCTCTTGAGGTACATACAATACTTGTCCATGGTGTGACATGTAAAAGGGAAGCATATGCAACATACAGATTGTGTGATTACAAGGATATGCCATCATCTAACAACTTGCGGCACATCAACTTTATGTGATGCGTCTTTTTGGTTTGCTCTGCAAACACCCCTCCCTGTTAAGATGGCTACCTACCTTTAAATTTGAAGAGAGCAAAGCAGTGGCTGTCACAGGATTCTGGGTGTTGGGAGTGTTCCATCCTGCTCAGCTGTGGGACAAGGGGGCCTGGTGGGAGTTGGAGTGCTGGCTTCCCATCACAAACACCCCTCCCTATTGAGATGGCTACCTGCATGTGAAGTGGAGCAGAGGAAGGGAATAGGCTACACATGGCTATTGTGGGCGGAGTGTTGCATCCTGCTCAGGGGTGAGACAAGAGAGCATGAGAAGACTACCTACCTGTAAGTTTGATGGGAATAATGAAATGGCTGCCACATGCTTCTGGGAGTGGGGCTGTCTACATCATGCTGAGCTGTGGGACAAGGGTGCCTGGTGAGAGTTTTAGCACTGGCAGCCTGTCCACATGCTCCCATGGAAATATTACTAGCTACCTTTGGGGTGATTCAGAGGAATGAAATGTTAGATCTGTTAGACATGTGTTGGAAAGAGTGTGTTGTACGTAAGTGCATTTGGGTCTAGGAAGTATAGCTTTGTAGTTGTGCAAGACAGTACATAGCAGTGTAATGGTAGACATTTGTTGGTACTTACTAGCCTCCACTCCCCCGGGTATTCCTGTGAGACTCTCTGGATGCAGTGTGGCAGGCACCTTTGATGGAGCAAGGACTCGTAGAAAAGAGACTTGCTTGGAAGCAATCCTCTCATTTAACTTCTAATAGTGTATTAATTACGTATTGTGTAAAACTAATACGCACCATATTGAACATAAAAGACAGAGAAGCTTGCCTACGTGTTTACTAATAAGTAACTTGAGCGAAATTCTGAAATGGCTCCTAACTGGAAATCTTTATTGCGCATGCGTCAACTGCATCTATGCAGTATGATGAGCTGTCACTTGGAGGGAATTTCTTGCGCATGATCAGACGCTATTAAGGTGGTGGCTTGGAAGCTCACATGCTTGGCATCTGCTTTGCTGAAACTGACACAAGCTATTTTACTAATGCTAATGCGGGAAAAGGATTAAGAAATTAATGGGATTAGAGTAGAGATAGGTGGTATACAGTGAAACCATTTATTTTTTAAGTTGACATTTGTCTTATTGACTTTAGTGCATATTTTGGCCTTTCGCACCTGACCACTGCGCATGCCTAGTGAAATTGAGCCGGAAGGGTGATGAGACTTTTGATCGCCATCCAAGGACACAAAATATACATACCCTGGGAACCAGCACTGAAGACTCCTGAATGAATAGACATGTATGGAACATGTAACATTTGTTTCTAATAAGATGTGAATACTGGTGGGAATACAAGAATTTGAATAAAAACTAAGGGGTTGGATTTATGACCAATAGATTGATAGACTAAGATAAAAAAAATGTGCATGGTGTGATGATCTTCTCCTCCTAGCCTGTCCAATCAGAATTAGTATTTTTACGATATTGAAACATTAATGGGTGGTACATGAATATCTAAGAGTATAATTGAGTTAGTCTTAGTTAGTTAGATCAAGATCTGCTGAATGCTGCAGAGCTCGGAATGCTGTCGGAGTGAGGAGAGATGCTGATGAAGAATCGAATGTAGAACTACCAAACTTAAATTAATTTATTTAGAAGATTGCGGAAGAATCTCGAGGAGGTAGAGAGTGTCAGAGAGGGGTGCTACGCGAGCGTCAGTTTAGAGAGGTCATCTGTCCTGTCCTGATTCCTTTCCTGAAACCTTTGTCGCCTGAACTTTCCCGGGGGACCCTTCCCAGCTCCTTCGCCAGGGGGCTGGTTTTTCACACCATCCTAGGTAAATATTATTTCCGTGAATGTGCAGATGTCCTTTTCTCTCTATCCTCTCCTTTCTGAGCATAAGTCATTGCAAGATATAAAATATGTGTTTGATGATTAATTAAACACAATCATGATGATGATTAAATAATTGAATCTTCCTTCCTATGAGTGACGGAGACTGTACTGTACTTTGTAAGTGGTTCACAGGAAATTAATTTGGATAAAGTTTTAACATATTTCCTGAGTCAATGGTCATTTCATAAATGTAAGAAGATTATTTTATGTAATTTCACCATCAACTAGGTCACCTAATGGGTCATTGACCAGAGGAAAGAACTTTTTGATCAGTGGAAGATTAGTTGAGACTAAGAGGTGACTAATCTTGAAATGGTAGAAAATCATAAACTTTGACTCCAGCGGTTATTGCCAGGTTGTGTGTGTGGTTGTGTTTATGGGCCAGGTGAGTATATGGTATTAGAGTACCTGTTGCTGGTGAACCGCTGGATCACCTTCTCCTCCCATTCAGTGAATGTTAGTGGTGGAATGGGAGGGCCACTGCCAGTCCTCCGAGCCAGCTCAAAGTTGTTGTTGGCACGTTCTTTCACCCTGGTCTTTAGGTCATGCCACCTCGTCCTGATATCCTTCAGGGTGCGCGCAGTGGTCCCTACTGCATTGACTTTGTTGACTATCCTTGCCCACATTTGATTTCTTGTGGCTACTGATGTCTGTTGGACCATGCTTCCAAACAAATGTAATTCTACTCTGATGACCTCATCTACCATCACTGACAATTCATTGTCAGTGAATTTTGGCATCTTCTTCTGTGACATGGCGTGTGATGTGCAAATGGGGGGAAAGTGCAGGTGTGAAGGTGGTGGTGGTGATGTGTGTGGTGTGTGTGGTTGTGATGGTGTGATGTGTGCTGATTTGACTCCCCTTTGTGCTGTGGGGTTGAGCCCTCCTTCAGTTGTGGAGCTGTGCAAAGGATTTTGGGCAGGGAAGGGGTTGGTTTTATACTCAACTATGTGGGTGGGTCAAAATGGAGTATTCATGTCAGGTGTGTTGTGTGAGTTGACCTGGGATTTGTATTTTTCTCTTGCCATGGGGATGTGTCATTGGGGTGTGTTAGGTGTTTTTTGAGGCTGAGACAGATTTATAGCCACACTTGGTAGCCTTGTTATGTGGTTGCTTTTGACCGCCATTAATCTTCTAGAGTGACCTCAGCGGTCGGAATACCAGAGCCCTTCCGCCGGCTCTCCCATTCATCAATTGTTGTGATTGCGGCGGTTGGACACAACTGATCGTTCCGCTGTCACCGCAATTGTATCCTAATTTCATGTGCGGTCAATCCGCTGGGTCAACGGCGGTTTTGGGTCTTTCCGCAGCAAATCAGACTGCCACAGGCGGATTTTCACCTGCTATGGACGGTCCCGGCGGAGTTTTATGGAATCTGTCCGCCGCGGTCAGATTTTTCTGGTGGTTCATCCTAATCTGACCGCCAGTTTTCCCACGTTACATGTGGACGGTTAATTTCCGCTACCACGGCGGTAGGAATGGTTTTCCGACCGCCATCCTAATCGAACCCTAAACGATAGCCTGTGCTCAGCAGCTTGACACATAGCAGTCAGGCTTAATTAAAGAGGCAATTTGTAAAGTAGTTGTGCAGCACACACATAGTAACGCAATGAAAAACACCACGAAAATACTCTAAAATGATTTAGAAAAATAGGCAATAATGTTAAAAATAAATCAAAATCAAAATAACAAAAATCCAATAGGTAGAAGTTGCGCTATGGATTTTTAAAGGCTAAAACGAGTAATAGCACTTTAAAGTAATTATAGACAATGGAGGTTGTCTGCTCGCACTGGGCCAGGGCAAAGTCAATAGTTCGGGCTGACTGTGATGAAGCACAGGCTGAATGTAGGACCCACCAGGTCACGGTGAACAAAGTACCTTATACTGGTCACAACAGCGAGATGCGGGGAGCCGTCAAGCAAAGTGTTAGTGATGTGTTGATGTCAATCCCGCAGCTGAGGTCAATTTCCTTCACGCAGTGGAGGTGATGCGTTGGGTCCCAAGTGTTGAGCCGAAATGTGTTGGCTCTGAAATACGATCCTCCAGGTTTCCCCACACAGTCGAGAGATGGGTCGGTGTATGAAGACAGCAGTGGTGGCAATACGCGATTCCGATGCATGGTGCTCTTGAGGCAATGCATTAATTCCAAGAGCGATGCTTCAATTCTGCTCCCACATGAGGGTTAATGCACCGGTTCTGCTACATGCAGACTGGAGATCTGTTGATTCTTCTACTGCAAGTATTGTAGGTCCAGAAGTGTCTGATTTGGTGGGGTGAGAGACCCAGTACTTATAATCAAAGGTGCCTTTAAAATGGGGAAGTATCCCTTATTCCTCAGCCCTGACTCCAGACTATCTGTGGGGGGTAATCAGCCCTATGTGTGGGGTCAGGATCCTACCTATTCAGATGCGATTGTCAGGCCCGCCCTTCCTGTCCAGGAAGAGCTATCAGAATGAAAATGAATGCAGCTGTGTTTGTGGCTGTCTAAAGAGAATGCCAAAACGTAGCTGCCACCCACCCCACACATGTATTGGAGACAGGGAGCAGGCACACAAACAGTAAGTGTAAAGAAATGCCCACTTTCTAATAATGGCACATCAAAATTGTAATGTCAAATCCAACATTACCAATAAAGAGGATTTGTAATTACCATTCCAAAGATATAAAACATGACAAAGCTATTCCTTTCTTATTCAGAATTGAAATTTAAAAGTGTATGAAGGAATTCCCAATATTAATCTATAAGAGGAGTAGGCCTCATAGTAGTGAAAAACAAATGTAGGTGTTTGTCACTAACAGGACATGCAAAACTTAAAAGTGTATATCTTACCTTTTACTTGCACAGCACCCTTCTCTATTGGGCATTTTGGTATGAAAAAGGGATACTATAAACGGAACACCTATATCAGGACAGTCTCCTCAAACCTTTTTGCTACAGGCCATTCAAAAACTCAACTACTGACCTACTGTCTTCGGGCCGTAGTGGGCTGCCTGCCGGTGTAAATATCGATGGCCCCCATTCACCAATACTTGAGGATCTGGAGTCAACTCAGAGGGTTTGTCTTGACACTTCACTAATGGAAACTGTGCACACAGGTCGTTCTCATAATACAACCAGGGTGCATTGTCAGGTAATTCTAGGCAAGGAGTACTTACCCAAAAATTGGACAAAAGGGCTCCTGGACCACGCTAGGGTCTTTCAGGAATCTAGGCTAAAATTCCTCTACTTTAGGATCGTAAACAACTGCAATTGGATTCCATGGAAGTTGCACTGGGAATGACTACGACTCCATGATCAATGTTGGTATTGGGAGTAAGACAATTGTAATCTCTACCATATTCTATGGTCCTACTTTACTCTTCAATCCTACAGAACTGGTGTGTGGGCCCACTTGCATTTCTCCACCCTCCTGACACTTGTTGCCTTATCCCACCTTGTTCTCATTCACAATGTGACTGATATTGCCTATGTAGACTCTCACAAATTTCACTGGCTGGCCACCTCCTTGGCATTAGCAAAAGTATGCATTCTTCGCCACTGGCAGCAGCCCTCGAGTCCTACGGACCAGGAGTGGCTTGTAGAACTACACAGTGTAGCACTTCATGAAGCACTACATACAAACTTATCGACAAATTAGAGACCTATGAAAGGGTCTGAGGCACAGTTCTCACCTTTGTTCCGAATTCTTCTCTCCTTGCATGTCGACCCTGGGATGGTACAGGTGTGTTTCAACTAACTTTATTTTTTGGCCACATACACTTCATGCTTTGGACTGATTTACAGTCTAGAGGGCCCCACCACTAAAAATGGTGTACTATAGGTTCCCTTCCGATAGGTGCAAATGGAATGGCCATGCAAAAGTGTTGATGTACTGTAGCAATGATGGGGCGCACACTGGGGTGGTAGTATTCCCTCCTGCTTCAGCATCTACCCTCATTTTCTCAATTTGTCATAGATTTCTCTCTTTATCTCCTAATTCACTCACCCCACACACATATTTAATGAGAATTGACTGATAGTTCTTTAGCCTTTTAGTGATTTAATTGTGCCTCATTTCTGGCTGTATCCTTAGAGATGACTATAGAATACTGTTATAATATTTTTAAATTGTTGTATTGAAGTGCTCATATGATATGAACAATTGCAATCTAGTAGCTGAGTCAGCTTTGCGCAGGGGTGATTATGATCTCGGAACCCAAACTGATGTTTAAGGGAGTACTCTCCCAGATATAATTTTATTATTCCCTTTGAAATTCTTGATCTGTGGAGTCAGAATGAGTGATTGAGCGTATTGATGAAGGATATAGATTACCACATATGCAGAATAATTGAACCTGATGATATAGTACTACATGAGTAATAGATAACACCTTGGAATGACAATGGTGTGCCTGTGAAGGATATTCCCTTATGCCCTGAAGAAGTCATCGGGTGATTGTTTCCCGTGAAGAAACACGTGTTGGCATTGTTTCTGCTTTATTGGCTACATTCTGTGTGAACTGAATGAATTATGAAAATTGAAATGGCGATCTTCTGATATTTGAAGAGAAAGAAAAAAGAAAAAAGAAAATAAAAATGAACTGTTTAAAGAACCGTGAAAGAGAAAGACTTTGATTTGGTTCTTCTTTTTTCTCTGAAATTATTGATAACTGTTGATCTGTACTCGGGGACAACACTTATCTTGCTCATATGATATGTTGGGAAAAGATAATTGTTGACTGTTGGCCTTGCTCTGTCATCCCAATCCCATCTCTGCTTCCTTTTACCTAGCCTTCCCTATCTCTAGACTTGTGTTCTATTGTGAAACTAAAATGACGGAATAAAAATAAAATAACAATAAGAAGTGGGGGAAAGTACTATGTTTAGATGAGCACAGCCTCAGCTGGCTCTGCCGCTTTTAAACTTTTACTGGTAAGCCTGCTGCCACTAGACTGCCAGTGATGGTCACCCTGCTTTAATTAGGCCAGGTGTCCACCATTAGCTTTCATGCCCACTATCAGAAAATCCCAGGCAGGAAAGTCAAACAATGACACTGACATGAAAAGAAGAATTCTCCCTGTGCACCATAGCTAACTGACTTTGGGCTAGATGTAGGTAAAATAGATTTACCGATTTTTAATTACCGAATTCTACCGATTCGGTAATTAAAAATCGGTAAATCTAAGCTGTGGACATGTAGGTATTCCAGATGTGCTGGAATACCGAATCGGAAGTATTCGGTATTCGGTATTTACCGATTCGGTAAATACCGAATCGGTAATGCCCATTCATTCCTATGGGTTTTGAAGCCCATAGGAATGAATGGGCATTACCGATTCGGTATTTACCGAATCAGTAAATACCGATTTCCACAAGGGTGCAGGGGGTGTCACTTTGACACCCTCTGGCACCCCCAAAACAGGCTCGGGTGCCATGTGGCAGGCATACATGCCCTAAGGGCAGGTCTGCCTGTCACATGGCATAGGTGTGCATGCACACATGTGCATGCACACCGGAATCGGTATTTTACCATCAAATTGGATTTGATGGTAAAATACCGATTCAGTAAGGCCTCTGGGACTCAGAAGAGTCCCACCTACATCTGGGAGCCTCAGATTCCGTAAATTTACCGATTTTTTATTTTACCGATTCGGTAAAATTACCGAATCGGTAATTTTACCGAATCGGTAAAAAAATGCCCCCTACATACCTGTCACCCATTTACCGATCGGTAATGGCCAAAATCGGCCGTTACCGATCGGTAAATGGCCTGAAACGGCCACCTACATCGGGCCATTTATCCTTTCAAAAGGCAAGCTTCAATACACACTGATCCCCCACTTCCTGGCATGCATCTGACAATATATGTGCAGAGGACACCTGGAGGGCTCATGAGACACCGAGCAGGGTATGCATTTCCCATTAAGACTGGCAACATGAGTAAACGCTAAATCCAATTTAAATCCAAAGTTGCAAGCCGAAGAGGTGTGATCAACGGAATGCCAACAGGTGGGATCTTAATTTACAGTACAATGAGCAGATGCTGACCAGGCAAAAACCAATCTCCAGGGCATTGCCACTCAGTGTTAGTTTCACTGGATGCTGCTTGAATGGTGTTTTTCACTTGTCTGATGAGGAGGGGGCAACTGTCACTAAAACAGACTCCAGCCTTATTTCCACATGCATCAAACTTCCTGCTCAGACCTCTCGGGTGTCACCTTCTAGGCAGGCAACCTTACATGATCAGCATGCACTTGCTGGGCCTGATCCGAGCACACTTTTCTGCACTATGACTCAAGAAAGCCACTAGACCTGGTGCCTTTAGTTTTAGGTTCATCTGAAGAAAGTGAAGTACTGGGTTTTTAAGAACCCAGCGGTGCCAGGGAACACACCCTAAGACTTCGAGTCCTTCCTGTTTCAGACTACAGAAACACAGAGTCTTCATGGTGAAGTCAAAGATCGTATTTATTGGCTGCAGCCAGTAACAGGTATCCTAGAAGTACAACACGGTGTATATTCTCAGGAGACTGCTCATCTTACAAAGCCAGCCTTCTCTTTTTATACAAAATATTATGCTTTAGGCAAACATTTCTTATTTTACAGTTGACCATTCAAATATTTTCACTACAAAGAAAAAGCAGAGTCATGATGACAAGCCCATATTTTAGTTTGTCCAGCCCACAATCAATTACTCGGCAAAGCCCAGTATTCTCATCAGATATCGACGGACCCCCAATAAAAACAGTCACCTCCTCCTCGTAAAGCAAGTCATAAAGAAAGAAACAGGGACAGGTGTCTGTAAGATTAGGCATGGTTTGTGTGCGATGAAAGGTTTATGATATGTTGTGCCTTGATACTAATCTCATTCGGCCACTGGGAAAGGAACTGGCCGAACAGGTTTGGCTTCAGGCAGTGGAGTCAGCTTGCCCAGGTCACAGAGGAGTCAGCAAAGGTGTAAGTGTCCTTCAGACTCGTTTTTTGGCCTTAATCATTTGGCCTATGTTACACAAAATGGATGTCGTTCACAAAATGGAACCCGAGGGTTCAGGACGGAATATTTAAGGGCACAGCAGGGGCAATGCTTCCGTGCAATGTACAATTTTCACAGTGCGTATTGCGGCGATTGCATCGCGTTTGGTTTTTTACAAGGTTAGTGATTTCAGCGTGGGCAAGGGCACCGTTTGCGGGAGCGCGGTCAGTTGAATGACTGGTCCGCTGGGAATTTAACAATTAAAGTTGCGTGATGCCAAGATTGCATCACGTTTGGTTTCTTCCAACAATTAGAAAAATCCGAAGCTCGGCGTGAACAGTGGCGCCATCTGTGAGATCGCGGTCAGTGGAGTGACTGATCCGCGGGTGGTGGGGATGATGTCGATGTGCCGATAGCGAGCTAACCTTGTAAAAAACCAAACGCGATGCAATCGCCGCAATAGGCACCGTGACAATTGTCCATTGCACGGAAGCATTGCCCCTGCTGTGCCCTTAAATATCAACTTGGAAAACCAACTTCCCAAACGCCTCATTTATAATAACGGGGGACCACACCTGCATCACAGATCGTGCCTTGCAAGGCACATCTCGCTATCTCGCAGAGTCGCCTAGGTGGGGTGGTGACAGAAAAGACATCATCACCAGGATTGTTTTAACAGCATGGCACACATACAACACAGTAGTCAGCACAGCACACTCACCTAGAAGCCACGCACGTTCTTGACGTAGATTAGCCATCAGTTGTGGTAAAATGCTGCTCCGCAGGATGTGGGAGTCATGTGCGGACCCGGGAAATCTGGCACACACATGGGAGATGATGTTGTCAGCCTGGCACAGCACTTGCACATTGAGTGAATGGAAGTGTTTCAGATTGCGATATACGAGTTCACGATCTTTGGGTGGAATCAGAGAAATATGTGTGCCATCAATAGCACCCACAACGTGTGGAATGTTTCCCAGGGCATAGAAGTCCCCTTTCACTGCAGCCAGCTCTTCCGGACGTGGGAAATGTATGTAATCATCCCTTGTAATGCATCATGGCGGTCAGTACATCACGCAGCACCATGCTGACCATGGATTGGGACATCCCCCCACGCATGACCAATTGTGTACTGGAATGTCCCTGTTGCGAAGAAGTGAAGTGCTGCCATCACCTTTGCAGTGGGTGTAAATGCTACGGGATATGTCCTGCGTGGCTGCAGATGTGGTTCCAATTTTGCTACAAGTTCCAGCAACGTCCGGCGGTCAAGGCGGAATTTGCGTATCACCTCCTCTGCAACCGTGTCCTCAAGCACAGTGTATGGACGACGCACATTTGGAGGCCTCCTGTGTGGGAGTAGATGGTAGCAGATGTCAATATTCCAACACCGCACAACTGTGCCACACTATCACATCTTGAACAACACAATCCAAATGATACGATTTTCAGACACTGATTTAATGTGTGATGTCACATGTATGTATGTGAGCCACTAGAGCCAACTACACACACAATGTACATCGACAAACAACATCCTGTGTGAAACATGGTACTGCAATTGTGCGTTACATCTGCTGCATGTCCATCACGGTCACACCCTGGAACCCGCATGTGCACGCTACCGCGACGGTGCATCATTTAAAATACATCACTCACTGGCGTCGCAATGGCGGTGCACGCATTCCATGGGGGCGGGGCAGGCAAACACATACATTTCACTGTGCAAGTGGAAGTGGCAGATGGTACCCCCCCCTTACAGACACATTGATGCACCCACCGTAGACCGCCTGTTGCGGGTGGTCACCCACCACCTGGTGCGGGCAGTCACCCACCGCCAGTTGCGGGCAGTCACCCACCGCCTGGTGCGGGCGGTCACCCACCGCCTGGTGCGGGCGGTCACCCACTGCCTGTTGCAGGCGGTCACCCACCGCCTGGTGCGGGCGGTCACCCACCACCTGTTGCCGGCGGTCACCCACCACCTGTTGCGGGCGGTCACCCACTGCCTGGTGCGGGCAGTCACCCACCACCTGTTGTGGGCAGTCAACCACTGCCTGGATCGGGCGGTCACCCACCGCCTGTTGCGGGCGGTCACCCACCCCCTGTTGTGGGTGGTCAACCACCGCCTGGTGCGGGCGGTCACCCACCACCTGGTGCGGGCGGTAGGTGACCTGACATGGCCATCCATGCCAGGCCACCATCGATACACAGGGCGGTCACCCACCCTCCGCACCCCACAGTAGGTGACCACCCGCACCAGGCAGTAGGGGAGCGCACATGGCTATCCATGCCAGGCCACCATCGATACACAGGGCGGTCACCCACCTCCCACACCCCGCGGTAGGTGACCGCCCGCACCAGGCGGTAGGGGAGCGCACATGGCTATCCATGCCAGGCCACCATCGATACACAGGGCGGTCACCCACCTCCCGCACCCCGCGGTAGCGCGCACATGCGTTGGCGTTGTGTGCCCGTGATGGCCCGTGCACATGTAGCCAATGGGATCAAGTTAAGCGGGACGCGTAATCGATTTCAAAAGTAGCGGAAGCCGTACAGCGCCACAGCAGGTCCAGTCATTGGACAATTTTGAATGAGGCAGTCGGGGAAATCCAATTGCTGCAGACGTGTGCCACTGATATCAGCTGTGGGCCCTATATATGTCTGGATTTTAGCAGCACACATCCACTGCTCCCAGCCACTGCTGCCTGCACCCATCACCTCAACTCGCTGCAGCTGAGCACTCCGACAACTGCTGCCTGCAGCCATCACCTCTACTTGCTGCTGCTGAGCACTCCGACAACTGCTGCTGTTGTGTCATACTCCTTGATGTTGCCATGTCGAGAGTCCAAGAGATCCGGTCTCGACCCTTCACCGCAGCGGAGCTGGATGTTCTCGTGGACGGTGTGCTCTGCAACTTTCAACGGCTCTACGGCGCCCCCGGACAGGTGGTAAGTGCAGTGGGGGACATGTTGGTGTGCATGAGGTGGTCACTGACTCCTGGCTTCTGCAATCTTGGCTGTGTGTTGTGGGCCCAACACTTATGTCGGAATTTGCATGGCTGCTGACAGATACGTGTTGCCCCTATCTGTGTGACTGGCCAACTATCCACTGAATTCCCCCTCTTGTCTCCCATAATGGTAGGTCAAGCTGCACCTTCGCAAGGCCGTGTGGAGGTCCATAGCACGTGATGTACGGGCAGTGGGGTTGTGTAATAGGTGACACACACATTGCCACAAGCGCTGGGACGACATCTCCAGGCTCAGCAAGAATGTGGCGGAGATGACACTGGGGCAGATTCCATGTACATCCCGGCTTACACGACGCACCATGACCCCTCTGATGATCCGTATCATTGCAGTGACGCATCCTGACCTGTCCGCCCGGTTGAGAGGGGAGCAGCATCAGTAAACTAGCGGTAAGCACAGTGATAGCGTTTATGACTTGTGTGAGCATGCATGCTATTCCGCTCACACACAGTAGTGACATCCATGGTGTGTATGTGGTGTTGCAATTGCATGTTGGTGCCATTTGCCGAGTGACCGTTAGCATCCATGTCAGACAGGTGGACAGACCAGTTGCAATGCAATGCAGGGTCACAGGACATGCCGTTGAGGTCTGTGGACCCATGGCATCACATGTGTGGTGGTTTGCATGCACTGTGCAAGGTTTTAGGGGGTCCATGTTTCCGAGGCACCCTGGGTTCTTTGACATGCTAATGTCTGCTAGGGGTGGGTCGTGTTCAGGATGGCTGCTACATGTTGTTCATCAGTCAAGGAAGTTCTGATTGCTTGGTGCTGTACGTGAGATGGTCCCTTATGTATACCTCTTTGCTATGTTTCTTTTAGCTTTGGACGAGCGCACTGAGCCACAAACGATGGAGGTCAGTGGTGGGAATGCATTGGAATATGAGACCACTCAGACGCAGACTGAGGCAGAGGAGAGCTGCCCCGGAGAGGGGGGCAGGACTGTCCCTGAGGACTCTCATGTGGAGTCACCATCATCCTCATCTTCAGACAGTGGTGGTGAGTCAGCACTGTTGGTAGACACAGGGAGTGGGCAATCTACACCTTCAGTCAGTACACAGCACACTGGGCCCACACTGCCACCAAATGCAACAATTACTGCTCGTGCTCTCAAAAGTAGGGGGAGCAGAGTGGCCTTTGGTGCAGGCACCGATGCCCCTGCTCCTGTGACACAACTGCCTTTTGTGCGGAGGCGGTTGATCTGCTGCGACAGCTATGTGTAGGGCAAACAACCATGACAAATGCAGTCCTAGACCACGATAGGAAGTTAGGGCAGGTGGTAGCATTCATGGAGGGGATGCATGGCGATGTTGCTGGTCTCCACAGGACAGTACAGTCATTATCCAACATAGTGTCTGCAGCCATTCAACAGTCGCATGGCCACTGATCTACTTCTGTTCCCCCTTCCACACAACTTGTTGTCTCAGGGGAGAGTGATTTTTCTGACCAGTCCTCGTTTCCTGGGTATAGCACTAGGAGCAGGGACAGGCAGCAAGACAGGGCACGGAGGCCACAGACACCATCCCCTTGGACTGTAAAGTCTTTCACAGGGCACAACATCAGCCACCCTGGAGTTGACACAAAGGAACCTCAAGGGCTGTTGGGGGACAGGGATTCACATGGCACACAGTCATCCCCCTCAAGTAGTTATCCCAAGGCAAGGGCACCTAACAAGCCAAGGGACACTCCCAAGGAGAAGGACACTACAAAGGGCAGGGCACCTCCCAAGGAGAAGGACACTACAAAGGGCAGGGCACCTCCCAAGGGCAAGGACACTACAAAGGACAGGGCACCTCCCAAGGAGAAGGACACTACAAAGGACAGGGCACCTCCCAAGGAGAAGGACACAACAAAGGGCAGGGCACCTCCCAAGGATAAGGACACTACAAAGGACAGGGCACCTCCCAAGGAGAAGGACACTACAAAGGACAAGCCAACTCCCAGGGACAGGGCACCGCACACAGATCAGGCACATTCAAGAGACAGGACAAGTCCTACGGCGATGGCACCTCCCAGGGCCAAGGGTTCTCCCATGGACACGAGCTCCATTAAGGACAGGCATACATCACCCCTGCATGCCCTGAGGCTGATGTTGGAGAAGGAACGTAAAACACATGTGTCAGTAGTGGAGTCCCCCATACCTCTACTCCCATCCACACCCCGCAGAAGCAGAGGAAGGAGTACACTGTTGTTGCATCCCCCATAACACATGATGCAGAGGGTAGAAGGCAGGGCCACATCAAATGTCCACCTTTGTTGGGTGATGTTTCTGATGAGGCCACACCACTTACCAGTCCAGTCAGGTCCAGGGTGCCCTTCCATATCCCAAAGAAATGGAGACACACACCAGTGACAGCTGCCCACCCCAATGTCGCTCTGGTACAGCTGTCCCCGGCTCCCAGAGCCACCCTGCCTCCTGGACCATACAGCCCTGTGGCTCATCATTTCAGTGGTCCTAGTGGGTCAGCTGCAGTTCACTCTCATGTGTCAGATAGTGGCACTGTGTCTGTTGTTCGCTGTCATGCCTCATATAGTAGCACTGTGTCTCAGGTAATTGGCACTGTGTGTGTCCGCCACTCTCATGTATCAGATGCTGGAATGTTATTTGTTGGACTCTGTACAGGGACATGTCCTGGCAGTGTGTATAGGTCTATGGCTCATGTGTCAGTCAGTAGATCTGTGGCTGTGTCTCACACTCCTGTATCTGGTGCTGCCAATGTGTCTGGGTCTATGGCTCGTGTGTCAGTCACTACAGCTGTGGCTGTGTCTCACACTCCTGTTACTGGTGCTGGTGGTGTGTCTGGGTCTATGGCTCATGTGTCAGCCACTAGATGTGTGGCTGTGTGTCACACTCCTGTTACTGCTGCTGGTGGTGTGTCTCGGTCTATGGCTCATGTATCAGTCAGTAGTACTGTGGCTATCTCTCCCAACCCTGTATCCGATCCTGCCACTGTGTCCGGAGCTCCTAGGTCACACAGTCCACCTGATTCTGTGCTGTGAGGTGCAGTTCACTTCACGGATTCGTGATTGTAGTTGGTGTCTGGAATGTACATTGTGACCACCCTTGCATTATTCTTGTCCATGGGACGTTGTGCAGGACACGCGTCCTTGTGCTGCCTCTGATGTACCTGCTCTGTGCATTGCCATGGACTGTTGATGCTCTGTGCCCCTCTCATGTGCTGCCTCTGATGTTCCGTTCTCTGTGCCATGGACTGTTGATGCACTTAGCCCCTCTCATCTGCTGCCTCTGATGTACCTGCTCTGGACTGTTGATGCACTTAGCCCCTCTCATGTGCTACCTCTGATGTACCTGTTCTGTACATTGCCATGGACTGTTGATGCTCTGTGCCCCTCTCATGTGCTGCCTGTGATGTACCTGCTCTGTGCATTGCCATGGACTGTTGATGCTCTGTGCCCCTCTCATGTGCTGCCTCTGATGTACCTGTTCGATGCCATGGACTGTTGATGCACTTAGCCCTTCTCATGTGCTGCCTCTGATGTACCTGCTCTGGACTGTTGATGCACTTAGCCCCTCTCATGTGCTGCCTCTGATGTACCTGCTCTGTGCATTGCCATGGACTGTTGATGCTCTGTTCCCCACTCATGTGCTGCCTCTGATGTACCTGTTCGATGCCATGTACTGTTGATGCACTTAGCCCCTCTCATGTGCTGCCTCTGATGTACCTGTTCGATGCCATGGACTGTTGATGCACTTAGCCCCTCTCATGTGCTGCATCTGATGTACCTGTTCAATGCCATGGATTGTTGATGCTCTGTTCCCCTCTCATGTGCTGCCTCTGATGTACCTGTTCGATGCCAGGGACTGTTGATGCACTTAGCCCCTCTCATGTGCTGCATCTGATGTACCTGTTCAATGCCATGGACTGTTGATGCTCTGTGCCCCTCTCATGTACTGCCTCAGATGTACCTGCTCTGGACTGTTGATGCACTTAGCCCCTCTCATGTGCTGCCTCTGATGTACCTGCTCTGTGCATTGCCATGAACTGTTGATGCTCTGTGCCCCTCTCATGTGCTGCCTCTGATGTACCTGTTCGATGCCATGGACTGTTGATGCACTTAGCCCCTCTCATGTGCTACCTCTGATGTACCTGCTCTGGACTGTTGATGCTCTGTGACCCTCTCATGTACTGCCTCAGATGTACCTGCTCTGGACTGTTGATGCACTTAGCCCCTCTCATGTGCTGCCTCTGATGTACCTGCTCTGTGCATTGCCATGGACTGTTGATGCTCTGTGCCCCTCTCATGTGCTGCCTCTGATTTACCTGCTCTGTGCATTGCCATGGATTGTTGATGCTCTGTGCCCCTCTCATGTGCTGCCTCTGATTTACCTGTTCGATGCCATGGACTGTTGATGCACTTAGCCCCTCTCATGTGCTGCCTCTGATGTACCTGCTCTGTGCATTGCCATGGACTGTTGATGCTCTGTTCCCCTCTCATATGCTGCCTCTGATGTACCTGTTCGATGCCATGGACTGTTGATGTACTTAGCCCCTCTCATGTGCTGCCTCGGATGTACCTGCTCTGTCCTATCCAGTGCCCTGCTCCTGGCTACTGTGGGAGTATATCCATATTTTGTTTAATAAAGCTAGTTACTCCTGTGTATTGGTTTCTCTGTGTCATTACTGGTTGTCTATTGTCATTGTTGATATATTGGTGCTATTGTAAATGCTGTTTCCACAACATGCACCTCCCCCTCCCCAGGTCACGGCCCAGGCAGGTACTCCCCTTCGGACAGAGATTGGTGTGTTGGCCTACCTGCGTCGTCATCGGCGACCTTCCATGACTTGCTGGTGGTGGAGCACGTAGAGTTTCGGAAATGCGTTTAGAGCTGGGTCCATGACAGTGAGCTGCCTGTGGTGGGTATCTGTACAATGATTTGCCTCTCCGCTGCGGTGATTCTGCAGTGTTCAGGCTGGTGGTTTTTCCGCTGTGATTTGCTGTGTCTTTTACGCATTCGTAATCTCGAAGACGGTCTGGATGTCAATCCGTACGGCGGTCTCTCGGGATTGGTTATGTCCGCCGCGGGGTCGGGTGTGTTTGCGCGGCGGTGCTTGTTCTTCCGCAGCGTACGGGAATTTGGCAGTGCTTCCCATCCTAATTTGGCGGACGGACTGTCAGTGGCTGGCGGACGGAAAAAAGGCATTTTCCGTGCACTCAAGACCATCGGACGTCCTTCCGTCCGCCATCCTAATCAGCCCCATAGTTTGGAATGAAGTCACAAGGCAAGAGCTTCCACTTTAAAAAAAATGTGCCAAGCCAGTTGTCGGCGAGGCATTGAATATTGCGTGAATCAAAGCGCCGAAATGAAGTGGGAGACCAGTATTTAAAAGCGCATGCACCTTGGTGAAGGACAAATGTTTCACGGGAAGAAGTAAGGGCGAGTTCTTTCTGGGGCAATAGAGCCCTTATTCTACTCATCTTGTTGAACTCTGCTTTCAAGGTCGGAATGGAAGGCCAGATGGACACTTCGAGTCTCCCACGTGGAGGCGGGAAAAGCAAAGTTTTACAGCAAACTACACATTGGGAAACGGTCACAATGTACGGAATCCCTGCCAGCATACCTCAGCAATCTTCATTATTCAAAAGTAAATAGCTATCGTTAGCTAGCAGCATGAAAGTTGGTGTTATTGCTGGCACTGGATTTCCTCTTAAAATGCAGGCTAAGTTTAGAGCTTTGGTGTTACATGAGCCGTGCAATTGTATGTTCTTGCAAACCAGTGAGTGATCAGGTGTGGAAGTGCACTCCTCGCCCTTTAAATAAACTTTTTTACCCTCTCTCTCAGGCACCTATATGTGAATGGCAGAGACCAAACTTCATGGAGATAGTCACTTCCCAATGGTTCATATCTGCCTATAGCATAGTGTTTCATATATGAACTGAATTTAAACAATGGGAAGGGCAGTGGTATTAACCCATGAATGAGCCATACAGCTGAATTAGATTTGGCAACAGAAAATGGTAGAGGTTCCAATTTTTCAATATGCAAATGTGAATGTGCAGCATCCTTCATGGACATGAACTGTTGTTTTTCAGTTAAATTAAACGGTAAAAATAGAGTAGAGGTATTCATGTAGTCCCAAGGCACTTTCCGAGATTTCAAAGTTTATAAAGTCAAAGCAAACTGCATTATGGAACGTAATTGATTTTGACCACGGTACAAAACAGACACTTCATCCTTTATAATATCCACAACAGATGAAACAATATTATCTAACATGTAAATCCTGGAAGAAAGAGTATTAACGCTATTATCAACGACTGCAAGCACATTTTCTAAATTAACTTGATCAATTGCTCTTAATCTAGTAGCTGCTTCAATTTGAGACTATTTTCAAACTTCGTTGTAAATAGCATATATCCATCTTTTTGACCTGCCACCCACAGGGCCTTTAACAAAGTCATTCAAATCAACGTCCTCAGTCAATCTGGACAAATTAAGTTTAACTGATGCTAAAGTGAATGTTTAAAGAAGGAAGGAGTTAGGCCCTTATTCAGAGGGGAAGGCTGGACCTTGTAAAAGTTTTATACCACGAAAAATGCCACCCCCCTATTTACATTAGCCCTTGATTATAGGCGACACATCGGCTTAGTCGGATATGTCAGGTATTTTATTTACCTTTGTATTCAAAAAGTTTTTCAAAGAATTATAACTTCTCATGGCAGAGAAAAACACTGTACATATAAAAAATAATAGACATATTGACAACAATACAGTATTTACAACATGAAAAAAATCACAAAGCGATTCATACAAAACAACTGTACCAGTTTCTGGGTATTCAGGCAAAGATGCAAAATAAATGTGCAAACCTCAATGACCATAGATGAACAAAGTTTTTAAACTATTGGACAGAATCACATTCACAAGGAGATGTCACATTACACAAATGTTACGATTCAAAGAACTCGCAGTGATTAGAAATTGCATCTCCTTTCATGCCGACGCGTTTCGAACACCAAACAGGAGTTAAGGGTTCTCATCAGGGCCGGATTGCTTTCTGTCTGTATGTGTATGAGAGAAAGGTAACAGTGTATGAATATCAGTATGTGACCTACTTAATTAAGACTGCTAATGATGTATCACATTCAAAAGTGATAGTACCTTATTTGTCGCTGTTGTTCTCAGGTAAGATTTTGTGCATCAAAGAACTGTCGTCTGAAGGAAATTAAATTAGAACAATCAATTTTAGGCATCGTTCTATGCTAGCTAGCTCTGCTGTAACCTCATGTCAAAGTGCCGCATGACGTACCTTTCAGTGATTATCGGTCTGTGTGGGCCATCCCTACGCGCGATGAGGTTTTTCCTAAAGGAAAGGCGAGGATAGTTTTACTATCATTGAGCTTCTGCGTTGTTCTGAGTGAGCACAAAACAATCAATGAGCGATTCCTACCTTGTAAGCCAGCACCGCGCGTTTCAGGAGCCGCTGGCTCCGTTGTCAGTTAGTCGCAGCCGGTGGCTTTTACCGCGGGTTCCGTGTGCGGTCCCGTATTGCTTTTGCTTTTATCTTGCGCTGTTTGAAAAAGACAAGGCGATCAGTTGGAGTCCCTGTGCCGGGCAAAGATAATCCCTGGCATCTTTTAGCACGGCTCACCTCGTATCGGGCGTCTTACTCCCACCAGGATTCCGCTCGCTATGGCAGGCGGCGGCCCGGTTGCTAGGTGACTAAGAGGGAATATTTTTTATATGTACAGTGTTTTTCTCTGCCATGAGAAGTTATAATTCTTTGAAAAACTTTTTGAATACAAAGGTAAATAAAATACCTGACATATCCGACTAAGCCGATGTGTCGCCTATAATCAAGGGCTAATGTAAATAGGGGGGTGGCATTTTTCGTGGTATAAAAAAAGTGAATGTTTAAGCCAGTTCTGACATAATTTGCCTATTGAATAGGTAGTAACAGAATGGGTGTTTTCAAGATGGGGATCCCCCCTAACCTGTGTATAGCGAGGGACCAGACCCAGAAAATGATGTTGGGGTACAAAAGGGGGTGGTGGTGATCGACGGAGCATCTGGACCAATCAAACACTCACACCCAGTCAACAGACCTGTGTTTAATCCATCACCGTTCTTTAGCCCACTCTGCCACCCCAGTTCAAACATGATGCTGGCATGAATCTGAACTTTTCTGCCATAATAACCAACCTTTTTGATCCATGCTGGAAATATTATAGGGGGAATTTGTAATTAGGGACCACAAATCATCAAGGGACTTATCGGTGTGATTGTACCTTGTAGAGTATTCCCCCAAATTAAGAATGAAAGGGGCATTTCATTTTTTAGATGTAGCCAATCCGAAGCAAGCAGTTTGTGAAATAGTCAAATTCAAAAACAACATGTGGTTCGGGATGAGACATGCACGATGCAAAGCATCAGTGCCTTGCCAGCTTTTAGAACCCCAAACAGATTTAAGATCAATAGTATCTTTCCACAGCTCATAGCACCCCATAGCCAATTGATCGATAAAGGACTTCAAATACAGTAATTTAGTGTGGGTGAGTCTAACTTTGGAAGAGGACTTAGCAGTCATCTTAAAATAAAAGGCGTCAGGATTGGATTGATTAAAATCAGTCAAATATGTAAACTTCTTCAAAAGAGTCTTCGAGCTGCCTTCAATGGGTACTGGGCAATGTTCCCACTGTGTATAATTAAACATATTTGTACAATGTGTTTGCTTTATGCAGGAAATGATTGCCATAGTGTTGGTTTTAGAAATGGGATTTCTGGTTGGCTAAGGTTTGCACCAAAGCCAGGCAGAAGCCACCAATCCAGTCAGGATTAGGGAGTTACACTCCTAAAATAATCCCTGCTCACACCCTTGGTAGCTTAGCATGACCAGTCAGGCTTATCTTAGAGGCAGTGTGTAAAGCTTTTGCACATAACCAACAGTAAGACAGCGTAAGCACTACCAACGGACACCACATACATTTAGATATATATCCAATATTTCATATACTCAAACAAGACCAAATACGATAAAAATCCACAGTACAGTATATAAAAAATAGATGTGTTGCAAGATGTCTTTAAAGTGCCAAGATACGTTGAACACACAGTTCCTTGATGTTGATAGCTGAGTCCGGGCTATCACGGTGTCGTGAACAAACAAATCCAAACAGTTCTGGCTGACCGCGGAATCGCGGGTCAGCTGCGGTGTCGGCAAGACCCGCCAACAGTACCTTTCAGAGATGCAGTTCGTCGATGACCTCTCTTTGTCATACCCGTTGCAGGTTGATCTCCTCTTTGATGGAATCAGGAGCGCTGGTTTCGGCAGGCATCGGGTGCTGCGGTACAAAGTGCGATACAAAAGGGGATGATGGACGGAGCGTTTGAGCAATCAAACACTCACCCCCAGTTAACTGATCTGGGTTTAAACCATCACCATTCTTTTGCTCACTCAGCCACCCCAGTTCAGACATGGCCATATGCAAATCAGTCTGACTCTGGGCCTCATGGGAACAGTCCAGCCCAAACTGCCAAGCCATATCTTCCCTGGACCGGAAACAAGCATCCTGGGACCGGTTTCGGATTCATAATCCTCAACAGCCAGGCTATCTTGAATCCAGTGGCCTAATGAGCAAGGGACTCACGTCTGAGCATACCCTGCCAACTTAGGGCGAACAAAGCGATACAAAAGGGGATGATGGACGGAGCGTCTGAGCAAATCAAACACTCACCCTCAGTCAACTGATGTGTGTTTAATCCATCACTATTCTTTAGCTCACTCAGCCAGCCCAGTTCAGTCATGGCCATATGCAAATCAGTCTGACCCTGTGCCTCATGGGAACAGTCCAGCCCGAACTGCCAAGCCATGTCTTCCCTGGACCGGAAACAAGCATCCTGGGACCGGTTTCGGATTCATAATCCTCATCAGCCAGGCAATCTTGAATCCAGTGGCCAAGTGAGCAAGGGACTCACGTCTGAGCATACCCTGCCAACTTAGGGCGAACAAAGCGATACAAAAGGGGATGATGGACGGAGCGTTTGAGCAAATCAAACACTCACCCCCAGTCAACTGATCTGGGTTTAATCCATCACCATTCTTTAGCTCACTCAGCCACCCCAGTTCAGACATGGCCATATGCAAATCAGTCTGACCCTGTGCCTCATGGGAACAGTCCAGCCCGAACTGCCAAGCCATGTCTTCCCTGGACTGGGAGCAAGCATCCTGGGGCAGGTTTCGGATTCATAATCCTCATCAGCCAGGCTATCTTGAATCCAGTGGCCAAGTGAGCAAGGGACTCACGTCTGAGCATACCCTGCCAACTTAGGGCGTACAAAGCAATACAAAAGGGGATGATGAACGGAGCATTTGAGCAAATCAAACACTCACCCCCAGTCAACTGATCTGGGTTTAATCCATCACCATTCTTTAGCCCACCCAGACACCCCAGTTCAGACATGGCCATATGCAAATCAGTCTGACCCTGTGCCTCATGGGAACAGTCCAGCCCGAGCAAAGTGCAGCGGTGCGGCGTGCCGTGCCCTCAGGTCGCGGTGCGAGCAGGTGCTCGGTGGCAGCATCAGATGGCGTTGTAGGTGAGACCAGGGTCGCGGTGTGAGATGAAGGGGGTGCTCGTCACGGTGCTGGCAGGTCACGGTGCAGCAGATGCGTCGCTGTTGCTGAAGCGCTGTCGGCGGCTGACAACTGGAGTCAATGGCACCGGTGTCGGTAGGCCAAGGCTGCAGTGCGGGATGAGGGCGGTGCTTTGCCTAACTTTACAAGTGGTGCCTTCGAACCACGGTGCAAGCAGTGGCGTTGAGTAAGGTGTGGAGCGTTGTTGTTGGGGATACCCCAGCATCGTCATGAAGCGAGGCGGTGCGGAGTGCGGTGCCC
This sequence comes from Lissotriton vulgaris, assembly GCF_964263255.1. Taxonomy (NCBI): domain Eukaryota; kingdom Metazoa; phylum Chordata; class Amphibia; order Caudata; family Salamandridae; genus Lissotriton; species Lissotriton vulgaris. Next base: position 643,961,014 of record NC_141687.1, on the reverse strand, counting down.
ACAGGTCACGATGCGAGCAGCGGCTCGGTGGCGGTGTTAGTAGGCGTAGTCAGTGAGACCAGGGTTGCGGTGCGGCGTTGCGGCGGGGCTCTCTGCGGTGCCTTCAGGACACGGTGTCGGCAGCGGCGTCGTAGACGGTGTCGGGCTTGAAGTCTTTGCTGTTCTTGAGACTTCCTGAACAAGGGGCAAGCTCTACCTCAAGCCCTTGGAGATACTCATCACAAGTAGAGAAAGTTCAGTCCAGTCCTTTCACTGCCCATGGCAGAAGCAGCAGCTGCAGGCCAACCCAACTAAGCTACAACACAGCAAAGGGGCAGTACTCCTCCTGGCAGCTCTTCCAGCTCTTCTTCTTGGCAGGTTCCTTGATTCCAGTGAGTTCTCTAAAGGCGTTTCTATCCCTGAGACTTCCAACAGGAGGCAAGCTCTACTTCAAGGTCTTGGAGAAAACGTTAACAGCAGGATGAGGAAAGCACAGTCCAGTCCTTTCCCTACCCAAGACAGAAGCAACCACTGCAGGCCAACCCCTCAACATGCAGCACAGGGGCATTACTCCTCCTCCAGCTTTTCCGGTCCTTCTTCGTGGCAGGTTCCCTAGTTCAGAATTAATGTAAATCTCTGGGGTCTGGGTCCCAATATTTATACCAGCAAATCCATTGTCCTCTAAAGGCAGAGGGGCCTGGACCTAGTTCAAACCAGTTCTGGGTGCATTCTGCCAGTGTGCACCTTCTTCATGTGGGCCAGGGTCATCAGACCAGTACCATAATGCTGGCACCACAGGAGGTGGAACCAGCATTGTGGAAGGCGAGCCCAGCCCTATTCAGACACAGGTGCGACTCCTCCCACCCATCTATGTGTAGATGTGTCTATTCAGCCCTGCTCACTCACCCAGTCTCCTGGAGTCTCCCCAGCCCCTGTCACTCACAAACCAGACAGACAATACACAAGCTCACAGAGGCAGGCTGGATGGTTAGGTCAGAAAATACCTACTTTCTAAAAGTGGCATTTCAGACCCAGAATGTTAAAACCAACTTCACTAAAAGATATATTTTATCATTCTGAGTGCAGGCATACTAAACTTGAATTTCAACCATGTTCCCTGAGTCAGTTAGGATCATAGGATGTAATGATCAAACTGCCATTCTGGCCTATGGAGAACAGTTAGCCTTGCAATAGTGAAAAATGAAGTAGGCTGTAATTCACTATCAGGACATGCCACACACACCAGGGAATGCCTACCTTTCACATACAATGCAGCCTGCCCATGGGGGTACCTAGGGCCTACCTTAGGGGCGACTCACATGGAGAAAAGGGAAGGTTTAGAGACTTGCAAGTGTGTGCACTTGCCAAGTCGACATGGCAGCCCCAGGCTGCACACAGGCTCTGCAATGGCAGGCCAGAGTTACACTTTATGGGCTGTTTGCATGGGCGGCACAATCCAGTGCTGCAGCCCACCAACAGCATTTGATAGGCCCTGGCACGAACAGTGTACTTTACTAGGGACTGACACATAGATCAAATAGCCAATCATGGAAATACCAATCCATAACACAGTTTACACAGAGAGCATATGCACTTTAGCACTGATCAGCAGTGGTAAAGTGCCCAGAGTCCTAAAACCAACACAAACTGGTCAGGGAAAAATAGGAGGAAAAAGCTGAAAGTTTAGGGATAGTCCTGCAAAAAGGGCCATTTCCAACAGTTGGTAGCAGAATAAGTCTGCATAATTAGCCAAGTCTAAGTATAAATCTTCAGCATCCAAAGCAGCATAATATTTCAAATCAGAAAAAAGAGCCTCTACTGCTTGGACATCCAATCGTCAGAGGGTATGTTTTGTTTTACAACATCCCCCATTGAAACACGAAGTACATTGGGGACATTTATAACCTCTGTAGGGCCATGCATTTGAAATTTAACAGCATCCCATACAATCCCATCTAACACAGGCCATGCCATGATGTTGACAAAAGTCTGGTCCCTCTTCGCGATGTGGGACGAGGATTGCGGTGCCAAAGTTCCATCAATTAACCTAATTGTAGATCTTTTTTTAACATAATGTCCATTCAATAGACGTAAAAATACAACTACAAATCCCATTGACATGAATAAAAAAATGTGAAAAAGTACCAGCCAAATGTAAGTCCAAGGGGGTATCAAAAAATGTCTTTTAAACAAAACAGCAAAAATAGAAATTTTCAATGGGGTACTCGATGTTGTAGAGTTAGTGTGAAATGAAAAACGTGACTGGCCTACTGCACTTGTCTGCACACCAGGCAACAACACATCTGTGGGATAGGTATACTCAGTATCTTTATGGGGATCACCAGCCGGTGGATTCAATAATGGATTTGTAACTGTATGCATCTCGATTAGGCCTGGGTGGAAAATTCCAATCCGCTCGCGGAATTTGCAGAATTTGGGTAATTTAGCGTTCAGCGGAGGTCGCGAAATTGCCCAAAATTCTGCATTCCGCAACTTCGCAAAATATTCTGCTTGTTCGCATTCTCAAATGTGTGTTCACAAGATATTTCCCCTAAGCACGCAAACAGCAATTGCGAACAGTAGAAAAGCATCGCGAACAAGCAATTTTGCGTGTTTTCGGAATTTCTGCGTGTTCGCCGAGATGTTTTACCATATTGCGGAGATTTTGCGTAACGGGATTACGCAAATTCTGCCCACCCCTAAGATTCGATGGCAATGTCAGGCCGGATGGTGTTTGATGAGGCCAAAACAGAATTTCTCATCATTGCTGGACAAGAGACCGCTGGAGTCATACTAAGAAGAATCGGCCACCGTTGTAATTTGACATTGTCAATGGAGATGTACCTGTTCTCCTTACGACCAGGAATTAGAGGTAAAATGACTGTTCTTCTACCCTGCACTCCAAGCACAGGAATTGGTGCAGGATATGAGGGGCCGAACTCCTTCTTGTTCTCAACTTTCTCACAGACCAGGTCACCAACTCGGGGTAGCCAGCCAATTACAGGAATCTGAAGCATAGCTAATAAAGTGTTACAGGATGTGGACAGGGAATCCTTGGATGCCTGCCTGGGTATAGAGGAAATCAAGGAGGCCCTGATGAGCCTATCACCCGGCAAAGCAGCTAGGCCTGATCTGCTGCCCGGGGAATTTTATAAAATATTTTTGACATCCATTTATCAGGATTTAGTTAGAACCTTTAGGGAAGCACAGACAGGGATTTTCATCCCAGCTAGCTGGGACGGTGCGGATATTATAATAATTCTAAAAAAAGAAAAGGCTCCCTCAGAACCAGGCTCATACCGCCCTATAACACTGATTAATGCGGATTTAAAGATATTTTCAAAAGTGCTGGCAGCTACATTTGCAAAAGTAGTAGGGCAACTAGTGAGTCCGAATCAACATGGTTTTATCCCGCAAAGAGGCACCACACTGCATGTAAGGAAGATGATCACGCTGTTCGATGCGCAGGGAGTAGAGGGGAAACCTATGGCGGCTATGTTGTTGGACGCCGAAAAGGCATTTGACCGCGTGTCATGGGAATTTCTGTGGGCTGTTCTAAGGAGAGGGGGCTTTGGGAAAGGTTTCATTAAGGCTATTCAAACACTATACCATAGACCCTCTGCTTGTGTCAGGGTGAACGCAGGTCGCACTTCCTCCTTTCCAATTACCCGGGGCACACGGCAGGGGTCCTTGTTCGCCCCTGCTATTTGCAATGTACATAGACCCGTTGATTTTAAGATTGGAGTTAAATAACCAAATTTGCCCACTAATTACTCAAATGGGGAGCATAAAGGTTCTTGCCTACGCGGACGATATCGCGATCATCACACTGTCACCTGCAGAGGCTATAGGGGAAATAGAGCAGGAAGCAGAGCAGTTTGGGCGGGTGGCAGGGTATGCGCTGAATAATAGTAAATCACAAATTATAAAGAATACTCATGTAAGTTGCACAGACACTCGGGTGGTGGTTGAGGGGGTCTACCTACGCATAACTATTACTGCAGATCTGGAAAAACTGGTGGAAATCAATATCTGCCCGATTATCAGTAATGCGAAAAAGAATTTGGATAGGGTACATAACCTACACATGTCAGTAGTGGGTAAGGTGAATTATGTAAAGATGAACTTGCTGCCGAAATTTTTATACTTATTTAGAACAATTCCGCTGTTTTTTAATTTAACCTGGTTTAGTAGAATAGATCATTTGATTAACCGTTTTGTTTGGTCACAAGGGAAGACAAGAAGAGCTATAAGATTCATGTCATTGCCACGAGATAGGGGAGGTTGGTCGCTTCCAGACCTAAGATCGTATTATTGGGCAGCTGCACTACAACAGATGTCAGGCCTTATAGGTGGTGCAGAGTTGGAAAATGGGACACATACAGGATCAATAGAGATCTATGGAATAATTCTTGGAGCAGAAACAGAGAATGCATTTCTTAGATACACAGAGCCAAGTTACTTTAAGAGAACTAGGTTCAAGACGATAAATGCAGCATATAGGGTATGGAAGGCATTCAAAAAAAGCTTTGGCATGGGGAGATACCATGCATATACCAGATTAGGGGATGACCCTATGCTTCCCCCGGAGATATTTGCTGACACTACATTCAGGGAATGGGGCAGTCTGGGAGTAAAAGAAATGGGAGACTTGGTGGGCCCGACAGGTGTACGTCAATTTGCAGAAATTCAGCGAGAAATTGGGGGTCAGTACGAGGAGTTTTTTCAAATACTTGCAGACGAGAAGCTTCCTGGCCAAAAAAAGAGGAGGTCCATTGGGGTTTGGCAATATTCCAATTCTGCAAGCAATAGAAGGGGGGTATGGCTGTACAATAAAGAGGCTGTATGCCGAGCTCATCGCACATAGACAAGATGATTTAGGGAAAGTTGAATCTAAATGGATGGATGCATTGGATATACCAGAGGGTGTGTTTGGGAAGTCTCTGCAGTTGGGACAGGAGGCTTTATGCTCATCAGCTCTACAAGCCCAACACTATAAAACCTTATATAATCTCTATTACACGCCAGCCAGAATTGCTCAGTGGGGGTGTACACAGGGGATTACATGTCCGAGATGCGAAAGCACGGAAGGAGATATGAAACATATGTTTGCGGAGTGTCCGAACCTTCTCCCCCTACTAAAAGACATGGAAGTGTTTTTTGATAGATCTCTGAACTGTAAAATAAAATTAACAGCTGACATAATTCTATTAGGAGTTAATGAAGATACTTTGCAATTACAGTTTGCACATTTTGTGTTTGTGGCCATGGCGGTGCTGCGCCTGCTCATAGCGAGTGCATGGCGGGATAAAGTATCACCTTCCATGCAACAATGGTTGGCAAGATTGCTGCATATACACAATTTTGAAAAGGCCATATATGCTAGAAAGGGGAAGAAAGGCAGAGCACTAGGCTTGTAGATATAGAGCCCGATCGCAGAATGGAAGGATAGGATGGTTAGATTATAGACTGGGCAAGAATTCTTGAGCCTGGTCAGACATTGTTGTTTCTGATCGATTAGGCTCCTCAAACTAGCTGTCCTGGTTTAGACTTATTTATATCTTACTTATCTGCTTAGCTTTACATTATCTAATTTTTATTTTAATAGGCAATTACTTTTTATGTATCTATGGCATAAATATACTTCCTTTCTTTTTGTTTTTTTTTGTTTTAATGTAGATAACCTGTATGCACAAAGTAAGATTGTGGCCTAAAAATTGCCCTATACAAATGGGAAATTAGACTGATAATATTTTTGTTTTTATTTTCTTGTGCTCATGATTGTTACTTTATTTTTCTGATTTGAATTGTCCTGGGCGGGGTGGGAGGGAAGGGTGTAAATGTTGTAAAATTGTTGAATAAAAACATTTAAAAAAAAAAAAAAGGAATCTGAAGCATAGCATCAGTTGTGGAGGGCAAATGTATTTTGAAAGACTGTCTCGAGTCTCTTGTAGGTTCTGTAATACAGCAGAATGATCCTCTATGTCAAAGGGTGCGGCTGACACCGCCATATCTAGACCTCAAGGTCCGGGACAAACATCTTTATGGCAAAGAGCATTTTGAATGGGGTCCACCCACCCAGAGACCTTCTAGGGAGATTATTAAGTGCATGTTGAACGCTATACAGATGGGCCAGCCAGTTTCTTCCAGTACCTAAAACCCTAGCTGTCAAGGATTGCTTTAAGTCACAGTTCAGCCGTCCACAACTGAATTGCCCTCAAGCCTGTATGGAGGCGAAAATTTGACCTGCACCCCCAAAGACCTCATGGCTTACTTGTACGCCTTCGAGGCGAATGCTGGCCCTGGACTGAATGGAGTGTGCTACAAGCAAAAATTCCCACAAAGATACACAAATCCTTGATGACAGTTCGAGCATCACAAACCGTTTTTATGATTAATTCATTTGCTGCATTACCAGCTACCCGAACAGGCGGGCGTGACCCAGGTCAGACCTTCCCAACGTTATTACATCGCGGGAACTTAATTGGTTACTTCACTTTATTTAGAACGGACAACTTACACGGTTTGTCCAGTGGCCAGCTATTCTATTGGCCCCCTGAGGAACTGTCGTTTGTCATACTTTCAATATATCCCAGCGATGGGTCCAATTCTACGGGGTATTTTCTTCGCCGAATAGCCCTGACGAAGTTCTTTGTGAACGAAACGCGTTGGCTGAGGAGTTTGTTTTAATTGGAATTGAATAAAGACATTTTGGAATACGAATTGGAGCTTTCGAGTACTCCCTTTTTGGTGCATCGTCCTTTTATATATGAACTTAGGGATCTGCTCTGCAGGAGAGTATTGGTGCGGCATACTCTGGACGTACTGTGCACATCATATACGTATCATACTTTGAAATTTCTTGTGCATAACCTTGGTCAGCCGTTTTCTCTTTTATAACAGGTTCCGAAGCTGTGTTCTCACTATCTGTGGCATATCTTGCTGTTAAAGCAGCAACTTTCTTTTTCTAAACCTGAGGAACGTTGAAAGTCTTGCCTTTACCATCAGCCGGGCAGCACTGCTCACGTTCTTGCGTGGTACCCCAGCCTCTGCCGCATTCTCCTCCACTGGTTTTCAAGACCGATGTTTCCTGCAAAGAACGATGAAAACGTTGATCACGAACCTGACATCTATCAGGAGACTTAATTCTCGCCCGGTCGCGCAAATCATATGTGCGCTCAGTAGACACAGGTATTGGTGAAGCAGGACGTGACCCTTGTTTCTGTTGCTGCTTTTCCTGTTTCTTATTTTTCCATCTCTGTTTTGGAAAATTGGTACGGTCATCTTTATTAGACTTTGCCGTCTGAGTTTGTGGTTGAGCTGCTGATTTAGCAAAAGGCTTAGCACCAAAACTATTGCGGCCAATGGTCTTATAAGCCTCCGCAATAATTTTCGGCAATTGCCGGGGTTTATCGGCTTCGGGGACTTTGCGCAAAGCATTAGACACCTGAAAGTTTATCGCATCTCCCTTGACGTTAGCAATGATGAGATCGAAAACTACGACAAACACTCCGACAAGTCTTATTCGCAATTCCACAGCCGCCCCCAGACCGTGTTGATCCTGAAGACACTTGATCACAGAGGGCAGGACAGTCATAGACGGTGTGCCGAAGCACTTTACCCCAGGTCTCACAATCGGTCGCCTCAGGCACCAAGTCTTTCTGCAAACTAATGGTCAGAATCCTGTGTTTTTTCACAGGAGTTGTATTATGAAATACTGCTTCCAGTTGATCAAATTTATCGGCAAGCCAAAAAGGCATTTCGTCCTTACCTTGGGGGCGCTTGCCCATAAGCCAATTAACCATGACGGGACTCATTTTTATCCCGGCCGGTCCAACTGGCTGTGCCGCAGCCCCAGGTGCCCCCACCTGGATGTTGCGGGAAACGTATTGCACTAAAGCTCTAAGTACCCCAACAACGGAGGCATTGAGCAATTGCAACTCAGCTATAGTGAATGTTTCATAATGTGGATGCAGTGTGAACCTGGCCAAGACTGGCCAAGTGGCTCAAGGAATAGACAAGGGACCTAACTGAACCACAGATACAGTGTGGGGAAGGGTGCCATTAAACCAAACATGATGCTGGCAAGCTGAAAGAGGAATCTCCTGTGTCCTACATGGTGCATAGGCCGCAGGCACCACCAGGGGAGCGTACTTATGGAATGTACCATCGTCTACATTTGCAGCAGGAAATGTAACCCAAGAGTAGAAAAGCTCAAACGGGTATGCTGCATCTGCACTAACCACAAACAGCACTGCCATACCTTCAGCTGTTACTCCATACTGATTTAAGTGATTCCGGAGTGGTACGCGACTATGCTGAGCTATGTCAACGTCACCCATAAGAACACAGTACAGAAAAAACAATATAAACGAATTGTAGCACAAACGGGTAGTAAGTCAAAGTACAAACCTATTTAAAATTTCAAGCTTGAATGAACCTATATATTATCTATATAGGAAAGTTAATCCGTCACTGCTGTCAACCGGAAACAGGAGTGAGGGTATTGTGGACTGTTACAAGCACTACTTGAGTGTCTCAAATATAAGACCAAACGTTAGGTGCACCATGTTGCGGGATTCTGCTCATACACAGAACTATGGGTAGGCAACCAGGACCTCAGTGAATTGTGGTGTACCCAAAAACTCACCTCAGTACCCAGAACCCCTATCCGTCTAGCATCAGTGTCTCATTAGCTTTCCGTCCTACAGCAAAGCTACCAATGATTAGACAACCCAGAACATGCAGCTTAGGGTACTCTCAGGAAGGGTGGGTATCCAGAACACTCTTATCTTTTTATTCTCATACCAGTCCACAACGTGAGTTATCAGAGACACGGAAAGTTTCAAATGTTTTATTTTAAGTACGTGCTTTAAGATGCAGTATTTTGCTTAACATAAGCAGGCATATGATGAGAAATAATAGATCAGCATTGTTACAATTCCATAAAACAGAAAGGGAGAAATCATGTTACAATGATAGTGGAAACAGGTCATATAGCACCTTGTGAACCACCCTCCCCTGCTAGGAACTAGGTTTTATAATAATAGAAGGTCGCTTAGGCTTAAATGGGGAACCCCATACCACAAAGATCAGCAGAGGTGAATCACATCACAGGATCAGTAAAGCTCTCTGTCACTGGAAAAGGTTTTTCTTCAAGTGACCAAATCATGCATGCAGTGCAATATTAAAGGCGCTAGAATTTCAGTTGGTTGCAGCTGTATGCATTTTGTGTCTAGAGAGGGGGCCGATCAACCTGAATAACAGCATACATTGTTATGGTGACCTTGAAGGCGTCTGCACGGAGTGTACAGACTAAAGTCGCTGTTGTAATCTTCCTCTCAGTTTATATTTTCAGGTAGTATACTCCCTTCCCCCCTTGTACCCTTACCCTGTTGGTATGTCCCACTAGAGCTTACCTTAGAATATTGGCATCTCTCAGGCAGTTCTGGAGAGTGGGTGACAGAATAAAGACGAGTTCTTACCTTCTACTGCTTCAAGAGTCTTCTTTACAACACTGGTGATGAGACCGGCGCAGGGGGCCGCACTGTCACCTCCCCTTTCAGTACTCTCTCCGTTTACTTCAGTGCATGGTTGTATTCAATGTACTTTGAGTGAAGATTCCCCTCGTGATGATTGGTGAGTTGCAGTTGCCCAGTACTTTGTGCCCGGTACCTTGGTGTCGGATGTACTAGAAAACCGCAGATGGTGTGATTCCCGGAGGAGTACTCTGTGCGACTGACATCAGCTGCCCAGGAGTACTTGGAGGCGAGTACGGCTGTTGCTAGTGGATCAGCCTCAAAAGGAAAGTACAAATATCTTCATCCTCCATGAGTGATTATGGTCCGACATTAATTTTGTCTGGCCCGGAGTTCTGAGTTGTATTTTGACTCATGGAGCGTTTCTTAAGAAGATAGCGTGTTTTGCACCGGCTATCCTGGTGTTCAGAGAGAGTTGCCGAGAAGTATTTAATGATGTTTAATGATGTTTGCCCCGTTGCTGGTTCATGAAGAGATTTTCGTGTCCTATTACAATACTTTTGGAGTTAACGGTGACGTGGTGGATCCCACGATAACAAGTATTGAATGCACCGTTATTTAGTTCTCTGCTCCTGCAAACAACATTACTCGCCAGCCTCTGGGGTGTTTTCCTCCTGCCCTGACGGACTTTTCCTTTTTGGGAGTTCCGATCTGCTAGCCTTTTACAACCCGGTAGAGGATCCTGTCAGAGGCGTGCCCAGCACCACAGCCGTTTGATGGGGTATTCGGTGAGATGCGCCCGGCGCTCCACTCTCTTTAGAGCCACCATTAAGCTTTCCCTTCAGCTCCTGTCAACTACGTGACGTTGCGCCCCAGTCATTTTAGAGCCGCCATTCGAGATCCTTTCTTCAAGTTCCAGTCAGCTATGTCCTCAGCAGCGCTCCAAGTGCCTCTCCGCCGCCTGTGAGCGTTTTACCCCAGGGTAATTCATGTGTGGTGGTCATCTATTGGATCCCCTCAGCTGTTTTCGAAGAGCTTCTCCTGCAAAGTCTGCTAGGCACCTCAAGTAAGACTGTTCTGTTGTTAAGGATAATTCAGCCTTTTTCTCCAGATTTACATTCTATATTCCTTGTGCTGCGTTTCTTCAAGAGCAACGCATCGTGACACGCTTTTGTGTCTGTGTGGAGCTTCCAGTCGTTTTGCTGATTTACATACCCAGTCAATCTTTTAGAACAACTTGTGATCTGTTTACAGATTTCCCTACTCTAGTTCCGCATTGCCTTTTGTTGAATAATTCTGCTGGGCACATATTTTTTAGGGAAACACATGGTCCTCTAGTCCTGACGTGCACCATCCATCATATATTCTCTTCTTCTCAGCTGTGTGTCACTGCATCCTCACAGTGATACACACACCAATCTACTTAACTCTCTTCAGATTTTTCACCTGTGTATTTCCTGTTTTCTACAGGGAACACGCACACCTCTAATCTTATGGACTCCTTATCAACGGTGTAAGTTTTGTTCCCATTGTAACCAAGTTTATAATTGTCTTCAAATACCTCAGCTGGATTTGTTTGACTTTCAGTATACCATGTACCTTCCCACCTATTTGCGCTTATATACCTTAATGTAATGGCTATATAGTATGGTACCTCGCATTTTCTTGATTACTATGCTTATTCATTTATAAGGATTTCCTACCTGAGCCATTCATATTTTTAAGTAATCCCTCATTGTACCAGTTTACAGTGACTACTTTCTCTCAAGAGCCACTGATAGTATTGTGTACCCCGGCTAGATCCTAGTGACATTCAGTTCACCCTGTACTGTGCCATCTAGTTGCGCTTTAATGTATTACTGTGTGCGAATTTCTAGTGTGTGCATTCTTCATTGTTATCAGGATCTGCAGTGATACTGTACAATTTATGATATCTAATTCAGAGAGCTTTTGCATGGTAACCTAGTGCTTCACATACAGTCAGTTTTGTACTGTTAGTAACTACAGAGTACTTTATTGTGTTCAAATTAAGTTAGCACCTCCCTCAGTAAAGTGTACATATCTTTATCCATCCCTCCCCTGCAGGTTGGGTTAGACGCGGAAGGACCTCCTGCCTTTGGGTGCCACTGTACCTCCAGCAATTTAAATTGTGAGCACTTATACTGTACCTTTGCTTCATCCTTAGAATTTAGGGAGCTTCCCTCCTCCTTTCCTCCATGGCTGCTTCGTCCATGAGTCAACCACCCTCATTTTTAAATGATATTAACCCTGAAATTCATTGGAAGGATTGGATTCACCTGTTCGATTCCTACCTTATTGCTGTTGGGGGGGAAAAGTTCTCTGCTGTTCGTAAACAACATGTCCTGTTGCACAACCTGGGTGTCCAAGGTAGAAAGATATACGATACCCTACCTGATCCCGAGTTAGAAAATGATGAGGTTGATTTGGATGTTTTCAAAATCACTCTTATGAAGTTGGAAAGTCACTTTGGTGACAAAGTAAATGTCGTCCTAGAAAGGCACAAATTCTTTACTAGAGTGCAGGGTAAACAAGAGTCAGTTAGCAATTATATTGCGGCTCTCAGAGGCCTAACTCAATTATGTGAGTTTGGGGAACTCAACGACTCCCTCATCAGGGATCAGTTAGTAAGGTGTACCCACAATCCCCGCATTAGAGAGAAACTTCTATTCAGAAACCCATCCTTGAGAGAAGCTATTAGTATGGCACACTCTATTGAACACACTGCTGAGTGTATTTTAGAAATGAACCCACCCAAAGAACCGGTTTGTAGTGTAGGTAATGCCAAAGGGTATCAGGATTACAACTATGACAAGAAGATTTTGAAAGTCAAAGCTAGAGAGGTCAAGACAGAAAAACCTATTAGTGTTACAGAAGGATTAAAGTGTTTTAGGTGTGGTAGTAGTAACCACCTTGCGAACAATGTTCATTGCACTGCCCGTAATGCAACATGTATGAAATGTAAAAGGAAGGGACATTTTGCGAGAGTGTGTAGAGAGGGGGAGAGTAGCCAGGTAAAACTTGTTAGCAATGGAGAGGAACACTCTCCTCTGTACGTATTTCAAGTGGTAAGTGTGAATGTGAAGTCTTCTAAGAGTGATACTGTGCAACATTTGTATCCTGAATGTACTATTTTCTTGAACAAAAAACCATTGGCCGCTTATGCAGATTAATGTTCTCCATTTACGATGATTAATCTATGTGAGATGGATGATCTGTTTAGCATTTCCAGTCTTAATGTGTTAAAACCTGATTTATCGCTAACTAGCTATGCTGGGGAACCCATACACCTGGTGGGCATGGTAAAAATGGACATAGAATTCAGATGAAGGTCTACAAGTGGTTCGGTTTATATTGCAAAAGAAGGGTCAAACTTATTAGGCTGGTGTCATGTAAAAGAGCTTGGAATATTGCTTGACACTAATAATGTAGATCAAGTGTGTCTGAGTAATATAATTAACCTTGCATCTGCCTAAAGACTTTTTGTAGGGCGGGTTTGCAATACTTGGAATGTAAAGGAGGTGCTTTTCGTATATTTCCAGGTCATCTTGGTCAGGAAGCTTTTGAGATGAAATTGTATTTGGGTGACCTATTAACAACAATTATCCTGTTATTCCTGTGTCCCTTTACGTTGCTGTATTTTGCCAGAGGTGGATACCTTGTTTTTCTTCCCTCCCTCTCTCCTCCATCACTTGCTGCAGGTTCTCCATCGTTGTATGCTGTTCCACGATGATTCGCCTGACAGCTCTGTTTTTGTCTTAACATTAGCGAAGGGAGATGTGTTGTAATCTTCCTCTCAGTTTATATTTTCACTTGGTATACTCCCTTCCCCCCTTGTACCCTTCCCCTGTTGGTATGTCCCACTAGAGCTTGCCTCAGAATGTTTATCATCCCTCAGGCAGTCCTGGAGAGTTCTTACCTTCTAATACTTCAAGAGTCTTCTTTACAACAGTTGCGATATAAGTCTAGGGATGTGAAAAACAGACCGTTCTCATGCGAGGAAAATCAAGCAGTCTAACTTACAACTAGTGTCGTGTGCAAAAGCTGCAAAGTGGCAAAATGGCATTTAAACCTCTAATACGCCTATGCTAACATAGCAATGTGTGCAGGCAGGGCCCTGTCTTCACTGCACTGTTGCTAGTTGCCACATTGAAGATTGAAGATGAAGTATGTCTAAGGGGATTTGAGGGATCATGGAGAGGAAGCAGAGGGAGTGGCTATTGTAGTTTATTAAAAAACATGAATGACAATGCCTGAATTACAGGTGATGGTTCCCGTACACTAGCCATTAGGGACATCAAATAACCTGCCACTCTCCCAGCTGATCACTGTTAACCACACAATCACTGTCATACTGTTTGGGGTCCAAGCCAGTCCAACCCACTCATCTAATGGTGCTATGTGACTTCCCCTCCCCTATCGACAATACAGCCAGTGTGTAACCATTTTTTGTTGGGAAACATTTTCTCTCACCCCAATTCTAAGGGCAGGGACATTCCCTAAAACTACAATATGGTGGTTACAGGGCAATGGGTAATTTTACTAGAATTAGAGGTTACTCTCCACTGGTTGTTAAAAATTGCCATTGCTCTTAACATGGAAGGGCTGTGAAAGCTCTATGTGAACTAGGCCCAAAGACCCCAGAGTGCCAGGTCCCTGATCCATTTCTGGTCTCACTGATACACAGGGCCCCCAAACCAAGAATGTGTAATGATCTAATTCTCTGGTTTCCTTGAAGGTGCTCATTATGCATACAACGTGTAATAGACATTTGAGATAACTCCACTGTTGTCTTTTCAATCCCCAACAACATTTTATTAAGTTCTTCAAAAGAGTTCTCGATCAACGAATCAATGTTACATTTCAAGTTATCTATCAAAAGTTCAAACATTGATATAACACAAGCTTTATGGCCAACACTTAAAGCCCTGGTTGTCACCTGAGCAGGTTAGTGAGCTGCAGTCCTTAAGGTGGCACATTTTATTTTTTTCCTTTTTCTGGAAAGAGGCTGAAAGTAAAGAGAGTCTTAAAATATCACTTGATTATCCCGATGAACGGTGATCACTACTGATATGATTCTCTTCCTTGACTGAATTCTCAGGCCGCGCTTCTTGGTCTGCCCAATCACAGACAGACTGGAAATATTTGGGGCATGGCATCCCATAGCGGCCTCCAAAGTTGTGCACATGGTGTGCAAGCCCAGCTCTTCAAAAATTGTATCAATTTGCTCACTAATAATCCAATCCAAAATTTATTTATTTCGGTCGTTAAGACCATAAAAGATTCACACAAAATACATTTATACAACCACATTTTAAAAGGTACATACAATTTAAAATATAATGGATAAACCTTAAAAATGTACCAAAGGTAAGAATGGATTGGAACACAGTTACATAATAATTCAGAGAATAATCAGAATGTTAAAAGGATGAATATGAATGAATGGGAGAAACATAACATTTATACTTTTAGGTGGGTAACAGTTTTTTCCTTATCTGCCACATAGCCATAATGAACTTAGCCACAGCGAATACAATATGAGGCAAAGTGCTTGTTTTTAGGATTCTATATACAGACAAATAAAACCTAGATCCCAAATTCCTACATAGAGGCACCAGCCAGTGTTTTCTAGGTCTATTGTAAGCAGGGCAGAAGAAAAAAAGATGGATTTCCTCCTCATCATACATTTTACATCCTGGACAGCATCTATCCCCCCCCTTAGACCAATTACAGGTGAAGGTTTTTATGGGCAAAGTGCCTAACCTCCACTGTATAAACAATTTCCTCGCTAGGATGGGGAATATTATGTCCATAAAATCTTCAAATTCGTAGGAATTCTTAAATTCCAAAAATCGGTTGGTCAGGGTGCCATTGGTGGTGGCCGACTGGAGAGTAGCCAAACTGGATTCCTTGTGGATTTGCACCAAGTTTTTACGGGAAATGGTTCGACACCCCTGCTCAGGATCCTCCCATAACTCCTGGAGCTTCAGACAATATAATTCCTTTTTGACAAAGGCCAACCATGGGATTCTATCTCGCTTATTCAAGCTTATTACATAGGTGAGATCACGCCTGTAGTGTGCGAGCTCACTGGTAGTCCATAGCCTATGCCAGAATCTTAATGGCTTTGACTCCAGTTCTATGGCAATCAAAGGTAATCCCACATCCAGTCTTAGGGGGAGTAAGGGTGTGCCTCGGGGAAGAGCCAAAAGGCGTCTTAGGAAATTATTTTCCACCTTCGCCAATTCACGCCCCACTTTGTACCCCCAAAGTTCGCTACCATAGGATGCAGCTGCTTTGGCTTGGGTTTTATAGAGTTCTAATGCCGGGCTTATGGGTTTGAAGGTGGAGGTGTTCACAACCTTTAAAATAGCACCTGAAAGTTGGCACAGCTTCAACCGAGATTTTAATATTTGAGGGTCCCAGGAAAGATTCTCTTGCAATGTGACGCCCAGGTATTGAAAAGTTGTGACCCTTTCCAAGCTGGCTTCGCCCAGGGTGGGATTTGGTCTAGTCTTAGGGGATGGGTTGAAGATCATAAACTTGGTCTTTTCAGTATTGATCTCTAGACCATGCTGTATACAGAAAAGACCAAATCCATCCAGGATCCTTTGTATCCCCATCAGAGATTTGGAAAGCAGGAGGGTGTCATCAGCAAACATGACGGCTGGCACCCTCCTGCCTGCCAAAAGGGGGGCATCATTATCC
Organism: Lissotriton vulgaris; assembly: GCF_964263255.1. Taxonomy (NCBI): domain Eukaryota; kingdom Metazoa; phylum Chordata; class Amphibia; order Caudata; family Salamandridae; genus Lissotriton; species Lissotriton vulgaris. The sequence goes on along the minus strand of NC_141687.1, from coordinate 643,944,827 downwards.
TTAACGTTGACCAAATGGGATATGATATTGTTGACAAAGAGGCAGAACAGGGTTGGCGCCAGGACGCAACCCTGCCTGACCCCTCTAGGCACAGGAAACCTAGATGACAAAGCTCCATCCCTCCCACACCTAACCTGTGCGTAGTTATTATCATGGAGCCTAATCAAGGCTTGCAATATATGTGTGGGAACACCAAGCTTTGTCAGAACCTCCCAGAGTTTTTTCCGTGGGACCATGTCGAAGGCTGACCTCAGGTCCACGAACACCATGTACAGTCTCCCCCCCTCTATCCTCACCGTTTTCCAGTACAGGAGGACGAGGCGGAAGATCTGGTCCATGGTGGACGTGTTTTTCCTGAAGCCAGCCTGCAGAGGACTCAAGATTTCATTTTCCTCCATCCAGTCCATAAGATGATCCAGGAGAAGGCAGGAAAAGAGTTTTTGGGGGACATCTATGACACTGATCGGCCTGTAGTTGGCTGGGAGCAGGGGAGAGCCCTTTTTGAAGATGGGCACTATCTCCGCCCCCAGCCAAGTACAGGGGATCTTCATCCCTCCCAAGATAGCATTGAAGAGGATTAGAAAATATGGACCCCAGATCTCCGGATTGTATCTGAAGAGATCGCCAGGCAATCTATCTAGTCCAGGGGCCTTCCCCCTTGCTAATCTCTCCATTGCACCCACCACCTCCCCTAGGGTGAATTCCATAGCAATTTCAGAGGTTGATAGATCTCCAGGAGCAGTATCGACAATTGAGGGTTGTTCAGTCTCTTGGTAAAGTTTGCCGAAATGCTCTTCCCATGCAGAAGATGCAATGTTAGGCTCTACTGCAGCTTTGGGTTCTCCTGTGCCAAAATTGACCAGGGACCAACATTTTTTCAGGTCCCTGGATTCGAGTGCCAGAGAGAGCTCCTGCCAGTGGTTCCAACCCCACTCTGACCTTGCTAGTGCTAGGGCCGCCTTATACTCTCGCCTAAGTTCAACTACCCTTCCCCTGTCTTTGCCTTCTTTTATTGAGGCAATGAGCTCTGTTTTGGCCTTTTTACATGAAGAGTTATACCAGGTCGAGGTTCTGGTCTTTTTACGTTGCGAGGGTACCACGGGATAAAAAACCTCACCTAGTGCTCCCACCAAATTATCGTGGATTTGGCCCAATTGCTCGTTGAAATTCAGTTGCCTGGGCAAATTAATTAAATCCTCCATTTCTTCCAATTTGGGGAGTGCCACTTCATAGATCTTTCTTATATTATCCTCTGCACTAATTATGTTCCCCCATTTAACCCTACACCTATTGGAGGTAAGGACCAAGTTCTCAGGGTCGCCACCTTGGTTGGAGAGGAGTGGCTTGCCTACAGGAGCGGGGTGTTTCATTACTAGTGACAGGGCGTTATGATCGCTATCTGTTCTAGGCACTATCCTAAAGTCCTGGACCTTGGGCCATAAGGAAATATAAACAAAGATATAGTCCAATCTTGATTCATGATCCCTCCTATTAAAAGTACACAGAGAGGGGCTGTCGGACGGGGTTCGTCCATTGCAGGCCCTCACCGCGTAATTCAATGTGAGGGACATGATTTTTACCGCAAGGGGAGACCAGGACTTTGGGTGGGGGGATTGACAAGATGGAACACCCCAGTAGTCATCTTCAGAAGTGATAGCGCCCTCTTTAAGACCTTCCAATGGTTCAAAGTGACAATTAAAGTCACCGCCCATTACTATTTTACAATCACTGGGGAGTTGGCCCAAGAAGGACGAAAGGTCTTCAAGGGTAGGTGATTCCGAAGCCACACTAACAAGACGAGAATATACATTAACAATTGCCAGGGTTATAGCATTTGGCCATCTGAGAAGCACGCACTTGATGTCTCGGGAGAACGTAGGTATACTCTCCACGGAACACCCAATGTGCGCAGCCACCCAGACCGCCAAACCCCCCGAGGGCCTCCCCCTACCACTCCAAGTAGCCGGGATTTCAAAAACTTTATAACCCGTTCTACTCAGTGGATCCCTTGCCCAAGTCTCCTGGAAGAGACAGATATCACTCCCTTCAACTAGGAGATCCCAATCCTCTGTGTGAATTTTATTTGCAATGCCCGCTACATTCCAGGACAGGAACTTCAGAACCTCAATATGAGTTTTCGGTTCCTGCCCTCCAGATGGTCCCGATGGATTTTCTGCTACATCGTCCGCTGATCGAAATGCGAGGCGATGAACAGGAGATTCCACAGTGGGGTGCAAGATAGGAGTGGTATTAAGGGCACACAAGATTTTAGGTGTTGACGTACTATCGGGTTGGCTCTGGGGTAAAATGTCTACAACCCCACCATCAGTGAGTGGCTTTAGAATACTCCCCTGGGAACATTCCAGATCTCTATTTTTTTGGGTCTCCGGTGCGGTAATTACTTTCCCCTCACCCAGGGGATCAGTCTCACTGTTCCCGTTGGATTGCAGATGGACACCCCTACGAAGTCAATCCACTTCATCAAGGCAGGTGTATCTATTGGGGTGTACATAGTTAGCATGGGCGGGGAACACATTATGCCTCGGCCTGTATCTAGACCCATCCACAGCGAAGCCCACCCGTGTCCAACCTTCATCCCTCCTCACGGTGTGGGTTGGGACATTAGGGTAAAAATAGGAGAGGGGAACCAACTCAATGGTTGTATTACCTTGATTGCCAAGCCAATTGCAAATGTATGTGACTACCTGGGGGTTCCTGAAGCTAACAATAATACAATCCCCTGCTCTTTTCTTAACGGTGTACCCGACCCACGGAACCCTTCTAACCATAAGGACCTCTCCCTTTAGGTGTGGTGGTAGGGGTCTGTGAATATTTAACCAGCTAAGTACCTTATTGCGTAAAGATTCATAGGGTTCCGTTACGCCACTTGCCAGTTCAGGTGCCCCCAACAAAATAACAGTGTAACCCACCGCCTCTGGAGGTAGATGAACTGCCTTATGCCTAGATTTTGTGTCGTCTGGTCTTTTAGAGCCGTTGTCCAACCCATTCGAAGGTCTCTCCTGTCTAGGTAATGTGTCCGAGGTTAGTTGCTTCGACCTCCTGGGAGCAGGTATGTATGTATCGGTGGCACTGGCCTAACTGTTGGTACAGGTACTATTTGGCGCTCTGGTATAGAGCCATTGTTAGTATTTACCCCAGGGATAACTGTCGATGTGCTTGCAGCTACAACCAATGGGGTCATTAAAGGATGGGATGGTCCGGCGATGGGCCCCTGTGATACCAGTGTACTATCTCCCCTCCCCAACTGAACCTCAGTGCCCGTATTTGATTTTTCGAGGGCTATTAGTCTGGATTCAATTAAGTCTAGTTTAAGGGCTATAGGGTTTAGAAGACTCTTAAAGATGTTAGTAAGCGATGTAATAAGAAGTTCTGTATTATTAGTAGGAACTCCCCCAAAAATGAATGGTTCAGGAGGCACGGGTACAGAGGGGTTGGATGAAGCAGCCAGCACTTCCTGATCGTCGTCATTACCAGAAACTAATAGGACAGAAGTACTTGTACTTTCTTCCCTCGCGGGCAATATGGGAGATCAGTTTTTGCCCTTTTAGCATTTTTTGAATTTTTTGATCTTTTCCTTTTTAATTTAGGTACCTGATCCATTCCACACCCCACATGAACTAAAGAGTTAGGATTAGGATCCCCGCCCTGAGCCCCGGACTGTTCCAACTCCACAGCAGGGGAAAGCTCCAAATCACTGATAACCTGAGATGTGTCCCTATCTCTCTGCGTGGATAGTGGAGTCCTAAGCTGTTGGAGTACGAACTCAATAGTTTGGTCAATACTGTCCATTAGGGACAGGTGGGTGGTATCAAGCATTACTGGAGTACTAGTGTTAGTTACTAAACTAGGAGAAGAGCACACTACATTGTTTTCTACTCCCCCCTCGACAGATGTTACAGGAATCAAGGGGCCATTACTGCCTGACATATTAATTTTGGAGAGGAATTTGTCCATAGTACCTGAGGCTGCAGTCACAGCCTTGCTTCTTGTTTCCCTGCTGGACATAGTTTATCAACCAACTGCTTACAGGTCCACGAAGGGAACCGGGAGATAACCGGGAGATCGGCCTTAGAGGAGTGGCCCGGTCCGGTCTCTTCCGTCCTCGAACGGCCTCAAACGGCCCGCCCTTTGCCCGGGCTTAACCCGGCGCCCGCCCGCGCGCGTCCCGCGTGACGCGTTACCTTCTATATTTATATTCCCAGTGATTCAATTGGTTTCCTGGGAGTAGGAGGCGGGGTCAGGGGGAAGAGTCAGCACAGGTGCGGCCGATGGCAGAGCCGCAGGCTTCCTGGGACTCGCAGTCCCACTCTCCCTCGCCGTCCAGTTGAGTCAATAGGGCTCCCAGGGACACCAGGCGCAGAGCAGCAAAGTCCTTCCACCAGAGACAATCACGCAGCTTCAAGCGGCTCCTGCGAAGCGGGGGCCGCAAGGCGTGTGTTTAAGCTTCTGGGAGGAGGCGGGGTCAGGGGGAAGAGTCAGCACAGGTGCGGCCGATGGCAGAGCCGCAGGCTTTCTGGGACTCGCAGTCCCACTCTCCCTCGCTGTCCAGTTGAGTCAATAGGGCTCCCAGGGACACCAGGCGCAGAGCAGCAAAGTCCTTCCACCAGAGACAATCACGCAGCTTCGAGCGGCTCCCGCAAAGCGGAGGCCGCGAGGCGTGTGTTTAAGCTGCTGGGAGGAGGCGGGGTCAGGGGGAAGAGTCAGCACAGGTGCGGCCGATGGCAGAGCCGCAGGCTTCCTGGGACTCGCAGTCCCACTCTCCCTCGCCGTCCAGTTGAGTCAATAGGGCTCCCAGGGACACCAGGCGCAGAGCAGCAAAGTCCTTCCACCAGAGACAATCACGCAGCTTCGAGCGGCTCCCGCGAAGCGGGTGCCGCGAGGCGTGTGTTTAAGCTACTGGGAGGAGGCGGGGTCAGGGGGAAGAGTCAGCACAGGTGCGGTCGATGGCAGAGCCGCAGGCTTCCTGGGATTCGCAGTCCCACTCTCCCTCGCCGTTCAGTTGAGTCAATAGGGCTCCCAGGGACACCAGGCGCAGAGCAGCAAAGTCCTTCCACCAGAGACAATGCTCACTAATAGCCTTGACTGCAGAGGACAGGAACACCATAATAGATGACTTACGGCATTAATCTTAGTAGGAAAAGGTTGTGAGCCGGATTGCCAACTTGCTGTTACCCATACCGATATAATATTCGGAAGCAGAAGAAAGAGTTGTGACCCAGTCTCGTTCGGGTAAGGGTGGGTGCAGATAGGCCCGCTTTTGGCCTATTCTTCACCCAGTATGTCCCTCATGCGTCCTGCACTGCAACATGAAATAGTATTGTAAGTGCAGTGTGGCAGTTCCCCACCACTCCAGCAGCAAATAATTAAGGGTGCAGGAGTTCAGTAGCCAATCAATAAGTTTAGTCGTCCCAACCGTGAAGTAACTCTTTTGTCTAGGGGGCCTGTAGAATAATTGGAAGGTGGCTATTGTGGTGTGTAGTGTGAGAAGAGCCATGTGAAATGCTCCACATATTTAGCTGCTGCTGGTCTGCTTAGGTTGGAGGGCGAAGAGGTTAGGCCTCCTTCTGTCTGAATGCTAAATGCTGTTAATATTTAGCACGAGGGCCTTTAGGATGTGTATGTATGGGTCTTGAAGCAAGTGTCAGGATTGGTAATGTTGGGTATTTGGATAGACTTATGCTACTTTCTTACCTAGAGGTGCTTGTTCTTAGTATTGTAAAGGCAGGGGGTCTGCCCATGAGCCTTTCCAACCCAAACAGGACCAAATAGATTAAACCTTCTGGCCATTAGCTGTACATGGTGCAACATACTCATTTGTAAGATGGAGTTCATTTTTTTTTTAAAGCGATTTTCCTCACTTTTGATTGCATCTCTTCCTACTTGCATCCTGGTCAAACTGAATATATATAGATAATTTTTTCCCTGAGTTCACTTTAATTATGGAAATCTACTCCAGTGTAGTTGGGAGAAAGCAACATTATTTTAAACACTTTTTGAAATTTTTACTATTCAACAATCATTGGGCAACTCTCATTTTGCATATGCAAGTAGAGTAATTTAAATATTCCAACACTTTATCAACCATGTCCGGCTTCCTTTTTAGGTGTAGCTACAGGTAACTTTAGCTGCGTGGATAACCTCATGTTATCTATTTTCATCTAAAAAGTGGATAACATTTACAAAGAGTAAAGGGGCTATGGGTCAATGGTGATGGTATTCAAGTAGTCCACTTTTCAATGGGAGCGATTTATTTCATGTATTTACTTTACCAAGACTATATTTTAATTGCAGTAATTTTGTGGTTTTTAGGTCTCGGCTAACCGCGCGGAAGCGCGTCTCCGCCGAGATCTTTTGTCAGCGAGTGTGCTTCCCAGGAGACACTCCTGGCGCGTGCAGGCGAATCTAAACTGGCACGCGCATTAGTACGAGCGCTGCGCGAGGCTCCCACACAACACACGCATGCGCATACATAGAAACAGAAGCGCTCACGCACGCACATACATACAGAACCCCCCCCACTCATACACACACACGCGCGCACACAAACACACACATACACACACACACACAAGTGCACCGCCCCCTCCCCCCCTCTCCCCTTTAACTTACTGTGGCAATCTGGGGGACTCCGCTCTCCGCACCGGCAGGGAGAGTTGACGCTGCGGCTCCTTTCCCGGGACTCCCTCTTGGTCAAGGGAGTCCCGCACCACGTGTGCAACGTCCTGTTGTCGGCCCCGGGGCTCTCCACGCTCGCAGGAGTCCAGGGCCGCTCGACGCATTTCCTCCGCCTGCCTCCTCTTCCGGTCCGGTCGCGGCTCCGCCCCAGTCACAGGCGACCTTGCCTGACTTCCGGTGCGGCTGTGTATGGTGCGGGCACGCCTGACCTGCACGCCATGCAAAATCATACCGATTGAATTTGTCAAGGCTTATTTTGCATTTTAATCTTACGTGCGTCAGGTAAATTGCACACCCACGAGCGCACACACTCGAACACAGCAAGCCTTGGGCATCGTCCAATACGGTAGCACCTTTAATCCTGGACCTTTGCTTCCGCCTCCATTTGAGAATCTTTCTCAATGACCATTCGACAACCAGGTTAATAAGTGTGGAGACAGCCAGCCACTGATCTTATATTCAGTGTTTTAATTGAGTCGGTGCTGTACGCACCTTACCCTTAGCTTTGAAAAAAGATCAGCAGCCGCTGAATATGGAGTAAGCAATAATTACAATGATTCACTGTTTTCTCATCCGCGCTGCTAATGTATCACAGACAGCAGAAAAAATTGCTTTGAAAAAGGCCTCGCCGTCTCCCATTTCAGCTCCTTCCAGGAATCTGCCTTTATGTGCCGCGCGCTTTCTTCTGTATGGTCTCCTTTCAGCCGCATAAAAGAGTCCAGATGCACGCCTTTCGTGGGAGGGGGAGCGGGTCCTTCCCTGGTTTAACTCGGTTTATCTGTAGCTACCTCACTGAGGTGCCTTTCTGCATGTCAGCTGTCACTCATTGTGAGTGACACTACAACTCATTGCCATGCCAGATTGGTGCTTGCGTCGGTGTTATGCAATCAATTAAGCACTCTCACGTCTGGCAAACGTCACTCAAAGCAGAGAATTAGCTAAACATGCAAAACAAACAAAATTGCTGAAAACGTTAAATGAAATATTTTTAAACGTTATCTGCCCCTCAGTTTCCATAGATGTGAAATTAATGGGGGTCAGCCATCAGCGGTAGCATTTTTGTGAGAAATGTTTTAAATATGCATCTGCTCCACTTACAATTTTTGAGCACACCTGAAATCTGCTACCACGTCTGTGCTTTCTTGAAAGTAGCCATCCGGGCCAGTAGTGAGTGCAGAGTAGTGAGTGCAGAGTAGTGAGTGCAGAGTAGTGAGTGCAGAGTAGTGAGTGCAGAGTGAGTGTGCAGAGTAGTGAGTGCAGAGTATTGAGTGCAGAGTAGTGAGTGCAGAGTGAGTGTGCAGAATGCAGAATAGTGAGTGCAGAGTAGTGAGTGCAGAGTAGTGAGTGCAGAGTGAGTGTGCAGAATGCAGAATAGTGAGTGCAGAGTAGTGAGTGCAGAGTAGTGAGTGCAGAGTAGTGAGTAGTGAGTGCAGAGTAGTGAGTAGTGAGTGCAGAGTAGTGAGTAGTGAGTGCAGAGTAGTGAGTGCGGAGTAGTGAGTAGTGAGTGCAGAGTAGTGAGTGCAGAGTAGTGAGTAGTGAGTGCAGAGTAGTGAGTAGTGAGTGCAGAGTAGTGAGTGCAGAGTAGTGAGTAGTGAGTGCAGAGTAGTGAGTAGTGAGTGCAGAGTAGTGAGTGCAGAGTAGTGAGTGCAGAGTAGTGAGTAGTGAGTGCAGAGTAGTGAGTAGTGAGTGCAGAGTAGTGAGTAGTGAGTGCAGAGTAGTGAGTAGTGAGTAGTGAGGGCAGAGTAGTGAGTAGTGAGTGCAGAGTAGTGAGTAGTGAGTGCAGAGTAGTGAGTGCAGAGTAGTGAGTGCAGAGTAGTGAGTAGTGAGTGCAGAGTAGTGAGTGCAGAGTAGTGAGTAGTGAGTGCAGAGTAGTGAGTAGTGAGGGCAGAGTAGTGAGGGCAGAGTAGTGAGTAGTGAGTGCAGAGTAGTGAGGGCAGAGTGCAGAGTAGTGAGGGCAGAGTGCAGAGTAGTGAGGGCAGAGTGCAGAGTAGTGAGTGCAGAGTAGTGAGTAGTGAGTGCAGAGTAGTGAGTGCAGAGTAGTGAGTGCAGAGTAGTGAGTGCAGAGTAGTGAGTGCAGAGTAGTGAGTAGTGAGTGCAGAGTAGTGAGTGCAGAGTAGTGAGTGCAGAGTAGTGAGTGCAGAGTAGTGAGTGCGCAGAGCAGTGAGTGCAGGTGCAGAGTGGTGTGTGCTGTTGAGTGCAGAGTGCTGTGTATTGGCAATGTAAATGACAATGCCATTTATTTATGATTTAAAGAAAAAAAAGAAATGTCATGAGCAATGCCAATAGCTCTACCTTTAATGATGCCGAGACCATTGCATTGCAAATGCTTGTTTGTATACCAAACATATCCTGTTTGATCTTATGGAAGGCTAAGAGTATTTCAAAAACAGCTTTGTAAGTTCTTTTTTCTTTACAGTGTTGACTACATAACATGTAGTTTAATTTCCAGCTTTTTTCTTCACAAATTAAAGAAATGCATGCAATAGGCTTTCTTACAGCTGTATGGAAAATACTGCTTTATTGTCAAATATATCTATTATACAACATTTTGCTCTTTATGCTTTTAAGTAAAATGCAAACTTTATTTTTTTACTGCTTTTAAAATACTTTTCTAATTTTCTTTCTTGGTCCAACTAACTCTGCAGTCTTACAAACAGACGGGCCATTCTTTCAGCTTCTACAATGTTGTACCCAAAACGTTCTTTTATGTTGGTGTTTTCTGTCACGAACAGCTGGCTGCAACACACACAAGATCACTCAACTACCATACACGTTCCACAGCAAAAAGCTGGTTCCATTAGATTTGCCATTGCATGCTTAAAACAAGCATTGCCACAACCAATAGGCCTGGTGTTGTTCACCACCTTTTTGCAATTCTTGTTTTGTTTTGTAGTGGCTTTTTGTAAAATATTATTCTTTGGGAAGCCGCTGGGCATTTGTCAATCTAAAAAATAAGCACTGATAAAGGCAAACATGTTTTTTATTCTCAAAAAAGCACACAGTACCAAAGTACTCCCTGTTACTGAATGGAACAACTCTGTTTGTGGATGTGCTCCAGGTGGAAATTCTGCATGCCATAACTCATAGTGAAGTCAGCCAGTGACTGACGTGGGGTTACATGATGCCCCTTGATGCATGCTCAAGTGGATGGGAGAAAAGTGTGAATGACCAGTCGCACCCGATATGACTCGCGAGTGAGGGGGAGGAGGGGGGGGATTGCACCGGTGTTCGTGCGGGGGGGGATTTAAAAAAAAGTCCCATACCGTAAATTGATACTTGTATAGCGCACTACTCACCCGCAAGGGTCTCAAGGTGCTTGTACGAGTACCGCTGTGGAACCCATCCTGGCTTTCCCTGTGAGGCGTCCACTCCTGGGCACCCCCAAGGTGGAGGTCAGGCATCCTTAGCGTTGTGGGGGCCGTTGTGGAGATTAAGCAAGCTATTGCCAGAGTTGCTGAGTGGGACTCCATGGTTGGAATAGGCACCGAAGGGAGAATGGAAAGGGGCGACCACTCGGTCCCCCCGCACGTATGGCAGAGTACCACGATCCCCCCGGGAAGCCATCTTGGGCGGGAGGCGTGTCTCGGCTGGTATGCCCGAAGCGGCGTAGCCGGGGCGCGCCTTTTCCCGCCCTAGAGTGGGCTGACCTAGACACTGACGCAGCTGGCCACGCCCTCGGGGCAGGTAGGGGCGGGTTCACGCCCGCCCTGAAGACGGATAAAAGGAGAAGCAAGATCCGAAGGCATCCTCTTGTTCCTGTGCTCTGAAGCTGCACCTCCTCGCTGCACGTGAGCTCGAGACGGAACGAAGAGCCAATTTTCGGGTCCTCATGAAGGAGATGACCGAGCTGAAGAAGCGGGTGGCGGAGAGAGACGGGGAAGGGGGGCCGGAACGTCCGCCGGCTGGAGCAGCCCCAGGAGGGAGAGCCAAGAGGCCAAGGAGGGGACCGGCTGGGGGAGACGTCCCGGTTCCCTGTACCCCGCTCGAAGCGCCAACCCCAGTACCGGCGGAGGGGAACCCGATTCCCGTGGTGGTCACACCGGTGTCCAATGAGGATATGCCGCCCGAGCTGGCAGCACAACTTGCAGCGTGGTTGGGCGAGAGTAGTGAGGGCGCCACGGCTGCCGAGGCGCAGACGCTGATGAAGCAATTGCGCGAGAAACGGGGTGCAGCCAAGGTGTCCACACCGGTTGCAGTACTTGACAAGCCACAAGGGACAATTGCGACCGCAGAGGCAGCGTCCGGTGCAGGTAAGCGGCCATTGCCGATTGCGAGGGATGAGTCAGCACCCTCTCGTAGAGAAAGGTTGGGTCAACATGTGCCATTGGCAATTAAGGAGAAGATTTGGGCGGGGGAATATGTGAACATCTTCTCGTTGCTTGTTGATCATTACGAGGTGGAGCATGTTAAGGGTCAGAAGGACCTCATGCATCCGAGTGTTTGGCGCGCAAAAATGGCCGCCTTTAAAGTGAATGAAAATATTGGCAATTGGGGCAATGCATGGGGAATCTTTACGTCGATCTTGGGGGAACGTAGGCCCGAGTTGCTTGCCGAGTTGCCGACCTATCAGTCGCGAATCATGGGGTACTCGACATCATACCAGGGTAACCATTGGTTTTGCTACGATAATCTTTTTAGAAAGGCTAAGGAGCATAATAAAAGCTTAACCTGGGATTGTTACGATTCTTTGACATGGGATAAAATGAAGGAGACAGGTATGTTGAAAATGCCATTGGTAGGAAGTAATGTTGGCGAATCCTCCCGCCAATATGGGGGGACGCCCTTTCGTTCAGGTACGGGTACCGACGATTACTCGAGACCTGCCGGCAATACAGGAAAAAAGGGGTTATGCTTTAATTTCAACAGAGGTAAATGTACTAGGCCACAGGGATCGTGTAAATTTAAACATGAATGTAGTGGGTGCGGGTCGCCCCATCCTGAGTCCACGTGCAGAGCCAAAACGGGTGATAACGGTGGGAGAGGAGGCGCCAAACAGGTCTAACATAGTCCGAGGGGCGCCTTTACCTACCCCGATTGATACCTTGGCGATGATTCCATGGCTCAGTGAATACCCGGATCGTACTTCTACTGGGGTGCTGCGGAACGGGTTTTCGTATGGTTTCCGCATCCCGGTAGGGGACTTTCAGGGTGTGGAGAAGTGTAAAAATCAACTTTCGGTCCTGCAGCATACGACTGTGGTACAGGATAAGATCCAGAAAGAGGTTAATCGGGGTCGGGTTGCTGGCCCGTTTAGTATACCCCCGGTACAGAATTTTGTTTGTTCTCCTTTAGGGGTGGTCCCCAAGAAGGACCCGGGTGAGTTCCGACTGATTCATAATTTATCAGCTCCACGTGGTCTTTCTGTGAACGATGCAATAGATCCAGAAGTGTGTTCGGTGCGGTACGCATCCTTCGATGAGGCCGTAGCCATTTTGAATCGCCTGGGGCCCGGGGCGCTGATGGCGAAGTCAGATATCGAGTCAGCGTTCCGATTGCTCCCGGTACACCCAGACGACCAGCGTCTCCTAGGTTTCATGTTTCAGGGTTATTACTACATGGATAGGTGTATGCCAATGGGGTGCTCTATATCTTGTGCCTATTTCGAGAGATTCAGTAGTTTTCTACAATGGGTCTTCATAAAGAAGACGGGTTTCCAACATGTAATGCATTACCTTGATGATTTTCTGTTCCTTGGGGCAGCCGGGGATCTCGAATGCGGCCAGGCCTTGGCCGAATTTTGTGTGTTAATGAAGCAGTTTGGTGTGCCATTGGCACCAGGTAAGACGGTGGGTCCTGCGACTTGCCTCGAGTTTCTGGGGGTCGAGTTAGACTCCGATGAGGGTTGTTTTCGTTTACCAGCTGATAAAGTGTGGAAGTTCAGGGCAGCCCTGCAAACGTGCATAAATGGATCTAAAGTCACGCTGCATCAATTACAGCAGTTGGTGGGACAGTTGAATTTTGCCCTGAGGGTTATACCGATGGCCCGCCCCTTTTCCCGTTCTATTGCCCAAGCTATGGTCGGCCTAAAGGAGGGTCATCATCGAACAAGACTATCGGCTGAGGTCCACCAGGACATGCGCATTTGGTTAGCATTTCTGGCGGATTTTAATGGTCGAGTCATCTGGAACAAACCGGCCGTGTCCTCTGAAGAGCTGGGGCTATGGACAGATTCGGCAGGTAGCATAGGTTTTGGTGCCATCTTCGGCACGAAATGGTCGGCACAAAGATGGCCGGCATGGTGGCATGACAATGGACTAACAAGTAATATTGCTTTCCTGGAACTTTTCCCCATTTTGGTGGCCCTGAGAACCTGGCCCGAAGGGTTCAAAGATCACTCTGTGATATTTTGGTCTGACAATATGACCGTGGTCGAGTGCATCAATAGCCAGGCAGCACGATGTAAACTGCTTTTACGACTGCTCAAAGAAATTGTTTTACTGTGTATGCGACTGAATGTGCTATTCAGAGCAAAACATGTCCCGGGGGTGATGAATCAGGCGGCTGATGCACTGTCTCGTTTTCATATGCAGGCTTTCTCGGGTTTCCTTCCCACAGCGGACCCAGAGCCGGCACCCTTTCCCGAAGCTCTCTGGTCTCTCGGTGCCCCGAACTTCGTCACCTCGTGGGAGAGAGCCTAGCACCAAGGACAAGGAAGGCATATGAAGGGGCGTTTCGGTCCTATTTAGCCTTTTTGGGGACTCATAGAGAGGGGCTTTGGGGCCACGAGGAATGGGTAGTAAATTTTCTGATGTCCTTACGTAGGGCTGGGAAATCGGTGGCTACGGCCCAGAGGCATCGTGCTGCCATTTCCTTTGTTGCCAGGGCTCATGGTATCCAGGACCCGACAGCGTCATTCGTTGTACAGAAAGCGCTGCGTGGGTGGCAACGCCTTGAGGGTCGCAGAGTAGATGAGAGGCGCCCGATAGGTTTGGATAGGTTGGCCCAGTTGTTGGCCGCACTCCCTGCCACATGTTCATCTCAGTTTGAGACGGTGTTGTTCCGAGCCGCTTTTACGCTGGCATTTCATGGAGCGATGCGGGTAAGCGAACTGGTGGCAAGGAACAAACGGGAAGTGACAGGGGGTTTGTGCCAGGAACACGTTCAGATCAGAGGAGAGACAATGACTGTCTCCTTTGTCAGGTCCAAGACCGATCAAGATGGGAGGGGTGACTGCGTACTCATACGCAGGATTCCCGGGTCCTCCATGTGTCCGGTAAAGTGTTTAGAAGACTACCTAGCACGAAGGGTGGCATCATGGGGGGGGACCTTGTTAAGACACGCAGACGCCACCCCACTGACGAAATTTCAGTTTCAGCGGGTGCTTGCGTTGTCAATTACCGCTGCGGGCTTGAACCCGGGCGAGTTTGGGACCCATTCCTTTCGGATAGGGGCTGCTACGGAAGCTACAGCTAGGGGTCTTAATGTTGAACAAGTGAAACGAGTGGGGCGTTGGTCCTCCAAGTGTTATAAGAGGTATGTGCGGTTGCACATGTTGTGAAGCTGTAATGATGTACTCACGCTTCTTGTCTTTGTTTGGTTTTCAGTTGCGCAAGCCTACGAGGCGGGGCGAACTATGCTGTCGACCCAACACCGGGCCAGCGGTCAGACATCACCGGCTGCGAAGAAGGAGGTGTGGGTCGTGGGCCACTCATACGTGAGGCGTGCCGCGGACGTATTCAAAGCAGGTGACATGATTCACGTAGCTGGGGAATACGGGTACAGGGTGTCCTTCTACGGAAGAGGCGGGCTCTGTATTGACCAGTTTCAAGAATTTTTCGAGGGTTTGTTAGGGCGGACGAGGTCACCGCCGTCTATAGTCATAGTGCATCTAGGGGGCAATGATTTGGTCACCACCGGTAGACGACTTCTCCTGGAGGCAATGCTTTCCACAGTAAGTTGGTTGGCGAGGAGAGTTCCGGGGTGTACAATTGCGTGGTCACATATCGTCCCACGAAGGGTGTGGCGAGGGGCTGTTTCTGTTCCTGCTTTGAATCACTCTGTGAGAAAGCTTAATAACAAAGTGAGTAGGTTGTTCCGTTCCAGGACATTGCATTCTATTTCGCATGGCTGTATTAATGATGACAGTATGTATTTGGGGGATGGTGTGCACTTGTCTTGGGTGGGGAATGAGTTACTCATAGGAGACTTCGTAGCGTGGTTAAAAACGTTAAAACATGACCTTTAGGTAGGAGCTTTGTGGGGGGTCCGGATAGCCGGTCAACTATCCGGCCTGTGGCGGTAAGGTCATGATCGGTGAGCACTAATTGGAAGATCCCTATGAGTGGGCGTCACCCAACACGGATTGGAGCGCTCGGGAGAGGTGGCCATTGGCCCCTCAACGGGGAGGCGGTCCCTTCTAAGGATGGGTCGCCGGAAGTAAAGGAAAGGCGGTCAAGGCCCCTTCCTGTGTAGGAGGGGTTACAGCCCCCTCCTGGGGAATTTCCCGGGGCCAGTGACGTCTGCGACGGCAGATGTGGTAAGTTGTGCGGGATTTGGGGGGGGGTCTACGCTACCTTCTAGATACCTCACACGAGTCCTCGAACGACCTTTAAGTGGCGTCGAGTTTTATTGGTGCCCCCGTCAAGTCAAAGGGAAATTGGTAGTTGCACTTGAGGTACGCCTCAGTGCTGTCGCCCCTCACAAGTGGGGGGGGTATTTGTGGTTAGGGATCTTGACACCGGTTACGACCTTGCCGTTGGCCCTTAAACGTTAGGATGTACAATTTCATAATTTCAAGTAAATGTTTGTAGGATGTTAGTTCGGCTAGGAGAACCTCTGTATTAGAGAATCGGTTAAGGTTAGCCAACATCGCAATGTGGTAATGAAATTGTACATAATATAAAAATGTTGATTTAATGTTTTAATTTTGTTTTAATAAATACGGCCGGGAGGGTCACTCCCTCCCTCTTCCAAAAACTTCAAGAACTGTTTCCGGTTTCCCTCCTTTGGGGATTGTGTTGAGAGGGGGTGGCGGGTATCTCAGCCATATGGAAAGGGGCGACCACTCGGTCCCCCCGCACGTATGGCAGAGTACCACGATCCCCCCGGGAAGCCATCTTGGGCGGGAGGCGTGTCTCGGCTGGTATGCCCGAAGCGGCGTAGCCGGGGCGCGCCTTTTCCCGCCCTAGAGTGGGCTGGCCTAGACACTGACGCAGCTGGCCACGCCCTCGGGGCAGGTAGGGGCGGGTTCACGCCCGCCCTGAAGACGGATAAAAGGAGAAGCAAGATCCGAAGGCATCCTCTTGTTCCTGTGCTCTGAAGCTGCACCTCCTCGCTGCACGTGAGCTCGAGACGGAACGAAGAGCCAATTTTTGACCCGCCCACCAGCCCCTGAAGACAGCAAGTGGTTTTTAATAAAGTTGTTGGATAACTCTGATTTTCGTTTACAGGTTGCGGCATTATCGTGATAATTTGGAGTATGTAATAAAGAATGGTCGATTTGTGTTACGTTTCGCAAATAAAGTAATTCTGCTTTAGTGTTTATTGGTAAGCATGCCTTTAATAAAAGTGTAGTTGCTACTGTCTTCTTTAGTTTGGTAATTTAGTTAGCATTGTCGTATTTATTTTGGTCGGGCGGTAAGGTCATGATCGGTGAGCACTAATTGGAAGATCCCTATGAGTGGGCGTCACCCAACACGGATGGGAGCGCTCGGGAGAGGTGGCCATTGGCCCCTCAACGGGGAGGCGGTCCCTTCTAAGGATGGGTCGCCGGAAGTAAAGGAAAGGCGGTCAAGGCCCCTTCCTGTGTAGGAGGGGTTACAGCCCCCTCCTGGGGAATTTCCCGGGGCCAGTGATGTCTGCGACGGCAGATGTGGTAAGTTGTGCGGGATTTGGGGTGGGGTCTACGCTACCTTCTAGATACCTCACACGAGTCCTCGAACGACCTTTAAGTGGCGTCGAGTTTTATTGGTGCCCCCGTCAAGTCAAAGGGAAATTGGTAGTTGCACTTGAGGTACGCCTCAGTGCTGTCGCCCCTCACAAGTGGGGGGCGGGTATTTGTGGTTAGGGATCTTGACACCGGTTACGACCTTGCCGTTGGCCCTTAAACGTTAGGATGTACAATTTCATAATTTCAAGTAAATGTTTGTAGGATGTTAGTTCGGCTAGGAGAACCTCTGTATTAGAGAATCGGTTAAGGTTAGCCAACATCGCAATGTGGTAATGAAATTGTACATAATATGAAAATGTTGATTTAATGTTTTAATTTTGTTTTAATAAATACGGCCGGGAGGGTCACTCCCTCCCTCTTCCAAAAACTTCAAGAACTGTTTCCGGTTTCCCTCCTTTGGGGATTGTGTTGAGAGGGGGTGGCGGGTATCTCAGCCATATTATCAGGTCCGAATTTTTGAGCCCAAGACCAGCCGAGGCAGGGAATTGAACCCTGGTCCTGGGCTAGATCTCTGCATCAGGGTCTGCCGCTCTACTCATTGAGCCACACTTCTCCACCTGGGTAGGGCATTTTGTCTATGTAGACTGCATGCAGCCTACATAGAGAAAATGCAAGAGTGCGCATGATTAGAAGCAAACAGTCAGGGCCCACAGCATTGGGCAAGAAACCCCTCCCCAACTCGCCGCCCCGCCCACCCCTAACCAGGCATAAAACGTTCTCCCTTCTCACACTGCAAGAAAGCAGTGAGGCAACGCTCCTCCGCCCTAATGGAGAAACCGCCCCTGTGAATGACACACCCACAAAAAAAAGGATAAATTGTGGCTAAAAACCTCTATGATTGACTATGTCATACACATAATCTTAGTAAAACCAAATGTTCTTGGCTCAGACCGATAAAAGCCAATCGCTATACCATTGGCTGCAAGTCTCTTGCCTGAAAGAAAGAAAAAAGAAAGAAAGAAAGAAAGAAAGAAAGAAAGAAAGAAAGAAAGAAAGAAAGAAAGAAAGAAAGTGAAAAAGAAAGAAAGAAAGAAAGAAAGAAAGAAAGTAGAAAAGAAAGTAGAAAAGAATGAAAGAAAGAAAAAGAAAAGGAAGAGAGTGGAAAGGGAGGAAATAAGGAAAGAAAGAAGGCGAGAAGAAAAGAAAGAAGGTAAAAAGAAAGAAGACAATGAATAAGGAAGGCAAGAAAAAAGGAAAGAAAGAAAGAAAAAGGAAAGAAAGAAAGAAAGAAAGAACGAAAGAAAGAAAGAAAAAAAGAAAGAAAGAAAGAAAGAAAGAAAGATCACTGACAGAATATCAGAACTAAAAATATTGTGTGGACAGAATATTGTGTCAAAAATATTGCAGAACAAAATTTTGAGAACGTAAGTGCAAATAGGTATGTATAGATTTATCATTCTTAACTTCACATCTACGTACTTTGGAGATACATATTTTGTCAAGCTACATATATGTGGATTTACACATAATAAAACTTTGCTTACCTATACAAACTTGCCTCACCGATATATGGGTCCTCGTTATTCTTGACACAATATTTTGTCCACATGATACCAGAAAGAAGGAAAGAAAGAAGGTGAGAAAGAAAGATAGACAGAAAGGAGGAAGGAAAGAAAAAAGGAAATGACAGAAAGCAGGAAAAAATTTGTGAAAGTAAGAAAGAAAGAAAAAAAAAGCAAGAATGAAAGAGAGAAAGAAAGAGAAAGAAAGCAAAGTTGAAGGAAAGAAGGCAATAGAAAAGGAAGGAAAGAAGGGAGGAAGGAAAGTAAGAGGGAAAACAAGAAAGCAGGAATGAAAACAAGAATAACGCAAAAAAGCAAAGAAGGAAGGAAAGCAAGGAAGAAGAAATGAAAAAAGGAATGAAAGAAAGAAAGAAAGAAAAGAACAAACAAACAAACAAACAAACAGAGAATGAAAGAAAGAGGGAAAGAAAAAAGGCAAGAGAGAAAGCAGACAAAAAGGAAATAAGTGATGTAGGAAAATAGAAAGTAAAATGAAAAAATGAAAGAAAGAAAGAAAAAATTATAAGAAAGAAGGAATGAAAAAAGAAAAGCAAGAAGGGAGGAATGAAAGAAAAAAGGAAAAAAGGAAAGAAGGAATAAAAAGGGAAGTAAGATACAAGGATTGAAAGGAGGAAGGAAAATAAGTAAGAAAAAACAAAACAAGAGAAAGGAAACAATGAAAAATGAAGAAGAAAAGAAAGGAGGAAGAAAGGAACGAAGGAAAGAGACTAGAAAAACTGTTACAAGTGCCGCAAATTAAACATGATAAATGCTAGTTTTCTTCCTGGGTAAAATTTGAGTCCAGAATAAACATGTTCTGAAGAATTTTCTGCTTATGAATTCACATATATTATATTGGAGCTTTGAATAACTTAACACAGAATAGTTTCAAATACACGCAATCTGTTATGCTGTGAAAAACCAGCAATCAGCTAAAGGACACTCCATAAGGCGTTTACAACAGATAACTGGTAAAGGATAGAATATGGTCTGTGCTCACATCTGGTAAAATGCTTACGCTGTTCAATCAGACTCTAAATACAAAGGCAACATCGAGGTAATAAATGAAAAACGAAACTGTTGTAAAAGAAGGGCACTAGCTTGTGCGCGGGTGTGCTCTTTGTAAAAGAATAAAAATGCAGTCACTCAAAGTTGAGCTGTCCAGTGGCTCAAGTGGGCAGAAGCAAAACGTAAATTACACAAAAACAGACCAATGGATGAAGGAAGCTGGCTGAAAGCCCCTTTAAATACGTCTATTGTATATATATATATATATATATATATATATATATATATATATATATATATATATATATATATATATATATATATATATATATATATATATATATATATATATATATATATATATATATATATATATATATATATATATATATATATATATATTATCTATCAAAAGGTCTTGGCTAACGCCAGATACAAAAACAAGTAAATCCTGGCTTTGCCAATGCTTGTTAATACCTTTCATGCAAATAAACTGCATAGTCATAGCTCCGATCATACATAAAATCAGGATATGCGCAATCATATAATACTATGCATCTCTGAACCTTAGGCGCTTTTACAAATGCAGTTGCAGAATTTCAGGAGAATGGTCAGTCATTTTGAACTTTGTTGTGAATCGCACAAATAGTGACATTAGCAGGCGCTCTTTCCTTTTAAGCATGCTTTGAATAAATATAATATTCAAGTTGCATTTATGTAGTGTTTCATACCCTTGACGAAGTGCCAAAGCGCATTTGCATACAAGTAGCAGAGTGCTCCATGGGTGAGCTATGGATGCCAGAATGTGTTTGTAATCCGGTCTGTAAGGGAAGTGTTTGATGTCGTGTGTGAGGAGTAGAGTAGTGTTCTTACGTTTTGTCGCTAAACCCTGGGCTGGAATTAAAGCGACAAAAAAGGAGGTGGAAATAAGTTTAAGGTTTTTATATATTGTGCTTCTATAGTCAATGAATGGAGCGTGGCCTATGCGGTTGGTGTTTTGGTGTCCAGTGTGTAGAGAGGAAAAGACTAGGGCAATGCTGCTACTATCTTGCAGAGGTTCATACACGTGGGCTTCTGAGAAAGCACGAGGATATACTCAATTGTGTATGAAAAACACACCATTTGTAGAGAGCTCTGTCTCATACAGTGTAATACCACGTGTGATATGGATCTGCTGAGTAGTAGGTTCTCTTGTCTTGAGGGACGAACTTTTTCATTTCTAGTCTCTTCCAGCATTTTGCAGATTCCAGTCATGTCTTACATTTTGTACAATGTGATTGACAAGATTTGTTAACAAGTATGGGATCTGGCCCTGCTTGCAAATCCTTGGCTGCCACTTCCTTGCTGAGCCCATTGTTTTCTTCCCAGCTGTCTTGGAAAGAGCAGGCTTAGAGACTGCTGCAGGAAGGATTACTTTAATGTGATGGGAGCTGAAATGTGCCGTCGTCCTACAAATGACAGCCTGTACCTGCAGGGACTCTGTACTGCTCGCTGTCAGCAGAAACATTGGCAAGTGTCAAAAAGCAGGAACACTGAAACGCGCACTCCTAGGAACTCATTTATGGGGCTTTGGCATAGGGCAGTGCAGCAAGTCAGCTTACTGCACTGCCCTACGCCAAAGTGAAGGGGCAGGAATGCACCATATTTATGCAATACAGCACATTCCTTTCCCCCAGCGCTGATGCCTTTTCGGCAGCCTAGTGCCAATTAGGCTCCCTTGCACCATGGTGCAAGGGTGAGTTTGTTGTCGGCAGGATTGCTTTTTTTCGGAAAGGGGCACCTTCCTGAACTGAAACATTTTTAAGAGGCATTTACCCCTTTCTATGTGTGCTGCAGAATACAGCACGCATGGAAAGAGGAAAAAACGGGGTGACATGAAGTTATTTCTCTTTGCAACGCCTCGCTTGGGAGGCATAAGGTTTTGGTGCTTACCCAGGTTTACATGCGCTCATAAATCTGGGGAAGGGTCTAAATCCATTGGTGCTGCGTGGGAAAACCCCCGGAATGCCCATGGACCGCCTCCAGAGCACAGAGTAATGCAACGCAGCAATTTGCGCTGCCGTGCCTACTGCATATCTATGAGGCCATTCAAAGCCACGCATAGTGGCTTTGCGTGGCATCCTAAATATGTGTGCTACAAACACAGTGGTCCCTCACAAGGACAACAGGAGAGAAGTAATAAATATAGACATTCAATTAGATCTATACTGCGCTTTCCAGCCCAGCAGGAATTCCTTTCATATTTCGGAATTTATGACACAACAATAAAGTGGGTACAAACCCTTGCATCCAGCAAGATAAGGACAAACAGAAAGGCTCAGGCAAAACCTAATGCTTGGAAAATAATTCAACAATTTGACAAGCATGAATGAAGAGAGACACCATTGCACATTAAAATTATAAGTATGATTGTGTTAAGGTGTCAATGAGTCAACAACGTTTTGATCCCATACATAGATTTGCGGGATCATCATCAGGACATTAGGTTACATGCCTGAGAGAATGCATGTGTAGAAATTGGAAATACAGGACGAGAGAAAAGGAAAAGGGAAAAAGTAAATACAAGGTAAGGGTTGGAGTGCCAAGATGATAACCATGCAGTCTAAGGAGTAAGCAACTGGAGTAGTGAGGTGATAAATATTACTGAAGGACTAACCAATCGATGCCGGGGAGATTTGGGCTGAAGTGATCATGTGTTATAGGTGGATGACGGTGAGAGAGCTAAGGGTTCGACGGAGGTAAGGTATTGTCAAAGTGAGCTGGCCGAAATGAGGATCAGGGTGTCCTAGTTATTCAGGTGGAACTGGTGATTTGTGAAGTGAATTTGCTGACTTACCAACTGCAATGTAGATTAGGCCTGCAGTGAAACAGTGAACGTAAATGGGAACGAGCTGTCCAGCTCGTCAACCTAGAGCAAATTAATGTAAATCGAGTCAAGAATGAGTCAAGGAATCCCTATTCTATATTCATTATACCTGGCGCAGGTAGAATGTGACACAGGCCTCTACAAGCTGATGCATTGGACCAATGCGTCAGTTTGTAAATATGGAGCAGTGTGGAGCATGATAGTGACGCTGCTGTTTAAAAAAAATTATGCTGCGGCGGCACTAGCTCCTTGTAAATATATACCCTGATTTTGTGATTTGCACCACCGGAGCATCACAAAAAGGGAGGCTCAGGCTGCGCAAGGGGCTCGTAAATATGACCCTACGAGGTTTCTATTTAATTGCTAAGACCTAAGAGGGAACCAGCCAATGCATAACTCAAATAACTCAATTTCCCACAAATATCTAAAGAAGGAGTTAGATAGAAAAGGCTAGGAACCAAAGCATTACCACCAATGAGAACTGGCACCTGTTT